>NC_133125.1:70601422-71988882 GCF_048418815.1 Hemitrygon akajei
TCAAGGCTGTCAGCTCCTCGTCATCTCCCTGTTCCCGTACAAACTCTCTTCTCCCTAAGGACAGGTCTACCTCCCCCCCTTTTCTCTCTCCTTCCTCCCTACTCTCTGGTTTACCTTCCTCTGACCCTCGCTGGTACAGAGTCGGTAGAAACGTCTCGGCCAAATCAAAACTGGCTAAATTTAAACTGCTCTCATTCTCAGCTGCCTTTTTCGACATGCTGCAAGTGACCGCGCATGCGGGATAGACCTTAGGATCTGAGGGAGTGACCTCAACCCTCGCAGGCTGGGTTGTCAGCTTCACGGCTGCACCCATCTTCCCACCCGCTAGGTCGTTACCCAGAAGGACGTCCACGCCTTCCCCCGGCAACTCCGGCAGGACCCCCAACTCCACTAGTCCCGACACCAACTCGCAATCTAGAAGGACCCGATGCAAAGGCACCACTTCGGTCCGTTTTCCTATGCCTCTCAGGGCTACCTCTCCCGTCTGAGGCCCGAATTTCAACACGTTACTGCTAATTAATGATAGCTCCGCCCCGGTGTCTCTCCAAATCCGTACGGGAATTGGTGGGTCCCCCTCCCTCAAAGACACGGTTCCTTCGGAACTAAACGTCTCCCGCCCCTCCTGTATTCCATCTACCTGGGGCCCTCTCGTTGATTTTCTGATTGATACAATACAGCCTATAGGGATAGCTGCTTTCCCTTTTTCTGGCTCCTTCCTCGAAGCGGGGCATTTTGATGCAATATGTCCCACCTTCCCACAATTAAAACAGGTCAAGCCAGGAAATCTCCAGGTTTCCTGCCTGCTATCCTCACTTTTCCTACTAGCTCCCGGCGGAGTTTCTCTCTTAGCCGGCGGGCTTTCCCTACCGTTCCAATGGTCTCTTGGGTAACCTTTTGGCGAGGAAAACTTTATCCTGTGGGTTAGGGCATATTCATCTGCGAACCTAGCAATTTCTGAGATGGACTTATTCGCCTTCTCATTCAAATACATCCGGATCTCCTCCGGAACACACCCTTTTAATTCCTCAATCAGAAATAACTCCCTGATACGCCCATAATCCCCGTCCACCTGTTCTGCGGTGCACCAACGGTCCAAGAGCACACCCTTTTCATAGGCTAGCTCGGTATACGTTTGATTCCACCCTTTCCGTAAATTTCTGAACCTTTGTCTATACGCTTCAGGTACTAGCTTGTAACTCCGGAGAATGGCCTCCTTTACTTTGGCATAATTTTACGCTTCCCCTTCCTCGACGGCCAAGGCCGCATATGCTCGTTGTGCCTTCCCCTTTAACACACTTTGTAACAATGCCACCCACTGCTCTTTGGGCCACTTTTGATTTACTGCCACCTTTTCAAAAAGCAAGAAATAACTATTAACATCCGACTCTTCGAATGGAGGCACTACCCTCAACTCCCGACTAACATTAAACCTCTCGTCTCGATCTAACCCTAGATCTCTTCGCTCTTTCTTTAACTTCTCCATCTCCAAGTCATGTTCCCTCTGTTCTCGTCTCTCCTCATACTCTCTTTGCTTTTCGGCTCGTTCCCTCTCGTTCTTGGCTCGTTCCTTATCTTTCTCGGCTCGTTCCTTATCTTTCTCGGCTACTTCTAGCTCTTTTAACTGAATTTCATGCTGTCTTTGCTTTTCAGCTTGGTCCTGCTCTTTTTTCACCTCTAACTCCTTTATGTGGAACGCCTGCTCCCTTTCTCTCTCAGCCCCTTCCAGCTGCTTTATTTTAAATTCAAACATTCAGATAACATACATCGTCAATACTCAATCTAAAGCGCAGGGATAGTACTAATCAATAAGAAATAAGCTGTATCATTGTCTAGGGGTTAAACGATTGTCCGATGGAAATATAAAAGTCTCGCCAGTTCATGGAGGCTTTTTGCCGCTTGAGGGACTGCTGGGTGTTCATGGGTTGGAGAGAGAAAATAAACTTGCCAGCCTTCTGGACTCAAAGCGTGAGATCGAGAATGGGAGTTCCTCGTTGTCAGTCGGAAATCCTTTTCGGGGTTATTAGCCACTCGGTTCCCTAGCTAGGGGATCCAAATCACACGTGGCTTCCGAGCAGCTTCCCGTTATTACGAGAGGACTGAGCGATGGTCTCCGTCTAGTGCGTCGCTGGAGTACCGCCTCCAGCAGTCTCCTTTTTATCATGGCTGGCAGATTTGTAAATGTCAATCAAGGTAGGGTGATACCATCCCCACACCACATTGCCCGAGGGTGTCCATGTCCCTGATAGCTGGCACGTACTATAGAGTTGCAATTCACACAGGTGCCTCTAAGAACAATGGTCAACTCCGTTGCATTGTCTCTCATTTCCTGGGTCCAAGACCCAAATTAATAGCGATCTTGCGATTCTCTTGAAGGAGGGGGCTGGTCCCACACCCTTCGGCCCCTCAGAGCTGTGGTACATTCATAACAGACTAAAGTTAAATTTCTCAAGCACAGTAAATAAATATGGCCAGTCAACTCTATCAAATGCTTTCTCAGCATCTAATGAAATGGCACATTCTGGGGTACTACGTGAAGGAGTATAAACAATATTCATTAATCTCCTAATATTAAAAGATGAATAACAGTTTTTGATAAATCCAGTTTGGTCGTCAGAGATAATTTGAGGTAAACCTTCTCCAACCTAGTCGCCAGTATCTTGAAAAAGATCTTAGAATCTACATTCAACAGGAATATCGGTCTATAGGATGCACAATCAGTAGGAGTTTTATCCTTTTTTTAAAATTAAAGAGATAGAAGCTCTATAAAATGATTGTGGTAATTTACCTAATCTAACTGCTTCTTCAAAAACTCTACATAACCAAGGAGAAAGAGTAGAAGAAAAAAAAACTTGAAAAATTCAACTGTATACCCATCTGGACCTGGTGCTTTTCCGGAATTAACTGAGGAAATAATAGCTTTTATTTCTGCATCTGTAATAGATGTTAAATGTTCTAATGTTAAACGTTCTTCAGGTGATAGTTTTGGAAAATTCAATTTCCCTAAAAACTCATGCATGGTATTGAGATCATGAGGAAATTCAGAGTTATACAGAGAGGTATAAAAATCTTGAAAACTGTCAAATCACCATTCTGTTTACGAATCTTAATAATTTGATTTTAGGAAAGTTTCATTCTTAATATGTTTCTCAAACCAACAGAATAGGAAATAATCTGTCCACTTATATATTCCTTAAGTGTCCCAAAGTGTTCCACAGGAAATTTCTTCCGTGGTATTAGTTGAAAAAAAGAAATCAATCTGTTCTTTCACAAATTTAATCAAGTCCGGATCTTGAAGCAAAGTAGAATCAAATCGCCATTGTCTGATACTAGGAGCTGTGTCCATTAATTTAATAGAAAGTTTCATTGGAGCATGATCAGAAATGGCTATAATGTCATAATTACAACCAATTACAGATGGAATAAAACAAGAGTCAATAAAAAAGTAATCAATTCTTGAGTAAGAATGATAAATGTGAGAAAAATGAAAACTCTTTGTCATTAGGGTGTAGAAAACTCCAAATATCTAAAATTCCAGAGTCAGTCAAAAAGGAGTTGATAAAAGCAGCCAACTTATTTGGTAGAGTCTGAGTGGTAGAACATTTAAACAATAATTAAAATCACCGCCCATTATCAACATATATTCATTTAGATTAGGTAGAGCAGTACAAATTCAGGATAGTCCACGTTTGGAGCATAAATATTAACCATAGCAACCTTTTTATTAAAAAGTAACCCAGTAATTAACAAAATTCTACTGTTTGGATCTGAATTAATATCATGCTGAACAAATGTAATTGAGGAGTCTATAAAAATTGAAACTCCTTTTACTTTGGCATGCGAGTTTGAGTGATACTGTTGACCCTTCCGAAACCTAAAAAAATGTTGATTGTCCTCTTTCCTTACATGAGTTGCTTGTACAAAAATAATATGCGCGTTCAGTCTTTGGAATACTTTAAAAATCTTTTCTCGTTTAATCGGATGGTTTAAACCATTAGTATTCCAAGAGACAAAATTAATAGTCTGAGCCCTATTTCCTAGGATCAACCCTTTGGTATATAAAGAATTAACCATAGTATGAACTCATAAACCCAGAAGAGGAACAAAGATTCAGGGAGGAACTGAAAGTGATGACACTGCAGACATTTTGGTAGTTCTAAATCAGTCCAAATGAAAAAAACTAGAAAAACTAATAGAAAAGATTCCCCCATTCCCCACCCACAAAGACCCCAACCTGAGCCTGAAAGCGGCCAGAAAAAACAGAATAATACTAAATCTACCCCCATGTCTCCAGAAGGCAACTCCAAAAATATATGCTAAAAAAGAAAGAACCACCAAATCCAAAAAAAATTAAACACTATACTGAAACAGACTTAGTAATATAGCTTCTAAAAAGAAAAGAGAAAGTAATCACCGGTACATATTATAAGTCGGGTAAAAACCCGAGCAATCAAAAATAAGATTACAAAAAAGGCATTATGGGAAGAAGAAAAAAAAAGATGGCGAGGTAAAAGAACAAAGGGTGTTTTAAAGAAAGGAAAACAAACTGCCATCTTAATTAAACAAAAAATGAGAAAAACAAGATATTTATCTAAAACAATAAAAAATTCACCATCAGCTCATTAATAACAGTGTCCAGAAAAAATAAAATTAAGTAGTTAAAATAAGTAAATTAAAAAGGTAAATACATCAGCGAAGAAAAACTTTAATTGAAATATATAATGAACCTACACTAGTAACCAGAAACGAAAATCTTAAACTTATAAAGATCAGACTTCATAAGATGATTATAGACTTTAAAAGAATACGAAAGAAAAGAGCCAGTACTGCGAAAGCCATACAGTTATTAGAGCCGAGAGTCCGAAGCAGTAGGATAGTGCTCATCCAGGAAACATATAGCTTCAGATGTGGAGAGAAAAATACACCGTGGTGCACCAGGAGGTGAGATTCTTAGTTGCGCAGGAGATAAAATATCCTGATACTAAGATGCAGATAATACTAAGGTAGGAGGAGTTGTGGATAATGAAGTAGGTTTTTAAAGCTTGCAGAGAGATTTAGGCCAGTTAGAAGAGTGGGCTGAATGATGGCAGATGGAGTTTAATGCTGGTAAGTGTGAGGTGCTACATTTTGGTAGGAATAATCCAAATAGGACATACATGGTAAATGGTAGGGCATTGAAGAATGCAGTAAAACAGAGTGATCTAGGAATAATGGTGCATAGTTCCCTGAAGGTGGAATCTCATGTGGATAGGGTGGTGAAGAAAGCTTTTGGTATGCTGGCCTTTATAAATCAGAGCATTGAGTATAGGAGTTGGGATGTAATGTTAAAATTGTACAAGATATTGGTAAGGCCAAATTTGGAGTACTGTGTACAGTTCTGGTCACCGAATTATAGGAAAGATATCAACAAAATAGAGAGAGTACAGAGAAGATTTACTAGAATGTTATCTGGGTTTCAGCACCTAAGTTACAGGGAAAGGTTGAACAAGTTAGGTCTTTATTCTTTGGAGCATAGAAGGTTGAGGGGGGTCTTGTTAGAGGTATTTAAAATAATGAGGGGAATAGATCGAGTTGACGTTGGTAGGCTTTTTCCATGGAGAGTAGTGGAGATTCAAACAAAAGGACATGATTTGAGAGTTTGGGGGCAAAAGTTTAAGGGTAACACAAGGGGGAATTTCTTAACTCAGAGAGTGGTAGCTGTGTGGAATGAGCTTCCAGTAGAAGTGGTAGAGGCAGGTTCGGTATTGTCATTTAAAGTAAAATTGGATAGGTATATGGATAGGAAAGGAATGGAGGGTTATGGGCTGAGTGCAGGTCAGTGGGACTAGGTGAGTGTAAGCATCGGCATGGACTAGAAGGGCCGAGATTACCTGTTTCCGTGCTGTAATTGTTATATGGTTATATGGTTATAAAAGCGCTGGTTTAAGCTTTTTCTCATAACATTCCGACATCAGAGATTTAAAAGCGAGCCGCGCCTTCATCACTTCTGGACTGTAATCTTCCACAAGGCGGAAATGGTAATCTTGAAAATTAATCATACCTTGCCGATGAGCCGTGCGAATAAGATACTCTTTAACATGAACATAGTGAAATCGAACAATTACAGCTCGTGGTTTAGATGAAGAAATCAGTGATCTGCGCATGGAACGATGCGCAGTAATGATCTAGTAATGGAGGGTATTTGGGAATATCTGGGAATTCAGAGGGGAACGTATCCTTTAAAAGTTGAGTGAAAAACTTTGAGGGATCCCCTTTCTCAATGTCTTCAGGGTGACCAATTATATGTAAGTTCTGCTTCTAGATCGATTTTCAAAATCGATGCTCTTAAATTTAAGTGTTTCCAGCTGTTTAATCGTCGAGGATAATTTCTGTTCCAAATTCTCAATTTTGAAATCTTTCTTCCAAACATCCTCTTGCAGACTTATAATTAAAGCTTGATGCTGTTTAACTTCATGACCAATCGTTTCCAGAGAATCCTGGAATGACTTTAAATCTTCTTTAAAACTTGGACATTGTTCATCAGATTTTTCATTTAAAAGCTCCAACAGCGTATGGTAAGTTAATTCAGTACGCTTAGATTCAGGCTTTTATTTCTTTCTGTTGCCATTGGAATCTTTCCCATTTTTAGTCTCTCGCCCTTTAGATCTTAAAGCCATTTCTGTACTCATTTCTTCAAGATTCACAGTACAAACTCAAAGATAATTCAAAAGAAGTAATAAAAATCTTCTGGCATAGGTAAAAATAGGTTAAATAAGGATGATCATGGATTTAAAAAAGTAAAGGTAATGGAGCAAATCCAAAACTGACCTCAGTCCATTAGCACCGGCTGGAGACTCCCGGACCAGTTCTATCTTTCTCCATAATTGTTGACGAGGTTCCTAATATTCTAGGGCCTGAACTTCCTATTATGCAGTGAATTTCTTTCAGTGTGGATGAGCTGTTAACGCACCAGCTTCATCACAGTCTTGGCAGAGCAAGGCCTTGATGCAATGGTAAAATATGTTTCACATATCTCTGCTGGGGGAAACAAAGACAACTGAAGGCCAACTTTTCTTCAAGGTTGTTAAAGCTCACATAGATACACTGTAATGTCCTTCCCGATGTGTTGCTTTTGGTGAATGTTAAAACCAGCTTCAACTATGCCGGAACCAGATTTATTTATCTGCCCAGCTTAAGAAGCAGGGAAACTCTTGAGTGAGGACAGAATAGTAAGAAGACACTCTCGATGGTGATTTTCAATATACTGAGGACGTGACCTGGAAGACTAGCATGCTTTTCAGGGTGCTGGATTTTCGTGGCCCTTGAGGCGGGCAGATTGGAAGCTGGTGCCACCGCTGCCTGATGTGTCGTGGGAGACGGAAGATCAAAGGCAGTGAGCTGGCTACTGGCTGTGCGCCCCGAGATCCAAGTTTTTGGGCACAGAGCTCGGAAGAAGCAACGCCACTGACGTTTAACACCATAAATCAGCGAGTTGTTTTGTTATGTCTCCCCTCTTGCTGTGAAACCTCTTTAACCCTTATTAGGGAGAGAGAGAGAGAGAGAGCGAGCCTGTGGTATGTTGAATTACTGGGTGAACGAGTAATCTTTGGGGTACTGGAAGTCTTTAATTGATGCCTTGCTACACGCTTGAGTGCTCAGTGGAGGGTGCCACTGCATTTTTGTTGGTGGGGGTGGAGCTGGTTGTCGCTTTGCTGCTGCTTCCACGTGGGGGGGGGAGCGGGTGGGCTTTGGGGCTCTAACATTTAACTGTCATTCATTCTTTAGGGGCTCTCCTCTGTTTTTGTAGATATTGTGAAGAAGAAGAATTTCAGGATATATATTTTATACATTTCTGACATTAAGTGTACCTGTTGTCCCTATTGATTCCATCCGTGTGGGTAAGTCATTGATTCTGCAAACCTTACGGAAAGTTAAAATGCTGGTGACAGAGAAGTGAAACCAGGTCAGTGTGTTCACTATGGTCATCTGGGTTATCAAGCAGTCTAGCAGATCAGCGGCAAGCATGGTGGCAGTGAAAGCCCGTGTGAGGCCTAGCCAGGACATCATTTGCAGAAAGAGAAATTGCTGTTAAAGTGAGACAGGCTGAATTAAACAGAGAAAATCCACCTGGAAGTCAAGTTAGAGGCATTGCAGCATGACAAAGAGGTGGAGACTGCTTTAGCCGAGGCCCGAGGAGCAGCTTCCTGACAATGATCAAACTCATCATGTCACTCAGCTGAGGGCATGACAAGAATAGTCTGCTTATGCTTATATCCACCCACCAACAGACACTGAAGACTTAGGCCAGCCAATCAAGACTGAAATGGCAGGGCTCGTCTTCCACAGGTTACCACTCTGTAATTTGACACCTCTTCCCCAAATGGGACAGAACAGAGACCGCCTTCCTCACGTGCTTACCTGAACAGGCAGATATCTCAAAACGTCCAATGACCAGCCACTCACTCACCCGTTGATGTGAAGGAGATGTGCTGCCATGTAGTAGTAAACTCCAAGGCTCCTATGTACCACGGCATATCACAGGTGGTGACGCTGCTCAGCCTCCTGGTAAGGTGCACCACACCCCCAATGAACCCCAACCTAATCACAATGTGTCAGATCTTGTGAGTTTCCTAGCCTGTCATGAGCTGCTGATGGCTGGACTCACCAAATTTGATGATAAATTGATGCAAGAGGTGGAGAGTGAAGAAGTAAAGGCATCTGAGAGAGAAGCCATTTTTTTTAACTGATCGGGGCAAAGAGGCTAAACTGCACAGACGCGTGACGTAGTGCCCCAAAGGTTTAAAAAACAGACCGCCATATACAGCGGCCATTGTTGGAGTGGACTGAGTCAGAGTGGGACGGCTTTGGCTCAACAAGCTTGGGTGTGAACAGGCAGAGCCAAGGGTAGGTCCCCGGTAAGTTTTGTTTTGCTTAGAGAGAATGCCAGGCAGGATGTTGGAATGCTCCTCTTGAAGGATGTGGGAAGTCAGGAAGACCTCTGGTGTCTCTGACGACACCAGCAAGAAGTGCATCTGGCTGCAGCTCCTAACAAACTGCGTTAGGGAACCGGAGCAGGAGTTAGATGACATCTGGATCATTCGGGAGAATGAGGAGTTTATAGATAGTAGCAGTTATGCCAAAGGAGCAGTGCACAGGTAGTTGGATTACCGTCAGGGGAGGAAAGGGGAAAGGTCAGGCAGAGCAGGGCTCCCCTGTGGCCATTCTCCTCAACAACAAGTATACCGATTTAGATACTATTGGGGGGAATGACTTACCTGGGACAAGCTGCAGAAGCCAAATCTCTGGCACTGAGTCTGGTTCTGCAGTGCAGAAGGGAGGGGGGAAGAAGAGGAGAGCGGTAGTGATAGTGGACTGACAGGAGCTTCTGTGGTCGCAACAGGGACTCCCGGTGCCAGGGTCAGGGATGTCTCTGATCGCGTTCACAGCATTCTGAAATGGGAGGGTGGGTAGCCAGATGTCATGGTACACATCAGTACCAATGACGTAGGAAGAAAGAGTGAGGAGGTGCTGAAGAGTGAGTATAGAGAGCTTGGTAGGAAGTTAAAAAGCAGGACCTTGAGGGTAGTAATCTCAGGATTGCTACCTGTGCCACGTGCCAGTGAGGGTAAAAGTAGGATGCTCAGGAGGATGAACAGGTGGCTGAGGAACTGGAGCAGGGTTTCAGCTTTTTGAATCATTGGGACCTCTTCTGGGGCAGGTGGGACCTGTACAAGAGAGACGGGTTGCACCTGAACTACAGGGGAACCAATATACTTGCAGGGAGGTTTGTTAGTGCTATTGGGGAGGGTTTAAACTAGATTTGCAGGGGAATGGGAACCAGAGTGCCAGAGTAGATAATAGAGCGAGGCTGAAAATAAATGATGTTAAAGTTTCATGTGAAGTCACAGATAGAAGGTTTCTGTGTGGTGGTAATAATCTTCTGAAGTGTGTCTATTTCAATGCGAGGAGTATTGTGGGGAAGGCTGACGAGCTGAGGGCCTGGATTGACACATGGAATTATGACATTATTGCCATTACTGAAACTTGGCTACAGGAGGGGCAGGACTGGCTGCTTAATGTTCCAGGGTTCCGATGTTTCAGACATGATAGAGGCAGAGGGATGAAGGGTGGGGGGTGGTGGTGGCATGGCTAGTCAGGGAAAATGTTACAGCCGTACTCAGGCAGGACAGATTAGAGGGCTTGTCTACCAAGGCCATATGGGTGGAGCTAAGAAACAGGAAAGGTATGGGGTTGTATCATAGACCACCCAATAGTCAGCAAGAATTTGAGGAGTAAATCTGCAGAGAGATAGCAGACAACTGCAGGAAATAAAGTTGTGATAGTAGGGAATTTTAATTTTCCACATATTGATTGGGTCTCCCATACTGTTAAAGGTCTAGATGGGTTAGAGTTCGTAAAATGTGTTCAGGAAAGTTTTCTAAGTCAATATTTAAAGGTACTGACTAGAGAGGATGCAATATTAGATTTCCTATTGGGAAACTAGTTAGGACAGGTGACAGAAGTGTGTGTAGGGAACACTTTGGTTCCCGTGATCATAACACCATTAGTTTCAACTTGATCATGGACAAAGATAGATCTTTGCAAGTGAGAGGCCTTCAAAGGAGAAATTTTGAGAGTGCAGAGTTTGTATGTTCCTGTCAGGATTAAAGGCAAACTGAATAAGGATATGGAACCTTGGTTCTCCAGGGATATTGGAGTTCTGATAAAGAAGAAGAGAGAGATGTATGACGTGTATGGGAAACAGGGAGCATGTAAGGTACTTGAGGAGTATAAAAAGTGCAAAAAAATACTTAGAAAGAAATCAGGAGGGCTAAAGGAAGACATGAGGTAGCTTTGGCAGTCAAGGTGAAGGATAATCCAAAGAGCTTCTAACGGTATATTAAGAGCAAAAGGATAGTAAGGGACAATGTTGGTCCTCTTGAAGATCAGAGTGGTCGGCTAAGTATGGAAACATCTGTATTTACTAAGGAAACTGGCATGGAGTAAATGGAAATAAGGCAAACAGGTAGTGAGGTCATGGAACCTATACAGATTGAAGAGGAGGAGGTGCTTGCTATCTTGAGGCAAATCAGAGTAGATAAATCCCCAGGACCTGATAGGGTATTCCCTCAGACCTTGAAGGAGACTAGTGTTGAAATTGCAGGGGCCCTGATATTTAAAATGTTGGTATATATGGTTGAGGTGCCGGAGGATCAGAGGATAACTCATGTTGTTCCATTGTTTAAAAAATGGCTCTAAAAGTAATCCGGGAAATAGGCTGGGAAGTTTGACGTCAATAGGTAAATTATTGGAAGGAGTACTAAGAGATAGGGTCTACAAATATTTAGATAGACGGGGACTTATTAGGGAGAGTCAACATGGTTTGTGCATGGTAGGTCATGTTTAACAAATCTATTACAGTTTTTCGAGGAGGTTACAAGGAAAGTGGATGAAGAGAAGGCAGTGGATGTTGTATACATGGACTTCAGTAAGGCCTTTGACAAGGTCCCGCATGGGAGGTTAGTTAGGAAGATTCAGTCACTAGGTATACATGGTGAGGTAGTAAATTGGATTAGACATTGGCTCAGTGGGAGAAGCCAGAGAGTGGTAGTGGAGGATTGCTTCTCTGAGTGGAGGCCTGTGACTAGTGGTGTGCCACAGGGATCAGTGCTGGGTCCATTGTTATTTGTCATCTATATCAATGATCTGGATGATAATGTGGTAAATTGGATCAGCAAATTTGCTGATGATACAAAGGTTGGAGGTGTAGTGGACAGTGAGGAATGTTTTCAAAGCTTGCAGAGGGATCTGGACCAGCTGAAAAATGGCAGATAAAGTTTAATGCAGACAAGTGTGAGGTATTGCACTTTGGAAGAAAAAACCAAGGTAGAACATACAAGGTAAATGGTAGGGAACTAAGGAGTGCAGTAGAACAGAGGGATCTAGGAATACAGATACAAAATTCCCTAAAAGTGGTGTCATAGGTAGATAGGGTAGTAAAGAGAGCTTTTGGTACATTGGCCCTTATAAATCACAGTATTGAGTATAAGAGTTGGAATGTTCTGGTGAGGTTGTATAAGGCATTGGTGAGGCCGAATTTGGAGTATTGTGTGCAGTTTTGGCCACTGAATTACAGGAAGGATATTAATAAGGTTGAAAGAGTGCAGAGAAGGTTTACAAGGATGTTGCCAGGACTTGAGAAACTGAGTTACAGAGAAAGGTTGAATAGGTTAGGACTTTATTCCCTGGAGGGTAGAATAATGAGGGAAGACTTGATAGAGGTATATAAAATTATGATGGGTATAGATAGGGTGAATGCAAGCAGGCTTTTTCCACTGAGGCTAGGGGAGAAAAAAATGAGAGGACATGGGTTAAGGGTGAAGGGGGAAAAGTTTAAAGGGAACATTGGGGGGGGGCTTCTTCACACAGAGAGTGGTGGGAGTGTGGAATGAGCTGCCAAATGAAGTGGTAAATGCAGACTCACTTTTAACATTTAAGAAAAACTTGGACAGGTACATGGATGAGAGGTGTATAGAGGGATATGGGCCAGGTGCAGGTCAGTGGGAGTAGGCAGAAAAATGGTTTGGCACAGCCAAGAAGGGCCAAAAGGCCTGTTTCTGTGCTGTAATGTTCTATGGTTCTATAGGCCGGAAGATTGCTGGGCTTGGAAGTGCACATTTTCCAGTGCCACTGAAGACCTCAGCCTCAGGCCTAGTGAAGACATGTCCTGCTGGTGAAGTGGCTTGGGTTGCAAGTCTGCTGAGGACGCAAGCAGATTAAGGTCAGTTCACATCAAACACCCCAGTGCTGATCTCAATTTAGTCAGGCAAAGATTGGAAGTGATACAGATCCACAGAGACAATGAAGACTGTTCTCTTTACCAAACTCAAGTCCTTCCCTAAGATTTTTAGCAGGGAGCCCCAATGTCTGAGAGAGCTAGGGGACTTGCTATCGGAGTTAGAGGCAGCCAAAGATATAAACTACTGACCTGTCTTGTCTTACCTCGGCATTACACAAGGAATTTGTTCTGTCCTGGAGAAACTCCACTTTAGTCTACAGGAGAAATGGATGTCACAGGGAACTAGATATAAACTGGAAAAGGAAATCAGTTCCTCACTCTTCTTCTTTTCTAGTTTCATCTGGAATTAAACCAAAATATGGTATGACCCCAGTTTCATCATGACCACCTCTAGCTCACCACCACTTAAATCAGAGAAAGCTGCTAGAGGCCTTGTCAGGCAGACACCGCTGTCCAAAGGATGACACTAAAATGTCAGAAGATCCTAACAAACAGTGCTCTCTACATCAGAAATCATATTCTCTCCAGAAGTGTAGAAGCTTCAGGAAGAGACCTCCAGAGGAGTGAAGGGCCTTCCTCAAAGAGCACTCCATATGTTTTCTCTACGGTTCTTCATCCAGCCACCGGGCGAGGGACTGTAATGCTGCATATCATGCCCTCAGTGCAACAGAGACAACACATTGCAGTTCGACATGTTGTGCCACCTCCCTGCTCTGCGAAGAACAACACAAGTATCTCCGTACAGAATAGTGGGGAGGAAGATGAATCCTCTTCCTGTGGGGAAAACATTGCCACTGTCATGTTAAAAGATCTGCATCCGCAGAAGGCCACCATGAGAAGAGGATGAGGATGAGGATGATCAGAGCAACAAGTGTCTGGTGAATTCATTGTTTTTCAAAGTCTTTGATGGTGCCTCACCTTACACACTTAAGACATGTGCATGTGTGTCTTCATGATGGTTGGCTCATGAGCAAGAGGCTTCATTGTCAAATCCGTTGATGAAAAGACTCGTTTAGCTCTCCCCCCCCACCCCCAGCTCACTGAGTGTGACCAAGAACAGGAAGGAAACACTGAAGTTGCAGGAGGTGAGTAGCTGGGAGACTGTGAATAGGCAATTAGCACAGAGCACCCCCGTGACCATTCCCATCGATAATAAGTATACAGCTTTGGATACTGTTGTGGGGGATGACCTCCTAGGGGGATGCCATGGAGACTGGGTTACTGGCACTGAAGATGAATCCGTGGTGCAGAAGGGAAAGAGGGAGAAGAGGGGAGCAGTAGTGATAGGGGACTCAATATTCAGGGGAACAGACACAAGATTCCGTGGATGTGAACGGGATACCCAAATTGTATGTTCTCATGGGGAGGTTTGTTAGAGCTGTTGGGGAGAGTTTAAACTAATTTGGCAGGGAGTGGGAACCGGAGTGAACCTACAGCACAGCATTAAAAAAATGTAACCAGGGCATTGCATAAGGTAAAAGAACTCTTAGGAGGCAATGATCACAATATAATTGAGTTCAACTTGAACTCTGACAGGGAGAAAGTGAAGTCTGACGTAGCAGTATTTCAGTGGAGTAAGGGAAATTACAGTGGTATGAGAGAGGAGTTGGTCAAAGTAAATTGTAAGGAGATGCTGGCAGGGATGTCAGCAGAGCAGGAATGGTGTGAATTTCTGGGAAGGTGCAGGATAGATATATTCCAAAAACATAGAAAATCTCAAATGGCAAGATTATACAACTATGGCTGACAAGGGAACTCAAAGCTAACGTAAAAGCAAAAGAGAGGGTATACAATAACACAAAAATTAGTAGTAAGACAAAGGATTGGAAAGCTATGAAAAACCTACAGAAAGCAACACAAAGATTCATTGGTAGGGAAAAGATGAAATATGAAAGCAAGCTAGCAAACAATATCAAGATGGATAGTAAAAGCTTTTCAAGTATGTAAAAATATGAAAAGATAAGAATGGATAAAGGACTGTTAGAAAATGAGGCTGGAGAAATAATAATGAGGAAAAAGAAGATAGCAGATGAACTAAATGAGTATTTTGCATCAGTCTTCACTGTGGAAGACACTAGCAGTGTGCCAGATGTTGTGGTGTGTGAAGGAAGAGAAGTGAGTGCAGTTACTATTACAAAGGAGAAGGTGATCAAAAAGCTAAAAGACAGAAGGGTACATAAGTTACTTGGACCTGATGAACTGAACCCTAGGGTTCTGAAAGAAGTGGCGGTAAAGATTGTAGAGGTATTAGAAATGATCTTTCAAAAACCATTGGACTCTGGCATAGTACCAGAGGGCTGGAAAATGGAAAATGGAAAATGTTGTCACTCCACTCTTTAAGAAAGGAGGAAGGCAGCAGAATGGAAATTATAGACCAGTTAGCCTGATCTCAGTGGTTGGGAAGTCAATTGTTAAGGATGAGGCTATGGAGTACTTGGTGACACAGGACAAGATAGGACAAAGTCAGCAAGGCTTCCTTAAAGGAAAATCTTCCCTGAAGAACCTGTTGGAATTCTTTGAGGAGATTACAAGTAGGATAGATAAAGGGGATGCAGTGGATGTTGTATATTTGGACTTACAGAAGGACTTTGACAAGTTGCCGCACATGAGGCTGCTTACCAAGTTAAGAGCCCATGATATTACAGGAATGTTACAAACATGGTTAGAGCATTGGCTGATTGGTAGGATTGGGAACAAAAGGATCCTTTTCTGCTTGGCTGCCAGTGAATAGTCGTGTTCTACAGGGGTTGGTGTTGGGACCGTTTCTTTTTATGCTGTATATCAATGATTTAGATGATGGAATAGATGGCTTTGTTGCCAAGTTCACATATAATATGGAGATTGGTGGAGGGGCAGTTGTTGAGAAAACAGGTAGATTGCAGAAGGAATTAGATTTGGTGAAGGGGTAAGAAAGTGGCAAATGAAATACATTATTGGAAAATGCATGGTCACGCACTTTGGTAGTAGAAATAAATGTGAAGACTATTTCCTAAATGGGGAGAAAATCTAAATACCTGAGATGCAAAAGGTCTTGGTGGTCCTTGTGCAGAACACTCTGAAGGTTAACTTGTAGGTTGAATCAGTGGTGGGATGGCAAATGCAATGTTAGCATTCATTTCAAGAGGTCTAGAGTACAAGAGTAGGGATGTGATGCAGAGGCTCTATAAGGCACTGGTGCGGCCTCACCTTGAGTATTCTGAACAGTTCTGTGCCTTTCGTCTTAGAAAAGATGTGCTGGCATTGGAGAGGGTCCAGAAGAGGCTCAAAAGGATGATTCCAGGAATGAAAGGGTCATCATATGAGGAACGTTTGATGGTTCTAGGTCTGTACTCACTGGCATTTAGAAGGATGATGGGAGATATCATTGAAACCTTTCAATTGTTGAAAGGCCTAGACAGAATTGACGTGAAAAGAATATTTCCAGTGGTGGTGGAGTCTGGGACAAGGGGGCATCCATTTAAAACAGATGCAGAAAAATTTCTTTAGCCAGATGGTGGTGAATTTGTGGAATTTATTACCCCAGGCAGCTGTGGAGGCCAAGTCGTTGGGTGTACTTTAGGCAGGACTTGATAGGTACAATTTTGGAGAGCATCGAAGGTTATGGGGAGAGGACCTGGGAGTGGGACTGAGGAGGGAAAAAAGGATCAGCCATGATTGAATGGCAGAGCAGACTGGATGGGCCAAATGGCCTCATTCTGCTCCTGTGTCTTATGGAAATCCCTACTCCAGAAGCAACAACTCACCACCCTCATCTCGTCCCTAGCCAGTAAGATGCCATCACTCGACCCAAAGGCTGAGATCCTGCTTCTGCCAGGCAGAGACATCATAGATGTACACAAGATACTCGAGCTATGTAATGGGCCTCCAAATGCTCCCTTTGCGCAGAGGTTAGCACTTGTGTGGGTCGTAGTAGGAGATAAACCCTCACCTGTGAATATTTCCGGAGCTAGCATTGTAGAGAATGGACTCTCCAGTCACATGACCTCCTGCCTCGGCAGCATCCACATTGAGGAGAGCTTCAGCCAGTCATGCCAGCCTCCTGCCTGTCCTGCCTTGACCTTGCTACAAAGAGGTTTGACAAGGAACATGCAAGCATGGGTGAGTTCATCTTTGTTCATACTAAGGATGTCTACAAACCAGCTCCTTCAACAGACACCCTTACCTTCCTGAGAGTGATGAATAGCACGTTCCATCAGGACAGCTCAGACAGCTGGGTGGCACTGTTGTCCTTCCATCACCCCCGAAAATGCCTCCGAAACCACTGTGAGCAAGCAGGCGCCTAGCTTCACTTACACACATACTCAAGAACCATCCTGGAATTACATAGGAAGAAAACGAACAGTAAAAAAAAGAATGGAAAAATGGACTGTGATTCAATTGATCAGGAGCATTGACTCTAATACATTTGATGTTTTTTGTGAAAGCCATGAGTTTACTTGGTAGCATCTTTATAGATACCAGGCGAGGAGTGTTATGTCCTCCCTGAAGTGGTTTGTTGTTTTATTTCTAATTACTGGATCTCACTTCTTCATTGTAAGTTCACAGCTGTTGATGATTACTCATTATCTTATTATTAAGCAATTAGCTTTCATTATCAGTTCAACCATTTTATATTTGTACATTTCCTTAAGCCAGAAGCACTTTGTTAGAAGTCAAAGGAATTTCAATCAATATTTGAATCTACCTTTTGTGAGAACGTTGAGAAGTCCTGTCTTTTTACACCTTCTCCTTGTGTACGTTGGAGAATACCAAAATCACCTTCAACCATAACTACACTGGAACTGGAGTTACCTATCTGCCCAGCTTGAGGAAACAGGGAAAAGTGTCAAGTGAGGGCAGAATATACAGTGTTTCCTCCTCCCTTTCCCTTCTCTTCACTTTTCTCCCTCCCTGCCTCCCCTCCACTTCCATTTGTGCTCAATGTAATTATTTACATGTATTTTCACAAAGCTGCAATGAAAAACAAGCACCCTTTGAGCATCAGACACTTAAATTATCATTAGTGTAAAAACAATTAAAATTAATGCCCAAATTGTCTGGACCTGATGTTAATCTCCTAGAAATTTAAAAGAAGCGGGCAGAGTACTTGGATGCAGTCGCAATGATATATTGAATTCCTTACAGTTTAGCGGTTTCCATGGACTGAAAAGTAATAAACATATTTATTTAGGAGATGAGAGAAATCACGGTCGAGACTCTTTCTACACATGACAGGTTGGCACAGCTGAAATGCCATTGATCAACTTTCCAATGACACCACCGTTGGCAGAATCTCAGATGGTGACGAGAAGGTGTATAGGATCGCGATAGATCAGCTGTTGAATGATCCATGAACTATCCCTCCTGCACTATATATTTTTTTAAATATTGTAACCTCGAGCAATTTGTTACACCTGCATGGTACTGCTCCCACAAAACAACAAATTTCACAACTTAGGTCAGTGGCAATAAACATGGTTCTGATTCTGAACAAATATGTTTCCTGCAGCTGAGGATCAATATAATCATTGCATGCTTCTTTCATTAATGGTATCCAACATATGATTTCAATATCCTGGATTACTTTGCTGGTGAGGTCCAGTTCTTGATAATATCTCCCGTAATGCCAATAACTTAAATAACTGTGGTCTGTATTGCAGCTTATTATTGGCTCAGGGGTAGCATTAAATGCCTGCTTCCAACTGAATCACAAGAGATTCTGCTGATGCTAAAAATCTTGAGCAACTGTATGTCAACATTTTTACAATACTTCCTTTCCATCACTTGGGAAAGTCTTCTGGGAATGATGGGAGACATAAACACCAGCAGGAAGAATTAAAAGTGATGCCCTCGAGTGCTAATTCAAGCTTCATAACATCTGATGTGGGATGAATGTTGGAAGCAATGGGTCTGGTCATCCCAGGAAGGAATGAACAAGAAACACAACTCCTTTGACTGTTTATTTCCAGAATTATTCCCTGCTGCTGAGCATTTCAGTACTCCCACCAGCAAAAGCAGAAGAAACAGAATTAATCATGAACATTCTTCTAACACATGAGTCCAAACTTTCCATATGTCCAAACTAAATCAAATATCCTCACTTTAAATCAATAATTTAACAATATGCAGAGCTTTCATTATGGTTGCAGCTGAGTTCTCCTTTGCAGTGTAGAGAAAGCGGAGTCAGAATCTGATATACGGCGTTAACACTGACTTAAATGTACATCCTCCTATCAGAATCAGATATTCAGCATTACCACTGACTTATATGGCATGAAATTTGTTCATTTGTGGCAGCAGTGCACTGACTGAGAAAATGATTCAAAGATTCAAAATACATTTATTATTAAAGAATGTATGCAGTATTCAAATCTGAGATTCATCTTCCCCAGAGACGGCCACGAAACAAAGAAAACCACAGAATCCCTTCAAAGAAAAACAGCAAACCCCAATGCACAAAAAAATCATGTAAATGACAAAACAATGAGCTCAAGGAATCAGAACATAAAACACCCAACAACAAAGTCATCGGATGAGTCCAGGCACATTCAGCTTAACTCAGTTCAGTTCAATGTAGTGCTGTGTTGTACATTAACGTCAGGCCCAGAGCCAGTCTGCCACAATCAAAGTCACACAAAATAGCAACCAACAAAAGGGAGTGACCAGATACATCATAACGTGAACTACAGAGTCAAATCCACAAACTGTATTGATTAAACCTCTCCCAAGACCAAGGACTTGAGAACTATCCTCCTGCAGCTTTGAGTGAGAGGGAGAAAGAGAAACTATTTGAACGCAGGGAGTTTCATCTGGCATTAGCAAATGAGAAGGAGAGAGAGAGAGACTCCCACACACAGACACCATCCTTTGAGAGCAGTGAGACAGAGATAAAAAACAGGCATTTCCTACAGAGGCGGAGTCTAGGACCAAAGGGCAAACCCTCAGAATAGAGGAACGTCCATTTAGAACAAAGATGAGGAGGAGTTTATGAAGTCAGCGGGGTGGAGTATTTGTGGAATTTATCGCCATGGACGGCTGTACAGGTTGAGTTACTGAGTATATTCAAAGTGGAGGTTAATAGTTGTTCCGACTGTGCCCTAAATTACACTTACAGATGTAAGTGTAATCTTACAAATTACAGATGCAGAATCTATCTGCA
Organism: Hemitrygon akajei; assembly: GCF_048418815.1. Classification (NCBI taxonomy): domain Eukaryota; kingdom Metazoa; phylum Chordata; class Chondrichthyes; order Myliobatiformes; family Dasyatidae; genus Hemitrygon; species Hemitrygon akajei. Next base: position 70,621,336 of record NC_133125.1, read on the forward strand.
TCTGCCTTAAAAACATTGAAGGCTAATGTTTCCACTTCCCTTTGATGAAATAAATTTACACCCACCTTAAAGAAAGAATTGTCTCTGCCTTAAGTGAGCAAGACCTAGTTTTAAAGAGTAACACCCTAGTTCTGGATTCTTCAACAAGAGGACACATCCTCTCCACATCCATCCCATAGGATTTGTCACATTTCAGTCAATTCCCTCACATTCATCTAAACTCCAGGGAATATAGGCCCAGCCTGTCTCATTTTCCACTGAAGACAAATCATTCCTCACAGCAAGTGGTTTAGTAAACCTTTGCTAATTTCCTACCAATTAGTATCCTTTCTCAAATAAGTCAGTATGTAGTTCTCTGTAGTGGTCGTTACAATGCCATCTGTCAATGAGATTTAAATTTCCTGCTTCATTTCTCTTACTAATAGAGTAACTGTTAACTTTCTTTATTGCTTGCTGTACCTAATAAGTTGACATTATCATCATCATCATCATCGCGCTGTGTCATATGACATCATCATTATGTGCCATGTTGTATGATGTGGGTGATCATGGTCTCTCCATGACCATAATTGTTCTTGTCAGATCTTTTTTCCCCAGAAGTGGTTTGCCATTGTCTTCTGCTGGGCAGTGTCTTTTCAAGGCAGGTGACCCAAAACAGTGTCAATACTCTTCAGAGATTGTCTGCCTGGCATCAGTGGCCACATAACCAGGACTTGTGATATGCACCAGCTGCTCATATAACCATCCACCGCCTGCTCCCATGGCTTTATGTGACCATGATGTGTGGGTGGGGGGTGGGGCAAGGAGAGCGGGGGGGTAAGCAGGTGCTACACCTTGCCCAAGGATGACCCGCAGGCTAGCAGAGGCGGAGAGCACCTTACAACTCCTTTGGTAAAGATGTTTCCACCCTGCCACCCAAGCTGACAAGTAGCCTTCACAAATACTGTGAGGACATCCAGATTCTTTGTCATTCAGAGTTCTGCAACTTCAGCCAAAAATGAAATCCATGTTCTTACTGTTTCTGCAAGATGAACAATTCTGCATTTTCCCACAAAATATTCCATTTCCTGGTTCCATTCTGAGGCCATTAAATTATATTTTAAATCCATTTAGAACAGCATAGAACATTACAGCACACTACAGGCCCTTCAGCCCATGGTATTGTGCTGATCATGTAACTTAGACCAGAAGACATGAGCAGAATTAGGCCATTTGGCCCATTCGAAAGGTTTCCATGAGATCCCCTGCCCCTCATTCTTCTAAATTCCAGCAAGTACAGACTCAGCTATAAAATGTTCCTCATATGATAACCCTTTCATTCCCGGAATCATCCTTGTAAACCGCCTCTAAATCCTCTCCAATGCCAGCACATCTTTTTTCAGATGGGGAGCCCAAAACTTTCACCATACTCAAGGTGAGGCCTCACCAGTTCCTTATAGAGCCTCAGCATCATGTCCCTAGTCTTGTATTCTAGATCTCTTAAAATGAATGCTAACATGGCATTTGCCTTCCTCACCACCGACTCTACATGCAAGTTAACCTTCAGGGTGTTCTTCACAAGGACTCCCAAGTCAATTTGTATCTCTGATTTTTGGATTTTCTCCCTGTTTAAAAAATAGTCTACACACTTATTTCTACAACCAAAATACATGACCATGCATTTTCCAACATTCTATATCACTTGCCACTCTTGTCCATCCTCCTAATCTAAGACCTTCTGCAGCCTACCTGTTTCCTCAGTACTACCTGCCTCTCCACAATTTTCATATCATCTGCAAACTAGGCAACAAAACCATCTATTTTATCATCTAATCATTTAAATACAGCATAAAAAGAACCAGTTCAAATACTGACCCCTAAGGAACACCACTAGTAACTGGAAAAGGTTCCATTAATTCACATTTGCTGACTCCTACAAATCAGCCAATGCTCTAACCATGTTCGTAACTTTCCTATAATACCATGGGTTCTTAACTTGGTAAGGCAGCTTCACGTGTGGCACCTTGTCAAAAGTCTTCTGGAAGTCCAAATATACAACATCCACTGCATCCCCTTTATCCCTCCTATGTGTAATCTCCTCAAAGAATTCCAACAGGTTCTTCAGGCAATTTTTTGCCTGAAGGAAACCATGCTGACTTTGTCCTATCTTGTCCTGTGTCACCAGGTACTTCATAATCTCATCCTTAACAATTGACTCTAACATCTTCCCAGCCACTGAGGTCAGGCTACCTGGTCTATAATTTCCATTCTGTTGCCTTTCTCCTTAAAGAGTAGAGTGACATTTTTAATTTTCTAGTCCTCTGAAATCATGCCAGTGTCCAATGTATTTTGAAAGATCATTACTAATGCTTCCACAATCTCTACTGTTACTTCTTTCAGAACCCTAGTGTGCAGTTCATCTGGTCCAGGTGACTTATGTACCCTTGGGTCTTTCAGCTTTTTGAGCACCTTCTCCCTTGTAATAGTAACTGCACTCACTTCTCTTCCTTTACACACCACAATATCTGGCACACTGCTAGTGTCTTCCACAGTGAAGAATGATGCAAAATACTCATTTAGTTCATCTGCCAACTCCTTTTTTCCCCATTATTATTTCTCCAGCCTCATTTTCTAATGGCCCTTTATCCACTCTTAGCTTTCTTTTATTTTTGACATACTTTCAGTAGCTCTCTGTAGGGCTTTGCTATTTTTTAATATTTTTTATATTTTGCTATTTTCCCCAGAAACTCACACCATTTTGCTGTCCGGTTGTTATCTCTGCAGCTCCTTCCAATTTAATTTGGCCAACTCCTCTCTCATACCTTCATCAGGACTGGAAGGGAAGCGGGGAAGATATTGGAGTAAAGCGGTGGAGGGATGGGAAGGAGGACTGGCTAGAAGGTGAAAGGTAAAGCCAGGAAAGGTGGGAAAGGTAAAGGGTTGGAGAAGGGATAGTGGACCGTGGGAGAAAGGGAGGAAGGAGTGGCTGCAAGAGGAGGTGATAAACGGGTTAGAAGAGGATAGAGAGGGGAACAGAAGAAAAGGGAAGGGGGAGGAAAAAAAAGAAATAAAATATATCAGAGGGAGGAATCAATGATCATAATATCAGGTTGGAGGCAACCAGGCAGTACGTGAGCTATTTTTGCTCCTCCAGCTCATGTGGTCTCATAGTGACCTAATGAGAATGGGAATCGGAATTAAAATAGCTAGTGTGGAGGAAAAATTAAAGTTGAGGACTAGGAATAGCATGAAAAAAGGCAGAACAGGTCTATTTTCCTTGTACTAACTAACAACGGATAATGCTATTAACGAAGAACTGATTGTATAGTGCTAACGTGCAAATTGCGGACATCAGTGTCTGCAGAGCGGCACACCTAGTGTGATTTGATTCACTGTAAAAACTGGAATTGTAACCTTCCCTTGGTGGTGACATTGTGTGGAGTGGTCCCTGTGAATTCACAAAATAAAGTTTCGAGGCCTTTGCCTTCTTTCTGTTTGATGGGTACTAAGGTCTCTAACAGCTAGCCAGCAGAAAATTCCACTTTTGGTGGATGGAATGGAGGTGCTTGACAAAATGTTCCCTCATTTTAAGTCGGATCTGACCAACATAGAGAAGACTACATTGGGAACACAAGACACAGCAGATCCACGGTAAAGTGCTGCCTTGCCTGGAAGGACTTTTTGGGGCCCTAAATGGAGCTGAGGGAGGAGATGAATGGGCAGGTGTAGTACTTTGGTCTCTTGCTGGGAGAAGTGCCAGGAGGGAGATTAGTGGGGAGGGTTGAATGGAGAAGGAAAATACGGAGGGAGTGATCCCCATGGAAGCAGAGAGTAGGGGGGTGGTGCGGTAAAGATGTGCTTTGTAGTAGATTCCTCGTGGAAGTTGTGGAGAATGATGGTTGAATGTGGGATGGTAGGTGAGGACAGAAGTAACTCTATCCCTGTTAAGATGGTGGGAAGATAGGGCGAGTACAGATGTCGGGAAATGGAAAAGATGTGAGTGAGGGCAGCATCAATGGTGGAGGAAGGGAAACCCTGTTCTTTCTCTGATGTTCTGGAATAGAATGCCTCATCCTGGGGACAGATGCTGTGGAGACAAAATACTGAGAAAAGGGAATCAAATTTTTACAGGAGACAAGGTAGGAAGAGGTACAGTCAAGATGGCTGTGAGAATCAGTAGGTTTATAAAAGATGTTGGTCGACAGTTTGTCCCTCGAAATGGAGACAGAGATTAAGAAAGGGGAGAAGATGCTAGAAATGGATCGTGTGAATTTAAAGTTACTGTGAAGATGATGGTATGGCCTCTCTGGCTCCAGTTAGCAGTTTGTTTCTCCTTTACGTCTTTCTTATAATCACAATGAACTGCTGGATGTAAGGAGCACCAAGGACTCCAAGTCTAACTCACTACCCAGTTGATAATTTCTGCAGCATGGGCTTCTTCTGTTTCGTGTTGTCGCACCCAAGGAGATGCCACTGGAAGCAATGTACAAGGAAAAGAAAGAAAAGCACATTGGTATTCAAGTGAGACTGGAGGCAAAATCCTTCAGGCCTGCTCTCCCCTAGATCTGCTTTCAAACGTTTGATCACTAAAAAGAACTAGATAACCTGCGTCTGAGATTGAATTAGCTCATTCTGATGGAAACCTGGCTCCGGGATATCATCCCTAAAGTGGCTATCCATCTGGAGGGTTTCATCCTCTTTTGGGCCAACAGAATTCCCGTGGTCTCTGGTAAGACCCACAACGAAGTTGAATGTATCCACTTCAGTAAGAGCTGGTCTGTGAACATTTTGGTAGTGTCTGCCTACGGTGGAGTTCCTAATGAGAAGTGCAGGTCCTTTTATATACCGAGGGAGTTCACCTCAATGGTGAGTGTGGCTGTTTACATACCCATCCACCACTCTGAATTCTGTCATGAGCTCTGCCCACAAACCACACACCCTGATGATGTCCTTATTGTTGATGGTGACTTCAACCATACTAATTTAACAACAATCCTGCCTAAATCCTACCGACAGGTAGACTTTGCTACCAGAATTGAGAACACGTGTGATCTGGTTTACACCAATATCGCTGGCTCATCCGCGTCCCCATATCGGATTGTCTGACCACTTATCTGTTATGCTAATTCCCGGATACCAGACTAGTTCAAAGGGAGATAAAGACCAGGTTCGAAGAAACAACCTCAGGGTAATACGACTATTTTGTAAACACTGACTGGAGCACATTCAGGAAGACAGCTACCTACCACCATCGATGAATCTGGGAGATGCAGGGGTTCCCAAACTGTGGTCCACGGAGCCCTTGCTTAACGGTATTGGTCCGTGGCATTAAAAGGGTTGGGAACCCCTGAATGTGTCTGAGAGTGTCACCTGTCAAACACATAAATGTGAGGACAAATCAGGACACTTGGTTAACAGCTGAGGTCCTAGTATAGCTGAAAGATCGGGATGCTGCCTTCAAAGTTCAAAGTAACTTTATTATCAAAGTTCATATATGTCACCATATACAAACCTGAGATTCATTTTCCTACAGGCATACTCAGTAATCCATAATAGAATAATAACAATAACAGAATCAATGAAGGACCCCATCCACGGGCATTCAACCAGCATGCAAAAGACAACAATCTGTGCAAATACAAAAATAAAGAAATAATAATAATAAATAAAAATAAACAGTAACATGAGATGGAGTCCTTGGAAGTCAGTCCTTAGTTTAGTGATGGGGCAAGTGAAGTTGACTGAAGTTATCTCTTTCGGTTCTAGAGCCTGATGGTTGAGGGGTGAGGCTCCTGTACCTTCTTCCTGATGACAGCAGTGAGATAAGAGCATGGCCTGAGTGGTTGTGTCCCTGATGATGGATGTTGATTTCCTGCAATAGCTCTTTGTCTCGATGTGCTCAGTCCATGACTGGCTTTACCTGTAATGGACTGGGCCTGTATTCACTATTTTTGTAGGATTTTCCATTCACGGGGATTAGTGTTTGCATGCTAGGCTGTGATGCAGCCAGTTAATATACTTTCCATCGCCCATCTATAGAAGTTTGTCACAGTTTTAGATGCCATGCTGAATCTCCACAGACTCCCAAGGAAACAGAGGTGCTTTCTTCATAATTGCACGTGTGCTGAGCTCAGGACGGGTCCTTCAAAATGATAACACAGAGGAATTTAAAGTGCTAACCCTCTGCAGCTCTGATCCACCAATGAGGACTGGCTTGTTGACCTCTGTTTTCCTCCTTCTGAAGTCAATAATCAACTCCTTAGTCTTACTAACATTGAGTAATTCCACTGATGTTGTTGCTGTGGCACCACTCAGCCAGATTTTCAGTCTCCCTCCTACATGCTGATTCATCGCCCCCTTTTGGCCTACAACAGTGGTGTCATCTGCAGACTTGAATATGGAATTAGAGCTAGGCTTAGTCTCGCAGTCATAAGTGTAAAGCGAGTAGAGCAGAGGGCTAAGCACATGGACGTGGTTCACCTGTGTTGATGGAAATTATGGAGGACATATTGTTGCCAATCTGTACTGACTGGGGCCGGCACATGAAGAAATCGAGGATCCAATTGCACAAGAAGTTTTAAGGCCAAGGTCTCAATGACCTCAACAATAATGAAGTGCTTAGAGCAGCTGGTTATGGATTACAGTAACACCTAACTTCCTGCTACATTGGACACTCTGCAGTTCACTCATCGCTCAAATCAGTCTACTGATGATGTCATAACCTCTGCTCTCCACTTCATCCTGTCCCACCTGGAAAATGGTGCCTCATACGCCAGGATGCTTGCTATTGACGACAGCTCAACATTTTATTTGCCAGAAAGAACTACAATCTAAAATCAGTGAGCTTGAAGGCTAGTGGAAGCAGACTTTGTACCTGCCATGAGGGAGGAGATGGGGGCTGTCATTTTATGAAGAGACTGAATTCTACATTTTATGAGTTAAAGTCACCTGACTTAATCAGTGTTTTGAAGTTGACATAATGGTGCCTCAGGTAATCTGCTGAACTGGGGATCATTTCCAAATGAGAAGTTATTTGTGAGATGTTCTTTGTTTGAATATAAGATGAAGGTTTGTGACTGTTGGTGTCTGTATCTGTTCTGCCTGATTCAAGCTGGTTGCTGATTGAGAACAAAGACCCATAAATGACCAATTGTCACTTGCTGGGAAGAGGCAATGAATGGATGCTGGCCTGGAGCAGAGCCAATAAAAAGGTGCTAAAGCTCAGACACATGACCTACAGCCAATAACAGTGGAATGCAATATTCGAATTGGTAAGAAATTAGTATAAAAGCAGGATGTTCAAGTGTGCTGGTGACAGTAACTCTGCAGGAGACTAACTATTGTGGGTGTGAGGTGCCCCACAGACATATTGTAATTTGAACTGTGACAACAAGGAACATGTGGCCAGGAGCAGAAACTCCTTTTTAACTGGTATTAGATTTCCTATTCTTTATTCATAGAAAGTCAAGAAAACTTAGCAGGTGTGCTCAGAGGAATTTGGTTGTTTAAGCTCATGTATTTTTCCATTGAGATGATAAAGGTCATTGTCAGTAAGTACAGATTCTCTCTGTGCCTCCCTGATCATTAATATAAGGGATGATTCTTGTAACAGTTTAATACGATAATTCATCAGAAGCCGGTGGTTAGTCTGTCCTTGTTGGATCTTAAAACCTCTCTGTGTAACTGGATCTGAGATTTCTTTCAGAAGGGCCACAATCAGTTTGTGCTGGCAGAACCATTTCTAGCTCCATCATGCTCCCCAGGGCTGTGTGCTCTGTTTTCTGCGGACACATGACTGTACTACTAGATCCAGCTCAAACCAAATCCTCAAGTTCACTGATGACACAACAGTGGTTGGCCTCATCAACAATGATGAATCCTGGCCATAGAGGATGAACAGGTTCTTATACTGAGCACACATGATGTACAGCGCACGCTGCAGAGGGTCAATCCATGAAAAGCTGCAGGCCCAGATGAAGTTCCAGGATGGGTACTTAAAGACTGCTGCATTTATGAGAATTTTCAATCTGTCTCTATCACAGGTAATGTGCCTGAAGTCAGCCATCATAGTGCCTGTCCCGAAGAAAGCAAACATCAACAATTTGAATGACTATCGTCCGGTTGCCCTCACACCAATAATAATGAAGTGCTTTGAGAGATTGGTCCTCTCCCACATTAAAGTCACTATCCCTGCTACACTGGACTCACACCAGTTTGCCTATAAAGCAACAGGTCTGCGGAGGATGCCATCTCATTAGCTCTTCACACTGTCCTGACACATTTGGAGGGAAAGGGCACATACGTGAGGATGTTGTTTGTTGATTATAGCTCAGCTATTAATACTGTCATTCCCAGCAAGCTCATCTCCAAACTCCACCAGCTAGGCCTCAGCTCATCACTCTGCAACTGGGTCCTGAATTTCTTGTCAGAGCATTCACAGGCAGTGAGTCTGGTCCCTCACCTGTCCTCCACTACTATACTCTACACCGGTACACCACAAGGTTGTGTATTGAGTCCCATACTCTACTCCCTCTTCACTTATGACTGTGTACCCGCATTTGACACCAATACCATCGTCAAATTCGCAGACAACACTACAGTGATCGGGTTGATCTCCAAAAGAGATGAATCAACATACAGAGCGGAGGTACAGAACTTAGTGAGCTGGTGCTCAGAGAACAACTTATCTCTTAATACAGCAAAGACTAATTATCAGCTTTGGAAAGTCACGGGATGATGAGTACGCTCCAGGCTACATTAACGGAGACATAGTGGGGAGAGTGTCCAGTTTCAGGTTTCTGGGAATACACATCTCAGAAGACCTTACATGGTCCACTAACACCACAACAATAGTTAAGAAAGCACAGCAACGCCTGTTTTTCCTCAGGACACTGAAGAAAGCTGGTCTACCTGAACAGATGTTGGTGACCTTTTACCGCTGTACCATAGAGAGCATCTTAACATACTGTATCTCTGTGTGGTATAACAGCTGATAGGAAAGCACTTCAGCGGGTCGTCTCTAGCGCACAGAAGACTATCGGGACACAGTTCCCAGACCTAGAGGACATCTTGATAAGGCACCAGATGTTGTAATGTGAACAAAATCACCAGAGACAGACAGCTGGTAGATATAATAGCTATCTTTTATTTGACAAAATGAGACTCTCTGGAGGAAGTAGCTTGTTCGATCCATTATGACATGAAATTTTATTCGCTAAAGGATAATTCTATATTTCCAATGTATCTACAATGTTTCCTTTGAATTACATGCAATTTTCACACCTTCTACTGTGCACCCACACTCCAGACACCCAAAATGAATGTTTATCAGCATTGTCTGGTTTTTAGTTAACTGAGGTCCATAGTTCCAGGAAACTATTGTCCAGGGCTGCATTTCACATTTAATCTACAATCCATGTTCATGGTTGCTGAAACTAATATTTTCTGTATAGCCTACTTCCAGACTATGACCTAACACAGAGCACAATTTAACAAGTGTCAGTTCTTTAAACCATGATTCTCTGCAGGCCAGCAGAAGGAAGGAGTGCCTTAACCTTCCTTTAGTAGAGATGTATCTCCAACCTGCCATCCAAATCGGGTGATATCAAAGTGACATGATTTCTTCACTAGGTGATTGTTTAAAATGAAAAGTTTTGGGAAAGCAGGGAATGTGTTTTGCTTGGAGAGGCTCATTGGAATACTTTTACCCCTCAAGTATCACAGAGCCCTTAAGCTCCCGCTGATCATCCTGGTTGCAGTGTACATTCAGCCCCCAGCAAATGTGAAGCTGAGCACCTTGATCAGTAGTCATGAGATCACGTACCCTGATTCATAGAACATAGACATAGAACAATACAGCACAGTACAGCTCCTTTGGCCCACAATGTTGACCCAACCCTTAAACCCTGCCTTCCATATAACCCACCCCCACCTTAAATTCCTCCATATACCTGTATAATAGTCTCTTAAATTTCACTGACTCAGGCAATACATTCCACACATCAACCACTCTCTGAGTAAAAAACCTTCCTCTAATATCCCCCTTGAACTTCCCTCCCATTACCTTAAAGCCATGTCCTCTTGTATTGAGCAGTGGTGCCCTGGGGAAGAGGTGCTGGCTGTCCACTCTATCTATTCTTCTTAATATCTTGTATACCTCTTTCATGTCTCATCACATTCTCCTTCTCTCCAAAGAATGAAGTCCTAGCTCCCTTAATCTCTGATCATAATCTCTAAACCAGACAGCATCCTGGTAAATCTCCTCAGTACCTTTTCCAATGCTTCCACCTCCTACCTATAATGAGGCGACCAGAACTGGACACATTACTCCAAGTGCGGCCTAACTAGAGTTTTCTAGAGCTGCATCATTACCTTGCAATTCTTAAACTCTATCCCTCAACTTCTGAAAGCTAACACCCCATAAGCTTTCTTAACTACTCTATCTACCTGTGAGGCAACTTTCAGGGATCTGTGGACATGTACCCCCAGATCCCTCTGCTCCTCCACACTCCCAAGTATCCTGCCATTTACTTTGTACTCTGCCTTGGAGGTTGTCCTTCCAAAGTGTACCACCTCACACTTCTCCAGGTTGAACTCCATCTGCCACTTCTCAGCCCACTTCTGCATCCTATCAATGTCTCTCTGCAATCTTTGACAATCCTCTACACTATCTACAACACCACCAACCTTTGTGTCATCTGCAAACTTGCCAACCCACCCTTCTACCCCCACATCCAGGTCGTTAATAAAAATCACAATAAGTAGAGGTCCTAGAACTGATCCTTGTGGGACACCACTAGTCACACCCCTCCAATCTGAATGTATTCCCTTCACCACGACACTCTGCTTCTGCAGGCAAGCCAATTCTGAATCCACCTGGCCAAACTTCCCTGGATCCCATGCCTTCTGACTTTCTGAATAAGCCTACTGTGTGGAACCTTGTCAAATGCCTTACTAAAATCCATGTAGATCACACCCACAGCACTACCCTCATCTACAAGCCTGGTCACCTCCTCAAAGAACTCTATCAAGCTTGTTAGACATGATCTGCCCTTCACAAAGCCATGCTGACTGTCCCTGATCAGACTATGATTCTCTAAATGCCCAAAGATCCTATCTCTCAGAATCTTTTCCAACAGTTTTCCCACCACAAACATAAGGATCACTGGTCTATAATTACCCGGACTAACCCTACTACCTTTTTTGAACAAGGGGACAACATTCGCCTCCCTCTAAACCTCTGGTACCATTCCAGTGGACTACAAGGACAGAAAGATCCTAGCCAGAGGCTCTGCAATCTCTTCCCTTTCCTCGTGGAGCAGCCTGGGGAATATTCCATCAGGCCCTGGGGACTTACCGTCTTGATGTGTTTTAACAACTCCAACACTTCCTCTCCCTTAATATCAACATGTTCTCAACATCAACCTCACTCATATTGTCCTCTTCGTCATCAAGTTCCCTCTCATTGGTGAATACCAAAGAGAAGTATTCATTGAGGACCTCGCTCACTTCCACAGCCTCCAGGCACATCTTCCCACCTTTATCTCTAATTGGTCCTACTTTCACTCCTGTCATCCTTTTGTTCTTCACATAATTGAAGAATGCCTTGGGGTTTTCCTTTACCCTACTCACCAAGGCCTTCTCATGCCCCCTTCTTGATCTCCTCAGTCCCTTCTTAAGCTCCTTTCTTGCTACCCTATATTCCTCAATAGACCCATTTGTTCTTAGCAGCAGCAGTTCAATGCAATACATAATCTAACAGAGAGAGAAAAATAATAATAATAATAAATAAACAAGTAAATCAATTAGTATATTGAGCAGATTATTAAAAAATGTGCAAAAACAAAATACTGTATATTAAAAAAGTGAGGTAGTGTTCAAAGCTTCGAAGTCCATTTAGGAATCAGATGGCAGAGGGAAAGAAGCTGTTCCTGAATCACTGAGTGTGTGGTTTCAGGCTTCTGTATCTCCTACCTAATGGTAACAGTGACAAAAGGGCATGCCCTGTGTGCTGGAGGTCTTTAATAATGGACGCTGCCTTCCTGAGACACTGCTTCCTAAAGATGTCTTGGGTACTTTGAGGGCTGGTGCCCAAGATGGAGCTGATGAGATTTACAACCTTCTGCAGCTTCTTTCGGTCCTGTGTAGTAGCCCCTCCATACCAGAGAGTGATGCAGCCCATCAGAATGCTCTCCATAGTACATCTATAGAAGCTTTTGAGTGTATTTGTTGACATGCCAAATCTCTTCAAGCTCTTAATAAAGTATAGCCACTGTCTTGCCTTCTTTATGACTACATCAATATGTTGGGTTCAGGTTGGATCCTCAGAGATCTTGACACCCAGGAACTTGAAGCTGCTCACTCTCTCCACTTCTGATCCCTCTATGAGGATTGGTATGTGTTCCTTCGTCTTACCCTTCCTGAAGTCCACAATCAGTTTTTTCATCTTATTGATGTTGAGTGCCAGGTTGTTCCTGTGGCACCATATCACTAATTGGCATATCTCACTCTCATCACCATGTGAGATTCTACCAACAATGGTTGTATCGTCAGCAAATTTGTAGATGGTATTTGAGCCATGCCTAGCCACGCAGTCAAGTCAAGTCACTTTTTATTGTCATTTTGACCATAACTATGGTACAGTACTCAGTAAAAACGAGACAATGTTTTTCAGGACCATGGTGCCAAATGAACAATACAAAAACTACACTGAACTACATAAACCAACACAAAAACTACACTAGACTACAGACCTACCAAGGACTGCATAAATTACACAGAGCAGTGCAGGCATTACAATAAATAATAAACAAGACAATGGGCACAACAGGGATCAGTAGGTTGGTAGTCCGATGGTTTGAGGGAAAATCTGTTACATAAATAAACAGCTGAATGACAGCATCCGGGATTCCGTCCGTTTCTGTACTCCCACCGAGTATTTCGTTGCCACAGATGTAGTCCAATATAATGTCCTTTGGAGAGCAGAATGGACGGGAGGGACGGCCAGCTAGGGCTTGCTTTTTCCTGGCATAGATTCCTGCCTGTCGCCTTGCTTCCGCTTCCTCGCACACTGCTTACGACGACCCGAACTCTGGCCACCGGCATCGGGCGACTCCGAAGTCTGCAGGCCCGATTCCTTCAGCAAACCGAGGTTGCGCAATCTAACCAGCAGATTTTCATGAAGGTTTGTTTTTGGGAGATCTCTGTATTGTAGTAGTAAGTGGCAATGGTACATAGTCGCTCTGTTATCCATTGCCCTAAACCCTAATTGTGCCTTAAAATTAAATTTAAAAACTAAATTAAAGTAGCATCAGCCTACAGGGTCTAGTCATGAGTATACAGAGAGTAGAGCAGTGGGCTAAACACACACCCCTGAGGTGCCCCAGTGTTGATCGTTAGTGTTGAAATGGCAGAGCAGACGTGATGAACTAAATGGCCTAATTTTCCTCCTACATCTTACATTCTTACGGTCTAATACTGAAAATACAACAAATACAGTAACTAACCTGGCCTTTGTTGCTACTGCAACAAGTTAAACACCTGTTATTTTCATAAATGTGCTGCCATGTTTTTCTGCATGTAACACTGCTCTAACTTCAAACTGAGCACATGGGATATTAAGGATCAATGATAAAGAGCTTTGCAAATACAGATCTTGCTTTTCACTCCTTTATATTTCAAAAATAAGCATACTGTTTTAGATACTGTTGTGGGGAATGACCTCCCGGGGGAATACTATGGAGACCGTGTTACTGGAACTGAGGATGGGTCCATGGTGCAGAGGGGAAAGGGAGAGAAAAGGGGAGCAGTAGTAATAGGGGACTCGATAGACAGAGGAACAGACAGGATGTACAGTGGACGTGAAAGGGATACCAGGAGGGTACGTTACCTCTCAGGTGCCAGGGTCAGGGATGTCTCAGATCTCATCCATAGCATTTTAGAGGGGGAGGGAAAGAAACCAGATCTCTTAGCACATATTGGTACCAATGACATAGGAAGGAAAAGCAATCAGGTCCTAAAGAGAGAATTTAGAGAGCTTAGTAGAAAGCTGAGAAACAGGATCTCCAGGGTAGTAATTTCTGGATTGCTGCCTGTGCCACGTGCCAGTGAGGGTAGAAAGTGGATGATTTGGCAGATAAATGCGTGGCTGAGAAGCTGGTGCAGGGGGCAGGGCTTCAGGTTCTTGGATCATTGGGATCTCTTCTGGAGGCGGTATCACCTGTTCAAAAGTGATGGGTTACACATGAATCCAAGGGGGACCAATATTCTTATGGGCAGGTTTGTTGGAGCTGTTGGGGAGGGTTTAAACTAATTTAGCAGTGAGCTGGGAACCAGAGTATATCGGTGAGACCCGACGTAGATTGGGAGATTGCTTCACCAAGCACCTACACTCCATCCACTATAAATAGCAAGATCTCCCAGTGGCTACCCGTTTTAATTCCAGTTTTCATTGCCATTCTGATATGTCTATCCATGGCCTCCTCTATTCTTGCAATGAAGCCACACTCAGGTTGGAGGAACAACACCTTATATTCCGTTTGGGTAGCCTCCAACCTGATGGTATGAACATCAATTTCTCAAACTTCAAGTAATGTTCCCCCCACCTCTCTTTCACCATTCCCCATCCCCTTTTCCCTCTTTGACCTTATCTCCTTACCTGCCCATCACCTCTGTCTGGTGCTCCTCCCCCCTTTTCTTTCTTCCATGGCCTTCTGTCCATTTCTATCAGACACCTTCTCCAGCCCTGAGTCTCTTTCACCAATCAACTTCCCTGCTCTTTACTTTATCCCTCCCCCTTCATGTTTCACCTATCACCTTGTGTTTCTCTCTTCCCTCCCTCCACCTTTTAAATCTATTCCTCAGCTTTTTTTTTTCAATCCTACTGAAGGTCGACTCTAAATTTTTTCCTTAGATGCTGCCTGGCCTGCTATGTTTCTTCAGCATTTTGTGTGTGTTGCTGGGATTTCCAGCATCTGCAGATACTCTCATTTGTCATTAACAGGGAAAAGGTGAAATATGAAAGCAAATTACATCGAAGTGGAGAGTAAAAGCTTTTTCAGATATGTAAAAACTAAAACAGAGATGAGAGTGGATATAGGACTACTAGAAAATGAGGCCGGAGAAATAATGATGGGGACCAAGGAGATGGCAGCTGAACTAAATGAGTATTTTGCATCAATCTCCACTGTGGAAGACACTAACAGTGTGCCAGATGTTGTAGTGTATGAAGGAAGAGAAGTGAATGCAGTTACTATTATAAGAGAGAAGGTGGTCAAAAAGCTGTAAGACCTAAAGGTACACAAGTCATCCAGACCAGATGAACTGCACCCTAGGGTTCTGAAAGAGGTAGCAGTAGATATTGCAGAGGTCTTGTAATGATTTTTCAAAAATGACTGGACTCTGGCATGGTGTTGGAGGACTGGAAAATTGCAAATGTCATTCTGCTCTTTAAGAAAGGAGGAAGGTAGCAGAAAGGAAATGATAGACCAGTTAGCCTGACCTCAGTGGTTGGGAAGATGTTGGAGTCAATTGTTAAGGATGAGGTTATGGAGTACTTGATGACACAGGACAAGATAGGACCAAGTCAGCATGGTTTCCTTAAGGGAAACCCTTGCCTGTCGAACCTGTTGGAATTCTTTGAGGCAATTATAAGTAGGATAGATAAAGAAGGGAAGTCCTTCTGCAGTGGACTTTCAGAAGGCCTTTGTCAAGATGCCACACATGAGGCTGCTTACCATGTTTTAAACCTATGGTATTACAGGAAAGTTACTGGCAAGGTTAGAACATTGGCTCATTGTTAGGAGGCAGTGAGTGTGAATAAAAGGATCCTTGTTTGTTTGGCTACCAGTGACTAGGACAAGAGGGCATTTAAAACAGATGTGGAAAAATTTCTTCAGCCAGAGGGTGGTGAACTTGTGGAATTTATTAACACATGCAGCTGTGGAGGTCAGGCCACTGGGTGTAATTAAGGCAAAGATTGATAGGTTCTTAATTGGACATGGCATCAAAGGTTATGAGAGAAGGCCAGGAAATGAATTCAGCAATGATTGTGTTGAGCATTTCACAATTGTCGCCACTCTTCTAGCATCAACATCATCTGCCCACAACTCACTAACCTTAATCATTCCTCTTTGGAATGTGGAAGGAAACTCATGGAGTTGCAGGGGAATAAACAAGCTCCTTACAGACTCCAGTGGGATTGAACTCAGTCAGTGATTGCTGGTGCTGTAATAGTATTGTGCTAACTGCTACACTATCATGCTGCCTAACGAGCCTCAAATGCATTTAACCTGCAGTGTTAAACCAGCTTCAGAGCAAATACATGGTGAAACCAAACACCACAGCTTGCATTAATTCTGAATCTATCAATTCAAAAGTTTACATCCATTTGTTACAATTTCTTCCTGATTCCAGCCTTTCCCATTTTTAAAGTTCAAAGTTCGCAGTGAATCTATTATTAAAGTACTTATAAATCACCACATACCACACTGATTCATTTTCTCGTGAACATTCACAATAAATACAATGAAAAACAATAGAATCAATGTAAAAAACAACACACAACAAAGACAGATTAACAACAAATGTGCACAAGACAACACAACAAATGTTGCAAATACAAAAGGAAAAATGAAACAAAATGGTAATAATAATAGCAATAAATAATCAATAAATATCGAGAAAATGAGGTTGAAAGTGAGTTGCTAGATTGTGGGATCATTTCAGTGTTGGAGTGAAGTTATCCCCTTTGGTTCAAAAGCCTGATCGTTGAGTGGTAATAACTGACCCGGAACCTGGTGGGAGGGGGTCTGAGGCTCCTGTACCATCTTCCTGACTGCAACAGTGAGAAGAAAGCATAACCTGGATGTTGGGGGTTCTTGATGAGGGGTGCTGCTTTCCTGCAGCAGTGTTCCCTATAGGATGCTCAATTGTGGGGTGGGCTTTAGCCGTGACGGACTGGGCTATACCCACTACTTTTTGTAGGATTTTCTGTTCAAAGACATCGGTGTTTCCATTCTAGCCTGTGATGCCACCAGACAGTATAGGCTTCACTGCACATCTGTGGAACTTTGCCAAAGTTTTAGATGACATACCAAATCTTCTACAAAAGTAGAGGCACTGCTGTGCCTTCTTTGAAATGGCACCCAGGACCAGGACAGATCTTCTGAAGTGATATTGCCAAAGAATTTGAATTTGCTGTCCCACTCCATCTCTGATCCCTGATGAAGACTGGCTCATGGACCTCTGGTTTTCTCATTCTGTAGTTAAAATCAGCTCTGTGTTTTGCTGACATTGAGTGAGAGGTTGTTGTTATGACACTATTCAGCCAGATTTTCAATCTCCTTCCTATATTTTTCTTTGTCATCACTTTTAATTTGGTCTACAACAGGAGGGTCATTGGCAAACTTAAATATGGCATGGGAGCTGTGCTTAGCCTTGCAATCGTAAGGGTAAAGTGAGTAGGTGAGGATGAGGATCCCTTTCCTAGTGGTGGTGGGAGGATGGTGTGAGAGCAGTCATGCATGAAAAGACTCATAGGGAAAGTTTGAATAAAGTAGGATTTTATTCCACGGAATGAAATTCTGATCTATTCAATTTTCTCTACAAAGCAGGTACTCAAGACCCAGCAACATCCTTGTAAATTTTATTGATCTCTTTACTGTAGGAAGGTGACCAGAACTGCACACAATAGCCTTCCTCGCTGTCCACTACGCCCCCAGTCTTTGTGCCATGCAGTTTACTGTATTATCATCCAAAACTGGGATGTTATGTTGAAGTTGTATAAGACTAACATGGAGTACTGTGCGCAGTTCTGATCACCAACCTATTGGAAAGATATCAATAAAATTAAAAGAGTACAGAGAAAATTAACAAGGATGTTGCCAGGACTTGATCATTGTTAATGATGTTAAACAACAATGGACCCAGCACCAATCCCTGTGATACACCACTAATCAATGGCTGCCAGTCAGAGAGGCAACCATCTACTACCAATCTCTAAAGTAACACACAGAAATACTGCGGCAACTCAGCAGGGCAGGCAGCATCTATGGAAAAGTCTAAATGGTTGACGTTTTGGGCTGAGACACTTCTTCAGGACAGGAAAGAAAGACAAGAAGTCAGAGTAGGAAGTTTGGGGAGGGGAGGAAGAAGTACAAGATGGTAGGTGAGAGGTGAAACTGGGAGAGGTGGAAGGGGTGAAGTAAGACTGATTGGTGAAAGAGATAAAGGGCTAGAGAAGGGTGAATCTGATAGGGGAGTAAACCATGGAACAAAAGAAAGTGGGAAGTTCACCAAGGGGAGGTGATGGGCAGGTAAGGAGATAAGTTGAGAGAGGGAATGGGAAATGATGAAGTAGGGGGCAATTACTGGAAGTTTGAGAATTTATGTTTATGCCATCAGGTTGGAGGCTACCCAGACAGAATATAAGATGTTGTTCCTCCAACCTGAGTGGCAGTAGAGGAGGCCATAGACTAACATGTTGAAATGGGAATGGGAAGTAGAATTGAAATAGGTGTCCACTGGGAGATCCTGCCTTTATCACAGAACATAGGTGCTCAGCAAAGTGGTCTCCCAGTCTATGCTGGGTCACACCGATATACAGGAGGCTACACTGGGAGCATCGGATACAGTATATGACCTCAACAGACTCACAGGTGAAGTGTCGCCTCACCTGGAAGGACTGTTTAGGGCCCTGAACAGTAGTGAAGGAGGAGATATAGGGGCAGGTGAAGCACTTGTTCCACATGCAAGGATAAGTACCAGTAGGGAGAGATGAGTGGACAAGGGGATCACATAGGAAGCGATCCTGCAGAAAGTGGAAAGATATGCTTGGTGGTGGGATCCCGTTGGAGGTGGCAGAAGTTTTGGACAATTATATGCTGGATGAGGAGGCTGGTGGGGTGGTAGATGAAGACAAGAAGAACCCTATCCCTGATAGGGTGGCGGGAGGATGGGGTGAGAGCAGCCATGCGCAAAACTGAACAGATGCAGATGAGGGCAGTGTTGATGGTGGAGGAAGAAAAGCTGCTTTCTTTGAAGAAGGAGGACATCTCAGTAGTTCTGGAATGAAAAGCCTCATTCTGAGAGCAGATATGGCAGAGTTAGGGGAATTGAGAGAAGGGGGTGGCAATTTTAGAAGTGACAGGGTGGAAAGAGTAGTAGTGAGAATCAGTAGGTTTTCAGAGTTGGAGGCAGAGAGTTCAAGAAAAGAGAGGGAGGTGTCAGAAATGGATCATGTAAATTTGGGAGCAGGGTGGAAATTGGGGGCAAAGCTGATGAAGTTGGCAAGCTTAACATGGGTGCAGGAAGCAGCACCAATGCAGTTGTCGATGTAGGAAGAGTTGGGAGTGATGTCAGTGTAGGCTTGGAACATAAACTGTTCCGTGTAGCCACCAAAAGGGCAGGCATAGCTAGGTCACATGTGAGTGCCAATGGCTACACCTTTGGTTTGAAGAAAGTGAGAGGAGCCAAAGGGGAAATTATTGAGGGTGAGGACTGTTTCTGCCAGGTGGAGGAGAATAGTGGTAGAGGGAGCTGGTTGGCTTTGTTGTCCAGAAAGAAGTGGAGAGCTTTAAGGCCTTCCTTATGGAGGATGGAGGTGTATCGGGACTAGATATACATTGTGAAAATGAAATAATTGGTGTCAGGGAACTCAAAGTCTCTGGCTTCTTTCATGAAGCCAATGTCAAATAAAATTTATTTCTGAATGACATGAGATTGAACCTTCTTAACATAGTCCTCCTTCCATGCAGGACCTTGTCAAGGGCTTTGCTAAAGTCCATGTAGACTACATCCATTGCCTCTGCTATATCAACTTTCCTGGTACCTCCTTGAAAAATTATTTAAATATACTGCCCAGACTGTTATATCTCTTTCAGACCCTACCAATAGAGATTAATCAAAATCAATTCAATGAATGAATGGAACAAGATGTTATCAAGATATATTTGGCAGGGTAAAAGGCCTAGAGTTCATCTCAAAACTTTGCAATTAGCAAAGGAAAAGGGGAGATGGGGCCTACCTTCTCTTAGAGATTATTATTTTGCAGCACAGTTGAGAGCTGTGATATGTTGGTGCAACCCATCATATGATGCTCAATAGAAAAACATTGAGGAGCGAGTACTTCCCATCCCCATACAAGCAATTTTGGCTGAAAACAACCTGCAAAGGTACATAAATACTATTGATAACCCATGGGTGAAATTGACTCCTAAAATATGGAAAACTACTATAAAAGAATATAATCTAGAGGGAGATATTGCAATTCTTAAATGGTGTGCATATGACTCAGATTTTACACCAAATAAATTGGATGCTAGATTTAAGGACTGGACAGCTAAAGGAATAACAGTTCTTTGCAACGTAATGAAAGAAGGAACACTGTTCAGTTTTGAAATGCTTAAAGAGAAACACTTATTAGAAAAACAAGATTTTTATCGGTATTTACAGATGCGACAACATGTTAATAAGACACTTAAAAATGTAACCAAGGCAAGTACATGCTTCATAGAGCTATTTAGAAAAGCATATAATTCAGATAACAGTAGTAGTATCATTTCAAGCATGTATAAGGGATTGTCAAATCTTAAAACACATTCGACTTCATACATTAAAACAAAATGGGAGAAGGAAGGAGGGATAATTATATCTGAGGAAGAATGGACAATAGTATAGAGATATCAATGGAAGTGTACCAGTTCACAGAAATGGAGAGAGTTTGGATGGAAAAACTTGATAAGATATTTTATTACACCCTCTCAGAAATCCCATTATGATAGTAACCTCCCTGTTTGCTGGAGAAATTGTGGAAATCAAAATGCAAATCATTATCATATTTTTTGGGACTGCCCTGCTATCAAAAACTATTGGAGAAGGATACACAATGCCCTACAAGACATCTTTAAATGTGAAATACCTTAAAGAGTAAGACCATATATTTTGGATATATACCTCAAGAATGATTGAAAAGAGATAAATATTTAATGAATATACTGTTGGTGGCTGGTAAAAAGACTCTTACTAGGAAATGGTTATCACAGGAGAACCCAACTTTAAATACATGGATGGAAATTACAATGGATATTTACAAAATGGAGAAGATAACAGCATCTGTTAATCATAAGCTGGAACAATTTGATTCATACTGGGAAAAATGGTTTAACTACATAATGCCTCATAGGCCTGATTTTATTTTCACAAATCAATGAATATGTTATAAAAAAAGATCACTCCCTACTTGTACATAGTTTTTTCCTTTTGCTTGTTTTTTTCTTTCTGCTCTTTTCTATAAGTGTATATACCTCAGATAAATACTTTGTGGAGATCTGTGATATATATGATTATATGATATATATGTACAATGTCTGAAATACATCTTATGGAAATGCTTGTTTGATGACGAACTTCAATAAAAAAATAAATTACAAAAAAAAGAAAAATTATTTAAGATTAGTTAGACATGACCTACCATGCACAAAGTCATGTTGACTATTCCTAATCAGTTCCTGTCTATCCAAACACTTACAGTGTATAACCCTTTACTTAGAATATCTTCCAATAGCTTTCACTACTGACATTAGGCTCACCGGCCTATAATTGCCTGGCTTGCTCTTAGAGCCTCTTCTGAACAATGGAACAACATTAGCTATCCTCCAATTCTTTGGCACCTCATCCATGGCCAAGGATATTTTAAATACCTGTGCTGGAGCCCTTGCAATTTTTTGCACTTAATTCTGACAAGATCCGAGGGAAACTTTGTCAGGCCCTGGAGCTTTATCCACCCCAATTTACTCAAGACCGCAAGCACGTCCACCTCTGTAATCCGTATACAGTTCATGACCTCAGTACTGTTCGGCCTCACTTCGGTAGATTCTGTCCATCTCCTGCATAAATACAGATGCAAAAATTCCATTCATGATCTCCCCATTTCTTTCAGGTCCATGCATAGATGATCACACTGATCTTCAAGTGGACAAATTAGTTTTCATTTTTCTTTTAGCGTATCTGCATCCCTTGGGATTTTCCTTTAGCTGGTCTGCTACAACAACCTCAGACCACCTTTTAGCCTTCTTGATTTCCTACTTAATGAAACTTCAAACCTACACCCAATCTTTCTTGCCATGTCAGGATTCTGTACATTTTAGTAACATCTACCTTTAGTTTTCTAGCCTCCACATACACATCTCATCAACCTGATCTCTCTCAGGCAGCAATCAGCCTGGTGAATCTTAACTACTCCCTCCATGTCAGGGATGGAGCCCAAAATATTTTCCAAGTCTTGCAAGGCTGTAACAAGCCTTCGCTGTTCCTATTTCCAAATTGCTTTGTTACAAAGAAGGCATT
The DNA here is from genome assembly GCF_048418815.1 of Hemitrygon akajei. Lineage (NCBI taxonomy): Eukaryota > Metazoa > Chordata > Chondrichthyes > Myliobatiformes > Dasyatidae > Hemitrygon > Hemitrygon akajei. The sequence goes on from NC_133125.1 coordinate 70,643,659, forward strand.
GGCCTTCTTTAACACTTGCTGCATCTGCACGTTCACTTCTAGTGACTGGTTTATAAGGACACACAACTACCTTTGTGCTTCAAATTTTTTTGCCTAACACAATTTGAATAACTTGCTACATTTGGATTTTCCTGTCAATGGAAGTAATTTCAAACTTATCCACATTGTATTGCATCTGCTAAGTCCTTGCACATTCATGTGCTCTGTCTAACTTACCAGAAGTCTTTATACACGTTCTTCACAATTCACCAGCCCTCTTAGAATATTCCATTTTCTCCCTCTTTCAAATGATTTATATATGTAAAATAAATAGGTTCTGCTTCACCTCAATAGTCACAGTAAAAGGACATCTAATCATCCCCTCATTTTCCTCTCTGTCAGTCACTCTTCAGTCCAGGCCAATACAATATTTGCCAATATCATGAAAATTCATTTTACAAAATTTTTATGTGGGCTTTATAAGAGATTTTCTAAAAACGGACATCAGTTTATGTATTTCTGGACTACCAATTATCCAGCAGGTTTGTCAAAGACATTTTCCCAGACAGAAATCCATGTTGACTTTCTGTAATCTTGTTAACGTTAATCAAGGCTGCTGTTATGATATCTTCTAAGATGGACTCTGCCATTTTCTGTTAATTTGATTTGTTTGTGCATGCAAAGTTTTGAACTATAAAAATTATTGAAAATCACTTTATGCAGAACAATCTCTATGCATACAGATACATACAGTAACATGTAACAATTGCAATACAAGTTCATATACCCACATATTACAAGAACAGGACATAGAATATCTGAGAATACGGTACATATGATAACTGAGAACACAATACATTCAACAACTGAGAACACGGTACATTTGATATCTGAGAACATGGCATATGTAATAACTGAGAACAGTAGATATAATAACTTAGAACAGGGTACATTTGATAACTGAGAATATAGTATATATCTTGTAATTGAGAACACGGTACATATGATATCTGACATATAATTGAAAACATGGTTTACATAATAACTGAGAACATGGTACATATATTAAATGAGAACATGGTACATATAATGACTGAAAACACAGTATATAAAACTGGTTTCCTTGGCTGCGTAAGTCTAGAGAAGACAACCTCTGGCCCTGTCAAACTTGTGAGTTGAGGTGCACTCAATCCCACCCCAGACCTCAGTTTGTGTGTGTTTGCTGTGTCATTTGCTACCCTGTTACAAATTAATGCCACAAAGTAACAGACAGTACACTGCATACGATTAAAGGAACTATATTTATGAATGTTAACTAAAGGGTTAGTAAAGAGTAACAAAAAGAAAAGGGCCCATTCTAATTAAACAGTCAAATGTGCACAAGTTGGAGCTCATCTTGAACTTCTCTGTCACTCACACACTGGGCCTTTGGTCAACGTGAAAGCCCACACCACCTTCTGAACGTCGCTGGCAATCCATCTTGAACAAACGGGTCTCCCACTGGATCGTATGCTATCATGTTTCTCCCCAGTGTCTTCTCTCTTCATCTCCTCTCAAACCAAAGCCCCTAGCCCAACCTTATTGTCCCTCACCAAAGAAACCTCCCTTAATTTGACCTCACACACAAAATGCTGGTGGACCACAGCAGGCCAGGCAGCATCTATAAGGAGAAGCACTGTTGACGTTTCAGGCCGAGACCCTTCGTCAGGACATCGACAGTGCTTCTCCTTATAGATGCTTCCTGGCCTGCTGTGTTCCACCAGAATTTTATGTGTGTTGTTTGAATTTCCAGCATCTGCAGATTTCCTCGTGTTTGCTCTTAATTTGACCTAATTGGATGGGATACATTTCTCCTCATCTCTTATCCCAAACAAGCTGAAAACAGAGCAGACTGCTCTGTGAAATACATACAGCATTACTGTAAAAATATGATCCAGGGCATTACACTCTTCCCCACCAAGATAGTCATGTCCTCATGGCTTTGAAATAATATGTCATCCTGTCATTAATAACACTGCTTTCAAAGGAATTTTGTGATGTCAGAACCTCCGATCCATTTGTAAATGTTAGTAACGGATCTCACTAGGGGGTAATCACAGAACTCTGTTCCCCCGGTGCGACATAGGACTACCTTTCTGGGGGTCTCCTGACTCTTTGAGACCCCTTTATCCCATTATCTACTTCTTCAGTTTCAGTCATTCCTTGGGATACTTGTGGTCCATACGGTGAGGCCTCCCCGGTCTACCTCTTGTGTCTTCCTGACACTCGGATCCCTCGGCCACTTGGCTAAGCTCAGCTTCATCCAGTTCCTTTAAAGCCCATCCCCTCTTCATGGTCTGCTGCCCTCCTCCCACCCCCACCTATTTCACCTGCCTCAGCACAGGAACAGTTGGAAATCTCTTCCCCAATTATTGGGGAGTTGGTGAAAGGCAGCATGTACCACCCCCACTGTCCATTTCCTCATCTCCCGAGTCCGTATCCCATTCATGGGTGATTTTTCCTGCTGCTGATCCTTCAGTCTCTCCACGCCGCCGCAGAGTCCTCTGACTAGGTGTAGGCTCTGGGTCAACACGTACCTCTTGTCCCAGAGGCAGAAGGTGGTTCTGATGGAGAATCCGGACAGGCCCATTCCCATCCTCTGGTTTCATCTGGAAAACTGGTACATTTGGCATCTAACTCTCCACTACATAGGGCATAGCCATCTAGCGATCAGCCATCTTATGCTTCCCAAGTAGCCCCAAATTCATTATGAGGACTCAGTCTCCCGGCATGAGTTGGGAGAACCTAACCTTTTGATCATACCTCCTCTTATTTCCTAGATTCTGTTTGGCAGATGTGACCTCAGCTAATTCATAAGCCTTTTTCAGCTCCCTTCTCATATCAGACACATGCTTCAGATTAAGTCACCTGCAGTAAATCTTCCTCGTCAGTCCCAAACCAAAGGTCAATGGACAATCTCACCTCATGCCCAAACATCAGATAATATGGCGAGTACCTGGTAGCTTCATTCTGTGTACAGTTATAGCAGTGGACCAGATGTCCAATATGTTGACTCCACTTGTTCTTTTTTCTGATCTCCAAGTTTCTGAGCATGTCTAGTAAGGCTCAATTGAACCTCTCGGGCTGGGGATCACCCTGTGGGTGATAAGGTGTAGTCCTTGACTTCTTGACTCCATGCTCAGGAGTCCATGTGTGAGCCTACTCTCGAAATCCCATGCCTGATCACTTTGTATCCATCTGGGGAGGCCATAATAAATGAATTACTTCTCCCATGACACTTTGGCCACCATTGACACCCTCTGATCCTTGGTAGGGAAGGCTTGCACATATCTGGTGCTGGCATCTGGCTCTATTGAGAGGAAGGACGTCCTTTTAGAACAGAGATGTGGAGAAACTACTTTAGTCAGAGGGTGGTAAATCTGTGGAATTTGTTGCCATGAGCAGCTGTGGAGGCCAAGTCATTGGGTGTATTTAAGGCAGAGATAGATAGGTTTCTGATTAGCCAGGGCATCAAAGGGTATGGGGTGAAAGCAGGGGAGTGGGGATGTCTGGAAGAATTTGATCAGCCCATGATGGAATGATGGAGCAGACTCAATGGGCCAAATGGCCTGCTTCTGCACCTATATCTTATGGTCTTATGGAAATCCATACATACTAGGTCAAGTGGCCTTGCATTCTGCAAGTGGGACAATGTCTTCCTCTGTATACATCGACTGCAGAACTTGCAGTACTCTTCAAATTCCAGCTTCATTCAGGGCCAGTAGAACTGATCTCTGAGCAGTCTTTTCAACCCCCAAATGGCCAGAATCATCATAAAGCTACTTAACACAATCCTCTGATACTTCTCAGGCAGAACCAGCTGGGAATGCCAAGGTTGGTCCGGAGGTGACATGACCCAGTATAGGATCTGGTTCCTCAAATCCAATCTGGATCGTTCTCTCAGTAATGAAGGCACTGCAGTATGTTTCGTCTTCTCCGCTTGGGCCATATCTCCCTTTTTGACCGCTGATTAAATGGTACCGATGCCCGGGTCATCTCAGCTGCCACTTCCCCAGGACTCAATTCCAGCAACTGATTTGTCTTCAGAGCAGTCAGGTTGCAGTAAGCTTGTGGAATGGCATCATCAGAAGCTCCCAATTGATCTACCACTCAATCCTGCCCTTGCCTTTCTGCTGACTTCACCATGATGGAAAACTAGCACATGGCTTTCACCCGCGGGGCAGGAACTCTCTCCGACTCTCCACCCCCGTCTAGCCCATCAAGAGCACGTCAGGACAAAGCATCAGCATCAATGTTCCTGCCTCCCAGCCGGTACATCAGGCTGAAATCACAGGCAGACAACGCCATCAATCATCGATGACCTAGAAACATAGAAACATAGAAAACCTACAACACAATACAGGCACTTTGGCCCACAAAGCATGTCCCTACCTTAGAACTACCTAGGCTTACTCATAGCCTTCTACTTTTCTAAGCTCCATGTATCTATCCAGGAGTCTCTTAAAAGACCCTATCGTATCCGACTCCACCACCGTCACCAGCAGCCCATTCCATGCACTCACCACTCTCTGCGTAAAATACCTGCTTCCAAGCGCCTTAAAACTATGTCCTCTCATGCTAGCCATTTCAGCCCTGGGAAAAAGCCTCTGACTACCTAATGCCTCTCATTATCTTGTACACCTCTATCAGGTCACCTCTCATCCTCTGTCGCTCCAAGGAGAAAAGGCCGAGTTCACTCAAACTATTCTCATAAGGCATTCTCCCCAATCCAGGCAACATCCTTGTAAATCTCCTCTGCACCCTTTCTATAGTTTCCACATCCTTCCTGTAGTGAGGTGACCAGAACTGAGTACAGTACTCCAAGTGGGGTCTGCCCAGGGTCCTATATAGCTGCAACATTACCTCTCGGATCCTAAACTCAATTCAATGATTGATGAAGGCCAATACACCATATCCCTTCTTAACAACAGAGTCAACCTGTGCAGCTGCTTTGAGTGTCCAATAGACTCAGATCACAAGATCCCTCTGATGCTCCACACTGCCAAGAGTCTTACCATTAATGCTATATTCTGCCATCATATTTGACCTACCAAAATGAACCACCTCACATTTATCTAGGTTGAACTCCATCTGCCACTTCTCAGCCTAGTTTTGCATTCTATCAATGTCCCACTGACTGCCCTCCACACTATCCATAACCCACCCAACCTTTGTGTCATCAGCAAATCCATCTCTTCACTTCCTCATCCAGGTTATTTGTAAAAATCACAAAGAGTAGGGGTCGCAGAACAGATCCCTGAGGCACACCACTGGTGTCTGATTTCCATGCAGAATATGATCCGTCTCAACCACTCTTCGCCTTCTGTGGGCAAGCCAGTTCTGGATCCACAAACCAATGTTCCTTTGGATCCTATGCCTCCTTACTTTCTCAATAAGCCTTGCATGGGGTACCTTATCAAATGCCTTGCTGAAGTCCATATACACTACATCTACTACTCTACCTTCATCAATATGTTCAGTTACATCCTCAAAAAATTCAATCAGGCTCATAAGGCATGACCTGCCTTTGACAAAGCCATGCTGACTATTGCTATCATATTATGCCTCTCCAAATGTTCATATATTCTGCCTCTAGGGATCTTCTCCATCAACTCACCAACCACTGAAGTAAGACTCACTGGTATACAATTTCCTGGGCTATCTGTACTCCCTTTCTTGAATAATAGAACAACATCTGCAACCTTCCAATCCTCCAGAACCTCTCCTGTCCCCATTGATGATGCAAAGATCATTGCCAAAGGCTCAGCAATCTCCTCCCTCGCTTTTGACAGTAGCCTGGGGTACATCCCGTTTGGTCCCGGTGACTTATCCAACTTGATGCTTTCCGAAAGCTCCAGCACATCCTCTTCCTGAATATCTACATGCACAAGTTTTTCAGTCCACTGCAAGTCATCCCTACAATTGACAAGATCCTTTTCCGTAGTGAATACTGAAACAAAGTATTCATTAGTACCTCTGCTATCTCCTTCGGTTCCGTACACACTTTTCCACTGTCACACTTGATTGGTCCTATTCTCTCACATCTTTTTCTCTTGCTCGTCACATACTTGTAGAATGCCTTGGGGTTTTCCTTAATTCTGTTCGCCAAGGCCTTCTCATGGCCTCTTCTGGCTCTCTTAATTTCATTCTTAAGCTCCTTCTTGCTAGTCTTATAATCTTCTAGATCTCTATCATTACCTAGTGTTTTGAACCTTTTGCAAGCTCTTCTTTTCTTCTTGACTAGATTTACAACAGCCTTTGTACACCCTGGTTTCTGTACCCTACCATCCTGTTTCATTGGAACATACCTGTGCAGAACCCCACACAAATATCCCCTGAACATTTGCCACATTTCTTCCGTATGTTTCCCTGAGAACATCTGTTTCTAATTTATGCTTCCAAGTTCCTGCCTAATAGCCTCATATTTCCCCTTACTCCAATTAAACGTTTCTCTAACTTGTCTGTTCCTATCCCTCTCCAATGCTATGGTAAAGGAAATGGAACTGTGATCACTATCTCCAAAATGTTCTCCCACTGAGAGACCTGACACCTGACCAGGTTCATTTACCAGTAACAGATCGAGTACAGCCTCTCCTCTTGTAGGCTTATATTGTGTCAAGAAACCTTCCTGAACACACCTAACAATCTCCAACCCATCTAAACTCTTCACTCTACGGCACCCAATGTCACTGAGGTCAGGATATAAGTTAGGAGACCTTTGTCCATCCTCACCTCAAACTTGGCACCAAAGGGTAATCACTCAACTTATTCACCACAGCCCATTTCAATGCCAGAAACTCTAACCTGTGCATGGGATAGTTTTTCTCAGAGAGTGACAGACTCTGGCTGAAAAACCCAACAGGTCTCAGCCCTACATCCTGATTCAGATACAGAACACCCACTGAGCCCTTTCTGCTAGCATCCATATGCAGTACATATGGCAATCAGGGGTCTGTGAAAGCCCGCACAGGCTCTTTCGTCAGCAGCTCCTTCAGCAACTGAAAGGCATCTTCACATTTCGCATCCCACCTTGCTCCAAAAGACTCTGAAGGGCTAATATAGTCTTTACCCTCCTCTCTTGTTGTCCTCCTCCCTTTCCTCCCCAAGAAAGGGTAACCATACAGAAGCTGACTTAAAGGGTGACTCACTCATGTAGTGTTTCACAAACCTCCAATAGTAACCACACAACCCAAGGAATGAGCGCAAAGTGCTCACCGTCTGGGGCCTTGGCCATGTGATCACCGCCTCTATCTTAGACGAATCCATAGCTACTCCAGCTGTGAGTCTAAGTGCCCAACATAGCTAACAGTCATCTTGCAGAACCGGCACTTGTCCAGGAAAAGTTTTAACCCTTCAGCTTTCAGGCCGCCCAGCATTTTCAGGAGCTTTGCTTCATGTTCCTCCAAGGTGGGCCCAAACACTGTGAGGCCATCCAGATATACCAATACCTCAAGCAACTTCATATGCCCCACTGTTTTCTCCATGACACACTGGAAGTTCGCAGGGGCTCCCGATGTGCCCTGGGGCATCCTTTTGAACTGGAAGAATCCCAGTGGATTCTCTTTGTTGGTCTCACTCATTGGGATGTGGTAATATCCACTCAAATCCAGCACATTGAACCACTTCGCACCACTCAGACAGGCCAGCACGTCCTTGAATCCTGGGACTGTATACAGGTCAGAGACTGTATGCCTGTTCAGAGTCCTATAGTCCACACACATCTGTACCTTCCCATTCTTCTTCCTAGCCACTACTATTGGGGATGTATAGTGGCTTCTGGGCACAGTGATGATCTCAGCTTCCTTCAGCTTACACAAATGCTGCCGAATGTCTTCCACCTCAGCAAGGGCAAGTCGCCATGACCTTTCTCAGGACAGGTGTCCTTGGTCACCCCAATAGCGTGATGAGTACTTTTGGAATAACCCACATCAAATTCGTCAGTAGAAAAGACACCTTCCAGTTTCAACATCTTCCCTATCAACCTCTTCCAACCCGCAGTTACCGGGCAGTCCCCAAAGTTGAATGACTCAGCAGTCAGTTTCCCCTTTTTCAGGTAGTTTTCTGGCTGGCTTGCCTCACAAGGACACTAGACATTACTGTCACTGGGAAGATATGCACCAGGTGCACCCACCTCTTGAAGGTGGCCTCCCTCTTCATAGTGTTCCTGACAATCACTGCCATCCTGTTCATCTGTACAACTGAGGGCTTCTGCAGTTCAGCCTTACCCTTTTCCCAGCAGGAAATCCTGACTCCTCTTCGTGGTCTTCCAGAGCATCCATCAGGAGGGCCTCAGCATCAGGAATTCTGGGAAATTTGGAGTTTTCCATCACTCTCGCTACTTCCCCAGGCTGTAACACGACTGGTTTTGAATGGGTAAACCACATAGTTCCTCATCTAAGATCATTATCTGGCTCAGTGCTTGGAACTTCAGCTGAATAGACAATGATTTCAGAAAGCTCTCTCCAGCCTCCTCACATCAGGAGTGTTGGTCCCCACAAGAATTAAAACGCCCTTCTCAACGGGGTCCGGACAAACCAGTGCTAATGTTTCAACAACCTCACTTACTCCCACATCTGTCTCCGAAAACTCCAGCTTCAATGACGTAACCATCATATGGATAGTCATCCGTACTAAGACCCCAGATCTCTAGGCTGCTGAATGGTTTCAATGGTAAATGCATCAAATACCGGTTGTAAAACAAATGGTACAGCAGAGTAACTTGAGAGCTGGTGTCAAGTATGGCTCTAGCACAAATACCCTCAATCTGTAGTGCTTGACCGCACTAAGTCTTCAGGAATAGTTTTTTTTGGTTTAGGGTGTTCGTGGATATATTTCTGGGAACGTGTTTCTCCCGAGATACCAGGCCATTCTCTCACTGGGTTTCTCCACTTAGGTACCCGGGGGCTCACTCTCCGAGGGGTTCCCATTATTTACACTCCCGTCTGAAGTGTCCCTCTTCACTACAGTTATAACAGACAATACCGGCTGCTCCCCTTCTCACGGACCTCAGCCACTAGCAACCCTCTGCGTATTCCATCCCCTTTGCAGTTCTGCCTCCCTATCAGCACCCGCTGTTAATAACCTGGACATCTCAGTCCTAAACTCTGCCACAAGCTCCATCACCACTCACTGGGGTGGGTTATCAGTGGTCACCTCAGCCACTACCGAGGACTGTACCCTGCGGACGGAGGCTTCCGTACCTCTATCGCATTCTCCTCCTTCCTTGCTTCTCTGATCAGCTCGACAAACGAGGGAGGGGGGCGCGTCTTACGAGACATTTGGAGACCCCAAGCGATCAGGTCCAGCAAATGGGTACCTTTTGCCACTTGGTCCATTCTTAACTGATTCATCTTAGCCATTTGAATGGCCCACAATATATATAACATCAGCGAGTATAGTACATATAATAACCAAGAACACGATACCTAAAATAACCGAGAACACGGTACATATAGTAACTGAGAACTCAGTACATAGATTAACTGAGAACACAGTATATATAAAGTTGAGAAAACTGTACATATAATAGCTGAGAATGCACTACATATATTAAATGAAAATGCAGTACATAGAAGAACTGACAACACAAGTATGTTCTTCTGGACCAAACCTTTCCTAGTCTACAAGGTACTGGACCTTACCGCGTACCCGGCGAGATGCCAGGAGGTGCCGCACAGTTTAGACAAGGGATCCATTTACCAGGCGGGGAGGAGGGGGAGGTGGGGTGACTGGGGCCAAGGGAGAGGTAGTAACTGGCTTGAGCCGGGAAACATGGAATACCGGGTGGATCTTCAGTGATGCTGGTAGATGCAATCTATAGACACCTTGTTGATAGCCTTTTCCACTACAAACGGTCCCACGTAGCGCGGAGCCAATTTCCAGTTCTCGACTTTCAGGGGAAGATCCCTTGATGTCTGCAGGGAATGCTGTTTCTGGCTCGTCTCCAGGTGCGCCTGTAGTGCTGGATCAGCTGTTCAGCAGCAGGAACTCCTACATCCATCTCCTGATCAGGGAAAACCGGGGGCTGGACTCCTTTCTGGCATTCAGAGGGAGACATACCGGAGGTTATTGTGGGTGATCTCTGCCCAAACCAATTGGGAGCTCCAGGATTTGGGGTTGGAAGAGGCAAGACAGTCTCCAACTCCTGGTTCACTGTCTGTCTAGCTACTAGCTTGGGGATGGAAACCAGACGAGAGGCTGGCTGTGGCTCCTACAGGAGAGCAGAAAGCCTTCCAAAAGCAGGAAGTGAACTGATCCACGATCAGACACTGTCTTGAGGAAAGTCATGGAGCCTGAACACATGTCGAACCATGAGTGTGGCAGTCTCACGAGCTGATGGGAGCTTGGGGAGGGCAATGAAGTGGGTAGTCTTGGAAAATCGATCCACAACAACCAAAATAGGGGGGGGGGGGGAGAGAGAGAGAGAGAGAGAGATAAACTCAGTCAGCTCCATCATGGGCACAAACCTCCCCAGCATCCAGGACATCTTCAAGAAGTGATTCAGGAACAGATTCTTCCACTCTGCCATCAGAATTCAAAGATTCAAAGTACCGCAGACTTATTATCAAAGTATGTATTGTTACGGATTCAGCAACAATAAATATATGAGTGAGGCAGGGGTTTTTATAACAAATAAAACATTTATTAAACACTGAAAAACAAACCCCCAAAAGTAAACAAACCACTCACATAACCGGAAGTCAACTGCTGTGCGGCAGCTTAAACAGTTCTTAAAGCAATGAAGCTTAAACAGTTTGTAAAGCGATGTTGCAAAAACAGTTCTTCAAAGTAGTATTGCAAAAGTTCAAAATGCTTACAGTCCATTTAAGGGAGAGACTTTTTAAGACGGTTTAAATTCTCTTTCACGTCGTGTTGCTGTGATTTCCAGTTGAACTACTTTTCCCACGAAGAATTTACGAAGGTGGAAAATGAAACGGCTTAAAGGCACTGACCTTTCCTTTACAACACTGTACTCAATCCTTTCTGGTATTTCCCAGGGATTAACACGAGAACAGTCAACGAAATCCTTTCGAATGAGGATCAAACAAGGTCGAACCTGTTTCACTGTCCAAATCAATTTTCCTCGATCTTTAACTCCCGAACTCCGATCTTCACTCTCCACTGATTCTCAACTAGCAGTATTGTAAAGAAACTGCTGGCAATGATCTTTTAAACTTTAGGCATTAGATAAAACTTCATCTTTCAACTAAACTGCGTCATAACATTAAATCACGCAGTGGCATGAAGTCAAAATGGCAAATCCATCCACGAACTGCCCCTCCTCACAGGGAGGGGTCCTCCTTTTATACCCTGTAAAAAAAACCTGTCACATGACCTCTACTGGTGGGAAAATGACGTCACTCCACCATCACAAGACCATTACCTCAAGTCCAGTATAGCTTCAACCCCAGTCACGTGACAAGTACACCACTGTCACGTGTCACGGGTACGTAACAGTATAAATGATGCAACCTTGAGATTTGTCTGCTTACAGACAGCCACAAAGCTGAAAGAACCCAATTTAAAAAAGGCCAACGTGCAATGCACAGAGAAATCATGCAAACAAAGGAAGCCAGCAACAGCATTCCGACCCAAACTGAGTCCTTAGATCCGAAACGCAGGAGTAGGCCCAAACTTTGCCTCAGTTCATCATAATAGCAGGGCAAAACGCCTTGAAGCTCGTAGACATGAAACACAGCATCCGGGGCAGTCTCACAGTCTCAGCATCGTGGAGAGAGGAGTGAACATCACGGGAGAGCAAGTGAACTTGGCTCAACTCTCACTTCTGGCCCTGACAGCCTGCCTCTCCAGTCTATCTAGGCCAGTACTTAAATTGTCCACACAACGACTTCCTGCCTCACATTAGGATCCAGGCCCCACCACAATGAAACTCTCTGGGCATACACCAGACTCCACCAACGAAAGATGATTTTGACCTCCCCAAATTGACTCTGTGCTTCGAGCAATCCAAGCTCACATCCAGGTTAGTTGGACAGACATCAAAACTGCTCTACTTCAACTCTACCTCTCCATATCAATCCTTTTTTAAAAATCTTTTTATTAATTTTCAAATAAGCATAATAAGAAAAACATTGAGTACAGAGAGCTTGAGAGTACATAATTAACAGTTTAAAATAAAAATACAAACAGTTAATAATCGACATATAATAGCCTCCCAAACTCATAGTAGGTTACAAAGAATAGAAAAATAAGAAAAAAAACCCCCCAAAAAACCAAAAAAAAACCACAACTAACCTAACCGACATGGGCTATTGTATTATATCAAGTATGCACAGTAGTGTCAATAACTCTGCACCTCTATCCAAATAATTAAAGATGATAAGAATAAGGTTTGGGAAAGGTCAATTTAACTCATATGAAAATGTTGGATAAATGGTCTCCAGGTTTCTTCAAATTTGACTGAAGGGTCAAAAATGACACTTCTGATTTTTTCTAAACTCAAACAGGAAATAGTTTAAGAGAACCACTGAAATGTAATTGGAGGATTAATTTATTTCCAGTTCAATAGGATAGATCTTCTAGCCATTAATGTAACAAATGCAATCATCCGCCGGGCTGAGGGGGATAAACAACTATTATCCACCATTGGTAAACCAAAAATTGCAGTAATAGGATGCAGTTGTAATTTGATATTCAAAACTGTTGAAATAATACCAAAGATATCTTTCCAGTAATTTTGCAAACAGGGGCAAGACCAAAACATGTGAGTCAATGAGGCAACTTCAGAGTGACATCTGTCGCTGATTGGATAAAAGTGAATAAAAGTGAACAAGTTGGACATATGAGCCCTATGTACAACCTTAAATTGTATTAGGGCATGTTTAGCAAAAATAGAAGAAGAATTGACTAACTGTAAAATTTTCTCCCACTGCTCTGTGGGTAAAAGACAATGAAGTTCTTTTTCCCATTCCTTCATAATTTTATCTGATACACCTAGTTGTATTTTCATAATCATATTATAAATGATGGCTACTAAACCCTTCTGACAAGGATTGAGAGCTGGAATTTTTTCTGTAATATCCATTGGACATAAATTTGGAGAGGACTGTAACATATTATTCAAAAAATTTCTGATTTGTAAATATCTAAAAAAATGGGTTTTAGGCAAATTATATTTATTGGACAACTGTTCAAAGGACATAAAGTTATTATCTAAAAATAAATCACAAAAACATGTTATACCTTTTGTTTTCCATAACACAAAGGCTTGGTCCATAAAAGAGGGCTGAAAAAAGAAGTTAGATATAATACGGCTTGATAAGATAAACTTGATAAGCCCAGGAATTTAAAAAATTGAAACCATATTCGTAAAGTATATTTAACTATAGGATTAGTTATTTCTTTATTCAATTTAGATAGAACAAAAGGAAGTGAAGATCCTAAAATAGAAAACAATAAAAAGTCTTGTATAGATTTGCACTCCAAATTTACCCATTGTGGGCTTGGTAATGTGACCGATTCTTGTGTCCAAAATATTAAGTATCAAATGTTAACTGCCCAATAGTAAAATCTTAGGTTTGGCAAAGCCAAACCTCTTCCCTCTTAGGCTTCTGTAAATATTTTTTACTTAATCTAGGACTTTTATTCAGCCACACATATGAGGATATTTTGGAGCCAATAATGTCAAAAAAGGATATAGGAATAAAAATTGGTAATGCTTGAAATAGACATAAAAATTCGGGTAAAACTATCATCTTAATAACATTAATTCGAGCAACCAATGACAAAGATAATGGGGACCATCTAGTAATAATTTGCTTGATTTGGTCAATTAAAGCTAAAAAGTTAACTTTAAATAAATCCTTATGTTTCTTGGTGATTTTAATACCCAAATAAGTAACGTTATCTGTGACAACTTTAAATGGTAAGTGTTTATAGATTGAAACTTGTGTATTTAATGGGAATAATTCACTCTTATTAAAATTCAGTTTGTAGCCAGAAAAGCTACTAAACTGAGCAAGCAAGACTAAAATAACAGGAATAGATCTCTCAGGATCAGAGATGTATAGTAACAAATCATCAGCATATAGTGATAGCTTATAAGTCCCTTCCCTACGGGTAATACCAAAAATATTAGGTGAGTCACGAATAGCAATGGCTAAGGGTTCCAAAGCAATATCAAATAGTAGAGGACTTAAGGGACAGCCTTGCCTCATACCACGGAACAGCTGAAAAAAGGGAGATCTTTGATTATTGGTAAGAATCGAAGCCAAAGGCTTATAATATATTAATTTAATCCATGATATAAATTTTGGGCTGAAATTAAAATTCTGCAGTGTATTAAATAAATATGGACATTCAACTCTATCAAACGTTTTTTCAGCATCTAAGGAAATGACACATTCTGGAATTTTAGATGAAGGAGTATAAACTATATTAATTAATTTTCTAATGTTAAAGGATGAACAACGATTTTTAATAAATCTGGTCTGGTCTTCAGAAATAATTTGAGGTAATATATTTTCCAATCTAGTGGCCAAAATTTTGGTAAAAATCTTGGAATCTGTATTCAGCAAAGATATAGGCCAATAGGATGCACATTCAATAGAGTCTTTGTCTTTTTTAAGAATTAGAGAAATGGAGGTGTCATAAAAAGATTGTGGTAGTTTACCTACAGTTAATGCATCTTTAAAAATTTTACATAGCCAAGGAGAAAGTATAGAAGAAAAAGATTTAAAGAATTTCACAGTATAACCGTCCAGACCAGGGGCTTTACCTGAATTCATTGAAAAAATTGCTTCTTTGATTTTGGTTTCTGTAATAGGTGCATCTAGTAATACACAATCTTCGGCTGTTAATTTCGGGATATTCAATTTTCTTAAAAATTCATCCATCATGGAGGAATCATCAGAAAATTCTGATTGATATAGAGTGTTATAAAAATCTTGAAAGGCTTTATTTATCTCTTTATGATCAATCATTAAAGTGCCATCTCGTTTACGAATCTTAATGATTTGCCATTTAACCGAAGCAGTTTTCAATTGATTAGCCAATAATTTACCGGATTTGTCTCCATGTACATAAAACTGAGTCCTGGATTTAATTAACTGATTTTCAATTGAGGGGGATAATAACAAACTGTGCTCCATTTGAAGTTCAACTCTCTTTTTATAAAGTTCTTTACTAGGAGTTACAGAGTAAGTCTTATCAATTTCTTTAATTTTATCAACCAATGTACATATTTCAGTGTTAATTCGTTTCCTGACTCCAGCAGAGTATGAAATAATTTGTCCACGGATAAATGCTTTAAAAGTGTCCCATAATATTCCACTAGAAATCTCTTCTGTAAGGTTTGTTGAAAAAAACAAATCAATTTTTTGTTTAATAAAGTTGAGAAAGTCTGAGTCCTGAATTAGAGTTGAACCGTCATGATTTAACACTTGAAGATGAATCCTTTGTCTTAATAGATAGCTTCAAAGGTGCATGATCAGAGATAGTAATAGAGTCATATTTACAATTGTTATGTACCCCATAACTGGGTTTACAGACCAGCAAAAATAGAAGAAACTGTTGGAGTCTGGTGGTACCGAAAACTAAAGGTGGTTATTAATAAACTACACAATACAGTATCAAAAATGCAAATATACATATAAAACAGGTTAGCAATAATAAACATTAAAGTGTAGGAATAATAATAAGCAATAATAAACAAGCTGTATCAATGTCTAGGGGTAAATGAATTGTCATTGAAGAATATAAAGTTCAGTTCCGTTCATGTGTGCTGAGGTAGTTGCGGTTGCTATATTGTAATTTGGTGGGGAGAGAGAGAGTGAGCAAGAGATTAAGCAGCTGCAGCCAGCAAACCTTCTGTTGCATCTGATCCCGTCGTACCGTTGTGGTCATTCGGTTATGACCCCTCCGCCCTCAGCTAGACCGTTCTTCTGTGGTGGACTCATCACTCTGGCATGAGTGGACACAAACACATCCCCACTGGCCCTGCCATCACACTGTGAGCTTTATTGACTGATCTCCTGATTCAGTCCTTGAAGCCCCCACCTTCTTGTGGGTGCACAACACTCAGTCAGTTTCCACTGGTGTGTCTCAGGGGTGTCTCCCCACACCTGTCTTTTATTCCCTCTGATGGGGTATCAGCCATCCATCAACTCAAAATGACCATGTCCATCAAATCAGGCCACTCCTGCTGTCTCCTTAGGAATGTTAACAAGCAAAGTAACATCCTCGCAGTGAAAGGTGAACAATCCAGGAAGAGCCATAATACATAAATCAAATGTGTATTTTATCAAATCAAATCAAATATGTCTCTTATCTGTAGCAGATGTTCCTGCCTCTGTGCTTCATCTCTCTCTCTCTCATTAGCAGCATAGCAATAGAAATAGTTCATAGTTCTCAAGGGGGGCGGGGGAATGGTTAACTCTTTACCCCATTTCCATCAGGTCTGTTCAGCATACATAACACAATCAATAACGTCTGTAAGTAAACGATGATCAATAAAGAAGTAGTCAATTCTTGAGTAATTATGATAAACATGAGAGAAATATGAAAATTCATTGTTGTTGGGGTGTTAAAGTTGCCAATTTTCAGAGATTCCAGAATCAACCATAAAGGAATTAATAAGAGAGGCCGATTTATTCAGAAGAACCTGAGTGGATTTAAATCTGTCCATCGAGGGATTTAAACAACAGTTAAAATCCCCGCCCATTATCAACGTATTCTCATTTAAATTAGGGAATTCCCACACCTCTTTATAGTTTCTAGTGACGGGTTTCTGAGTGGACAATGTTTGTGGTGATGGGTTTCTGAGTGGACATTATTTATGGTGATGGGTTTCTTTCTTTCTTTTTAAATCTTTTAATTAATTTTCAAACATAGGCATAATAACAATAATAATACAGTGAGACTTGGAATACATAGTGTTACATACCCCGTGGGTATCTTGTGACTGTCTTATGACCATGATGTAATTGAGTATTTGGTGAGCATGATGTAATAGTCTTGTGATGGTGGGATGATGTAATTTCCCGCCAGTGTGAGGTCACATGATGTAATTTTCCCACCAGCGTGAGGTCATGTGATGGCCTGTTCCAACAGGGATAAAACGGGAAAGCCCTGCTGTGACGTAGGTTAGTTCACTGTTTAATTCATCAGTTACTCTGTTATGCTGCGTATTCATCTCATGATGCAGTTTTTGTTTTAAAGTGGAGTTTTACTTTCTATCTTAAGTCTCAAAGGTTATTGCCAGCAGTTTCACCAAATGCTGCCAGTTCTGCTTTGATCTACCTTTGCAATTCAGTTGGAGAGTGAAGCATTTACCGAAGTACGGAAACCCGAAGGATCGAGTAAAGTTGGAGTTGTTGGCGGATTAATACAGGATTGACCTTATTGGATCTTCGTTCAGGAAATAGTAACCTGCATCTGAGATAACCCCTGCCTGTAAGAACAGAAAGGGTGGGGCAGTGTTATTTGCCAAGGAAAAAGTCAGTTCCTTTAAGCCATTGTTACTTCCTTCATCGTGTGTCTTTCATGCAAGGCATATTTCGGCTGGGATCAGCAGTAACGTCACGTCGTCGAGGAATTTGTTATTTCAGGAAAGTCTCTCCTAATTGACTGTATAAATAATTTGGACTTTCTCATTCACCACTTTAAGAACTGTGTTCGCGTTTATTGCTTTAAGAACTGTTTGAGTTGCCGTATAGCAGTTAACTTCCGGTTAAGTTAGTCATTTGTTTACTTTTCATTTCTTTGTTGAACAGAATTAAGTAAATGTTTACTTGTTTATAAAAAACCTGTCTCAATTCTATATTCATTGTTGCCAGAGATGTACCGTAACAATAGTTAATAAACAGTATATACAAGTATAAGCTATAGATAACACAAATATATTAAGCCTCCCAAACTCTTGATGTAATTAACATGATGTAAAAAAAAGCAAAAAAAACACCCAAATTAGAAATTTAAAAAAACTAAACTAAGCAAACCTAAACTAAACAAAACTGGGCTATTATATTACAACAGATATAATCAATGACATCAATAACTCCGTTCCTCTATCCAAATATTTAAGGATATAAAAAGAGTTCAGAAAAGGTCAAGTTACATCATATGAAAGTGTTGAATAAATGGTCTCCAAACTTCTTCGAATTTAACCGAAGGGTCAAAAATGACACTTCTGATTTTTTCTAAATTTAAACAAGATGTAGTTTGGGAAAACCATTGGAATGTAGTAGGAGGATTAATCTCTTTCCAATTCAATAAAATGGATCTTCTATCCATTAATGTAACAAATGCAATCATCCAACAAGCTGAAGAGGATAAATAACTATTTTCCTCCATTGGTAAGCCAAAAATTGTGGTAATAGGATGAGGATGTAAATCAATACTCAAAATAGTTGAAATAGCATCAAAAATATCTTTCCTATATTTCTCCAAAAAAAAGGACAAGACCAAAACACATTAGTCAAAGAGGCTACTTCTGAATGAAGTCTATCACAGATAGGATTTATGTGGGAGTAAAAATGAGCGAGCTTGTCTTTAGACATGTGGGCCCTAAGCACCATATAGAATTGTATCAGTGCATGTTTAGCACATATAAGAGAAGGAGTTAACTAATTGAAAAAATTTCTCCCATTTCTCTGTAAGTAAGGAAAGTTGAAGGTCTTTTTTCCATTCATTCTTAATTTTATCTGATATACCTGGCTGTATTTTCATAATCATATCATAAATAGTTGCTATTAAACCCCTCTGATAAGGGTTTAACCTAAAAAAAATTCCGTGTTATCAGTTGGGTATGAATTTGGAAAAGTCTGTAACATATTATTCAGAAAATTTCTAATTTGTAAGTATCTAAAAAATGGAACCTAGGTAAATTATATTTATTAGACAACTGTTCAAAAGACATGAAACAGTTATCCAAGAATAAGTTGTGAAAACATATTATACCCTTTGTTTTCCATATCACAAAGGCTTGATTCATAACAGAGGGTTGGGAAAAAAATTAAATATAATAGGGCTTGAAAGAATAAACTTACTTAAGCCAAAAAAATTCTGAAATTGAAACCATATTCATAATGTATATTTAGTTATTGGATTAACCATCTGTTTACTCATTTAGCAAGGGCAAAGGGAAGTGAGGTCCCTAAGATAGAAACCAATGAAAACCCTTGTACAGATTTACATTCAAGGTTTACCCATTGTGGACTTTGAATTACATCCAAGTACTGTGTCCAAAATATTAAATATCTAATATTAATTGCCCAGTAATAAAATTTTAAATTTGGCAATACCAAACCACTGTCCTTTTTAGACTTCTGTAAATATTTTTTACTTAACCTAGGATTTTTATCCTGCCATATATATGAAGAAATTTTAAAGTCAACGATATCAAAAAAGGATTTAGAAATAAAAACTGGTAGCGCTTGAAATAAATATAAAAATTTAGGTAAAATAATCATCTTAATAGCGTTGATTCGACCAATCAGTGACAAGGACAATGGGGATCATTTAGTAAACAATTGTTTAACCTGATCAACTGAAAGTAAAAAATTAACCTTAAATAAATCCTTATGCTTCTTAGTAATTTTAAGACCCAAATAAGTAAAACTGGTCACAGACAATTTTTGATCTTTGTCTATTTTTCCTTGATTATTGGTAAATACCAAAGCCAAAGGGGTTATATCAATTTAATCCAAGATATAAATTTTGGACTAAAGTTAAAATTCTCAAGTGTACTAAGTATAGAAGATATTAAGAGGAATAGATAGAGTGGACAGCCAGAAGGTAAGGGGAGGAAAGTTCAAGGGAGATATTAGAGGAAGGTTTTTTACTCAGAGAGTGGTTGGTGTGTGGAATGCACTGCCTGAGTCAGTGGTGAAGGCAGATACACTAGTGAAATTTAAGAGACCACTAGGCAGGTATATGGAAGAATTTAAGGTGGAGAATTTATGGGGGCAGGGTTTAAGGGTCGGCACAACATTGTGGGCCAAATGGCCTGTACTGCACTGTATTGTTCTTTGTTCTTCGTCGTTCTTTAAATATGGCCATTCAACTCTATCAAACGCTTTCTCAGCGTCCATTCTAGGTGAAGGAGTCTAAACTATATTAATTAATTTCCTAATATTAAAAGATGAATAAAGATTTTTAATAAATCCAGTCTGGTCAACAGATATAATTTGAGGTAATATGTTCTCCAATCTAGTTGCCAAAATTTTAGAAAAAATCTTAGAGTCCACGTTCAACAAGGATATAGGCCTATATTATGCACATTCAATAGGATCTTTATCTTTTTTAAGAATTATGGAAACAGAGGCTTCATAAAAAGATTGCAGTAGTTTGCCTATGGTTAATGCCTCCTTAAAAATTTTACATAACCAAGCAGAGAGTATAGTAGAAAAGGATTTAAAAGATTCTACTGTGTAACTGCCCGGACCAGGTGCTTTATCTGAATTCATTGAAAAAATAGCCTCTTTTGTATTTAATATTAAACATTCATTGGATGATAATTTCAGAATATTCAGTTTCCTTAAAAATGTGTGCATTATAGTAGAGTCATCGGGGATTCTGATTGATATAAATAATTGTAAAATTCTTGAAAAGATTTTTTTATCTCATCATGATCAACTGTCAAGGTACCTTCTCGTTTACAAATCTTGATCATGTGGCGTTTGGCCGAAGCAATTTTTAATTGATTAGCCTGTAATTTACCAGATTTATCACCATGAAATAAAATTGGATCCTAGTTTTACTTAATTGATTTTCAGTCGAAGAGGTTAATAATAGACTATGCTCCATTTGATGTTCAACTCTCTTTTTATAAAGCTGCTTACTAGGAGCCATAGAATATTTCTCATCAATTTTTTAAATCTTGTCAACCAGCATAAGTATTTCACTATTGATTCATTTTTCACTCCAGCAGAATATGAAATAATTTGTCCATGAATATATGCTTTAAAAGTGTCCCATAATATCCCTCTGGAAATTTCTTCCGTAACATTTGCTGAAAAGAAATAATCAATCTGTTGCCTAATAAAATTGACAAAGTCTGAGTCCTGAAGTAGAGTAGAATTGAACTGCCATTGTCTAGCACTAGAAAATGTATCCATTATCTTCATAGTTTCAAGGGTGCATGATTGGAAATGGCAATGGAATCATACTTACAGTCAATAACCGATGGAATTAAATGATAATCAATAACAAAATAGTCAATTCTAGAATAATTATGATATACATTAGAAAAGAATGAAAATTCTTTATCCTTAGGATGTAGTAATCTCCAAATTTCTGAAACTCTGGAAGCAACCATAAAGAAGTTGATAAAAGAAGCCGATTTGTTTGGACAAAATAAAGATGTAGATCTATCCATTGAAGGATTTAAACAACAGTTAAAATCTCGACCCATTATCAACATAAATTAGGAAGAGATGTCAATAAGTGCTTAAAAATTCAGGACAATCAACATTTGTAGCATAAGCGTTAACCATAACAACTTTTTTGTTAAAAAGTGAGCCAGTAATTATTAAAAATCTACCATTCGGATCTGAATTTGTTTCATAATGAACAAATGAGGTTGAAGAATTTATAAAAATAGTGTTACGTACCAGTGACACGTGACAGTGGTACCCTTGTCCCGTGACTGGGGTTGAAGCTATACTGGACTTGAGGTAATGGTCTTGTGATGGTGGAGTGACGTCATTTTCCCACCAGTAGAGATCATGTGACAGGTTTTTTTTACAGGGTATAAAAGGAGGACCCCTCCCTGTGAGGAGGGGCAGTTTGTGGCTGGATTTTCCATGTTGACTTCATGCCACTGCGTGATTTAATGTTATGACGCAGTTTAGTTGAAAGATGAAGTTTTATCCAATGCCTAAAGTTTAAAAGATCATTGCCAGCAGTTTCTTTACAATACTGCTAGTTGAGAATCAGTGGAGAGTGAAGATCGGAGTTCGGGAGTTAAAGATCGAGGAAAATTGATTTGGACAGTGAAACAGGTTCGACCTTGTTTGATCCTCATTCGGAAGGATTTCGTTGACTGTTCTCATGTTAATCCCTGGGAAATACCAGAAAGGATTGAGAATGGTGTTTTGAAGGAAAGGTCAGTGCCTTTAAGCCGTTTTGTTTTGTTACGTAAATTCTTCGTGGGAAAAGTTCGATTTGGGGAACCGAAGCAACACGACATGAAAGAGAATTTAAATCATCTTAAAAAGTCTCTCCCTTAAATGGACTGTGAGCATTTTGAACTTTTGGCAATACTACTTTGAAGATCTGTTTTTGCAACATCGTTTTAAGAACTATTTAAGCTTCATTGCTTTAAGGACTGTTTAAGCTGCCGAACAGCAGCTGATTTCCGGTTACGTTAATGTTTTGTTTACTTTTGGGGGGTTTGTTTTCAGTGTTTAATAAACGTGTTATTTGTTATAAAAACCCTTGCCTAACTCATATATTTATTGTTGCCTGAATCCGTAACAATAGCAACTCCTTCACTTTAGCTTGAGAATTCGAATGGTACTATTGTTCCTTTCAAATCCTAAAGAAATGCTGATCATCCTTTTTCCTCACATGAGTTTCTTGTGCAAAGATAATATTAGCATTCGTTCTATGGAATACTTTAAATATTTTTTCCATTTAATTGGATGGTTTAAACCATTTGTATTCCAAGAAATGAAATGAATAATCTTATCCATATTACTAATATCTACCATATAGTACATAAAAGGTTAACCAGAATACAGACTCATGAACTCAGAAGAGGAGAGAAGGTTCAAAGAGGAACTGGAAGTTACAACACTTCGGACATTTGTGTAGTTTCCAGTTAGCTCAGTTGGAAAATCTAAATAAAAAGTAAAATAAGCCTGAAAATAAACCAAAGAATGGCCAATAAGCAAACTAACACTAAATTTAACCCCATCTCTCAAGAAGGCAGCCCAAAAGATATATGATTAAAAGAAAACCACCCATATTCAAAAAAATATTACTGTAAAGGAAAAAAAGGCTACAACGGTGGTGATGGGTTTCTGAGTGGACCTTGTTTGTGGTGATGGGTACCTATATGCAGGAATGAGGGAGTGGATGCCTGGCTGTCAGTTTGGACCAGGAGAAAGCCTCCAGCAGGATATCAGACTCATGTATGATGCGCATATTCTTCAAAATGGGTTTTGGAGAGGAAATCAGAAATTGGATCTAACTGCTCTAGACTAATATCCATAGTGCAGTTCAAATCAAGTGGTGGGAAACAGATAGTTTCTATATCAGAACTGGTGTCAAGCAGGTTCTGCTCTCCCTGTCTTGTTTAAGAGGGGTGACATTGCCAGGCAGTTGATACACAAGTTAAAACCTTCCTATACATGGACGGTGTCAGCGAGCTCTGCTTGGATGCACAGTTAATTCACAGATTGATCAGCATCTGCAACCAGCTCAAGTTGGCATCTGGGGCCAAAGACAACCACAGGAGGAGTGAGGTCATGCTCTTTGTAACTGGCCTATCTGATCTAATATCCCCTTCACCATCAGGTCTGACTATTTGAATGTTCTGGGATCTGGTTCTGAAGGGGCAATTCCTGTAAAAAGAATTGGCTGCAGTGAATTGGGAAGGTCAAACAAAAAATGGAATTGTGGAAATGGCAATCCCTGTCAATTCTTGACACAAGTGCAGCCCATTTCTCATTCCTCTGTCTCAGTAATCACATAGGACATCTTCCAGTTTATCTGGGGGTCAAGATGGACTCAAATTGATGAGTCATGTAGTGTAAGTCTCCTGAGATTGTTGACAAAAGTATGCCAAACATCTTGACATTGTCCTGACATCTACCTTCGTTTGTGGCTATATTGTTCAGTGTGTGAACCTGAAGTACATCACTGTGTATTATATTTCTTCCTGTCTCTGGTGTTGTGCAGAATGGGCCTGGTCACATTACCCATGCAATGTCCCATCTGCTGGATGCTGCCAAACAATCTATGCTTTGTGGAAGAGTTCTTCCAAGTCAACATCTTTGAGCACAAGTCGATCAAGTGGTAGTCAACGCAGAACATACTGAAGGGAGACTATGGATTCTGTGAGCTTGTTCCCTGAACAAACAAGCCAAACCATCTGGCAGAATGCTTCATCACCAGATCTGACTGACAAGCATCGATCTCACTTGGCTGGCAGCAAGAGATACCCTCCTTGTCAGAGCCCTCAGAATGGCTGTGGTGGGCAAGCCTGCAGATTTGCTAAGAGTGTGTAGAGAAGGAAGCAGGAGTCTATGTTCTGGGTGATCCTATATAGCAGAGGGCTCTATGATCTACAGGCTGTTCCTGGGGGCACACACTGAGACAGACATCAACTCATTGAAGGATGCCCTTTGGTCTGCCCAAAAATTGTTGGTCTTCCATCACAACATTATGACTTTCAGGGAATGCTGTGGACTGGCTCAGACCAGGCTGTGGGTGTAAGTACTGAGGATCCACTGAAACTCAGTGCAGCCAGTGCCTAGGCTCTTTGGGGAAGGTCCACAGTTTCAGCTCCTTCCACTACCACACATGAAGGGGCAGAGTTGGATGGAAAGCCCCTTGATTTCATTTTTTCAATCTTTTTATTTATTTTCAAATAAAGAATATACAAATCGGAGGAGGAGGTTAGCAAATAGATAATATAAAAGACATATAAACAGCAATAATAAAAACAGAAAGTATATAATGTCAAAATCAAATAGGTAAAATATTATGCTGTTATATATACAATGGTCAGAAAAAAACTACAACTCCTTATAGCAATCATAAAAAAGATTGGAAATTTTATTGATAAGGAAAAAAACCCCACTAGCTAAACTGAATCAAAAAAAATGAGAAGGAAAAAAAGGAAAGAAAAAGAAAGATTGGGCAGTCCAATTGAGGATAAAATTAGAAAAAAAGAGAGAAAAAAAAAACACATCCTTCCAGTCATCTCCAAACTTTCATGGATAAGGATTTTCCCCAAAGAGAATAAAGAAAAATAAATAAATAAAAATAAATTAAATCATGTGAAAATATTGAATAAAGGGTCGCCAGACTTGTTCAAAATTAAAGGATGTATCAAATGTCTGGCTTCTAATTTTCTCCAAGCTTAGACATGACATAATGGAGGAGAGCCAATAGAAAACAGTAGGTGGGTTAGATTCTTTACAGTGTAGCAAAATAGTTCTCCTAGCCAGTAAAATTGAAAAATATCACATGTTGGGCGGAAGCAGACACTTTGCTTGCTTCCCCTGGAATAATCCCAAAAATTGCTGTGTGGATTAGGTTGAACATCCATATCTATAACTTTAGAGAATATTCCAAACACATCCCTCCAAAAATTATTTAAACTTACACATGACCAAAACATATGAGTTAGACTAGCCACTTCTGCGTTACATCTGTCACAAATAGGGCTTATATTAGGAAAAATATGCGCCAATTTATCTTTGGACATATGGGCCCTGTATACTATCTTAAACTGAATTAAGATATGGCGTGCGCAGATAGATGAATTATTGACTAAATAATAAATTTTACTCCATTGATTATCTGAAAGTGACTGCTGAAGTTCTACTTCCCAGGTGCGTTGAACCCTATCATTAGGCGACATGCAAGCTTTCATTAGCTGTTTATAAATGATAGCTACTAATCATTTTTGAAAAGATTTAAACTGAAAAATAACATAAGCCAAATTTAAAGAGCAGGCCGAGGGGTGATCAGCTTATATTCATTGAGATTCGGTAACTCTGAAAAAAGTTTCTTTAAAAAATCAGAATTATCTACATTAGGTGCGTATACACACACCAGAGCTACCTTTTGCTTGCATAATAAACCAGTAACAATTAAATATCTTCCAATCGAATCAGTAGCAGTATTAAAGTGTAGAAAAGGGATTTTGGGACTAAGAAATATAGAAACACCTCTTATTTTACTATCCAACAGCGAGTGAAATAGAGGACCTTTCCAGAAGCGGAAAAACCTGTCCTCATCCTGTTTTCGTATATGATTTTCTTGTGCAAAAGTACTATCTGCATTAAGTGTTTTTAATTTCTTAAAAATCTTTTTACGCTTAATGGGCTGATGGACACCGTTCCAATTCAAAGATATTATATTGATTTTGTTAACAACCATGTTTAAAATTGAGTTTAATATTATATAAAATGTTACGCAAGTACAGATTAAACCAAAAAGCGTGGGTACAACCAGAAGGAGTGACGCATTTACGAAAGAGAAATCCATCAAAAGAACTGCCCAATCAAGAAAAGAACCTAGTCTAATAGACCCCTCCCCCTCCCACCTCCCAAAAGATAGAAATTAAGGAATCAATAGGCTGGTCCCATGCTAACTAATAACCTTTAACCCTGTTCTCCATCTTGCAGCTCCGTATAATAAAAAAAAGCAAAAATCCCATGGAAAATAGCCATAATAAAAGGCACAAACAGAATTCAACTACTATAATGTTATGTCTAACATTAATGGAAACGTAATCAACAACGGCCATCTTAGAATCAGCTAAAGTAGCTTAAACACATATTCAAAAAAAAGGAATAAATTCGAGCAAATAATGTTACAAACAATATTCTTTCTCTCGAAAAAGAAAAGTAAATGAGTATATATATATAACAGACCTAAAACTATAAGTATTGAAACAAATAAAAGAAATAAAAAGATTAATACACAACCTGTCCTACACGGACCATTAAAGTACAATACTATAAAGGTTCCCTACAAGACAGTTATATATGTATAATTATTAATAAGGTAAAAAAAATTAAATTGGCCACGTCCCATACCGAAGAATGAAAAGGTATAGAATGTACTTAACTCAAAAGCTCCATAAACAATTCATACAGCAGATACTTCAAAATTGCCTATTGAGTAATCAGAATAACTTTAATATTTTATTCAGTAGGCTTAACTTTAAGGTTTTTAATATACTCCCATCCCTCCTGAGGAGAGTAGATTCTCAATGATTGAGATTTTTCAGGAAAGATTATCAGCTTTGCTGGAAAGCAAAGGGAGGGATTTAAATCTAATTTATACATTTCACTCTTAACTTCTCGATATTTCTTTCTTTCGGCAAAGATCTCAGGAGGATAGTCTTCGACTATACGAATCTGTGTTGAATTAAAGAATAATTTCCGCTTCTTTCTGGCTTCTCGAAGAATAGCTTATTTAGTTGTATAGTAATGCAAAGCAAGTACAACTGTTCGAGAACGTAATTCAGGTGAATGCCAAGAAAATGAAATTCTGTGAGCACTGTCAATTAAGGGGCTAGCTTCAAGGGTCTCATTGAAAAGTGAGTACAACATATCCGAAAAGAATTTTAACAGATCGCCAGCTTCAGTATTTTCAGGCAGTCCCAGAATACGCAGATTCCGCCGACACCCTCTACTATCTAAATCAACCATTCTTTTCTTCATTGTAGATAGCTCCGAGGTAATTTCATTGATTTTCTTTTCCATCAAAGATATCTTCATTCCTTGATCTTTAATAGTTTGCTTGAATAGATCATGCTCACTCTCGATTCAGGTTGTAGTCTGCTGAAGTGTTTGAAGTTGAGAATCCAAGTTTTTCAAAGAGTCTTGAATCGTAGAAATAGCTTTTTCGAGCTTCCCGTTTGAACCGGCCAGTTTATCAATTTTAATATTAAACGATCCGAATTTCGATTTCATATCTTGTATTGAAGAAAATATTCCTGCTAGTGTAACAGATTCCTCCATTTTCTTGGTTTGTTCCTTTTGCTCCATTTCAGGAAAAGTCTTGCTGCTTCTCAGTTCAATACCAGAGCAACTTTTTTCGGCCATTGTAATTAAGTTGTAAATCCTTCAGTAGAAGTAGTAAATCATCAAAACTAAAAGGGATCTGTTAGTGGGATATAAAATATATTAGAAGAGAGAGAGCCGCTAGGAATGCGACTTACTCCATGTGCTACAAAATGGAGAATCGGAAAGCCCCTTGCGCAATGAAACGGGTATCACCTCAGGAGGTCACATGACAATATTACGCATTGTTGCTTTCTCCTTAAAGTTTAAACTTCATAAAATACTGACCAAGAACGTAAAGAATTTTGCACTATTTCTTCTTTTTGTAATCTTTAATAATAAATAAAGTATATTTTTGAAATTAAAGAAGGATTAGTCTTCTTTCAAAGTGATACTTTCTGCATTTAATTTTCTCCATCAACTTTTCAATATGTGCATTTTCACTATTCTCAGTATCATGTGGTTTTGATAAGAAACCTGGTCCCTGGAAAATGTATGTTTCTGTTAAAGGGGTAATTTGTTGCAGTAATCAGGAGCATATATCAATTTATTGTATGACTTAACCAAACTTTTTCATGAGGGATAGAAAAATTGAGGAGTTGAGGACACACAATTTTAGGATGCACACTCTAGGTGTGTGTGCATCAACTTCAATCTTTTCAATCCTTTCTCATCCTTTCAATCCTCAAATTTGCTGCCACATTCAGAGGAATTTTCTGATTAAATTGGAAGCACCATAGAATAAAAGCAGAATATTATATATACAGATATAATGTTGCAATATACTGTCTACAATGTTAATCAATCGATTTGGATAATCTAATACACTTTTACAAAGAACTTGAATGCTGTAGCATGAACTTATGTAAGACAATATTTCTGATAATATTTGACTGAACATACTCAGATGCCCTGAGTTGTACAATTACAATTATATCTAGATTTATTATTGGATAAAAGATTATCATAAATGCCTGCTTGTTATATTCCATACCTGAAGCAAATTGTCCATTTATGCGGCAAAATATAATGTGTACTCAATGGAGATAAACTTCCAAATTATGGTATTGTATTCAGCTAAATGTATTAGGTAATAACAAATGCTTCCTTTTGCATAATAATTTAAAGAATTAATAAAATACTTATTTTAATTCCATTTGATTTCTTCTGGTTGTTGCTTTCAGTTTGTAGAATGGTGTGGGAGGCTCTGAAAGTGTGGGAATTTAAAGCAAATTAATTGTTCCCAACCAAATAAGTTGACTGGCAGTCCCTTGGAATAGGGTAAAGAAGATTGAGCTGAGAGCTGTTGGATCTGACTATTTAATTTTAATCACAAACAAGAGAAATCCGAGCAACACACACAAAATGCTGGAGGAATTCAACAGACGAGGCAGCATCTGTGGAAAAGAATACAATTTTCTGTACTTTCTTCCATAGATGCTGCCTGGCCTGCTGAGTTCCTCCAGCACTTTGTGTCTGTTATTTAACTTTAATTGTCATTTCCTTTGTAGTTTAACTATCAATTATGTGTTTGTATTTTGTAGTCTTTATTTACATACTTTTGATATGCTTCTGGTGGTTATACAAAGTATAAATATGAAAGCTTCTTAGATTCTTTGTTCGTGAATGAGTATTTTCTCATTGGTTAATTTTACAGCTATATTAAATAAGTATTTTCTAAGGTCAAAGGCTAGGAATCCTGCAGCATGTAACTCACCTCCTGACTCCCCAAAGTCTGTCAACCATCTACAAGGCTCAGGCCAGGAGTCTAATAGAATTCTCACCACTTGCCTGGATGTGTGCAACTCCCTATCAACACTCAAGAAGCTGGACACCAAGGCAGCCCACTTGACTGTGACCATTCAATCCCTCCATCATCAATGAGCAGTTGCTGCAGTGCATACTATCTACAACAACAACAACAACACAGCAAAGTTCTTAAGGCAGCAACTTCCAGACCCACAAACCCATCTAGAAAGACAAGAACAGCAGATATCTGGGAACACCACCACTTGGAAACCTCCCTCTATGTCACTCACCATCCTGACTTGGAAATCTAGCCTGACATCAGTGGTTGGGAAAATGTTAGAGTCAGTTGTTAAGGATGAGGTGATGGAGTACTTGGTGACACAGGACAAGACAGGACAAAGTCAGCATGGTTTCCTTCAGGGAAAATCCTGCCTGATGAACCTGTTGGAATTCTTTGAGGAGATCGCAAGTAGGATAGATAAAGGGGATGTAGTGGAGAAGGCCTTTGACAAGTTACCACACATGAAGCTGCTTACCAAGCCCATGGTATTACAGGAAAGTTACTAACGTGGTTAGAGCATTGGCTGACTGGTGGGAGGCAGTGAGTGGGAATAAAAGGATCCTTTTCTGGTTGGCTGCCAGTGGGTGGTGTAGGGACCACTTCTTTTTATCCTGTATATAAATGATTTAGATGACAGAATAGATGGCTTTGTTGCCAAGTTTCCCATAGTGGGACAGTCTGACAGAGGGCACATCCGCAGGATAGAGGGGTGCCCTTTCAGGACAGAGATGTGCAGAAATTTCTTTAGCCAAAGGGTGGTGAATTTGTGGAATTTGTTGCCACATGCAGCTGTGAAGGCCAGGTCATTGGGTGTATACAAGGCAGAGATTGATAGGTTCTTAATTTGACATGGCATCAAAGGTTACGGGGAGAAGGCTGGGGACTGGGGTAGAGGAGGAGATTTTTAAAAATGTATCAGCCTTGATTGAATTGCAGAGCAGACTTGATGTGCCAGATGGCCTAATTCTGCTCCTATGTCTTATGGACTTATATTGCCGTTTCCTCATTGTCACCAGGTCAACATCAAGGAATTTCCTCCCTCACAGCACTGTAGGTGTACGTACACCTCAGGGACTGCAGCGGTTCAAGAAGACAGCTCATCACCACCTTCTCAAGGGCAACTAGGGATAGGAAATAAATACTGGCTTAGCTGGCGATGCCCACATCCCGTAAGTGAATAAATAAATAAATAAATAAATAAATAAATTGGTTGCCTCTTATCTATGGAATTTTTTAATCTTTGACATAAAAATAGCTGTTCTATGCTAGGCACCATCTTATTTGTATCCTGTCTTTCAAACAGCAGTGAAACCCTGTCACTGTTGGGTTCCTATTTTCTTTGTTCTATCAAACCTTGATAAAGCTATCATGAAGCAACAAGATTTATGCCTTATTCCTGACTTCTACCTTGGATTTAGCCACCAGAACCCAACAAATTGGCATACTTGGTGAGTATCTATAAAGTCCGAAGTTGCTGGGGACAATTCAAAGAGAGAGTTTTCTCTGCCTAACCAAATGGGGGAAGAGCTTCCCTGTTCCCCCATTTTGCCTTTGGATTCTGAAAATATATCTCTAACACTGAAGTCCTTATGAATTTATAACTTTGTAAAATGTAATGTGTCAAAATGGAGCCTGTGTGAATCCAGAGTGATCTTCTGGTTTTTTTTGAAGTTTTTGGATAAAAGGCTTACAAGAAGGGATTTTGATATCAGAGAAGAGAGGACCTAGCTGACATGGGGGGAGGGAGGAGTGGAGAAATCTCAAAAGACAAATGGACTAATTAAAGACAAGACCATAAGACCATAAGGTATAGGAGGCCATTTGGCCCATTGAGTCTGCTCTGTCATTTCATCGTGGCTGATCCAATTTTCCTCTCAGCCCCAATCTCCTGCTTTCTTTCTGTATTCCACTACTCATTTAAGATGGATGCAGATTGGAAAGGAACACATCCTCAAGCACCTGAGATTGATGAATTATTGGACTTTATAAACATATTAAAATGCTCTGATTTGATCTGTAAGATTGAAGCTGTGGCTTAATGTATGGTGGTAGACTTTCCTTCACTAGTAATGAATGTACTTATACTTTGATCCACTCTGTGTTTGTTATAGTTTGTTGCTGTATATTAGAAGAACCAGAATACTGTATATTAGAAGTACATGACAGATTTTGAAGGTTCCACTGAGACTCACTTATCGAGGCATGACAGTGACATGGGAAATTCTGAAGACGAGACTGCCTAAGGGAATACTCCTTGGGAGAAGTGATTGTCGAAAAGTAAGTTTCTTTTTGCTCTTGTGGACTTTCCCTCTTGACAGCTGGACTTCGGGTTCTGTCTCACTTTTGCTGCAATCAATGCTCTAGTCTTGAGTGGATCAGTTGCACTTGTCATGATTCCATGAATTTCATGTGATGTCAGAAACTCTGAGTAGTAAAAGAGGTGAATATTTATACAAGTCGACCTAGCATCGGGGATTCATGAAAGATGCAAGCAAATTAATTTGACGCCTCAGTGTCGGGGGCATTTATATAGGTCAACCTAGCATTTGGGACATGTGAAATTTTGTCGAGGAGATATTAGAAAAAATAGTAAAATGTTTAATAATGAAAGGGTGTCAGAGACACCAAGTTCTGAAACTAAATACTGAAATATTTATTAAACACTACAAGATGCTGTAATGAAAACTGGCAAGTCGACAGGATATAGGTCAACGTAAAAAGAAGAGGGAAAAAAAGAGATAAACTAAAAGATGAGACAGGGTGTGTCTTCCCCGATCCAGGAAGAGAAACCTACCAATTTACAGGTGCAGATTATGAATTTGACGTACTGTATGGACCAGTTTCAGTTACAAAGTGAAAAGCTGGTTAAAGGAAAGAGTAAACAGGAGCAAGCAGCCCAAGTAGCTAACCAAAGTGGAAGGAT
Source organism: Hemitrygon akajei (assembly GCF_048418815.1). Lineage (NCBI taxonomy): Eukaryota > Metazoa > Chordata > Chondrichthyes > Myliobatiformes > Dasyatidae > Hemitrygon > Hemitrygon akajei. The sequence continues at coordinate 70,676,120 of NC_133125.1, forward strand.
TGAAGAAAGAGTGTAGTGATTTAAAGGAACCTATGAATGTGGATTTAAAAGAAGCAAAGAATGAGTTACAGAAATCAGCCATGAAAAGAAACACAACATTGTAGATCATACAAAGTGTTTAAAGCAGATAAAAAAGCTGTCGAGCCAACTTGCTGCGCAGGGAGGAATAATATGTGCTTTTGGATCTGAAAAAGGGAAGGAGGATGGATATGGAAATATGGATCGGAATGACTTGGCAGATACAGTGGCCAGATATGGTTACAATGAGGAGTCTCCTCCTGAGGAGCCCCAGTCAATAATCAGCTGGTGTTAAAATTGGCACAATTTTCCTCCATAGCTACTATCAGGGAGGGTGGAGCTGGGGTTAGAAATCAAAACCAAATACAGGTCCACAATCCCTTATCCGAAATTCTGAAATCCAAAGAGCTCCAAAAACTGAAGTTTTTTTTGCCAACAGCTGACGTCCCTCAGGTGTGACGTGGCAGCACTAGCAGAGGCCGCCAGATATCAGTTGTGGCTCAGCGCTCGTACTGGTTACTCGTGCATTTGCTGTTTACTGATATTTTGTGTTTCCTGTTGACTGTGTTTAATTTCACTGTGAAAATGTCAAAAAGAGCTGCAGATACCCCTATGGGTAACAATGAGTAAAAGAGAAGGAAGCATCAATCATTATCAATAATGCAGAAAGTAGAGTTATTGCAGAAGCTTGATAGTGGTGTGTCTGTGCAGCATCTTACTGAAGAATATGGTGTCGGAACTTTCACTGTATATGATTCAAAGAAACTGAAAGACCAGTTACTGAAGTTTAATAGTGATAGTAATATTCTACATTTATTCCAATAAGTCATTTACTATGTGTTTGATTCGGTTCATTTGAAGCTGTATATTTTAATGTTTTTTTGAATGTTTTTGTTGGTAATTTTTTCTTGTCATTATTCCCTAAACAATACAGTATAACAACTATTTACACAGCATTTACATTGTATTAGGAATTATAAATAATCTAGAGATGATTTAAAGTATACAGGAGGATGTGCATAGGTCTGGAGCTCCTCCGGGTCCTAAAGTCCACCTGCACTGAGACAGGTTAAATAAGGGACTTGAGCATACGTGCTATTTGGTATCTCCGGGGAGGGTCCCAGAACCAAGAAGGAGGGATTCTGAAATCCAAAAAATTCTGAATTCCGAAATGCAACTGGCCCCAAGGATTTTGGATAAGGGATTGTAGACCTGTATAACTGCTCGGGGTACCACAGCTGAGGAACATTGCTAAAGATATCAGGATATATATGCCCAGGGATGATCCTAAGGAGCTGTTCCAGGCAACTAGTCATCAGAAAGCAATAAGCATTCTGAGTGATAAAGGAGGAAAGGGGATTGATTACAATGTGCATGCATCTGAACGTACACTTGGCTTAGCACAGCGGCATGCTGGGGGTAATAAATGAGGATTTAAAGAATGCAATATTGATTGCTGTGGGTGTTAACAGAGGGGAACTTTTAGACACACTAGCCAAATATTACGAGAGGAAAGGAGAAAACCCCACTCCATTTGCATCCAAATTGCATTCACTTTGCCAATACCATGTCTACCTGGCACTCCACTCCATATCCTGTTGTTCTGTCCCACCCTAGCGTTGAAGTCCTCAAGCAAAAGGATCTTATCATTCTTAGGGATCCGGCAAAGAGCTTCATCCGATGTCTGATAACAGCATTCCTTGGCCTCATTCTCAGATGGCAAAGTTGGTGCATAGGCAATGAGAAGCGTGGCATAACGTTTCTTTGCCAAGGGGATACGGAGGGTCGTTAGTCTTTCACTAATGCCAACAGGTGCTTCTGTGAGACTTGGTAGAAAGGAGTTCTTGATGGCCAATCCTACTCTATGAAGATGTTGTCCACCTGGGGGGAAACCATTCCAGAAGAAGGTGTAACCCATCCCTTCCTCTGGTAAAGAGCCTTCATCCAGGAGCCTGGTCTCACTCAGGGCAGCAACGTCGATGTTGTAGTGCCTCAGCTCAGCAGCGATCATGGCTGTTCTCCGGTGAGGTCTGTCAGAGATGCCATATGAGTTCAGGAGAGTCCTTACATTCCATGCTGCCGGTTTTAAGTTGTGTTGTTTCTTATTTCGACCGCAGCACAGGGGTCTGCTGAAAACAGCTGCCACTCAGTCCCAGCTGCTAGCGACCAAATACCCTGTGCCGCTGCTGTGCAGGGTTCTGACTAGGAGCTCCCAGTCCATTCGTACCTGCTCCCGTTGCTAGATACCCCATCACCGTCAGACTTCAACCATATGTAAGGTCCAGGTATTGTTTACCTTGATCAGAGGTGGAGACCTGCGCAAGGAAGATATTAAAGTGCCACAGGGGGTGCGCCAGCCCCAGTAGCACTGTCTTCACCATGATGAGCTAAGTCCCGGTGGCAAGGGTGAACCCAGGACAACCGGTTCCACATCTTGGCTGCAGGAGGCTGCCGGGTCCTTGGTCCGTTAAGGCCCGCCTATTGCGCGTCGCCAGCGCATTGCTTTTCTGTCAGTGTGTGCTCCCTGAGCCTTGTCTCAACAGACTTTCCACAAGCCAGTGAGGCTATTTAACCATAGCTGGTTGATTGGGTGCCAGGGTGTATCCCCACAGTGGTGGGCCTGCACACCATGTCTCTGGGGCCCACTGCTGCTCCGAGATCCGCTGTACTTTAGCCTGGGCCCTTAAGATACCCAGTTTCCGTGTGTGGCCCCGAGGAGGCACTGCAGGAGTCTTGGTGGTGGAGAGGCTCTGTACTGGCAGGAGGAGGCTTACACACTCGGCTCCTCTTTTCACCCTCTGTTGAGAAGGCTAGCCAGCGGCAATAGCTGTAAGCGGAGAGTAGCAAGCAGAGAGCACTATGCGGCCTACAGCATGCAACATGCACTAACTACAAGCACTACTACACTGCTACACTAGACGCTTCATACACACCCTGTGAGCAAATACTCCACACACACACAGACACACATACTTTCTCTCTCTCACACACAGGTACACTCTCTCTCACTCCCTCTCTCTAACACACACACACACACACACACACACACACAAACACATACACTACACTCTCTGTCACACACACACACACACACACACTCTGTGTCTCACACACATGTACTCTCTCTTTCTCTCTCACATACAGTGTGTGTGACTTGGGTTTGATGTTGTGGCCATCACTGAAACATGGGAGCTGAATGTCCAAGGTTACACGTTGTATCGGAGGGTTAGGAAGGTAGGCAGAGAGGGTAGTGAGGCTTTACTGGTAAAGAATGTCATCAAATCAGTCGAAAGATGTGACGTAGGATTGGAAAATGTTGAATCCGTGTGGGTTGAGTTAAGAAACTGCAAGGGTAAAAGGATGTTGATGGCAGTTGTGCCAGAAACAAGCCTCCCAACAGTGGCTGGGAGGTGAACCATAGGTTACAACAGGAAATAGAAAAGGTGAATCAAAAGGACAATGTTATGGTAGTCATGGGGATTTTAATATGCAGGTTGATTGGGAAAATCAGGTTGTTAATGGATCTCAAGAGAGTGAGTTTGTTGAATGCCCATGAGATGACTTTTTAGAGCAGTTTGTCATTGAGCCTACTAAGGGATCAGCTATACTGAATTGGGTGTTATGTAATGAACCAGAGGTGATTAGGGAGCTTAAGGTAAAAGAACCCTTAGGAGCCAGTCATCATAGAAACGTAGAAAGCCTACAGCACAATACAGGCCCTTCGGCCCACAAAGTTGTGACGAACATGTCCCTACCTTAGAAATTACTAGGCTTATCCATAGCCCTCTAGTTTTCTAAGCTCCATGTACCTATCCAAAAGCCTCTTAAAAGACCTATCATATCCGCCTCCACCACCGTTGCTGGCAACCCATTCCACACACTCACCACTCTCTAAAAAACTTACCCCTGACTTCTCCTCTGTACCTACTCCCCAGCACTTTAAACCCATTTCCTCTTGTGGCAACAATTTCAGCCCTGGGAAAAAACCTCTGACTATCCACACGATCAATACCTCTCATCATCTTATACACCTCTATCAGGTCACCTCTCATCCTCCGTCACTCCAAGGAGAAAAGGCTGAGTTCACTATTCTCATAGGACATGCTCCCCACTCCAGGCAACATCCTTGTAAATCTCCTCTGTACCCACATCCTTCCTGCAGTGATCACAATATGATTGAGTTCAACTAGAAAATTGATAGAGAGAAAGTAAAGTCTGATGTAGCAGTATTACAGTGGTATGAGAGAGGAGTTGGCCAAAGTAAATTGTAAGGAGATGCTGGCAGAGATGTCAGCAGAGCAGCAGTGGTGTGAGTTTCTGGGAAAAATGAGGACAGTGCAGAATATATGTATTCCAAAACTGGAGAAATACTCAAATGGCAATATAGTACAACAATGGCTGACAAGGGAAGTCAAAGCTATTGTATAAGCAAATTAGAGGGCATACAACAAAGTAAAAATTAGTGAGAAGATAGAGGATTTGAAAGTTTTAAAAACCTACAGAGAGCAACTAAAAGAATCATTAGAAGGGAAAAGATGGAATATGCAAGCAAGCTCACAAATAATATCAAATTGGATAGAAAAAGTTCTTTCAAGTTTGTTAAAAATAAAAAAGAAATGAGAGTGGACATAGGACCGCTAGAAAATAAAGCAGGAGAAATGATGACAAGGACAGGTACATGGCTGATGAATACTAAATGAGTATTTTGCATCATTCTTCACTGTGGAAGACACTACAATGTTCCGGATGTAGTAGTGTGTGAAGGAAGAGAAGTGGGTAGAGTTACTATTACAAGAGAAAAAGTGCTCTAAAAGCTAAAAAACCTAAAGGTACATAAGACACCTGGACCAGATGAACTGCACCCTAGGGTTTTGAAAGAGGTAGCTTTGTGAAGGGAAGATCATGCCTCATGAGCCTGATTGAGTTTTTTGAAGAGGTAACAAAAGAAATTGATGAGGGTAGGGCAGTGGATGTGGTCTACATGGAATTTAGCAAAGCATTTGACAAGGTCCCTCACGAGAGATTCATCCAGAAAGTCATGGGGCGTGGGATAAGTGGAACCTTGGCTGTTTGGATAAAAAATTGGCTTAAAGGAAGAAAGCAGAGGGTAGTTGTGGAAGGAAAGTATTCTGCCTGGAGGTCGGTGACTAGTGGAGTGCCGAAGGGACCAGACCCCTGCTATTTGTGATTTTTATAAATGACCTGGATGTAGAGGCGGAAGGATGGGTGAGTAAGTTTGCGGATGACACGAAGATTGGAGGAGTTGTGGATGGAACTGTAGGTGGTCAAAGGATACTAGAGGATATAGACAGGCTGCAGAGTTGGGCAGAAAAATGGCAGATGGAGTTCAATCCGGACAAGTGTGAGGTGATGCATTTTGGAAGGACAAACCAGAAGACTGAGAACAGGATTAATGGTCAGTTACTTAAGAGTGTGGATGAACAAAGGGACCTTGGGGTTCAAATCCATACATCCCTCAAGGTCGCTGAACAGGTTGATAGGGTAGTTAAGAAGGCCTATGGGATGCTAGGCTTCATTAACAGGGGGATTGAGTTCAAGAGTAGAGAGGTCATGTTGCAACTCTACAAATCTTTGGTGAGACCGCATTTACAGTATTGTTTTCAATTCTGGTCACCTCATTATAGGAAGGATGTGGAAGCTATGGAGAGGGTGCAGAGGAGATTTACCAGGATGTTGCTTGGTTTGGAGAACAAGTCATATGAAGCAAGGTTAGCAGAGCTGGGACTTTTCTCTTTGGAGCGTAGAAGAATGAGAGGGGACTTGATAAAGGTCTACAAGATTATGAGAGGCATAGATAGGGTGGATAGTCAGTACCTGTTTCCCAGGGCACCAATAGCAAACACTAGAGGGCATATGTACAAAATTAAGGGAGGGAAGTTTAGGGGAGACATCAGGGGTAAGTTTTTTATACAGAGGGTTGTGAGTGCCAGGAATGACTTGCTAGGGATGGTGGTGGAGGCTAAAAAATTAGGGGTATTTAAGAATCTCTTGGACAGGCACATGGATGAAAGAAAAATGGAGTGTTATGGGGTAGCTGCCACACATGAAACTACTTATTAAGTTAAGAGCCCGTGACATTACAGGAAAGTTACTAGCATGGTTAGAGCATTGGCTGATTGGTAGGAGGCAGCGAGTGGGAATAAAATGATCCTTTTCTGGTTGACTGCCAGTGACTAGTGGTGTTCCACAGGGGTCAGTATTGAGACTGCTTATTTTTATGCTTTATATAAATGATTTAGATGACAGTATAGATGGCTTTGTTGCCAAGTTTGCTGATGATACGAAGATTGGTGCAGGGCCAGGGAGTGCCGAGGAAACAGGTAGGATGAAGGACTTAAACAGGTTAGGGGAATAGGCAAGAAAGTGGCAAATGAAATACAATGTTAGAAAATGGATGGTCATGCACTTTGGTAGCAGAAACAAATATGCGGACTATTTTCTAAACGGGGGGGCGGGGAATCTAAAATTATGAGATTTAAAGGGACTTGGTAGTCCTTATGCAGAACACCCTAAAGGTTAACTTGCAGGATGAGTCGGTGTTGAGGAAGGCAAATGCAATGTTAGCATTCATTTCAAGAGGTCTAAAATACAAGAGCAAGAATGTGATGCTGAGGCTTTATAAAGCACTGGTGAGGCCTCACCTTGAGTATTGTGAACAGCTTTGGGCCTCTCATCTTAGAAACGATATGCTGGCATTGCAGAGGGTCAACAAGAGAAAGATGACATCACTTTTTCATTCCTTCACTAACTCAAGTCATATGTTTGTGCCCCCTGTCTCTTTATTTCACCCATTCTCTCTGCAGAGAGCTGTAGACTGCAGAGGGTTGTAAATTCAACCACCTCCATCATGGGCACGACCCTCCTTGACATTGAGAACATTTTCAAAAGGTGATGCCTCAAGAATTTGGCATTCATTATTAAAAACCCTCACCATCTGAGAAATGCTCTCTTCTTATTACTAGCATCAGTGAGGAAGTACTGGAGCCCACTCAGCATTTTAAGAACAGTACTTCGACTCTGCCATCAGATTTCTGATGGTCTACCACCTTGGCTGAGCATTGTGAATACTATTTGGCTATTTGTTTATCGCACAATTTATTTTTCATAACTTTTAGTAATTTTACATCTAGCATTGTACTGCTGCTGCAAAACAACAAATTTCATGACATATGTCAGAGATAGTAAACCTGATTCTGATCTCCTTGATGTCGTGCCCCTCCACTTTCCACATTTCAGGCCTTGCTCCTGGTAATAGATCAAGGTGAAAAACATTCAAACAAGAATTGCTCATATCCACCATGACCTTACATAGATAAGTAGACACTTAATTATTTCCAGAAAAAATTGTCTGGAAAAATTGTAATAACTTTTCTTCTTTTCAACTCCATTATAAGTTTCCACCCAATCAACTGCGATGTCTCCTTGCCACAGCATCTCTTACTTTCATCCTCATTTCTTTGAACTGGATGAATCACAACCAAGGACTGATGGAATGGTTAGCAATGAATACCCACTGAAGAATGTCACTAAATGTGAAACTCACAGTCATTGCTTACTCGGGAAAGTGAACTGAAAAGATTCATTTTAAACATAAATTACAGCGTTATTGCTAGCCGAGGTACAGGTCACAGATAAAATTATACATGACTTTTTAAATTTGATTCAAATCTCTCGCAAGAAACTTGTCACCTTTTTAAACACAAAGAAAAGCAGTTAGAAGTACCATATAACCATATAACCATATAACAATCACAGCACGGAAACAGGCCATTCCGGCCCTCCTAGTCCGTGCCGAACTCCTAATCTCACCTAGTCCCACCTACCCGCACTCAGCCCATAACCCTCCACTCCTTTCCTATCCATATACCTATCCAATTTTACCTTAAATGACACAACTGATCTGGCCTCTACTACTTCTACAGGAAGCTCATTCCACACAGCTATCACTCTCTGAGTAAAGAAATACCCCCTCGTGTTTCCCTTAAACTTTTGCCCCCTAACTCTCAAATCATGTCCTCTCGTTTGAATCTCCCCTACTCTCAATGGAAACAGCCTATTCACGTCAACTCTATCTATCCCTCTCAACATTTTAAATACCTCGATCAAATCCCCCCTCAACCTTCTACGCTCCAATGAATAGAGACCTAACTTGTTCAACCTTTCTCTGTAACTTAAGTGCTGAAACCCTGGTAACATCCTAGTAAATCGTCTCTGCACTCTCTCTAATTTATTGATATCTTTCCTATAATTCGGTGACCAGAACTGTACACAATATTCCAAATTTGGCCTTACCAATGCCTTGTACAATTTTAACATTACATCCCAACTTCTGTACTCAATGCTCTGATTTATAAAGGCCAGCGTTCCAAAAGCCTTCTTCACCACCCTATCTACATGAGACTCCACCTTCAGGGAACTATGCACTGTTATTCCTAGATCTCTCTGTTCCACTGCATTCCTCAATGCCCTACCATTTACCCTGTATGTTCTATTTGGATTATTCCTGCCAAAATGTAGAACCTCACACTTCTCAGCATTAAACTCCATCTGCCAACGTTCAGCCCATTCTTCTAACCGGCATAAATCTCCCTGCAAGCTTTGAAAACCCACCTCATTATCCACAACACCTCCTACCTTAGTATCATCAGCATACTTACTAATCCAATTTACCACCCCATCATCCAGATCATTTATGTATATTACAAACAACATTGGGCCCAAAACAGATCCCTGAGGCACCCCGCTAGTCACCGGCCTCCATCCCGATAAACAATTATCCACCACTACTCTCTGGCATCTCCCATCTAGCCACTGTTGAATCCATTTTATTACTCCAGCACTAATACCTAACGACTGAACCTTCTTAACTAACCTTCCATGTGGAACTTTGTCAAAGGCCTTGCTGAAGTCCATATAGACTACATCCACTGCCTTACCCTCGTCAACATTCCTCGTAACTACTTCAAAAAATTCAATAAGGTTTGTCAAACATGACCTTCCACGCACAAATCCATGCTGGCTACTCCTAATCAGATCCTGTCTATCCAGATAATTATAAATACTATCTCTAAGAATACTTTCCATTAATTTACCCACCACTGATGTCAAACTGACAGGTCTATAATTGCCAGGCTTACTTCTAGAACCCTTTTTAAACAATGGAACCACATGAGCAATACGCCAATCCTCCGGCACAATCCCTGTTTCTAATGACATCTGAAAGATCTCCGTCAGAGCTCCTGCTATCTCTACACAAACTTCCCTCAAGGTCCTGGGGAATATCCGGTCAGGACCCGGAGATTTATCCACTTTTAAATTTCTTAAAAGCGCCAGTACTTCCACCTCTTTAATTGTCATAGGTTCCATAACTTCCTTACTTGTTTCCCACACCTTACACCATTCGATATCCTTCTCCTTAGTGAATACCGAAGAGAAGAAATCGTTCAAAATCTCTCCCATCTCCCTCGGCTCCACACATAGCTGACCACCCTGATTCTCTAAGGGACCAATTTTATCCCTCACTATCCTCTTGCTTTTAATATAACTGTAGAAGCCTTTCGGATTTACTTCCACCTTATTTGCCAAACCAAACTCGTAACTTCTTTTAGCTTTTCTAATCTCTTTCTTAAGTTTCCTTTTACATTCTTTATATTCCTCGAGCAATTCCTTTACTCCATGCTGCCTATATCTATTGTAGACATCCCTCTTTTTTCGAACCAAGTTTCTAATATCCCTTGAAAACCATGGCGCTTTCAAACCTTTAATCTTTCCTTTCAACCGAACAGGAACATAAAGATTCTGTACCCTCATAATTTCACCCTTAAATGACCTCCATTTCTCTATTACATCCTTCCCATAAAACAACTTGACCCATTCCACTCTCTCTAAATCCCTGCGCATCTCCTCAAAGTTAGCCTTTCTCCAATCAAAAATCTCAACTCTAGGTCCAGTCCTGTCCTTCTCCATAATTATATTGAAGCTAATGCTATTGTGATCACTGGACCCGAAGTGCTCCCCAACACATACATCTGTCAGCTGACCTATCGCATTCCCTAACAGGAGATCCAACACTGCCCCATCTCTAGTCGATACTTCTATGTATTGTTGCAAAAAGCTATCCTGCACACATTTCACAAACTCTAAACCATCCAGCCCTTTTACAGAATGAGCTTCCCAATCTATGTGTGGAAAATTAAAATCTCCCACAATCACCACCTTGTGTTTACTACAAATATCTGCTATCTCCTTACACATTTGCTCTTCCAACTCACGCTCCCCATTAGGTGGCCTATAATACACTCCTATCAGTGTTACTACACCTTTCCCATTCCTCAATTCCACCCAAATAGCCTCCCTAGAGGAGCTCTGTAATCTATCCTTCCAAAGCACCGCCATAAGATTTTCTCGGACAAGCAATGCAACACCTCCTCCTCTGGCCCCTCCTACTCTATCACACCTGAAGCAACTAAATCCAGGAATATTTAGTTGCCAATCACACCCTTCCTGCAACCATGTTTCACTAATAGCTACAACATCATAATTCCATGTATCAATCCACACTTTAAGCTCATCCACCTTTCTTACAATGCTCCTAGCATTAAAATAGATACATTTAAGATACTCTCCACCTCCTCCTCTCTTTTCATCCCTAGCAATGCATTCAAATTTATTATCCTTTTCTTTCTTCTCCCCTACAACTTCGGGCTGAGCGCATCCCTCCTCCATCACCTGCCTGTCCTCCCTCACACACGGTCTACTTACTTGCTCTACTGGTGAACTAACCTCCTCTCCCATAGTTTCCTCAAATTGATTTCCGCCCCCCCATCTTACTAGTTTAAAGTCTGCCCCGTAGCCCTAGCAAACCTCCCCGCTAGGATATTGGTCCCCCCAGGATTCAAGTGTAACCCGTCCTTCTTGAACAGGTCACGCCTGCCCCAGAAGAGGTCCCAATGATCCAGAAACTTGAATCCCTGCCCCCTGCTCCAATCCCTCAACCACGCATTCATCCTCCACCTAATTCCATTCCTACTCTCACTGTCGCGTGGTACAACCTAGAAAATGCTTGGACTGAGGAGGCAAGTGCTAAAACTTATATTCTCAAATCTTAACGTGAAACTTGATGTGATTGCCAACTGGTGGCAAAGGAAATCTTTACTCTAGGTAACTCATAGTAAAGGAAGATATTTCACTTTCTCTTTACAAGGTTCTCAAGCCATATAGGAGGATATGGCAAACAAATGCATGGGTGAAAAATTAGTGTAGTGAGCAGGAATTCAGATTTTTGGACCATTGAGATCTCTTCTGAGGTATAAGTGACCTTTTAAAAGGGTGGACTATACCTGCATTGGAGGAGGATCAATACCCTGGCAGGCAGACTTGCTAGTGTTAGTAGGGCGGGAATAAAATAGACTGACATTGGGGAGAGATCACAAGCATCAGGGAAGCAAAATAGGAGGCTGGGAAGTGATACAGAACCCAATGGCAGCAAGTTGAATAGGGATGACAGGCAAGAATGGCCAGAATCAAGGAAAGTCACAACATCAGTCTGGTCTGCCAGCTTCCTTTAGCACGTCACAATGGCACAAAATAACTTAGACATGTTGCCTGGGTTGATGCAGGCAATTAACATATCCCCATTGTCTTAGCATTTGGCTGATGCATATGCAAACCACTGGTTACCATTTTGTGAGGGTGTGTACTTAACTTCAATTTGTTGTTGCAACTTATAATCTACCTCAAAAACTGATGACTAGTTCCTGTTTGAATTAATATCTGCGAATTGCAGAATAGTCCTTGCTTTGGAAGATTTGATTGGATGGAATCCAGGGAAGTTGGCTTGATGGCAGAAAGCAGAGATTGATGGTGGAAAGTTTTGTTTTGAATTGGAGATGCATGACTAGTGATGTGTCGTGTCGTGACTAGTGATGTGTTCAGTGCCGTGCCCCTTGTTGTTTGTCATCCATATCAACAACATACCATAGATAAGAATGTATAAGGCATAGTTAGTAAGTTTGTAGATGATACTAAAATAGTTGGTACAATGGACAAAAAAGGTTATCAAAAATTACAGGGGAATCTTTGTCAGCCAAATAAGTGAACCTAGGAATGGCAAATGGAGTTTAATTCAGATAAATGTGAGGTGTTGCATTTTGTAGTGTTGAAACCAGGCAGGACTTTCACAGTGAATGACCATTCCCTGATGACTGTTGTAGAAGAAAAGGACCTTCAGTACTGAAAGTAGATTCACAGGTCAGCAGATTGGTGAAGGCTCTAGACATATTGGCTTTCATAAATCAGGGTGTTAAATGGAAAAGTTAGGAAGTCATGGTGTGGGTGTAATTGAAATATAGTTTTCACGTTTGGTCATCCTGCTACAGGAGAAGTTAGCAAACTGGAAATAATGTAGAAAGAACTTACAGGCATGTTGCCAGAATTTGCAAGACTGAGTTATAGGGAGTGGTTGGACGGGTGAGGACTTTTTAATGTAGGAGACTGAGAGGTATATAAAACCATAAGGGTGAATGCACTCAATCCTTTTTCCTTGGGTTGGAGAATAAAGAGTCAAAGGTCATAGTGGTAAGTTAAGAGAAGAAAAATTTTAAAGGAAATTGAGGAGCAGGTTTTCACACAAATGGCAGTATCTGTGTTGAATCAACTGCCAGAAGATATGGTTGTGGCAGGTGCAGAAACTACTTTCGAAAAGCAAATGGACAGGTACATGGATTGGAAAGATTTGGGATATTATGGGCCAAATGCTGGCCAATCAAGCCAGCTTGAATGAGACATCTTGGGCTGTATGGAGCAGATGGATCGATTAGCCTGTTTCTATGCTAATGAATGAAAATGACAGAAAACTCTATGACAGAAAACAATTTCACATTGAACATTGTCTTCAATCATAGCCAGATCCATGTCTGTAAAACTGTAAAATGGAGTCAGTAAAACTATACAACCGTCTTGTGCTCCTTGACAGGGAGAAAATAATTTCTGTCTGAAACACTGATATCCTTCATGTTATTCATTGTCTTCCACAAACAGGTTAACATTGGCAACCATAGTAGTGTAGTAGGAGACTTTGTAAGGAAACATGATTAGTGTAGGTAGTAGTCAGTAGTTTAGAGTAGCATGCATATTCTGCTAAAGAGTACAGTTAATACCTAACAGGGCAGCTGCGCTTCAGTTTGCTTGGTTCTCTTCTAATTAGCATCATCTCAGCTGCAACAAATTGGGAGGTGCAGCAGTCCAAGTAGCAGAGCAAACTGTAGAAATAACAGACGTGGGTGCACCTTGGAAACTTCCAGCTGATTCTTGCCACTTCGTGCACCAGTAATGCCAGAACTCAAGTACAGAGGAGAGACAGGCTCCAATGTAGAGATGGAGACCAGGTATTATTCATAAGAATTTGAACAGAACCTCCACTTTAAATATGCCCAAGGTACATGTGACAATGAAATGCACAGGTTCACTGCCCTCTGGCTAAAGGAATTTCTCTTCATCCCTCTATTCTGCGGCTGTGTCCTCTGGTCTTAGGTACCACACCATTGGAAGCATCTTCTCGACTTCCACTCTGTCGAGACCTTTCAACATTTGATAGGTTTCAATGAGATCCGCCTTCCCCTCATTCTACTGAATTCCAATGAATACAGGCCCAGAGTCAACAAACTCTTCATATGACGATCCTTTCAATCTGGAATCATTTTTGTAAACCTCCTTTGATCCCTCTCCAATGTCAACACATCATTTCTAAGATAAAGGGCTCAAAACTGCTCACAATATACCAAGTGAGGTCTCTAAGTATCACTGTAAAACCCAGGGCTATCTTGTACAGTTTCAACAACTTTATCAATCTTCTATGAACTTACAGTGATGGCTGGATTGAAGCAATCTGTTTGATCTGGTGGAATATCCCAGGCTGTGACATTTCCTTCCACTGGGTTGTGCCCGTCAGGCTTGATCAACTTCATTTGTGATAGGGCATATTCTGGAGTTATCCAATATAGCAAATATTAATTTCAACAGCAACCAGTCTTCATATCTAAATGTGGACCATAATTTGAATTGAAATTGCAGCTCGGAACACTGGTCCTCCTGTAGCTGCAGACTGGGATTGATTACAAACCTGGGAATACCTATTCACTTGAGATGTCTGCCTAGGCATGAATACAGCTCAAAGACAATGGTAATTAACATTCAATCCAGGGTGTCTGCTGTGTGTTGTGCAGACTTAAGTGTTTGAAAATTATATATAACTTAAATGAAGTATTGTCAACCCAAAGTAAATGATGTCAGAGTCAGAATCAGAATCAGAATCAGGTTTATTATCACTGGCATACGATATGAAATTCGTTAACTTAGCAGCAGCAGATCAAACAGTACATAATCTAGCAGAGAAAAAACATAATAATAATAAATAAAATTAAAAATAATATATAAACAAGTAAATCAATTACATATATTGAATAGCTTTTAAAAATGTGCAAAAACAGAAATACTGTATATTAAAAAAAAGTGAAGGAGTGTCCAAAGATTCAATGTCCATTTAGGAGTTGGATGGCAGAGGGGAAGAAGCTGTTTCTGAATTGCTGAGTGTGTGCCTTTAGGCTTCTGTACCTCCTAGCTGATGGTAACAGTGAGAAAATGGCATGCCCTGGGTGCCGGAGGTCCTTAACAATGGACGCTGCCTTTCTGGGACACCACTCCCTAAAGATGTCCTGGGTACTTTGTAGGCTATTACCCAAGATGGAGCTGACTAGATTTACAACCTACAGCAGTGTCCTTCAGTCCTGTGTAGTAGCCTCTCCATACAGTGATGTAGCCTGTCAGAATGCTCTCCATGGTATAACTATAGATGTTTTTGTGTATATTTGTTGACATGCCAAGTCTCTTCAAACTCCTAATACCATATAATCACTGTCTTGCCTTCTTTATAACTACATCGATATGTTGGGACCAGGTTAGATCCTCAGAGATCTTGACACCCAGGAACTTGAAGCTGCTCACTTTCTCTGCTTTTGATCCCTCTATGAGAATTGGTATGTATTCCTTCATCTTACCCTTCCTGAAGTCCACAATCAGCTGTTTCGTCTTACTGACGTTCAGAGCCAGGTTTTTGCTGTGGCACCACTCCACTAGTGTGGCACTATCTCACTCCTGTACATCCTCTTGTCACCACCTGAGATTCTACCAGCAATGGTTATATTGTCATCAAATTTATAGATGGTATTTGAGCTATGTCTAGCCACACAGTCATGTGTATATAGAGAATAGAGCAGAGGACTAAGCACACACCCCTGAGGTGCGCCAGTGTTGATCATCAGTGAGGAGGATATGTTATCACCAACCCACACAGATTGTGGTCTTCCAGTTAGGAAGTTGATGATCCAGTTGCAGAGGGAGTTACAGAGGCCCAGGTACTGCAACATCTCAATCAGGATTGTGGGAATGATGCCATTAAATGCTGAGCTATAATCGAGGGTATTGTAACCATTGTGACTACATTGATCATAAAGCTATAAAAATGCAATGTATTTTAAGTTTAGGAGACCTCTACTTCCAAGAGTGTCTCCAGTATGATTCCAGCTTGTCTTGCTGAATAAAGACTTCTATATCACCAGCTTCAGTGTCTCTCCGGTGACTCCGTTCACAGTCACAACACTTCGCACCGTTTAGTGAGCAGCACATTGTTATTTAAAGTTCACAAATATTTTTAGATAGCAGTACTCTCCAGAAAACAGGAGTAAGGATTCCAGTTCTATAGTTTGGCAAGTTCACACAGATCCTAGCAACATCCAGCTCATTGCAGGGCGTTAAAGTTTCAGGCAAATCACAAATCAGCTTCCTGAGATGCCTTCATCAACATCAGAGTTGATAACCCAACATGCAAAAAAACTCACACAGGTGGGAGACAGAAGCAGAAGCCTGAAGAGTTCAATGGATTGAGGAAATGAGGGTCCAATGAGTTTCAGAGGACTGTAGCAACCACAAGAGTGCAGGAACCAGGAGCATTTTGAGATCAAGAAGAAGTGGTGCTGGATCTTTTGAAAAACATTTAAATGGATAAGTCCCCAAGGCCTAATGAGATATATCCCAGTTTATCAAAACAGGTAAGAGAGGAAATTGCCAGGCCATTCTAAAGATCTCTGTATCCTAGCCAGCGACAGGCAAGGTCCCTGAATAGCTGATGTCTCTTGGGAAATGGGAATAATTCAGAGAATTATAGGCTAGTCAGCCTTAAATCAGTGAGTGAGAAGCTATTGAAGAGGATTGATAGAGATAGAATTTAGTGCATTTGGTGAAACATGGCCTGTTTAGGGACAGTCAGTCTGGCTTTGTGCAGGTCAGGTCATGCCTATCATTTGATTCAGTGTTTTAGCAGAGGTGACCTATGGGATTGATGGCAGTAGGGGAATGGGTGATGTCCACGTGGAATTCAATAAAAAAAAGTTCAGAAAGTCCCTTGTGGTTTGTGGATAAAGATGCAAGGTACCCATGTTAATTTGTATTCACAGTTGACTTGCCCATAGAAGACAGATGATAGGGGTCTGACTGCAGAACTATGATTAGTGGTGTTCATAAGGGATCAGAGTGAGGCGAAAATGTAAATGGGTTGGTTGGTAAGACTGCTGGTGAGTTGTGTAAGGTGTGGAGAGTTATCAGCAGATACAGGAGGTACTAGACCATGAGTGGTCATGCAGCAGTGCCACAGGTACATAGCACACACCAACTCATTGGAGCTGGTCAGGCAGACCTTCATCTCTTCTCCTCAGAACTAATAGTGCCACATCAATGGGCTGCACGTTGTGTTGCAGCAGATAGAGCTTCTGCCTCATTCTTCACTCTTCATCTGTGGTTCTGTCTGTGTGGAGTTTGCATGTTCTTCCTGTCACCTTCTGGATTTCCTCTGAATGTTTCAACTTCAAAGGAGTGCTTCTTGGTACATTAGTTTGCTCCTGAAAATGATCCATGCAGGGGTGGGCAATAGGAGATCCAGAATGGAGTTGGTGGATGTGTGAACAAGAATTGTTTACAGGGAAATAGTGAGGAGCTCTGAGTTCTAATGGACCAAAAAGCCTTCGTTGTGAGAGATGTAACCCTCATCCTAACCCAATGCAGACAACTGGAGACAATGCCCCATTGAAACAATTAATCAAGTCTTGAATAGAGTTAAAAATAGAGCACAACAGATCTTTATTTCATTAAGAGTTTGAAAAGATTTGTAATGTCACCAAAGACCATAAGACATTGGATTAGGTTATTCACCCCATCGAGTCTGCTCCGCCATTCCATCATGGCTGATCCCAGATCCCACTCAACCCCATACACCTGCTGTCTCACCATATCCTTCAGTGCTCTGACTAATCAGGAAATGAACAACTTCCACCTTAAATATAGCCATATGGCTATAAATATGGCTTCCACCACAGACTGTGGCAGAGCATTCCATAGATTCACTACTCTGTAGCTGAAAGAATTCTCCCTTACTTCTGTTCTAAAAGATCGCCCCTCAGTTCTTAGGCTGTGCCCTCTAGTTCTGGACACCCCTACCGCAGGAAACATCCTCTCTACGTCCATCCTATGTAGTACAGTCGCGAGTTCCACGTGCACGAATTCAACCAACCGCGAATCGAGAAAACCCGGAAGTGCTCTTCCAGCACTTGTTGTTCGAGCATGTACAGACTTTTTTTTCTTGTCGTTATTCCCTTAACAATGCAGTATAACAACTATTTTACATAACATTTACATTGTATTAGGTATTATAAGTAATCTAGAGATGATTTAAAGTATATGGGAGGATGTGCGTAAGTTATCGTGGATTGGGATCGAAAAAAAATCGGAAGTTCTCTCACTAAGTCGGAACAGCTACATCTAGTATTATTTAGTGTCAGTTAGTCAAACATTAGTCTTCATATATGGTATATATTTTACCTTTCTGTGCATATAAAACACTTAAGAACGCATGTTTCAGCGCCGAGTTCAATCCAGTGACAGATCGCTCCCGAGCACACTCTCCCTCAGTGCCTGGTTGATGTGGAGGATCAAAAACCCAAAACCCCAAAACCCAATAATTGTAATAATCGTTGCTTAGGAATAATTGTAACTTTCATCAGGGCAGGGCCGTTCTCACTTTATCCTTTAAAATTGTTCCGATTGTTGACCGACTGCACAAACTCAGCAGGTACAAATACTTTATTGTCATTAAACAATTGATACTAGAGCATACAATCATCACAGTGATATTTGTTTCTGTGCTTCGTGCTCCCTGTAGTACAAATCGAAATAAATATAATAAAAATTTAAATTATAAATCATAATTAGAAAATAGAAAAAGGAAAGTACGGTAGTGCAAGTCAGGTCCAGATATTTGGAAGGTACGGCCCAGATCCAGATCAGCCTAACCTTTTTCAATCACCGATGGCATTTCACCTCTTTCCGATCGCTTTATTATTTCCACTTTATTTTCAATCGTGATTGTGATTATTTTCGTGAACAGAAACACTGTGGGTTCAGAGCTCCACCACTGGGTACTAATGTCCACTGCACTGAGACAGGTTAAATAAGGTCTAGGGTTTTTGGTATCCGCGAGGGGTCCCGGAACCAATCCCTCGCGTATAAGGAGGGCCGACTGTGCATTCAACATTAGGTAAGTTTCATTGAGATTGCTACGCATTCTTCTAAATTCTAGTGAGTACAGGCCCAAAGCTGCCAAATGCTCCTCATATATTAACTCCTTTATTCCTGGAACTGTCCTCGTGAACCTCCTCTGGACTCTCTCCAATGACAGCACATCCTTTCTGAGATATGGAGCCCAAAACTGTTGACAATAATCCAAGTGCAGACTGACTAGTGTCGTATAAAGGTACAGCATTATCTCCTTGCTTTTATATTCTATTCCCCTTGACATAAATAACAACATTATATTTGCCTTCTTTACCAAAGAATCAACCTGTAAATTAACCTTCTGGGGGTCCTGCACGAGGATTCCTAACCCTCTTTACATCTCTGATGTTTGAACCTTCTCTCCATTTAGATAATAGTCTGCAGTATTGTTCCTTTTACCTAAATGTATTATCATACATTTTACAACACTGTATTCCATCTGTCACTTTTTTGCCCATTCTTACAATTTATTGACTGCAAAGATTGCAATCCTTCTGCAATCGCATTACTTTCTCAGCACTACCTACCCTTCCACCTGTCTTTGTATCATCTGCAAATTTTGCCGTAAATCCATCAGTTCCATTATCCAAATCATTGACAAACAATGTGAAAAGTTACGGTCCCAACACTGACCCCTGAGGAACACCACTAGTCACTGGCAGCCAAGAAAAAATCCCTTTTATTCCCACTCACTGCCTCCTGCCTGTCAGTCATTCCTCTATCCATGCCAGTATCTTTCCTGTAACACCATAGGATTTTATCTTGTTAAGCACCCTCACGTGTGGCACCTTATCAAATGTCTTCTGAAAATCCAAGTAAAGACATCCACTGCCTCTCCTTTGTCCACTCTGCTTGTTACTTTCTTGAAGAACTCAAACAGATTTGTCAGACAAAAGACACTCACAAATTTCTACAGATGTACTGTGGAGAACTTTGTAATAGGCTGCTTCATCATCTGGTATGGTGGGAGAAGTGCTCCTGCACAGGATCGAAATAAACTACAGGAAGTTGTGTACTCTGTCAACTCCATTGTGGTCACTAAAGTCCCCAGCATCCAAAACATCTTCAAGGATTGATGCCTCAGAAAGGGGGCATCCATCAGTAAGGACTCATCACCCAGGACATGCCCTCTTCTCATTGAGAGGATATTCAGAAGCCTGAAGGCATACACTCAATGATTCAGGAACAGCTTCTTCCCCTCTGTCATCAGAATTCTGCATAGACATTGAACCCATGACACTACCTCGCTACTTTTGTTCTCTCTTTTTGCTCTGCTTATTTAACTTAAATAATATATAATACCGTAATTTTCAGTTTTTGTTATTATGTATTGCAATGTACTGCTGCTGCAGAACAACAAATTATATTACAGCTGATTCTGATTTGGATACTGCATCTATCAGTACAGGATGGCAGGGGATGGTGGTGTTGTATGGTTTAATTAATAAATTAGTCTTGCTAAAACTTAAACTTATTTCAAATTATTTATTTTCATGCTCTTATCATTTCTTCCTGCCTATGTTTTTCACATCCCCTCTGGGAATATTCTACCATCAATTATCAATGCTTCTGCTTTTCATGATATTTTGCTAGATCCAGCCCTGCTCAGATCCCCTAACTGATACTATCTGCCTGTCAACTTATGCCCCTCATCACACCACCAATCACCTTAGAATCTTCTTTCACCACTTCTCTTTACACTGGCCTTCTCACCTCCTCACCCTCAGTCCTGATTTGTTTCCCCCCACAGAAACAGCTCAGCCCATTGAGCTCCTCTGGCATTTTGTGTGCTGGTCTGCAAGCAACATGTTCCAATTATCAGATACATGGTGAAAAAAAATATCTTCAACTTCCATCTCTTACCTTAAATATATAGCCTCTGGTCATAGGATCCTTCGTGAGGGTGAAGGTTTCTCACTATCAACCCTACCTGTAATGCTCTTCATAATTTTAAACACCTGTCTTGTCTCCTATCGGCCATTTCCACTTGTTACGTTCCCCGTAACTGGGTGACTTACCAGCAAAGATAGAGAGGTCCGCTGAAGTCTGATGGTACTATTTTCAAACGTTTTTTATTTATAAAGGGGCACAAACGTATGGTTAATACAAAACATTCAGATCATATACGTCATCAATACTCAATCTAAAGCACAGGTATAGTAATAATCAATCAGAAATAAGCTCTATCGTTGTCTAGGGGATAATACTGAGTCCAATGGAAATATAAAAGTCACTCAGAAGTCTGCAGGCTTTTCCGTTTGGGAACCACTGGCATTTCACGTGTTGGAGAGAGGGATTGGTGAGAGAAAGGAACACTTGCCCGTTGTCTTTGCGAAGCAAATCCCTGTTGTTAGTTAAAAACGGTTTTTCCTTTGGTTTCAGCCACAGACTCCCGATCCGGAATCTAACGCACGTGGCTTCTTTCAAAATGGCTTCCCGCTCCGACGGGAAGCGCTATCATGTCTTCTTAGTATGTCTCCTTGGTGCATCTGAGGGGCCGCCTCGGCAGCCCACCTTTTATCGGGACTTGCAGGGTTGTAGCTGTCAATCAGGGTGGGGTGAGGCAATCTTTCCCCATCACCCAGCCCACGTTGCCCTGAGGGTTTGCACGTAGTCCAGTCCCCATTCCACAAAGGTGTCTCCAAGAGACAATGGCCATGTCCGTGGCTTTTGTCTGGCTGAGAGGCCAGACCACATTCCAAACCTTAAGGCTTCTCTCTTATTTTCCTGAGTCCAATTTCAGCATGTCGCTCTCTCTCTTGGGTCATTGACCCCCCCTTCACTAGGGCTCTTGCGATTCTCACAAAGGAGGGGGCTGGGGTCATAACACACTCCAAACAAAAACCGACACAACCTATCCAGGTTTTCCTTGTAGAAAAAGTGCTCCATTTCTGCAATAGCATGTAAATTGCCTTAAGCAGGCAGCGTCCATCGAGGATCCTCATCACGCAGGACATGCCCTCTTCTCATTGTTACCGCCAGGTAGGAGGTACAGAAGCCTTAAGGTACACACTCAGCAATTCAGGAACAGCTCCTTCCCCTCTGCCACCCGATTCCTAAATGGACATTGAATCCATGAACACTACCTCACTACTTTTGTTTATGTTTTATTGTACTATCTATTTTAACTTCTTGCTAATGTTGTAGGGTATTTCATGTAATGGTCTTTCTGTAGAAGACGTGTTTGGGTTACTGTTGGAGATAAGGAATGCTTAGGAATGTGGGACATCCAGTCAGGAGACTGGAACACGGAGAAGGTTCTATAGAAGGCTGGGTGGAACAGCTTTGTGACTGACACAGTGTGGGTCTTTGTCTTTGTTCGGTGGGAGATGGAGAGTGAAGACGCTGGAGAAAACTGGTCGTAGGACTCGATCCAGTGGGAAAAAGCAACTTGATGAAGCCAAGGCATAGAAGTCTACTGAGAATTAATGAATATGGCCTTTGGAAGATTTGAGCTGCAACCTGTGTAAGTTTGACTGTTTAATTATAATGGACTCTTTTTGGTTTTTTTCTTTGTTTTCTTTAGTAACTCTTCGGTTAATTTAACATTCACAAATATAATTGCTTTATAATTGTATGCAGTCTCCGATCTGTTATTTTATGCTGACTGGGTATTTCAGGGCAGCAAATCACACAGCATTTACACAGATCAGACTTTGGGTGGGTGAGACATCCCAATCTCATAGATTTGGCTGGACCAAAGTCGTACACTGTAGACGTACGAAGCCAGAGGAAGGTGGGTATTCTTGGCGCTGAGTCCAGTGGCTGTTAGAGAGGAGCTAATGAGCTATTCCTAGAGACTCCCAGTAGAAAGGGTTTTCAAATATAAGAGAGGTGAGAGTGGATATTGGACTGCTGGAAAATGACACTGGAGAGGTAGTAATGGGGGGCAAAGAAATAGCAGATGAACTTTGTATTTTGCATCACTGTGGAAGACACTAGCCATTTGCTAGAAATCCAAGTGTCAGGGGGCAGAAGTGAGTATAATTGGTATTACTCAGAACAAGGTGCTTGGGAAGCTGAAAGGTCTGAAGGTACATAAGCCACCTGGACCAGACGGACTGCACCCCAGGGTTCTGAAAGAGATAGCTTAAGAGTTTCTGGAAACATTAGTAATGATCTTTCAAGAATCACTATATTCTGGATTGCTTCTGGGTGACTGGAAAATTGCAAACATCTCTCCACTCTTTAAGAAAGGAGGGAGGCAGAAGAATGGAAGTTATACATCAGTTAGCCTGACTTGAGTGGTTGGGAAGAGGTTGGCGTCCGTTGTTAAGGATGAGGTTTTGGGGTATTTGAATGCTCATGATAAAATAGACCAAAGTCAACATGGTTTCCTTAAGGGGAAATCTTGCCTAAGAAATCTGTAGGAAGCATTTGATGGCTCTGGGCAATACTCACTGGAGTTAAGAATGACAGAAGTTCTCATTGAAACCTATTGAATATTGAAAGGCCTAGTTAGACTGCATGTGGAGAGGATGTTTCTTTTATGGTCCTTTTATGCAGGTCTGTGTAACAGAAAAGTCACAAACAGCACAGCCTCCTAGAACTTTTATCCTCTATCACGGAGGTGTTAAATAAACAGCAGTCTGGACTTACTACTGAACATGAAGGAGCTGACTAGCTTCAACTATTCCTTTGATTCGAATAAAACTCCTGGAAGTGACAGCTTACTGGCTAATCAGCTCTGTGGGATTGGATGGGCTTGGACCTTCTGAAAGTTCTACACTTCTAGCTGGTAGAAGGTCAGAGTCTATGAGAAAGGGCATCATTGCCCTATTCAGCGAGCGGAAGGTGATGTCAGCAATTGGAAACCCATTTCACTGAATGTAGAAGGCAAGATTCTGTCCAAAGCCTTCACCGACAGGGTCAAACCTGCACTTGGACTGGTGATCTACCCAAACCAAACCTGGCAGGAACATCTTTGACAGCCTCACACTGCGCAGGGATAACATCACCTATGTGCAGGGCAGGGGTGTGAATGCTGGCCTGGTCTGCTTGGATGAGGAGAAATCCTTTGACAGGATGTCACACATGTACACCATGGATGTTCTCTCCAAAATGGGCTTTCAGGAGGGAATCATGGATTAGATCCAAATGCTCTACACAGACAACGGTAGTGCAGTCCAAATCAATGACTGGGAAATGTCTTGCTTCCCCATTAGGTCTGGAGTCAAGCAGAATTGCCCTATCTCTCCTGTCTTGATTGTGTGCTGTACAGAACCTTTGACCGAAGTCATCAGGAATGATGAAAACAAATGAAGGGTGACTTTGAAAGCTAGGACAAAAGAGGGCAAAAATGTACCCAATATCACTATACTCTGATGATAGCTTCGTGTGTGGCTGCTTCAGGCTGTGTGTAGAACCAAGTACCAGGGTTCTATCTATGTCCTCTGTTGTGAAAGATGAGTTTAGCCCCATTACCACACTAAGTCCCAGTCAGCTGGATGTCGCTTCATGGAAATTCTTTCTGGAGCAACCCCTTTGACCACAAGTCCATCAGGTAGTGGTCAGTATGGAATGTCTTGCAGATACTGCACAGTTGGCTGGTTCCATCACTATCTGACAGAATGCCTCATCACCAGGCCTCACCAACACACACCAAGACCTTGCCTGCTGGTGATGAGAAGAACCCTCCCAGACAACCCCCCCCCCCACCCCCCGCATGCCCAAACCATCACCTTGGCCTTATGCTGTCACTGGGTTGACTGTTACAGATATGAGACGGTTCCTCACCTCTTTGATGGTGGGTTTGCAAAGAGGGTGTGGTGAAAGATGCAAGAGTCCGCGTCATGGTGCCTGACAGAGGACCCTCTACTCTATTGGCTGTTTCCAGGGACACACACGGAGACGGGCATCAAGTGCTTCTGCAAGAGCATCTACTCAGTGAAAGATACCCTTTGGTTAGCCGGAGACTTGCTGGTCTGCCAGCATGGTGAGATGCCGATGGAGGAACGCTGCTGACTGGCACATTCCAGGCTGCAGGAGTACTTGCTGAGGGTCCCACTGAAGTTTGGAACACCCAGCGTATGGACTCATTGGGGAAGAGCAACAGTGTAGGATTTTGCCGTGACTTGAGGGGGAGGGCCCAGACTGGGTGAGGATACCTCTCAATGAATGTTTACCACACCAGGGGGCACATAAACAGCAGCATTTCTATAGGGCTTAAGAATGTAACTAAACAGTACTAGAAGCATTGACTGCCAATGTAAAACTGAAAAGGCATTGCACAGTTTAGTTTTGTAATTATTTTGTTATAAGTAAAATTTATTTTGATTAAAATATTACACATTCGGAGCTATACAACAACCCCCAGCTCATCAAATGCCCCTTTTGTGGCAGAATCTGTATTCACATACTGTTATCAACCACCCCAGTGCCCACAGAATTGGAGTGGAAGCAAGTTAACTTCGACCCAAAGTACCTGCCAAAGGACGCATGCAATAAAACTTATGGTATCCTTACATAAATGTCATTTCAAAACACCACCTCTGTGTTCAGCACAAGTTCATGAGTTTGGTTTGTTTATAATACGTATGCACAGGTGGTGTAATGTTGGTCTTAGTTTTTACAAGATGACCTTACAAAACTATGAGTATTTTTCTACCACATACTATTCTGAATGATTTATTGTTCTTTGGGAATTTGTTGATAACAAATTGGAATGCTTTCGTTTATGACAAAAATGTATTTCTCTCTCTCTCCGAAGTTCTCATTCATCTTCTGTTTGCATTTCCACCAGACAAATGAGTTGTCATTAACAGATCCTCAGTACCCTGGCAATCCCTCCAGCATTCTGCATCCTTTGAAAGTGAGAATCATGTGTGAGTCTGTTGGGGTTATTTATTGTATCTGATGCTCCCGGTGTGGCCTCCTGTACATCGGTGAAACCCGACATGGATTGGGAGACCACTTCACCTCTACCGTTGTGATGAGGTCACACTCATGTCGGAGGAGAAACACCTTGTATTCTGTCTGGGTAGCCTCCAACCTGATGGCATTGATATTGATTTCTCTAACTTCCAGTACTGGCCCTCCCCCTTTACCATTTCAGTCTTTCACCTTATCTCCTTACCTGCCCACCACTTCTCTCTGGTGCTCCTCACCCTTCGCTTTCTTCCATGGACTTCTGTCCTCTCCTGTCAATTTCCCCTTCTTCAGCCCTTTATCGCTTTCACAAATTGACTTTTCAGCTCTTTACTTCACAACTCCCCCACTCCCGGTTTCACCTATAACCTACTACTTTGTATTTTTTCCTCCTTTCCCCCCCTCCACCCCTTTCTTACTCCGACCTCCCATCAGAGTTTGTTAAGTGTGTCCAGGATGGATTCCTGTCACAGTATGTTGACAGGCCGACCAGGGGGAATGCCATACTAGATCTAGTATTAGCAAACGAACTGGGTCAGGTCACAGATCTCTCAATGAGTGAGCATCTGGGGGACAGTGACCACCGCTCCCTGGCCTTTAGTGTTATCATGGAAAAGGATAGAATCAGAGAGGACAAGAACATTTTTAATTGTGGAAGGGCAATTTATGAGGCTATAAGGCTAGAACTTAGTGTGAACTGAGTGTGAATTGGGATGATGTTTTTGCAGGGAAATGTACTATGGACATGTGGTCGAAGTTTAAGGATCTCTTGAAAGATGTTAGGGATAAATTTGTCCCGGTGAGGAAGATAAAGAATGGTAGGGTGAAGGAACCATGGTTGACAAGTGAGGAGGAAAATCTAGTCAGGTGGAAGAAAGCAGCATACATGAGGTTTAGGAAGCAAGGATCAGATGGGTCTATTGAGGAATATAGGGAGCTTAAGAAGGGGCTGAGGAGAGCAAGAAGGGGGCATGAGAAGGCCTTGGTGAGTAGGGTAGATGAAAACCCCAAGGCATTCTTCAATTATGTGAAGAACAAAAGGATAACAGGAGTGAAGGTAAGACTGATTAGAGATAAAGATGGGAAGATGTGCCTGAAGTTTGTGAAAGTGGGCAATGTCCTCAATGAATACTTCTCTTCGGTATTCACCAATGAGAGGGAACTTGATGACGGTGAGGACAATGTGAGTGAAGTTGATGTTCTGGAGCATGTTGATATTAAGAGAGAGGAGGTGTTGAAGTTGTTAAAATACATTAGAACAGGTAAGTCCCCGGGTCCTGACAGAATATTCCCCAGGCTGCTCCACGAGGCAAAGGAAGAGATTGCTGAGCCTCTGGCTAGGATCTTTATGTCCTCGTTGTCCACGGGAATGGTACCGGAGGATTGGTGGGAGGCGAATGTTGTCCCCTTGTTCAAAAAATGTAGTAGGGATAGTCCAGGTAATTATAGACCAGTGAGCCTTACGTCTGTGGTGGGAAAGCTGCAGGAAAAGATTCTTAGAGATAGGATCTATGGGCATTTAGAGAATCATAGTCTGATCAGGGACAGTCAGCATGGCTTTGTGAAGGGCAGATCATGTCTAACAAGCTTGATAGAGTTCTTTGAGGAGGTGACCAGGCATATAGATGAGGGTAGTGCAGTGGATGTGATCTATATGGATTTTAGTAAGGCATTTGACAAGGTTCCACATGGTAGGCTTATTCAGAAAGTCAGAAGGCATGGGATCCAGGGAAGTTTGGCAAGGTGGATTCAGAATTGGCTTGCCTGCAGAAGGCAGAGGGTCGTGGTGGAGGGAGTACATTCAGATTGGAGGGTTGTGACTGGTGGTGTCCCACAAGGATCTGTTCTGGGACTTCTACTTTTTGTGATTTTTATTAACGACCTGGATGTGGGGGTAGAAGGGTGGTTTGGCAAGTTTGCAGATGCCACAAAGGTTGGTGGTGTTGTAGATAGTGTAGAGGATTGTTGAAGATTGCAGAGAGACATTGATAGGATGCAGAAGTGGACTGAGAAGTGGCAGATGGAGTTCAACCCGGAGAAGTGTGAGGTGGTACACTTTGGAAGGACAAACTCCAAGGCAGAGTACAAAGTAAATGGCAGGATACTTGGCAGCGTGGAGGAGTAGAGGTATCTGGGGGTACATGTCCACAGATCCCTGAAAGTTGCCTCACAGGTAGATAGGGTAGTTAAGAAAGCTTATGGGGTGTTAGCTTTCATAAGTCGAGGGATAGAGTTTAAGAGACGCGATGTAATGATGCAGCTCTATAAAACTCTAGTTAGGCCACACTTGGAGTATTGTGTCCAGTTCTGGTCGCCTCAGTATAGGAAGGATGTGGAAGCATTAGAAAGGGTATAGAGGAGATTTACCAGGATGCTGCCTGGTTTAGAGAGTATGGATTATGATCGGAGATTAAGGGAGCTAAAGGCTTTACTCTGTGGAGAGAAGGAGGATGAGAGGAGACATGATAGATGTATACAAGATATTAAGAGGAATAGACAGAGTGGACAGCCAGCGCCTCTTCCCCAGGGCACCACTGCTCAGTACAAGAGGACATGGCTTTAAGGTAAAGGGAGGAAAGTTCAAGGGGGATATTAGAGGAAGGTTTTTCACTCAGAGAGTGGTTGGTGCATGGAATTGCACTGCCTGAATGAGTGGTGGAGGCCGATACACTAGTGAAGTTTAAGAATTTAAGGTGGGGGGTTATATGGGAGGTAGGGTTTGAGGGTCGGCACAACATTGTGGGCCAAAGGGCCTGTAATGTGCTATACTATTCTATGTTCTATCTGCAGTGTATAATTATCTAACAGAATATGTTTCTTAAATAAATAATTTCCACCAGAGACTTTCCTAAACTGAGACTTTCATGCTTTGATCTTTTTACAGGCTGGTGAGCCTAACATCAGCAGTGGGAAAGGTATTGGAGGGAATTATATGGGACAGGATATGAGTATTTGGATAGACAGGGAATAATTAGGGATGACCAGCATGACATTATGTATGGTGTGTCAGGTCTAACCAATCTTAGAGTTTTTTGAGGAAGTTAGCAGGAAAGTTGATAAAGGTAAGGTAGTGGATATTATCTATATGGACATCAGTAAGGCATTTGACAAGGTCCTGCGTGGAAGGTTGGACAAGAAGGTTCAGTCACCATAAGACCATAAGTCACCTCGCATTCAGGATGAGGTATAAATTGGATTAGACATTGGTAGCGTCAAAGTTGTTTTTTGAGAAGCCAGAGAGTGGTAGTAGATGGTTGCTTCTCTGACTGGAAGCCTATGTCAAGTGAAGTGCTGCAGAAATCGATGCTGCTTCTATTGTTTGTTATCTATATCAATGACCTAGATGATAATGTAACTGAAAAACTGTCAGGAAAAGTAGAAAATAGAAATGTTCGGAGCACGAAGTACAAGACACTCCGGGAAAGGAAGCTGCAGCATTGAATTGGGGAGCCTTTGAAGTGTTTGTGCACCGGAATCCGGGGCTTCCAGGGAGAATGTAGACTGGTGCAGGGTTACTGTATAGAAACAGAAAGTTGGTTGAGAGTGGAAAGCAGATGGTCAGTGGTTTCAAGGTTCAAAATTCATTTATCATCAAATACATATGCCACCATATGTATCTGAGATCTGTTTTCTTACGGGAATACTCAGTATCTCCAAGAGACATAACAGAAGCAAAGTACTCATTAAGTACCTCTGCCATCTCCTGCAGTTCCATACACATTTTTCCACTGTCACACTTGATTGGTCCTATTTTCTCACGTATTCTCTGGCTCTTCACATACTTGTAGAATGCTTTGGGGTTTCCCTCAATCCTGTCCGCCAAGTCCTTCTCATGGCCACTTCTGCCTCTCCTAATTTCTTTCTTAAGCTCCTTCCTGCTAGCCTTATAATCTTCTAGATCTTTATCATTATCTAGCTTTTTGAACCTTTCATAAGCTCTCCTTTTCTTCTTGACTAGATTTACAACAGTCTTTGTACACCACAGTTCCTGTACGCTACCATCCTTTCCCTGTCTCATTGGAACGTACCTACGCAGAACTCCACACAAATATCCCCTGAACATTTGGCACATTTCTTCTGTACATTTCCCTGAGAACATCTGTTTCCAGTTTATGCTTCCAAGCTCCTGCCTGATAGCCTCATATTTCCCCTTACTCCAATTAAATGCTTTCCTAACTTGTCTGTTCCTATCCCTCTCCAATGCTATGGTAAAGGAGGTAGAATTGTGATCACTATCTCCAAAATGCTCTCCCACTAAGAGACCTGACACCTGACCAGGTTCATTTCCCAACACCAGATCAAGTACAGCCTCTCCTCTTGTAGGCTATCTACATATTGTGTCAAGAAACCGTCTTGAACACACCTAACAAACTCCACCCCATAAACCTCTCGCTCTATGGACATGCCAATCAATATTTGGGAAAGGTGTTGTTATTATACCTTTCCAGAATCTGTCTCCCTATCTAATCATTGCTGCCCCTGTTAGTATTAGGTGATTATAAAAAACACCCAGTAGAGTTATTGACCCCTTCCTATACCTAACTTCCACCCACAGAAACTCCGGAGACAATTCCTCCATGTCTTCCTCCTTTTCTGCAGCTGTGACACTATCTCTGATGAGCAGTGCCATGCCCCCACCTCTTTTGCCTCCCTCCCTGTCCTTTCTGAAACGTCTAAAGTCTGGCACTTGAAGTAACCATCCCTGCCTCTGAGCCATCCAAGTGTCTGTAATGGCCACAAAATCATAGCTCCAAGTTCTGATCCATACTCTAAGCTCACCTGCTTTGTTCATAATAGTCCTTGCATTAAAATAGACACATCTCAAACCATTGGTCTGAACATGCCCCTTCTCTATCACTTGTCTCTCCTCCCTCTCGCATTGTCTCCAAGCTTTCTCTATTTGTGAGCCAACCTCCTCTTCCCCAGTCTCTTCAGGTTGGTTCCCAAGCTTTGCTTCAGTATTCACTATGGAAAAGGATCTTGGCGATTGTAGGGATAACTTACAGTGGACCGAAAAGCTTGAGCATGTAGATATTGAGAAAGAGGTTGTGCAGGAGCTTTTGGAAAGCATCATGTTGGATAAGTCAGCGGGACTGGATGGGATATACCCCAGGCTACTGTGGGAGGCGAGGGAGGAGATTGCTGAGCCTCTGGCGATGATCTTTGCATCATCAATGGGGATGGAGAGGTTCCAGAGGATTGGAGGGTTGCGGATGCTGTTTATTTATTCAAGAAAGGGATTAGAGATAGCCCAGGAAATTACAGTCCAGTCAGTCTTACTTCACTGGTTGGTAAGTTGATGGGGAAGATCCTAAGAGGCAGGATTTATGAACATTTGGAGAGGTATAATATGATTAGGAATAGTCAGCATGGCTTTGTAAAAGGCAGGTCATGCCTTACGAGCCTGATTGTATTTTTTGAGGATGTGACTAAACACATTGATGAAGGAAGAGCAGTAGATGTAGTGTATATGGATTTCAGCAGGGGGTCTCAAGATGGCGCTCATGGAGTAAACCGCTTTTAGGCTTTGCTCCAAACCTTTTACGTCTTTTTAACCTACAAACACCCCTTAAAGGATCTTTTTATACTTATTCTAAAGGGGTCTAAACATACAGAATTTTTCTTTTTAACTATTTGAATTATTCTCAACTTGCTGAAATGTCTAGAGCAAAAGAATCGAAACAGACGAAAGAACCGATAACTTTAGAATCAATTGTGAAGCTTATAGAAGACAAATTTGAAGAACTGGAGAAAAAATTAACCGTAAAGTTTTTTCAGTTTGATGAGTGTTTGAAACTAGTTGAAGAAAAGCTCCAGACACTTTCACTGGAATCACAAAAACAACAAGCAAGTATTTTGGTTCTTGAAGAAGCCGCTCGCAAGAAAGATCGTATAATTGAAAAAATACAAGAAGAGCAAACTTCGACTTTTCAACAGATGGATCGTTATAAAGTTAAAATTACTGATTTGGAAAATCGCTCTCGAAGACAAAATCTTCGATTAATTGGGATTCCGGAAAAATTTGAGAGCAGTGATCTTACCGTTTTTTTCTCTAAACTTCTAGTGGATGTCTTGGGTCCAGAGGTACTGGACTCTCCCCCGGTAATCGATCGGGCACACCGTGTCTCCTGTTTTCGGTCGGATTCAAGTTTGAAACCACGACATGTAATTCTTCGGATCCATTACCCTCATACCAAAGAATGTTTGATTCGGGCGGCTCGAAAAAAAGGGATGATCAGCTATCAAGAGTTTAAATTTCGCATTCTGGAAGATTATAGCCCTGAGGTTTTAAGGGCGAGGATGGCTTTTAGATCGGTTATGTCGAAATTTCACCAGAAAGGCTGCAAGCAAGCGCTGTTATTTCCAGCACACTTGAGAGTTACTCTTGATGACGGAACTTTTCGGCTGTTTAAATCTCCAGCGGATGCTCAAAATTTCCTGGAACAATGTAATTTAATGTAATTTAATGTAATTTCCTGGCTAATGTAATTTAGCCTATAGATTTGGATCTGTTACAGAACGATGTGTGGGGTTTTTTTGGGTATGGCTTACATGTATTTCTTATATATGGTTAAAGCCCTTTTTGCTCGGTTCATTTTGACTTTATTATTTTTCCATATTATTAATCTATTAGCATTGAAAATAACTTATTAGGGGTTTTTTTTCTCCTTTTTGCTTTTCTTTTTAAGCTGATATACGCTTTTTTATATTCTTAACACTTAAATGTTAAGATTTTTTAAAAAATAAAATGTTGTTTCTTCTTCCCGGCAGACTTCAGTGCTCGGAACGTCATATCTGTTTAGATGTGTTTGAAAGTTTTAAACTTTCATTTAAAATACCAATCCAGTATTAGTCATCTATGGGTTTTATCATTTTAATTCTTTTTTAACCCTTTTGTTTATATACATTTATAATACTAATTTTATATTTTAACTTTTATTATACCAACCCACTCTTATAATGTGGGTTGTTTGTATTTTTTACAATGACATTCTATCGGGCTGACTAATGTAATTTAGCCTATAGATTTGGATCTGTTATAGAATGATGTTTGGGGGTTTTTTTTGGGTATGGCTTACATGTATTTCTTATATATGGTTAAAGCTCTTTTTGCTCGGTTCATTTTGACTTTATTATTTTTCCATATTATTAATCTATTAGCGTTGAAAATAACTTATTAGGATTTTTTTCCTCCTTTGTGCTGTTCTTTTTAAGCTGATATACGCTTTTTTGTACTCTTGGCATTTGAATGTTGAGATTTTTTTTAAAAATAAAATGTCGTTTCTTCTTCCCGGCAGACTTCAGTGCTTGGAACGTCATATCTGTTTTGATGTGTTTAAAAGTTTTAAACTTTCATTTAAAATACCAATCCAGTATTAGTTATCTATGGGTGTTATCGTTTTAATTCTTTTTTAACCCTTTTGTTTATATACATTTATAATACTAATTTTATATTTTAACTTTTGTTATACCAACCCTCTCTTATAATGTGGGTTGTTTGTATTTTTTTAACTTTGTTGCGTCTGAGTTGCCGTCTTGAGACACGGGGGTAATTTTAGTATTAGACTGCTTGCTTGCCTCTTTTTGGCTTTTTTCCTGGGGTTTTGAGGGTGGAGGGAGGGGGATTTTTCTTTTTTCTTTTCTTTTTGCTTGCTTTCTGCTTAGTTTTATTTCATGGGCTTATATGAAACTACAAAAATGGTCGCAGTGCCGTGACTTCCGGTTTCTCCTTGAACTTACTTCCTTCTTCCGGGTTCATGAGTTCATTTTTTTTTCAAACTTATGTGTTAATTGTAATAAATATTGTCAATATGGATAGGACTATTAACTTTGTTTCTTGGAATACTAATGGTTTAAATCATCCGATCAAACGGAAAAAAACATTCAAAGTATTCCATAGAATGAATGCTAATGTTATTTTCGTACAAGAGACTCATGTAAGGAAGGTGGATAGTCAACGGTTGTTTAGGTTTTGGAAGGGCCAACAGTATCACTCAAATTCGCAAGCCAAAGTGAGAGGTGTTTCTATTTTTATAGATTCATCAACTTCTTTTATACATCATGAAACAATTTCAGATCCGCAAGGTAGATTTTTGCTTATTACTGGTCTACTTTTTAATCAAAAAGTTGTTTTAGTTAATGTTTATGCTCCAAATACTGATTGTCCTGAATTTTTTAAATGTTTATTTATATCCTTTCCTAATTTGAATCAATATAGATTGATAATGGGTGGGGATTTTAACTGTTGTTTAAACCCTTTGATGGATAGATCCAAGCCCACCCAAACTCTTCCGAATAAATCGGCTTCTCTTATTAACTCTTTTATGATTGATTCAGCTATTTGTGAAATTTGGCGCTTTTTACACCCTAACGATAAAGAGTTTTCATACTTTTCCCATGTTTACCATAATTACTCAAGAATTGATTACTTTTTCATTGATCACCATTTACTTACAGATGTTATGGATTGTAAATATGACTCTATTACTATATCTGATCATGCACCTTTGAAGTTATCTATTAAGATGACGGATTCATCTATTAATACTAAAGGTTGGAGGTTTAATCCTGTTTTATTGCAGGATCCTGAATTTGTCAACTTTATTAAACAGCAAATTGATTTGTTTTTCTCAACAAATTTTACAGCAGAGATCTCTAGTGGAACTTTGTGGGATACTTTTAAGGCATATATTCGTGGACAGATTATTTCATATTCTGCTGGAGTTAGGAAACAAACTAATTCTAAAATATTAATACTAGTTGATAAAATTAAAGCAATTCACAAGATTTATTCAATGACCCCTAGCAAAGAACTTTATAAAGAAAGAGTGGAACTTCAAATGGAGCATAGCTTACTATTATCCTCTTCGATTGAAAGTCAGTTAATTAAATCAAAAGCCCAATTCTATATATATGGAGATAAGTCTGGTAAATTACTAGCTAATCAATTGAAAATTGTTTCAGATAAATGACAGATTACTAGGATTCGTAAACAAGATGGTACTTTGATGATCGATCACAAAGAGATAAATAAAGCCTTTCAAGATTTTTATGATTCCTTATATCAACCAGAATGTACTAAGGACTCTTCTATAATAAATGAATTTTTAAGGAAATTGAATATTCCAAAAGTAACTGTTGAGGATAGTGTATTTTTAGATACACCTATTACGGAGTCTGAAATAGAAAAGGCTATTTTTTCAATGAATTCGGGTAAAGCTTCTGGTCCAGATGGTTTTTCTACAGAATTTTTAAAATCTTTTTCTTCCATACTTTCTCCTTGGCTTTGTAAAATTTTTAAAGATGCATTAAGTATAGGTAAACTACCACAATCTTTTTATGAAGCTTCTATTTCTTTAATTCTTAAAAAAGATAAAGACCCTACTGAATGTGCATCCTATCGGCCTATATCCTTGTTGAATACGGATT
Organism: Hemitrygon akajei; assembly: GCF_048418815.1. Taxonomy (NCBI): domain Eukaryota; kingdom Metazoa; phylum Chordata; class Chondrichthyes; order Myliobatiformes; family Dasyatidae; genus Hemitrygon; species Hemitrygon akajei. The sequence goes on from NC_133125.1 coordinate 70,711,112, forward strand.
TTAAGATTTTTAGTAAAATTTTGGCTATTAGATTAGAAAATATATTACCTCGAATTATTTCTGAAGATCAGACTGGATTTATTAAAAATCGCTATTCATCTTTTAACATTAGAAAATTAATTAATATTATTTATACCTCTTCATCTAAAATACCAGAATGTGTCATTTCTTTAGATGCCGAAAAAGCATTTGATAGAGTTGAATGGCCATATTTATTTAATACAATGCAACATTTTAATTTTAGTTCAAAATTTATATCATGGATTAAATTAATATACCATAAACCCCTAGCTTCGGTTTTTACCAATAATCAAAGATCACCTTTTTTTCAGTTATTTCGTGGTACAAGGCAAGGTTGTCCTTTAAGTCCTTTATTATTTGACATTGCTTTAGAACCCTTGGCTATAGATATTCATGAATCACCCAATATTTTCAGTATCACCCATGGGGAGACGACGTATAAGGTATCATTATATGCGGATGACTTGTTATTATATATATCTGACCCTGAAAGATCTATTCCTGCTATTTCTTCTTTGCTCGCTCAATTTAGTAACTTTTCTGGTTATAAATTGAATTTTAATAAGAGTGAACTATTTCCATTAAATATGCAAGTTCCAATTTATAATCATGTACCATATAGAATTGTTACAGATTATTTTACTTATTTAGGTATTAAAATTACTAAAACACATAAAGATTTATTTAAAATTAATTTGCTACCTTTAATCGATCAAATTAAGCAACTTGCTAATAGGTGGTCTCCATTATCTTTGTCTTTGGTAGGCAGAGTTAATGCCATTAAGATGATGATACTACCTAAATTTTTATATTTATTTCAAGCATTACCAATTTTTATTCCTAAATCTTTTTTTGATATGGTTGACTCTAAAATATCATCTTATTTGTGGTGGAACAAAAATCCTAGACTAGGCAAAAAATATTTACAGAAGCCTAAGAAGGAGGGCGGCTTGGCTCTACCAAACTTAAGATTTTACTATTGGGCAGTTAACATACGGTATTTAATATTCTGGACACAAGAATCGACTACAGCTGCTTGCCCACAATGGGTAAATTTGGAATGTAAATCTGTGCAAGATTTTTCATTGATCTCAATCTTAGGATCTTCACTTCCTTTTTCGTTATTTAAAATGAATAGACAGATAACTAATCCCATAGTCAAGTATATATTATGAATTTGGTTTCAATTTCGTAAATTTTTTGGCTTGAATAAGTTTATGCTGTCATGTCCTATAGTATCTAACTACTTCTTTCGGCCTTCATCTATAGATCAAGCTTTTCTATTATGGAAAACAAAAGGTATAACATGTTTTCGTGATCTGTTTTTGGATGATAACATTATGTCCTTTGAACAGCTATCTAATAAATATAATTTACCTAAAACCCATTTTTTTAGATATTTGCAAGTCAGAAATTTTCTGTATAATGAATTAAAGTCTTTTTCAAAAGAATGTCCATTGGACATTACAGAAAGAATTTTAGCCCTCAATCCTTGTCAAAAGGGTTTAGTAGCTATCATTTATAATATGATTATGAGTGTACAGCCAGATGTATCAGAAAAAATTAAGAAGGAATGGCAAGAAGAATTGCATTGTCCTATATCTACTGAGCAATGGGAAAAAATTTTGTCATTGGTAAATTCGTCCTCTATTTGTGCTAAACATGCCCTAATACAATTTAAGGTTGTACATAGAGCTCACATGTCTAAAGATAAACTTGCTCGATTTTATTCTTATGTTAATTCAACTTGTGACAGATGTCATTCTGATGTTGCTTCATTGACTCATATGTTTTGGTCTTGTCCTTGTTTACAAAATTATTGGAAAGATATTTTTAATATTATTTCAAGAGTTTTAAATATCAATTTCCAACCACATCCTTTTACTGCAATTTTTGGTTTACCAATGATAGATAATAATCGTCTATCCGCTTCATCTCAACGATTGATTGCATTTGTTACACTAATGGCTAGAAGATCTATTTTACTGAATTGGAAAGAAATTAACCCTCCAACTGTATTTCAGTGGTTTTCTCAAACTATTTCTTGTTTGAGTTTAGAAAAAATTAGAAGTGTGGTTTTTGATTCTTCAGTTAAATTTGAGGAAACTTGGAGACCATTTATTCAACATTTTCATATGAGTTAAATGGTCTGATCCTAAACCTTACTGTTATTATCCTTAATTATTTGGATGGAGGTTCGGAGTTATCGGCACTACTGTATGTATTTAACATTATGCAATTGCCCATGTTGGTTAGTTTTTTTTTAAGTTTTCTTTTAGTTTTTTTTTTGGGGGGGGTTCTCTTTTTTGATTCTTTTACATTAATACTATGAGTTTGGGAGGCTTTATATATTGATTATTACATATCTGATTGTCTATTTAAACTATTAATTATGTACTCTCAAACGTTTTGTATTCATATTTCACTTATGTTTTTCTTAAAATTAATAAAAAGATTTAAAAAGAAAGGAATTCAGCAAGGCATTTGACAAGGTACCCCATGCAAGGCTTATTGAGAAAATAAGGAGGCATGGGATCCAAGGGGACATTGCTTTGTGGATCCAGAACTGGCTTGGCCACAAAAGGCAAAGAGTGGTTGTAGATGGTTTATATTCTGCATGGAGGTCGGTGACCAGTGGCTCACCGACTCAGTGGCTCAGGGATCTCTTCTGGTACCCCTCCTCTTTGTGATTTTTATAAATGACCTGGATGAGGAAGTGGAGGGATGGGTTAGTTAATTTGCTGATGTCACAAAGGTTGGGGGTGTTGTGGATAGTGTGGAGGTCTGTCAAAGGTTACAGCGGGACATTGATCGGATGCAAAACTGGACTGAGAAGTGGCAGATGGATTTCAACCCAGATAAGTGTGAGGTGGTTCTTTTTGATAGGTCAAATATGATGGCAGAATATAGTATTAATCGTAAGACTCTTGGCAGTGTGAAGGATCAGAGGGATCTTGGGGTCTGAGTCCATAGGACACTCAAAGCTGCTGTGCAGGTTGACGTTGTGGTTAAGAATGCATATGGTGCATTGGCCTTCATCAATCATGGAATTGAGTTTGGGAGCCGAGAAGTAATGTTGAAGCTATATAGGATCCTGGTTAGACCCCACTTGGAGTACTGTGCTCATTTCTGGTCTCCTCACTACAGGAAGGCATGAAAACCTTAGAAAGGGTGCAGAGGAGATTTACAAGGATGTTGCCTGGATTGGGGAGCATGCCTTACAAGAATAGGTTGAGTGAACTCGGCCTTTTCTCCTTGGAGCCACGGAGGATGAGAGGTGACCTAATAGAGGCGTACAAGATAATGAGAAGCATTTGATCATGTGGATAGTCAGAGGCTTTTTCCCAGGGCTGAAATGGCTAGCACGAGAGGGCATAGTTTTAAGGTGCTTGGAAGTAGGTACAGAGGAAATGTCAGGGGTAAGTTTTCTACGCAGAGTGGTGAGTGCGTAGAATGGGATGCTGGCGATGGTTGTGGAGGCAGATACGATAGGGTCTTTTAAGAGACCCTTGGACAGGTATATGGAGCTCAGAAAAATAGAGGGCTATGGGTAACCCTAGGTAATTCTCAGGTCAGGACATGTTCAGCACAGCTTTTTGGGCCAAAGGACACAGTTTAGCTGTAGGCACCATTGATGCTGCCCTCATGCATGTCTTCCTCCATTTGCAGGACATCTTCCTGATATCTTAACAGGGATAGCGTTCCTCTTTTCCTTACCTACCAACGCATGAGCCTTCACATCCAGCAGATCATTTTCCACAACTTCCACCATCTTCAATGGGTTCTTGCCTCCAAATACATCTTTGTCTCCCCTCTACCCCACTCTATGCTTTCCACAAGGATCACTCTCTTCATGATTCCCTTGTCCATTCTTCCCTCCCCTCTGATTTCATTTTTGGCACTTGCCACTGCAAGTGGCACTGTCACAAACACGGATTCAGCAGATACGGTAATTGCGCTCATAATTATGCACATGTCAGCTAATTATTGTTTCATTGTGATAGTACTTAACTTCATTCGTTCTGTCATAGTGTTTGTCGAGACTTGGACACAGCAACACTTTGCTGCCTGCTTGCATTCCGCCTTGCCTGAGAAATTGGACTGTCGAGTCTACTGACTCTGAAGATTAAAGGTATTTGTTTAATTCTTAGTTGCTCTTTTCAGCTGCAGCGTAGGCTTCATTTTCCATTTCCGAGTTTTAGTCAATGGCTCTGTTCAGCCTAGTATTTATTGTTTTATTTTCCCTTTAACACTGTTCCCATTAAATTCGGTGAACTATCGACCTGCTTGAGTGTCTCTCACTCTGAACTTGGGCCATATCTGAACCTGGTGACAGCAAGTCTCGACCACACAAAGATGGACCCAGTGGAGAGAGGGCAGCTGGCCTTGGCCACGAGATTCATTGGCCAGTGATTCATCGAGGCAACAATGTTCCATTGGAATTCCCATGTATAAACTCTTGTTTCTGTCTCTATTGTGACAGAAGGATCTTGCTAAGTAATGGACCCAGTAAAGTTTGAACAGTGACATTTTGACATTGGTGGCTTGGGGAGAGGCTGCCTTCTATCCTCAATGCATGTCCTAACTCTACATTCTGAGAGTCCCAAGTCTACATACCAAGCTTCTCTAGTCTACATTGAGTTTCTCCAGTATCCATTCCAAGCTTTTCAAGTCACAAGTACCCAGGTTCCCAGCTTTGTGGTCCCATGACTCAGGTCTTCACAACAAATGAGCGCTTCAAGCAAGCTTATCAATTGATTCAACAAATTATCATTCAAGTCAATAGTGTAAAGTCTGGAAGAGCCCTACTTCAAAAGTTGATCCCTGGTTGAAGGGTATAAATATACAAGTAAAATAACCCTATCAAGAGTATTTTTAACCTCTTGATGAAAGTCATGGTACAGACTGGGAAAATTGAACTTTCATGTAGCAACTTAATTAAACAGATCTACAGAGAATCACCTAGCTTTGCGATGAAAGATACTTGTCTATGCTGTCTTGATCTGTAAAATTGAAAGTATATCCTAATTGCCTCTGTAAAAATTGTAAAAGATAAAACACTGTGAGCAAGATTTGAAAAGGTTCCTTCTCTAGGTTTCAAGTTTCATTGGCAAGATTTTCCAAGGACTTTTCTCTGTGTTCCCAAGGTTTTTATTTTTCCAATTGTTTCCGAAGCTTATTCAATGTGTTTAGGGTTTTTCAATGCCTCCCCATCTTGAGGACTCCAAAGCCTCCATCTCAGCTCCGCCCAAGGTTTCTTGATCTCACTCGAGGTTCCCTGGTCTCAGTCCCTTCGGATTCCCTGGTCTCTCAGTCTGTTGGAGTTTCCAGGTCTCTCCGTCTCTCTGGATCCTCATGTCTCCCTGCCTCTCAAGTTCCCCAGGTCTCTCAGTCTCTCTGGATCCTCAAGTCTCCCTGCCTCTCGAATTCCCTATGTCTCGCTCTCAAGTTCCCCAGGTCTCTCAGTCTCTCTGGATCCTCAAGTCTCCCTGCCTCTCGAATTCCCTATGTCTCGCTCTCAAGTTCCCCAGGTCTCTCGAGTCATCCCCGGATCTCAAGTTTTCAGGTCTTTCTGGGCCATCAAGTGCCAGCTAGAGGGAGGTGGGGGTGGGGGGGGGGGGTCCTGTAGTGACTTCAGGCCTGTGCAGGGCTTCAGAGCATTGGGCTCTGAGGTTTTTAGATCACCTGAATTGGGTAATTATTGCTAACAGTTGGTTAATTGTTGGTTAACATTTATTAATGGTTTAAGAGTTCCTTGTGTTTTTCTTGAGCGACTCACTCTATGTAATGCGGTTTCCTGGTGCTTTCTATTTAAGTTTAAGTTTATTTTTATAGGCTCGGAGATTCTATGTTAGTTTTAATCTTGAAGCAGATGCCCGATGAGCACCAATCGGAGGGTCCTCATTTTAAGAATGATTTGTCTCATGGTGTCACTTGATCGAGCTACCTCTGTATAAGCTCTAGTTTCTGTCTCTACATTGAAGTCTTTGGCTCTGATATTGACTGTGCACACCATGGCATCTATCTACCAGCAACACTGAGGGACATCTTGGACAAGTCCCTCATCCAGGACGCCCAGCAGACACAGGTCTGTGGTGCCTCAGGGGCTGTGCCTAGAGAGGGAGTTCTGTCACAATCACAGATTAGGCAGTGCAGCAGATCCAGCAATTGCGCTCATGAATATGCACATGTCAGCTAATTATAATTTCATTATGATAGTATTTAACTCCATTCATTCTGTCGTAGTATTTCTCGAGACTTGGACACAGCAATGCTTCATTGCGGGCTTGCATTCTGCCTTGCCTGAGAAATTGGACTGTCGAGTCAACTGACTCTGAAGACCAGCGACATTCGTTTTATTCTTAGTTGTTCTTTTCAGCCGTAGTGTCTGCTTCATTTTCCATTTGAGAGTTTTAGTTAACGGCCTTGTTTGGCGGAGCATTTATTGTTTTCTTTTTGCTTATACACTGTTCACATTGAAGTCTGTGAACTATCGACCCGCTTCAGTGTCTCTCTCCCTCCGTTCTTGGGCCATATCCGAACTTGGTGGCAGGTACAGTGCAACATCTGCCTATTCACCTCTTCTCTCACCTCCATTCAGGACCCCAAACAGACCAATATTTCACCTGCAAGTTTGTCAGTTGTTAGTGAGACCCAGCAGAGATTGGGGGAACACCCTGCCGAGTACCTTCTCTCTGTCCACAACATTGAAGATTTCCCAATGGCCAACCATTTTAATTCCACTCTCCATTTCCATTCTGACATGTTGGTCCATGGCCTTCTCTACTGCTATGATAAAGAGACCCTCAGGTTGGAGAAGCAACACCTCAGATTCTCTTTGGGTAGCCTCCAACCTGGCAGCATGAATTTTGATGTCTCCAACTTCTCCCCCTCCCCCTCTCTCCTTTTCTATTCCTATTCAGGCTCCTCTCTGACCATTTCTCTTCTCAGCTGTCTGTCACCTCCCTCTGGTGTCCCTCCTCCTTCCATAAAACACAGAATAGCACTGTACAGTACAGAACAGGCCATTCAGCCCACAATATTGTGCTAAATCAGCTATAAAGCAAATCAAAAACACCCAAATACTAATCCATGAGGGACTTTGTCAAACACCTTACTAAAATCCATGTAGACATTGAATTTCCCTCTCTCATGGTCCACTCTCCTCTCCTATTAGATTCTTTCTTCATCCCTTTACCTTTTCCACCTATCTCTTCCCAACATCTCACTTCATCCCTCTTGTCCTCCCCTATACCTTCCCATCACCTAGCTTTACCTCTCACCTTCCAGCTTGAACTGATTCACCTCCCCCTCCCCATCTTATTTTGGCTTCTTTTCCCTTCCTTTCTAGTCCTGATGAACAGTCTTAGCCTGAAGCATCGACTCTTTATTCCTGTCTGTATTATTGATGCTGCCTGCCGTGCTGAGTCTCTTCAGCACTTTGTGTGTGTTACTGAAAATAGCAGACTCAGAATTTCTGGTAGCTTTCAAGAAGTGTGAGGTGGTACACTTTGGAAGGACAAACTCCAAGGCAGAGTACAGAGTAAATGGCAGGATACTTGGAAGTGTGGAGGAGCAGAGGGACCTGGGCGTACATGTCCACAGATCCCTGAAAGTTGCCTCACACACGGTAGATAGGGTAGTTAAGAAAGCTTATGGAGTGTTAGCTTTCATAAGTCGAGGGATAGAGTTTAAGAGTCACGAGGTGACGATGCAGCTCTATAAAACTCTAGTTAGGCCACACTTGGAGTACTGTGTCCAGTTCTGGTCGCCTCACTATAGGAAGGATGTGGAAGCATTGGAAAGGGTACAGAGGAGATTTACCAGGACGCTGCCTGGTTTAGAGAGTATAGATTATGATCAGAGATTAAGGGAGCTAGGACTTTACTCTTTGGAGAGAAGGACGATGAGAGGAGACATGATAGAGGTATACAAGATATTGAGAGGAATAGATAGAGTGGACAGCCAGTGTCTCTTCCCCAGGACACCACTGCTCAGTACAAGAGGACATGGCTTTAAGGTAAAGGGTGGAAAGTTCAAGGGGGATATTAGAGGAAGGTTTTTTAGAGAGTGGTTGGTGCGTGGAATGCACTGCCTGAATCAGTGGTGGAGGCAGATACACTAGTGAAATTTAAGAGACTACTAGACAGGTATATGGAGGAATTTAAGGTGGGGGATTATATGGGAGGCAGGGTTTAAGGGTCGGCACAACATTGTGGGCCAAAGGGCCTGTACTGCACTATGTTCTATACGTAAGATGGTAGCATAGTAAACTTACAAAACAATACAGGCCCTTCGGCTCACAATACTGTGCCGAACATGTAATTACCTTAGAAATTACCTTGGGTTACCCATAGCCCTCTATTTTTCTAAGCTCCATGTACGTGTCCAGGAGTCTTTTAAAATAACCTATCCGCCTCCACCACTGTCGACAGCAGCCCATTCCGTGCACTCACCACTCTCTGTGTATAAAACATACCCCTGACATCTGCTCTGTACCGTCTTCCAAGCACCTTAAAACTGTGTCCTCTTATTTTAGCCATTTCAGCCCTGGGAAAAAGGCTCTGACTATCCACACGATCAATGCCTCTCATCATCTTATACACCTCTATCAGGTCACCTCTCATCCTCCGTCACTCCAAGGAGAAAAGACCAAGTTCACTCAAACTATTCTCATAAGGCATGCTTGCCAATCCAGATGTCTAGATGAGAACTTGACAGCTATGGGCTGAGTATTGAAAGGTCGGTTTAATATGGATGGATGTCCACTGGTCCCATCAACATGGTGAGCTGTTTCTATTCTCTGACTCCATGAACCCTTCTCACAACAAAGAAGTACAGTACGTGGTAGGGGGAAACAGTGAAAGCTGGAGCATGTAGCTTTATGAAGGTAGATGTGGTAGTTATCTTAGGACACACAGAGACAGACAAATCCTCAGAGGCTGAGGAGATGTAACCCATGCTGCTATGTGATTGTGGCCCTTACAAACAATTTTCATCTTTTGTTGGCTGGGTCTAAGGTGAGGAATGAAAGGTTCTCAGGAGATGAGAGATGCAGAGTAATTTTAGACACACAAGTGTCTGGGGACAAATTAATGTTAGGCAAGGATCCTAATATGTACAGAACACGACAACAGGAGATGTTTTGCATTGAGTTTGTTGGGATGGGTGATAAGTTTGAAGGGAAGGGAGATGAATATATATTAATGACTTAGACTATTACTGTAAGGAAATTATGCTTCTTTTTTCTCTGGCTGTGTGGCTCTGCCTCTTCTGTAGAAAACTTCCTTCTTTTCTAAATACATGGGTGTCTGAAGTTACAAAGGAGAAATAATAAATTCCTTCTTGACATGACTGGCAGTCACCCTCTCCAATATTGCCTTTTCCATATATTGACTTCTCTGTCATATCAGACTGCCTTGCCTTTAACAGCTGTACACCAGAAATAGAAATAGAAAATAGGTGCAAGAGTAGGCCAATCGGCCCTTCGAGCCTGCATGGCCATTCAGTATGATCATGGCTGATCATCCAACTCAGAACCCTGTACCTGCTTTCTCTCCATACCCCCCGATCCCTTTAGCCACAAGGGCCATATCTAACTCCCTCTTAAATATAGCCAATGAACTGGCCTCAACTGTTTCCTGTGGCAGAGAATTCCACAGATTCACCACTCTGTGTGAAGAAGTTTTTCCTCATCTCGGTCCTAAAAGGCTTCCCCTTTATCCTTAAACTGTGACCCCTCATTCTGGACTTCCCCTACATCGGGAACAATCTTCCTCCATCTAGCCTGTCCAATCCCTTTAGAATTTTATACGTTTCAATAAGATCCCCCCTCAATCTTCTAAATTCCAGCGAGTATAAGTCTAGTTGATTCAGTCTTTCTTCATATGAAAGTCCTGCCATCCCAGGAATCAATCTGGTGAACCTTCTTTGTACTCCCTCTATGGCAAGAATGTCTTTCCTCAGATTAGGGGACCAAAACTGCACAAAATACTCCAGCTGTGGTCTCACCAAGGCCTTGTACAACTGCAGTAGAACCTCCCTGCTCCTGTACTTGAATCCCTTTGCTATGAATGCCAACATACCATTTGCCTTTTTCACCGCCTGCTGTACCTGCATGCCCACTTTCAATGACTGGTGTACAATAATACCCAGATTTCGTTGCACCTCTCCTTTTCCTAATCGGCCACCATTCAGATAATAATCTGTTTTCCTGTTCTTGCCACCAAAGTGGATAACCACACATTTATCCACACTAAATTGCATCTGCCATGAATTTGCCCACTCACCTAACCTATCCAAGTCGCCCTGCATCCTCCTGACAGCTAACACTGCCGCCCAGCTTCGTGTCATCCGCAAACTTGGAGATGCTGCATTTAATTCCCTTGTCTAAATCATTAATATATATTGTAAACAACTGGGGTCCCAGCACTGAGCCTTGCAGTACCCCACTAGTCACTGCCTGCCATCCTGAAAAGGTCCCGTTTACTCCCACTCTTTGCTTCCTGTCTACCAACCTATTCTCTATCCACATCAATGCCATACCCCCAATACCGTGTGCTTTAAGTTTGCACACTAATCTCCTGTGTGGGACCTTGTCAAAAGTCTTTTGAAAATCCAAATATACCACATCCACTGGCTCTCCCCTATCCACTCTACTAGATACATCCTCAAAAAATTCTATAAGATTCGTCAGACATGATTTTCCTTTCACAAATCCATGCTGACTTTGTCCGATGATTTCACCGCTTTCCAAATGTGCTGTTATCACATCTTTGATAACCAACTCTAGCATTTTCCCCACCACCGATCTTCACCATTTCCTTGCTCCCATTGGTGTCTGCCAATTCCACACTGGAAATGCTCTCACAACATGACAACCAACAACCATCTGACTAACTGAAAATCTGAATTTATTAAAATCTTACATCTGTCTCACAACATGAGGGAGTAAAAAGCTTTGCATTATGACTCCATCGCAATGTACAGACATGTGAATTTATAAGTCTAATACCTTGTAGAAAGAAGCTGTCCCATAGCCTGTTGATCCTGGCTTTAATGCTGTGCTACTGTTTGCCAGATGGAAGTTTATGGCTGGTTTCCCCGGTGATCTTCCAACCCTTCTTTACCCACCTGCTGTTGTCAATGTCCTCAGTGGTGGGAAGTTCACATCTACAGATGCACAGGACTGTCCGTACTGCTCTCTGCAATGCCCAGCGGTCAAGGTTGGTGCAGTTCCCGTACCAGGCGGTGATACAACCAGTCAGGATGCTCACCACCTGGTACAAGAACTGAAAGCAGGTTTAATTAGAGGTAGGTTTGATTTCTTAGTTTACGCAGTTCTGATGAAAAGTCATTACCTAAGATGTTGATGCTGTTTCTCTCCCTGAAGATGTTTTCTCACATATTTAGTATTTCCAAATGTTCTGTTTGGAGCATTTTTGATTACTGTTTGATTACTGGTCATGACACCATGATAAAGAGCAGACCAGAGGAATGTAATAAGCGGACTCCAGCAACTCAGACTAGCATGAGCAAATATCATTTTCTGAGTTCCTTGTCCATATTACAGCATATACTCTTGTGCTCTATTTTGCTTACTGTGCATAATTTAAATAAACGAGATCATAATATGGAAATCATTAGATGACTGTATCTGTCTGCTTTAAAACAGGGAGACTGCTTGGCATCGGAAACATTGAGATAGGTTAATGTGGAGATATAGGACAAGCCCATGTTCTCATGAAATATTTCATTAATTGTGTAAATCCAGTTTATGACATGGTGGAACATCTTATTACAACAAGGATGTTTGAGGCTGAGTCCTTGAAAATGTGTAAGTGTTCATAGGTAGCATGGAATATTGCAAACCTCACTTTTCTATTTGAACTTGTATTCTTCATGTTGTGCGGTTGCTTTCTGAACTGAAATAAACGTGCACAGTTTGGTAACGACCTCCCTCCGGTTACTACATTCAGAGCAAGCCCAGTCTACCTTGTTCTTGCTATTCATCAATACCAAAGAGTCGGAAGACAGCTTGATGTTGACAGTAAGATTGAAAAGTGCCCCACTTTGTCCCCCCATTTACATACCATTTGGGACGAACTAAAATCCCAGCAAGTGTTATGTGATGCTACTGCAATGTGGTTGTTTTATCTGTATTAAAGACTAACTCGAATATAAATTGCTCAGAGTCATGAACAGGAGGATCACATAAAGGTTTCACAGTGCAGGCAAAGAACCAAACCCTTCACCCTCATCTACTCCAGGTAACTGTTTTACTATGCGTATGTCCTCAATGGAAACATTTTGAAAGAATGTGTATAATTTTTAACGGTACTTTTGGAGTGGCACAGGAGGTAACGGTGAGTTTAACACTATTACAAGAGATACAAGTTCAATTCCTGCTGTTGTCTGTAAAGAGTTTGTATGTTCTCCCCGTGATCGCGGGGGCTTCCTCAGTGTGGAAACAAACCCTTCAGCCTAACCCGTCCGTGCTGACTGCATTGTACAGTAACTTAGTCCCATTTTCCTGCATCAGGTTCATTGCCCACTAACCTATGCCCTTTTGTTTTTAACTGTGTGTTTTCACCTAGATCTACACATTGTCAATGTACTTGCCTCAATTACCAGTACTGGCAGCTCATTCCTAATACAGTATGTGCATCCTTTGCATGAAGATGTTCTGGATATCCCTGATATCCCTGTTAAGTCTCTTGCTTCTGAACGTAAACCTATGCCTCTTGTTTTTAACTATATGAGTTCACCCTGTCCATGCTCCTCATGAACTTGTATACCTCTAATGAGTCTCCTACATACTGGGGAATGTTCACAACACAACCTCCCCCTGTAGTTCAGGCCCCCCCAAGTCCAGGCACCATCGTGGTAAATCTTTTCTGCATTCTACAGATCGTGTCTAACAAACCTGATAGAGTTCTTTGAGGAGGTGACCAGGCATATAGAAAAGAGTAGTGTAGTTGATGTGATCTACATAGATTTTAGTAAGATATTTGACAAGGTACCACACAGCAGGCTTATTCAGAAAGTCAGAAGGCATGGGATCCAGGGAAATTTGGCCAGGTGGATTCAGAATTGGCTTGCCTGCAGAAAGCAGAGGGTTGTGGTGGAGGGAGTATATTCAGATCGGAGAGTTGTGACTAGTGGTGTCCCACAAGGATCAGTTCTGGGACCTTTACTTTTTGTGATTTTTATTAACAACCTGGATGTGGGGGTAGAAGGGTGGGTTGGCAAGTTTGCAGACGACACAAAGGTTGGTGGTGTCATGGATAGTGTAGAGGATTGTCTAAGATTGCAGAGAGACATTGATAGGATGCAGAAGTGGGCTGAGAAGTGGCAGATGGAGTTCAACCCAGAGAAGTGTGAGGTGGTACACTTTGGAAGGACAAACTCCAAGGCAGTGTACTAAGTAAATGGCAGAATACTTGGAAGTGTGGAGGAGCAGAGGGATCTGAGGGTACATTATTAGCTATGATTTTTGAATCCTCTTTGGCTGCAGGGGAAGTGCCGGAGGACTGGAGAATGGCAAATGTAGTTCCCTTGTTTAAAAAAGGTAATAGGGAGAAACCTGGGAACTATAGACCGGTGAGTCTTACGTCAGTGGTATGCAAACTACTGGAAAGGATTCTTAAGGATAGGATCTATGAGCATTTGGAGAAGTACAGTCTACTCATGGATAGACAACATGGCTTTGTGTAGGGAAGATCATGGCTCATGAGCCTGATAGAGTATTTTGAAGAGGTAACAAAATAAATTGATGAGGGTAGGGCAGTGGATGTGGTCTACATGGACTTTAGCAAAGCATTTGACAAGGTCCCTCATGAGAGACTCATCCAGAAAGTCATGAGGCATGGGATAAGTGGAACCTTGGCTGTTTGGATAAAAAATTGGCTTAAAGGAAGAGAGCAGAGGGTAGTTGTTGAAGGAAAGTATTCTGCCTGGAGGTGGGTGACTAGTGGAGTGCCACAGGGATCTGTGCTGGGACCTCTGCTATTTGTGATTTTTATAAATGACCAAATGAAACAACATTCCTCTGGATCAAGGTGCACCACACACTGAACATAACCCACACACAATACATAAAGTAACATTACCACAAATAAATTAACAAATAATCAAATATATTCCAGAAGATTGACATTTAGCATAATGTGCATCTACAGCAGAACTGGTGAATGGTGATTTAAGTGATCAGGCCTGGCTGGTGGCAGCAAGTTCAGTAGTCTCATCGCCTGGGGGAAGAAGCTTTTCCCCATCCTAATGGCCACGGTACATCCTGCCTTGTGGTGTAGATGGGAGGATCCTTGTCAATGCTAAGGGCCCTGCATACACAGTACTCCTGGTAAGAATCTCGGATGGATGGAAGAGAGACCCTGATGATCCTCTTGGCTGTTCTTTGTGGTCAGATGCCTTACAATTCCTGTATCAGACAGTGATGCAGCTGGTCAGGCACTCTCAATAATGCTCCTGTAAAAAGTGGTTAGATTGGGATGGTGTGGGGAGGCGGGGATTTTTTCACCTCAATTTTTTCAGAAAGTGCAGACAGTGCTGTGCTTTCTTCACTAAAGATGTGGTGTTGAAGGACCATGTGAAATTGTCTGTTATGTGCACTCCCAGAAACTTGGTTCTCCCAACTCACTCCATGGAGAAGTTGTTTATGTTCAGTGAGGCGTGGTCATCCTGTACCTTCCTAAGGTCCACAATCACCTTGAGACCTATCCACATTGACTCTCATGTTAGTGTGCTCTCACTGCTCTACCAGCCACTCCACCTCCTCTCTGTACACCATCTCACTGTAATTGTGATGAGGCCAAGCACTGCTGCGTCATCAGCAGCCGAGATGATTCAGTTGGAACTGGATCTAGCAGTACAGTCCTGCATCAGCAGTGGCTGAGCATGAAGTCCTGGAGGGTACTGGTGCTTAGTGTGATACAGCTGGAGATGTTGCTTCCCTGCCAACACACACTGACTGTCCGCTTTCTATCTAGAAGTACTGGATCTAGTTACAAAGGGTTGTTGAGACCCAGTGAGGACAGTTCAGCCACCAGCTTCTGGGAGATGATCATATTAAACATCGAGCTGAAGTCGATAGACAGCATCTGGGCGCATGAGGCACTACTATCCAGGTGAGACAGGATAGAGTGGAGGGCAGAGGCTGTGGCATCATCAGTAAACCGATTTGAGCAATAAGCGGATTGGAAAGGGTCCAATGTAGCAAGGAGATGGGATTTAATGTGATCTATAATCAAATGCTCAAAGCACTTCACTACTGTTGAGATCAGTGCCACTGGACCATAGTCACTAAGGCAGTCTTCTATCATCCTCTTGGGCTTTGGGATAATGGTGGCTGTCTTTAAGCCTGTGGGGTGAATTCCTCCAGTGAGATTTTCAAAGTATCCATTAGAACCTCTTAGCTGGGCTGCAAAGTATCTCTGCACATGACCAGGTATGTTATCAGGCCCTGCAGCTTTATGTGGGTTGACCCTGGCTAGGGTCTTCCTCACACTTACAGCAGCCTGCTTCTTGGGGTGAGGGTGGACTTGCTCACCAGCACATCGTTCTGTGCATCAAACCATGCATAAAAGACATTCAGCCCGTCAGGAAGAGAGGGCTTACTGTCACTGACATGCAAGGTGCACTGGTAGTTCATGAAAGTCTGAATGCCCTGATACATGTGCCTTGTCTCTGCAGAGTCACAGAAATGGCTGTAGTTCCTCTGTGTATATTCCCATTTTGCCATCCTGATGGGGTAGCAAAGTGCAGCTCTTGCTGACCTAAGAGGTGTCTTATTCTCTGAACTGAAGGCAGCATCCTGATCTCTCAGCAACACCCAGACCTCTGCTGTCACCCATAGCTTCTGCCCGATCCCTATATGAGCTCAATCTGTATTTTTTATAAGGTTCCACATGACCTACAATACCATTTATTTTTGGTATCATCTGAAAACTTACTAACCATGCCTTGTGCATTATGATACAAATTATTTATTATAAATTGCAAATGACAAAGGTTCCAGCACCAGCCGATGTTACACACCATTAGACTAAAGCCTCCAATCTGAGAAAGAACCCCTACCATCCTCTGTTTTCTAGCACTGAGCCAATTCTATATCCAATCTGCTATCTCCCTCTAAATCCAGTCTGCTACCTGTTAGATCTGTGATCTAATCTTCCAAAATAGCCTGCCATGAGGGACATTGTCAAAGTCCAACTAGACAACATCCAATGCACTGCCCTCACTAACTCTCTTGGTTACCTCCTCAAAGAGCATCAAGTGATTTGTTAGACACGACTTCCCGGAAACAAAGCAATACTTACTGTTCTAAAACAGACCCCATCTGTCCAAATGTCAGTAAGTCCTATCCCTTAGCACCACTTCTGGAAATTTACCCTCCACTGGTGTCAAACTCACTGGCATGTAGTTCCTAGGCTTGTTTTCAGCTAACCATTCTCTAATCCTCCCAAACCTCACCTGTGGCCAATGATGAAGGCCCTCGGCAAGGGCCTTCACAATTTCAACTCTATCTTCCCAGAAGGTTAGAGAATGCTCTAGGTCAGGCCCTATGGATTTTTCCACTTGAATTTACTTTAAAGCCTCCAGTATCTCCTCTCTGCTTATTTGTATGTGGTCCAAAACATCACCTCTTATTTAGCGATATCATTGCCTTTTATCATTTTCTCCACAGGATTTATTGACTATTTCATAATGATTTATTTCCTGAAATAATGGTCCAAAGTGATTGTTCAATATTCCATTTAATTCACAACTTTCCAAGTAATGAAACAATCCATGCAATAAGCTTTCACGGCATTTACTGGCATGGTCTGATAAGGCTCATGCAATGCTACTTCCAATATGATAGGACATAAATCTTCTTTAACATTTAGTGGCACACTATCAACATTTTCAACATCCAGTATTACTATTGGAATGAGAAAAATCTTACCACTTGGCCAGAAATTTAGCTGGACCAGCTATGTAGGTATTGTGATGATGGTGTGAACAAGGCAGGGCTTGCTTATCCTATAGCATTAAGCTAGAATTTGCAATTAGCCATTCCTCCTGGAGTGTCACTAGATCAGCTTTCTGTGGCTTTGTCATTTAATGGTGACTCTTGTGTTCCACAATGCTAAGGCTTTGTTGCTCAATGCTGATAGCTCTTCCAGGTGGAAGAATATCTAGCTACTTAAGATATGGTAGATACAGGAATGGAAAGCAATGCATAATGCCACCGAGAGTCATCTCCACGGAGAAACTAGCTACATAATCAGAGATACATAATGCCACCGAGAGTTGTCTCCACAGAGAAACTAACTACATAATCTGAAATGCACTCCCCAAAGTTTTCCCTCAACAAAGGGATGAGGTGGGAAATTGCAGCTGAATTTTGTTTTGTTCTAGTCTCCATACAAATTAGTCCTGTTAATTTGACTTGTTGGTTTCTTAGTTGCTTTAGGAGGGAACTAAATTGAAAGGGGGACCAATTGTATTTTTCCATTGGACAGTTAGAGCAAAGAGCAATGTTCACTAAAGCCCAGGGTGAGATTTGTGTTTTTTTTTCTCATAGGTCACCGCCCATTTTTAATAGGTGGGCAAGAGCAGGGTTTCCAATTCATCTCCTGTTGGCCTGCATTTTCCCTTTCCCCATACCTATTATGAAGTAAATATTTATGTATTCATTAAGAATGCTTCAAGTTTATTTGACTGTGGAGCCTGATTCTCCCAAAGCATTACACACTGAAGGAACATATATGAATAGGAACTTGGTCTGTGCAATGTTTAAACTGCTTTACATGCTTAATTGTGTATTACAATTACTTTAAATGTTTTATTTTTGTTTTGATTAGGAACTTTCATAGAGTCACAGAATTTTATAGCACAGTATTGAGTCATTTGTCTAAACATGTAAATACCAACCTTCTTGCCCATCTGCATGAATCAGATGTGCTTGGATTAAGCCCACATCGTCTGTGCCTTGTCTATTGAAACAGCTTCCTAGACAATGCTTAAACACAACAATGTGCACAGAGAGCACATGCTGACAGACTGATCCACACAGGCATTTTGAGTGGAGCTCACAGATAAGGAAGGTAAAATTACACTGATGGAATTAATCCATAGTCTCCCAAAAAGCCTCCAAGAAGTGGAAGGACAGATATAGATAGATTATGGAAAATTACAGAAACAACAGAGTTGTCATACTGGGAGTGTTACGAAGGTGGAGCAACTCTGAGGGGCCGAAGGGTATAAAGTCGCCCCCTCCTTTTTGAGAAGCGCAAGATCGCTATTATTTCAGGTCTGAGACCCACGAAATGAGAGAGATACACATCATGTCAATAATGAGAGACACACAGAATACACAAGGTTTGGAATGTCTCCTGACATAAGCGGAACAGAACCACTGACTACTGCTATTGTCTCTTGGAGAAAGAATTGTGTATTGAGTACTGTACTACTCATTGAAACCCCTCGGGGACAACCAGAGCGGTCTTGTTGAGGGATTGCATCATCCCAACCTGATTGACATCTGAGACCCCGTGAGTGAGGATAAAAGAGGGGTCTGGGGAACACCCCTTTAGACGCACCAGGAGAAACGCTAGAAATCCAGTGACAGCATTTTATAGCGAAAGCCGGTGAGAGCTCGTGTACGTCCTCCCTTGCCTGGGTGGCGGGCTCACCACGGAAGAATGGTTTAGCTAAAGGAGAGGTCACACTTGAACAGCCACACCAACGAGACACCGACGGATCGAAATCATAAAGGAAGGTTGGAAAAACCCGTAGCGGTAACTGTTCCCATTCTCCTATCTCTCTCTCTCTCCAACAATTGCAACACAGCGACAAACAAACGACTGCAGCGAACTTTATATTTCCATCGGACAATTCATTATCCCCTAGACAACGATAGAGCTTATTTCTTATTGATTATTATTATACCCGCACTTTTAGGTTTAGTATTGATGACGTATATTATCTGTATATTTGCATTGATATTATTTTTGTGTGTTTTTGCTAATAAATACTGTTAAAAATAGTATCATCAGACTTCAATGGACGTCTCTATCTTTGCTGGTAAGTTATCCAGTTACGGGGTTCGTATCAGGGGACTTTAACTTCCCTATTTACAGAAGAGAATCTGCAGATGCTGGAAATCGTGATCAACACACACAAAATGCAGTAGCAGCTCAGCAAGTTTCTCCAGAATTTTGTGTGTGTTAACTTCCCCACTATTGACTGGAGCAACCTTAATACAAGAACATAGATGGGGTGCGATTTCTTCAGTACATCCAGGAGGGCTTCTTGAAACAGTATTTGGAGAGTCCAAATAGAGAAGAAAGCGTATCAGATCTGGCTTTGGGAAGTGAGCTAGGTGACAGCCCTGATAACAGGTGGACATTCTGGGAATAATGACCATACAACTCATTATATTTTAAGATAATTATAGGTAAGGACAAAATAAAGTTTTACAAAAGCTACTAAATTGATGGAGGGCAATTTTTGATAGAACAAGGCAAGAGCTAAGGAGCATTGATTGGGAGAAGCTGCTCTCAGACACATCCACGTCTGACATGTAGTAGTTGTTTAAAGGCCAGCTATTCAGAGTTGAGAAAAGTTGGACAAACTTGGGTTGTTCCATCTGGAGAATCAGAGACCTGAGAGAGGTTTTCAAATCTATGTGCAGGATAGACTGTCAGAATCCTTTGGTCAGGGTAGAAATGTCAAACAGAGAACATAGCTTAAGGTTAATGGGAGAAGTGTAAAGATGATGTGAGGGGCAATCTTTTTTAAGTAGAGAGTGGTAGGTGTCCAGAATAGGATACCACGGATAAGTCATGGAAGCAGGGAGTTTGGTGGGATTTAAGAGGCTTTTAGATAGTTACATGGATATAAAGAGAAAGGAGAGATATGCATGATACACAGAACTTCACTATAAATTGGCATCAATATTGGCACGGCATTGTTGATTGAATGGCTTATCCATTGTGGTACTTTTCTATGTTCTATGCATTAATTGTATTAACTAACTATTTTAGTTGTCTATTTCATTTCTATTTCTTTTGTTTCGGCATAACATTGTAGGCCAAAGAGCCTGTGCCTATGTTCCACTGTCTATGCGCTTATGTTCTAACTATACCACATCCACACGAGTTCAACCAGTCAAATTAGGTCATTCATCCCATCGTCTTCCCTGCCATTTCATCATGGCTGGTATGTTATCCCTCTTAACCCCATTCTGCTGACATCTCTTTGTAATCTTTGACACCCTAACTAATCAATAGACAATAGTCAGTAGGTGCAGGAGTAGGCCATTTGGCTCTTCTAGCCAGCACCGCCATTCTCTGTGATCATGGCTGATCATACACAATCAGTACCCCGTTCCTGCCCTCTCCCCATATCCCTTGACCACGCTATCTATAAGAGCTCTATCTAACTCTCTCTTGAATGCATCCAGAGACTTGGTCTCCACTGCCTTCTGGGGCACAGCATTCCACATATCCACCACTCTCTGGGTGAAAAAGTTTTTCCGCATCTCTGTTCGAAATGGCCTACCCCTTATTCTTAAACTGTGGCCTCTAGTTCTGGACTCACCCATCAGCGGGAACATGCTTCCTGCCTCCAGTGTGTCCAATCCCTTAATAATCTTATATGTTTCAATCAGATCCCCTTTCATCCTTCTAAATTCCAGTGTATACAAGCCCAGTCGCTCCAATCTTTCAACATATGACAGTCCCGCCATTCCGGGAATTAGCCTTGTGAACCTACGCTGCACTCCCTCAATAGCAAGAATGTCCTTCCTAAAATTTGGAGACCAAAACTGCACACAATACTCCGGGTGGGGTCTCACCAGGGCCCTGTACAGCTGCAGAAGGACCTCTTTACTCTTATACTCAATTCCTCTTGCTATAAAGGCCAGCATGCCATTAGCTTTCTTCACTGCCTGCTGTACCTGCATGCTTGCTTTCATTGACTGATGTACAAGAACACCTAGATCTCATTGTACTTCCCCTTTTCCTAACTTGACTCCATTTAGATAGTAACCTAATCAAGAACCTATCAATCTGTACTTTAAATATACTCAATGACTTGGCCTTCACAGCTGTCCATAGCAATGAATTCCACTGATTAACCACTCTCTGGCAAAATAAATTACCCCTCATCTCTGTTCTAAATGGATTTCCCCCTTCTCTAAGTCTGTCCCGCTGATCCTAGGCTCGCCCACTATAGGAAACGTCCTCTCCACATTCAGTTGTCTAGGTCTTTCAATATTCAATAGGTTTCAATAAGATTCCTCATCATTCTTCTGAACACCAGTGAGTACAGGCCTAGAACCACAAATGCTCCTCATATATTAACTCCTTCATTCCCAGAATCATTCTCAGGAACCTTCTCTGGACCATCTTCAATGCCAGCACATTTTTTCTTAGATAAAGGGCCCAAAATTACTCACAATACTCCCAGTTGGTCTGTTCAATGCCTTATAAAGCCTCAGCATTACATCCTTGTTCTTATACTCCAGTCCTCTGGTAATGAATACTAACATTGCATTTGTCTTCCTCACCACTGACTCAACCATTAGGGAATCCTGCAGAAGAACTCTCAATCCCTTTGCACCACTGATTTTTAAATTTTCTGCCCATTTAGAAAATAGTCTATACTTTTATTTCTTTCACCAACGTGCATGACCATACACTTCCTGACACTGTATTCCATCTGCACTCTTTTGCTCATTATCCTAATCTGTCTTTCTGCAGACTTCCTGCATTCTCAACACTAACTTCCCATCCACCTATCTTTGTATCATCTTAAAACTTGGTCACAAAACCATCAGTACTCTCATCAAAATTATTGCCAAATAATGTGAAAAGAAGTGGTCCCAATACCAACACCAGTAGAACACCACTAGCAGCCAACCAGAAAAGCCTTGTTATTCTCACTGTTTGTCTCCTGCCTATCTGGAGTTTAGGAACAAGCTTCTCAATCCTTCTTCAGTTGCCAATCATTTCATTCCAGAAATCAGACTAGTTAAACTTGTCTGCACTGGAATACAAGTATATCTGACACTTGAACACTTGTACAGATGAACTGTGGAGAGCATTCTGACTGGCTGCATCACAGTTTGGGGGGGGTGATGCACCATCAATAACTCTGAGATGTGAGTTAAGGTAGGCTTTTATTGGCTGGAAGAAAGCACAAGCAGCAAGTGACCACCACACAACATCCTGGAGACTGAGGAAGGGTCTGTGCCTCCAATCGCCTTTATACCGGGGTCCGTGGGAGGAGCCACAGGAGCAGTCAGCAGAGGGAGCGTGTCCAGACAGGTATATGTAGTTCACTACAGGGGGCTACTGAAAAAGATTGAAGTAAGTTACAGAAACTTGTAAAATTAGTCAGCTCCATCACGGGTATCAGCCTCCGTAGCATCCAAGATATCTTCAAGGAGTGGAGACTTTGGAAGGTGGTGTCCATCATTAAGAATCCCCATCACTCAGGGTATGACCTCTTCTTATTGTTAGCAGTCAGGAACAGCTTCTTCCCCTCTAAATAGACGTTGAACCCATGAACACTACCACAATGTTTTTTCTCTATATTTTCTCTCTATATTTATTTTTCATGTATTTCAAAGTACTTGTTGCTGTAAATCAATCAAAACATATCCCCATTACACAGGCATCAAACCATACCCAAAGTTACACATGAATCAAACCATAACCCTGTTGCAAACGAATCAAAACATAACCCCATTACACAGACATCAAACATACCCCCTGTTACACAGGCATCAAAACATAACCCCGTTACACAGACATCAAACATACCCCCTGTTACACAGGCATCAAAACATAACCCCATTACACAGACATCAAACATACCCCCTGTTACACAGGCATCAAAACATAACCCCGTTACACGGGCATCAAAACATAACCCCGTTACACGGGCATCAAACCATACCCCCTGTTACACAGGCATCAAAACATAACCCCGTTACACGGGCATCAAAACATAACCCCGTTACACGGGCATCAAACCATACCCCCTGTTACACAGGCATCAAAACATAACCCCGTTACACGGGCATCAAACATACCCCCTGTTACACAGGCATCAAAACATAACCCCATTACACGGGCATCAAAACATAACCCCGTTACACGGGCATCAAACCATACCCCCTGTTACACAGGCATCAAAACATAACCCCGTTACACGGGCATCAAAACATAACCCCGTTACACAGGCATCAAACCATACCCCCTGTTACACAGGCATCAAAACATAACCCCATTACACGGGCATCAAAACATAACCCCGTTACACGGGCATCAAACCATACCCCCTGTTACACAGGCATCAAAACATAACCCCATTACACGGGCATCAAAACATAACCCCGTTACACGGGCATCAAACCATACCCCCTGTTACACAGGCATCAAAACATAACCCCGTTACACGGGCATCAAACCATACCCCCTGTTACACAGGCATCAAAACATAACCCCATTACACGGGCATCAAACCATACCCCCTGTTACACAGGCATCAAAACATAACCCCATTACACAGACATCAAACATACCCCCTGTTACACAGGCATCAAAACATAACCCCGTTACACGGGCATCAAAACATAACCCCGTTACACGGGCATCAAACATACCCCCTGTTACACAGGCATCAAACCATAACCCCGTTACACGGGCATCAAACATACCCCCTGTTACACAGGCATCAAAACATAACCCCATTACACGGGCATCAAAACATAACCCCGTTACACGGGCATCAAAACATAACCCCGTTACACGGGCATCAAACCATACCCCCTGTTACACAGGCATCAAAACATAACCCCGTTACACGGGCATCAAACATACCCCCTGTTACACAGGCATCAAAACATAACCCCATTACACGGGCATCAAAACATAACCCCGTTACACGGGCATCAAACCATACCCCCTGTTACACAGGCATCAAAACATAACCCCGTTACACGGGCATCAAAACATAACCCCGTTACACGGGCATCAAACCATACCCCCTGTTACACAGGCATCAAAACATAACCCCATTACACGGGCATCAAAACATAACCCCGTTACACGGGCATCAAACCATACCCCCTGTTACACAGGCATCAAAACATAACCCCGTTACACGGGCATCAAAACATAACCCCGTTACACGGGCATCAAACCATACCCCCTGTTACACAGGCATCAAAACATAACCCCATTACACGGGCATCAAAACATAACCCCGTTACACAGACATCAAACATACCCCCTGTTACACAGGCATCAAAACATAACCCCATTACACAGACATCAAACATACCCCCTGTTACACAGGCATCAAAACATAACCCCATTACACGGGCATCAAAACATAACCCCGTTACACGGGCATCAAAACATAACCCCGTTACACGGGCATCAAACATACCCCCTGTTACACAGGCATCAAACCATAACCCCGTTACACGGGCATCAAACATACCCCCTGTTACACAGGCATCAAAACATAACCCCATTACACGGGCATCAAAACATAACCCCGTTACACGGGCATCAAAACATAACCCCGTTACACGGGCATCAAACCATACCCCCCATTGCACATGAATCAAAACATACACCTTTTACACATGAATCAAAACATACCCCCGTTACACGGAAATCAAAACATACCCCCTGTTACTCACGAATCAAAACATACCCCTGTTACACATGAATCAAAACATACCCCTGTTGCACAGACATCAAACCATACCCCCTGTTACACAGGCATCAAAACATAACCCCATTACACGGGCATCAAAACATAACCCCGTTACACGGGCATCAAACCATACCCCCTGTTACACAGGCATCAAAACATAACCCCATTACACGGGCATCAAAACATAACCCCGTTACACGGGCATCAAACCATACCCCCTGTTACACAGGCATCAAAACATAACCCCGTTACACGGGCATCAAAACATAACCCCATTACACAGACATCAAACATACCCCCTGTTACACAGGCATCAAAACATAACCCCGTTACACGGGCATCAAACCATACCCCCTGTTACACAGGCATCAAAACATAACCCCATTACACAGACATCAAACATACCCCCTGTTACACAGGCATCAAAACATAACCCCGTTACACGGGCATCAAAACATAACCCCGTTACACGGGCATCAAACATACCCCCTGTTACACAGGCATCAAACCATAACCCCGTTACACGGGCATCAAACATACCCCCTGTTACACAGGCATCAAAACATAACCCCGTTACACGGGCATCAAAACATAACCCCGTTACACGGGCATCAAACCATACCCCCTGTTACACAGGCATCAAAACATAACCCCGTTACACGGGCATCAAACATACCCCCTGTTACACAGGCATCAAAACATAACCCCATTACACGGGCATCAAAACATAACCCCGTTACACGGGCATCAAACCATACCCCCTGTTACACAGGCATCAAAACATAACCCCGTTACACGGGCATCAAAACATAACCCCGTTACACGGGCATCAAACCATACCCCCTGTTACACAGGCATCAAAACATAACCCCATTACACGGGCATCAAAACATAACCCCGTTACACGGGCATCAAACCATACCCCCTGTTACACAGGCATCAAAACATAACCCCATTACACGGGCATCAAAACATAACCCCGTTACACGGGCATCAAACCATACCCCCTGTTACACAGGCATCAAAACATAACCCCGTTACACGGGCATCAAAACATAACCCCATTACACGGGCATCAAAACATAACCCCGTTACACAGACATCAAACATACCCCCTGTTACACAGGCATCAAAACATAACCCCATTACACAGACATCAAACATACCCCCTGTTACACAGGCATCAAAACATAACCCCGTTACACGGGCATCAAACCATACCCCCTGTTACACAGGCATCAAAACATAACCCCATTACACAGACATCAAACATACCCCCTGTTACACAGGCATCAAAACATAACCCCGTTACACGGGCATCAAAACATACCCCCCATTGCACATGAATCAAAACATACACCTTTTACACATGAATCAAAACATACCCCCGTTACACGGAAATCAAAACATACCCCCTGTTACTCACGAATCAAAACATACCCCTGTTACACATGAATCAAAACATACCCCTGTTGCACAGACATGAAAACATACCCCCTGTTGCACAGGCATCAAATCATGCCCCCTGTTACACATGAATCAAAACATACCCCCATTACAGTGGCATCAAAACATACCCCCTGTTACACTCGAATCAAAACATACCCCCTGATACACAGACATCAAAACATACCCCCTTTTACACACAAATAAAAACAAACCCGTTACACATGAATCAAAACATACCCCTGTTCCACAGACATCAAAACATACCCCTGTTGCACAGGCATCAAAACATACCCCTGTTGCACAGGCATCAAAACATACCCCCTTTTACACATGAATCAAAACATAGCCCTGTTACACAGGCATCAAAACATACCCCCAGTACACTCTATACCCTTTGCAATAAAGGCCAGCATTCAATTTGACTTCTTAATTACTGACTGTAACGAGAAAGGGGGAAGGGGCCTTGGTCAGTGAGTCTAGGGAGTTAAGGAGAAGGCTGAAGAACAGGAGCTCCAAGGCAGTTATCACTGATTACTCACAGCACTACATGCCAGAAAGGCGGGACAGGATGTTAATACAGATAAATGAGTGGCTGAGGAGGGCAGGGTTTCAGATTTCTGGACCATTGAGATCTCCACTAGGGAGGCATGACCTGATCAAAAGGGAATGTTACACCTAAACCCAAGTAGGGTTCAATTTCCTTGCAGGCAAGTTTGCTAGGGCTGTTTGGAGCATTTAAACTAAGTTGGAAGTGGGATTGGAACCAGAGTAATTGCGTCAATTGGGATGGGATGAACTGTAACAAAGTCAAGCTCGAAAAGGGTGATGAATACAGTACTGAAAGCATTATATTTGAAAGCTTGTTGTACATGCAAAAAGGTAGATGATATGTAGTGCAGTGAGAGATTGGCAGGATGTTGTTATCAGCATCGCTGAGACGTGGCTGGAAGATTGTAGTCGGGAGCTTAACATACAAGGATACACCTTGTGTCAAAAGTGAGGCAGGTAGGCTGAGGGGGTGGGGTGGCTCCGTTGGTAAAAAAAATGACATCAAATCCTTAGAAAGAGGTGTCATAGAATCAGAAGTTGAAGAATCCTTGCGGGTAGAGTTAAGAAACTGCAAGGGTAAAAAGATCCTGATTGGATTTATATACTGGCCCACGAACAGAAGCCAGGATGCGGGATATAACTTACAATGGTAAGTAGAAAAGGCATGTAATAAGGGCAATGATACAATCATTATGGGGGATTTCAATATAGGGGTTGATTGAGAAAGTAAGGTTGGTGCTGGATCCCAAGAGAGGGTATCTATAGAAAGCCTATGAGATGGGTTTTTAGCGCAGCTTGTGGTTGAGCCCACTAGGAAAAGACATTTCTGGATTGGTGTTGTGTAACAAAACAGATTTGATTAGGGAGCTTACGCTATAGGAATTCTTGCAAGGCAGTAATCATAATTTGATAGAATGCACCCTGCAGTTTGAGAGGGAGAAGCTAAAGTCAGATGTATCAGTATTATAATGGAGTAAAGCGAATTACAGAGGCATGAGAAATTAGCTGGCCGAAGTTGATTGTAAGGGAACAGCAGCAGCAATGATGGCAGAATAGCAATGGATGGAGTTTCTGGGGTAATTCAGAAACAGCAGGATAGATACATCACAAAGAAGAAGCAGCTTTCTAAAGGGAAGATGATACAACCGTGGTTGACGGGAAGTCAAAGACAGCATAAAAGAAAAAGGGACGGCCTATAATACAACAAAAATTAGTGGGAAGTCAGAGGTTGTGAATCTTTTAAAAACCAACAAAAGGCAACTAAAATAGAAGGGTAAGGAGGGAAAAGATAAGGATATGAAGGCAAGCCAGCTAATAATATGAAGGAGGGTATCAAAGATTTTTTTTCAGATATATAAAGAGTAAAAGAGGCAAGAGTGGGTATTGGAATGCTGGAAAATGACTGAGGGGGAGTAATGTCAGATAAAGAAATGGATGAACTTAAGAAGTATTTTGCATCAGATTTCACTGTGGAAGACACTATGGTATGCCAGAAGTTCCAAAGTGTCATGGGCAGAAGTGAGTGTAGTTGCTAACACTAAGGAGTATTGCTGAAAGGTCTGAAGGTTCACATGTCACCTAACCAAATGGACTACATCCCAGGTTTCTGAAAAAGGTAGATTGTGGAGACATTAGTAATGATCTTTCAAGAATCACAAGATTCTGGAATGGTTCCAGAATATAGGAACAAGGATGTGATGCTAAGGATTTTGGGCCGCTCACCTAGAAAAGATGTGCTAGCATTGGAGAGGGTCCACAGGAGATTTCTGAGAATTATTTACACTATGAAAGTGTTTACACATGAGGAGTGTTTGATGGCTCTGAAACTGCACTCACTAGAGTTTAAAAGAATGAAGAGGGATCTCATTGAAACCTATCAAATATTAAAAGACCTAGACAGAGTGTATGTGGAGAGGGCATTTCCTATAGTGGGGTAGTCTAGGACCCAAGGGCATTGCCTCAGAACAGAATGGAGATGAGGAGGATTTCTTTAGCCATAAGGTGGTGAATCTTTGGAATTCATTGCCACGGATACCTATAGAGGCCAAGTCATGGAATGTATTTAAAGCAAAGGGTGATAGGTTGTTGATTAATCATGGTGTCAAGGGTATGCAAAGGCTGGAGAATAATAAGAAATCAGCCATGATGAGATTTGATTTGATGGGCTGAGTGGCCTATTTCTGTTCCTATGCCCTATGGTCTTCAAAAGGAAGCTCACTTAATAATGTAAACTGCAAGTAATGATAATTTATAAAAACAAATATACTATTTTGGTGTGTTTTCAATGTCAACTATTTATTCTTAATTTAAATTTCAGCATCAAAAATTAAGCCGGCTTACGATAAGTCTGTAAAATATAATATATGCAAATCTAGTGCTTCATTTTATAAACATTCAGCAAAATATAGTTGACGTCTTGGTATTTCCACCTTTCTTTCAGTTTAAGATTGATTTGAATTAAAAGCCAAGCAATATGTATATATGTAACAAGTCCAGTGATTTAATATCATCTACTTTATGAACCATATATCCCAACACCAGTGACTTCAGAAAATCACTGAAAACAGACATGCTGTAAAAATGTAATGAAGTAAACCGCATGAAAACATACATACAAAAACAATAGTATATTGACGTAACAGAAAGCCTGTACCACAACAGAGGGCTAATGCTGACAAAGCTCTTTGAAGGACAATTCCATCCACAGAATAATGTACAATCATGAGTTGAAACCTCTTGTCTATTTTCTGAGGCTCCAGCATCATCCCATATAGGCCAGTTAGCCTAACCGCAGTGGTTGGGAAAGTGTTAGAGTCTATTACTAAGGATGAAGTTCTGAGGTACTTGGAGACTAATGATAAAATAAGTCAAAATCAGTATGGTTTCTGAAAAGGAAAAGCTTGCCTGACAAATCTGTTAGAGTTCTTCAAGGAAGTAACAAGCAAGGTGGACAACGGAGAGGCAGTGGATGTCATTCACTTAGGTTTTCAGAAGGCATTTGATAAGGTGCCACATGATGCTGCTTAACAAGATAAAATCCTGTGGTGTTACAGGAAATATCCTGGCATGGACAGAGAATGGCTGACAGGCAGGAGGCAGCAAGTGGGAATAAAAGTGGGATTTTTAAAATCGCAGCAAGAGGCGGAGAGGGAAGAGGTAAAAGAAGCTCGGAGAGAAGCTGTTTTTTTTAACTGATCGTGGCAAAGAGGCTAGACTGCGCAGGCTCATGACGTAGCGCGCCAAAGGTTTAAAAAGAAAGCCTATCATATATAGCGGCAATCGTCAGAGTGGACTGAGGCACATTGGGAAGGCTTTGGCTTAATCAGGCTTCGGCGAGAACAGGCAGAGGCGAGGTTTGAACGGGGCACAACTGCGCAAGCGCATGAAAGTCAGCCTGTGAGGCAGCGGCAGAATTTAAATAGCGAGCAGAGGCTGAGTACGAGCTTCACTGCAGGTGAGATAAGGCCGGGTAAGCTCCTTTAATTAATCTAATTAGATTAGAAGTAGGTAATGGAGACAGCAGTTAGGGCAGTTGAGTGCTCCGTTTGCAGTATGTGGGAAGTCAGGGCGAGCACAGCTGTCCCTGATGATTACACCTGCAAAAGGTGCATCCAGCTGCAGCTCCTGACAAACCGTGTTAGGGAACTGGAGCTGGAGCTGGATGAACTTCGGATCACTTGGGAGGCAGAGGCAGAAATAGACAGGAGTTTCAGGGAGATAGTCACCCCTAGGAGTCAGAAGACAGGTAGTTGGGTAACTGTCAGGAGAGGGAAGGGGAATAGACAGGAAGAGCAGAGCACCCCTGTGGCCATTCCCATCAATAATAAGCATACCGTTTGGGATACTGTTGGTGGGGACGACCTACCAGGGACAAGTTGCAGTGGTTGCGTCTCTGGCACCGAGACTGGACTCTCAGCTCAGAAGTGAAAGAGGGAAAAGAGGAGAGCAGTAGTGATAGGGGATTGGATAGTTAGGGGGACAGATAGGAGATTCTGTAGAAGAGATTGAGAATCCCGGATGGTCTGTTGCCTCCCTGGAGCCAGGGTCTGCGATATCTCGGATTGAGTTCTCAGTATTCTCAAGAGGGAGGGTGAGCAGCTGGATGTCGTGGTCCATGTAGAGACCAATGATGTGGGTAGGAAGAGTGAGGAGATCCTGAAAGGTGAGTTTAGGGAGCTAGGTGCCAAGTTAAGGGAAAGGACCTCCAGGATAACAATCTCGGGATTGCTACCAGTGTCACATGCAGGCGGGTTTAGAAATACTAAGATAGTACAGATCAACATGTGGCTGAAGACATGGTGCAGGAGGGAGGGCTTCAGATTTATAGATAATTGGGCAGTTTTCCAGGGAAGGTAGGACCTGTTCCGGCGGGACGGTTTACATCTGAACTGGAGGGGGACAAATATTCTTGCAGGTAGGTTTGCTAGAGAGGCTCCAGTGGATACAAGGGGGGAGGGGAACAACAGTGTAGGAACAGATGTATGGGAGAAGGAAGAAAAAGAAGACAGTAAAGTTCTTTGTACTGTTAGAGATAAACAGAGAGGAAGAGGTGGAGAATTTCTTAAATGCATTTATGTTAATGCTAGCAGCATTGTAAGAAAGGCGGATGAGCTTAGAGCATGGATTGATACCTGGAAATATGATGTTGTAGCTATTGGTGAACCATGGTTGCAGGAGGGGTGTGATTGGCATCTAAATATTCCTGGATTTCGTTGCTTCAGGTGTGATAGAATCAGAGGGACAAGAGGGGGAGGTGTTGCATTGCTTGTCAGAGAAAATATTACAGCGGTGTTCTGGCAGGATAGATTAGAGGGCTCGTCTAGGGAGCTATCTGGGTGGAACTGAGGAATGGGAAAGGTGTAGTAACACTTATAGGGGTGTATTATAGACCACCTAATGGGGAACGAGAATTGGAGGAGCAAATTTGCAAGGAGATAGCATATATTTGTAGTAAGCACAGGGTGGTGATTGTGGGAGATTTTAATCTTCCACACATAGACTGGAAAGCCCATACTGTAAAAGGGCTGGATGGTTTGGAGTTCGTAAAATGTGTGCAGGATAGTTTTTTGCAACAGTATATAGAGGTAACAACTAGAGAAGGGACAGTGTTGGATCTTCTGTTAGGGAATGAGATAGGTCAGGTGACAGAGGTATGTGTTAGGGAGCACTTTGGGTCCAGTGATCGCAATGCCATTAGTTTCAATATAATTATGGAGAAGGATAGGACTGGACCCAGGTTTGAGATCTTTGATTAGAGAAAGGCTAACTTTGAGGAGAGGCGAAAGGATTTAGAAGGAGTGCATTGGGACAATTTGTTTTACGGGAAGGATGTAATAGAGAAATGGAGGTCATTTAAAGGTGAAATTTTGAGGGTACAGAATCTTTATGTTTCCGTTAGGTTGAAAGGAAAGGTTAAAAGTTTGAGAGAGCCATGGTTTTCAAGGGATATTGGAAACCTGGTTAGGAAAAAGAGAGATATCTACAATGAATATAGGCAGCATGGAGTAAATGAGGTGGTCGAGGAATATAAAGAATGTAAGAAGAATCTTAAGAAAGAAATTAGAAAAGCTAAAAGAAGATACGAGGTTGCTTTGGCAAGTAAGGTGAAAATAAATCCGAAGGATTTCTACAGTTATATTAATAGCAAAAGGATAGTCAGGGATAAAACTGGTCCCTTAGCGAATCAGAGTAGACAGCTATGTGTGTAACCATAAGAGATGGGGGAGATTTTGAACAATTTCTTTTCTTCGGTATTCACTAAGGAGAAGGATATTGAATTGTGTAAGGTAAGGGAATCAAGTAGGGTAGTTATGGAAACTATGACGATTAAAGAGGAGGAAGTACTAGCACTTTTAAGGAATATAAAAGTGGATAAATCTCCGGGCCCTGACAGGACATTCTCTAGGACCTTGAGGAAAGTTGGTGTAGAAATAGTAGGGACTCTGACAGAAATATTTCAAATGTCATTAGAAACGGTGATGGTGCCGGAGGATTAGTGTATTGCTCATGTGGTTCCATTGTTTAAAAAGGGTTCTAAGAGTAAACCTAGCAATTATCGGCCTGTAAGTTTGATGTCAGTGGTGGGTAAATTAATGGAAAGTATTCTTAGAGATGGTATATATAATTATCTGGATAGACAGGGTCTTATTAGGAACAGTCAACATGGATTTGTGCGTGGAAGGTCATGTTTGACAAATCTTATTGAATTTTTGAAGAGGTTACGAGGAAAGTTGATGAGGGTAAAGCAGTGGATGTTGTCTATATGGACTTCAGTAAGGCCTTTGACAAGGTTCCGTACAGAAGGTTAGTTAGGAAGGTTCAATCGTTAGGTATTAATATTGAAGTAGTAAAATGGATTCAACAGTGGCTGGATGGGAGATGCCAGAGAGTAGTGGTGGATAACTGCTTGTCAGGTTGGAGGCCGGTGACTAGTGGTGTGCCTCAGGAATCTGTACTGGGTCCAATGTTGTTTGTCATATATATATTAATAATCTGGATGATGGGGTGGTAAATTGAATTAGTAAATATGCAGATGATACTAAGATAGGTGGCGTTGTGGATAATGAAGTAGGTTTTCAAAGCTTGCGGAGAGATTTAGGCCAGTTAGAAGAGTGGGCTGAAAGATGGCAGATGGAGTTTAATGCTGATAAGTGTAAGGTGCTACATTTTGGTAGGAATAATCAAAACAGGACATACATGGTAAATGGTAGGGCATTGAAGAATGCAGTAGAACAGAGTGATCTAGGAATAATGGTGCATGGTTCCCTGAAGGTGGAATCTCGTGTGGATAGGGTGGTGAAGAAAGCTTTTGGTATGTTGGCCTTTATAAAATCAAAGCATTGAGTATAGGAGTTGGGATATAATGTTAAAATTGTACAAGGCATTGGTAAGACCGAATTTGGAGTATTGTGTACAGTTCTGGTCACCGAATTATAGGAAAGACGTCAACAAAATAGAGAGAGTACAGAGAAGATTTACTAGAATGTTACCTGGGTTTCAGCACCTAAGTTACAGGGAAAGGTTGTACAAGTTAGGTCTTTATTCTTTGCAACGTAAAAGGTTGAGTGGGGACTTGATAGAGGTATTTAAAATTATGAGGGGGGTAGATAGAGTTGACATGGATAGACTGTTTCATTGAGTGTAGGGGAGATTCAAACAAGAGGACATGAGTTGAGAGTTAGGGGGCAAAAGTTTAAGGGTATCACGAGGGGGAATTTCTTTACTCAGAGAGTGGTAGCTGTGTGGAATGAGCTTCCAGTAGAAGCGGTAGAGGCAGGTTCGGTATTGTCATTTAAAGTAAATTGGATAGGTATATGGACAGGAAAGGAATAGAGGGTTATGGGCTAAGTGCTGGTCAGTGGGACTAGGTGAGAGTAAGTGTTCGGCACAGACTAGAAGGGTTGAGATGGCCTGTTTCCATCCTGTAATTGTTATATGGTTATTTGGTTATAAAAAGCAGCTTTTCTGGTTGGCTGCCAATGACTAGTGGTTTTCCTCACGGGTCAGTATTGGTACTGCTACTTTTTACATTGTTTGTCAATAATTAGGATAATGGAATGTATGGCTTTGTGGCAAAGTTTGCAGATGATAAGAAGATCAGTGCAGGGATAGGTAGTTCTGAGGAAGCAATGCGATTACAGCAGGACTTAGACAAATTGGAAGAATGGGCAAAACAGTGGCAGATGGAATACAGTGTTCGGAAATGTACAATGATGTATTTTGGTAAAAGGAGCTATATTGAAGACTATTCTAAATGGGGAGAAAAATCAAGCATCAGAGGTACTTAGGAGTCCTCGTGCAAGACTCCCAGAAGGTTAATTTACAGGTTGAGTCTGTGGTAATGGCAGCAAATGCAATGTTGGCATTTATTTCAAGGAGAGTAGAGTGTAAAAGCAAAGAGATAATGCTGAAGCTTTATAAGATACTAGTCATTTCACACAGATTATTATTAACAGTTTTGGGCTCCATATCTCAGAAAGGATGTGTTATCATTGAAGAGAGTCCAGAGAAGGTTCACGAGGATGATTCTGGAAATGAAGGGGTGAACATATGAGGAGCGTTTGGCAGTTTTGGGTCTGTACTCACTGAAGGTTAGAAGTGTGGGGATCTCATTGAAACCTACTGAACGTTGAAAGGACTAGATGGGGTGGATGTTGAAAGGCTGTTTTCTCTGGTGGGGGTATCCAGAACTAGAGGGCACAGAATCAAATTTGAGGGATGACTTCAGAACAGAAGTAAGTAGGAATTTTTTAGCCAGAGAGTAGTGACTCTGTGGAATGCTCTGCCACAGTCTGTCGTGGAGGCCAAATCCGTGGGTATATTGAAAGTGGAAGTTGATAGATTCCTGATGGGTCAGGGCATCAAGGGACATGGTGAGAGGGCAGGTGTATGGCTGAGTGGAATCTGGGATCAGCCATGATGAAAAAGCAGAGCAGACTCGATAGGCTGAATGGCCTAATTCTGCTCCTATGTTTTATGGTCCAGTGATCTTATCCCTGCCTGGGCATTACTGGCAGAATAAACCCACAAGAGTTGATCAACATGGCAGTGTACAGTCTTACTTTGGTGTGTCTTTTGGATACATACACTGTACAAATATGAACGCTTGATGAGAAAGACAAGCATTCCCTTAAATCTTTTCATGGCATAAAAATTTAGTTAACTTATTTCTTTTATAGTGTAGTCACTCTTGTGACTTAAGATACATTGCTCCAGTTCTGAACACAGCAGCATCCAAAAACAACGATGTTGGAATTACCAGAGATGGTCCTTGAGGAATAAATATTGGACAGAGTTTTGTGAGAATTCTATTGTTTCTCCATAATACATGGGATCTTTTGTGTCTGTCTACCTTGATGGGTGGAAAACATCTGTTTCTATTGATGATTTTGGATAGTTAGATCCATCGTTTATGAAGATCAACAAACAATAGATAGGTAAGAACAGAAATAGCAGGCACTTTGCTCTAATTTTCAAATGTGCCGATTATGGAAAGTATATTTTACCAATTTATTATCACTTTATATTCAATGCTACAGAACAATCAGCTATTTTTTTCTTATATGGTTTACGTTTACCATTCAAATCAATTGCAGTGTTCTGAACCCTAGAAGATTGATGAGCTTAGAGTATAGAGATATCAGGGATGTTTTTACAGAGCAAATATTAAACTGTTCTCATCTTACCTGTTACATGAACATTAAACAAGCCATGAGAATATTTGGGAATAGAAATTAATGTTTTCATTGGAGTCTTGATCAATATTTGGGCATTTACTATCACTGAACACAAATTACTTGGTGTGTGATTTCATTGCTATTTACTATGTGCAATTCAAGATCTTCCTATCTTCATAATTTTCTTGCAGAAGCAAAATGGAATTGAAATATGAAGAAATTTCCTGGCTTTTAATGGAAAAAAAAATACAGAAGGATTACTAATGGATATTGTTTTTGTCTAGACTATGAAATAAAAGCATTCACTCACAGCTGCTCACAGTGATATTTATTCTGTTTACAGAGGTGCTAGAAAGCTAGTGAACCCTGCAGCATTTTCTCTATTTCTGCATAAATTTGACCTAAAGTGTGATCAGATCTTCATGTAGATCCTAAAGTTGGATAAAAAGAACCCAATTAAATAAATAACACAAAAACAATATAATTGCTCATTTATATCATGAAAATATTCCATGTATTTGTTGGAAAAGGTATGTGAACCTCGGGGTAATGGTTTCTACAAAAGCTCTTTGGAGTCAGGTGTTCTAATCGATGAGATGGAATTGGAGGTTTGAGTTGTAGAAGTATCCTACCCTATGAAAACACGCACACAAAGTCAGGTTACTGATAGAGTCTGCTCTCCTCAAGAAAGATCTGTTAATGTGCACCATGTCTTAATCAAAACAACTTTCTGATAACATTAGAAGGAGATTTATAGAGATGCATGAAGCTGGAAAAGGCTACCAAAGCATATCTAAAGACCTGAATGTTCATCAGTCCACAGTAAGAGAAATTGTCTACAAATGGAGGAAATTCAGTACTGTTGATACTCTCCTTAGGAGTGGAATTCTGCAAAGATCACACCAAGGGCACAATGTGCAAAGCTGAGTGAGCTGTAAAAGAACTCAAGGATGACAGTTAAAGACCTGCAGAAATCTCTAGAACTTGTAAAAGTTTATGTGTCCACTATAAGAAAAACACTGAACAAGAATGGTGTTCATGGAAGGACACCATTGAGGAAGCCACTGCTCCTTTTTGAAAGAAATGCACATTGCTATGTTTGGAGGAAAAGGCACCAACACCAAAACCTCATCCCAACTGTGAAACATGATGGAAGAAGCATCATGGTTAGGGGCTGCTTTGCTGTCTCATGGGCCTGGACAGCTAGTAATCATTGAGGGAACAATGAATTCAAAATAGTAGCGGGACTCCACCTACTGTCTAATGGAGTGACACACAGATCTGTGTGGCTGCAATTAATTCTTCCTTTTCCCCAGTTTAAACTATGAATTTTTAACTTTTATTTGTCGGATCTTAGAGAGGAATAGTTGTTACTATGTCACAATCTTTAAGAAGTGGAAAGCAGCTTCCTGAATCCAGCAATGGAAAGGGGAAAAAGTCGGAGGAAACACCAGCTTGGGCTGAGTGACTGGAAAATTCACTGATGGGTCTTGATGAGAAGATAGACAATAACACAGTAAAACTTGATGCT
This sequence comes from Hemitrygon akajei, assembly GCF_048418815.1. Classification (NCBI taxonomy): domain Eukaryota; kingdom Metazoa; phylum Chordata; class Chondrichthyes; order Myliobatiformes; family Dasyatidae; genus Hemitrygon; species Hemitrygon akajei. The sequence goes on from NC_133125.1 coordinate 70,748,579, forward strand.
ACCTCTTCTGAGATGAAGTCGTTACGAGAGAGTATTCAATTTGTGCAGGAAAACATTATTTCCTGAATTCTGAACTTAAAGAGGTGAAGCGGCAAATCGCGGATATTTCAGCTCACTTGGAAAAGACTCAAAGTAAGATTATTGATTTGGAAGCAAGATCTCATCAGAATAATATTCGAATTGTTGGATTAAAGGAAGGATCTGAGACAGGAGATTTATTAGACTATTTAGCTAACTTGTTTCAATCTCTATTTCCGGATACTTTACCTCAACCTCCCGACATCGAAAGAGCGCACAGGATTTTATAGAAGATGTAGGGGAGAAGGAAGAAAAAGAAGATAGTAAAGTTGTCTCCACCGTTAGGGATAAACAGAGAGTAAGAGGTGGAGAATTTCTTAAATGCATTTATTTTAATGATAAGATCATTGTAAGAAAGGTGGATGAGCTTAGAGCATGGATTGATACCTGGAAATATGATGTTGTAGCTATTAGTGAAACATGATTGCAGGAGGGGTGTGATTGGCAACTAAATATTCCTGGATTTCATTACTTCAGGTGTGATAGAATCGGAGGGGCAAGAGGGGGAGGTGTTGCATTGCTTGTCAGAGAAAATGTTACAGCAGTGCTCTGGCAGGATAGATTAGAGGGCTCGTCTAGGGAGCTATCTGGGTGGAACTGAGGAATGGGAAAGGTGTAGTAACACTTATAGGGGTGTATCATAGACCACCTAATGAAGAGTGAGAATTGGAGGAGCAAATTTGTAAGGAGATAGCAGATATTTGTAGTAAGCACAGGGTTGTGATTGTGGGAGATAATTTTCCACACATAAACTGGGAAGCCCAGACTGTAAAAGGGCTGGATGGTTTGGAGTTTGTAAAATGTGTGCAGGATAGTTTTTTGCAGCAATACGTAGAGGTACCAACTAGAGAAGGGGCAGTGTTGAATCTCCTGTTAGGGAATAAGATAGGTCAGGTAACAAAGGTATGTGTTGGGGAGCACTTCAGGTCCAGTGACCACAATGCCATTAGTTTCAATATAATTATGGAGAAGGATAGGACTGGACCCAGGGTTGAGATTTTTGATCAGAGAAAGGCTAATTTTTTAGGAGATGCAAAAGGATTTAGAAGGAGTGGATTGGGACAACTTGTTTTATGGGAAGCATGTAATAGAGAAATGGAGATCATTTAAAGGTGAAATTTTGAGGGTACAGAATCTTTATGTTCCTGTTAGGTTGAAAGGAAAGGTTAAGAGTTTGAGAGAGCCATGGTTTTCAAGGGATATTGGAAACTTGGTTCGGAAAAAGAGAGAGTTCTACAATAAATATAGGCAGCATGGAGTAAATGAGGTGCTTGAGGAATATAAAGAATGTAAAGAGAATCTTAATAAAGAAATTAGAAAAGCTAAAAGCAGTTTTGGTCACCTAATTACAGGAAGGATATTAATAAGGTTGAAAGAGTGCAGAGAAGGTTTACAAGGATGTTGCCGGGACTTGAGAAACTGAGTTACAGAGAAAGGTTGGATAGGTTAGGACTTTTTTCCCTGGAGCGTAGGAGAATGAGGGGTGATTTGATAGAGGTGTATAAAATTATGATGGGTATAGATAGAGTGAATGCAAACAGGCTTTTTCCACTGAGGCCAGGGGAGAAAAAAACCAGAGGACATGGGTTAAAGGTGAAGGGGAAAAAGTTTAAAGGGAACATTGGGGGGGCTTCTTCACACAGAGAGTGGTGGGAGTGTAAAATGAGCTGCCAGATGAAGTGGTGAATGCGGGCTCACTTTTGACATTTAAGAAAAACTTGGACAGGTATATGGATGAAAGGGGTTTGGAGGGATATGACCCAGGTGCAGGTCAGTGGGACTAGGCAGAAAAATGTTTCAGTACAACCAAGAACGGCCAAAAGGCCTGTTTCTGTGCTGTAATGTTCTATGGTTCTATGGTTCTATCGTAAGATATTGGGTTGCTTTAGCAAGTAAGGTGAAAATAAATCCAAAGGGTTTCTGCAGTTATATTAATAGCAAACGGATAGTGAGGGATAAAGATTGAAAAAGAAGAAAATAAAAGAAGTCCCTTAGAGAATCTGAGTGGACAGCTATGTGTGGAGCCTAAAGGGATGGGGGAGATTTTGAACAATTTCCTTTCTTTGGTATTCACTAAGAAGAAGGATATTGAATTGTGTAAGGTAAGGGTAGTTATGGAAACTATGGTGATTAAAGAAGAGGAAGTACTGGCGCTTTTAAAGAATATAAAAGAGAATAAATCTCTGGATCCTGACAGGATATTCCCTAGGACCTTGAGGGAAGTTAATGTAGAAATAGCAGGGGCTCTGACAGAAATATTTCAAATGTCATTAGAAACGGGGATGGTGCCGGAGGATTGGCATATTGCTCATGTGGTTCCATTATTTAAAAGGGGTTCTAAGAGTAAACCTAGCAATTATTGGCCTGTAGGTTTGACATCAGTGGTGGGTAAATTAATGGAAAGTGTTCTTACAGATGGTATATATAATTATCTGGATAGACAGTGTCTGATTAGGAACAGTCAACATGGGTTTGTGCGTGGAAGGTCATGTTTGACAAATCTTACTGAATTTTTTGAAGAGGTTTCTAGGAAAGTTGATGAGAGTAAGGCAGTGGATGTTGTCTATATGGACTTCAGTAAGGCCTTTGACAAGGTTCCACATGGAAGGTTAGTTAAGAAGTTTCAATCATTAGGTATTAATATTGAAGTAGTAAAATGGATTCAACAGTGGCTGGATGGGAGATGCCAGAGAGTAGTGGTGGATAACTGCTTGTCAGGTTGGAGGCCGGTGACTAGTGGTGTGCCTCAGGGATCTGTACTGGGTCCAATGTTGTTTGTCATATATATATTAATAATCTGGATGATGGGGTGGTAAATTGAATTAGTAAATATGCAGATGATACTAAGATAGGTGGCGATGTGGATAATGAAGTAGGTTTTTAGAACTTGCAGAGAGATTTATGCCAGTTAGAAGAGTAGGCTAAACGATGGCAGATGGAGTTTAATGCTGATAAGTGTGAGGTGCTACATTTTGGTAGGAATAATCAAAATAGGACATACATGGTAAATGATAGGGCATTGAGGAATGCAGTGTAACAGAGTGATCTAGGAATAATGGTGCATAGTTCCCTGAAGGTGGAATTTCATGTGGATAGGGTGGTGAAGAAAGCTTTTGGTATGCTGGCCTTTATAAATCAGAGCATTGAGTATAAGAGTTGGGATGTAATGTTAAAATTGTACAAGGCATTGGTGAGGCCAGATTTGGAGTATTGTGTACAGTTCTGGTCACCGAATTATAGGGAAGATGTCAACAAATAGAGAGAGTACAGAGAAGATTTACTAGAATACTACCTGGGTTTCAGCAACTAAGTTACAGAGAAAGGTTGAACAAGTTAGGTCTTTATTCTTTGGAACGTAGAAGGTTGAGGGGGGACTTGATAGAGCTATTTAAAATTATGAGGGGGTTAGATAGAGTTGACGTGGATAGGCTTTTTCCATTGAGAGTAGGGGAGATTCAAACAAGAGGACATGAGTTGAGAGTTAGGAGGCAAAAGTTTAAGGGTAACACGAGGGGGAATTTCTTTACTCAGAGAGTGGTAGCTGTGTGGAACGAGCTTCCAGTAGAAGTGGTAGAGGCAGGTTCGATATTGTCATTTTTTTAAAAATGGATAGGTACCTGCCTCTACCACTTCTACTGGAAGCTCGTTCCACACAGCTACCACTCTCTGAGTAAAGAAATTCCCCCTCGTGTTATCCTTAAAATGTTCCCCCCTAACTCTCAAATCAAGTCCTCTTGTTTGAATCTCCCCTACTCTCAATGGATAAACCTATCTATGTCAACTCGATCTATCCCCCTCATAATTTTAAATACCTCTATCAAGTCACCCCTCAACCTTCTAAGCTGCAAAGAATAAAAACCTAACTTGTTCAACCTTTCTCTGTAACTTAGGTGCTGAAACCCAGGTAACATTCTACTTAAAAGATTATGATTTGAAAATGTTCAACTTTAAAATGCATTATTGGGAAACAGTATCCACAGGGAGAATGGAATAATGATTCACTGTGGCTTTTTACCATCCATCAAATGTCCAAATTGTTCTACTGCCTTAGGCAAAGATTAAACTGTCAGTTTTACAATAACATCATGTTATGTACTAATCTGTGCTTTTTATTCTCATTAACAAATCCCAAATCTTAATCTCACTTCATGCAGTGTTTCCATATCAAAATGCTACTTTCCATTAGATAAATATGCATTAGCACCTGTTCCTTGTGTAACACAAAAACTAACTTTTTCATTTAGTTTCCACGTTATTTAAAGAAAACAAAACACCATTTAATACATTTTTAAAATAAACAAGCTTTAGCTTGTTTCTGGCAGAGAGTAAAGGAAATGGCTGGAAAAATGATAAACAGCAATTAGAATATTGTACGTGGAGGGTTAGAGCTATATGAACAGGTTGATGGGCTTATTGGAGCAGGCTGATGGGTGACCTCCCAGAAGTTGAAAAAATAATAAGGAGCATATAATGGATACATGTATAGAACTGGTTTCCCAGGCAAGGGCCATCTGGAACTAGAGAGCACAGGTTTAGAGATTATCTTTATTTGTCATAATCACACTGAAACGTACAGTAAAGTGCATTGCTTGTGTCAAATTATATCAGCAAGGATTGTGCTGGGCAGCTCACAAGTGTCGCCACACTTCTAGCACCAACACAGAAGGAGGCAGAGCTGAGATGTCACCAGCTGGCAACTTCTCTGAATTAGCTTAATTTCTCCTTTTTAAGGTCTCTTTTTTCCTTTTCAAGGTGGATGGGGTTTTGTCGGAGTCCGTGTTCTGCAGACGCATTCAAACTGTGATTCCTTATGGTGATGGTTCTCGCCTCTAAAGTTCACCGACCGATTGTTTTGATATTCCCAGAATGTGACCTAGAAGGCATGCATCTTTAGGGTGAGACTCTGCAGCCCTTTGACAAATTAATTCTATGCTGGTATTACTGACTGAGGTGTAGCAGGAGAATAGAATATTGCATCGTTTCAGTGGATGAGGCTTTCAGAGGCCTCTGTACTCAATCTCTCTCTCTCTCTCTCTCTCTCTCTCTCTCTCTCTCTCTCTCTCTCTCTCTCTCTCTCTCTCTCTCTCTCTCTCTCTCTCACTCTCTCACTCTCACTCTCTCTCACCAAACAGTGAGCTGTTTGGTATTGATGGTCTCGCTGTGAAAAGGTGACACCTCCCTGTCCCTTGTTAGTGAGAGAGAGAGAGACACTGTGGCATGTTGAATTGTCGGGTGAACAATTAGTTTTTGTTGAAGTGCAGATCATGGTCTCCTTTTAGGGGGTTTTGCTATTGCTAGCTTTGTGGGTAGTGGGCACTGAAGCTTCCCGCTGAAATAGGTGGGGGAGGGATGATGCTTTGCTGCTGCTTGTGCATTGGAAGGGGGAGAGATGGGAGCTTTGGGCTTCTAACATTTTTCTGTCATTCTTTCTTTGTGGTTCTTTTCTGTTTCCATGGATGTCTGTGAAGAGTAAGAATTGCAGGTTGTATACTGTATACAGAGATCTTCAACAAGACACCACATGGGAGATCAGTCTTACAGCCTGGTGCCCATGTCCGTGAATGAGCTGGATAGGGATCTAGGAGGCAGGATTGGTAAGTTTCAGAAGATTGATTAAGTTGTTGACACCGTACCCGATAGCCCTAGTTTATGGAGTGATACATGGAAACCTCACTTGGTGTATTGTGAGCGATTTTGGGCCACTTACCTAAAAAAAAAAGGGCTGGCATTGGAGAGGGTCCAGAGAAGGTTCATAAGAATAATTCTGGGAATGAATGAATGAATGAATGAACGGGTGAGGAGCATTTGATGGCTCTAGGACTGTACTCACTGGAGTTTATAAGGAGTCCTGGAGGCACATGACAAGATAGGCCAAAGCCAGCATGGTTTCCTGAAAGGAAAATCCTGCCTGACTAAACCAATGCAATTTTTTTTGAGGAAACTACAAGCAGGATAGACAAAGGAGATGTAGTAGATGTAGTGTATTTGGATTTTCAGAAGGCCTTTGACAAGGTGCCACACATGAGGCTGCTTAGTAAAATAAGAGCCCATGGAATTACAGGGAAGTTACCAGCATGGGTGGAGCATTGGCTGATCAGCAGAAAACAGAGAGTGGGCATAAAAGGATCCAATTCTGGCTGGCTGCCGGTTACCAGTGGAGTTCTACTGGTGTCGGTGTTTGGACCGCTGCTTTTTACGATCTATGTCAATGATTTAGACTATGGGATTAATGAATTTGTGGCTAAATTTGCCGATAATACAAAGATAGTTGGAGGAACAGGTAGTGTTGAGGAAACAGAGAGCCTGCAGAGAGATTTAGATAGTTTAGGGGAATGGGCAAAGAAGTGGCAAATGAAATACAATATTGGAAAGTGTATGGTCATGGTAGACTGTTATTTAGATAGGGAGAGAATTCAAAATGCATAGACGCAAAGGAACTTAGGAGTCCTTGTGCAGGATACCCTAAAGGTTAAACTCCAGGTTGAGTCGGTTGTGAAGAAGCCAAATGCAATGTTGGCATTTATTTCTAGAGGTTCTAGTCGTGCATAACGCACTACTAAAGAAACACACGGAGACAGAGGCAGCTGAACTCAGAATGCCTTTACTGATTCAAAATCGCACGCTTAAATCTCTCCTCCCATGGGTCCCTGTGACCCGCAGTGCGGACGTGATGTCAGACTGTCCCCAGAAGGTCCACCCCGAGTGGTAGCTCCAAACGTGCTACCACGTGTCTGCCCGCAGCTCCCGATGGTGGTTCGAGTCCCGCATGTGCAGGCTGCCACAAGGTATAGAATATAAGAGCAGGGATGTGATGTTGAGGCTCTATAAGACACTCATGAGACCACACTTGGAGTATTGTGCAGTTTTGGGCTCCTTACTTTAGAAAGGATATACTGACATTGGTAAGGGTTCAGAGAAGATTCACGAGAATGATTCCAGGAATCATTAAGAGACTAAGTTTAAGAGACTACTAGACAGGTATATGGAGGAATTTAAGGTGGGGGGTTATATGGGAGGCAGGGTTTGAGGGTCGGCACAACATTGTGGGCTGAAGGACCTGTAATGTGCTGTGCTATTCTATGTTCTATGTTCTATGAATGAAAGGGTTACCATATGAGGAATGGCTAGAAGCTCTTGAGCTACGTTGCCTGGAGTTCAGGAGAATGAGGGGAGATCTCATAGAAACATTCCAAATGTTAAAAGGCCTGAACAGATTATATATGGCAAGTTATTTCCCATGATAGGGGAGTCTAGGACAAAAGGGCATGACTTCAGGATTGAAGGACATCCATTTAGAACTGAGAAGCGATTGAATTACTTTAGTCAGAGAGTGGTAAATCTGTGGAGTTTGTTGCCATGAGTGGCTGTGGAGGCCAAGTCATTGGGTGCATTTAAGGCAAAGATAGATAGATTCTTGATTAGCCAGGGCATCAAGAGTATGGGGAGAAGGCAGGGAGTGGGGATGACTGGAAGAATTGGATCAGCCCATGATTGAATGGCAGAGCAGGCTCAATGGGCCGAATGGCCTACTTCTGCTCCTATATCTTTTGGTCTTATGGTCTTAAAACTTTGACTAGAAAGAAAATTTCATACTCTTTGCATTGATGGAGCTCCTGTGATGTTTGGTAATCCATCTGGTTTTCATGTCAAGTCAAGTCAAGTCACTTTTTATTGTCATTTTGACCATAACTGCTGGTACACTACACAGTAAAAATGAGAAAATGTTTTTCAGGACCATGGTGCTACATGAAAGAATACAAAAACTACACTGAAGTACATAAAACAACACAAAAAATACTATACTGGACTACAGACATACCCAGGACTGAATAAAGTGCACAAAACAGTGCAGGCATCACAATAAATAATAAACAAGACAATAGGCATAGTAGAGGGCAGTAAGTTGGTGTCAGTCCAGGCTCTGGGTATTGAGGAGTCTGATGACTTGAGGGAAGAAACTGTTACGTAGTCTGGTCGTGAGAACCCGAATGCTTCGGTGCCTTTTCCCAGATGGCAGGAGGGAGAAGAGTTTGTATGAGGGGTGCGTGGGGTCCTTCATAATGCTGTTTGCTTTGTGGATGCAGAGTGTGGTGTAAATGTCTGTAATGGAGGGAAGAGAGACCCCAATGATCTTCTCAGCTGACCTCACTATCCGTTGCAGGGTCTTGCGATCTGAGATGGTGCAATTTCCGAACCAGGCAGTGATGCAGCTGCTCAGGATGCTCTCAATACAACCTCTGTAGAATGTGATGAGGATGGGGGTGGGAGATGGACTTTCCTCAGCCTTCACAGAAAGTAGAGAAGCTGCTGGGCTTTCTTTGCTATGGAGCTGGTGTTGAGGGACCAGGTGAGATTCTCCGTCAAGTGAACACCAAGAAGTTTGGTGCCGTTTACGATCTCTACCAAGGAGCCTTCGATGTTCAGTGGAGAGTGGTCGCTCCGTGCCCTCCTGAAGTCAACAACCATCTCTTTTGTTTTGTTCACATTCAGAGACAGGTTGTTGGCTCTGCACCAGTCCATTGGCTGCTGCACCCCCTCTCTGTATGCTGACTCATCATTCTTGCTGATGAGACCCACCACGGTCATGTCATCGGCGAACTTGATGATGTGGTTCGAGCTGTGTGTTGCAGCACAGTGTGCTATGTGTAAAGCAGCTGTGTTTTGCTACTTTAGTGAAAAAGGCTCCTCATGTCATTGTCACTCATTGTTTTTCACAAAGACATACGCTAACAACAAAGACTCTTCGAACAATACTGAAAGAAGTTTTCTCAACAGCCATTAAAGTAATCAATTTTGCTAGAAACAGATCTTTGAATAATTGTATTTTTTAAATACTTTATCAAGAAATGGGTGCAAGATTTGAAGTCCTTCTCCAACACACAGAAAACTACTGGCTCTCAAGAAGGCAAGACTTGAAGCACTTGTTCAAATTGAAGACAGAAGTTTCACTTTTTCTGAAAGAAAAAGAAAACCCTCTCTTGGAACAGCTTGAAAAAAAAAGGATTGTATCCATGGGTTGCTTTACCTTGCAGATATTTTTAGCCATATGAATGAAATAAATATTTCATTCCTGAAGTCACCATTATGGAAACCACAGAAATATTACAAGCTTTCTTGTCGCTACAGAAGAAGACAATAGAGGCCAATATCTTTACAAACTTCCAAATGCTGGAGCAAGTACTTAACCAAGATGGAGTTAAGATACAAAATTCTCTGTGAATTTCTTTGAAGAGACACCTCTGCAAACACCCTAAAAAATTTTCAGAACTCTTTCAAAAGTTATTTCCATCTTGATGGAATTAAAGTTGAGCCATGGAGTCACAATCCTTTTCTTTCTAATATAAACTGTATTGAAAATCTTGATCTAGCCAAAGATAAACTTATTGATCTTAGGACAAAAAACTTAATATGATTGGAGTTCAATTCAAAAAGCCTTGGAAAATACTGGTGTTTCTTGAAAGAAGCCTGTCCTCACCTTGTAAAGTGAGCAATGGAAGCTTTAATTCCATTTGCAACAACATATCTTTGTGAGTCAGGTTTTTCCAATACTTGCAACTGTTATAACAAAAAATCCAAATAGATTGGGTATCCAACATGACATGTGTTGCTCTGCCAAACATCACTCCACAGTTTAACATTCTTATTCAAGCTAAGTAACAACAGCCTTCACACTGATTCATCTTTAAAAAATAAAATTTGATTTTAACTTGCCAATACTTTAAATGTAGGCAGCGGTCGACCCCAGGGTGTCATGAGTTTGCGCCTCTGGTGGGCTGTGTCCTCTCCAGGGTGCAAGCCTAGGCGGGAAGATTTAAAGAACCGGCTGTTGCCCATGCAGTAGGCTCCCCCTCTCCACGCCATTGATGTAGTCAAAGGGAAGGGCAAGTGCCGATATAGCTTGGCACCAGTGCTGTCGCAGAGGTTGCCGGAGCGAAGTTGTAAACAACATCAAACTGCCTTAGGGACACCGGCTCCGGATTTCTTCCTCGGGGTTTACTCCCGAAGCCTTTTCCAAGGGTGGGTATGGCCGCAAGGCAGCGAAGGTTTAAAATCAGAATTTTCCTTCTCCTAGGCGGCTGCCGTCCAAGGTGATTGACGAGCCCCTCCTGCCCGAAGCAACTGGTTTTGACATGCCAACGGTCCGCCTTTGCACCTTCTGTTGTCAGTAGAAACAGTTTTGCAGGGCCTAGTAGCTAAACCACCGAGGCTCAGAGGCTGTTAGAGTCACATGCCATTTGGAGCATTTTATCCCCACTACCACTCCCAGCTATGACAACCTTAGGAACTATTTTAAATGCAATAGTCTTGTTATTGAATGAGTTAATAAAGACACACACACATTACTTTATCATAAATTTGATTTTTTAAATATTTTGATAACTGTATTTCAATAGAATTGGTTTCTTCTGTAATTCTATGTATTTTAGTTTATACACTAAAATATATTATTCTGAGAAGGCTCTATAGGCTTTACCTGATTGCCAAAAGGGTCCATGGTGTAAAAAAGGTTAAGAACCCCTAGACTAGAGGGGTGTCCATTTGGAACAGACATGAGAAGTAATTCCTTTAGCTAGAGTGCAGTGAATTGGTGGGATTTATTTGCACAGACGGTGCGGAGGGCAAGTAATTGGGAATATTTAAAGCAGAGGTTGATAGGTTATTGATTAGTAAGGGTGTCAAAGGTTATGGGAAGTAGGTAGGAGAATGATGCTGCGAGGTTTAATAAGCCAGCTATTATGGAATAGTGGAGCAGAATTGATGGTCCAAATTGACTAATTCTGCTCTTATGTCGTATGGTCTTATAGTCTTATGTGATCCCTCTTCTTTGTCATTTTTATAAATGGCTTGGATGAGGAAGTAGAAGGCTGGGTTAGCAGATTTGCAGTTGGTGGAATTGTGGATAGTGTAAAAGATTGTTGTAGACTACAACAGGACGTTGACATGAAGCAGAAGTTGATAGGTTGTTGATTAGTCAGGGCGTCAGGGGTTACAGATAGAAGGCAGGAGAATGGGGTTTAGATGCTTCATAAATCAGCCACGATGGAATGAATAGAAGAGGAAACTTGATGGGCTAAATAGCCTAATTCTGTGATTATGTCTTATGGTCCAAGGAGTATTAAAGAAGAGGGGGACCTTGGTGATCAAGTCAAAAGATCTTTGAGCATGGCAATACAGACAATATGTTGTGAAGAAGACAAATGGGAAACTGACCTTAATTAGTTGGGGCAATGAATACAAGAGTAAAGAGGTTATGCTCCAACTTTATAAAAACTTGGCCATACCTCAGCTGGAGTACTGCATGCAGTTCTGGTCATTGCATTATTTGGAGATATGCGGTGGCTCTGGAGAGGTCATTGAGGTATTTTACCAGAACATTGCTTGGGATGGAGCATCTTAATGATGGTAAAAACCTAGAGAGGCTGGTTCTACATTTCTCAGAGCAGAGGAGATCAGGAGGGTCCATGACTGAAATATACAAGGGGTATTGAATGGATAGAGCGCAGCAAACCTTTACAATTACCATAGCTGAATGAAACTAGGACTGAGATTCACGATAAAGTGTAAGTAATTTAGAGAGAACCTGAAGGGATTATTTGTCGCCCAGGGAGTGGCGAGTACCTGGAATGTGCTGCCTGAGTGTGGAGTGTGATGACAGCAGAGTATCACACTGTACAAGCCAAGCACCTGTATTGCCTAGGTATAGAAGTCTGTGGGTAGCTGGAAGATGGAATTCATACACTTAAGTACTCAGTGGTTGATGTGAACCACTGGCCGGTCTGACTCTCTGAAAGTGATGATCGTGGGCACCGTTCTGATTGGCACTGAATGCTGCAATTTTAGATTAATCAGGGCCATGTGTGCACAATATTTGTCAGAGAATGAGCAGAGTGTAACTTGTCAGCACTGATTAGGCACCAGAATGGCTACTTTGAACCTCCTATATCCAGTTACTGTATGTTCTTTATTTGGCTCCCATCCTGGAGCGCATGAAGGAGTGGAACGGTGGAGACCTCAGCTGGTTAACACAGAGGTTGAAATCTTGCAACTGCTGCCACCAAACTTACGGGCTCATGGCAGGGCAAAGACCAAGCAATCTGTGAGTGTAAGGTTAGAGACAATTTGAATTTCTATTGGTCTGGCTCTGTTATGATTTGACTGAGTCACTGGAGAAACCGTGGACGTGAACGTCTATTCATCACAAGAAGCAGGCCTTCTCTTGGAGATCCTTAACATTAAAGGATTCAATAAAATGTCAGTTGTTACAACAACATTGATTATGGGTTGACAAGTGGTTCCTCTGAGGTACATTCTGTGTTTACAATGGGAGACATCTCTGAACGTATACATCCCTTTGCTGGGAGAAATTAATTAATCTGCTAAGTGATAGTATCAGTCTGGTGTGCAAGCCTTCTTGAACTTGTTTACAATGGTGCACATTACTTAAAACAATAGTCTGGATTGATGCAGATCAATTAAAATAACCCCTTTGTTTTAATGTTTGGTTGATGTATATGTAAGCATCTGATGGTTACCAGTTTGTAAACCATATCTTTTAGTCCGTGCTACACAGACTTGATTGTTTATTTGAAAGGTGTGCTTTTAATTTCAATTTACTGCTTGTAACTTACAATTTACGTTAAGAACTGAAGACTGGTTCTTGCTTGAATTAATATCACATTAACTCCAGAGTGTTTCCTAGTGGGCTCCTCTGAAGTTGCTGCTAATGCAACTCTCTCAACTGGGAATCCAGCTGGAGAATCTGACAACAATATGCAGATATACTTCTGTGATTGCTCAATTCTCAGGTCTGCAAATGCAGCATACACATCAGGTAGCAAGCCGATCAACCCCGTCCCTGACAAGACACAATTAGAATGAGAAGTTTGTGTGAACCAATGGAAATCCTTACAAAGGGTATATCTGTGGTGATTAAATGTGGCCTTGATGCTGCGGCTGGAGAGAAAAGAACTTTATTTGTGAGGAACCTTGATAGTGAGGTACCAGCTAGCTACAGGCCTATATCAAATCTTCCCTCTTTTGGCAAGATTCCTGAGAAAATCATTATCAACTAACTCAACAATTTTCTGACTGAGAACAATATTTTATAAAAGTTTCAGACAGGGTTAAAGCAAACCACAGCAAGGAGACTGCCCTTAGCAAAACTAACCTTAGGCTCGACGCTAATGCTACGGGGTCTCATTTGAACTTCTTCAATTGGTCACAACATTCTCCTAGATCAATTTAAGAACTGTGTTGCCTTCTCTGATGATGTCCTTAATTGGTGTCGCTCATATATCTCAAAAAGACAATGCTTTGTCTTAGAGACTATTTTTCTAAGAGATATGATGTACCTTTTGGTGTTGGTCTTGGTATCCTCCTCTTCTCCCTTTACATGCTCCCTGTAGGAGACATCATTAGAGAGCATTAACTTGCAGATAACATCCAATTGTATCTCTCAGTCAAGCCTGACAATGATAACACCCCATCATGTCTGACTTCTGGTAGAGCTACAATACGACTTACTGTAGGAGAAGAAATAGACCAATCAGCCCATTGACTCTGCATTCCATTGTGTCTGATTTATTTTTCCTTTCGAACTTCATTCCATATTTTGTATTTTATAATTTATATTCCACATTGTGCCAGGTTGTCCTGCCACATGTGCACACAAATAAACAAATCATTTACTAAAATTAAATGAAGGTAAAATTGGAATACTTTTCGTTACTCAAATGCTCAAATGGTAAAATAGTACAACCATGGCTGACAAGAGAAGTCAAAGCTATTGTAAAAACAAAAAAAAGGCATACAACAAAGCAAAAATTAGTGGGAAGATAGAGGATTGGGAAGTTTTTAAAAACCAACAGAGCAACTAGAAAAATCATTAGAAGGGAAAAGATGAAATGTGAAAGCAAGCTAGCAAATAATATCAAAGTGGATAGTAAAAGGTTTTTTAAGTATGTTAAAAATAAAAGAGAAATGAGAGTGGATAGAGGACGGCTAGAAAATGAGGTGGGAGAAATAATAATGGGAGACAAGGAGATAGCTGCTGAAGTAAATGAGTATTTTGCATCAGTCTTCACTGTGGAGGACACTAGCAGTGTGCCTGATGTTGTAGTGTGTGAAGGAAGAGAAATGGGTGCAATTAATATTACAAGAGAGAAGCTGCTCAAAAAGCTGAAAAACCTTAAGGTAGGTAAATCACCCAGACCAGATGAACTTCACCCTGGGGTTCTTAAAAATAGAGGGCTATGCGTAATCCTAGGTAATCTCTAAAGTAAGTACATTTTCGGGACAGCATTGTGGGCTGAAGGGCCTGTATTGTGCTGCAGGTTTTTTTATGTTTCTACGTTTTACAACATTTTTACACTTAACAGATATTGCAAATTTATGTTTGTTTCTGTCATGTAACTTTGCTGAAAAACTCATTCACACCTTTATTTCGATCAGACTAGATTACTGCAATGCACTTTTTACTGGCCTTCCAAAGCAAACTATTGACAAACTTCAACTTAGTTTGAACTCTGCTGCTGAACTTTTAACCAAATCCAGGATGAGGAAACACATCACCCCCATCCTAACTACGCTGCATTAGCTTCCTCTATCTTTTAGAATTGATTTTCAAACTCTCTTTACCTGTGTTTAAAGCTCTGAATGATCTGAGACCAGAGTGCGTCACAGAATCACTTTTGTTTTATAATCATGCACAAACTCTCAAATTTCAGAGACCTGCTCTTGTCTCTTAAATTTGAACAATCTCCCTAAGAAGACAATTGTCAGGTCAGCTATTTTTAACTACGCTCATAAACCATGAAACTCAATTCCTAAAACTACGAGGGATGCAGAATGTGTTGACATTTTTAACATCAGTTCAAAACCTATTTATTTATTTAACCTTGCTTGTAACAAACAGCTTTTTGTCTTTTTTATGCTTTTTAATATATCCCATTGTAAAGCACTTGGATTACATTGTCTGCTCTATAAACAAGTTATTGTTATTACTCAGCATTCCTAATGAATTGAACGAATCAGGATGGTCATTACGACTTCCCTCTGATGTTATTTACATTCAAGGAACTGTTTTTTCCTTTTTGCGATTTGGTAGCTTTGAATGTGGTGTCCTCAGGCAGTGGCAAGGAAGCCATCTGTAGTTAGTTCAGTGCCAGTGCCAGCTGATCCCCCTCACATTGTCTGTGCCTTCATCACACAGGAGCAGCTAAACGCTGTACATCTGGTGGAATTGCAGTTGCCCGCCCATCTGTTGGCAAAACTGTAAACAAAGCTTGTAGTTGGTAGGTTTAAGATATTTTAGAAAGCAGTAAGCTTTAATTAGACAAGGTTAAGTCTCCACCATTCATGTTGATGGTTCCCTGTGATTGGATTTCGACAGTACTGATGCACCATCAATAACTCTCGGAGACGTGAGTTAAGGTAGGCTTTTATTGGCTGGAAGAAAGCACAAGCAGCAAGTGACCACCACACAACATCCTGGAGACTGAGGAGGGAGCTGTGCCTCCAATCGCCTTTATACCGGGGTCCGTGGGAGGAGCCACCGTCTGTGGGAGGAGCCACAGGAGCAGACAGCAGGTGGGGAGGGGGGGGCGTGTCCAGACAGGTATATGTAGTTCACCACAAGTACAGAATCTGGCTGTGAGATTGAACAACCTTTGATCTTACTGGTTTTCCAATCAGTGGGTTCATTTCCCTCTGGATCTTTTCAGATTTCTGCAGAAACATGAGTCAAAGGCAAAAAACATTACTTATGAAAGGAATGTGACTGCAAAGATTGATTTTTGTTGAAGCAATAAATAATAGACAAGATAAGATAAAGCTTTTGATTACTTTTCCATACAGGGCAGGGTTTCAGACTGACTCACTGAGTTACACAGATAAACACCAAGAAAGCAGGATATCTGGCCTACCCATGGCTTTCTGTATTCATCTCATTTTCCAGCTCTTGGCCTGTGGCCTTTTATGCCTAGATGATTCAAATGCTGTCCCAGACAGTCAGTAAATGCTGTCAGTGATTTAGCTTCCATCGTTCTCTCAGGCACTCCAGGTACTCACCACTCTCTGGGCAAAAATGCTCGCTGTCAGATCTGCTCTAAGTATATTACCCATTTCCCTAAGTATGTTGTTAGATTTGCAGTAGTTTACTCTATATATACCCATCATAATTTTTATATACAAACATTTTTTCTTTCATAGCCTCCTGTCCAGGGAAAACAAACACAGATTCTCTAGCTTTTCCTCATACCAGAACAATCTAGCTCAGGCAACTTGCTGGTGGATCCTTTCTCTGCATTCCAGTGTTATCATAACCTTCCTGCAGTGTTGTAACCAAACCTGCCCGCAGTGTTCCAGATGAAGTCTGACCGAAGTTTTGTTATTAGACTAGCAACCTAGAATATGAATGTCAAAATGCCGTCATGCTGCTCAAAATGTTGAATTCAGTTTAGAATATCTGGACATTTAATCGTGATATTAATAAAGCTGAATTGAATATAACCCAGATGCCTTATGACATTCTACACTGAGGGAAAATTACAGTTCCTTATCTATTTTGCTTGGTGTATGACCAGTATCCCACAACCTCTGAAGTTGACTAGCATTTCAAATTAACTACAAATGTGCATTTAAACCTGGCCTTACCCCTGATAAAGATACCCTGAGAATGAGCTGGAAACAGTGGATATAGCTGCAGCTCTGTTAAATATAAATATAGGTGTAGGTGACTTTGCTCCATCAAACCCTTGGGCAAACGTCTTATACCTTTGTATTAAACAATCCATCTGTACAGATGTCATCATCCAGCTTCATATTCAGAGCTTGCAATGAAGTCTTTCTTGACATCACTCACACCCGGGTCTATCCTGAATCTGTAAATCAGAATGAAGGTGAAACGGACTGAAACTGAGGTGAAATAGTGTGGTTTGGGGAAACGGGCTCACAGAATCAGGATGAAGGTGAAACGGACTGAAACTGAGGTGAAATAGTGTGGTTTGGGGAAACGGGCTCACAGAATCAGGATGAAGGTGAAACGGACTGAAACTGAGGGGAAATAGTGTCGTTTGGGGAAACGGGCTCACAGAATCAGGATGAAGGTGAAATGGACTGAAACTGAGGGGAAATAGTGTGGTTTGGGGAAACGGGCTCACAGAATCAGGATGAAGGTGAAACGGACTGAAACTGAGGGGAAATAATGTGGTTCAGGGAAACGGGCTCACAGAATCAGAATCAGGTCTATTATCACCGGTATGTGAAGTGAAATTTGTTAATTTAGCAGCAGTAGTTCAATGCAATACATAATATAGAAGAGAAAAAAATACATAAAATTTAAAAAATAAATAAATAAGTAAATCAATTACAGTATACATATATTGAATAGATTAAAAAAGTGCAAAAAAACAGAAATAATGTATATTAAAAAAAGTGAGGTAGTGTCCAAGGGTTCAATGTCCATTTAGGGATCCGATGGCAGAGGGGAAGAAGCTGTTCCTGAATCACTGAGTGTGTGCCTTCAGGCTTCTGTACCTCCTACCTGATGGTAACAGTGAGAAAAGGGCATGCTCTGGGTGCTGGAGGTCCTTAATAATGGACACTGCCTTTCAGAGACACCGCTCCCTGAAGACATCCTGGGTACTTTGTAGGCTAGTACCCAAGATCGAGCTGACTAGATTTACAACTCTCTGCAGCTTCTTTCGGTCCTGTGCAGTAGCCCCTCCATTTCAGACAGTAATGCAGTCTGTCAGAATGCTCTCCATGGTGCATCAATAGAAGTTTGAGTGCATTTGTTAACATGTCAAATCTCTTCAAACTCTGAATGAAGTACAGTCACTGTGTTGCCTTCTTTATAACTAAATCAATATGTTTGGACCAGGTTAGATACTCAGAGATCTTGACACCCAGGAGCTTGAAGCTGCTCACTCTCTCCACTTCTGATCCCTCTATGAGGATTGGTATGTGTTCTTTCATCTTACCCTTCTTGAAGTCCACAATCAGCTCTTTCATCTTACTGACATTGAGTGCCAGGTTGTTGCTGCAGCACCACTCCACTAGTTGGTATATCTCACTCCTGTACGCCCTCTCATCACCACCTGAGATTCTACCAACAATGGTTGTATCATCAGCAAATTTGTAGATGATAGTTGAGCTATGCCTAGCCACACAGTCATGTGTATATAGAGTAGTGGGCTAAGCACACATGCCTGATACGCCTTACCAGATACTCCATTGGGCCCTTTCGCCTTGCCAGGGCTCACTCTCTTTTAATACAGGCTAACATCAGTTCAGCAGGGATCTTCACAGCTGTTGTTGTGTTCTCCCTTTCAAAATGGGCATAGAAGGCATTGATTTCATCTGGTAGTGAAGCATCGCTGCCATTCATGCTATTGGGTTTCACTTTGTAGGAAGTAACATCTTGCAAACCCTGCCAGAGTTGCTGTGCATCCAATGTCGCCTCCAACCTTGTTCAAAATTGTCTCTTCACCCTTGAAATGGCCCTCCATAAATCATACTTGGTTTTCTGGTACAGGCCTGGGTCACCAGACTTGAATGCCACAGATCTAGCCTTCAGCAGATGACGTACCTCTTGGTTCATCCACAGCTTTTGACTCGGGAATGTACACTAAGTCTTTGTGGGAACACACTCATCCACACAGGTTTTAATGAAGTCGGTAACAACTGCAGCATACTCATCCAGGTTCGAAGACGAGTCCCTAGATACAGTCCAGTCCACAAATTCAAAGCAGTCCTGTAGATGCTCCTGTGCTTCCCTTGTCCAAACCTTCTGGTCCTCACTACTGGTGCTGCAGTCTTCAGTCTCTGCCTATACTCAGGGAGTAGAGGTACAGCCAGGTGATCAGACTTCCCGAAGTGAGGGCATGGAATAGCATGGTAGGCATTCTTGATGGTGGTGTAACAATGGTCCAGTGTGTTGTTTCCTCTGGTATTGCATATGATCTGTTGATGGTAATTGCTTAGTGATTTTTTTCAGACTGGCCTGGTTAAAATCTCCCAAAATGATGGTGAAGGCGTTAGGGTGTGCTGTTTCATGCATGTTGATCCCATTGCCCAGATCATCTAAAGCCTGCTTGACATAGGCCTGAGGTGGACTGTAAATGCTACCAAAATTACCCTAGAGAACTCCCACGGTAGGTAAAAAGGACAACACTTAACTGCTAGATATTCCAGGTCTGGTGAGCAGAACTGGGACAGCACTGATATATTTGTGCACCAAGAGGAGTTGATCATGAGGCATACTCCTCCACCTCTGCTTTTGAGAGACTCTAGATCTATCCTGATGGTGTATAGTAAACCTGTCGATCTGAATCGCTCCATCCAGTACGGAAAGGGTTAACCAGGATTCCGTGAAACAAAGAACACACTAATGACCCTCTGATTCAGCACCCTAGATCTGAAATGATTGACTTTATTCACTAGAGACTGCATGTTTGCCAGCAAGATAGTCAGTATAGGGAGTGTAACAACCTGTTTCCTTAAACGCACTTGGAACCCTGCTCTGCACCCGCGCTTCCTCCAAGGTGTCCTATGTGGGCACTTCCAACACAATCGGCATTGTTTCCATCAGTTTTAAGAAGTGATAGTTCATTTAAATGCATTAAGACATCTTTGTTGACTGTGCTGCCCTTGGAAGTAGTTGTGCTTTTTAGCTGTGTCAGGCTGAAACGGGAATATTTAATCGCATCTGTTGAGAGTATTGCTCCTACTCAAGTCACACTGGACCTTCACCTGATTAAGCTATACAACCCAAGGGCTTTTCAACTACTGAATGGACTATACATCTTCTTCAGGCAAAGTAAGATTCTGCTTGTGGTGCTCATCTTGGAGAGTACCTGCTCCCCTTGACTTAGAGTAAAAGTAGTTAGTTTTACTTTTTCTTCCCACTCAGTTCTAAATGTCAAGGAGAGATTGCACAGAAAGACCCTGATTAGAAACTCTGTTCTCCCAGGACACTGAAGAAGAAGGAAACGAACAGTGACTCTTTGCAATCAAGTGATGAGAGGTTAACCTGCTGATGTAGGTAGGGTTGGATCCCAATGCTGTTTGGGAAACTAATCTCACACCTCCTTTCAGGAACTGAATGTGTTTTAACCAACCAGCTCCATCAGGATGGCTGCAGTAATGCATGTTTTGGGAGGAAAACAGAGGATTCAAAGACTGGCAGGGTGGCAATAGAGGATCAGTGTGAGGGAACCCCCATCATCAGCACTTCCTCATTAAAAAGATCCTTCTGGAGTGCTACAACTTCAAAGTAAAGGACATTTACTATATCTAGGACTTCCCAGGTAATGTACACTTTGACATTACCTTCAATCACCTGGAGGGAAGACAGAAGACACTCTAGGATTTTAGGAAGAAGAGAAAGGAGACTTCACAGTCATGCTGAAGATTCAGCCATGTTTCAACCTCCTTACCCAGAAGGAATGGGTGATAAAGGTTCACATGTTTAATGCACGTGTGCCCATTATGGATGTTCTTACTCTCTTGACTCATATGAATAGCCAGAGGCTTTTTCCCAGAGCTGAAATGGGTAACACAAGGGGGCATAGTTTTAAGGTTTTTGGAAATACAGTCGGCCCTCCTTATCCGTGAATTCCGCATCCGTGAATTCAACCAACTGCGAATCGCAAAAACCCGGAAGTGCTCTTCCAGCACTTGTTGTTCGAGCATGTACAGACTTTTCTTCTTGTCATTATTCCCTAAACAATTCAGTATAATAATTATTTTACATGGCATTTACATTGTATGAGGTATTATAAGTAATCTAGAGATGATTTAAAGTATACGGGAGGATGTGCATGGGTTATTGTGGATCGGGATCAAAAAAAAAATCAGAAGCTCTCTTACTAAGTAAGTCGGAACAGGTACATCCGGTATTATTTAGCGTCAGTTAGTCGAACGTTTGCATTTGTATATAGTATATATTTTACCTTTCTATACATATAATTGGAATAAATATCTGTAATCTGTAATCTGTGATCTGTCAAGTAGGATGCCGTGTACAATCCTGATTTGATGGAGACGGACATGAGAAGCACGGAGGAACATCTGGTGGAACTTTTGAAATGCCTGTTTCGCTGCCGCTGCTACTGTGCAATCAAAAAATCTCCGGGAGGAAGGCCCCGAATCCTCGGCTTTGCCTGTTGCTTGGCAGCCGGGGCCGGGGTCAAAGCGCTCAGCAGAGATGGTGCTCAGTGCTCGGTGTGGAGGGCTGGTCAGAGGCTCAAAGTTTTCGGACAGACTCAGAGTTGGCTGTCGGGTGCTTCCAGGGGCTGTGTCAGCATGGTTGCGGCGCTGGAGGATCATGGCAGGAAGAGTTTCTCTTCCTTCTACCATCAGCGTGAGAAGGTGGGCTGTCAGGACTTTGAGACTTTTTACCATGCCATGGTCTGCTCTTTATCAGATTATGGTATTGCTTTGCACTGTTGGAACTATATGTTATAATTATGTGATTTTTGTCAGTTAGTCTTTTATCAATTATGGTATAGTCTGCACTGCTGTAACTAAATGTTATAATTATGTGATTTTTGTCAATCTTTTATCAATTATGGTATTGTCTGCACTGTTGTAACTAAATGTTAACTATAACTACGTGGTTTTGTGTAGGTTTTTGGTTTGTTGGGTGCTAGTGCTGGTCTCTTGACTTGGTGTGTCTGGGTAGTCTTGTTTTGTTCCTTTCCGGGGAACGTGCTAAGATGGTAGCACGATATTGACACACAGCAGCCTCTCCGGACTCTGGACTGGGGATTACCAAACGTTATGTGGTTTTTCTTGTGCGGTCTGTTTTGTTATGTGCTTTTTTATAATATCATTCCGGAGAACATTGTCCCATTTTTTAACTGCATTGCATTTGTGGTTTCTAAATGACAACAAACTGAATCTGAATCTGAATATAAAGCACTTAAGAACGTATGTTTCAGCGCTGGGCTCGGGAAGTTCCCGAGTTCGATCTAGTGACAGATCACTATGGAGTGCGCTCTCTACTGTGCCGGGTTGATGTGGAGGATCAAAAACCCAGAACCCCCAAACCCCATAATTAAACCACTGTGTTACTTAGTAATAATTGTAGCTTTCATCGGGGCACAGCCTTTCTCACTTTATCTTTTAAAATTGTTCCGATCGTTGACTGACTGTAGCCTAACGCTTTTCCAATGACCGATGGCATTTCACCTCGTTCCCGGTCTCTTTATTATTTCCACTTTATCTTCAATTGTGATCGTGATTATTTTCATGAACAGAAGCACTGCAGATTCAGATCTCTGCCGCTGGGTCCTAAGACAGGTTAAATAAGGTCTTGGGTTCCACTGGGTTCTAAGGTCCACCGTATTGAGTCAAGTGAAGTCAAGTCACTTTTATTGTCATTTCGACCATAACTGCTGGTACAGTACATAGTAAAAATGAGACAATGTTTTTCAGGACATGGTGTTACATGACACAGTACAAAAACAAGACTGAACGACGTAAAAAAAAACAACACAGAGAAAGTTACACTAGACTACAGACCTACACAGGACTGCATAAAGTGCACAAAAAACAGTGCAGGCATTACAATAAATAATAAACAGGACAATAGGGCAAGGTGTCAGTCCAGGCTTCGGGTATTGAGGAGTCTGATAGCTTGGGGGAAGAAACTGTTACATAGTCTGGCCATGAGAGCCCGAATGCTTCGGAGCCTTTTCCCAGACGGCAGGAGGGAGAAGAGATTGTATGAGGGGTGCGTGGGATCCTTCATAATGCTGTTTCCTTTGCAGATGCAGCGTGTAGTGTAAATGTCTGTGATGGCGGGAAGAGAGACCCCGATGATCTTCTCAGCTGACCTCA
Organism: Hemitrygon akajei; assembly: GCF_048418815.1. Taxonomy (NCBI): domain Eukaryota; kingdom Metazoa; phylum Chordata; class Chondrichthyes; order Myliobatiformes; family Dasyatidae; genus Hemitrygon; species Hemitrygon akajei. The sequence continues at coordinate 70,771,502 of NC_133125.1, forward strand.
CTATCCGCTGCAGGGTCTTGTGATCCGAGATGGTGCAATTTCCAAACCAGGCAGTGATGCAGCTGCTCAGGATGCTCTCAATACAACCATTGTAGAATGTGATGAGGATGGGGGGTGGGAGATGGACTTCCCTCAGCCTTCACAGAAAGTAGAGACGCTGCTGGGCTTTCTTTGCTATGAAGCTGGTGTTGAGGGACCAGGTGAGATTCTCCATCAGGTGAACAGCAAGAAATTTGGTGCTCTTTACGATCTCTACTGAGGAACCGTCGATGTTCAGCGGGGAGTAGTCGCTCCATGCCCTCCTGAAGTCAACAACCATCTCTTTTGTTTTGTTCACATTAAGAGACAGGTTGTTGGCTCTGCACCAGTCCGTTAGCCGCTGCACCTCCTCCCTGTAAGCTGACTTGTCGTTCTTGCTGATGAGACCCACCACGGTCGTGTCATCGGCGAACTTGATGATATGGTTCGAGCTGTGTGTTGCTGCACAGTCGTGGGTCAGCAGAGTGAACAGCAGTGGACTGAGCACGCAACCCTGGGGAGCCCCCGTGCTCAGTGTGATGGTGTTGGAGATGCTGCTCCCGATCCGGACTGACTGAGGTTTCCCAGACAGGAAGTCTAGGATCCAGTTGCAGAGGGAGGTGTTCAGGCCCAGTAGGCTCAGCTTTCCAATCAGTTTCTGAGGGATGATTGTGTTGAATGCTGAACTAAAGTCTATGAACAGCATTCGAACGTATGTGTCTTTTTTGTCCAGGTGGGTTAGGGCCACGTGGAGGGTGATGGCAATGGCATCATCTGTTGAGCGGTTGGGACGGTATGCAAACTGCAGGGGGTCCAGTGAGGGGGGCAGCAGGGTCTTGATATGCCTCATGACGAGCCTCTCGAAACACTTCATGATGATGGATGTGAGTGCAACGGGACAGTAGTCATTTAGACAGGACACTGAAGACTTCTTCGGCACGGGGACAATGGTGGCGGCCTTGAAGCACGTTGGAACGGTGGCGCTGCTCAGGGAGATGTTGAAGATGTCAGTGAGAACATCTGCTAGCTGGTCTGCACATCCTCTGAGCACTCTACCAGGGATGTTGTCTGGTCCAGCAGCCTTTCGTGGGTTGACCCTGCACAGGGTTCTTCTCACGTCGGCCACGGAGAGACACAGCACCTGGTCATTTGTAGGAGGGGTGGACTTCCTCGCCGCCACATCATGTTCTGCCTCAAAACGGGCATAGAAGTTATTCAGGTTGAATAAGGGACTTGAGCATCCACGAATTTTGGTATCCGTGAGGGGTCCCGGAACCAATCCCTCGTGGATAAGGAAGGCTGACTGTAAATACTGAGGGGATGTCAGGGGTAAGTTTTTCACACAGAGAGTGGTGGGTGCGTGGAATGCACTGCCGGCAGGGTGGTGCTGGAAGCGGATACAATGGGGTCTTTTAGGAGTCTATTAGATAGGTGCATGGAGCTTAAAAAAATAGAGCTAGAGAAATTCTAGGCAGTTTCTAGAGTAGGTTACATGGTCGGCACAACATTATGGGCCAAAGGGCCTGTAATGTGCTGTAGATTTCTATGTTCTATGTTGAGTGACCAGGAAACTGTGTGGACACCAAAAACCCATTTGGGATCTGAACCAGAACACATCAGGTGAAAGTCAGGGTAAGGGTGGACAATAATCTACCTACACTCAGTGTTTGCCATCAGGGGAACTGTTGTTACCTGGTATATATAGGGCAGCCCAGACTACAACAAAACTGGATATGTGGCACCCAATGTGGTGTAGTCATCTAGACGAACTGCAAGCAATAAGGCCACCAGACCAAACACTTTAGAAAAAGCAAATGTTGCAGCCTCTTTGGGGAGGCAGACCATCTCTACAAGGCCTGACCAATACATGCCTGTACCTACATTTAGATTCAGATTCAGTTTATTGTCATTTAGAAACCACAAATGCAATGCAGTTAAAAAATGAGACAATGTTCCTCCAGAATGATATCAACAAAGCACATGACAAAATAGACTACACCAGAAAATCCACATAACGTTTGGCAATCCCCAATCCAGAGTCGGGAGAGGCTGCTGCGTATTAATATCGCGCTACCATCTTAATGCGTTCCCCGGAAAGGAGCTCCAAATCCACCAGACAAACAAAACCAAAATCTAAAGCTACAAGTCCTGCACAAAACCACATAGTTACAACATATAGTTACAACAGTGCAAATAATACCATAATTTGATTTAAAAAAAAACAGACCATGGGTATGGTAAAAATAGTCCAAAGATGTTAAAAGACTCTAAGTTCGAAAGAAATCACCACACAGTTTCCACAGGTCCACAGGGTCCTGATAGATTCGACATCTCACGCCGGCGGCAGAAGGGAATACCCCCGCTATGGACTTCCACGGCGCCGCCTGACTCAGCCTCGCAGACGTAGCACACAATGAAAGCTCCGTCAAACCCAGCCTCGCAGACACAGCACGCACTGAAAGTGACCTGACCACAGCGGACTCTGAGTCTGTCGAACCTCCGAGCCTCTGACCATCCCCTCCGGCACAGCTTCTCTGAGCACCATCCTCTGCCGAGCGTATTAAGATGCCCCCACCAACGGCCATTGGCAACGTGACCCCGAGGACTGGGGGCCTGTTCTTCTCAGCAGAGTCCCGGACCTCACAGCAGCAGCAGCAACGAAGAGGGCCTTCCTGGAGATTTCCAGATGTTCCTCCGTGCTCCGTGCTCCCACATCCGTTTTTCATTAGATTAGGATTGTGCACGGCACCCCCGCTTAACAAATAACATATCAGCTCCGGAGTGGCCGCTGCAAGCTGCATCGCGCTGCCATCTTAGGCAATAGAGCAGGGAGCTGGATCCAACAAAACCAGAAGAATGCTGAGAACCTGGCAGAGACTGAGGCCAGGAGTGAGGGGAGCCCGATCCCAATCACCCTGCGTTCCTAAACCACACAGACAAGCCCACAGCACCCCCTCCCTTCAGGAAGTGGGGATGGCAGAGGGACAAGAAGGGGATTGGCATGGTGACAAAGAAGTCATCTTAGAAGACACCACACAAGAGACAAAGGGTTTCTGAAAGTAAATGTAATAGGAAGAAATGGACCATGCAACAGTCAGATGCAATCAACCCCCACTGGAAGGAGGATAAAGTAGATATGGAAAAATGATAATGCAAGTTGGATTGAAACGGAGGTGGGTGAGGGTTGGCAGGAAAGAGGTGGGGTGGCTACAGACAAATACAGGTGATGAAAAATTCTACCTGACGCCATCCAACTCTGGAAGACCAGAAGCACCATAGCATCCAGCACACCTCAGCTCCTAGAGATGGAGGACATGGAACTATCAGAGGCAGTAGTTAGAAAAAGAACACAGAATAACCTCCTCCCATCTGCACCCAGGTGAAGTTGGCCACAGCAGTCAGAGTCAACTGCAGGAAGAATGAGACCATGCCTGACAGATCGAACATCCCTTCATTACCAGGTCTGTCTACTGAAGGTGTTGGGGAGAATCTGAGGCCTGCAACAAGAATTGTCTGGAGTAGGTTCGGAAGGTCAAACAAAAAGTGGATTTGTTGAAACTATATTCTCTGTCAATAGCTTGAAATAATTTGGTAAATATGTACAATATACTCTCCAGCCTGCTGTAATTGGTGCAGGTGTGATCTTTTCCCCACTCCTCTGCCTTGATAATTACAGAAAATGTCTTCCAATTTATCTGGGGTCCAAGGTGAACAGTCTGATAAGTCACATTGCACACAACTGGGAGCATAAGTGTACCCAAAGTTGTCCTCATCTTGACAACTCCTTTGTGTGTGGCCACATCAGGTGGTGTGAGGATCCAAGGTACATGCTGAAGTTCTGCCCACCCCTGATGTTGCAAAAAATAGTCCTGGCCTTGTTATCATGCCACATCCAGTCAGCTGCTTATTGCTGTAATACCTATCCTTTGTAGAAGAGTTCTTCCATTCAAACACCTCTAACCACAACTCCAGCAGGCAGTGGCCAGCAAGAAATATCCTGCAGATATTGCAGGAGAGGGACACTATGCATACAGTGGGGTGAATTCATGAGCAAACTGTCCCACTCATCTGGCAGAAAGCCTCATCACCAGATCTGACCAACAAGCATCAAAACCTCACTTGGTTAGCAGTGGAGGTGTCTCTCCCTGTATAGATGATATATCGCCCCCAATGTTTGCCACCCACCAGAATGCCTGAGGTGAGGAAGAGATGGTCACCCTCCTCTTTGCACACTGTAGGTTACTAAGAAGGTGTGGGAAAGTGAGCAAGATGTCTGTAAGGGAATGTTGCATACCAGTAACTGGTCCATGGTACAGAAGTACTGATTGAGGGACACAATTGAAAATCTCTGGTTCCGTCGGCTGCGTAAATCTAGAGAAGACAATCTCCTGTTCTGCCAAATGTGGGAGATTGAAGAACAAGTCCCCCAAATCTCCCTGTTTGTGTGGATGCTGTGTAATTTGTTACCCTGTTACAAATCATTACCACAAAATAACACAGCATACAAATAAAAGAGTTAGCTTTATAATTCTTAATTTGACTAAAGGGTTAGTAAAGAAAAAGCAAAAAAAGAAAAGGGCCCATTTTAATGAGACAGTCTAATGTGCACAAGTTAGAACTCACGTTTCCCCTTTGCCAGTCCTCCTTCGATCTCCCCAGCCTTCGTCAGATCATGGCCCTGCACCGGGTCGAGACCTACGATCTCTTCTCTCTGTCTTCTCCCTTCATCTCCCACCGAACAAAAGGCCCAGATCACCCCGGGGTGTCAGACACACAACACGAAAAACACACTCACTTCATTGGGCAGCTCACATTCCAAATATGTCAAATACCAGTGTAAAACGTACGGTACAGCAGAGTAACTTGAGAGCCGGTGTCAAGTATGGCTCTAGCACAAATACCCTCAACCCGTAGCGATACACTGGAGCTTGGCCCCACTAAGCCTTCAGGAATAGGGTTTTTTCACTTTAGAGTGTTCCTTTATATATTGCTGGGAAAATATTCCCCTCGAGATGCCAAGCTGTTTCCTCACTGGTCTGTCTGCTCAGGTACCCGGGGGCTCACTTTCCTAGGATTTTCCCATCCATCACCCTCCTGCCTGGTATCCCCCTTCCCCACAGTTATGGCATACAATACCAGTCACTCCCCTTCTCACAGCAGTCCTCTGCTTAGATGTACAAAAAAGTTGGATGAACTCAGCAGGTCGGGCAGCATCCGTTGAAATGAACGGTTTCAATAAAGGGTTTTGACCCGAAACGTTGACTGCTTCTTTCAACAGATGCTGTCCGACCTGCTGAGTTCATCAGATTTTTTGTACGTCTTGATTTGACCACAGCATCTGTAGTGTACTTTGTGTTTATTAGTCCTCTGCGTAGTCTGTCCTCTCAGGGGGTCTGACTCCCTGTTGGCTTTATTGTACAGGGTGGCCGCACCCGCCAGTAACAACCGGGACATCTCAGTCCTAAACTCCACCATGAGCTCCTTTACCACTCCCCAGTCACCTCAGCCAAGGGCACCACGACCGAGGACTGTACCCTGCTGACAGAGGCTTCCTGTGCCTCCGTCACATTCTCCTCCTCTCTTACTTCTCTGATCAGTTTGAAAAATAAGGGAAGGGGGCTCGTCTTATGAGATATTCGGAGACCCCAAGTGATCAGGACCTGTGACTGTGCACCTTTTGCCACTTGGATCATTTTTAATTGATTCACCTCAGCTGTTTGAATGATCCACCACCCCCCATCCCCCAACACCACAAGCAACTCAGCTAGAGAGCTGAAACATGTCTGCGAAAAGTTTCTCCTGCTTCACCGGAAACATGTTCTGAAACTTTGTCATAAGCTCCATTGGGCTCTCCGTTGTGCCAAAAACTTTTTTAACGCTTGCATGTAGCCCGCAGAGATAGCAAAGGGGTTCTGTGTCTTTAAAGATCTCACTGGGTCAGCAGCCAGCCCCCTCAAACTGTCTTTTTTCATCATCAGAGCACAGCCACACATCCAAGCATCTGAGAGGTCTGCTCTGTCCAAGTCTCATACTTCTCTTCCCCTTTTGGGGTGGGCTTCATTCCCGAGAACATGCTGAGCTTATGAACATGCTGGGACTTTGAACTTGGGCAGTTTGCCATTTATTTGCCAGAGTGGTAAGGGCAGATACCAACTCAGAAAGCTCAGCCCTCGCTGGAGGATTCATTAGACCTTCTACATCAGATCACTCCTTCCCCTTGCCCTACAGAATCGAGAGCAATTTGCCTTTAAAGTCACCACTCCCAGCTGTGGGAGACTCGGCTTGCAATTCTGCCCACTTCACCTATACTCTCCTCCTGTGGACAGCCACAGCACCCCCTCTCCAGAGGCCTCAGTGGTACCTGACTGTTCTAGCGTTACATCAGTGCTAGTCTGACTAGAGCAAAGTCTTTACCCGCCATTTTGTCAAACCTCCACTCCACAATGGTAACTGTTCCTAATGCTTTAACCATACTTAAAGTCAGAATTAACAATTTATCGGGACTACGAATGTCTACCCTACTCAATACGCACACATTCATTACCAGTTACCCCATGGATTCACACCACCACTCAACCCCTGCAGCAACTATAACCACGTATCTTAATCACTTTACCAGACAAAAGTTTAACACAGGCTTAAACACACAGCTGACTCGATTAATGCACAGGGCAATCACACAGCATCCAACAAAATCAATCCCGGATGAGTCCCCACAATGAAACCTCGACGGTTTCCTTGGCTGCATGTCGAGGAAAGACAAACTCCAGTCCCACCAAACCCCTGAGATTGAATTGGCTCTCCCACCCCAAACCCCGCTTTGTGTGGATGCTGGCAATTTGCTACCCTGTTACAACTCAGAGCCACTCTCCCTCCAACAAAATTATTCTTTTTTTTCATGAGTTTGAGATAATTTGTCACCCCTTCATTCATATAAATCTTATTTTGAAATGAAATCAAATATTCAAAGAGCACCATTGCACACATGTGGGCCCCTGGTATGATAAGCACTATTTATTGTTCCAGGGACTTCCCCACCCAATTCTCTCCTTCCATGTGTGGTAATGGAAAGAGTCTAGACTACGATCTTTCCCCATAGAGCCTTAGCACTGGCTGCAGCGAGCTTCATTGTGTAACACCCTGGGAAAGGTTTCACGGCTAACATAATGGTCTTTCTGTAGAAGCAGCATTCGGGTTTTGGTCAGAGAGAAGAGATGCATTGGAATGTGAGCCGTCCAATGAAGGGAGTGTGTGTTTCATGTTGTGTACCTGACACCAGTGTGAGCTGGGTCTTTTGTTCGGTGGGAGATGAAGGGAGAAGGTGCTGGAGGGAAGTGGTCGTAGGACTCAAAACGGAATGGGGCCATGAAGTGACGAAGCTCGAGGAGATCGAAGAAGGAGAAACAGTGAGCTCCAATTTGTGCACATTAGACTGTTTCATTAAAACGGGCTCTTTTCTTTTTTGCTTTTTCCTTACTTACCCTTTAGTCAAAATAAGAATTATAAAGCTAAATCTTTTAATTGTTTGCAGTGTACTGTCTGCTATTTTTTGGTCCTTATTTGTAACAGGGTAAACTATCACATAGCAATCACACAAACAGGGGATTTTGGGGGGGGGGGCTTGTGCTTCAATCCCCCACATTTGCCTTCCCCAGAGATTGTCTTCCCCAGACTTACTCAGCTGACGGACCCCGAGTGTATCAATTGTGGGGACTCGTCCGGGATCAATATTGTTGGATGCTGTGTGATTGCCCTGAGTATTGATCCAGTGGGTTGTGTGTTTAAGTCTGTGCTAAACTATTATCTGGTAAAGTGATTATGATACGTGATTATGGATGCTGCCAGGGTTGTGCAGTGGTGCGAATCCACGGAGTTACTGGTAACAAATATGTGCATGTTGAGTGGGGTAGACATTCATATACCTGATGAGTTGTTAATTCGAATTTGAAATGCTATTAAAGCTGTAGGAAAAGTTACAATTATGAGTGAAGGTTTGATAAAATGGTGGCAAAGACTTTGTCCTGGTCCAGACAGGCACTGATGTAATGGCAGTGGAACTGCCTGGTACTATTGGGGCCCTGGGAGAGGGGGGACTGAGGGCTTTCCATACTTTCCAGGAGGAGGAGAGTGCAGGGGAGTGGGCTGAATCACAAATTGAGTCTCCTGTAGCTGGGAGCAGAGACTTTAAAGACAGGGTGCTCTCATTTCTGCAAGTGAGGGGAAGGAGTGGTCTGATGTAGAAGATCTAATGAGTCCTTTAGCGATGGCTGAGCATTCTGAGTTGGTAGCGGCCCTTACCTCCCTGGCGAGTCAATGGCAAAATGCCCAGGTTCAAAGTCCTAGCTATTGTAGGCTCTGCCTGTTCTCAGGAACAAAGCCCACCCCTAAAGGGGAAGAGGAGTATGAGACTTGAGTGGAGCAGACCTCTCAGTTACTGAATGAATGGCATTGAACCAGAGAACCATAGAACATTACAGCACAGAAACAGGCCTTTTGGCCCTTCTTGGCTATGCCAAACCATTTTCTGCCTAGTCCCACTGACCTACACCTGGGCCATATCCCTCCAAACCCCACTCATCCATAGTTTTTCTTAACTGTCAAAAGTGAGCCCGCATTCACCACTTTATCTGGCAGCTCATTCCACACTCCCACCACTCTCTGCGTGAAGAAGCCAATGTTCCCTTTAAACTTTTCCCCCTTCACTCTTAACCCATGACCTCTGGTTTTTTCCTCCCCTAGCCTCAGTGGAAAAAGCCTGCTTGCATTCACTCTATCTATACCCATCATAATTTTATATACCTTTATCAAATCTCCCCCCATTCTCCTACGCTCCAGGGAATAAAGTCTTAACCTATTCAACCTTTCTCTGTAACTCAGTTTCTCAAGTCCCAGCCACATCCTTGTAAACCTTCTCTGCACACTTTCAACCTTATTAATATCCTTCCTGTAATTATGTGACCAAAACTGCACACAATACTCCAAATTCGGTCTCACCAATGTCTTATACAACCTCACCATTACATTCCAACTCTTATAAATACTTTGATTTAGAAAGGCCAATGTACCAAAAGCTCTTTTTACGACCCTATCTACTTGTGACGCCACTTTTAGGGAATTATGTATCTGTACTCCCAGATCCCTCTGTTCTACTGCACTCCTCAGTGTCCTACCATTTACCTTGTATGTTCTACCTTGGTTTGACCTTCCAAAGTGCAATACCTCACACTTGCCTATATTAAACTCCATCTGCCATTTTTTAGCCCATTCCTTCAACTGGTCCAAATCCCTCTGCAAGCTTTGAAAACCTTCCTCACTGTCCACTACACCTCCAATCTTTCTATCATCAGCAAATTTGCTGATCCAATTTGCCACATTATCATCCAGATCAATTTACTACCTCTCCATGTATAGCTAGCGACTGAATCTTCCTAACTAACCTCCTATGCGGGACCTTGTCAAAGGCCTTACTGAAGTCCATGTATACAATATCCACCGCCTTCCCTTCATCCACTTTCCTGGTAACTTCCTCGAAGAACTCTAATAGATTGGTTAAACATGACCTACCATGCACAAAGCCATGCTGACTTTTTCTAATAAGTCCCTGTCTATCCAAATACTTGTAGATCCTATCTCTTAGTATTCCTTCCAATAATTTACCTACTACTGATGTCAAACTTACCGGCCTATAATTTCCCGGCTTACTTTTTGAGCCTTTTTTAAACAACGGAACTACATGAGCTATCCTCCAATCCTCCATACCTGACCGTTGGATATCGACATTTTAAATATTTCTGCCAGGGCCCCTGCAATTTCAACACTAGTCTCCTTCAAGGTCCAAGGGAATACCTTGTCAGGTCTTAGGGATTTATCTACTCTGATTTGCCTCTAAACAGCATGCATCTCCTCCTCTTTAATCTGTATAAGTTCCATGACCTCCCTACTTATTTGCCTTGTTTCCATAGACTCCATTCCAGTTTCTTTAGTAAATACAGATGCAAAAAGCCCATTTAATATCTCTCCCATTTCTTTTGGTTCCATACATAGCTGACCACTCTGAACTTCAAGCGGACTAATTTTATCCCTTACTATCCTTTTGCTCTTAACATACCTGTAGAAGCTGTTAGGATTATCCTTCACCCTGACTGCCAAAGCAACCTCATGTCTCCTTTTAGCCCTCCTGATTTCTTTCTTAAGTATTTTCTTACTCTTTTTATATTCCTCAAGCATCTTATTTACTCTCTGTTGCCTATACATGTTATACATCTCTCTCTTCTTCTTTATCAGAGTTCCAATATCCCTCGAGAACCAAGGTTCCTTATTCTTATTCATTTTGCCTTTAACCCTGGCAGGAACATACAAACTCTGCACTCTCAAAGTTTCTCCTTTGAAGGCGTCCCAGTTACCAATCACATCCTTGCCAGAGAACAACCTGCCCCAATCTACGCTTTTTAGATCCTTTCTCATTTCTTCAAATTTGGCCTTTTTCCAGTTTAGAACTTCAACTCAAAGACCAGATCTATCTATATCCATGATCAAGTTGAAACTAATGATGTTATGATCACTGGAACCAAAGTTTTCCCCTACACACACTTCCGTAACCTGCCCTAACTCATTTCCTAATTGGAGATCTAATATTGCATCCTCCCTAGTTGGTACATCTATATATTGATTTAGAAAACTTTCCTGAACACATTTTACAAACTCTAACACGTCTAGACCTTTAACAGTATGGGAGTCCCAATCAATATGCAGAAAATTAAAATCCCCTACAATTACAACTTTCTGTCTCCTGCAGTTGTCTGCTATCTATGCTATCTATGCTATCTGCTATCTATGACCGCCTCATTCTCCCTTATGAGTTGAAGGTCATCCAGCTGCTGCTCCAGATTCCTCACACGGTCTTCCAGATCGCCCAGAAGATTATTACCACCACACACAACCTTACTATTTGTGATTTTGCATGAACTACTAACATCATTTATTTTTTACCCCAGTTCCACTATCTACTCTGGCACTCTGGCTCCCATCCCCCTGCAAATCTAGTTTAAACCCTCCCCAATAGCACTAACAAACCTCCCTGCAAGGATATTGGTCCCCTTGTAGTTCAGCTGTAACCCATCTCTCTTGTACAGGTCCCACTTGCCCTAGAAGAGGTCTCAATGATCTAGAAATCTGAAACCCTGCCCCCTACACCAGTTTCTCAGCCACGTGTTCACCTGCCAGAGCATCCTACTCTTACCCTCACTGGCACGTGGCACAGGCAGCAATCCGGAGATTACTACCCTCGAGGTCCTGTTTTTCAACTTCCTACCAAGCTCTCTGTACTCACTCTTCAGGACCTCCTGACTCTTTCTACCAATGTCATTGGTAGCGATGTGTACCATGACATCCAGCTGATCTCCCTCCCACTTCAGAATGCTGTGCACGTGATAGGAGACATCCCTGACCCTGGCACCTGGGAGGCACCAAACCATCCGGGAGTCTCTGTCACGGCCACAGAATCTCCTGTCTGTACCCCTGACTATGGAGTCCCCTATCACTACCGCTCTCCTCTTCTTCCCCCCTCCCTTCTGCACTGCAGAACCAGACTCAGTGCCAGAGATCCGGCTGCCGCAGCTTGTCCCAGGTAAGCCATCCCCCCCAACAGTATCCAAATTGGTATACCTGTTCTGGAGGGGAAAGGCCACAGGGGAACCCTGCACTGCCTGCCCTTTCCCCTTCCCTCGCCTGACGGTAGCCCAATTACCTGTGCGCTACCCGGAAGCTACTATCTATAAACTGTTCAGTCTCCTGTGTTATGACCCCAGCCCCCTCCTTTGTGAGATTCGCAAGAGCCCTAGTCAAAGGGGGGGGTCAAATGACCCAAGAGAGAGAGGGAGACGTGCTGAAGACCACGTTCCCCCGGGAAGCAGAATATAGCGACTCTTTGACTATTGTCTCATGAAGACCACATGTAAAGCCCTCAGGCAAAGTGGGCTGGTCGCTCAACAAGACAAAAGCCTCGGACATAGCCATTGTCTTGGGAGACACCTTTGTGGGATAAGGAACTAGCCTACGTGCAAAATCTCAGGGCAATGTGAGGTGGGTAATGGGGGAAGGATTGCCTCGCCCCCCTACCCTGATGGACATCTACAACCCTGCCAGTCCAGATAAAAGGTGGGCTGCCGAGGCGGGGCGCCAGACGCACCAGAAGATACGCGAGAATTCCTGCGACCGCGTTTTGAGAGCGACAGTCAGTGGTGGGGTTCGTGTGCATCCTTTCCTTGCCTGGGATTGGCGACCTCACCACGGAAGAATGGCCTAGCTACAGGGGAAGCCACAGATGAGAGTCCATTCCCCAACGAGACTTCCGACTACCTCCTACAGGTTGGAAAACCTGTCGGGTAAATGTTTCATTCTCTCTCTCTCTTTCTAACAAAAGTGCACCAACGCGACACCATGACAACTGCAGTGACCGCAAAAAGACTTTTAAATATCCAGTAAACAATATATATCTACATTACCCCTAGACAACGATAGAGCTTATTTCTGATTGATTATTACTATACCTGTGCTTTAGATTGAGTTGTGATGACGTCTATGATCTGAATGTTTTGTATTAACCATACGTTTGTGCCCCTTTATAAATAAAAACGTTTGAAAATAGTAGCATCAGGCTTCGGTGGACCCATCTATCTTTGCTGGAAAATTACCCGGTTACTGGGGAACGTAACACCTGAATGATGAGGTCATCCAGCTCCAGCTCCAGCTCCAGTTCCCTAACGCAGTCCTTTAGGAGCTGCAGCTGGATGTACTTACTGCAGGTATCGTCGTCAGGGAGACCTCCGGTCAGGGAGACTTCCCACATCCTGCAAGAGGAGCATTCCAACATCCTGCCTGGCATATTCTCTAGTCTGAACAAAAAAAAAGAAGAAAAACAGAAACTTACCAGAACTTACCTTCGCCGAAGCCTGATTGAGCCAAAGCCGCCTCACTCTGACTCAGTCCACTCCAACGATGGCCGCTGTATATGGCGGTCTCTCTTTTAAACCTTGGTGCACTACGTCACGTGCCTGCGCAGTCTAGCCTCTTTTCCCTGAGCTGTTAAAGAAAAACGACCTTCTTTCCGCGATGCCTTCAGTCTTCCACTCTCAGCCTCTTGCTTTGATTGAAAAGACTGTTGAAACTTTTTCTCTCCCTTTTAAACCTTGGCGCACTATATCACGCGCCTGCGCAGTCTAGCCTCTTTTCCCTCTAGCCTCCTTTACTCTGATGACATAAAATGACAGTGATTGGTTGAGAGTTTGAGAGGCCGGCTGCTGACGTAGTGAGAGCCCTAAAGACACAGAACCCCCTTGCCACTTCTGCGGCCTACATGCAAGCACTAGAGAAGGTGTTTTGTGCGACGGGAAGCCCATTGGAGCTCATGACGGGGTTTCAGAACATGTGTCAGGAGAAGGGGGAGAAGCTTCCTGCCTACATTTTTTAGCTGGAGAGGCAGCTAAATTACTTGCCTCGTAGAGTGGCCATTCAGACAGCTGAGGAGGATAAGTTAAGAATGGACCAAAAAGTGAAAGGCACCCAGTCCCAGTCCCAGAAGCTTGAGGTCTCCAACTGTCTCATCAGAAACGCTCCCCTTCCTTGCTTGTTGAGCTGATCAGAGAAGTACGGGAGGAGGAGGACGGGTTGGAGATGTGGGGGAGGGACTCCATCAGCAAGGTACAGTCCTCGGTAGAAGCCCCTGTGTTGAAATGACCACGGATAGCCCAATGCAGGCGTGGTAAAGGAGATAGTGGCAGAGTTGAGAACTGAGATGCCCCGGTTGTTATCATTGGGCGCAGCCATGTATGATGGAGCTGGCAGGGAGGCAGACCCTCTGAGGGGACGGACTAGCAGCTGGGGACCTGCGAGAAGGGGAGTGGCTGGTATCATCTGTTATAACTGTGGTGAAGAGAGACACTCCAGGCATGAGTGTGAACGATGGGGAACTCCTCGGGTACCTGAGTGGAGAGATCCAGTGAAGGAACAGCCTGGCATCTCGGGAGGAACATGTTCCCAGCAATATATCCAGGAACACCCTAAAACAAAATAAAAACTATTCCTGAAGACTTACTCTGCTGTACTATTCATTTTACAACCGGTATTTGACACATTTACCATTGACACCACTCTGAGCATTAGAGATCTGGGGTGTGCGGGTGATGGCTACTTGTCATTGAAGCTGGAGTTTTCGGAGACAGATGTGGGAGTAGCTGAGGTCGTTGATACATTAGCACTGGTTTATCCGGACCCTATTGAGAAGGGCAGAGTTTAATTTCTCATGGGGATGAATAATTCTATTGTGAGGAGGCTAGTGGCAGTCTGCAAGGAGAAAGCTGGAGAGAGCTTTTTGAAAACATTGTCCGTTCACCCGGTGTTTCGATCACTGAGCCAAATAATGAGCTTAAATGAGGGACTGTGTGGTTTACCCATTCAGAACCAGTCGTGTTACAGCCTGGGGGTGGGGGGGGGGGGTAGCGAAAATAATGGGAAACCCCTAATTTCCCAGTATGCCTGAGGCTGAGGCCCTCTTGATGGATGCTCCGGAAGGCCACGAAAAGGAGTCGAGTTTACCTGCTGGGGTACTGGTGAGGCCCGAAATGCAGAAGCCCTCGGTTGTACAGGTGAGCAGGATAGCAATGATTGTGAGGAACATTACGAAGAGGGAGGTCAACTTCCAGCGGGGGAATACCCCTGGTACGCCTCTTCCCAGTGACAGTAATGTCTAGTGTCCTTGTGAGGCAAGCCAGGGAGAAACTATCTGAAAAAGGGGAAGCTGACTGCTGAGTCATTCAACTTTGGGGACCTGCGGGTTGGAAAAGGAGGCTGGTAGAGAAGATGTTGAAGCAGGAAGGTGTTTTTTCCACTGACGAGTTTGGTGTGGGTTGTTCCAAGAGCACGCGTCACACCACCCATTCAGAAAAAGGTCGGCGACTGGCCCTTGCAGAGGTGGAAGATGTTTGGCAGCAGGAAGCTGGGATCATCACTGAGGTCCGAAGCCCCATGCATCCCCAATAGTAGTGGCCAGGAAGAAAAATGGGAAAGTACGCATATGTGTGGACTATCTGACTCTGTACAGGCACACAGTTCCTGACCAGTACACAGTCCCAGGTTTTGAGGATTCATTGGCCTGTCTGTGTGGTGCACAGTGGTTCAGTGTGCTGGACTTGAGGAATGGATATTACCAAATCCCCATGATTGAGGCTGACAAAGAGAAGACGGCATTTACATGTCCACTGAGATTCTCCCAGTTCAAAACAATGCGCCAGGGCATATTGGGAGCCCCTGCAACCTTCCAGCAGGTCATGGAGAAAACAATGGAGGACAAAAACTTGCTTGAGGTATTGGTGTATCTGGATGACCTCATAGTGTTCGGATCTACCTTGGAGGAACACAAAGCGAAGCTACTGAAGGTGCTGGGCTGCCTGAAAGCTGAAGGGTTAAAACTTTCCCTGGACAAGTGCTAGTTCTGTAAGACATCTGTCAGCTATGTTGGGCACATAGTCTTACAGTATGGAGTAGCTACAGATCCAAGATAGATGCAGTGACCACATGGCCAAGGCCACAAACTGTGAGCATTTTGCGTTCATTCCTTGGGTTCAGTAGGTACTATCAGATGTTTGTGAAGGACTACTCTAAAGAGAGTCATCCTTTAAATCAGATTGTATGTGGTTACCCTCCCTTGGGGAAGAACGGGAAGAGGACGAAAGGAGAGGATGGTAAAGATTATCTTAGACCTTCAGAGCCATTTGGAATGAGATGGGATGAAGAGTGTGAAGAGGCCTTTCAGTTGCTGAAGGAGATGCTGATGAAAGTGCCTGTGCTGGCTTTTGCAGACCCCCAGTTGCTGTATGTATTGCATACAGATGCCAACAGAGAGGGCTTAGGGGGTGTCCTGTATCAGGATTAGGGCACAGTGTTCAGACATGTGGCATTTGTCAGCTGGAGTCTATCACCCTCTGAGCAAAATTACGCCATGCACAAACTTTAGTTTCTGGTATTGAAATGGTGCTCTGGTGGATAAACTAAGTGACTATCTATATGGTGCCAAGTTTGAGGTGAGGACGGACAGAAATTCCCTAACTTATATCCTGACCTTGGTGAAATTGGATGCCACAGGCCTTCGGTGGTTGGTGGCGTTGTCTGCCTATAATTTCAGCCTGAAGTACCGGCCGGGGAGCCGGAACATTGTTGCCGATGCTTTGTCCCAACATGCACATAAAGGGCTGGACAGGGACAGAGAGTGGGAGAACGTTCCTGCCCCTGGAGTGAAAGCCATGTGCTAGTCTTCCATCACAGGGAAGGCAGAGGAAATGCAAGGGCAGGATGGAGCGGTAGATCATTTGGGAGCTTCTTATGGCACCATTCCACAGGTTTATTGCAGCCTGACTGCCCTGAAGACAAAGCCGTTGCAGGAATTGAGTCCTGGGGAAGTGCAGCCGCTCAGCGAGATGACCCGGGCATTGGTTCTGTTTGGTCAGCAGTTGTGGGGACGTGATCCAAGCAGACAAGATGAGTCACTGTGCAGTGTCTGTGCTACTGAGAGAATGGCCCGCATTGGAGTTGAGGAACCAGGTTCTACACAGAGTCCTGTCGCCTCCGGACCAGCCTCGGCATTCCCAGCTGGATCTGCCTGAGAAGTATCAGTGGATTATGTTGAAGTCACTATATGATGATTCTGGCCATTTGGGGGTTAACAAGACCTATGGATGGCTCAGAGATTTGTTCCACTGGCCCCAAATGAAATTAGAGTTCGAAGAGTATTGTAAGTCAGGCATTTGATGTATTTGGAGGAAGATGCTGCCTACGAGGGCCACTCCATTATCCCACTTGCAGAGTTTGGGACCACTTCATTTAGTGTTTATGCATTAATGTATTATCTATCAATAGATGCCAGCAACACGGTGAATGTCTTGGTCAGTACGGATCACTACACCAGATATGCGCAACCTTTCCCTACCAAGGATCAAAGTGTTATGGGAGAAGTATTTCACTTATTATGGCCTCCCTAGACAGATACATAGTGATCAGGTACAAGATTTTGAGAGCAAATTCATCCATGAGTTGCTGAGCATGCTCAGAGTCGAGAAGTCAAGGACTACGCCTTATCACCTGCATGAAGCAAGGTTGCCCATTGACCACTGTTTACAGACTGGTGGGGAAGATCTACCACTGAAGACTTATCTGAAGTATGAGAAGGGAACTGAAAAAGGCTTATGAATAAGCCAAGGTCGTGGCTACCCTTCACAAACTTTGCAATTATTGATGAAGAGATTCCCAACCCTTCTCACGCTGAGACGGGTGAAATGGAGAGAACTAGCAGTGGACAGGCAGGTTTGCAGTTTGACAATGACAGGATGCTGGACTCTGCCAAGTGATGCGAGGACCTGAGTAATGGACAGGCAGGTTTGCAGTTTGACAACGACGGGATGCTGGACTCTGCCAAGTGACGCGAGGACCTGAGTAATGGACAGGCAGGTTTGCAGTTTGACAACGACGGGATGCTGGACTCTGCCAAGTGACGCGAGGACCTGAGTAATGGACAGGCAGGTTTGCAGTTTGACAATGACGGGATGCTGGACTCTGCCAAGTGACGCGAAGACCTGAGTAATGGACAGGCAGGTTTGCAGTTTGACAATGACGGGATGCTGGACTCTGCCAAGTGACGCGAAGACCTGAGTAATGGACAGGCAGGTTTGCAGTTTGACAACGACGGGATGCTGGACTCTGCCAAGTGACGCAAGGACCTGAGTAATGGACAGGCAGGTTTGCAGTTTGACAACGACGGGATGCTGGACTCTGCCAAGTGACGCAAGGACCTGAGTAATGGACAGGCAGGTTTTCAGTTTGACAACGACGGGATGCTGGACTCTAAAGTAACTGGGCAAGAAAGCGAGCTCTGCCAAGTGACGAGGGAACCTGAGTTGATGGGAGGCACGAGTAATGGACAGGCAAAGGCCTCCCCAGGTAGACAGGAAAGAATCAAAGGAGTGTCTGAAGCTGAAGAAGTAGATGATACGGTAAGGAGGGTTCAATGAATCAGGAGACCCTCAGACAGATTAGCCTATGTCGCACCCAGGGAACAGAGTGAGGCACCTATCGCTTTGGTAAGGTACATCACAGCCATTTACACCAGGGTTGGACTTCGTGCTTTTTCTGAAGGGTTGACAAATTATGTCAATGTCATGAAGACATGACTAATTTTGGTGGGGGGGGGGTAGTTTAATGCCCTGGGACAGGTTTCACTTTCTGGAGAAGCTGTGTTTGTTTCTGGAGAAGTCTTTGTTTGGCATGAGATAAGGAGAGAAAACTGGAGAGAACCGGTAGTGGGATACAATCTGGCGGGGAGACCGTGGTTTAATGGAGCCAGGCACCAAGATTGACTGAGGATCGGTGAATTGAGCTCCAAATGGTGCACATTTGATTTTAATTGCAATGAGCTCTTTTTGTTATTTCTCTCTTCTTTACTAATGCCTCAGTCAAGATTCATAAATATAATTCCTTTAATCATATGCAGTGTGCTGTCTGTTATTTCTTGGCACTGAGTTGTAGCATGGTAGAAAATTACACATCATCCACACAAACTGAGGATTGAGTTGGGAGAACCGCCTCGATCTAACGGGTTAGTGGGGCTGAAGAGTGTCTTTCCTAGACTTACACAGCTAAGAAAACCAGCAGCGTTTCATTTGTATCACCATCAATGTGAAACTCTCCTGAATTTCCCTCCCAGAAGTTTATAATCAATTCCTTAGTCTGGCTGACTTTATTGAACAGTGACTGCCTGATGGAGCTTTTCAGAGAGTAACAGAAATGATAACCAAGACAAGCTGCTTTTGACAGCTATTCTCAACTTTGCCACCATAGAACAATAGAACATTACAGCACAGAAACAGGGCCTTTGGCCCTTCTTGACTGTGCTGAACCATTTTTCTGCCTAGTCTCACTGACCTGCACCTGGCCCACATCCCTCCATACACCTCTAATCCAGCCCGTTTTTACCACTTCATCTGGCAGCTCATTCCACACTCCCACCACTCGCTGTATGAAGAAGCCCCCCCTGATGTTCCCTTTAAACATTTCCCCCTTCACCCTTAACACCACAATTGCAGGTCGTATCTTGGGTAATGATGAGTCTGAGTACAGAGAGGAAATTAAGAACCTGGTGGCATGGTGCGAAGACAATAACCTATCCCTCAACGTCAGCAAGATGAAGGAATTGGTTGTTGACTTCAGAAGGAGTAGCGGACCGCACGACCCCATCTACTTCAGTGGTGCGCAGGTGGAACAGGTCAAAAGCTTTAAGTTTCTCGGGGTGAATATCACAAATGACCTGACTTGGTCTAACCAAGCAGAGTCCACTGCCAAGAAGGCCCACCAGCACCTTTACTTCCCGAGAAAGCTGAAGAAATTTGGCCTGTCCCCTAAATCCCTCACTAATTTTTATAGATGCACCATAGAAAGCATTCTTCTAGGGTGCATCACAACCTGGTATGGAAGTTATCCTGTCCAGGACCGGAAGAAGCTGCAGAAGATCATGAACACAGTCCAGCACATCACACAAACCAATTTTCCGTCCTTGGATTCACTTTACACCGCACACTGTCGGAGTAGTGCTGCCAGAATAATCAAGGACACAACCCACCCAGCCAACATACTTTTTGTCCCTCTTCCCTCCGGGAGAAGGTTCAGGAGCTTGAAGACTCGTACGGCCAGATTTGGGAACAGCTTCTTTCCAACTGTGATAAGACTGCTGAACGGATCCTGACCCGGATCTGGGCCGTACCTTCCAAATATCTGGACCTGTTTCTCAGTTCTTTTGCACTACCTTACTTTCCCTTTTCTATTTTCTAATTATGATTTATAATATAAATTTTTATTATATTTACTATTGATTTGTACTCCAGGGAGCGCGAAGCGCAGAATCAAATATCGCCGTGATGATTGTATGCTCTAGTATCAATTGTTTGGCGACAATAAAGTAATAAAGTAAAGTAACCCATGTCCTCTGGTTTTTTCTCCCCTAGTCTCAGTGTAAAAAGCCTGCTTGCATTTACTCTGTCTATACCCATCATAATTTTATACACTTCTATCAAATCTCCCCTCATTCTTCTACGCTCCAGGGAATAAAGTCCTAACCTATTCAACCTTTCTCTGTAACTCAGTTTCCCAAGTCCTGGCAACATCTTTGTAAACCTTCTCTGCACTCTTTCAACCTTATTAATATTCTTCCTGTAATTTGGTGACCAAAACTGCACACAATACTCCAAATTCGGCCTCACCAATGTCTTATACAACCTCACCATAACATTCCAACTCTTAGACTCAATACTTTGATTTATAAAGGCCAATGTACTAAAAGCTGTCTTTACTATCCTATCTACCTGTGACGCTACTTTTAGGGAATTTTGTATCTGTATTCCCAGATCTCTCTGTTCTCCTGCACTCCTCAGTGTCCTACCATTTACCTTGTATGTTCTACCTTGGTTTTTCCTTCCAAAGTGCAATACCACACATTTGTCTGTATTAAACTTCATCTGCCATTTTTCAGCACATTTTTTCTGCTGGTCCAGATCCCTCTGCAAGCTTTGAAAACCTTCCTCACTGTCCACTACGCCTCCAATCTTTGTATCATCAGCAAATTTGCTGATCCAATTTACCATATTATCATCCAGATCATTGATATAGATGACAAATAACAATGGACCCAGCACTGATCCCTGTGGCACACCACTAGTCACAGGCCTTCACTCAGAGAAGCAATCCTCCACTACCACTCTCTGACTTCTCCCATTGAGCCAATGTCTAATCCAGTTTACTACCTCACCATGAAAACCTAGCGACTGAATCTTCCTAACTAACCTCCCATGCGGGACCTTGTCATAGGCCTTACTGAAGTCCACGTAGACAACGTCCACTGCCTTCCCTTCATCCACTTTCCTTGTAACCTTGAAAAACTCTAATAGATTTGTTAAACATGACCTACCACGCACAAAGCCTCGTTGACTCTCCCTAATAAGTCCCTATCTATCTAAGTCCTTGTAGATCCTGTCTCTTAGTGTTCCTTCCAATAATTTACCTACTACTGACATCAAATTTACTGGCCTATAATTTTCCAGATTACTTTTAGAGACTTTTTTAAACAACAGAACAACATGAGCTATCCTCTAATCCTCCGGCACATCTCCCGTAGATACCAACATTTTAAATATATCTGCCAGAGCCCCTGCAATTTCAACACTTGTCTCCTTCAAGGTCCTAGGGAATACCGTGTCAGGTCCTGGGGATTTATCTACTCTGATTTGCCTCAAGATAGCAAGCACCTCCTCCTCTTCAATTTTATCGCTTACTATCCCTTTGCTCTTAATATACCTATATACCTGTAGATGCTCTTTGTATTATCCTTCACCTTGACTGCCAAAGCTACCTCATGTCTTCTTTTGGCCCACCTGACTTCATTCTTAAGTATTTTTTTGCACTTTTTATACTCTTCAAGTACCTTATGTGCTCCCTGTTTCCTATACATGTCATACATCTCTCTCTTCTTCTTTATCAGAGTTCCAATATCCCTGGAGAACCAAGGTTCCTTATTCTTATTCACTTTGCCTTTAGTCCTGACTAGAACGTACAAACTCTGCACTCTCTGAATTTCTCCTTTGAAGGCCTCCCACTTACCAACGACATCCTTGCCAGAGAACAACCTATCCCAATCCATGCTTTTTAGATCCTTTCTCATTTCTTCAAATTTGGCCTTTTTCCAGTTTAGAACCTCAACCCAAGGACCAGATCTATCTTTATCCATGATCAAGTTGAAATTCATGGTGTTATAATCACTGGAACCAAAGTGTTCCCCTACACACACTTCCGTCACCTGTCCTAACTCATTTCCTAATAGGAGATCTAGTATTGCATTCTCTCTAGTCAGTACCTCTATATATTAATTTAGCAAACTTACATGAACACATTTTACAAACTCTAACCAGACTGGACCTTTAACAGTATGGGAGTCCCAATCAATATGCAGAAAATTAAAATCCCCTATTATCACAACTTTATGTTTCGTGCAGTTGTCTGCTATCTCTCTGCAGATTTGCTCCTCCAATTCTCGCTGACTATTGGGTGGTCTATAATACAACCCCATTAATGTGGTAATACCTTTCCTGTTTCTCAGCTCCACCCATATGGCCTCTAATCTGTCCTACCTGAGCAATGATGTAACATTTTCCCTGACTAGTAATGCCTCCGCCACCCCCCCACCCCCACCCTTCATCCCTCTGCCTCTATCATGTCTGAAACATTGGAACCCTGGAACATTAAGCTGCCAGTCCTGCCCCTCCTGTAGCCAAGTTTCACTAATGGCTATGATGTCATAATTCCATGTGTCAATCTGTGCTGTCAGCTCTTCAGCCTTCTCCACAATACTCCTCTCATTGAAATAGACGCACCTCAGAAGATTATTACAACCACACACAACCCTTCTATTTGTGAGTTTTCATGAACCTTTAACATTTATTTTCACCCCCGCTCCACTACCTACTCTGGCACTCTGGTTCCCATCCCCCTGCAAATCTCGTTTAAACCACCCTCCCCACCCCCCAATAGCACTAACAAACCTCCCTGCAAGGATATTGGTCTCCCTGTAATTCAGGTGTAACCTGTCTCTCTTGTACAGGTCCCACCTGCTCCAGAAGAGGTCCCAATGATCCTGAAATCTGAAACCCTGCCCCCTACACCAGCTCCTCAGCCACCTGTTCATCCTCCAGAGCATCCTATTCTTACCCTGACTGGCACGTGGCACAGGTAGCAGTCCTGGTCGTGTCCTGACCCTGGCACCCGGAAGGCAACAAACCATCTGGGAGTCTCTGTCATGACCACAGAACCTCCTGTCTGCACCTCTAACTATTGAGTCCCCTATCACTACAGCTCTCCTCTTCTTCCCTCCCTCCCTTCTGCATGGCAGAACCAGACTCAGTGCCAGAGATCCGGCTTCTGCAGCTTGTCCCAGGTAAGTCATCCCCCTCGACAGTATCCAAATCGGTATACTTGTTTTTGAGGGGAATGGCCACAAGGGAGCCCTGCTCTGCCTGACCTTTCCCCTTCCCTCGTCTGATGGTAACCCTATTATCTGTGCGCTGCTCCTTTGGCGTAACTACCTCCCTGAAACTACTGTCTATAAACTTCTCATCCAGCTCCTGCTCCAGTTCCCTAAGGCGCTTTGTTAGGAACTGCAGCCGGATGCACTTCTTGCTGGTGTCATCGCTAGGGAACCAGAGGCATCCTTGACTTCCCACATCCTGCCAGAGGAACATTCCAGCATCCTGCCTGGCACTCTCTCTACTCTAAATGAACAAAACAAAACTTACCGGAACATACCCTCGCCTATGCCTGTTTACGCTGAAGCCTGTTGAGCCAAAGCTGTCCCACTCTGTTCCATCTCACTCAACTGCCCGATCTCAACGCGGCCCACTGTATAGGGTGGTCGCCTTTTTAAACCTTTGGTGCTCCACGTCACGTGCCTGCGCAATCTAGCCTCTTTTCCCTGAGCAGGTAAAATAAAAGGTAATATCTCTCCGAGATAAGCCAGAGGTCGTGGTTGAGATGTCGTTGGTTGTCGTCTAGCCAGACCCCTGTTATTTGTGATTTTTATAAATGAGCTGGATGTAGAGGCGGAAGGATGGGTGAGTTAGTTTGCTGATGACACGAAGATTGGAGGAGTTGTGGATGGAACTGTAGGTGGTCGAAGGTTACAAGAGGATATAGGCAGGCTGCAGAGTTGAGCAGAAAAATGGCAGATGGAGTTCAAGCCGGACAAGTGTGAGGTGATGCATTTTGGAAGGACAAACCAGAAGACTGAGTACAGGATTAATGGTCAGTTACTTAAGAGTGTGGATGAACAAAGGGACCTTGGGGTTCAAATCCATACATCCCTCAAGGTCGCTGCGCAGGTTGATAGGGTAGTTAAGAAGGCCTATGGGATGCTAGACTTCACTAACAGGGGGATTGAGTTCAAGAGTACAGAGGTCATGTTGCAACTCTACAAATCTCTGGTGAGACCGCACTTAGAGTATTGTTTTCAATTCTGGTCACCTCATTATAGGAAGGATGTGGAAGCTATGGAGAGGGTGCAGAGGAGATTTACCAGGATGTTGCCTGGTTTGGAGAACAAGTCATATGAAGCAAGGTTAGCAGAGCTGGGACTTTTCTCTTTGGAGCATAGAAGAACAAGAGGGGACTTGATAGAGGTCTACAAGATTATGAGAGGTATAGATAGGGTGGATAGTCAGTACCTGTTTCCCAGGGCACCAATAGAAAACACCAGAGGGCATATGTACAAAATTAAGGGAGGTAAGTTTAGGGGAGATATCAGGGGTAAGTTTTTTACACAGAGGGCTGTGAGTGCCTGGAATGACTTGCCAGGGATGGTGGTGGAGGCTAAAACATTAGGGGTATTTAAGAGCCTCTTGGACAGGCACATGGATGAAAGAAAAATGGAGGGTTATGGGGTAGTGTGGGTTTAGTACTTTTTTTAAGGATTATATGGGTCAGCTGAAGGGCCTGTACTGTGCTGTGGTGTTCTATGGTTCTATGGTTCTATGTCTTTAGTCCTTCACTCTCAGCCTCTTGCTTCGATTTAGACTACGAGATGCTATCATTCCTGAATACACTGGAAACACATCGTCTATGTCCAAACTTTCAGGCACTAGCTTATGGTAAATTCTTTATGTATTTTGGTAAATTCCCATACTATTTCTTCATAAGACCTTGAGAAAATGGAGCAAAATTAAGCCATTTGGCCCATCAAGTCTGCTCCGCTGTTCAATCATGGCTAATCGTTTGATCCCCTCCTCAGCCCTACTCCCTGGCTATCTCCCCATAACATTTGATGCTGTGGCCATTCAAGCGCCTATCAATCTCCGTCTTAAATGCACCCAACAACCTGACCTCCATAGCTCCATAGGCTGCCTGTGGTAACAAATTCCACAACACCCTCTGGCTAAAGAAATTTCTCTGCAGCTCTGTTTTGAGTGGATGCCCCTCTATCCTGAGGTTGTGCCCTCTTGTCCTAGACTCTCCCATCATGGGAAACATTCTTTCCACACCTACTCTGTCTAGGCCTTTCAACATTCAAAATGTTTCAATGAGATCCCCCCTCATCCTTCTAAATTCCAGTGTACAGATCCAGAGCCATCAAACGTTCTTCATATGATAACCCTTTCGTTCCCTGAATCATCCTTGTGAACCTCCTCTGGACCCTCTCCAATGCCAGCACATCTTTTCTTAGCTGAGGAGCCCAAAACTGTTCACAATACTCAAGGTGAGGCCTCACCAGTGCCTTATAGAGCCTCAGCATCAGATCCCTGCTCTTATAATCTAGACCTCTTGAATTGAATGCTAACATTGCATTTGCCTTCCTCACCAATAATTCAATCTCCAAGTTAACCTTTAGGGTGTTTTGTACAAGGGCTCACAAGTCCCTTTGCATCTCATCTTCCGCACATTTATTTCTACTACTAAAGTGCCTGACCATGCATTTTCCAATATTGTATTTCATTTTCCACTTTTTTGCCCATACTTCTAATCTGTCCTTCTTGAGCCTACCTGTTTCCTCAATACTACCTGCCCTTCCACCAATCTTTGCATCATCTGCAAAACTTGGCAGCAAAGCCATCTATTCCATCATCTAAATCATTGATATACAACATAAAAAGAAGTGGTCCCAAACCCGAACTCTGCGGAATACCACTAGTCACTGGCAGCCAACTGGAAAAGGATTCTTTTATTCCCACTTGCTGCCTCCTACCAATAAGCCTAGCTCTAACCATGCCAGTAACTTTCCTGTAATACTCTTAATTTGGTAAACAGCCTCATGTGTGGCACCTTGTCAAAGGCCTTCTGAAAGTCCAAATATACAACATTCACCTCATCCCCTTTATCTATCCTACTTGTAATCTCCTTAAAGAATTCCAGTAGGTTTTTCAGCAAGATTTTCCCTTAAGGAAACTGTGGTGAACTACATATACCTGTCTGGACATGCCCCCCCTGCTGACTGCTCCTGTGGCTCCTCCCACTGACCGTGGCTCCTCCCACGGACCCCGGTATAAAGGTGATTGGAGGCACGGCTCCTTCCTCAGTCTCCAAGATGTTGTGTGGTGGTCGCTTGCTGCTTGTGCTTTCTTCCAGCCAATAAAAGCCTACCTTAACTCACGTCTCCGAGAGTTATTGATGGTGCATCAGAAACCATGCTGACTTTGTCCTATCTTGTTCTACGTCACCATGTACTCCATAACCATATCCTTAACAGTTGACTCCAACATCTTTCCAGCCACTGAGGTCAGACTAAACAGTCTATAATTTCCTTTTTCCTGCCTCTTTCCTTCTTAAAGAGTGGAGTAACATTTGCAATTTTCCAGTCCTCTGGCACTATCCCAGAGTCCAATGATTTTTGAAACATCATTACTAATGTCTCCACAATCTCTACCGCCACCTCTTTCAGAACCCAGGGTACAGTTCATCTGATCCAAGTGACATCCACCTTTAGGTCGATTTTTGAGTACCTTCTTCCTTGTAATATTAACTGTATTCACTTCTCTTCTCTCACACCCTTGAACATCTGCACACTGATAATGTTTCCCACAGTGATGACTGATGTAAAATACTCATTTAGTTCATCTGCCATCTCATTAGCCCCCCATTATTATTTCTCCAGCTTCATTTTCTAGTAGTCCTATATGCACTCTCACCTCTCTTTTGTTTTTTATATACTTGAAAAAGCTTTTTCTATCCACCTTCATACTGTTTGCTAGCTTGCTTTCATATTTCATCTTTTCCCTCCTAATGATTCTTTTATTTGCTTTCTATAGGTTTTTAAATGTTTCCCAATTTTCCATCTTCCCACCAATTTTTGCTTTGTTGTATGCCCTCTCTTTTATTTTTACATTAGTCAGAAGCATTTCTTGCAGGTGAAGTTATCAGGGCTACTGGAAGTCTCCCTGACTTCCCACATCCCGCAAGAGGAGCATTAAATCATATCATCAAATAATATCTTTAACACAAAGCACTGCAATTCTTTCAGACAATATTTGAAATAGAACCAGATTTGTATAATTCCTTCATGACTACTTTCAAAGTCAAAGGAATTTGTACCTAGCAAGATCGTTCAAGTAGCAATCTGATATTGACCAAATAATGTGTTGTGTTCATAGTTGATAACTGTCTACTGGCCTGGACAATGGAGAACAAATTGATCGCTTTTGCAAGGGGAAAGCCCCAAAGGTTTTGTTTTCTCTCTCTCTCTCTGTTATATCAGATTTTGTATTTATGTCTCTGAGGTGAGAGTTGAACTAAAACTCATACCTCAAAGGCAAGAAGGATACCAGTGCTGTAGACAATACGCAAGTAAATTTTCTGACTTATAGTAATAATACATATCATATCAATCATTACAGGTGATTTGAGGAGACTAGACAATCCAGCCTTTCTCTTGTATGGGAAAGTTAACCTCATTAAATTTTCCATCTTTTATTCACTAGACTAATATTCAATCTCATGGGTTTTTAATTCCTCCCAGTGCATTTGACAGAAGTCCATGCGATAACAGTGCAATTAGCTTCAATAATTTAATTAACCAAGCAAACAATAGCAAAGGCCTGAAAAACACATTACAATTGACAGTTCAACAAAACTAATTGTTCACTCGATAATTCAACATGCCGGAGGCTCTCTCTCTCTCCCTATCAATGCCTCTTTTCCACAGTGAGAGGTGAGACCAACAAAACTAAACAGCTTGCTGATTACAATGTTACAGTCTGCCACCTTGGTTTTATTCGGAGTTCTCCGACTCAAGAATAGGCACCTAACTCTCTCTCACCATTGAGAGGGAGAGAGAGATTGCCCGAGTACAGAGACTTCTGACAGCCGATGCAATGTTTCGTTTCTCCCATAACTCCTGTTGGTGACACAGCATGGACGCAGTTCATCCACAGGGCCTTACCTCAAAGGCACGCATCTTCCAAGCTGCATCCTGTGGATGTCGAAAAATGGCCAGTTAGTAAGCACTGGAGCAGGAACAACCACCGTAAAGGACCACAGATTGAATGCAGCTGTAGATCACAGAACTGATAAAACCCCATCCACCTTGAAAAGGGAAAAGAGACATTAAAAGGAAGAAATTAAGTTGTTTCACAGATGAGCTCAAAGAAACCACCCTTTGGCAGGAAGAGAGGAGTAGAGACAAGGTATGGTAATAGGGAATTTGTTAGGTAGGGAACAGAAAGGAGGTTCTGTGAACGTGAAAAAATTTCCTAAATGGGATGTTGCCTCCTGGGTGCCAGGGTCTGGGACATTTTGAGTTGAGCCTTTAGGATTCTTAAGTGGGAGAGTGAGCAGGCAGAGGTCATGTAGGTACCAATGACATAAGAAGGAAAAGGGATGAGGGTCTGCCCTGTGAGTTCATGGAGTTAGGTGCTATGTTAATGGTCAGGACATCCAGGGTTATGATCTCAGGAATGCTACTTGTGCCAAGTGCTAGTGAGGTCAGAAGTAGGAAGATTATACAGTGTAACACCTGGCTAAGGAGTTGATTTAGGAGGGGTGGGGGGGGTGGGCTTCAGGTTTTTGGATCATTGGGCTCTCTTGCAGGGAAGGTTTGCACCTGAAGGAATGATTTGCAACTAAACTAGAGGGGTACTGATATCCCAGTGGCAAGGCTTGCTCATCTAGCATGATGGTGGGGTAGGAGGGGGAGTGGGTTAAATTGGAGTTGCAGGGAGATGGGAAGCAGAGTGCCAGAACAGTTAGTGGAGAGATTGTGGAGACAGATGTGGTAAAACCTCAGACAAAGTTAGTAGTCAGAAGGTTGATGTGAAAAAGTCTAAGGAGCTGGTGGTGGACCTGAGGAGGGCTAAGGCACCGGTGACCCCTGTTCCCATCCAAGGGGGTCAGTGTGGACATGGTGGAGGATTACAAATACCTGGGGATACGAATTGACAATAAACTGGACTGGTCAAAGAACACTGAGGCTGTCTACAAGAAGGGTCAGAACCGTCTCTATTTCCTGAGGAGACTGAGGCCCTTTAACATCTGCCATACGATCCTGAGGATGTTCTGCGAGGCTGTGGTGGCCAGTGCTACCATGTTTGCTGTTGTGTGCTGGGGCAGCAAGCTGAGGGTAGCAACACCAACAGAATCAACAAACTCATTCGTAAGGCCAGTGATGTTGTGGGGGTGGATCTGGACTCTCTGACTGTGGTGTCTGAAAAGAGGATGCTGTCCAAGTTGCATGCCATCTTGGACAATGACTCCCATTCACTCCATAATGTACTGGTTAGGCACAGGAGTACATTCAGCCAGAGACTCATTCCACTGAGATGTAACACTGAGCATCATAGGAAGTCATTCCTACCTGACCATCAAACTTTACAACTCCTCCCTCGGAGAGTCAAACACCCTGAGCCAATAGGCTGGTCCTGGACTTATTTCCACTTGGCATGATTAACTTATTATTATTTAATTATTTTATGGTTTTATATTGCTATATTTCTTCACTATTCTTTGTTGGTGCGGCTGTAATGAAACCCAATTTCCCTCAGGATCGATAAAGTATGTCTGTCTGTCTGTTGAGCGCGGTGGACTAGTGTTCTGAGTTGCATATATTTCAATGAAAGAAGTATTGTAGGAAAGGCAGATGAGATCAGGGCAAGGATCAACACCTGGAATTATGACACTGTAGCCACTAGTGAGACTTGGTTGCAGGAGGAGCTCAATGCTCTGGGCTTTCGGTGGTGTTACTAGTCAGGGAAAATGTCAAGGCAGTGCTCAGTCAGGACAGACAGGAAAACTCGTCTAGTGCAGAGTTATGGGTGGAACTGAGAAATAAGAAAGGTATGACCATGTTAATGGGGCTATACTGCAAACCATCCAAGAATCCGTGGGACTTAGAGGAACAAATTTGAGAAAGATCACAGACTGTTGCTGTCATATTGTAGGGGCAAGGGTGCTGGGGGAGGACCCAAATGCAGGACACAAAACTCCGTTTTGCGGGGTTAAATAAATAGAGTTTATTACAAGTTACAAGACGAGCCGTGACGCAAGGATAGGACAGAGAGAAATCAAGGAGAGCAAAGTGGAAACGGGAATAGGCGTAATGGACGAGGACTCAGGCCCTGGACTAGGCCGAGACTAGGCCAAGGGCTAGGACTTGGAGCTCGGAGATCAGAGCCAGGACTCGGAACACGGACCTCGGAGCCTGGACTCGATACTTGAACCTCGGAGCTCGGACTCGATACTTGAACACCAGAGCCAGGACTTGATACTCAAACACAAGACATAGAACACTGAGCTGGGACTCCTCCTTAGACACAGGACGGAGTCGGGACTCTTCTTGACTCAGGGTCAGGACCCTTCTAGGGTACAGGGCTGAAACCCCTTTTAAACACAGGACATGGATACAGAGACCACACAATGATACTATAACTGAGCACAAGTTTGCTCCAAGCAGCGGTGAGCTCCTGACTCACCCTGGCGGGTTAACCTTGCCGGACCCACTCTGGCAAGGGAAGGCAGCTTGCTGGCACTTGCTTCCGGACGAGACTTGGCTTGCTCCGGAAAGAAACTTAGTTGGATCCGGCATGGCTTTGGCTCACACTAGCTTCGGTGACTTCGTTAATGCTCCATAACGCTCTCACCTCGAATGGCTGAAGCCAGAGACTTATAAACTGCTGGTTCGATCAAGAGTAAATTGCCTTTAATCACCAAGCCTGAGGGACACGGGAAAACAGGGAATTAAAGGGAAACAACAGTCCAGATCGTAACACAAACAAGGTAAATTTAAAGGGAACCCAATCAGGACCATGACAGTTGCAAGTAACATAAGGTTGTTATAGCAGGTGAATTTAACCTTTCACGTATTGATTGGGACTCCCATAATGTAAAAACTGGATGGGATGGAGTTTCTCAGATATGTTCAGGAAAGTTTCCTTCATCAGTACGTAGAAGTCTGGACAAGCAACTGTGCAATACTTGATCAGCTATTCAAGAATTAGACAGGACAGGTGACTGAAGTTTGTGTGGGGGAACACTTTGCATCTAGTGATTATAATGCCATTGGTTTCAAGGTAATTATGGAAAAAAGATAGGTCTAGTCCTCAGGTTGAGATTCTAAATTGTAGAAATGCCAGTTCCAATGTCATCAGAAAGGATCTGAGACGTGTGGATTGGGACAGGTTGTTTTCTGGCAAAAGTGCAGTTGGTAAGTGAGAGGCCTTCAAAAGTGAAATTTTGAGCATACAAAGTTTGTATGTGTTTGTCACAATAAAAGTCAAGGATCACAGGTTTAGGGAACCTTGATTTTTGAGAGATGTTGAGGCTGGTTAAGAAAAAAGGAGGTGCATAGCCTGTATAGGCAGGTAGGAAGGAATGAGGTACTTGAGGACTCTCAGAAATGTGAACGAAATAAGAAAGAACCCCTAACTTAAGAAAGAAACCAGGAGGGGTAAAAGAAGGTATGAGGTGGCTCCAGCAGGCAAGCTGAAGGAGAATACTTAGGGCTTGTACAGATATGTTAAGATCAAGAGGATTGCAAAGGACAAAATTGGTCCTCTGGAAGATCAGAATGGTAATCCATGTGTGGAGCCAAAAGAGATTGGGCAAGATCTGAAATCAGTTCTTTGCATCTATATTTACTTGGAAGATGGACTCAAAGTTTATAGAAGTGAAGCAAAACAGCAGAGAGTTCATGGACCCTATACAGATTACAGAGGAGATGTTTTCTGTCTTGAGGAAAATCAGGGTGGACAAACCCCTAAGGCCTGGCAAGGTGTTTCCCCCCCTCCTCAGATTCTGTGAGAGGCAAGTGCAGAAATTGCAGGGGCTCTAGTAGAGATATTTAAATCATTCTTAGTGATATCTGAGGTTCCGGAGGTTTAGAGGATAGCTAATATTGTTCCACTGTTTAAGAAAGGCTCTAAGAATAAACCAGGAAATTATAGGCTGGTGAGCCTGACATCAGTAGTGGGGAAGTTATTGAAAGTTATTCTAAGAGACCGGAACTATGGATATTTGGATAGATGGGGACTGATTAGGCTTTGTGTGTGGTAGTTGTGTCCAATCAAACTTAAAGATTTCAGACACTCTGTCCTGTGTAGGTCAGGAAGCAAAGAACCCAATTATTTTTCAAGCAAGCTGTATTCAATCAGATTTCAACAAAATAGAAAGGAAAGAAATCAATCCATTTCTATATTATGAAATGGACAGCTTCTTCAAATATTCTGATTTGGCTCTGAAGAGGAGTTAGAAGTGAGCTATGGAAAAGTGTCAAATCTCCACTAAATAATTCCATCCCTCCAGGTACTTCTCAGACAAATGTACCTGGACAATCAGGAAACTGAAGAAAGGTGGGTCCCACCCAGTTCCCCAATGGAATCACTGGCCATACTTCATTGTTTGCTAAAACCAAACAGCAGGACAAGGGAGCTCCGGAAAGTTAAACAGTATCTTTCGTAGATGGTCTTACTCTTAAGATCTCGTGACCATTTAGTTACTGTTTGCTAAAATTGACCAATCTCAAAAATGCAGCTTCGTCAATATGCTTTTAATATATGACTGAGTGTATCTGTTTTTAACTCATCCAACACCCAGTAATAGTGGTGCAGTGTAAGTGTAGGAATGAAAAAAGGAGGATAATTTTAGGACTATTAAAAATAATTCAAATAATGTCTACATGGATATTGGAAAGGCATTTGACAAGCCCCTCATGGGAACCTAATCCAGAAGATTAAAAGGCATGGAGTCCGCAGAAAATTGGCTGTTTGATTTCAAAACTGGCCTACGCATAGAAGACAGAGGGTAGTGGTTGAAGGGACTTATTTGAGCTGGAAGTCTGAAATTAGTGGTGTTCCACAGGGATCTGTGCTGAGACCTCTGCTGTTTGTGATATATATAAATGACCTGGATGAGAATGTAGATAGGTGGGTTAGTAAATTTGTGGATGATATCCAGATTGGTGGAGCTGTAGATAGTGTAGAAGACTGGCAAAGAATACAGCATGATATGGATCAGTTGCAGATATGGGCTGAGAAATGACAGGTGGAATTTAACCTAGATAAATGTGAGGTTTTGCCCCTCAGTTGGGCAAATGCAAGGAGGCAACACAATGTTAAGCACAAGATCCTTAACTGTGTTGCTGAGCAGAGAGATCTTGAGATCTAAACTCACAGCTCCTTGAAATTGGCTACACAAGTTGATAAGGTGGTAAAGAAGGCGTATGGAATGCTTGCTTTTATTAGTTGAGGCATTGAATTCAAAAGCCACGAGGTTAAGTTGAAACTTTATAAAACTCTGGTTAGGCCACATCGGGAGTATTTCATAAGTTCTGGTCGCCCCACTATAGGAAGGATATTGAGGGTTTGGAGAGGGTGCAGAAGAGGTTTACCAGCATGCTACTTGGTTTAGAGGTCATGTGCTATCACAAGAGTTTGGATAAAAGGTTGTTTTCTCTGGAGCACTGGAGGTTGAGGGGAGATCTGATAAGGGTCTACAAGATTATGAGAGGCATAGATAGAGTGGACAGAGAGTATCTGTTTCCCAGGGTTGAAATGTCTAATACCAGAGGACGTACATTGAAGGTGAGAGGGGGTAGGTTCAGGGGGGATGTGAGGGGTAAGTTTTTTACTCAGAGAGTAGTAGATGACTGGAATGTGATACCGGGTATGGTTTAGAGGCCTTTAAGAGATGTTTGGATAGGCACATGGATGTAAGGAAGATGGAGGAATAAGGGCATGGTGAGGGGTAGGAGGGATTAGTGTTTGAGAGTATTTGATTTGTTTTTTAGCTGGTTCAGCACAACATTGTGGGCCGAATGGATAATCTTTATACCCTACTGAAGCAGAGGTGCACATCTCTCCCTCGTCCTTGTGGTAAATATTTTGATATGGGGTGGCAGCAGGAGAGCACACATGAAGCAGGACATCAGGTGAGTTTACCAGTTAATTTGCACTTGGGTTATTGTGTTTTGGCTGACTCCTGAAATAAGAAATCAAGAAGTTTCATTAGGTCAGGCAGCATATGGAGAGCATTAAGTGGGAAATATTGACCTCCTGTTAAAAATGAAATTTATCAAAAATGCAATTAATCATCAGGATAGTATGACATTTTGGAACAGAGCTTGTCTTCAGGATATGAATGTCAGAGTGATCCTCGAAGTCCCAGTGAGCGAAGTTCCAGTACAAAGGGATTTATCCTGGATATTACATAGGCTAGTGCAGCTTCCACCCATTTAAGACTTTGGTGGCCATCAGTACTCAAAGGTTTGGTTTGCTTTTGCTTTGGCATGGAAGTAAAACTTGAGATGCTTAGAGTGGTCAGTAGCTGAGTGAAGGTGGGTGAAATAATTGGATGATTCATGCTGTAGGAAACTGCTGTTGGCATGGAACTGTTTGAGGAACTGAAATAAGTCTCAACAGATGCAAGGGGATATTGCAAGAGGGTCACCTATTGCATGACTTCCAGGGAACAAGCAGAAATTAGAATTTTCACAAAGAACAAACAATGATCTTGTGCATTTAGGAGGCTGTTAATGCTTCTAAACATTAGCTGTTTGCTGCTTTTAACCAAAATATCAGATGGTGGCTACAGTTGCATATCCATGGATAAGTATTGCCTGTCAGGAGGCAAGGGAAGGGTCAAGGTCAGTCAAGGAGGGGTTGGAGGGGCAAAGGATCATAGTCATCATTAGGTGCACTGATAGCTTTTTAAATTTAACAGTTAATGGACTGGAGTCTGACCCAATGTACCCTTCCTAAAATGTTCCCTTTGGTAGTTGAAATGATTATAAAATGATAAGGTGGGCAATAACCTCATGGGCACTTCAACATGGATAGATTACTCACCAGTCATCTCCCTGATTCTAAAATTAATCATACTAATCCTTAAGAAGCTGGAGTTATTTTGGTCAAGCCTTGTGGTTATTTGTTGTGTGAATAGTGGGGTGCTCAACCTATTCTCTTTAAAAACTTGATATTTCATGTCATGAGACAATGATGATCAAACTAGCAGAAGACACTCCAAAAGCAGAATCATTTATCAGGTGTCACCGTTTCTGATGAATGTTTCTGCGGTTTGAAGATTTGCCGATCATTGACAGCAGTTTCTCCATTGTTGATAGCAATCCTGACCCATTATCAGATTCGTGATTCAGTTCATGATTGGCCTTCAACAAGGTCTGAACAGCACCTTTAAATAAATTGCTTTTTTTTCTTGTCTGGTATTAATGGAGAAATTTAGAACAGAAAGAAAATCAAACTCTAAAATGAAAACTCTTAAATGTTTTCTCCCTGAGTCAGACCTCTAATTTCAAACAATAAAATAATCTTTAAAAATAACTTTGACAGGTCAAGGAAAGTTTACTTCTTAATGTATCTGAGGTGATGATTATACAGCTCTTTTAAACCCATTAAAATTCATTTGTGCGTTCAATCCTTTAATCAATCTTCTGTTAACTAATACAGAATTGTTGCCATCTGCTGCTCTGTGTTACAAAATAGCTTGACCTGAACCTTTCAATTGGAAATATTCATTAAAAGATAAAATGTTAAGTTGCACTGGGAAAACAAGATTGATAATCTATTTAAAAGTTGAACCACTTCATTTTATGAAGAGATCTGAAATTTGTTCCAACAATTTATTTTCAGATTCTTACTCATGGGTAATGGATAGGAATCCTATATTTCAAATATTACTACAGAAATTGTGGGGCTAATCATGCCAGGGTGTGGACATTATCCGCAGGGAATTGAAGGAAAAGATTTTTTTGTACATCTGGTTATTGTTACACATTTTGCTCTAATGAATATTTTAAAGAAATGCCATGCAGCTGTGCCAACATGAGGCAAACAAACTCCAAAATCTATAAAGCTGACATTTGCCAACCCGCCTTCCCCAGGAACATTAAGAAGAATGGTAGAATGGGAGGTTTGAAGTTATGTGTATTATTCATTAGAAATGGTAGTATAGGTTAAGAAAATATTTTTTTAAAGCATAAGGTTCTGTGGACTTTATACTGTAGAGGCATGCAGCATGCAATGGGAACAAGGAATTTAAGATGAAATTTTAAAAAACAGTTTCAGACAGAACTTGACCTTTGTGATTGAAGCAGTCATTTCTAAATGTTGATTATCAATAGAGAAGTTTGAACAGAGTCTTGTAACTGGCAGAGAATTTATTGCTGACAGAATGGGTTCTCAGAAGAGTAATAGCCGGAGGTAACAACAGAGTGTCCATAGGAATGGTGCTTCAGCCATTAGACAGGGTAAAGCTCTCAGACACAATTGTGAGTTGAAAAATCAAGGCCATGATTTGTCTTTGGGACAAGTTTTGGAGTGGTGAGGCACAGATAGAAAAAGTATCATTCCTCGCTCAGACCCAAAGTTCTAAATAGAAGTGGAGAATTTGGGCTGCAAGTTGCACTTTAAATCCAAACTGGGAATGGATACCAATTGTCTGGGCTAGAATATGCTTCAAATAAAGTATAATTTACATCAGTAGATACAAGAGCTTCTGGACAAAGGTCATTGAGGCAGGTTACCACGTTCTTCTGAGGCACTGGCAGTATAAACGTACCTCAGCCTGCTGAAGTGAGAGGTTAGAGATGATGGTGAACTGTCCAGCCTGTTGATTGGCACAGGTCTTTATTATTCAGCTAGATATCCTATCTGGCCCAGATGTTTTCCAACGCTTTACCCTCCAGAAGAATGCTCTTACCTTGGCCTCAGAGAGTGAAACCACAGGGTCATTGGTTTTGGAAGTTGTGAAGAATTTCTCAATGTTTTGATGCTCAAAGAGAGCATGCAAGGCATTGAGCCCATCTGGAAGTCACTTACGTTGCTTAATTTTACTTTGTAAGAGGAAATAGTATTCAAGTCTTGCCACAGCTGTTGAGCACCCTTTTGTGTTTCAAGTTTGGTCCGGAATTGCTACTTTGCCCGTGAGATGGCTTTTCCTGTATGTAAGTAGGGAAGGACAGCCAGGTGATCAAATTTCCCAAAATGCGCTCTGAGCATGGACCAGTGGGCATTCCTTTTCATATTCGGAGAAGGAAGTCTGAGAATCAGAACGGGAGTGCTGTGGGAGCCATTTTGATTTTTTCTTCTCATCGGGGTTAAGAGAGGTGGGACTGCACAGGCGTGTGATGTCGGGCAGCGAAGCGCAGAAAATTTAAAAGGACAGGAATCCTGATTTGAGTTTAATTTGGAGAAGGAAGTCTGAGAGTCAGAACAGGAGTGCTGTGGGAGCCATTTTGATTTTTTCTTCTCATCAGGGTTAAGCAAGGTGGGACTGCACAGGCGTGTGATGTCGGGCAGCGAAGCGCAGAAAATTTAAAAGGACAGGAATCCTGATTCGGGTTTAATTTGGAGAAGGAGGTCTGAGAGTCAGAACAGGAGTGCTGTGGGAGCCATTTTGATTTTTTCTTCTCATCGGGGTTAAGCAAGGTGGGACTGCACAGGCATGTGATGTCAGGCAGCGAAGCGCAGAAAATTTAAAAGGACAGGAATCCTGATTCGGGTTTAATTTGGAGAAGGAGGTCTGAGAGTCAGAACAGGAGTGTTGTGGGAGCCATTTTGATTTTTTCTTCTCATCGGGGTTAAGCAAGGTGGGACTGCACAGGCGTGTGACGACGGGCAGCGAAGCGCGGAAGATTTAAAAGGAACACAGCCTTATACAATGGGCAGCATCGTTAGCAGGCAGTGGAGTGAGCTGGGAGCAGAGTGAAGGCTTAAGGGCTTTCGCTCAACGGGCTTAGGCAGAAACGGGTGAGGCAAGGTAGTTTCGTTTTTAATTTTTCCTGCTATTTGAGGAAATGGAGAATTATGATTGTGAGGGCAGCTTGTTGTTCTCGGTGTCAGATGTGGGAGGTCCTGGAGTCTCCTAGCCTCCTGGACGTCCACATCTGCGCCAGGTGTGCCGAGCTGCAGCTCCTAAGGTACTGAAGCTGCAGCTTGATAACCTTCGTCTGGTCAGGGAGAGTGAGGAGTTAATGGAGAGGAGTTACAGGCAGGTGGTCACACCGGAGCCATGGAAGGCAGACAGGTGGGTCACGGTTAGGAGGGGGAAGGGGAAGAGTCAGGTACTAGAGAGTACCCCTGTGGCTGTACCCCATGACAATAAGTACTCCTGTTTGAATGCTGTTGGGGGGGACAGCCTGCCTAAGGGAAGCAACAGTGTCCGTGCCTCTGGCACAAAGTCTGGCCCTGTAGAACAGAAGAGTAGGGAAAGGAAGAGGAAGGCAGCCGTAACAGGGGACTTGATAGTTAGGGGGTCAGATAGGCGATTCTGTGGATGCAGTCAGCAGACCCGGATGGTAGTTTGCCTCCCTGGTGCCAGGGTCCGGGATGTCTCAGGTCGCGTCCAAGATATTCTGAAGTGGGAGGGTGAGGAGCCAGAGGTCATGGTACATATAGGTACCAATGACATAGGTAGGAAAAAGGAAGAGGTCCTGAAAGGAGAATATAGGGAGTTCAGAAGAAGGACTGCAAAGGTAGTAATCTCAGGATTACTGCCTGTGCCACGTGACAGTGAGAGTAGGAATGGAATGGGGTTGAGGATAAATGAGTGGCTGAGGAATTGGAGCAAGGGGCAGGGATTCAAATTTCTGGATCATTGGGACCTCTTTTGGGGCAGTTGTGACCTGTACAAAAAGGACGGGTTGCACTTGAATCCTAGGGGGACCAATATCCTGTCGGGGAGATTTGCTAAGGCTACTGGGGAGACTTTAAACGAGAATGGTTCGGGGGTGGGAATCAAATTGAAGAG
This sequence comes from Hemitrygon akajei, assembly GCF_048418815.1. Lineage (NCBI taxonomy): Eukaryota > Metazoa > Chordata > Chondrichthyes > Myliobatiformes > Dasyatidae > Hemitrygon > Hemitrygon akajei. The sequence continues at coordinate 70,810,337 of NC_133125.1, forward strand.
ACTAGGAGAGAGGAGATTAGTTCACAAATAGAGAAAGCTTGTAGACAGTGTGTGAGGGAGCATAGGCAGATGATAGAGAAGGGGAGCACTCAGAACAAAGATGTAGGGGAGAAGGAAGAAAAAGAAGATAGTAAAGTTGTTTGCTCTGTTAGAGATAAACAGAGAGGAAGAGGTGGAGAATTTCTTAATGCTAGGAGCATTGTAAGAAAGGTGGATGAGCTTAGAGCATGGATTGATACCTAGAAATATGATGTTGTAGCTATTAGTGAAACATGGTTGCAGGAGGGGTATGATTGGCAACTAAATATTCCTGGATTTCATGGCTTCATGTGTGATAGAATCGGAGGGGCAAGAGGGGGAGGTGTTGCATTGCTTGTCAGAGAAAATATTACAGCGGTGCTCTGGCAGGATAGATTAGAGGGCTCGTCTAGGGAGACTATTTGGATGGAAATGAGGAATGGGAAAGGTGTAGTAACACTTATAGGGGTGTATTATAGACCACCTAATGGGGAGCGAGAATTGGAGGAGCAAATTTGTAAGGAGATAGCAGATATTTGTAGTAAACACAAGGTGGTGATTGTGGGAGATTTTAATTTTCCACACATAGACTGGGAAGCCCATACTGTAAAAGGGATGGATGGTTTGGAGTTTGTAAAATGTGTGCAGGATAGTTTTTTGCAGCAATACATAGAGGTACCAACTAGAGAAGGGACAGTGTTGGATCTCCTGTTAGGGAATGAAATAGGTCAGGTGACGGAGGTATGTGTTGGGGAGCACTTTGGGTCCAGTGATCACAATGCCATTAGTTTCAATATAATTATGGAGAAGGATAGGACTGGACCCAGGGTTGAGATTTTTGATTGGAGAAAGGCTAACTTTGAGGAGATGTGAAAGGATTTAGAAGGAGTGGATTGGGACAACTTGTTTTATGGAAGGATGTAATAGAGAAATGGAGGTCATTTAAAGGTGAAATTTTGAGGGTACAGAATCTTTATGTTCCTGTTAGGTTGAAAGGAAAGGTTAAGAGTTTGAGAAAGCCATGGTTTTCAAGGGATATTGGAAACTTGGTTTGGAAAAAGAGAGATATCTACAATAAATATAAGCAGCATGGAGTAAATGAGGTGCTCACGGAATATAAAGAATGTAAAAAGAATCTTAAGAAAGAAATTAGAAAAGCTAAAAGAAGGTATGAGGATGCTTTGGCAAGTAAGGTGATAATAAATCCAAAGGATTTCTTCAGTTATATTAATTAATAGTTACAGTTATAATCCAAGGAAGGCGATGGGCCCAGATGGCGTCCCGGGACAGGTTCTCTGGGCCTGTGCAAGCAAGCTAGCTGGAGTGTTTGCTGACATCTTCAACTGCTCCCTGCTTCCGTCTAAGATCCTCTTGTGTTTTAAGAAGGCAATGATAATCCCGGTGCTGAAGAAAAGCAAGGTGGCATGCCTGAATGACTATTAACCTGTGGCTCTGACATCAATTGTTATGAAGTGCTTCGAGCAATTGGTTATGGCACACATCAGCCATAACCTACCGGTCAACCTTGACACTTAGCAATTTGCCTACCGGAGCAACAGGTCAACGACAGATGCCATCTTTCTGGCACTACATTCCTCCTTAGAACACCTGGAGAATAAAGACGCATATGTAAGGCTGCTTTTCATTGACTGCAGCTCTGCCTTTAATGCCATCATTCCAAATAAACTGATTCCTAAGCTCCGGAACCTGGGTCTTAGCAATCTGATCTGCAGCTGGAACTTCAACTTCCTCACAGACAGGACCCAGGCTGTAAAAATAGGGGACAAGCTCTCCTCTACAATCACTCTGAGCACTGGTGCCCCACAAGGCTGTGTACTCAGCCCCCTGCTGTACACTCATGATTGTGTAGCCAAGTTTCCATCAAACTCAATATATAAGTTTGCTGATGACACCACAATTGTAGGCCATATCTTGGGTAATGATGAGTCTGAATACAGAGAGGAAATTAAGAACCTGGTGGCATGGTGCGAAGACAATAACCTATCCCTCAACGTCAGCAAGATGAAGGAATTGGTTGTTGACTTCAGAAGGAGTAGCGGACCACACGACCCCATCTCCTTCGGTGGTATGCAGGTGGAAGAGGTCAAAAGCTTTAAGTTCCTCGGGGTGAATATCACAAATGACCTGACTTGGTCTAACCAAGCAGAATCCACTGCCAAGAAGGCCCACCAGCGCCTTTACTTCCTGAGAAAGCTGAAGAAATTTGGCCTGTTCCCTAAAACCCTCACTAATTTTTATAGATGCACCATAGAAAGCATTCTTCTAGGGTGCATCACAACCTGGTATGGAAGTTATCCTGTCCAAGACCGGAAGAAGCTGCAGAAGATTGTGAACATAGTCCAGCACATCACACAAACCAATTTTCCATCCTTGGACTCACATTACACCGCATGCTGTCAGAGCAGTACTGCCAGGATAATCAAGGACACGACCCACCCAGCCAACACACTTTTTGTCCCTCTTCCCTCCGGGAGAAGGTTCAGGAGCTTGAAGATTCATACGGCCAGATTTGGGAACAGCTTCTTTCCAACTGTGATAAGACTGCTGAATGGATCCTGACCCAGATCTGGGCCATACCTTCCAAATATCCGGACCTGACTTGCACTACCTTACTTTCCCTTTTCTATTTTCTAATTATGATTTATAATTTAAATTTTTATTATATTTACTATCTATTTGTACTTCAGGGAGCGCGAAGCGCAGAATCAAATATCGCCGTGATGATTGTATGCTCTAGTATCAATTGTTTGGTAATAATAAAGTAAAGCAAAGTAAAGTAATAGCAAAAGGATAGTCAGGAATAAAATTGATCCCTTAGAAAATCAAAGTGGACAGCTATGTGTGGAGCCGAAAGAGATGGGGGAGATTTTGAACAATTTCTTTTCTTCGGTATTCACTAAGGAGAAGGATATTGAATTGTGTAAGGTAAGAGAAACAAGTAGGGTAGTTATGGAAACTATGATGATTAAAGAAGAGGAAGTACTGGCGCTTTTAAATAATATAAAAGTGGATAAGTCTCCAGATCCTGACAGGATATTCCCTAGGCCTTTGAGGGAAGTTAGTGTAGAAATACCAGGGGCTCTGACAGAAATATTTCAAATGTCATTATAAACTGGGTTGGTGCCGGAGGATTGGCATATTGCTGATGTGGTTCCATTGTTTAAAGAGGGTTCTAAGAGTAAACCTAGCAATTATCGGCCTGTAAGCTTGACGTCAGTGGTGGGTAAATTAATGGAAAGTATTCTTAGAGATGTAGTATATATAATTATCTGGATAGACAGTGTCTGATTAGGAACAGTCAATATGGGTTTGTGTGTGGAAGGTCATGTTTGACAAATCTTATTGAATTTTTTGAAGAGGTTGCTAGGAAAGTTGATGAGAGTAAAGCAGTCGATGTTGTCTATATGGACTTCAGTAAGGCCTTTGACAAGGATCCACATGGAATTTTAGTTAGGAAGGTTCAATCGTTAGGTAATAATATTGAAGTAGTAAAATGGATTCAACAGTGGCTGGATGGGAGATGCCAGAAAGTAGTGGTGGATAACTGTTTGTCAGGTTGGAGGCCGGTGACTAGTGGTGTGCCTCAGGGATCTGTACTGGGTCCAATGTTGTTTGTCATATATATTAATAATCTGGATGATGGGGTGATAAATTGGATTAGTAACTATGCAGATGATACTAAGATAGATGGCGTTGTGGATAATTAAGTAGATTGCAGAGAGATTTAGGCCAGTTAGAAGAGTGGGCTGAAAGATGGCAGGTGGAGTTTAATGCTGATAAGTGTGAGGTACTACATTTTGGTAGGACTAATCAAAATAGGACATATATGGTAAATGGTAGGTCATTAAGGAATGTGGTAGAGCAGAGTGATCTAGGAATAATGGTGCATAGTTCCCTGAAGGTGGAATCTCATGTGGATAGGGTGGTGAAGAAAGCTTTTGGTATGTTGGCCTTTATAAATCAGAGCATTGAGTATAGGAGTTGGGGTGTAATGTTAAAATTGTACAAGGCATTGGTGAGGCCAAATTTGGAGTATTGTGTACTTAGAAGGTTGGCGTCATTCAATGTCTGTAGTGAGATGCTGAAGATATTCTATAGGTCAGTTGTGGAGAGCGCCCTCTTCTTTGTCGTGGCGTGTTGGGGAGGAAGCATTAAGAAGAGGGACGCCTCACGTCTTAATAAGCTGGTAAGGAAGGCGGGCTCTGTCGTGGGCAAAGTACTGGAGAGTTTAACATCGGTAGCTGAGCGAAGGGCGCTGAGTAGGCTACGGTCAATTATGGAAAACTCTGAACATCCTCTACATAGCACCATCCAGAGACAGAGAAGCAGTTTCAGCGACAGGTTACTATCGATGCAATGCTCCTCAGACAGGATGAAGAGGTCAATACTCCCCAAAGCCATTAGGCTTTACAATTCAACCGCCAAGACTTAAGAACTTTTTAAAAGCTATTATCACTTTTTGAGATAGTGATTTAGATGCATATCATATTTTTTTACTGAGTTAAGTATTGTATGTAATTAGTTTTGCTACAACAAGTGTATGGGACATTGGAAAAAAAAGTTGAATTTCCCCATGAGGATGAATAAAGTATCTATCTATCTATCTATCTATCTATCTATCTACAGTTCTGGTCACTGAATTATAGGAAAGATGTCAACAAAATAGAGAGAGTGCAGAGGAGATTTACTAGAATGTTACCTGGGTTTCAGCACCTAGGTTACAGAGAAAGGGTAAGCAAGTTAGGTCTTTATTCTTTGGCGCATAGAAGGTTGAGGGGGGATTTGATAGAGGTATTTAAAATTATGAGGGGGATAGATCGAATTGAAGGGGATAGGCTTTTTCCATTGAGAGTAGGGGAGAGTCAAACAAGAGGACATGACTTGAGAGTTAGAGGGCAAAATTGAGGTGTAACATGAGGGGGACCATCTTTACTCAAAGAGTGGTAGCTGTGTGGAACGAGTTTCCAGTAGAAGTGGGAGAAGCAGGTTCGATATTGTCATTTAAAAAAAAAATTGGATAGGTATATGGACAGGAAAGGAATGGAGGGTTATGGGCTGAGTGCAGGTCAGTGGGACTAGGTGAGAGTAAGCGTTTGGCATGGACTAGAAGGTCCGAGATGGCTGTTTCCATGCTGTAATTGTTATATGATTATATTATAGTAGTTGAGGACAGCGATGCAGACATAGTAGAAACATTCCAGTGCAGGTCCAGAATGGATCTTGAAAAGCCAGCTGGTTTTCAGCCGGAGTCTGGGAACCAGGATGATAGAGCTGACGGTATGCCAGCAGGTTTACAAGTAGGTGATGGATGTAACATGAATGTAAGGAAGGACAAGCCAATGATTGGGTACAAATGCAGACAGAGTAAAGAGTTAAATTGTACCACAGAGGCAAAATTCAAAAGGGTGGAGAATGCAGGACTGAAGGTGCTGTATTTAAACATGCGTAGCATTCAGAAAAAGGTGGACAAACTCATGGCTTAATTAGAGACTGGTCGGTATGATATTGAGGGCATCACATGGTTTAAAGAATGTCATAGTTGGGAGCTTAATATCAAAGGATATACTTTGTCGCAAAAGGACAGGCAGGAAGGCATAGGCGGTGGTGTGGCTCTGTTGGTAAGAGATGGAATTACATCTTTAGAAAGAGGCGACATAGGGTCAGAGAATGTAGTATCTTAATGGGTGGAGTTAAGAAACTGCAAGAGTTGAAAAAAAACACTATAGGCCTCCAAGTAGTAGCCAATATGTGGATTTGAGTTTGCAAAAGGAGCTGGAAAATGCATGTGATAAGGGTAATGACACAATTGTAATGGGGGACTTAAATATGCCAGGAGATTGGGAAAATCAGGTTGGTGTTCTATTGCAAGAGAGGGAATTTGTTGAATGCTTTTAGAGAAGCTTGTGCTTGAGTCTACTCAGGGAAAGGCTATCTTAGATTGGGTGTTGTGTAATAACCCAGATCTTATTAGGGTGCTTAGGAAGCAGTAATCATAATCTGACAGAAGAGATAAACGTTCTCAAATGGTAAGGGGAAACAACCGTGGTTGACAAGGGAAGTTAAGGACTGCATAAAAGCCAAGAAAGAGACACATAATGCAACAGTTTTTAAAGTCCAACAAAAAAGCAACTAATAAAAGCTATAAGAAAGGAAAAGATGAAATATTAGGGCAAACTAGCCAATAATATAAAGCACAATACTAAAAGAATTTTCAGTTATATAAAGAGTAAAAGGGAGGTAAGAGTTGATATTGGACCACAGGAAAGTGATGCTGGTAGGAATGGGGAACAAATGAATGGCAGATGAACTTAATGGGTACTTCACATCTGTCTTCAATGTGGAAGACACTAGCAGTGTGCTAGAGGCCCGTGAGTGTCAGGGAGCAGGAGTGAGTGCTATTGCTATTACAGGGAAAAAGTGCCAGGCAAACAGAAAGGTCTTAAGTCATCTGGACCAGATGGACTACATCCCGGAGTCTGGAGAGAGGTTGCTGAAGAGATAACAGGCTACTGTGGGAGGCAAGGGAGGAGTTTGTTGAGCTTCTGGGGATCATTGCATCATCAATGGGGACGGGAGAGGTTCCAGAGGATTGGAGGGTGGCGAATGTTGTTCCTTTATTCAAGAAAGGGAGTAGAGATAGCCCAGGAAATTATAGGCCAGTGAGTCTTAACTCAGTGGTTGGTAAGTTGATGGAGAAGATACTGAGAGGCAGGATTTATGAACATTTGGAGAGGTATAATATGATTAGGAGAAGTCAGCATGGCTTTGTCAAGGGCAGGTCGTGCCTTATGGGCCCGATTGAATTTTTTGAGGATGTGACTAAACACATTGCTGAAGGAAGAGCAGTAGATGTAGTGTATATAGATTTCAGCAAGGCATTTGATAAGGTACCCCATACAAGACTGATTGAGAAAGTAAGGAGGCATGGGATGCAAGGGGAAATTTCTATGTGGATCCGGAACTGGCTTGCCCACAGAAGTGGTTGTAGACAGGTCATATTCTGCATGGAGGTTGGTCACTGGTGGGGTGCCTCAGGGATCTGTATGGGACTCTTACTCTTCATGATTCTTATAAATGACCTGGATGAGGAAGTGGAGGGATGGGTTAGTAAGTTTTCTGATGACACAAAGGTTGGAGGTGTGTGTGGATAGTGTGGAGGGCTGTCAGAGGTTGAAACGAGACATTGATAGGATGCAAAACTGGGCTGAGAAGTGGCTACCAAGCACATCTTTCCCTCCCCCACTCTTTCTGCTATTCACAGGGATTGCTCCCTACGTGACTCCCTTGTCCACTTGTCCCCCCCATTCCCTCCCACCGATCTCCCTCCTGGCACTGATCCTTGTTAACAGAACAAGTGCTACACCTGCCCTTACACTTCCTCCCTCACCACCATTCAGGGCCCCAGACAGTCCTTCCAGGTGAGGCGACACTTCACCTGTGAGTCGGCTGGTGTGGTATACTGGGTCCGGTGCTCCCGGTGTGGCCTTTTATATATTGGTGAGACCCGACGCAGACTGGGAGACCGTTTCGCTGAACACCTACGCTTGGTCCGCCAGAAAAAGCAGGATCTCCCAGTGGCCACACATTTTAATTCCACGTCCCATTCCCATTCTGATATGTCTATCCATGGCCTCCTCTACTGTCAAAATGAATCCAAACTCAGGTTGGAGGAACAACACCTTATATACCGGCTGGGTAGCCTCCAACCTGATGGCATGAACATTGACTTCTCTAACTTCCATTAATGTCCCCCTCCTCTTCTTACCCCATCCCTAACATATTTAGTTGTTTGCCTGTTCTCCATCTGCCTCTGGTGCTTCCCATCCCCCCCCTTCTTTCTCCCGCGGCCTCCCGTCCCATGATCCTTTCCCATCTCCAGCTCTGTATCACTTTCGCCAATCACCTTTCCAGCTCTTAGCTTCATCCCACCCCCTCCAGTCTTCTCCTATCATTTCACATTTCCCCCTTCCCCCACTACTTTCAAATCTCTTACTATCTTTCCTTTTGGTTAGTCCTGACGAAGGATCCCGGCCCGAAACGTCAACAGTGCTTCTCCCTACAGATGCTGCCTGGCCTGCTGTGTTCCACCAGCATTTTGTGTGTGTTGTTGTTCTGAGAAGTGGCAGATGGAGTTCAACCCAGGTAAGTGTGAAGTGGTTCATTTCAGTAGGTCAAATATGATGGCAGAATATAGTATTAATGGCAGTGTGGAGGATCAGAGGGATCTTGGGGTCCGAGTCCAAGGGACGCTCAAAGCAGCTGCGCAGGTTGACTCTATGGTTAAGAAGGCGTATGGTGTATTGGCCTTCATCAATTGTGGAATTGAATTTAGGACCCGAGAGGTAATGCTGCAGCTATTTAGGACCCTGATCAGACCCCACTTGGAGTACTGTGCTCAGTACTGGTCGCCTCACTACAGGAAGGATGTGGAAGCCATAGAACATATATGTCAAACTCAAGGCCCGTGGTCCAAATCCGGCCCGCGGTGGAATTATCTTTGGCCCGCGAGATAATATCTAATTACTATTAAAGCTGGCCCCAGTAATCGAAGCGCCTATGGCGTATGATATGGCTAATGCTGAGTTTATTCAGGTACCAGGTTTTCAGGGTTTTTAGTGTTTATTCGGCAGTCTTGCTCGGCAGTCTTCTTCATAAGAAATGGAATTTGTAAAGTGAAACACTTTGTAGTTATAGCAGAGACTGAGACACATGAGAGCAGGCTGAAAAAACGGAGGCAACGAAAGCTGCGTTCGCACGTGTCCGACTGATCCGGCCTGCATGAAGCTGCATTTTGCTCAATCCGGCCCGTGACCTAAAATGAGTTTGACACCCCTGCCATAGAAAGAGATATACAAGGATGCTGCCTGGATTCGGGAGCTTGCCTTATGAGAATAGGTTGGGTGAACTCGGGCTTTTCTCCATGGAGCGACGGAGGATGAGAGGTGACCTGATAGAGCTTGTATAAGATGATGAGAGGCATTGATCATGTGGTCAGTCAGAGGCTTTTTCCCAGGGCTGAAATGGTTGCCACAAGAGGACATAGGTTTAAAGTGCTGGGAAGTAGGTACAGAGGAGATGTCAGTTGTAAGTTTTTTACTCAGAGAGTGGTGAGTGCGTGGAATGGGCTGCCAGAAACGGTGGTGGAGGTGGAGCTGATAGGGTATTTTAAGAGACTTTTAGATAGATACATGGAGCTTAGTAAAATAGAGGGCTATGGGTAAACCTAGTAATTTCTATGGTAGGGACATGTTCAGCATAACTTTGTGGGCTGAAGGGCCTGTATTGTGCTGTAGGTTTTCTATGTTTGTATAACGGATGCATCGGTCATGATCTTTCAAGAATCACTTTATTTCTGGAATGGTCCCAGAGGACTGGAAGATTGCAAATGTCACAACACTCTTTAAGAAGTGAGGATGGCAAAAGAAAGGAAATTTTAGGCCAGTTAGCCTATCCTCAGTGGTTGGGAAAGTGTTGGAGTCTATTATTAAGAATGGGGGTTTGGGGTTTTTGAAGACTAATGATAAAATAAGTCAAAGTCAGCATGATTTCTGTAAAAAAGAAATCCTGCCTGACAAATTTGTCCTCTACAACTCTAACAGATTTGTCAGGCAAGATTTCCATTTACAGAAACCATGCTGACTTTGACTTATTTTATCATTAGTCTCCAAGTACCCCAAAACCTCATCCTTAATAATGGGCTCCAACACTTTCTTAGTCTCTGAGGTTAGACTAACTGGCCTATAATTTCCTTTCTTTTTCTTTCCTCCATTCTTAAAGAATGCAGTGACCTTTGCAATTTCCCAGTCCTCTGGGACCATGCCAGAATTAAGTGATTTTTTAAAGGTCATGACCAATGCATCTGTTATCTCTTCAGCAATCTCAGAATTCTGGGATGTAGTTCACCCTGTCCAGGTGAGTTATCCACCTCAAGATCTTTGAGTTTGCCCAGCACTTCTTCCTTTGTAATGGCAATGACACTCACTCCTGCTCCCTGACACCCACTGACCTCTGGCACACTGTTAGAGTCTTCCACAGTGAAGACAGATGCAAAGTACCTATTAAGTTCATGTGCCATTTCTTTGCCTCCTTTTAGCCATATAACCATATAATGCAGTCCTTAACTTCCTTTGTCAGCCATGGTTGCCTAGCCCTGCAGTTTGAGAACTTCTTCTGTGGGACATACCTATATTGCTCCTTGTGAACTATTCCCAGAAACTTCAGCCATCTCTGCTCTTTCCAACAGGGCCACAGCACTACCTATGCCTCTCTGCCTGTCCTTTCAATACAAAGTATCTTCTCTGATATTAAACTTCCAACTATGACTTTCTTTCAGTCACGACTCAGTGATGACCACAACGTCATACTGATCTATTCTAACTGCGCCCCACGTTCATCCACCTTATTCCGAATAGTGTATGCATTTAAATACAACACCTTCAGTCCTGCATTTAACTCTTTGCTCTGTCCTCCTGGGATTCAAGTGCAACCCATCCCATTTGCCCTAAAAGAGGTCTCAATGGTCTAGAAATCTGAAACCCCGCACCCTGCTCCAATTCTCCAGCCATGCATTTACCTGCCACCTCATTCTATTCCTATCCTCACTGTCACATGGCACAGGCAGCAATCCCAAGTTTGCTACCATTGAGGTCCTGCTTTTCATCTTCCTTTCTAGCTCACTGTATTCTGTTTTCAGGACCTCCTCTTTTTTTCTACCTATGTCATTGGTACCAATATGCACCATGACTTCTGGCTGCTCACCCTCCCCTTTCAGGATATTGTGGACATATTCAGAAGCATCACACTTCCTGGCTCCTGGAAGGCAAACTACCATCCTCTTCATGTCCGCAGAATTGCCTATTTCCCCAACTATGCAGTCCCTATGCAGTAACTATGCAGTTACTGCTGCTATCCTCATCTGTTCCCTACTCTTCTGAGTCTGTCTGAGGGACAGACTCAGTGCCAGAGGCACGGCTGCTGTTGCTTCCCCAGGTAGCCCCCCGCCCCCAACAGAACTCAAAATAGAGTACTTATTGTTAAGGGGGATGGCCACAGGGGTGCTCTCCACTATCTGACCTTCTCCCTTCTCTTTCCACAGCATTTGAGCTGTGCCTAGCCACACAGTAGTGGATGTAGAGAGTAGAGCAGTGACTAAGCTCACAACCTGAGTGGTGATTATCAGCGAGGTGGATCTGTTATTTCGGATCCGTACAGACCTTTGTCTTCTAGTGAGGAAGTTGAGGATCCAGTTGCAGAGGGAGTTACAGAAGTCCAGGTTTTGGAGCTTTTTTTGATTAGACCAGTAGCAAAGATTGTATTAAACACTGACCTGGAGTCAATGAACAGCAGCCTGATATTGTTCATGTGATCCAAGGTTGCATGAAGTGTCAATGAGATCGCATCCACTGTAGATGTCGAGGTGATAGGCAATTTGCAGTAGGTCCAGGAGTTGCTTAAGCAGGAGTTAATTCTAGCTACAACCAACCTCGCAAAGAACTTCATCACCATAGATGTGAGTGCTACATAGTTGTTCAGCCAGCTCATCCTGTTCTTCTTGGGCCCTGGTATGATTGCTACTCTTTTGAAGCAGGTGGGAACTTCTATCTGTAACAATGAGAGATTGAAAATATCTTTGAACACACCCACCAGTTGGCTGGCACAGGTTTTCAGAGCCTTACCAGGTACAGCAATGAGGCCTGTCACCTTGAAGGGTTATCCTCTTGAAAGCTGTTCTGACATTGACTTCCGAGACAGAGATCAAAGGATCACTGGATACTGCATGAATCCTCATAGCTGTTGTTTTACTATTCCTTTCAAAGCGAGCGTGAAATCCATTGAGCTTTTCTCAGAGTGAAGCATCACTGCCATCCATTATGTTAGATTTTGCCCTGTAGGAGGTACTGGCCTGCAAACTCTGCCCCAACCTCATTTGGAATTGTTCTGTTGCTCTTGAGATAGCCCTCCGTAAGTCATACCCGGTCTTCTTGTGTAGTCCTGGATCACCAGACTTGAGTGCCCTCAGCAGATCACAAATCTCCTGGTTCATCTATGGCTTTGATTCAGGTATGTATGGTATATTCAAACACATCCACACAGATTTAAGTGAAGTCGCTGACAACTGCAGCATACTCATTCAGACTCGAAGATGAATCCTTGAATGCAGGCCAGTCCGTCGATTCAAAGCAGTCCTGTAGGCACTCCTGCAACTCCCTTATCCATACCTTCTTATTCCTCACTACTGTTGCTGCAGTCTTCAGTCTCTGCCTATACTCAGAGTAGAGGTACAGCCAGGCGATCAGACTTTCCAGAGTGTGGCTGTGGGGTGGCATGAAGAGTGCTCTTATGGTAGTATAACAGCAGTTCAGGGTGTTGTCGCCTCTGGTTTCACAAGCGATTTGTTAGTGATAATTATTTACAGATTTTTTTCAAAAAGGTCTGGTTAAAATCCCCAAAATAACGGGGAAGGAATCAGGGTGTGCTGGTTCAAAGCTTAAAAAGGTTCAATTATTATCAAAGCATACAACTCTGAAATTCTTCTTCTCCCTACAGCCTCAAAACCAAAAAAGAAAGAGAAAGACAGTATGAACATGAGCTCCAATTCCTGAATGAACAAAAACAGAACAGGCACAATCCCCCTCTCCCACACACAAAAAATGAGAAAGATCAGGCAAAAATACTATAAGACTGCACAAGACTGAACTACAGTGCAAGTCCCTATCTAAAACTCAGAAAACCTGGGTAACCTTCTCCAGGCACAGTGGCAACAGAGTGATCCCCCAGCCATCAAAAGGCAGTTTTCCCTCTCCAGTAGTACAGCGATCCTACCAAGGATCAAAAGGCAGGCTACCAGAGCTCACCTTCCGCATTCGATGATGTTTCAATCTCCTTCATCGCTTTAATCAGCAAAATGGAGTCAAACTGACTTGAACCCCACAGCTGTCCTTTGCTTTCTCGCCACGGGGTTCCCGCACGCTGCCTCTGCCTCCCAAAATTCTCTCGGAGACTGCTGAGCTCTGAAACTCCAAACTGCAAATCACAGGCTTCAGCAGTTTCAGAATCAGACTCAAAATGAAAAACAAATGTAAAAGACATAAAAGTAGTGAACTGTATGGTTTCATGATCTATTCAGAAGATGTTGACTGAAGGAGCATTGTATGAAGGTGCCTTCTTGACCGCAAGATTACATGCCTGGTTGGCACGACGACAAGTTGGAATGAACACCATTACCAGGATGATGGCTGAAAACTCCCGTAACAGATAAAATGGATGACACTTGATCGCTGGATGCTCCAGATCAGGTGAGCAGGACTGGGACAGAACCATCACATTTGTTTACCATGAGGAGTTAGTCACAAAACATATTCCACCTCCTCTGCCTTTAAAAGATGCAGCAGTCCTGTCTTTGCGTTGAATGGTGAGCCAGCGAGCCGTATCGCTGCATCCAGATTGGCATAGGATAACCAAGTCTCTGTAAAGCAAAAAACATAACAGTCCCTGATGTCCCTTTGGTATAGCAATCTTGCTCTGAGGTCTTCCATTTTATTTTCCAGAGACTGTACATTTGTCAACAGAATGGTCAGTAGTGGAAGTCGGAATCCTCTTCTCCTTAAATAAACGTTTAATCCACCACAGCATTCTCTTCTTAAATAAAAATTTAATCCAAAGCGGCATCCTCTCCTTAAATAAATGTTTAATCCACCACAGCATCCTCTCTTCTGCTGTCTTAAAGGGGAATCACATTTGCAACCAGAGACTGTGTCCGAGATTCATCGACTTTGAGTAGCAATAGACTTTTTACGTGCCGTATTTTAGGGTTTCAGCTGTAGCAGTCTAAAACTGGAACAATTGATGATTTCCATCGGAGACGCTCACGCGAGTTGCTTTCACAATGGCGCTACTGGTAATCTGCAGCACTCTGCATTCCAGCCATATTCTGGCACAAGAGTCCTGAACTCTATGGAGTAATCCAACAAGGAGGTTAATCCTGGACACAACCAGAGTACCTGATCCACTGCCTCCTTTCCACTTCCCAGATAGTCAAGAAGCCAGCATATCTCAGGGGGGAAACCTTCATATCTGTTGCATATGGTAATCTTATTATCCCAGTTAGCAACGGTCCAGCTCAGAGTTAACCAGTGACGAGAGAGATATGACAAAGTCAATCTTGGCTCGGTCCATAAAACACAGAGATGGCTGGAACTCGACGCAAGTGCCAGCCTCTCGGGTTCAGATGCCATGCTTTGGTGCTGTTACGTTCCCCAGTAACCGGGTAATTTTCCAGCAAAGATAGATGGATCCACCGAAGGCTGATGCTACTATTTTCAAACGTTTTTATTTATAAAGGGGCACAAACGTATGGTTAATACAAAACATTCAGATCATATACGTCGTCACAACTCAATCTAAAGCACAGGTATAGTAATAATCAATCAGAAATAAGCTCTATCGTCGTCTAGGGGTAATGTAGATATATATTGTTTACTGGATATTTAAAAGTCTTTTTGCGGTCACTGCAGTTCCACCCGCTGCCGTTGTCGTGGTGTCGCGTTGGTGCACTTTTGTTAGAAAGAGAGAGAGAGAATGAAACATTTACCCGACAGGTTTTCCAACCTGTAGGAGGTAGTCGGAAGTCTCGTTGGGGAATGGACTCTCATCTGTGGCTTCCCCTGTAGCTAGGCCGTTCTTCCATGGTGAGGTTGCCAATCTCAGGCAAGGAAAGGACGCACACGAACCCCACCGCCGGCTGTCGCTCTCAAAACGTGGTCGCAGGAATTCTCGCGTATCTTCTGGTGCGTCTGGCACCCCGCCTCGGCAGCCCACCTTTTATCTGGACTGGCAGGGTTGTAGATGTCCATCAGGGTAGGGGGGCGAGGCAATCCTTCCCCCATCACCCATCTCACATTGCCCTGAGATTTTGCACGTAGGCCAGTTCCTTATCCCACAAAGGTGTCTCCCAAGACAATGGCTATGTCCGAGGCTTTTGTCTTGTTGAGCGACCAGCCCACTTTGCCCGAGGGCTTTACACGTGGTTTTCATGAGACAATAGTCAAAGAGTCGCTTTATTCTGCTTCCCGGGGGAACGTGGTCTTCAGCACGTCTCCCTCTCTCTCTTGGGTCATTTGACCCCCCCTTGACTAGGGCTCTTGCGAATCTCACAAAGGAGGGGGCTGGGTTCATAACAGTGCCAAAACTTTAATATTTAAAGAGCACCTGAACTCAGATTCAGCACTCCATCATCAGCTCAACATTGATTCAGTCTGCGATTTTGCTTAGGATTTCTGTCTTGTCATGTTCTTTTCTAGCATCTAGTCAAGAATCCTGTTCTTATCTCAGTCTCAAAATCATGTCTTGACTCTAGCCTCAGACACTCCAGCACTTGGGTCCCCACAATACCTGCCTAGGCCTCTCATCACAGCGAGATGCACTGCGGCAGGGCTGGCACGGGGTTGCTGCCTCAGAGTTGGTTGACAGTGGCAAGCAGATGATCAATGGTTTCCTACTACATCTGAATTGTGTACATATATCAACAGGTGAAGTCCTTGAGGCAAGCATACTCTGTTAGGTCAACAGTGGGTTCATTCATCCTGTCAGGAAATATAGAGGTCGTTTGACCCAAATGCAGAGCAGTGGAGGTGATTTAGCAGTAAATGATATTTTACAAATAAAATGCAAAATAACGAGCCATGAGGGGCCATAAAACAAGAGGGGATAGATACTTAGCACAACAACGTAACTGAAAGTTAGAAGCAATTTGTTAAGGCTGCTTGGTTTGATGAATGTACAAAGGCTGTGGATGAGAGTTAGGTTTAAATAGGCTGCAGGTGATCAGTTGGAAGTGGGTGGCAGGGATTCATATTTGCTGGGTGAAGACTGGGAGGTGCTTGCCTGAAAAAACATTCTTAACAAAACCAATCGTTCTTTGCATTAGAAAAATAACACATTTTTAACAATTGTAAACTAGTGTAGATTTGTGTTTTGCCTATCTAACATACATACTTAATCTCTCCTTTCTGCATCCATCCATTCCAATCCATTCCTCAATTCTTCCACTGAAATTCTTATTTTTCTAATGTAAACTTGGCCACAGCCTTGTCATTTCACAGATCCAGCCAGTTGTATTGTAAAGCTTGTGAAATGAGCTGAGGTGTGCAGGAATTGTCTAATGACATGCATGAGATGCCCTCTACAACCAAATGGAAGGTCTTTGAATTGTTTTAAATATCACATCAGCTGTAAAAACTGAACTCAGTTTGTCAACAGATATACAGCAGGATCCAAGCAGGTCATTTATCCCATTTCATTCCTCATAGAGGAGCCATCTGGATCTTGTTCTTCTGCTTAAATGTAGAAGAGCATCTTGTCTAAATTTAGCTCAGTGAAGTGACTCGTAATACCCAGATTAAATGCATTTTGAATTCAACTGACAACTCTCCAGATGGAACATTCACAAGCTATTGGGTAAATAATTTAACTCCTTCATGCTAATATACTTTTACATTTTAACACTGAGCCTGTAGAAATCACTACAACTCAGTATAGAGTCATAGAGCCATAAAGTACAGCACAAAAGCTGGCCAATTGGCCCATCTGATCCATGCAGCCCCATTTAAACTGCCTAGCCCCATTGAAATTGAGCTTGTATGCACCAGTTACACTGGCAGCTTGCTCCACATTCTCATGATACTCTGAGTGAAGAAGTTTTCCTCATGTTGTCCTTAAACTTTTCATCTTTCACCCTTAATCCATGACCTCTGGTTGTAGTTCCACTCAGACTCAGTGGAAGAAGCCTGTTTGTATTTGCCCTATCCATACCTGTCATCATTTTGTATGTCTCATCTAATCTCCCCTCAGTCTTCTATGTTCCAAGAAATACAGTCCTAACCTATACAATTTTCTCTTATAACTCAGGTCCCCCAGCTTGGCAACATCCTTGTAAATTTTCTTTGTACTCTTGCAAAATTATTTACATATTTCCCTCAGGTAGGTGACTAAAACCTTACACAACTCTCCAAATTAGGTCTCACCAATGTCTTAAGCAACTTCAACATAACATTCCATCTCCAGTACTCAGTACCTTGATTTATGAAGGCCAATGTGCCAAAGGCTTTCTTTACAGCCCTATCTACCTGTGACACCACTTTCAATTAATTATCAACCTGTATTCCCAGATCCCTTTGTTCTACTGCACTCCTCAGTGCCCTACCGCTCTCTGTGTAAGACCTATCCTGATTGGTCCTACTGAAGTACAACATCTCACACATGCCTGCATTAAATTCCCTCTGCCATTTTTCTGCCCATTTTTCAAACAGATCCAGATCCTGCTGCAAGAAATAGTAGATGCATTAGTGATAATTTTTCAAAACTCCTTAGATTCTGGATTAGTTCCTGAGGATTGGAGGGTGGCTAATGTAACCCTACTTTTTAAAAAAGGAGGGAGAGAGAAACCGAGGAATTATAGACCGGTTAGTCTGACATCGGTGGTGGGGAAAATGTTAGAGTCGGTTATCAAAGATGTGATAACAGCACATTTGGAAAGAGGTGAAATCATCGGACAAAGTCAGCATGGATTTGTGAAAGGAAAATCATGTCTAACGAATCTTATAGAATTTTTTGAGGGTGTAACTAGTAGAGTGGATAGTGGAGAACTAGTGGATGTGGTATATTTGGATTTTCAGAAGGCTTTTGACAAGGTCCCACACAGGAGGTTAGTGTTCAAACTTAAAGCTCACGGTATTGGGGGTATGGTATTGATGTGGATAGAGAATTGGGTGGCAAACAGGAAGCAAAGAGTGGGAATAAACGGGACCTTTTCAGAATGGCAGGCAGTGACTAGTGGGGTACCGCAAGGCTCAGTGTTGGGACCCCAGTTGTTTACAATATATATTAATGATTTAGATGAGGGAATTAAATGCAGCATCTCCAAGTTTGTGGATGACATGAAGCTGGGCGGCGGTGTTAGCTGTGAGGATGCAGGGTGACTTGGATAGGTTAGGTGAGTGGGCAAATTCATGGCAGATGCAATTTAATGTGGATAAATGTGAGGTTATCCACTTTGGTTGCAAGAACAGGAAAACAGATTACTATCTGAATGGTGGCCGATTAGAAAAAGGGGAGGTGCAACACCCGTCATTGAAAGTGGGCATGCAGGTACAGCAGGCAGTGAAAAAGGCAAATGGTATATTGGCATTCATAGCAAGAGGATTCGAGTACAGGAGCAGGGAGGTTTTACTGCAGTTGTACAAAGCCTTGGTGAGACCACAGCTGGAGTATTGTGTGCAGTTTTGGTCCCCTAATCTGAAGAAGGACATTCTTGCCATAGAGGGAGTACAAAGAAGGTTCACTAGATTGATTCCTGGGATGGCAGGACTTTCATATGAAGAAAGACTGGATCGACTAGGCTTATACTCACTGGAATTTAGAAGATTGAGGGGGGATCTTATTGAAACGTATAAAATTCTAAAGGGATTGGACAGGCTAGATGCAGGAAGATTGTTTCCGATGTTGGGGGAGTCCAGAACGAGGTGACACAGTTTAAGGATAAAGGGGAAGCCTTTTAGGACCGAGATGAAGAAAAACTTCTTCACACAGAGAGTGGTGTATCTGTGGAATTCTCTGCCACAGGAAACAGTTGAGGCCAGTTCAATGGCTATATTTAAGAGGGAGTTAGATATAGCCCTTGTGGCTAAAGGGATCGGGGGTATGGAGAGAAAGCAGGTACAGGGTTCTGAGTTGGATGATCAACCATGATCATACTGAATGGCGGTGCAGGCTCAAAGGGCCGAATGGCCTACTCCTGCACCTATTTTCTATGTTTCTATGTTTCTAAGATCTGCTAGTCTTCCTTGCTGTCCAAGACTTCCCAATCTTTGTGTCATCTGCAAATTTGCTGATCAAGTTAACCATATTATCATCCAGATCAGTGACATAGATGACAAACAACAATAGACTCAGTGCCGATCCCAACAGTACTCCACTAGTCTCCAGTCAAAGAAGCAACCACCTACTACCACGCTCTGGCTTCTCCCACAAAGCTAATGACCAATCCAATTTTCTACCTCATACTGAATGCCAAGTGACTAAACCTTCTTGACCAACCTCCATGCGGGATCTTGTCAAATTCTTTACTAAAGTCCATGTAGACAACATCCACTGCCTTGCTTTCATCAATTTTCCTGGTAACTTCCTCGAAAAACTCCATACGATTGGTTAGACATGTCATACCATGCACAAATCCATGTTGATTATCCCTAATCAGTTCCTATCTATCCAAATACTCATACATCTGATCCCTTAGAATACTTTCTAATAACTTTCTCACCATTGATGCCAGGCTTACTGGTCTATAATTTCCTGGTTTGTTCTTAGAGCCTTTCTTAAACTATTAGCTTACCAAAGTCAATTTATCAACAAATATAACATCCATTTTAGTTAATTAAAACAACAAGCATTACTCTTATAATGATAATGCAATCAGAAATCCATTGCCTATTGACCTACAGAAGCATTGCTTCTGAAAAGCTTCCCACAGGAAAACATCTCCACTTATAACATGGGTTTCCATAGTAATATAAGGCTCATAGTAAGGTCAGCTTATAAGGAACAGAACCCCGTTGTAATATATGCTTTATATTATATGGAATAAATGCTGCACGGCTTCTAGATTATGCTCTTTGTGATTGATCCACATCCTCCACCACTGCTGTGCTACTTCTTCATTTATAGGAGAAGAATATATCAGTTCCCCAAGCTTACTCAAACAACATCTTGAACAAAAAGAAAATCATGTGTTTTATTTCCCTGCATCTACAGTATGTTCAGTTGCTGTTCTTCTTGCTGTAACTGAATGGCAGAACTAAAACTGTTGTCAGGGAATTGTGCATGCATATTTTTAAGTCTGCATGATAAATCAATTTTTCAATTTTACAGAAAAGAAAACAGAACTTAATTTCTTCTATCAACACACAAATATCTTTTGTTGTTGTAAATTAAAAGACAAAAAATTTAGTTTTCAATGAATATTTATGCCTAGGAAAAATGTCATCAATATTTAAAAAGAATATCTTTGATATTCACGTTAATGCTAACATTTTGGGTATGTCACACAACAGGTAAGTTGAATGACCATGAATTCTCACTAACGACTGCTAGGATTTGTGTCAAGGCTGATCAGTCTAGTGTTAACCCAGCTTTTCAATATGTAGCCTTGGAATCCGAAGAATCATTTTCTGCTTCACTGAAATTACAACTGAGAATTGAGGAACTGAGCATTATGGACACAGCCTTAGTTTCACAGAATGCTGGGTCCTCTGTAAAGAAATCTGAGAACAGAATCACAAAATGCACGGCTGAACGACTTGAGACTGTGGCTGATTTAGAATTCCCATCCCTGCTGATACAAAATCATTCTCAGGAATCATATTTCAAATGTGCACAAATATATACATATACATACACATACATTCTTCTTCCCAATATTTTTATTAGTTTCTACATAGAAGAATACAGAGTACAAGAATGTGTATATAAAAGGTCAAAAAAGATTTTAAAAAACTACCAATTACATTATATCTGTTCGTAGTAACAAACTCATTAACCTGTATTCATATAAGTTAATCAATAGTTATATAATTTATCACAAAAAAAAATCTAACCCCTACCAAGACCGAAGCTGTTCATTAAGGAGAAAAGGTGGTAAATACCTTCTCATATAATAAACATTAATAATAGCCAACATCTGAGTTTAAACAACGAATTGAAGGCTTTGAAAATAATTCAGAAAAGGACCCCACAATGTTTGAAAGTCTTGATGAGATTCAGAAATTGAACAACGAATCTTCTCTAAATCTAAACATGACATAATGTCACATAACCATTGAGCATGAGTAAGAGGAAAAACATCTTGACATTTAAACAAAAGTGTCCTCCTAGCTGTAAGAGAGCTAATCATCAAAATATGTAAATCAGATGCCTTCAGCTTAATATCTTGTCCTGCAAAAATACTGAATAGGGCCATCAGAGAGTTCAGCTGAAAATTGACTTTAAAAAGTGAGGAGAAAGTTTGAAAAACTTCCTTCCAATATTTTTTAGGATTTGGACAAGTCCAAAACATGAATTAATGAAGCTTCCCCTTTATTACATCTGTCACAGTAGGGAGATATATCCATATAAAAATGAGATAGCTTATCCTTAGTCATATGAGCTCTATGAACCACCCTAAACTGTATGAGGGAATAATGAGCACATAGCGATGAAGTATTAACCAGTTTAAAAATTTCATTCCAAGTTTCCTCAGATATCGATGTCTGTAAATCTTGTTCCCAGAGATTCTTAATTTTGTCTAGAGGAACGTTTCTCGTCTCCAGTAACATACCATAAATATTAGGTATTCAACCATTATGAAAAGGTGTCAAACTAAAAATTATGTCTAGTAAGTTCTTATCTGAGCTTATAGGAAATGTACATAATTGAGATCTTAAAAACTCTCTGATTTGTAAATATTTTAAAAAGTGACTTTTGGGTAAGATATATTTAGCTGACAATTGTTCAAATGAAAAAAGACCAACAAACAGATCCCAAAAACATTTAATACCAACCTGTCCCATTCTTTCAAAACTAAATCAGTCATGGAGGGTTAAAAAATTAGCATAAATGGGACTTGAAAGGGAAAATCTCAATAAACCAAAGTGTTTTCTAAATTGTATCCAGATCCTCAGAGTATGTTTAACTATTAAATTATCAGATAGTTTGCTTACAGATAAAAGAAGTGAGGATCCAAGAAGAGAAATAATAGAAAATTTAATAACAGAGTTAGTTTCTAAAGAAACCCATACTGGACAATCTACACGATTAATATAATATAGCCAAAACATAAGATATCGTATATTAACTGCCCAGTAATAAAACCTAAAATTAGGTAAGGCTAAACCTCCAGACTTTTTAGATTTTTGAAGATGTACTTTATTTAAATGAGGACATTTATTTTTCCATATGTAAGAGGATAAAATACAATCAAGAGAGTCAAAATAGAATTTAGGAATAAAAACGGGTAAAGACTGAAAAAGGTATATAAATTTAGGTCGAATATTCTTTTTTTTGTAGTTTTTTTTATTGAAGTTCATCATCAAACAAACATTTCCATAAGATGTATTTCAGACATTGTATATAAAAATCATATAATCATATATATCACAAATCTCCACATAGTATTTATCTGAGGTATACACTTATAGAAAAGAGTGGAGAGAAAAAACAAGCAAAAGGAAGAAACTATGTACAAGTAGGGAGTGATCTTTTTTTTTACAACAGATTCATTGATTTGTGAGAATAAAATCAGGGCTATGAGGCATTATGTAGTTAAACCATTTTTCTCAGTATGAATCAAATTGTTCCAGCTTATGATTAACAGATGCTGTTATCTTCTCCATTTTGTAAATGTCCATTGTAATTTCCATCCATGTATTTAAAGTTGGGCTCTCCTGTGATAACCATTTCCTAGTAAGAGTCTTTTTACCAGCCACCAACAGTATATTCATTAAATATTTATCTCTTTTCAACCATTCTTGAGGTATAAATCCAAAATATATGGTCTTACTCTCTAAGGGTATTTCACATTTAAAGATGTCTTGTAGGGCATTGTGTATGCCCCTCCAATAGTTTTTGATAACAGGGCAGTCCCAAAAAATATGATAATGATTTGCATTTTGATTGCCACAATTTCTCCAGCAAATAGGGAAGTTACTATCATAATGAGATTTCTGAGAAGGTGTAATAAAATATCTTATCAAGTTTTTCCATACAAACTCCCTCCATTTCTGTGAACTGGTACACTTCCATTGATATCTCCATATTGTTGTCCATTCTTCCTCAGAAATAATTATCCCTCCTTCCTTCTCCTATTTTGTTTTAATGTATGAAGTCGAATGTGTTTTAAAATTTGACAACCTCTTATACATGCTTGAAATAATTCCACTACTGTTATCTGAATAATATGCTTTTCTAAATAGCTCTATCAAGCATGTACTTGCCTTGGTTACATTTTTAAGTGTCTTATTAACATATTGTTGCATCTGTAAATATCGATAAAAATCTTGTTTTTCTAATAAGTGTTTCTCTTCAAGCATTTCAAAACTGAACAGTATTCCTTCTTTCATTATGTTGCAAAGAACTGTTATTCCTTTAGATGTCCAGTCCTTAAATCTAGCATCCAATTTATTTGGTGTAAAATCCAAGTCATATGCACACCATTTAAGAATTGCAATATCTCCCTCTAGATTATATTCTTTTATAGTAGTTTTCCATATTTTAAGAGTCAATTTCACACATGAGTTATCAATAGTATTTAGTACATTCAGATTGGAGGGTTGTGACTAGTGGTGTCCTACAGGAATCTGTTCTGGGACCTCTACTTTTGGTGATTTTTATTAACAACCTGGATGTGGGGGTAGAAGGGTGGGTTGGCAAGTTTGCAGATGACACAAAGGTTGGTGGTGTTGTAGATGGTGTCGTAGATTGTCGAAGATTGCAGACAGACATTGATAGGATGCAGTAGTGGGCTGAGAAGTGGCAGATGGAGTTCAACCCGGAGAAGTGTGAGGTGGTACACTTTGGAAGGACAAACTCCAAGGCAGAGTACAAAGTAAATGACAGGATACTTGGTAGTGTGGAGAAGCTGAGAGATCTGGGGGTACATGTCCACAGATCCCTGAAAGTTGCCTCACAGGTAGATAGGGTAGTTAAGAAAGCTTATGGGGTGTTAGTTTTCATAAGTCGAGGGATAGAGTTTAAGAGACGCGATGTAATGATGCACCTCTATAAAACTCTAGTTAGGCCAAACTTGGAGTACTGTGTCCAGTTCTGGTTGCCTCACTATAGGAAGGATGTGGAAGCATTGGAAAGGGTACAGAGGAGATTTACCAGGATGCTGCCTAGTTTAGAGAGTATGGATTATGATCAGAGATTAAGGGAGCTAGGGCTTGACTCTTTGGAGAGAAGGAGGATGAGAGGAGACATGATAGAGGTGTACAAGATATTAAGAGGAATAGACAGAGTGGACAGCCAGCACCTCTTCCCCAGGGCACCACTGCTTAGTACAAGAGGACGTGGCTTTAAGGTAAGGGGAGGGAAGGTCAAGGGGGATATTAAAGGAAGGTTTTTCACTCAGAGAGTGGTTGATGCGTGGAATGCACTGCCTGAGTCAGTGGTGGAGGCAGATACACTAGTGAAATTTAAGAGACTACTAGACAGGTATATGGAGAAATTTAAGGTGGGGGGTTATATGGGAGGCAGGGTTTGAGGGTCGGCACAACATTGTGGGCCGAAGGGCCTGTAATGTGCTGTACTATTCTATGTTCTAATTTTATGTACCTTTGCAGGTTGTTATCAGCCAAAATTGCTTGTATGGGGATGGGAAGTACCTGTTCCTCCCACTGAGTGTCATATGATGGGTTGCACCAACATATCACAGCTCTCAACTGTGCTGCAAAATAATAATCTCTAAGAGAAGGTAGGCCCCATCCCCCCTTTTCCTTTGCTAATTGCAAAGTTTTGAGATGAACTCCAGGCCTTTTACCCTGCCAAATATACCTTGATAGCATCTTGTTCCATTCATTGAATTGATTTTGATTAATCTCTATTGGTAGGGTCTGAAAGAAATATAACAGTCTGGGCAGTATATTCATTTTAATAGACTCAATCCTTGAACTGAGATTGAAAAAAGGAATCAGGTTCCATCTTGCCACATCTTCCTTTATTTTTTTATATAAAGGCTGATAATTACATTCTAATAATTTTGCCAAATCTTTTGGCATAATGATGCCCAAATATTTGAAAGACTCTGTGTGCCACGCCCAGGGGTATCGACTTTCAATTTCTCTTGGTGGGCTATAGTAATATGAAAGTAATTGGGTTTTATCTATGTTGATCTTGTATCCTGATAATTGACCATATTGTTCAAAGGATTGCATCAATTTAGGTAAAGAGTATGTTGGTTGCCCTAGATAGATCAAAATGTCATCTGCAATTCAAGCCAATTTATGCTCTGTCCCTTTAATAGTAATTCCCCTGATATCTTCATTTTGTCTGATGTATTGAGCTAATGGTTCCAGATATAGCGCGAAGAGTAGTGGCGACCATGCACAACCCTGTCTCGTGCCCCTTTCTAGGGTAAAACTATTTGATAAATATCCATTGATTTTAATCCTAGCGGTAGGATTGTCATATAGTGTCTGTATAGTTTTAATAATTGTGCCTTGGAAACCAAATCTATGTAAAACTCTGTAAAGAACATTCCAATTAACCGAATCAAATGCTTTTTCAGCGTCCATGCTTATCAGTATTGCTTTTTGATTTTTTTTTGTATATGATCCATAATGTGAAGTGTCCTTCGTATATTGTCTTGAGTCTGGCGTTGTTGTATAAAACCTGTCTGATCATTACGTATCAGTATGGGTAGAAACTCCTCTAATCGTTTGGCCATAATGGAGATAAATAATCTATAATCTACATTAGAAAGGATATTGGTCTAAATGACCCACATTCCATTTTATCCTTGCCTTCTTTCGGTATAGCTGAGGTTATCGCTTCCTTCCAACTGGGTGGCATTTGTGCCTTTTTTAGAGCCCAGTTCAATGTGGGGAGTAAACCAGGAATTAACTCATTTTTAAATTATTTGTACCACTCTGCCATATACCCATCTGATCCTGGTTACTTGCTTAATTTATGTCTACTAATTGCAGCTTTTAATTCAACTCCAGTTATGTCAGCAGTCATCATTCTATTTTGTTCTTCGCTTAAAGTGGGTAACTCCAGAGAATTCAAGAAGGTGTCAATTTGGGTTATGCTTCCCCCTGGAACTTTGGCATATAGAGTTTTGTAAAACACTTCAAAAGCTTCTTGAATTTCACTTAGCTTATTTTTTTATCATTTTTGTTCTTGGGTCCCTAATTCTATGAATTGTATTTTGTTATCTTTTTTTTCAGTTTCCACACCAGTATTTTCATAGATTTCTATCCACTCTCATAATGTCTCTGTTTCAGAAACATTAATTTTTTCCTGATTTCTTGCATAGCCAAATTATTTATTTCATTCCTAATTCTTTTAATTACCCCTAATGTATCCTGTGCCAAATTCAATTTCTGTTTTTTCTCTAGTTCCTTCAGCCTATTTTGTAATTCCTCTAATGTTTTATTCCTTATTTTTTTTCTTATATGAAGATATCGCTATAATTTTCCTTCTTAAGATAGCCTTCAGAGTATCCCATAAAATGGGAGGTGAAACCTCTCTATCATCATTAAATTCCAAGTAGAGACGAATTTCTTTTTTAAATTGTTCCTTAAAGTACGGATCATTGAGTAGGCTTGAATTTAGTTTCCAAATAGTATTCTTTGGTTGTAGGTCAAAACTAACAGATAAATATATAGGTGCGTGGTCACTTATATCTATTGTCCCAATTCCACAGGTTTTTATTTTGTCTTTGTCTTTTCCAAATGTTATGAAATAGTCTATTCTTGTATATACAGAATGGGGAGCAGAATAATGAGTGTAATCCCTTCTGTCAGGGAAAAGGTCCCTCCATATACCAATTAAACCAACATCCTCAAAAAGTGTATTGACTTTCTTATGTAAAGATTTTGTTTCATAGGTTTTTCTATTGGAAGAGTCTAAGTTTGGTTGTAATTGTAAATTTAAGTCTCCCCCACATATCAGGAGACCTTCTGTTTCTGTTACCATAATATCAGTAGTTTCCTGAAAGAAACCAATATCACTTCCCAGGGGTGCGTATATATTCAATAGAGCAACTGAATTGCGGTCTATATATATTACCAGAATATATTTGCCCTCTTTATCTCCCATTTTGAATACTTTTTCAAAATTTAGCTTACTTGAGATAAGAATAGCAACTCCTCTCCTATGTCCTGATTTATATGAGGAGAAAAATAGATTAGTGAAGCCCATTCTCTTTAGTCTTCTATGCTTATTATTACTTAAATGAGTTTCCTGTAAATATACTACATGGGCTTGTTCTTTTTTCATTTTGGATACAATTCTATTACGCTTGATTGGATTTAATAGCCCATTGACATTAAAAGAAATGTATTTTACTTTGTCCTTAGCCATCTATATTTATCTGTCAATGTATCATTGAAATTAGTCAAGTCATGTCAAGTCAAGTCAACTTTTATTGTCATTTCGACCATAACTACTGGTACAGTGGATAGTAAAAATGAGACAATGTTTTTCAGGACTATGGTTTACATGACACAGTACAAAAACTAGACTGAACTATGTAATAAAAAAAAACACAGAGAAAGCTATACTAGACTACAGACCTACATTGGACTGCATAAAGTGCACAAAAACAGTACCGGCATTACAATAAATAATAAACAGGACAGTAGGGCAAGGTTTCGGGTATTGAGGAGTCTGATAGCTTGGAGGAAGAAACTGTTATATAGTCTGGTCGTAAGAGCCCGAATGCTTTTCCCTTTTCCCAGACGGCAGGAGGGAGGAGAGATTGTATGACGGGTGCATGGGGTCCTTCATAATGCTGTTTCCTTTGCAGATGCAGCGTGTAGTGTAAATGTCCGTGATGGCGGGAAGAGAGACCCCGATGATCTTCTCAGCTGACCTCACTATCTGCTGCAGGGTCTTGCGATCCGAGATGGTACAATTTCCGAACCAGGCAGTGATGCAGTTGCTCAGGACGCTCTCAATACAACCCCTCTAGAATGTGATGAGGATGGGGGGTGGGAGATGGACTTTCCTCAGCCTTCGCAAAAAGTAGAGATGCTGCTGGGCTTTCTTTGCTATGGAGCTGGTGTTGAGGGACCAGGTGAGATTCTCCGTCAGGTGAACACCTAGAAATTTGGTGCTCTTTACGATCTCTACTGAGGTGCCGTTGATGTTCAGCGGGGTGTGGTCACTCTGTGCCCTCCTGAAGTCAACAACCATCTCTTTTGTTTTGTTCACATTAAGAGACAGGTTGTTGGCTCTGCACCAGTCCATTAGCCGCTGCACCTCCTCTCTGTAAGCTGACTCGTCGTTCTTGCTGATGAGACCCACCACGGTCGTGTCATTGGCGAACTTGATGATATGGTTCGAGCTGTGTGTTGCAGCACAATCATGGGTCAGCAGAGTGAACAGCAGTGGACTGAGCACACAATCCTGGGGAGCCCCCATGCTCAGTGTGATGGTGTTGGAGATGCTGCTCCCGATCTGGACTGACTGAGGTCTCCCAGTCAGGAAGTCTAGGATCCAGTTGCAGAGGGAGGTGTTCAGGCCCAGTAGGCTCAGCTTTCCAATCAGTTTCTGAGGGATGATTGTGTTGAATGCTGAACTGAAGTCTATGAACAGCATCCGAATGTATATGTCTTTTTTGTCCAGGTGGGTATATGCCTCATGACCAGCCTCTCGAAACACTTCATGATGATGGATGTAAGTGCAACAGGACGGTAGTCATTTAGGCAGGACACTGAAGACTTCTTCGGCACGGGGACGATGGTGGCGGCCTTGAAGCACGTTGGAACAGTGGCGCTGCTCAGGCAGATGTTGAAGATGTCAGTGAGAACATCTGCTAGCTGGTCTGCACATCCTCTGAACACTCTACCAGGGATGTTGTCTGGTCCAGCAGCCTTCCGTGGGTTGACCCTGCACAGGGTTCTTCTCACGTCAGCCACGGAGAGACACAGCACCTGGTTATTCGCAGGAGGGGTGGACTTCTTCGACGCCACATCATTTTCCGCCTCAAACCGGGCGTAGAGGTTATTCAGCGCATTTGGGAGGGAGGCATCACCTGCACAGTCAGGTGATGTTGTCTTGTAATTGGTGATGTCCTGGATGCCCTTCCACATGCACCACGTGTCACCGCTGTCCGGGAAGTGACTGTGGATTAGCAGGGCATGTGCACGCTTTGCCCCTCTGATGGCTCAGGACAGTTTGGCCCTTGCTATTGTTAGAGCTGCCTTGTCCCTGCTCTGAAGGCGGAGTCGCGGGACCTCAGCAGCGCACGCACCTCTGCGGTCATCCATGGCTTCTGGTTGGCACATATAGTGATGGCCTTGGACAGAGTAACATCATCGATGCACTTTCTGATGTAGCTGGTCACTGATGCTGTGTACTCTTCTAAGTTGGTAGAGTCGCCATCGGTTGCAGCCTCCCTGAACATGTGCCAGTCAGTGTGCTCAAAGCAGTCTTGAAGAGCAGAGATGGCTCTTCTTTAGCAGAATAAAACTTAATCAATCTACTCCCTGAACAAATAAGAACCAAGAAACGCAAACTATTTAAAAAATGGCAACGAACACGTGATTCCAAGGCTGAGGTCTCTTGTAGATGACCCTGCGTTGAGCTAGAGGAAATGTCTAGCTGTGGGGGGATAACCCCTCCTACTTGTGAGTTGAGGGCCCCCATTGCAGTATTCATAAAATTCAGTGAACAAATTCATTACACAGAAAAGATTTCCCTGTGTACTCCTCCTAGATATATATATATATATATACACACACATATATGCACACACACACACACATTACACACATAAATATATTCTCATTTTGGTGGGGAAAAAGGAGTAAGTGAGCGAATAAAGAATTACAACTTTTTTCATTTGAAGAAGGAAGTTGGAGGACCAGAACGGGAGAGTGGTGGGAGCCATCTGGAATTTTTCTTATTCTCATCGGAGTTAAGAGAGGCGGGATTGCGCAGGCGTGTGACGACAGGCAGTGAAGTGGGGAAGATTTTAAAAGGACACAGTCTTATACAGCAGGCAGCAGAGTGAAGGCTTAAGGGCTTGGGCTCAACGGGCTTAGGCAGAAGCGGGCAAGGCAAGGTAGGTTTAGGTTTCAGTTTTTCCTGTTTTTTGAGGAAAGGGGAAGTATGAGTGTGAGGACAGCTAGTTGTTCTTGGTGTCGGATGTGGGAGGTCCTGGAGTCTCCTAGCCTCCTGGACGTCCACATCTGCGCCAGGTGTGGCTCCAGGTGTGGTGCAGCTCCTAAGGGACTGAAGCTGCAGCTTGATAACCTTCGCCTGGTCAGGGAGAGTGAGGAGTTGATAGAGAGGAGTTACAGGTAGGTGGTCACACCGGGGCCACGGAAGGCAGACAGGTGGGTCATGGTTAGGAGGGGGAAGGGGAAGAGTCAGGTACTAGAGAGTACCCCAGTGGCTGTACCCCTTGACAATAAGTACTCCTGTTTGAGTACTGTTGGGGGGGACAGCCTAACTGGGGGAAGCAACAGTGGCTGTGTAGCCGGCACAGAGTCTGGCCCTGTGACTCAGAAGGGTAGGGAAAGGAAGAGGAAGGCAGTAGTAATAGGGGACTCAATGGTTAGGGGGTCAGATAGGCAATTCTGTGGATGCAGTCAGCAGACCCGGATGGTAGTTTGCCTCCCTGGTGCCAGGGTCCAGGATGTTTCTGATTGCGTCCAAGATATCCTGAAGTGGGAGGGTGAGGAGCCAGAGGTCGTGGTACATATATGTACCAATAACATAGGTAGGAAAAGGGAAGAGGTCCTGAAAGGAGAATATAGGGAGTTAGGAAGGCAGTTGAGAAGAAGGACCACAAAGATAGTAATCTCGGGATTACTGCCTGTGCGACGCGATAGTGAGAGTAGGAATGGAATGGGTGGAGGATAAATGCGTGGCTGAGGGATTGGAGCAGGGGGCAGGGATTCAAGTTTCTGGATCATTGGGACCTCTTTTGGAGCAGGTGTGATCTGTACAAAAAGGACGGGTTGCACTTGAATCCTAGGGGGACCAACATCCTGGCGGGGAGATTTGCTAAGGCTACTGGGGAGACTTTCAACTAGAATGGTTGGAGGGTGGGAATCAATTTGAAGAGACCAGGGGAGAGGAGGTTAGATCACAAATAGAGAAAGGTAGTAGACAGTGTGTGAGGGAGGATAGGCAGGTGATAGAGAAGGGGAGCGCTCAGACTGAAGATGTAGGGGAGAAGGAAAAAAAAGTTAATAAAGTTGATCGCATCGTTAGGGATAAACACCCGAAGAAGAGGTGGAAAGTTTCTTAAATGCATCTATTTTAATGCTAGGAGCATTGTAAGAAAGGTGGATGAGCTTAGAGCATGGATTGATACCTGGAAATATGATGTTATAGCTATTAGTGAAACATGGTTGCAGGAGGGGTGTGATTGGCAACTAAATATTCCTGGATTTTGTTGCTTCAGGTGTGATAGAATCGGAGGGGCAAGAGGAGGAGGTGTTCCATTGCTTGTCCGAGAAAATATTACAGCGGTGCTTTGGCAGGATAGATTAGAGGGCTCATCTAGGGAGGCTATTTGGATAGAATTGAGGAACAGGAAAGGTGTAGTAACACTTATAGGGGTGTATTACAGACCACTTAATGGGGAGCGAGAATTGGAGGAGCAAATTTGTAAGGAGATAGCAGATATTTGTAGTAAGCACAAGGTTGTGATTGTGGGAGATTTTGATTTTCCACACTTAGACTGGGAAGCCCATACTGTAAAAGGGCTGGATGGTTTGGAGTTTGTAAAATGTGTGCAGGATAGTTTTTTGCAGCAATACATAGAGGTACCGACTAGTGAAGGGGCAGTGTTGGATCTTCTGTCAGGGAATGAAATAGGTCAGGTGACAGAGGTATGTGTTGGGAAGCACTTCGGGTCCAGTGATCACAATGCCATTGGTTTCAATATAGTTATGGAGAAGGAGAGGACTGGACCCAGGGTTGAGATTTTTGATTGGAGAAAGGCTAACTTTGAGGAGATGCAAAAGGACTTAGAAGGAGTGGATTGGGACAATTTGTTTTATGGGAAGGATGTAATAGAGAACTGGAGGTCATTTAAAGGTGAAATTTTGAGGGTACAGAATCTTTATGTTCCTGTTAGGTTGAAAGGAAAGGTTAAAAATTTGAGAGCGCCTTGGTTTTCAAGGGATATTGGAAACTTGGTTCAGAAAAAGAGGGAGATCTATAATAAATATAGGCAGCATAGAGTAAATGAGGTGCTCGAGGAATATAAATAATGTAAAAAGAATCTTAAGAAAGAAATTAGAAAAGCTAAAAGAAGATACAAGGTTGCTTTGGCAAGTAAGGTGAAAATAAATCCAAAGGGTTTCTACAGTTATATTAATAGCAAAAGGATAGTGAGGGATAAAATTGGTCCCTTAGAGAATCAGAGTGGACAGCTATGTGTGGAGCCAACAGAGATGGGGGAGATTTTGAACAATTTCTTTTCTTCGGTGTTCACTAAGGAGAAGGATATTGAATTGTGTAAGGTAAGGGAAACAAGTAGGGAAGTTATGGAAACTATGACAATTAAAGAGGAGGAAGTGCTGGCACATTTAAGGAATATAAAAGTGGATAAATCTCCGGGTCCTGACAGGATATTCCCTAGGACCTTGAGGAAGGTTGGTGTAGAAATAGCAGGGGCTCTGACAGAAATATTTCAAATGTCATTAGAAACGGGAATTGTGCCGGAGGATTGGCATATTGCTCATGTGGCTCCATTGTTTAAAAAGGGTTCTAAGAGTAAACCTAGCAATTATAGGCCTGTAAGTTTGACGTCAGTGGTGGGTAAATTAATGGAAAGTATTCTTAGAGATGGTATATATAATTATCTGGATAGACAGGGTCTGATTAGGAACAGTCAACATGGGTTTGTGCGTGGAAGGTCATGTTTGACAAATCTTACTGAATTTTTTGAAGAGGTTTCTAGGAAAGTTGATGAGAGTAAGGCAATGTATGTTGTCTATATGGACTTCAGTAAGGCCTTTGACAAGGTTCCACATGGAAGGTTAGTTAAGAAGTTTCAATCATTAGGTATTAATATTGAAGTAGTAAAATGGATTCAACAGTGGCTGGATGGGAGATGCCAGAGAGTAGTGGTGGATAACTGCTTGTCAGGTTGGAGGCCGGTGACTAGTGGTGTGCCTCAGGAATCTGTACTGGGTCCAATGTTGTTTGTCATATATATATATATATATATTAATAATCTGGATGATGGGGTGGTAAATTGAATTAGTAAATATGCAGATGATACTAAGATAGGTGGCGTTGTGGATAATGAAGTAGGTTTTCAAAGCTTACAGAGAGATTTATGCCAGTTAGAAGAGTGGGCTGAAAGATGGCAGATGGAGTTTAATGCTGATAAGTGTGAGATGCTACATTTTGGTATGAATAATTCAAGTAGGACATACATGGTAAATGGTAGGACATTGAGGAATGCAGTAGAACAGAGTGATCTAGGAATAATGGTGCATAGTTCCCTGAAGGTGGAATCTCATATGGATAGGGTAGTGAAGAAAGCTTTCGGTATGCTGGCCTTTATAAATCAGAGCATTGAGTATAGCAGTTGGGATGTAATGTTAAAATTGTACAAGGCATTGGTAAAGCCAAATTTGGAGTATTGTGTACAGTTCTGGTCACTGAATTACGGGAAAGATGTCAACAAAAGAGGGAGAGTACAGAGAAGATTTAATAGAATGTTACCTGGGTTTCAGCACCTAAGTTACAGGGAAAGATTGAACAAGTTAGGTCTTTATTCTTTGGAGCGTAGAAGGTTGAGGGGGGACTTGATAGAGGTATTTAAAATAATGAGGGGGATAGATCGAGTTGAGGTGGATAGGCTTTTTCCATTGAGAGTAGGGGAGAGTTAAACAAGAGGACATGAGAGTTAGGGGGCAAAAGTTTAAGGGTAACATGAGGGGGAATTTCTTTACTCAGAGAGAGTAGCTGTGTGGAATGAGCTTCCAGTAGAAGTGGTAGAGGCAGGTTCGGTATTGTCATTTAAAGTAAAATTGGATAGGTATAAGACTGGAGAGGAATGGAGGGTTATGGGCTGAGTGTGGGCTAGTGGGTCTAGGTGACTGTAAGCGTCGGCACGGACTAGAAGGGCCGAGATGGCCTGTTTTTCTGCTGTAATTGTTATATGGTTATATGGTAATATAAAATACACATTATAATAAGTATTTCTCAAGATAGGTATTATCGTCTACTTTTGCTTCTGTTTAGCTTCTCAACATTTTTAAAGTTAGCCAAATCTTATGGCTCTTCTGGAGGGGGTGAGGACTGTCTTTGGGGAAACTCCCGGTCTCTTCCTGATATACTTCTCTCGGCCTCTTCCCTTCTCCTGCCTTCTCAATTCTCACACTATTTCCCAATCAGAACAGGATAATTCGTCAGCCAGGCTTTCCCTCGGTTTGATCACGCTGATGGGCAACCCTCTGGCCTTCATGTCTGTAGTCACCTCTTCCACTGTCTGGTACAACCGCGTCCTGTCTTCATAAAACACTCCAAGTTTAGCAGGGTACGGAGTTTGAAATCTAATCTTTCCTTGCTTTAATATTCGCTTTACTTCAGAGCTGTCATAAGTCGGGTGTTGAATCAGGACCCAAAAGCAGGACGCAGACACTGGAGTACTAGGAACTGGGCAGGACGAGGGACTGGGAAACAAGGAGCCTGGGGTGGACTCTGAGCCCGAGACTGGACAAGGACCCAGAAACTGGGTCTTGCCTTGGGCTCTGACCCCCAAACCCAGGCGAGGACGTGACGAGGCTTGGATAGGGACTTGGGTTCTTGAGGCTTGGGTCGAGGCTTGAGGCTGCAGGCTTGGTTCAAGGTTGGAGGCTGCAGGCTTGGTTCGAGGCTTGGGTCGAGGCTGGAGGTTGCAGGCTTGGTTCGAGGCTTGGGTCGAGGCTGGAGGCTGCAGGCTTGGTTCGAGGCTTGGGTCGAGGCTGGAGGTTGCAGGCTTGGTTCAAGGCTGGAGGCTGCAGGCTTGGTTCAAGGCTTGGGTTGAGGCTGGAGGTTGCAGGCTTGGGTTGAGGCTTGGGTCGAGGCTGGAGGTTGCAGGCTTGGGTTGAGGCTGGAGGCTGCAGGCTTGGTTTGAGGCTTGGGTTGAGGCTGGAGGCTGCAGGCTTGGTTCGAGGCAGGTCGAGGCTGGAGGTTGCAGGCTTGGGTTGAGGCTTGGGTCGAGGCTGGAGGTTGCAGGCTTGGGTTGAGGCTGGAGGCTGCAGGCTTGGTTCGAGGCTTGGGTCGAGGCTGGAGGTTGCAGGCTTGGGTTGAGGCTTGGGTCGAGGCTGGAGGTTGCAGGCTTGGGTTGAGGCTGGAGGCTGCAGGCTTGGTTCGAGGCTTGGGTTGAGGCTGGAGGTTGCAGGCTTGGGTTGAGGCTTGGGTCGAGGCTGGAGGTTGCAGGCTTGGGTTGAGGCTGGAGGCTGCAGGCTTGGTTCGAGGCAGGTCGAGGCTGGAGGTTGCAGGCTTGGGTTGAGGCTTGGGTCGAGGCTGGAGGTTGCAGGCTTGGGTTGAGGCTGGAGGCTGCAGGCTTGGTTCGAGGCTTGGGTTGAGGCTGGAGGCTGCAGGCTTGGTTCGAGGCAGGTCGAGGCTGGAGGTTGCAGGCTTGGGTTGAGGCTTGGGTCGAGGCTGGAGGTTGCAGGCTTGGGTTGAGGCTGGAGGTTGCAGGCTTGGGTTGAGGCTGGAGGCTGCAGGCTTGGTTCGAGGCTTGGGTTGAGGCTGGAGGTTGCAGGCTTGGGTTGAGGCTTGGGTCGAGGCTGGAGGTTGCAGGCTTGGGTTGAGGCTGGAGGCTGCAGGCTTGGTTCGAGGCTTGGGTTGAGGTTGGAGGCTGCAGGCTTGGTTCGAGGCTTGGGTTGAGGCTGGAGGATGCAGGCTTGGGTTGAGGCTTGGGTCGAGGCTGGAGGTTGCAGGCTTGGGTTGAGGCTGGAGGCTGCAGGCTTGGTTCGAGGCTTGGGTTGAGGCTGGAGGTCGCAGGCTTGGGTTGAGGCTTGGGTCGAGGCTGGAGGTTGCAGGCTTGGGTTGAGGCTTGGGTTGAGGCTGGAGGTTGCAGGCTTGGGTCGAGGTTGGAGGCTGCAGGCTTGGGTCGAGGCTGGAGGCTGCAGGCTTGGTTCGAGGCTTGGGTTGAGGCTAGAGGTTGCAGGCTTGGGTCGAGGTTGGAGGCTGCAAGCTTGGGTCGAGGCTGGAGGCTGCAGGCTTGGGTCGAGGCTGGAGGCTGCAGGCTTGGTTCGAGGCTTGGGTCGAGGCTGGAGGTTGCAGGCTTGGTTCGAGGCTTGGGTCAAGGCTGGAGGCTGCAGGCTTGGTTCGAGGCTTGGGTCGAGGCTGGAGGTTGCAGGCTTGGTTCGAGGCTTGGGTCAAGGCTGGAGGCTGCAGGCTTGGTTCGAGGCTTGGGTCGAGGCTGGAGGTTGTAGGCTTGAGTCAAGGCTTGGGTCAAGGCTGGAGGCTGCAGGCTTGGTTCGAGGCTGGAGGTTGCAGGCTTGGGTCGAGGCTGGAGGTTGCAGGCTTGGTTCGAGGCTTGGGTCAAGGCTTGAGGCTGCAGGCTTGGTTCGAGGCTGGAGGCTGCAGGCTCAGGTCGAGGCTGGAGGTTGCAGGCTTGGGTTGAGGCTTGGGTCAAGGCTGGAGGTTGCAGGCTTGGTTCGAGGCTTGGGTCAAGGCTGGAGGCTGCAGGCTTGGTTCGAGGCTTGGGTCGAGGCTGGAGGTTGCAGGCTTGGGTCGAGGCTGGAGGTTGCAGGCTTGGTTCGAGGCTTGGGTCAAGGCTGGAGGCTGCAGGCTTGGTTCGAGGCTTGGGTCGAGGCTGGAGGTTGCAGGCTTGGGTTGAGGCTGGAGGCTGCAGGCTTGGTTCGAGGCTTGGGTTGAGGCTGGAGGTTGCAGGCTTGGGTTGAGGCTTGGGTCGAGGCTGGAGGTTGCAGGCTTGGGTTGAGGCTGGAGGCTGCAGGCTTGGGTTGAGGCTTGGGTTGAGGCTAGAGGTTGCAGGCTTGGGTCGAGGTTGGAGGCTGCAAGCTTGGGTCGAGGCTGGAGGCTGCAGGCTTGGTTCGAGGCTTGGGTCGAGGCTGGAGGTTGCAGGCTTGGTTCGAGGCTTGGGTCGAGGCTGGAGGCTGCAGGCTTGGTTCAAGGCTTGGGTCGAGGTTGGAGGCTGCAAGCTTGGGTCGAGGCTGGAGGCTGCAGGCTTGGTTCGAGGCTTGGGTCGAGGCTGGAGGTTGCAGGCTTGGTTCGAGGCTTGGGTCAAGGCTGGAGGCTGCAGGCTTGGTTCGAGGCTTGGGTCGAGGCTGGAGGCTGCAGGCTGGAGCTAGGGGCAGACTAGGAACTGTACATCAACATGGAGCCAGGACTTATCCTCCAACAAGCTGGGACTCATCTTGAACAGGACACTGACATGAAACGGGACAGTAAACAAACATAGAGCCGGGACTTGTCCTCCAACAAGCCGGGACTTATCCACCGACAAGCCGGGACTTTTCTATAACTCCACACCAAGGTGGGGCAGGACCATCCATCAGGTAAAGGCAGAATGGCCTGACCTACCCGACGGAGGCAAAGACAAGACAAGACAGATTCCCCCTGCAGGGCAACGGCAGAACGGCCAGACTTACCCCACGGGGCGAGGACAGGAAGAGACAAACACCAAGGAACGACAGACAGTTCCACCTCTGCATCGGGGTAGCTCCAAGTAGCCGTTACAGCCGGCAGCCTTGGCTGGCTACAGAAACAACCAGATCCCCACCTAGCTCAGAGTGGCTGACGACCACTGATGCATCATCAATAACTCACTCTGAGATGTAAGAAGCAAGATATCGGCTTTTATTGACTGGAAGAATGAACAACACTACATCCTGGAGAATGAGGCCGGGCTCAGGCCTCAATCGCCTTTATACAGGGGTCTGTGGGAGGAGCCATAGGAGCAGTCCAGACAGGTATATGTAGTTCACCACAGCCACCCAGCTGGCCTAGGAAACAGCTGAATCCCTACCACAATGACCGCTCCGACTACAGCCAGCAAGGCTCCCAGAAGCCATGGTTCTCCAATGCAGCCCCAAGGATGGCAATAGTCCGTTCTAGCCTTCCACCAGCCATCTGTGCCATGAGTATCTTGACAAGACAACCCCCGCTCCCCAACCACACTCAATCCAGGGCCATTTATATTCCCAGTTCCAATATGAGCCTCAGGTGTTTCTAGTTAAGTCCAACCGCAGCAAGGGACCGCCAGAAAACCCGCAGTCCGGAGTCCACGGACTTTGGACCGAACTATCACAGTACCCCCACCCACCCCAACATGGGAGCCTCCAGGCAACCATTGAGGCTCTCCAGGACTCACCGGAACCCCCCGAATATTCACTTTAATAGAATTAATTCAGTGACGTCATTGTCGAGAATGTTGGGAGTGCTCTGGTCGATCACATCGGGTGGTCCCGAGCTACGAGTCGTGGGGTCGGAGCGGATCACAGGGGAAGAAGGAAGGTCCCGAACTCCAACTGTGTGTGCACAAAGAACCTGAACTTTGATAAGTCTGGCGCCTTTTTTTTGTTTCCGTTCATTCCTTTTTGTATTGTATCTTTATTAATCTCATAGTCCAAGTAAGATTTATAAAGTGTAATTTGTAAAATGTACATTGTGTGCTGGCTGATGATTGATGTTTGAGGCCGTATCAGGTGGCTTTGCACAGCAACCGACACAACCGTGAGACAGGGTTGGGTGGGGGACGGGGTCTCCCCTAGGTAGGTACGAGCCAATGTAGCTGAGCATTACACACGTTAAAACTGAGTAAGTTAATAGTTTGGTCAATTTTTAGTATTATTTAAAGGAAGGGTTAAAATGTAAGTTAAAACCAATCCATAAACCTTGAAAAATGGTAACTAAGCAACAAGTTGGCTTAAAAAAAATTGAAAACAGGTTCTGAGAAAAAAACGATCCCCCCCCCCACCCACCTCCCAAAGAAGGAAAACTGACCAATAGAAAGATGGCATCTACAACTACGGACAACCCCCTAAAAAACCTGGTGATCACTCCAATTAGTTTCAAGGTTGTTTATATTCCAACCTAGACTAAACAATATCCAGACAAGAAATTCAATTCTCATATCTCAAAAATACAGTATTAAAAATACAAAAGGAAATTAGTTACAAAGGTTTAGCAAAAGTGAAAGATACCATTATTCATACAGAAAGACATTAAACATTTAATCTTATATCTTCATGAAAAAATAGGCTAAGCAGTTAGCTTTCAAATTTTAAAAAAATCTTTATGCTTCAGCATTCAAGCAAAACCATTTGAACGGTCCATCTTTAATGAGATTCTCAGTCACACTGGGTAGCCAAGGAACGTGTTAAAACCCTTGTTAAAAATTCTAACAAAGCTTGTTTAAACTTAGTACATTCCTGCATAACCTCAAGCAAATAGTCTTTGAGAATCTAATATTCCACCCTATAATGAATCATGCCCCTTCGACGGCATTTGCAAATTAAAAGCTTCTCATTTAATCTTGTGTCTTCATGTAAGAACAAACTAAACAGCTAGCCTTTGGATTCTCTCATCCAGAATTTCCATCCGGACCATCCAGACAAGGCAGGGGAGGTCACCTAGAGGCTCCCATTGAGGGAGGAGTACTGTCCTGGTTCCGGTTGGCTATTCCCCTTTAATGCTCTTTTCTCCCTGATTATGCCCTAATTTCAGTCATTAGATCTCCAATTGCTGCTAGTTTACTCAATTACAATACACCTGGTTTTCATCAGAGACTGTGAAATAAGTACGATGGCATCACAATCACAGGTTGCCAGTTTGTTGGTCTATTCCCATGTGATAACTTCATTTCTTGACTGCT
Source organism: Hemitrygon akajei (assembly GCF_048418815.1). Classification (NCBI taxonomy): domain Eukaryota; kingdom Metazoa; phylum Chordata; class Chondrichthyes; order Myliobatiformes; family Dasyatidae; genus Hemitrygon; species Hemitrygon akajei. The sequence continues at coordinate 70,849,932 of NC_133125.1, forward strand.
TAGAACCGTTTGTTCTAACTTCAGCTCCAGTTTCAAGATATTCCATGAAAATCCCGATTCTGTGGCAAGACTCCATACTTGAGCTGCATGTCAAGATTCCTCCTGTTTGCTGTTCAACATTCATGCCTGCGCCCGCATCCCCAATTCAATCTCCGTGCCTGTGTCCTGCACTTGGGTTCTCCTCAATCGCTCCGTGCAACATCCGTGTACAGCATTCACTTCTATAAGGAGCATCAATCGGTGTGCAGTATTCACTTGTATAAGAAGCACCAATCGGTGTGCAGTATTCACTTCTATAAGGAGCATCAATCGGTGTGCAGTATTCACTTGTATAAGAAGCACCAATCGGTGTGCAGTATTCACTTGTATAAGAAGCACCAATCGGTGTGCAGTATTCACTTCTATAAGGAGCATCAATCGGTGTGCAGTATTCACTTGTATAAGAAGCACCAATCGGTGTGCAGTATTCACTTGTATGTGGTTGACCAATCACTACACAGCATTCACTTGTATGAGGAGCACCAGACGGTGTGTAGCATTCGCTTCTATGAGGAGCACCAACCAGTGTGCTGTTTTCACATATATAAGGAGCACCAATCCATGTGCACCATTCACTCTAAAAGGAGCACAAATCCTTGTACAGCTTTCACTTGTATAAGGAGCTCCAATCTGTGTGCAGTATTCACTTATATAGTGAGCACCAATCCCTGTGCAGCATTCACTTGCACAAGGAGCACCAATCAATGTGCAGTATTAGCTTGTACAAGGAGGACCAATCAGTGTGCAGCATTCACTTGACAGCTCTCTTAGCAAATTGGTTGTATGCAATACTCAGAAATGGACAGCACACAGGAAAGTCATTCTGAACAATAAAGACCAACTAATTTGCCTGGCAAAAAGATGATCAATTAATTCCAGATTTTTAAAGAGCAGCTCAATGTTTTTTAGGTCTATGGGATGATTTTGGGAACAGAAAGGAGAGTTAAGGGTAAAATTAGGATTTAGGGACAGGGGTGTGGGTATTCAGAGTCTAAGCCACTTTGCATTCAAACATTTGCAACATTGACTTGCAACATCTGTGGTTGGATGCTGGCCTGGTAAACAAGCATGAGTAATGGATGGTGGCCACCCCAGCATTAGACCATAAGACACAGAGGAGGAATTAGGCTACTTGGCCCATTAATTCTGTTGCACTATTCCAACATGGCTGATTTATTATCCCTCTCAAACCTATTCTCCTTTCATCACCCTGTAACCGTTGATGCCCAGACTAACCAAGAACCTGTTAAATGCTGCATTAAGTATTCTCAATGACCTGGCCTCCAGAACAGTCCAAGACATTGAATTCCACAGATTCACCTCCTCAGCTCTGTTCTAAATGAATGTCCCTCTATTCTGGGGTTGTGGCCTCTGGTCGAAGCTCACCCACTATAGGAAACAGCCTCCACATCCACTCAATCTAGGCCTTTCAATAGTCGATAGGTTTCAATGAGATTCCCCTCATTCTTCTAAACACCAGGGAGTACAGTCGCAGACCCTTCAAATGCTCCTCATACCCTTTCAGTCCCAGAATCTCCTCTGAACTTTCTCCAATGTCAGAACTTCTTAAGGTCCCATATGTTAAGGACCAAAACTGCGGAGAACACTCCAAGATTCCAAGGTTGCGATCTCAGAGTTGCTGCCTGTGCCACATGCTAGTAAGGCTAGAAGTAGGAAGATAATGCAGCTAAATAAATGGCTAAGAAGTTGGTGCAGGAGGGAGGGCTTCATGTTTCTGGACAACTGGGCCTTGTTCCAGGGAAGGTGGGACCTGTACCGATGGGACAGTTTGCACCTGAACTGGAGGGGGACTAACATCCTTGCGGAAAGGTTTGCTAGTGCTGCTCTGGGGGTTTAAACTAGATTTGCAGGGGGAGGGGAACCAGAGTGTTAGAGCAGATAGTGAGGTGGAGGAGGATAAAGGTCATGCGAGAACTGCAAGTATAGTGCATGGATTAAAGCTAGATCTAACATATAAAGAGGCTTTGAGGAAAGACAAGCAGAATAAAGGGTGTAAAGGTAGTAAGGTAGAAGGGCTAAACTGCGTGTGCTTCAATGCAAGAAGCATCCGGAACATAGAACATAGAGCATAGAATAGTACAGCACATTACAGGCCCTTCGGCCCACAATGTTGTGCTGACCCTCAAACCCTGCCTCCCATATAACCCCCCCCATCTTAAATTCCTCCATATAACTGTCTAGTAGTCTCTTAAACTTCACTAGTGTATCTGCCTCTACCACTGACTCACATAGTGCATTCCACGCACTAACCACTCTCTGAGTACAAAACTTCCTCTAATATCCCCCTTGAACTTCCCACCCCTTACCTTAAAGCCATGTCCTCTTGTATTGAGCAGTGGTGCCCTGGGGAAGAGGTGCTGGCTGTCCACTCTGTCTATTCCCCTTAATATCTTGTATACCTCAATCATGTCTCCTCTTATCCTCCTTCTCTCCAGAGAGTAAAGCCCTAGCTCCCTTAATCTCTGTTCATAATCCATACTCTCTAAACGAGGCAGCATCCTGGTAAATCTCCTCTGTACCCTTTACAATGCTTCCACATCCTTCCTATAGTGAGGTGACCAGAACTGGACACAATACTCCAAGTGTGGCCTCATTAGAGTTTTATAGAGCTGCATCATTACATCATGACTCTTAAACTCTATCCCTTGATTTATGAAAGCTAACACCCCATAAGCTTTCTTAACTACCCTATCTACCTGCGAGGCAACTTTCAGGGATCTGTGGACATGTACCCCCAGATCCCTCTGCTCCTCCACACTACCAAGTATCCTGCCATTTACTTTGTACTCTGCCTTGGAGTTTGTCCTTCCAAACTGTACCACCTCACACTTCTCCAGGTTGAACTCCATCTGCCACTTCTCAGCCCACTTCTGCATCCTATCAATGTCTCTCTGCAATCTTTGACAATCCTCCATACTATCTACAACACCACCAACCTTTGTGTCGTCTGCAAACTTGCCTGTCTAGGAACAAAGGTGATAAAGTGAGAGCTTGGATACATACATAAAATTATGATGTAGTGGCCATTACAGAGGATTGGCTGGCACCAAGGCAGGAATGGATTCTCAATATTCCTGGATTTCAGTGCGTTAAAAGAGATAGAGGGGGGAAAAGGGGAGGAGGGGTAGCATTACTGGTCAGGGATACTATTACAGCTGCAGAAAGGGTGGGTAATGTAGAAGGATCCTCTTTTGAGTCAATGTGGCTGGAAGTCAGGAACAGGAAGAGAGCAGTTACTCTACTGGGGGTATTCTATAAGCCCCCTGGTAGCAGCAGAGATACAGAGGAGCAGATTGGGAGGCAGATTTTGGAAAGGTGCAAAAATAACAATGTTATTATCATGGGTGACTTTAACTTCCCTAATATAGATTGGCACCGGATTAGTTCCAAGGGTTTAGATGGGGCAGAATTTGTTAAGTGTGTCCAGGATGGATTCCTGTCACAGTATGTTGACAGGCCGACTAGGGGGAATGTCACACTAGATCTAGTATTAGGTAATGAACCGGGTCAGGTCACAGATCTGTCAGTGGGTGAACATCTGGGGGACAGTGATCACCGCTCCCTGGCCTTTAGCATTATCATGGAAAAGGATAGAATCAGAGAGGACAGGAAAATTTTTAATTGGGGACGGGCAAATTTTGAGGCTATAAGGCTGGAACTTGTGGGTGTGAATTGGGATGATGTTTTTGCAGGGAAATGTACTATGGACATGTGGTTGATGTTTAGGGATCTCTTGCAGGATGTTAGATAGATAGATAGATAGATAGATAGATAGATAGATAGATACTTTATTCATCCCCATGGGGAAATTCAACATTTTTCCAATGTCCCATACACTTATTGTATCAAAAACTAATTACATACAATACTTAACTCAGTATAAATGATATGCATCTAAAATCACCCTCTCAAAAAAATCATTAATAAATAGCTTTTGAAAAGTTCTTAAATAGTTTACTAAAATACATTTAGTAAAAATTTAGGAATAAATTTGTCCCAGTGAGGAAGATCAAGAATGGTAGGGTGAAGGAACCATGAGTGACAAGTGAGGTGGAAAATCTAGTCGGGTGGAAGAAGCCAGCATACATGAGGTTTAGGAAGCAAGGATCAGATGGGTCTATTGAGGAATATAGGGTAGCAAAAAAGGAACTTAAGGAAGGGCTGAGGAGAGCAAGAAAGGGACATGGGAAGGCCTTGGCGAGTAGGGTAAAGGAAAACCCCGAGGCATTCTTCAATTACGTGAAGAACAAAAGGTGACAGGAGTGAATGTAGGACCGATTAGAAATAAAGGTGGGAAGATGTGCCTGGAGGCTGTGGAAGTGAGTGAGGTCGTCAATGAACACTTCTCTGAACAACAAGTTCCTCAAAGCAGTGAATACCCCACCAGACAATGCTGATTAAAATTCACTTGGGTGTCTGTGATGTGGATGTGAATCAGGAGGTGTGAATGTTGCATGTAGTTTCAAAGAAAGTAATGTCCATACATTGTAAATATGGAGTGTCCTCTGATGTTGGCACATAAAATAGTAAGTCCCACGCTAGGCCAGCGTGACCTGGTGACTGAAAGCATCTCCACATGATGCCCGTTGTACCTTGTTTTGTCGAATAAAGAAGCTGCTTTGTATCTACCAGTAATTTTCTCCAGTGATTTCATTCATGCAACAACACACCCTTTTCTTTATGTTGTATTCCTTTCAAAATCAATGCTAAGATTTCATTAGCCTTCCTCATCACTGACTCAACCTGCAAATTTACCTTTAGGGAATCATGTATGAGGACTCCCAAGGCCCTTCACACCTCCGATTTTTTAATTTTCTCTTCATTTATAAATAGTCTACACTTGTATTTCTTCTACCAAAGTGCATGACCATACATTTCCCAACACTGTATTCTACCTTCCACTTCTTTGCTCATTCCTCTATTCCATTTATGTCCCTCTGTAGCCTCTTTGCTTTGTCAACACTACCTGCCCCTCCACCTGTCTTCGTATCATCCACAAACTTGGCCATTAAGCCATCAATTCCATCATCCAAATCATTGAAATATAATATAACAAGAAGCAAACCTATCACAGACTCTGGTGGAACTCCACGAGGCACTGGCAGCCAACCAGAAAATGCTCCCTTTATTCATATTCTTTGCATCCTGCCAGTCAGCCAATGCTCTATCCATATTAGTATCGTTTCTGTAATACCAAGGGCTCTTAATTTGTTAAGCAGCCTCATTTGTGGCACCTTGTCACAGACCTTCTGAAAATCCAAGTACACATCATCCATCAATTGTCCTTGGTCTAAACTTTGGCCATTGCTGCATCACCATCATACCTGCTAATATTCCCCTTCCAATCGAAGGTTTCCTTTCCCTTAAACTCTCTATTCAATTCCAGTTTGTTGCATTATACACAATCCAGAATAGCTGATCTACTAGTAGGGACTACCACGAGCTACTCTAAAAAGCCATCTCACAGTCATTCTACAAATCCCCCCTCTTCAGATCCAGCACCAACCTAATTTTCCCAATCTACCTGCATATTGAAATTGCCCATGACTATCGTAACATTGCCTTTTTGACATTCATTTAGTATCTCCTTTTGTAATTTATTAACAACATCTTTGCTCCTGTTTGGAGGTCTGTATATAACTTTCATCAGGGTCTTTTTACCCTTGCAGATTATTAGCTCTACTCACAATGATTCAACACTTTCTGATCCCATGCCACCTCTTTCTATTGATTTGATTTCATTTTTCTCCCACAAAGTTGTACAAGTCAAATTGTCATTATGCTACAAGTTTACCAATCTCATTTTGTACACAGCATGCATTTACACTCTGCTGAATAGTTCTAGCAAACCCAGGTCTCCCTGGGTTCAGGTGCACCCCGTCCTTTTTGTACAGGTCACAGCTCCCCCAGAAGAGGTCCCAAAGATCCTGAAATATGAACCCCAGTGCCAGACATTCATCCCCCGGTAGGTCATCCCTTTCAACAGTATCCAGAATGGTATACTTATTACTGAGGTGATTGGCCACATGGGTACTCTGCACTGGCTTCCCATTTCACCTCCCTCTCCCAACAGTCACCAATTTACTCACCTCCCACAAACCTGGAGTGACTACCTCCCTGTAGCTCCTATCTATCACGTCTTCAGTCTCCCATATCAACCGAAGGGCATCAATCTGCAGCTCTAGATCCTTAACACATCCCCGACAGAGCTGCAACTCATTGCACATAGTGCAGATGTATTTATCCAGAGATTGGAGGTCTCCCAGATTTCAAAGAACTCACACAAAACAAAACTTTACCCAGAGGCATTCTCACGACACTAACTGTGCCCTGGACCATTCCCACACTGACCTAACGGAGTCCTGGGGCCATTCTTACCGCACTAACTGTGCCCTGGGACCATTTTCACTGAACTAACTGTGCACTGGAGCCAGTGTCACTGACTAACTGCGCCCTGGTGCCATTCTCACTAGACTAACTGTACCCTGGGACCATTCCCACTGGACTAACTGTGATCTGGGGCCATACTCACTGACTAACAGTGCCCTGGGGCCATTCTCACTGAACTACCTGTGCTCTGGGGCCATTCTCACTGATTAACTGTGCACTGGGGCCATTCTTACTGCACAAACTGTGCCCTGGGACCATTCTCACTGGACTAACTGTGCTCTGGATCCATTCTTACTGAACTAACTGTGCCCTGGGGCCATTCTCAGAGCACCAACTGTGTCCTGGGGCCAATCTCAATGACTAACTGTGTCCTGGGGCCATTCTCACCACACTGATTGTGACCTGTGGCCATTCTCACTGACTAACTGTGTCCTGGGGCCATTCTCACTGACTAACTGTGTCCTGGGGCCATTCTCACTGGACTAACTCTGCACTGGGGCCATACTCACTGACTAACAGTGCCCTGGGGCCATTCTCACTGAACTACCTGTGCTCTGGGGCCATTCTCACTGATTAACTGTGCACTGGGGCCATTCTTACTGCACAAACTGTGCCCTGGGACCATTCTCACTGGACTAACTGTGCTCTGGATCCATTCTTACTGAACTAACTGTGCCCTGGGGCCATTCTCAAAGCAACAACTGTGTCCTGGGGCCATTCTCACTGACTAACTGTGACCTGTGGCCATTCTCACTGACTAACTGTGTCCTGGGGCCATTCTCACTGACTAACTGTGACCTGTGGTCATTCTCACTGGACTAACTCTGCACTGGGGCCATTCTCACCACACTGATTGTGACCTGTGGCCATTCCCACTGACTAACTGTGTCCTGGGGCCATTCTCACCACACTGATTGTGACCTGGGGCCATTTTCACTGATAACTGTGTCCTGGGGCCATTCTCACTGACTAACTGTGACCTGTGGCCATTCTCACTGACTAACTGTGTCCTGGGGCCATTCTCACTGACTAACTGTGACCTGTGGTCATTCTCACTGGACTAACTCTGCACTGGGGCCATTCTCACCACACTGATTGTGACCTGTGGCCATTCTCACTGACTAACTGTGCCCTGGGGCCAATCTCACTGACTAACTGTGCCCTGGGGCCATTCTCACTGACTAACTGTGTCCTGGGGCCATTCTCACCACACTGATTGTGACCTGGGGCCATTCTCACTGACTAACTGTGCCCTGGGGCCATTCTCACCACACTGATTGTGACCTGTGGCCATTCTCACTGACTAACTGTGTCCTGGGGCCATTCTCACTGACTAACTGTGCCCTGGGGCCATTCTCACCACACTGATTGTGACCTGGGGCCATTCTCACTGACTAACTGTGCCCTGGGGCCATTCTCACCACACTGATTGTGACCTGTGGCCATTCTCACTGACTAACTGTGTCCTGGGGCCATTCTCACTGAGTAACTGTGCCCTGGGGCCATTCTCACCACACTGATTGTGACCTGTGTCCATTCTCACTGACTAACTGTGCCCTGGGGCCATTCTCACCACACTGATTGTGACCTGTGGCCATTCTCACTGACTAACTGTGCCCTGGGGCCATTCTCACTGACTAACTGTGCCCTGGGGCCATTCTCACCACACTGATTGTGACCTATGGCCATTCTCACTGACTAACTGTGCCCTGGGGCCATTCTCACCACACTGATTGTGACCTGTGGCCATTCTCACTGACTAACTGTTCCCTGGGGCCATTCTCACCACATTGATTGTGACCTGTGGCCATTCTCAATGACTAACTGTGTCCTGTGGCCATTCTCACCACACTGATTGTGACCTGTGGCCATTCTCACTGACTAACTGTGCTCTGGATCCATTCTCACTGAACTACCTGTGTCCTGGGGCCATTCTTACTGGACTAACTGTGCCCTGGGGCCATTCTCACTGACTGTGTCCTGGGGCCATTCTCACTGACTAACTGTGCCCTGGGGCCATTCTCACCACACTGATTGTGACCTGTGGCCATTCTCACTGACTAACTGTGTCCTGGGGCCATTCTCACCACACTGATTGTGACCTGTGGCCATTCTCACTGACTAACTGTGTCCTGGGGCCATTCTCACTGACTAACTGTGTCCTGGGGCCATTCTCACCACACTGATTGTGACCTGTGGCCATTCTCACTGATAACTGTGTCCTGGGGCCATTTTCACTGACTAACTCTGCACTGGGGCCATTCTCATCGACTAACTGTGTCCTGGGGCCATTCTCACCACATTGATTGTGACCTGTGGCCATTCTCACTGACTGTGTCCTGGGGCCATTCTCACCACACTGATTGTGACCTGTGGCCATTCTCACTGACTAACTGTGCCCTGGGGCCATTCTCACTGACTAACTGTGCCCTGGGGCCATTCTCACCACACTGATTGTGACCTGTGTCCATTCTCACTGACTAACTGTGCCCTGGGGCCATTCTCACCACACTGATTGTGACCTGGGGCCATTCTCACTGACTAACTGTGCCCTGGGGCCATTCTCACCACACTGATTGTGACCTATGGCCATTCTCACTGACTAACTGTGTCCTGGGGCCATTCTCACTGACTAACTGTGTCCTGGGGCCATTCTCACCACACTGATTGTGACCTGTGGCCATTCTCACTGACTAACTGTGTCCTGGGGCCATTCTCACTGACTAACTGTGTCCTGGGGCCATTCTCACTGGACTAACTCTGCACTGGGGCCATTCTCACTGACTAACTGTGTCCTGGGGCCATTCTCACTGACTGTGTCCTGGGGCCATTCTCACTGACTAACTGTGTCCTGGGGCCATTCTCACCACACTGATTGTGACCTGTGGCCATTCTCACTGACTAACTGTGCCCTGGGGCCATTCTCACCACACTGATTGTGACCTGTGGTCATTCTCACTGGACTAACTCTGCACTGGGGCCATTCTCACCACACTGATTGTGACCTGTGGCCATTCTCACTGACTAACTGTGCCCTGGGGCCATTCTCACCACACTGATTGTGACCTGTGGTCATTCTCACTGGACTAACTCTGCACTGGGGCCATTCTCACCACACTGATTGTGACCTGTGGCCATTCTCACTGACTAACTGTGCTCTGGATCCATTCTCACTGATAACTGTGTCCTGGGGCCATTCTCACTGGACTAACTGTGCCCTGGGGCCATTCTCACCACACTAACTGTGGTCAACAGACAAGGGATGAAAAATAAAGGAGAAAGTGAAACTTACCAGATACATTCCTCATCAAAGTCTGATGAGTCAAAACCACTCTAACACTAGCCTACTCATACCAATAGCCATTTATTCACTTTCTAATGAATCCTGTTTATTGACTGAGCACAGTCCAACTCTGCAAAACTGTGTGCAAACCTTAGTGAAAGTATAGCTCTCTTCTGATGCTCTCGTTCACTGATTGGGGGCTGTCTGACTCAGCAGATTCAATCTTGTTGGCTGGACAACACTAATACTTATTTCAGCTGCTGGTCATTGAGAAAAACTCAGCATTCAACACAGTCATTCCTACACATCTGATCAAAAAGTTCCAAACCTGGGTCTGTGTCCCTCCCTTTGCAACTGGATCCTCGACTTCCTTCTTAGAAGACCACAATTTGTGCGGATCAGAGTTAAGTTCTCCAATTTGCTGAAATTCAACACTGGTGCACCTGGAGGATGTGTGCTCAGCTCACTGCTCTACTCTCTACACCCATGACTACGTGGCTAGGCACAACTCAAATGCCATCTATAAATCTGCTGACAACACAATTATTGTTGGTGGAATTTCAGATGGTGTCAGGGTGCTGTACAGGAGTGAGATAGCTCAGCTAGTTGACTGGTGTTGCTGACACAACCTTGCACTTACATTATTATGACCAAAGAATTGATTGTGGACTTCAAAAAGGGTAAGATGAGGGTACACACTTTTATCTTCATCAAGAGATCAGCAGTGGAAAGGATTCTTGGGTGTTAACATCTCTGATGATCTATCCTGGGCCCAACATATCAGTGAAGTTACAAAGAAGACACAACAGTGGCTAAATTTCATTAGGAGTTTGAGGAGATTTGGTATGTAACCAGGACACTGGTAAGTTTCAGATGTACCATGGAGAGCATTCTAACCAGCTGCATCATCATCTGGTATGGGGGCTGGGGGTAGGCACTGCACAGGAGATAAACAAACTCCAGGAAGTTGTGAACTCAGCTCCATCATGGGCACTAGTTGCCCCAGCATCCAGAACATCTTCAAGAATGATGCCACCATCCATCATTAAGGGCCCCATCACCCAGGACATGCCCTCTTCTCATTGCTGCCATCAGGGAGGAGGTACAGGAGCCTGAAGGCACATGCTCAATGATTGAGGAATAGCTCTTTCCCTCTGCCATCTGATTTCTGAATGGACATTCAGAAATTGATTGAAACCGTATATGTAACGCCTTGGTTAAGATTTCTACTGCTGTGTGGTAGGTATTTCATTTTAGTAGCTTTCTACAAAAGCAATGTTTACTGCTGTACTGTGGTTTTGGCTATAGATAAGAAGCCCAATTTAGGAATGTTGTGTCAGCCAGTCAGGATGGTGAGGTCTGGAGAAGGTTCTAGAGAGATCTGGGTGAGGAGAGATTTATGGCAGACAGTAGTCTTGTTTGGTGCCTTTTAGCAGAGCTGCAGAGTGGGACACAAGAGAAGATACCAGAGAATACTATTGGAAGGAGAATCTGTTAAAAGAAGTGCTTTGAGCAGATGAATGGCTCCAAAGAAAAAGGGCCAATACTCCTGAGAGAGTCAGTTCATTTGAGGGAAGTTTGGCATGTAGCTGGTGCTTTCATGCAGACCATGGGTTTGGTGCAGTGAGTAACGGTTATACCCTGCGTTTGGAAAAGTAGAGCTCCAACTGTTATGTGCACATTTAAACTGGTCTAACTGTTATGGGCCCTTTTTATTTTTTCCATCTTTCTTTTCTTTGTTTTAATAATTGTTCGATAAAGTTGAAATTTATAAATATACTTTCTTTATAATCTTATGTGCTGTACGGTCCATTATTTCTTGCCAACCGACAATTGAGCATGGGCAGTACTTACACAGCATTTGCTCAAATCAAGGTTTCTTTAATCGGAACATCACAACGTTCCTGTTTATTTGAACCCCAAATCATACGGACCCTAGACATATATTGTTTGTGAAAGGTGACCTTCTCACCAGTGAGTCATGTGGCTGTTAGCAGAGATAGCTAATGAGCCAAGTTTGTACACAAGCCCAATGAGAGGGTTACACATACTTACTGTTAATTTACAGATATTTATACTTGTGTATTGCAATATGCTGCTGCCACATAGCCTAAACTTCATGACATATACTGGTGATATTCTGCTTCTGTATTCTGAGGAATCGGATATATACTGCATTTGGATAAACATGACTAATGAGTTAAAAGTTCTTTTATTATCACAGCATGTATACATTTACAACCTTGAGATTCATCTTCTTACAGTCACCCACAAAATAAGGAAACCCAAAAGAATCCATGATAAACGACACATAACAAAGACTGACAAAGATCCAAGCTGCAAATTCAGTTCAGCGCTGAGGGGAGCAAAGCTGGCCCAGGAGTCTGATGGCTGCAGGTCAATAACTGCTCCTGAACCTCGTGATGTGGGTCCAACGCTCCAACACTTCCAACCCAACAATGAGAAGAGAGGGAGATGGATCAAACACAGGCAGATGAGATGGTCTCAGTTGGGAATCCAGGCTGGCACGGAGAGGAACACCTTCTTACTCTTGGGCCTTGATGCTTTCAACTAGCTCGCTTCAAAGGTAATAAAAATGGCTTTAAATATTGTAGGTCATGTCTAACAAAGCTAATAGAGCTTTTTTGAGGAGATCACCAGGAAAGGGGATGAAGGTAAGACAGTGTGTGGTGTCTACATGGACATTAGTAAGGCCTTTGACAAGGTCCCACAAGGGAGGTTGGTCAAGAAGGTTCAGCATTCCAGATGAGGTTGTAAATGGGATTCAATATTGGCTTTGTGGGTGAAACCAGGGAGTTTGGTTGCTTCTCTGACTGGAGGCCTGTGACTTGTAGAGTACCACAGAGATCAGTGCTGGGTCTGTTGTCGTGGGTCATCTATATCAGCGATATGCACATTGTGGTAAACTGGAGAAGCATGTTTGCAAATGACACCAGGATTGAGGGTGTAGTGAACTGTGAGGAAGGCTATCAATGTTTGCAGCAGATGGAAAAACAGGCTGAATGAGTGGCAGATGGAATTTAATGGAAGAACAGTATGCTTATGAGGTGTATACTGTATATAGAAGTATAAATGATAGCACCTGCCTTATCCCCAGGACAGTCTGGGCACACCCAAAATCTGCAGGAGCCTGCACTCTCTCTATCTCAAGTACATGAGGTTGACTTCTCTCTGCCTTCATTGTTTCAGCCCCAGCACTGGTAATGTAAATCATCTCTATGGTTGTTGGCAAGGGTGGATCAGTTATCAACACTCTTGATCCTGTGTCCATTACATATCACACTCTGAATGAATCACTTGAGTACACCCACTGGCAATGGAGGCTGTGACCGCCATTTGTCTGACCTGGATATTGTCCTCACTATCTCTGTAATCTAGTCAGCATTCAAATCAGACAGAATCAAAGAGGGAGAGAGTCCGCAACTTCAAATTCTTTGATGTTATTGTTTGATATACTTAAGTGCAATTATAAAGAAAGCATGGCAGCACCTTTATTTCCTCAAGAGTTTTTGAAGATTCAGCATGACATCTGAAACATTGACACACTTCTATAGAAGTGTAGCAGAAAGTTTATTGATGGGCTGCATCACAGCCTGATATGCAAACACCAACACCCCTGAATGGAAAATTGTACAAAAAGTAGTCAATACGACCCTGTCCATCACGGGTAAAGCCCACCCAACTGTTGAGCACATCTACACAAAGCACTGTTGCAGGAAAGTAGCATCCATCATCTGGAACCCCCACCACCCAGGGAAAGCTCTCTTCTTCAGAAAAAAGGTACAGGAAACTCAGGATTGACAGCTCTAGGTTCCAGAACAGTTATTGCCCCTCAATCATAAGGCCTTTGAACCAAAGGGCAACTTCACTTGCCCTATCGTTGAAATGTTCCCACAACCTATGGACTCACTTTCAAGGACACTTCATCTCATGTTCTTTATATTTATTGCTTATTTATTTATCAATCAGTATTATTTATTAATTATTATTATTTGTTTCTGTTTGTATTTGCACAGTTTGTTGCCTTTTACACACCAGCTAAATGCCCAAGTTGGTGCAGCCTTTCATTGATTCTATTACAGTTATTATTCTATTATGGATTTATTGAGTATGCCCATAAGAAGATGAATCTCAGGGTTGTATACGGTGATATATATGTACTTTGATAATAAATTTACTTTGAACTTTGGACTGCTAAAGGGACTGGTGCTGGAACCTCTGTTCATTATTTATATAAATAATTGGACGAGAATATACTGGGCACATAGTTATTCAATTTGTGGATGGTATTAAAATTGGTGGTATTATATTAGGGGTTGTGTTAGGGATTACTTTGGAGTTCTGAAACTATAGATATTGGATATCAATGAAAATGAGAAACATTCTTCAGCAGATAAAACCTGTTTATAATTTAGAAGCAACTGATTCTTGAAGGTCATCAAGTGTGAGTTTTGTACCATTAAAAGACAATAAGTAAATATTCTTAACACCATAAGATGGGCCATTCAGCCCATCAAGACTGCTCAGCCTTTCCATCTTGGCTAATCCCAGACCCCATTCAACCCCATGCCCCTGCCTTCTCTCCATATCCTTTGATGCCCTGACCGATCAGGAAACCGATTAACTTCCACCTTAAATATACCCATGGACTTGACCTCCACCGCATTCTGTGGCAGAGCATTCCACAGGTTCTCTCTGCTAAAAATATTCAGCCTTACCTGTGTTCTAAAAGGTCATCCCTCAGTTTTCAGTCTGTGCCCTCTAACCCTGGATAGAGGACCATAGAAAACATCCTCTCCACATCCACCCTATCTAGTCCTTTCAACATTTGTTAGGTTTCAGTGAGATCCCCCTGCATTATTCTAAATTCCAGTGAGTACAGGCCCAATGTTAATTGGTGGTCTTTGAAAACTTCAGGATGAGATCAGACCACTTCATGCACAATTCAGGACAGGTCTGTTTAGTCACTTCATATACACACTCAAGAAGATCAGGCAGCTTCTACAGAGGGGAATAAATAGATGACATTTTGAGCTTTCCATCACTTGCAGAATCCCTAGTGTTTGCCACATAATATTCATTTTGATTGTTTTCTAGGGAGCCGTCCCTCAGCATTGTAAGAGCAGAGGTATTGTTTGAATGTTAGGAGTTTCTGCTCAAGGACCAGCCACCTGTATTTAAAAGTCAGAGGTTTTCTGATAATTGGGATGTGCTGCCATTGTACATTCTGCAAAGACATCTACCTACAATCCAAATGTTAAAAAGGTAGGTCATTGTGCCATTCAAATTTATAATTGATTGTTTATAATGTCTTTGTGTTCAAAATTTGTGTCAGGAAACAAGAACTTGATTATCTCCAGAAGACCTGTTGTGTGAATAAAGAATTTTACAGCTTCCATGTGACTGAGTTCAGTCAGTCAAAACATCTGGGGGCTCCTTGCCTTCCTGTCTCTGTCTAGAGGAAATGAGATTAAACTGTTTCTGCTTCTGCAAGGGTCTCAGAGATTTTCATTCTACAAATAATGCTGCAACAGCAAGATACTAATGAAGAATACAGCCAGAAAAAAAGATATTTTAAATATATCACTCACATCACCCTAAAGGTCACAGGCATTACATTATCTGCTAAAGATAATTCTGGTTGCAGCAGCAGATAGCATTTTTCAGATGTGCCTAAGCTTGTCCCAGCCATATTAACCTGTTCCAAATACTGAGGCTGGCTGAGTTGAGCCTTGGTACCTGGAGAGAGAGCAGCAGCACAGTAGTGGTTAGCATAACACTAAACCAGCGTCAGCAACCTGGGTTCAATTGCACCACTGTCTGTAAGCAGTTTGCATGTTCTTCCCATGGTAGCGTGGGTTTCCTCCCACATTCCAACGATGTACCGGTTGGTGGATTAATTGGTCACATAGGTGCCCTTCTTTGGGTGGCGTGAGCTTGTTCAGCCAGAAATGGCTGTTATCATGTTTCTTTTCACAGAGCTATCTACCTCATTCAGATAAACAGGATCCCAGTCATTGTGGCAGCCAGCCCTGCATAAAGCCAATGTGACGTACCTCCAGCTGCTCTGCTTTGGACTAACTGGTGATTCCAGTGATGGAGAAACAAGGCAGGTTCTCTGGTGGTTCCCTTTGGAATTGACAATGACAGGTCAGGTCAATCTGGTAAGCCACCTGTTCTGAAATGAGTATTTCACACATTCATGTCAAGGATTGGTCCTTGCAGTAATTTAGATAACAAAGTGCTCCATCAATACTCCCAGTGGTATTACTTTCTGTTGACAGATCGTGCTGCAGCTCTTCACTCATCCTCTTTTGACAGCTTCTTCTTCTTCCTTTCCTTCTCTTGCTTATCAATATGATTATAGAATCACAGAATCAGGCTCATTTGGCCAACTTCATCCATGCTGACTATCTACACTGATCCTGTTCACCTGCTTTTGACCCATATTCCTCTAGTTTCTCTGTTGAAATACATGTCCAGAGGCTGCCTCTTCTGGCAGTTTGTTCGAGATATCCACCATTAGCCTATGAAGATACTAAATTCAATTCTCATTATCCTATTTACCTGAGTTTCCATTTTCAGGGAGCTATGGACTTGCATCCCTCAGTCCATCAATGCTTCTAAAGACCCTGCCTTTTACCATATTTGTCTGGCCAGAATTAGACAATCCAAAAAACATTACTTCTCACTTGTCTGGATTAATTTCCATCTGCCACCACTTTGCTCATCTTTCCAACTGATCTATGGCCCAATTTATCCTTAGCCCACCATCTTTACTATCAACAGAATCAAAATCAGAGTTAACTGAAACACACCAGAACTGATTGACCAGAACAGCCCCACCAGCCTTTGAATGGTCAACAGATTTACTAATCAGACTGCCTACATTCTCATCTAAACCATTTGTAAATATAGCAGAAAACAACGGTCCCAGCACTGATCCCTATGATTTCCCACACTGACAGTCAGGAAGACAACTGTCTGCCTCCTCTCACTAAGCAAATTTTGGATCCAGTTTGCTGAAGCATCTTCCTGAACCCAATAGAGTGACCACTGAGTGTAAGTTCATTGTCCTCTGCTGCTGTAGCCCCTCCACTTCAATTCATTGTCTTGTGTATTTAGAGATGGTCTCCCACCCACTATTTGTAATGTGCAGTTATTTGAATTACTGTCACCTTTCTGTCAGCTTGAATCAGACTGGCCAATTTCCTCTGACCTCTCTCGTTAACAAGTTGTTTTCACCCACAGAACTGTGACTCAGTGAATGTTTTTTATAGCACCATTCCCTGCAAACTCTAGAGTAGTGGTCGCCATCCTTTTTAAGCCCACGATCCCCTACCTCGGCCTTAATGAAAGGCAAGATCGACCTACTAAGTCGTTTAGACACAGACATTTGCACCGGGCAGAAGGGATTGGAAGTGGAGCCCCACAGCCCCGGAAGCAGTCTCTCTTTGCAGGCGGCTTTCCGTAGCGGGAGTGTTGCTATGTTACCATTATCCTAATTGGTATTACTTATTTTTATAATGCTCACATTACAACACCTTTAATTCTATGTTTCATTATTTAATTTTATTTCAACATGAAAAATGAATGAATACAAATTGACTGTTGCACTCAGTGTGATGACTGGGACTGAATACTTTCTGCTAGTTCCCTGAGATTTGGCTCCTAACTACAGACAGCCAGTCTGAGACAGTCAGACTGTCAGTGTCAGTCAGTAAGACAGCTCCTGTACTTAGATTTAATAATTTTCATCTGTTGCAGCCCAGTGCCCTCGCAAGCCTCCTGACAGATTGAATATTAGAATGGACAGTTTCCTTGGTTAGACTGAATGTTGAACCTGCCATGTTGTTCAGGTGTTTTGTATTGGCAAACTGTTACTGAGACACTAGTATAAGTTTCAGACGTACGTAAGCTAATGACAGCTCTTTTACATTTGGGGAATGTTGGAATTTAAAGGGGGAGAAGTATTGTAATGTGAACATTATCAGACATCCCACCCTGCAAAAACTCATTTCAGTGAGGTAGCACCATCAATTTGCGGGACTCTCCCAGGAGAGGTGGGATGTCTGCAATTGAGTAGCTCCTTAGCAGCTAGCTAGCCAGTTTAAATAATGTTAGCTATGCTAATGAATGAATGACACCTGTTAAACTCACCTCAACATGTCTTTTACATTTTAACCAATCATGGGCAATAGAAAAGTCACTGTTGCAAACAGTGCAGCGAGCAACACTGTCGTTATTTTTGACCCCTATTAGGCAGGGGTACACTTTAGTGTAGTCTGGGGTGAAGTACATTCTATATTTTCTATTTTCTTGGAACACTCTGCCATGGTGCGCACGCTCGCTCACTCTCTCTTTCTCTCACTCTCTCTCTCTCTCTCTCACTTGCCTACTCTCTCTCTCTTTCTCAAAAAAATCGATTTCCAGGATATTGTATATAATTTGAGGGTGTCAGCGAGCCGCTATCAATATGCGGGAAACTACCGGAACTTCCGGGAGAGGTGGGATGACTACATTATAAAGATAGGTTGATGCCGATTAGGATAATGATGATGTAGCTGTGCTCCCTCTGTCAAGAGCTGTTTGTGGGGAGGGGTTGTTTCCGGGTTGCAGGGTTTTGCTTCCGGTCTTTTCTGCCCGGTGCTCATTTTTTTCCAGGATCTACCGGGAAAGTCTCAAAGATTAACTGGTTGGTGACCATTACTCTAGAGTCTATTGTGTGTGAAAATCCCAGGAGATCTGCTGTTTCTGTGATACTCAAACCACCCTGTCTGGCACCAACAATCATTCCACAGTCATGGTCACTTCTTCTCCATTCTGATGTATGGTCTGAACAACACCTGCAGGCTTTTAGACATTGAGTTGTTATCACGTGATTGGCTAACTAGATACTTGCATTTATGGGTGGGTGTACCTAATAAAGTGGCTACTGAGTGTAGAGTTGCAATGAGTGAGGTGTAAGTATGGATTCTGGAACAGTGTATTGTGTGGGACCTTGTCTAAAGCTTTACCAAAGTCCATGCATACCACATATACTGTCTTGTTTTCATCAGTTCTCTTTGTAATCTCCTCAAAAAGCTCAGTTAGGGTTATGAGGCGTGATTTTCCTGGACAAACCCCAACCAGACCCTATCTGTCTCAACCACAGATGCGGCAGCACAGTAGATACAGCAATTGTGCTTGTGAATTTGCATGTGTCAGCTAATTATTATTTAATGGTGATAGTGTTTAACTCCACATTTGTTGTCGTAGTGCTTGGTGAGACTTGGACAGAGCACAGCAACGTTTTGCTGCCTGTTTGCTTTCGGCCTTCTCTGAGAAATTGGACTTTCAATTCAACTTACTCTGAAGACTGGTGGTATTCATTTAATGTTCAGATTTTCTTTTCAGCCGCAGTGTAGGCTTCGTTTTCCATTTGAGAATTTTAGTTAATGGCCCTGTTTGGCCTAACGTTTATTGTTTTATTTTCCCTTTAACACTGTTCACATTATACTCTGTGAACTATCGACCGGCTTCAGTGTCTCTCACTCCACACTTGGGCCATATTCGAACCCGGGAACAGCAAGTCTCGACCAACAAAGATGAGAGAGGGGGAGAGAGAGAGGAGGGAGAGAGAGTGAGAGAGACAGAGGGGGGAGAGAGGGAGGGGGGAGAGAGAGAGTGAGAGAGAGAGGGGGGAGAGAGAGAGTGAGAGAGAGGGGGAGAGAGACGGGGAGAGAGAGATGGGGAGAGAGGGGGGAGAGGGGAGAGGGGGAGAGAGAGAGGGGAGAGGGGGAGAGAGAGAGGGGGAGAGAGGGAGAGGGGGGATGAGAGAGTGAGAGAGAGGGGAGGGGAGATGGGGAGAGAGGGGAGAGTGGAGAGAGAGAGAGGGGGAGACAGAGGGGAGAGAGAGGGGGAGAGAGAGGGGGGAGGGGAGATGGGGAGAGAGAGGGGGAGAGGGGAGAGAGAGAGAGGGGGAGAGAGAGGGGGAGGGGGAGAGAGGGGAGGGAGAGAGAGGGAGAGAGAGGGAGAGGGAGAGAGAGGGAGAGAGGGGGAGAGGGAGAGAGGGAGAGAAGGAGAGAAGGAGAGAGGGAGAGAAGGAGAGAGGGAGAGAGGGAGAGAAGGAGAGAGGGAGAGGGAGAGGGAGAGGGAGAGGGAGAGAGGGAGAGAGGGAGAGAGGGAGAGAGGGAGAGAGGGAGAGAGGAGAGAGAGGAGAGAGAGAGAGAGAGAGAGAGAGAGAGAGAGAGAGAGAGAGAGAGAGAGAGAGAGAGAGAGAGAGAGAGAGAGAGAGAGAGAGAGAGAGAGAGAGAGACCTGCACAAGGACTCCCATATCCTTTTGCACCTCAGATTTCTATTTTTCTCCCTGGTTAGAAAATACTCTACATTTTTGCTCCTTCTACAAAAGTGCATGGCCATACACTTCCTGTCACTGTCTTCCTTCCATCCACCACTTCTTTGTCCATTCTCCTAATCTAAATCCTTCTGTAACCTCTGCTTGCTCAACACTATCTGCCTCTCCACCTATCTTCATATCATCCACAAACTTAGCCACAAATACATCAATTTCATCATCCAAATAATTGACATATAACTTAAGAAGCAGTATCAACACCAACCCCTGCAGAACAACACTGCAGCCAACCAGAAAAAGCTCCCTTTATTCCCACTCTTTTCCTCCTGCCTATCAGCCAATCCTTTATCCACACTATTATCTTTCCTGGAATACCATGGGCAGCCTCATGCGCAACACCTTGTCAGAGGTCTACTGAAAATCCAAGAATACAGCATCCACTGATTCTCCTTTGTCTTGCTTGCTTGTACTTTCTTCAAAGAATTTCAAGAGAGTTCTCAGGCAAGAGTTTCCCTTAAGGAAATCATGCTGACCATGGTCTATTTTATCATGTCCTCCAAGTAACCTGAAACCTCATCTTTAATAATTGACTCCAACATCTTCCCAACCACTAATGTCAGGCTAACTGGCCTGTAATTTCCTTTCTTCTGCCTCCCCCCCTTCTTGAAGAGTGGAGTGATATTTACAATTTTCCAGTCTTCCAAATCTAGTGATTCCTCAAAGAAAATTACCCATGCTTCCACAATCTCTGCAGCAATCTCTTTCAGAACTGTGGCATGTAGCCAATTTGGTCCAGGTGACATGTCTACCTTCTGACCTTTCAACTTCCCAAGTAACTTCTCCTGAGAAATAGCTATTGTACTCACTTCCGGCATGCTGCTAGTGCCTTCCAAAATGAAGACAGATGTAAAATACTTATTTAGTTCAACGGCCATTTCCTTCTCTCCCATTACTACCTCTCCAGCAGAGTTATGGTCCAGGTGCAGGTTGATGGGAGCAAGCAGTTAAAGTGGTTCGGTACAGACTAGATGGGCCAAATGACCCATTTCTGTGCTGTAATTTTCTATGATTCTAAGACTCAAAGTACTTATATGTCAGCATATACAACCATAAGACATATGAGCAGAATTAGGCCATTTGGCCCATCGAGTCTGCTTTGCTATTCAATCATGGCTGATCCTTTTTCCCCTCCTCAGCCCCACTCCCCGGCTTTTTCCCCGTAACCTTTGATGCCACGTCCAATCAAGAACCAATCAAGCTCTGCCTTAAATAACCCAACAACCTGACGTCTACAGCTGCCCGTGGTAATAAATTCCACAAATTCACCAATCTCTAGCTAAAGAAATTTCTCCACATCTCTGTTTTAAATGGACGCCCCTCTATCCTGAGACTGTGACCTCTTGTTCTAGACTGTCCCACCATGGGAAACATCCTTTCCACATCTACTCTGTCTTGGGCTTTCAAATTTGAGAGGTTTCAATGAGATCCCCCCTCATCATTCTAAATTCCAGCGAGTACAGACCCAGAGCTATCAAACGTTCCTCATATGATACACACAAAGTGCACTGCAGATGCTGTGGTCAAATCAAGATGTACAAAAAAGCTGGATGAACTCAGCAGGTGAACTCAGACCTGCTAAGTTCATCCAGCTTTTTTGTTCCTCATATGATAACCCTTTCATTCCCGGAATCATCCTTATGAACCTCCTCTGGACCCTCTCCAATGCCAGCACATCTTTTCTTGGATGAGGAGCCCAAAACTGTTCACAATATTCAAGGTGAGGCCTCACCAGTGCTTTCTAAAGCCTCTGCTCTTATATAACAGACCTCTTGAAATGAATGTTAACAGTGCATTTGCCTTCCTCACCACCGACTCAACCTGCAAGTTAGCCTTTAGGGTGTTCTGCACAAGGACTCCCAACTCCCTTTTCATCTCAGATTTTTGAATTTTCTCCTTGTTTAGAAAATAGTCCGCACATTTATTTCTACTACCAAAGAGCATGATCATGCATTTTCCAACATTACATTTCATTTGTCACTCTCTTGCCCATTTTCCTAATCTGACTAAGTCCTTCTGCTGTTTCCTCAATACTACCTGCCCCTCCACCAATCTTCGTATCATCTGCAAACTTGGCAACAAAACCATCTATTCCATCATGTAAACTATTGAAATACAGCATAAAAAGAAGTGGTCCCAACACTGACCCTGCGGAACACCACTAGTTACTGGCAGCCAACCAGAAAAGGATCCTTTTATTTCCACTCACTGTCTTCTACCAATCAGCCAATGCTCTAACCATGTCAGTAACTTTCCTGTAATACCATGAGCTCTTAACTTGGTAAGCAGACTCATATGTGGCATGTTGTCAAAGGCCTTCTGAAAGTTCAACTACACAACATCCACTGCATCCCCTTTATCTATCCTACTTGTAATTTCCTCAAAGAATTCCAACAGGTTTGTCAGGCAAGACTTTCCCTTAAGGAAACCATGCTGAATTTGTCCTACCTTGTCCTGTGTCACCAAGTACTCCATAACCTCATCCTTAACAATTGACTCTAACATTTTCCCAACCACTGAGGTCAGGCTAACTGGTCTATAATTTCCTTTCTGATACCTTCCACCTTTCTTGAAGAGTGGAGTGACATTTGCAATTTTCCAGTCCTCTGGCACTATGCCAGAGTCCAATGATTTTTGAAAGATCATTACTAATGCCTCCATAATCTCTATAACCTGTTATGATATGGCAACAATGAATATATAATTGAGACAGGTTTTTTATAACAAATAAAACATTTATTAAACACTGCTAAAAAAAAAACAAAAGTAAACAAATGACTAACTTAACCGGAAGTTGGCTGCTATACGGCAGCTCAAACAGTTCTTAAAGCAAGAAATGCGAACTCAGTTCTTTAAAGTAATATTGCAAAAAGCCCAAAATGATTTATAGTCAGTTAGGAGAGACTTCCCTTGAAGTAATAAATTCTCTTTCTGCTGATCCCAGCCGAAGTATGCCTTGCTCGAAGGATTTACGATGAAGGAAATAAAACGGCTTAAAGGCACTGACCTTTCCTTGGTGAAACTCTGCATCCAGCTCTTTCTGCTCTTTTAGCAATGCAGGAGCTATCTTGGTTTGCAGGTCACTAATTCCTTCCGAATGAGGGTCAAATAAGGTCGATCCTGTTTCACCACTGACACACCAACTTTTCTCGATCCTTCAGCTTTCCGAACTTTGATAATTCTTCACTCTCCAACTGGACTTTAACTGGCAGCGATTTTCAGAACTGCCGGCAGAACAATTCTTACAGTAGAAATTAAAACTCCACTTTTAAAATGAAGTTGTGTCATAAAATCAAATACGCAGCAGAACAAAGTCACTGACGAATTAAACCACGAACTGACCTACATCACAGGGAGGGGTTCTCCTTTTATACCCTGTTGAAAAAAACCATCACATGACCTCTCACTGGCAGGAAAATTACATCACTCCACCATCACAAGACCATTACATTATGCCCAGCAGAGCCTCAATTACATCATGGTCATGTGACAATCACAAGATACCCATGTAACAAACCATATAACCATATAACAATTACAGCACGGGAAAAGGCCATCTCGGCCCTTCTAGTTCATGCTGAACACTTACTCTCACTTAGTCCCACGTACCTGCACTCAGCCCATAACCCTCCATTCCTTTCCTGTCCATATACCTATCCAATTTTTTTTTTAATGACAATATCGAACCTGCCGCTACCACTTCTACTGGAAGCTCGTTCCACACAGCTACCACTCTCTGAGTAAAGAAGTTCCCCTGCGTGTTACCCCTAAATTTTTGCCCCTTAAATCCCTACCGCTACCTCTTTCAGAACCCTAGGGTGCAACTCATCTGGTCTGGGTGACTTATGCACCCCTAAGTCCTTCAGCTTTTTAGCACCTTCTCTGTTATAACAGTAATTGCACTCACTTCTTTTCCCTCACACCCTTGAACACCTGGTACACTGCTAGTGTCTTCCACAGTGAAGATTGATGCAAAATACTCATTTAGTTCATCTACAATCTCCTTGTTTCCCATTATTATTTCTCCAGCCTAATTTTCTAGCAGCCCTTTATCCGCTCTCACCTCTTTTAATTTTTACATACTTGAAAAAACTTTTATTGTCCACTTTGCTCTAAAAAGCATCTTGTAGACATTCAACAAACTCACTCTCTTGAGATCCATTTGCAAACTGATTTTCCCAGTTGACCTGCATGTTGAAATCTCCCTTGACTACCATAACATTTCCCTTTTGACTTGCCTTTTCTATTTCCTGTTGTAATCTGTGGTCCACATCCCAGCTACTGTTGGGAGGCCTGTATATAACTGCCATCAGTGTCCTTTTACCCTTGCAGTTTCTTAATTCAATCCACAAGGATTCAACATCTTCCAATCCTATGTCACATTTTTCTCCTGATTTGTTTCCATTTTTTACCAGCAGAGCCATGTCACCTCATCTGCCTCCCTTCCTACCACACCGATACAACATGCTACCTTGGACATTCAGCTCCCAACGACAACCATCCTTCAGCCACAACATCATAGCCTGACAATCTGTAATAGTGAAACAAGATCAGCCACCTTATTTCTTATACTCTGTGCAATGAGATATAACACCTTGAGTGTTGTATTTGCTACCCTTTTTGGTTCTGCATCCCTAATGCACTGATACTCACTCTGCTGGCTGCAGATATGCCCTATCATCTGTCTGCCCAGTCTGACAGCCTGACTGCTTTTTTACTATCAATCCTATACTGACTCCAGTTTCTACACCTCCCCTGCCAAATTAGTTTAAACCCTCCCCAATAGCTCTAACACACCTGCCTGCGAGAATATTGGTCCCCTTTGGGTTCAAGTGCAACCCATCACTTTTGAACAGCTCATACCTCCTCCAGAACAGATCTCAATGATCCAAGAACCTGAAGCCCTGCCCCCTGCACCAGCTTCTCAGCCACATATTTATTTGCCAAGTCATCCTGTTTCTACCCTTACTGGCTCATGACACAGGTAGTAATCCAGAAATTACTACCTTGGAGGTCCTACTTCTCAACTTTCTACCTAGCTCTCTAAATTTTCTTTTCAGGACCTCTTTGCTTTTCCTTCCTATGTCATTGGTACCAATATGTACCAGGACATCTGGCTGAGATTATTTTATAGATGCAGATGAGTGAGTTGTCTGTCACAGAAGTCAAAGGCAGAGGAATGTGTTCTAGTCATTTTGTCTTTCTTCCTATTATTCCTTGACCATTCCTAACAAGCCTGACTGTTCTTTAATAGTTGTACTTTTTTTTGCTGCTTGGTGAATTAACACAGATGGTCTATAAACTTCTGGAGACAGAGATCCTAGTACCTAAAATTAATGTTGTGAGGGCTAACTCTCTGCGTACACAAATCTCACAACTATTTACAGATCATTTATTCGATGTGCTAAGTGATAGTATCAGTCTTGTCTTCAAATTTCCTTGCCAGTGTAGTCTGGTTTGACTCAGACCTAGTTAACAAAAGCCCATTGCCTTAAACATTATTTCTTGAGCAGCCAGCCCTGTGCTGTGGGCAAGCAGCCTATACTCTATGGACAGTACTGTTCATTTGCGTTGTTGCTCAATAACTACCGACTGAATATTGCTTACTTCTTGTTTCTGACAAGAAACTGAGCAAAGAACATTGTTTGAAAGCTTACCATACTCAAAAACAATTCCTTGTTTCCTGGAAGTGTTCACTGCTGCGTTGGAAAGCTGAGCTTGGCTAAAAGGCCCCCAGTCCCTGGACAACAACTGTCCATCACAAGCTGATTAAATCAGGGTGTAAACCCAAATCAGCAATAATTTCTTTCCTCCCACTAATACTGGATGACCTGCTGAATTTGTTCCTCCAGATTCCAGCATCTGCAGTTGTTTGTGTCTCCTGATTAAATCAAACTCTTGTATTAGTAAAAATAGACATTAATCAAGTTGCTCCAAAAATCCAACAATTTCATTAATTCCTTTCAGTAAAGGAAACTCGATCTGGCCTTAAGTTTCTAGTCTCACACTGACTGGGGTGTCATGTAGTAAGACTATTCTATAGTTTCCGAGTCCAATCAGATGGACTCTTGACCTCACAATCTACCCCATTGTTCACCCACACTGCACTTTCTCTGTATCTGATACACTTTATTCCTCATTGTTATTGTTTCCCCATGTCCCCTCATCCTTCCCTTTCTCCTGTTATCCACTCTTCTCTCCTTTCAGATTCCTTCTTCTCCAGCCCTTGACCTTTCCACCCACCTGACTTCAACCTATCACCTTCCAGCAACCCTCTTTCCCCTCCTTCACCCTTTTGTATTGGCATCTTTCCCCTTCCTTCTCAATCCTGAGGAAGGTTCTTAGCCCAAAACATGGTTATTTCATGAATGTAAAGAAGGCCTCACTGGGAGCAGGGGACACAAAAGACCAGCCCAGCAGATTCACAGGTAAAGTGCTGCCTCAACTGGAAGGACTTGTTGGGGCCCTGAATGGAGCTGAGGGTGGAGATGAATGGGCAGGTGTAGTACTTCGGTCTCTTGCTGCCGGGAGAGAGATTGGTGGGGATGGATGAATGGACAAGGAAAATATGGAGGGAGTGATCCCTGTGGAAACAGAGAGTGGGGGGGGGGGGAGGTGTGGTAAAGGTGTGCTTTGTAGTAGATTCCTGGTGGAAGTTGTGGAGAATGATGGTTGAATGTGGAGGCATGTGGGATGGTAGGTGAGGACAGAAGTAACTCTATCCCTGTTAAGATGGTGGGAGGATAGGGCAAGTTCAGATGTCGGGAAATGGAAAATATGTGGGTGAGGGCAGCATCAATGGTGGAGGAAGGGAAACCCTGTTCTTTCTCTGATGTTCTGGAAAGAATGCCTCATCCTGGGGACAGAGGCTGCTGAGACAAAATACTGAGAAAAGGGAATCAAATTTTTACAGGAGACAGGGTAGGAAGAGGTACAGTCAAGATGGATGTGAGAATCAGTAGGTTTATAAAAGATGTTGGTCGACTGTTTGTCCCTCGAAATGGAGACAGAGATTAAGAAAGGGGAGAGAGATGTCAGAAATGGACTGTGTTACTATGAAGATGATGGCGCGGCCTCTCCGGCTCCAGTTAGCAGTTTAATTGTTTCTCCTTTACGTCTTTCTTATGACCGCAATAAACTGCTGGATATAAGGAGCACTAAGGACTCGAAGTCTACCTCACTACGCAATAGTATTCATGTGAGACTGGAGGCTTCATGCCAGCTCTCGTGCAGATCTGCTTTCAAGTGTTTGATCACTAAAAAAAAAGAAACTAGATAACCTGCAGATGAGACTGAATCAACTCATTCTGACGGAAACGGAAACCTGGCTTCAGGATACTATCTCTGAAGTGGCTATCCAGCTGGAGGGTTTCGTCCTCTTTCCAGCCAACAGAATTCCAGTGGTCTCTGGTAAGACCCATGGCGCAATTGAATGTTCATTGAATGAATCCCCGCCCACCCCTCTGAACACTGATGTGAGCTCTGCTCGCAAACCACACACCCCGATGACGTCCTTAACGTTGCTGGTGATTTCAACCACACTAATTTAACAACAATCCTGCCTAAATCTTTGCCAGCACTACCAGAGGTAAGAACACGTCGTCTGGTTTACACCAACATCCTTGGTATATCCTCGTCCCCATATCAGATTCTCTGATCATTTATCTATAGGGTTTTGACCCAAAACATCGACTGTTCTCTATTTCTAGATGCTGCCTGGCCTGCTGTGTTTTTCCAGTATTTTGTGTGTGTTACTGGGATTTCTAGTATCTGCAGATTTTCTCTTACCTGTTAATGCTAATTCCTGCATACCGAACCAATTCAAAGGGAGATAAAGTCCTGGCCCTGAGGGACAAGCTAAGCATGACAGGACTATTTTGAAAGCACCAACTGGAGCACATTCAAGGACCCAAGAAAATCTGCAAAGCAACATGGGCACAATGCTGGAGGAAACCAGCAAGCCAGGCAGCATCAATGGAAAAGAGTAAACAGTCAACATTTCATGCCAAGATTGTTACCAGGTTTGGACACGGCTTAAGTGTGGAGTGAGAGACACTGAAGCAGGTCGATAGTCCACAGACCTCAATACAAGCAGTGTTAAAGGGAAAACAAACAATAAGTACCAGGCCCAACAGTGCCGTTAACTAAAACTGTCAAAGGTAAACGAAGCCTACACTGCAGCTGTAAAGAACATCTAAACATTAAACGAATACTGCTAGTCTTCAGAGTCAGTTGACTTGAAAGTCCAACTTCAGGGAAGGCCGAAAGCAAACAGACAGCGAAGTATTGCTATGCATTGTCCAAGTCCAAGTATGGAGTTAAATACTATCACCATTAAATAATAATTAGCTGACACATGCAAATTCACAAGCACAATTGCTGCATCTACTGTGCTGCCGAATCTGTGGTTATGACAGAAATGGCTGCATTGTGATTTTCACTGCGACATGGCTAATAAAACATGCCCAGCTCGGTGTTTCAACTCAATGGAATGACTCCATTCCCAGCAATCAGAGACTCGCTGTCAGGGAAATCCAGTGGAGGTGGAATCTGCACTAGCACTAGCACTAGCAGTCACTAGCAGTCACAGCTCTGGGGCGGTTGAATATTTTCCAGTTCAATGCTGTACAATTTTCTGCTCAGAATGTTTACTGTTGCCTGCTGTCTATGTCCCCTCAGAGTGCAAATGCCAAGGACACCCAGGGAGAGCTTTACAGTACCATCAGCTCTCTACAAAGCAAACATCCAGATGGTCTCTTCAAAATTACAAGACACTTCAATCATGTTAACCTGCAGAACATTTTACCCAAATTCAACCAACACATCGTTATGCGACAGACTGGAATATGTTTATACAAACAGATGCAATATGTACAAAACCATCGCATGACTCCATAATGTTAATCCCAGCATGCTGACCACTGCTACAGATGGAGAAACCAGTCACAAGGACCATCACTCCATGGCTAAATGAGACAATCTCTGTGCTACTGGACTGTTCTGAACAGACTAACTGGCAGATGTTCAAGGAGACAGCCACAGACAGAGAAGACACAGACCTTGAGGAATAAGCCACATCTGTTACTGTGTAAATATGTTTGTGCTTCAAAAATGGTCACGTCAAGGCCTGACTGGAAACGTCCTGGCCGCACGCAGACATGTGCTCCCTTCTGAAAGTCTCTTCAGGTCTGGAGGCAGAACACCTGGCAGCATAGCCAGAAGAAACCTATGCACAAAACTTTCAGCAACGACTGCCTATGCACAAAAATTTCAGCAACACCTGTCTGATAATGATCCCCAACGTCTGTGGCTGGGCATCAAGAGCATTACTAACAACACAAGAAAAAATAGCGTCAGCTGTTCCAGTGATGCCGCCTTCCCTGACTCTCTTAGAAACAACACAATGCCAGCCACAAAAGCTACCTCTCTTCTCAGGTGAGCAGCCACTGTCTGAAACAGCAGACAGGAGAGGACTCTGCCAACACAAGGAAATCTGCAGATGCTGGAAATTCAAGAAACACACACAAAATGCTGGTGGAACGCAGCAGGACAGGCAGCATCTATAGGGAGAAGCACTGTCGATGTTTCGGGCCGAGACCGTTCGTCAGGACTAAGGGTCTCGGCCCGAAACATCGACTGCGCTTCTCCCTATAGATGCTGCCTGGCCTGCTGCGTTCCACCAGCATTTTGTGTGTGTTGAAGGACTCTGCAGAGAGTCAAAGCTCATAAGGTGGCCAAGCCAGACAAAATCCCATGAACATGATCTCACTACTTTTTTATTTCATATTTTTGCACTACTAATTTAATTTAACCACTACATATATACTTACAGTAATTCAGTTTTCTGTTTGTCTATTATCACGTATTGCATCGTAGTGCTGCCACAAAGTTGCAAAGTTAACAAATGATATGATATTTGCCGGTGATATTAAACCTGGATTCTATTTTTGATTGTTAAACAATCTGGAATCTTAAGTCTTCAGTGAAAGGAGGTGGAGTCTGAATTAAGATTCTGTGAAGTTTCTTTCTTTGTTATTGTTGCCCAGTTAGAATAGTGAGAATGTTTCAGCAGGGAGAATGAGAAGGGGATAGATAAGAGCTATAGGGAGGTAGTCACACCTAATTTGCAGGAAGTAAGTTGCTAGGTGACTATCAGGAGATGGAGGGGGAATAGGCAAACAGTGCACAGTACTCCTAATGGCCATGCCACTCAATAACAAGTACTCCACTTTGGAAACGTACCTGCAGTTGGAGGAAGTAAGGGAGGTCCTTAATGAATATTTCACTTCACTAGTCAGCAGTGAGAGTGACCTTGACATTTGTGAGCACAGGGTAAAACAGGCTAGAACATGTCAACTTTAAGGAAGACGATGAGCTGGCACTTCTGAAAAACATTAGATAGATAGATAGATACTTTATTCATCCCCATGGGGAAATTCAACTTTTTTTTTCCAATGTCCCATACACTTGTTGTAGCAAAACTAATTACATACAATACTTAACTCAGTAAAAAAAATATGATATGCATCTAAATCACTATCTCAAAAAGCATTAATAATAGCTTTTAAAAAGTTCTTAAGTCCTGGCGGTAGAATTGTAAAGCCTAATGGCATTGGGGAGTATTGACCTCTTCATCCTGTCTGAGGAGCATTGCATCGATAGTAACCTGTCGCTGAAACTGCTTCTCTGTCTCTGGATGGTGCTATGTAGAGGATGTTCAGAGTTATCCATAATTGACCGTAGCCTACTCAGCGCCCTTCGCTCAGCTACCGATGTTAAACTCTCCAGTACTTTGCCCATGACAGAGCCCGCCTTCCTTACCAGCTTATTAAGACGTGAGGCGTCCCTCTTCTTAATGCTTCCTCCCCAACACGCCACCACAAAGAGGGCGCTCTCCACAACTGACCTATAGAACATCTTCAGCATCTCACTACAGACATTGAATGACGCCAACCTTCTAAGGAAGTACAGTCGACTCTGTGCCTTCCTGCACAAGGCATCTGTGTTGGCAGTCCAGTCTAGCTTCTCGTCTAACTGTACTCCCAGATACTTGTAGGTCTTAACCTGCTCCACACATTCTCCATTAATGATCACTGGCTCCATATGAGGCCTAGATCTCCTAAAGTCCACCACCATCTCCTTGGTCTTGGTGATATTGAGACGCAGGTAGTTTGAGTTGCACCATATCACAAAGTCCTGTATCAGTTTCCTATACTCCTCCTCCTGTCCATTCCTGACACACCCCACTATGGCCGTGTCATCAGCTAACTTCTGCACATGGCAGGACTCCAAGTTATATTGGAAGTCTGATGTGTACAGGGTGAACAGGACCGGAGAGAGTACGGTTCCCTGCGGCGCTCCTGTGCTGCTGACCACCGTGTCAGACCTACAGTCTCCCAACCGCACATACTGAGGTCTATCTGTCAAGTAGTCCACTATCCAATCCACCATGTGAGAGTCTACTCCCATCTCCGTTAGTTTGTGCCTTAAGATCTTGGGCTGGATGGTGTATATAGGATGGATATATCTCCGCTGGTGTGTGGGGAGGGGGTGGGCAAACAGGATATACCCTAGGCTACAGCAGGAAGTGAAGGAAGAGATTGTAGTGTCTTTAGCAATGATCATTGCATCCTCCAAAGGAGTAGACTGGAGGGTTGCAATTGTTATTTCTTTGTTCAAGAAAAGGTCAGGATATCACTGGGAATTATAGATCAGTGTGTCTTTCTTCAGTGGTGGGGAAATTACTGGAGATGATTCATAGAGGCAAGATTTATGAGCATCTGGAGAAACAAAGTCTGATTTTGAATAGCTAAAAGGACTTTGTGAGAGGCAGGCTAAGTTTCATAAACCTGTTTGATTACTTTGATGATGTGATAAAGCACATTGATGAGGTAGAGCAATGAATGTGATGTAGATGGATTTTAATAAGGCTTTTGTTAAGGTTCCCCATGATAGGGTCATTCAGAAAGTCAGGAGGCATGGAATCCAGCAAAACTTGGCTGTGTGGACACAGAACTGCCTTGCCCATAGAAGGCAGAAAATGGTTGAAGATGGAGTGCATTCTGCCTAGAAGTCAGTGACCAGTAGTGTTCCAGAGTTCAGTCAAAGTAAAATTTATTATCAGATTACATGTATGTCAACATGCAACCTTGAGATTCTTATTCCTGCAAACATACTCAGCAAATCTATAGAATAGCATCAATGAATAACAAACTGTACAAATGCAAACATAAATAATTAGCAATAAATAATGAGAGCATGAAATAACAAGATAAAGACCTTAAACTAAGGTCCTTAAACTAAGACCACTGGTTGTGGGAACACCAGAAGTAGAATGAGTGTAGCTATGCCTTTTTGTTCAATAGCCTGATGGTTGAGGGATGTTAACTGTTTTTGAACCTGGTGTGAGTCCTGAGGCTCCTGCACCACCTACTTGATGGCAGCAGTAAGAAAAGAGCATGGCCTGGGTGTTGGGGGTCCCTGATCATGGATGCTGCTTTTCTACGGCAGCATTTCGTGTAGATGTGCTTAATGGTTGGGAGGGCTTTACCTGTGCTGTACTGGGCCGAATTCAGTACCTTTTGTAGGATTTTCCAGTTAAAGGAATTGGTGTTCCCATACCAGGCTGTAATGCAGCCAGTCAGCACACTTTCCACCACACACCTATAGAAGTTTGCCAAGATACTCAATACATGCTAAATTTCCACAGACTCCTGAGGAAGGACAGGTGCTGTTGTACTTTCTTGGCAATTATATTTATGTGAGGGGTCCAGGACAGGTCCTCTGAGGTAGTGACACCCAGGAATTTAAAGTTACTGACCCTCTCCAGATCTGATCCTCTGATGAGAACTGGCTGGTACACCCTCTGCTCTCAGGAAGTAACAAAGGAGACAGGCCACAACAGGAATTACGAACAAAAGATACTTATTATCAGATACAGAGAACAGAGCAGGAAATGTACAGAACATAACAAAGAGTAGGTCCTCTGACATAGTGACACCCAGGAATTTAAAGTTGCTGACCCTCTCCAGATCTGATCCTCTGATGAGAACTGGCTCATGGACCTCTGGTTTTCCTCTCCTGAAGTCTACAATCAGTTCTTTGGTCTTATTGACACTGAGTGAGGTTGTTGTTATTACACCACTCAGCCAAATTTTCACTCTCCCTCCTGTATGCTGATTCATCACCCCCTTTGATAACAGCCCACATCAGTGGTGTCATCAGCAAACTTATATATGGTGTTGGAGCAGTTCTTGGCCCCAGTCACAGGTGTAAAGCAAGTAGAGCAGGGCTAAGTACACATCCCTGTGGTGCTCCTGTGCTGATGGAGATTGTGGAGGAGATGTTTTTACCAATCTGAACTGACTAGGGTTTGCAAGTGAGGAAATCCAGGATCTAATTGCACAAGGGGATATTGAGGCCCAAGTCTTGGAATTTACTGATTAGGTTTGAAGGGATGATGGCATTAAATGCTAAGCTGTAATCGATAATGAGTAATCGATAATCCTGATGTATCTATCTTTGCTGTCCAGATGTTCCAAGGTTGTGTGAAGAGCCAATGAGATTGCACTGGCTCTGGGCCTGATGCTCTGGTAGGCAAACTGGAGCTGATCCAAGCCACCTCTCAGACTGGAGCTGATATACTTTAACACCGGTCCCTCAACACACTTCATCACTGTGGATGTAAGTGCCACTGGGTGATAGTCAGTTAGACAGGTCACCACAGTACAATTGTACTGGGCACCAGTACAATTGAAGCCTGCTTGAAGCAGGAGCGAGAAGCAGAAGATATCCGTGAACACACCAGCCAGTTGGCCAGCACAGGTCTTCAGTACTCGGCCAGGTTTTCCATCCGGACCAGATGCTTTCCTTGGATTCACTCTCTTGAAGGCAGTCCAAATATCATCTTCAGATACTGAGACCAAAGGATCATTGGGAGACATCGGGATGTGTGATGTTCTGGTCATAGCAAGCATAGAAGGCATTGAGCTCATCTGAACGCAAAGCTTCGCTGTCCCTTATGTCATGAGATTTAACTTTGCAGGAGGTTAAGGCATTCAAGCCCTACCACAGCTGTTGAGCATCCGTCATTGATTCTAGTCCAGTCTGGAATCTCCACTTCACCCTTGAGATGGCTTTTTCGAGATCATCTCTAGACTTGAATGCCTCTAATCAGGCTCTCAGCAAATTGTGGATTTCAATGTTCATCCAGGGCTTCTGATTAGGGAAAACCCTGAATAATTTCATGGGGATACATTCATCCACACTGTTTTAATAATGTTTGTTATGACCCTGGTGTAATCATTCAGGTCTTCAGATGAGTTCTTGACACCGCCCAGTCCACCAAATCGAAGCAATCCTGTAATCCTTCCTCTGCCTCCTATGACCACCTCTTGTTCTCTGAGGCCTTGCTTGTTAGGCTCTGTTTGTATACAGGTGGTAGGAGCACAGCCAAATGGCCTGATTTCCCAAAATGTGACCTCCATGGTGTAGCAGTTGTCTACTGTGTTGGGACCTCTGGTGCAACAGGTTACACGCTGGTGATATCTGGACGGGTTTAAAGTCCCCAACTATATTTTGAAATGCATCGGGATGGGTTGTTTCTTCCCTGAAGATAACATCATGCAGTTTTGCAAGACCTTGCTTATAATCGGCCCCGGTGAATGTGAACTGCGGTCAGAATCACAAACGGTAACTCCTGAGGCAAATAGAATGGTCTACATTTAATTGTTAGGTATTCTAAGTCACGGTCGACATAACCCCAATGTCTGTACACCAATGAGAATTGACTGAAAAAACACACGGTACCACCTTTTTCTTTACTAGAGTTCATGGTTTGATCCATTCTAAAAACTGTATAACCTTCTAGTCGGATAACTCTGTCCACAGAGCTCTTTTTTATAAATGACTTGGATGAGGAAGAAGAAGTAGAAGGGGGGGTGGGGTTTGTAACTTTGCAGGTGACACAAAGATCAGTGGCATTGTGGATAGTGTAGAAGGTTGTCAAAATCTAAAATGGTACACTGACAGGATGTAAAGCTGGGCTGAAAATTGGACAGAAAAAGGTAAAATAATTGACTTTGGAGGATTGAATTTGAAAGGCTAATAGCAGTATTCCGAGCCGTCTGGAGGAACAGACGGATCTTCGGGTTGTTAAGAAGATGTTAAGAAGGCATATTTTGTGTAGGGATTTATTTCTGGGGACCTAAATTTAATAGGAGCAGAATTAGGCCATTTGGCCCATCTAGTCTGCTCCACAATTCAATCATAGCTGATCCTTTTTTCCCCTCTTCAGCCCCACTCTCAGGCCATCTTCCCACAACCTTTGATGCCCTGGCTAATTGAAAACCTATCAATCTCCACCTTAAATACACCCAACGACCTGGCCTTCACAGCTGCCTAAGGTAACAAATACCACAAATTCACCTCCCTCTGGCTAAAGAAATTTCTCCATATCTCTATTTTAAATGGGCACTTCTCTATCTTGAGGTTGTGCCCTTTTGACCTAGACTCTCCCACCATGGAAAACATCCTTTCAACATCTACTCTGTCTAGACCTTTTAATATTTGCAAGGTTTTAATGAGATCCCCCCATCCTTCTAAATTACAGTGAGTACAGACCCAGAACTATCAAATGTTCCTCGTGTGATAACCCTTTCATCCCCAGAAACATTGTTACGAATCTCCTCTGGACCTCTCCAATGAAAGTGCATTTTTTCTTAGATGAGGGGCCCAAAACTGTTCACAATACTTAAGATGAGGCCTCACCAGTGCCTCATAGAGCCTCAGCTTCACATCCCTGGTGTTGTATTCTAGACCTCTGGAAATGAATGATAACATTGTATTTGCTTTCCTCACCAACCTGCGATAACCTTTAGGATGTTCTGCACAAGTATTCCCCAAGTCCCTTTGCATCTTAGATTTTTGGATTTTCTTTCCATTTAGAAAATAGTCTGTACATTTATCTTTTCTAGCAAAGTGCAGGACCATGCATTTTCCATCATTGTATTTCATTTGCCACTTCTTTGCCTATTCTCCTAATCTGTCTAAGTCCTTCTGCATCCTACCAGTTTACTCAACACTACCTGCCCCTCCACCAATCTTCATATCATCTGCAAACTTGGCAACAAAGCCATCTATTCCATCACCTAAATCATTGATATACAGTAAAAAAAAGACCAACCCAACAACAAC
Organism: Hemitrygon akajei; assembly: GCF_048418815.1. Classification (NCBI taxonomy): domain Eukaryota; kingdom Metazoa; phylum Chordata; class Chondrichthyes; order Myliobatiformes; family Dasyatidae; genus Hemitrygon; species Hemitrygon akajei. The sequence goes on from NC_133125.1 coordinate 70,886,274, forward strand.
CCCTGCGGAACACCACCAGTCAATGGCAGCCAACCAGAAAAGGATCTTTTCATTCCCACTCACTGCCTGCTACCAATCAGCCAATGCTCTAACCATGCCAGTAACTTTCCTGTAATATCATGGGCTCTTAACTTGGTAAGCATCCTCATGTGTGGCACCTTGTCAAAAGCCAAAAATACAACATCCACTTTATCCTCTTTATCTATTCTACTTGTAATCTCTTCAAAGAATTCCAACAGGTTCATCAGGAAAGATTTTCCCTTAAGGAACCCATGCTGACTTTGTCCTATCTTGTCCTGTATCACCAGTACCCCATCACCTCATCCTTAACAATTGACTGCATCATCTTCCCAACCACTGAGGTCAGGCTAACTGATCTATAATTTCCTTTCTGCTACCTCCCTCCTTTCTTAAAGAGTGTAGTGACACATACAATTTCCAGTACTCTGGAACCATGCTTGAGTCCAATGATTTTTGAAAGATCATTACTAATGCCTCCACAATCTCTACCACAACCTCTTTTAGAACCCAGGGTAGTTCTGGTACGTCTGGTCTGGGTGACTTAACTTGCAGTCTACAGTTCGACCACACCTGAAATATTGTGTTCAGTTGACTGCCTCATCATCATGCTTTAGAGAGGGTGCAGAAGAGATTTGCCAGATTGCTGCCTGGGCTAGACAGAGCATGTCTTATGAGGATAAGCTGAGCAATCTTGAGTGAAGGAAGCTGAGAGGTGACTTCATAAAGATGTGCAAGTTGATAAGAGGCTTAGATCAAATGAATGCCAGCACCTTTTCCTCAAGGTGGAAATGGTTACTATGAGGGAGCATAGTTTTTTTTACACAGAGACTGGTAAATGTGTGGAATGCACTGTGGGGTGGTGGTGGAGGCAGATATATTTGGGACTCTTAAGAAACTCTTAGATTGGGACAGGAATTATAGAAAAATGGAGGATTATGTGTGAGGGGAGGGTGAGTGGGTTAAAAGGGCAGCACAACATTGTGGGCCAAAGGTCCAGCACTGTGCTGGAATGTTCTATGTTCTGTCTTCTCTGTCCTATGTGCCTCAGTGCACTGCATAATGAATTAACCAGTATGAACAGAATGCAAAATAAGTTTTAACATGACAATAATAAACCATTATCAAAGCAAAACTATGCTCTGAAATCATCTATCATGCTATATAAGTTTGTCAAACATTAACAAGAAATGGATGAATAGGTTTTGCATATCTTCTTAATTTCTCCTTCTGTTTTCTTTGGTGCTTGAATAACTATGCATTGTGATCAGCCGAGGTGGATCAAACACACATTAATGATAGTAGTTTGCCCTGTCTCTGAGTATCAAACCTAAGTTGATCAATCGACTGTATTTTCATGCCTGATGCAGGGTGTCTAGAGCTAACTCAAGGTCAGTTTATGTTTCTTATTATTCTTGTGAATAACTGGCCTGTAACAGACATCATGAAGTAATGATTTTGCCTTAGGATTGGATTAAATTTTTAACACTTTTAAAAATGCAAAAAAAATTATTTTGAAGTTACATTGGGACACTGAAGCCAGTAACAATTAAAATATTTGTGGAAAGCGGCCAGTGAGTGAGTGGGCCAATGAAGGAGTGGAGATTTGAGGTTTTGACTCGAGAGGCTTCGATGAGAAGAGGCTGAGGACGAGCTTCACTCCAAGTGAGGTAAGGCTAGGTAAGTTCCTTTCAAAGGAGAAAGTTTCAAAAGTTGAGGCAAGTATTGGGTAGGTCATGGCAGCTGAGATCGGCCCCGTGGTTTGTTCATCCTGCAGCATATGGGAAATCAGGGATACTTCCAGTGTCCCTGACGACTATGTGTGCAGGAAGTGTGTCCAGCTGCAGCTTCTGGCAGACCACATTGAGCGTCTGGAGCTGCAATTGGTTTCATACTGGAGCATCCGTGATGCTGAGAAAGTTGTGAATAGCACGTTTAGTGAGTTGGCCACACCACAGGTAAAGGCTACACAGGCAGAAAGGGAAGGGGTGGCCACTAGACAGCGTAGCAGTAGGCAGGTAGTGCAGGAGTCCCCTGAGGTCATCTCCCTCCCAAATAGATATACTGTTTTGGATACTGTTGGGGGAGATGTCTCATCAGGGGAAGGCAGCAGCAGCCGAGTTCATTGCACCATGGGTGGCTCTGCAGCACAGGAGGGAAGGAAAAGGAGTGGGAGAGCAATAGTGATAGGGGATTCGATTGTAAGGAGAATAGATAGGCGTTTCTGCGGCCGCAAACGAGACTCCAGGATGGTACGTTGCCTCCCTGGTGCAAGGGTCAAGGATGTCTCTGAGCAACTGCAGGACATTCTGGAATGGGAGGGTGAACAGCCAGTGGTCGTGGTGCACATAGGTACCAACGATATAGGTAAAAAACGGGATGAGGTCCTACAAAGTGAATTTAGGGAGTTAGGAGATAAACTAAAAAGTAGGACCACAAAGGTAATAATCTCTGGATTACCACCAGTGCCACGTGCTAGTCAGAGTAGAAATAGGAGGATATTTCAGATGAATACGTGGCTTGAAAAATGGTGCAAGGGGGAGGGATTCAAATTTCTGGGGCATTGGAACCAGTTCTGGGGGAGGTGGGACCGGTATAAACAGGATGGTCTGCACTTGGGCTGGACTGGAACCAATGTCCTGGGGGAGCGTTCGCTACTGCTGTTCAGGAGGCTTTAAACTAATGTGGCAGGGGGATGGGAACAAGTGCAGAGAGACAGAGGGGTGTAAAATGAGGGTAGAAGTAAAAAGTAGTAAGGTGAAAAGTAAAAGTGGCAGGCAGGCAAATCCAGGGCAAAAAGCAAAAAGGGCTACTTTTCAACATAACTGTATAAGGGCTAAGAGTGTTGTAAAAACAAGCCTGAAGGCTTTGTGTCAATGCGAGGAGCATTCGTAACAAGGTGGATGAATTGAATGTGCAGATAGTTATTAATGAATATGATATAGTTGGGATCACAGAGACATGGCTCCAGGGTGACCAAGGATGGGAGCTCAACATCCAGGGATATTCAATATTCAGGAGGGATAGACAGGAAAGAAAAGGAGGTGGGGTAGCATTGCTGGTTAGAGAGGAGATTAACACAATAGAAAGGAAGGACATTAGCCTGGAGGATGTGGAATCGATATGGGTAGAACAGCATAACACTAAGGGGCAGAAAACGCTGGTGGAAGTTGTGTACAGGCCACCTAACAGTAGTAGTGAGGTTGGGGATGGCATTAAACAGGAAATTAGAAATGTGTGCAATAAAGGAACAGTAGTTATAATGAGTGACTTCAATCTACATATAGATTGGGTGAACCAATTTGGTAAGGGTGCTGAGGAAGAGGATTTCTTGGAACGTATGCGGGATGGTTTTCTGAACCAACATGTTGAGGAACCAACTAGAGAGCAGGCCATTCTAGACTGGGTATTGAGCAATGAGGAAGGGTTAGTTAGCAATCTTGTCGTGTGAGGCCCCTTGGGTAAGAGTGATCATAATATGGTGGAATTCTTCATTAAGATGGAGAGTGACATAGTTAATTCAGAAACAAAGGTTCTGAACTTAAAGAAGGGTAACTTTGAAGGTATGAGACGTGAATTAGCTAAGATAGACTGGCAAATGATACATAAAGGGTTGATGGTGGATATGCAATGGCAAGCATTTAAAGATCACATGGATGAACTACAACAGTTGTTCATCCCAGTTTGGCAAAAGAATAAACCAGGGAAGGTAGTGCACCTGTGGCTGACAAGGGAAATTAGGGATAGTATCAAGTCCAAAGAAGAAACATATAAATTAGCAGAAAAAAGCGGCACACCTGAGGACTGGGAGAAATTCAGAGACCAGCAGAGGAGGACAAAGGGCTTAGTTAGGAAAGGGAAAAAAGATTATGAGAGAAAGTTGGCAGTGAACATAAAAACTGACTGTAAAAGCTTTTATAGATACGTGAAAAGAAAAAGATTGATCAAGGCAAATGTAGGTCCTTTACAGTCAGAAACAGGTGAATTGATCACAGGGAACAAAGACATGGCAGACCAATTGAATATCTACTTTGGTTCTGTCTTCACTAAGGAGGACATAAATAATCTTCCGGAAATAGTAAGGGACCGAGGGTCTAGTGAGATGGAGGAACTGAGGGAAATACATGTTAGTAGGGAAGTGGTGTTAGGTAAATTGAAGGGATTAAAGGCAGATAAATCCCCAGGGCCAGATGTTCCGCATCCCAGAGTGCTTAAGGAAGTAGCCCAAGAAATAGTGGATGCATTAGTGATAATTTTTCAAAACTCCTTAGATTCTGGATTAGTTCCTGAGGATTGGAGGGTGGCTAATGTAACCCTACTTTTTAAAATAGGAGGGAGAGAAAAACTGGGGAATTATAGACCGGTTAGTCTGACATTGGTGGTGGGGAAAATGCTAGAGTTGGTTATCAAAGATGTGATAACAGCACATTTGGAAAGAGGTGAAATCATCAGACAAAGTCAGCATGGATTTGTGAAAGGAAAATCATGTCTGACGAATCTTATAGAATTTTTTGAAAATGTATCTAGTAGAGTGGATAGGGGAGAGCCAGTGGATGTGGTATATTTAGATTTTCAAAAGGCTTTTGACAAGTTCCCACACAGGAGATTAGTGTGCAAACTTAAAGCACATGGTATTGGGGGTATGGTATTGATGTGGATAGAGAATTGGTTGGCAGACAGGAAGGAAGCAAAGAGTGGGAGTAAACGGGACCTTTTCAGAATGGCAGGCAGTGACTAGTGGGGTACCGCAAGGCTCAGTGCTGGGACCCCAGTTGTTTACAATATATATTAATGATTTAGACAAGCGAATTAAATGCAGCATCTCCAAATTTGCAGATGACACGAAGCTGGGCGGCGGTGTTAGCTGTGAGGGGGATGCTAAGAGGATGCAGGGTGACTTGGATAGGTTAGGTGAGTGGGCAAATTCATGGCAGATGCAATTTAATGTGGATAAATGTGAGGTTATCCACTTTGGTTGCAAGAACAGGAAAACAGATTACTATGTGAATGGTGGCCGATCAGGAAAAGGGGAGATGCAACGAGACCTGGGTGTCATTGTACACCAGTCATTGAAGGTGGGCATGCAGGTACAGCAGGCGGTGAAAAAGGCAAATGGTATGTTGGCATTCATAGCAAAAGGATTTGAGTACAGGAGCAGGGAGGTTCTACTGCAGTTGTACAAGGCCTTGGTGAGACCGCACTTAGAATATTGTGTGCAGTTTTGTTCCCCTATCTGAGGAAAGACATTTTTGCCATAGAGAGGGAGTACAGAGAAGGTTTACTAGATTGATTCCTGGGATGGCAGGACTTTCATATGAAGAAAGACTGGATCGACTAGGCTTATACTCACTAGAATTTAGAAGATTGAGGGGGGATCTTATTGAAACATATAAAATTCTAAAGGGATTGGACAGGCTAGATGCAGGAAGATTGTTTCCGATGTTGGGGAAGTCCAGAATGAGGGGTCACAGTTTAAGGATAAAGGGGAAGCCTTTTAGGACTGAGATGAGGAAAAACTTCTTCACACAGAGAGTGGTGAATCTGTGGAATTCTCTGCCACAGGAAACAGTTGAGGCCAGTTCATTGGCTATATTTAAGAGGGAGTTAGATATGGCCCTTGTGGATAAAAGGATCAGGGGGTATGAAGAGAAAGCAGGTACAGGGTTCTGAGTTGGATGATCAGCCATGATCATACTGAATGGCGGTGCAGGCTCGAAGGGCCGAATGGCCTACTCCTGCACCTATTTTCTATGTTTCTATTTCTGGATGATATTTTAAAAATCCCAATATTCTTATCTATAACCCTGTGCACAATTGCTCTATTTTATATTTGGAAACTCTTCATAAGGTAGTAAATAATTCAACCTGTGGTACATTCCAGAAATGATTGCTTCACCTCGAGATCCAGTTTGGAGGGCAGGGTCTCCTTCCAACTCAACTTATTTAAATATTTACAAGTGATTATAACAACTTGATTCTTACTGGGTAAAAATTACACTAAATATTTTGCAGTCTTTTGCACCAGTTGCATCAAAATTAGAGAACTGAAACAAAAAAAGTGTCTTTGAACTGAAAATCTGTGAAGCATTTCAATTATCAGTAATTACACACCGTTAACATACCAAGCAACAGGAGTAATGCAAAATTTCACTTGTGACCTGTACCATGGCCATCATTTCATTCAACATATTTTTGCACTGAGATCTCTCCTCATTTCAGTTTCTCACTCATTTCTAGCAGACAGAAAGACAATGACCTTATACTACCTCAGCTGCATGAAGGACTGATATCCATATAACCATATAAAAATTGCAGCATGGAAACAGGCCACCTTGGCCCTTCTAGTCCGTGCCGAACACTTACCCTCACCTAGTCCCACTGACCTGCACTCAGCCCATAACCCTCCATTCCTGTCTGTCCATATATCAATCCAATTTTGTTTTAAAATGACAATATCGAACCTGCCTCTACCACTTCTACTGGAAGCTTGTTCCACACAGCTACCACTCTCTGAGTAAAGAAGTTTCCCCTCGTGTTACCCCTAAACTTTTACCCCTTAACTCTCAACTCATGTCCTCTTGTTTGAATCTCCCCTACTCTCAATGGAAAAAGCCTATCCACGTCAACTCTATTTATCCTCCTCATAATTTTAAATATCTCTATCGTCCCCCCTCAACCTTCTACACTCCAAAGAATAAAGACCTAACTTGTTCAACTTTTCCCTGTAACTTAGGTGCTGAAACCCAGGTAACATTCTAGTAAATCTCCACTGTACTCTCTCTATTTTGTTGACATCTTTCCTATAATTTGGTGACCAGAACTGTACACAATACTCCAAATTTGGCCTCACCAATGCCTTGTACAATTTGAACATTACATCCCAACTCCTATACTCCTAAGATCCTTTTTTATCTTCCTCAACAGGAACTCAAGAAATGCAGCTATGATCTGCGCAAAGTCATCAAGGCAACGAAATGACAATGTAGGGACAGGATCCAGACACCACTTCCCACCAACAACACACGCAGCTTATGGCAAGGTCTTTACACCACCGCAGACTTCAAAGCTAAATGCAGTGGAGTTTCCAACATTGCTGCCTCTCTCCCAGACGAGCTAAATCTTTTTACACTAAAATCGATGCTGCCAACACTGAGCCCCCGAGGAGAGGCACCAAAGAGACCTGCAGCTTGGTCATCTCTGAGGCTGAAACACACGTGTTTCCAACGAGTGGACAGTTGCAAGGCTGTGGGATCGGATGGCATCCTAGGACGGGTACTCAGGATGTGCGCAGCATAACTAGCAGCTGTGTTTACAGATATTTTTAATCTCTCCCTTTCCCAGTGTAGATTGCCCTGCTGCTTCAAAATATCCACCATTGTTCCTGTACCTAAAAACACCAAGGTAACATGCCTGAATGACTGGTGAACAGTCGCAGTCACCTCAATAATAAGCAAATGCTTTGAGAGGCTGGTCAAGGACTACATCTGCAGCATGCTACCACCCACACTGGACCCCCTACAATTCACCTACCAACAGAACCGATCAGCAGATGATGCAATAGCCCCAGCTCTACATACCGTCCTTACACATCTGGAGAAAAAGGATGCTTATCTAAGAACGCTGTTAGAAACATAGAAAACTTACAGCACAATTCAGGTCCTTGTACCTATAAAGCTGTGCCAAGCATGTCTTTACCTGAGAAATTACCTAGGGTTACCCATAGCCCTCTATTTTTCTGAGCTCAATATACCTCACCAGGAGCCTCTTAAAAGACCCTATCGTATCCACCTCCACCACCGTCGCCAGCAGCCCATTCCATGCACTCACCACTCTCCATGTAAAAAAACAGATCCCTGAGGCACACCACTGTCACCGACCTCCATGCAGAATATGGCCCGTCTAGAACCACTCTTTGCCTTCTGTGGGCAAGCCAGTTCTGGATCCACAGAACAATGTCCCCTTGGATCTCATGCCTGCTTACTTTCTCAATAAGCCTTGCATGGGGTTCCTTATCAAATGCCTTGCTGAAATCCATATACACTACATCTACTGCTCTACTCTCATCGATGTGTTTAGTCACATCCTCAAAAAATTCAATCAGTCTCATAAGGCGTGACCTGCCCTTGACAAAGCCATGCTGACTATTCCTAATCATATTATGCCTCTCCAAATGTTCATAAATCCTGCCTCTCAGAATCTTCTCCATCAACTTATCAACTACCGAAGCAAGACACACTGGCCTGCAATTTCCTGGCCTCTACCCCCTTTCTTGAATAAGGGAACAATATCCACAACCTTCCAGTCCTTCCGAACCTCTCCCATCCCCATTGATGATGCAAAGATCATTTCTAGAGGCTCAGCAATCTCCTCCCTCACCTCCCACAGTAGCCTGGGGTACATCTTGTCCAGTCCCAGTGACTTAATCAACTTGATGCTTTCCAAAATCTCCTACACATCCTCTTCCTTAATATCTTCATACTCAAGCTTTTCAGTCTGCTGTAAGTCATCCCTACAATAACAAAGATCCTTTTCTGTAGTGAATACTGAAGCAAAGTACTCATTAAGTACTTTTGCTAACTCCTCCGGTTCCACACACACTTTCTCACTGTCACACTTGATTGGTCCTATTCTCTCATGCCCTGTCCTCTTGCTGTTAACATACTTGTAGAATGCCTTAAGGTTTTCCTTAATCCTCTCCGCCAGGGCCTTCTCATGGCCCCTTCTGGCTCTCCTAATTTCTTTCATGAGCTCCTTCCTGCTAGCCTTATAATCTTCTAGTTCTCCATCATTACCTAGTTTTTTGAACCTTTCATAAGCTCTTCTATTCTTTTTGACTAGATTTACAACAGCCTTTGTACCCCACAGTTCCTGTACCCTTTCCCTGTCTCATTGGAACGTACCTGGAACATGGGAGAAGGGGTCATCGGTGGGGGTAGGAGAGTCCTTGTCAAAGAAGTAAGCTCGGAGACGGAGCCGGCGGAAGAAGAGTTCAGCATCATGACGTACGCGGAACTCGCTGAGGTGTGGGAGAAGGGGGACAAAGCTGAGGCCCTTACTGAGGACAGAGCGCTCTGCCTCAGAGAATTGAAGGTCGGAGGGAATGGTAAAGACCTGACACGGATGAGAGATGGGATCAGAGGGGGGAGGATGAGGCTTTTCATTCCAGTACTTCCCACCCCGTCTCTTGCAAAAATGCTATCTCCTTCTCACAATTCCTCCGTCTCCGCTGCATCTGCTCTCAGGATGAGGCTTTTCATTCCAGGACGAAGGAGATGTCTTCCTTTTTTAAACAAAGGGGCTTCCCTTCTTCTACTATCAACTCTGCTCTCAAACGCATCTCTCCCATTTCCTGCACATCTGCCCTCACCCCATCCGCCCGCCACCCCACTCGGGATAGGGTTCCCCTTGTCCTCACCTACTACCCCATCAGCCTCCAGGTCCAATGTATAATTCTCCGTAACTTCCACCACCTCCAACGGGATCCTACTACCAAGCACATCTTTCCCTCCCCTCTCTTTCTGCTTTCCACAGGGATCGTTCCCTACACGACTCCCTTGTCCACTCGTCCCCCCCCCATCCCTTCCCACCGATCTCCCACCTGGCACTTATCCTTGTAAGCAGAACAAGTGCTACACCTGCCCTTACACTTCCTCCCTCACCACCATTCAGGGCCCCAGACAGTTCTTCCAGGTGAGGCGACACTTCACCTGTGGGTCGGCTGGTGTGGTATACTGTGTCCGGTGCTCCCGTTCTGGCCTTTTATATATTGGTGAGACCCGACGCAGACTGGGAGACCGTTTCGCTGAACACCTATGCTCGGTCCGCCAGAGAAAGCAGGATCTCCCAGTGGCCACACATTTTAATTCCACATCCCATTCCCATTCTGATATGTCTATCCATGGCCTCCTCTACTGTCAAAATGAATCCAAACTCAGGTTGGAGGAACAACACCTTATATACCGGCTGGGAAGCCTCCAACTTGATGGCATGAACATTGACTTCTCTAACTTCCGTTAATGCCCCTCCTCCCCTTCTTACCCCATCCCTGACATATTTAGTTGTTTGCCTGTTCTCCATCTCCCTCTGGAGCTTCCCCCCCCCTTCTTTCTCCTGAGGCCTGCCGTCCCATGATCCTTTCCCTTCTCCAGCTCTGTATCACTTTCGCCAATCATCTTTCCATCTCTTAGCTTCATCCCACCCTCTCCGGTCTTCTCCTATCATTTTGCATTTCCCCCTCCCCCCACTACTTTCAAATCTCTTAGCATCTCTCCTTTCAGTTAGTCCTGACGAAGGGTCTCGGCCCGAAACGTCGACAGTGCTTCTCCTTATAGATGCTGCCTGGCCTGCTGTGTTCCACCAGCATTTTGTTAGTCTTGTTTTAACTAAATACTTAACACAGTACTTTCGTGATGTTTTAACTGTGAAATGTTTTTACCTGTAACTAATTTCCTATATATAAGCAAATTTTTCACCACAATATTTATTCAATCTGTGATTCCTTAACTACTGAGCATCAGCATGAAATCCTGCAAATCAGTTTCTGCAAATCTAAACTAACAGCGTGAAATGACATGGTGAATTTAATGGGACAAAGGACATAGTAAAGACATTTGATAAAACTCTTTTCTGACCACTGGATATCTCAAATTATTTTGCATGCTATGATTTTGGAAAGTGGTTACTATAGTGCTGTACAAATCCCAGAAACTAATTTCTGTCCAATGAAGATCCACAAATAGTAAATGAAGTAATAAGGAAATATTTTGGTGATGTCAGTTCAAGGATAAATATTGGCTATGGTTTGGAGAGAATTCCTTTGCACTTCTCCAAATAAAGCTGATAAACAGCTGAGTAGGCAGAAGGGATCTTGGTCACAAACTCATCTGACAATGGTACCTGTAACCATGCACTAAAGTATCAGGCCATGTCTTAAGTACTTAGACCCTAACATTCCATCTAGGGACCTGGTGTTACCAAATGCAATAAAATGCCATACCCTGATTGTTACTAATCGAAGCCCAGTATTACCAAGCGAGGTCAGGGTCTTACTCACCACAGCCAAGTGGTGAACTTCCCCATGGGGATGAATAAAGTATCTATCTATCTATCTATCTATCTAAGTGTTACCCGCTGTAGCCAAAGCATTACTAACCAAAACCTAGTGTTACCAACCACGGCTGAGGTATTACCAACCAAACCTGGTGTTACCAGCCAAAGTCAACTGTTACCAATAAATACTTGGTGTGAAAAATGAAGGTCAGGGTGTTAATAACCATGACCAATTACCACCAACCACAGCAAGATGTTACTAACCAGGGCTGGATGTTAACAACTGCAGCTGGAGTGCTGCCTGCAGAGGCCAGGATGCTACCAATTGAGGCAAGGTTGTTACTAATTAAGCCAACTCTAACACCAATCAAACTTACTACACAGGATAGTGAAATCAGATGAAATTTAATACTGAGTAAAATAAGTCAAATTCAAATTAAGAAAAAAGAGGTGGAAAATTAGGGATATTTTTTCCCAGACTACTGAAAACATGTTGGTAAATAAGGTAAATCAACATGTAACATAGAGGATTGTTGCACTAGCCAATGATGTTGTGCTATTCATGATGCCATATTATTCTAAATATCCTCTGTGTGTGTCATCCATGCCATTACATTCCCTTCATATTCATGAATTTGTCTAAAAGCCTTTTAGACCATAAGACCATAAGCAGAAGTAGGCCATTTGAATGACACTGTTCTGTCATTCAATCATGGGCTGACCCAATTCTTCCAGACATCCCCAATCTGCTCACTTCTCTCCATACCATTTGATGCCCTGGCTAATCAAGAACCTATCTATCTCTGCCTTAAATGCACCCAAAGACATGGCCTCCACAGCCATTTGTGGTAACAAATTCTTAAACTCAGCCACGATGCCTGCTTCCAGTAGAACCCCCTGGGAAACTATTGCAGGCAATAACCACTCTCTAAATAAAAAGCTTACTCTTCAAGCTGTCCTTACACTTCCCTCCTCAGCCTTAAAATATGTCCTCTGGTATATGTCATTTCTACACTGGGGAAAAGATTCTGACTGTCTACTGTACCTGTGCTTTTCATAATTTAAAGAAAAATAACTCTATAATGTCTCCCCTTGGCCTCTAACACTCTAGGGAAAATAACCGAAGCTTGTCCAAACTTTCCATATATCTCACACCATCTAATCCAGGCAGCATCCTGGTAAATCAGATTTGAGTTCAAGTTCAACCACATACATGTCTACTGCTAAATGAAACAATGTTCCTCCAGACCAAGGTGTAATACATAGAACGTATAACTCACACACAACACATTAAGTAATATTACCATCTACAACACACATTAAAAAGTAAGTAGTATGGTGTTATTTGTGCTGTCTGCTTGATGAGACCTGTGGCAGAGTTCAATAGTCTTATAACCTGGGGGAAGAAGCTGTGTCCCATCCTAACAGTTCTTGTTCTAATGTTCCAGTGCCTCTTGCCTGAGGGTGGGAGATCAAAGAGATTGTTAGATGGATGGGAGGGATCATTGACAAAGTCAAGGGCTCTCCATATGCAGCACTCCTGATAAGTTTCTCAGACGGGTGGAAAAGAGACCCCAATGATCCTCTCAGCAGTCCTTGCAATCCTTTGTAAGGTCTTATGGTCAGATGCCTTGCAATTCCTGTACCAGACAGTAATGCAGCTGGTTATGAGTGATGAGCTCTCAATGGTGCTCCTGTAGAATGGGGTCGGTGCTTCCCTCAATCTCCTCAGGAAATGGAGATGCTGCTGCGATTTCTTGACAAGAGAGGTGGTGTTGATGGATTGGGAGATTGTCCACTTTTAACTCTCCCCGCGGAGCTATTATGTACAGTGAGGAGTAGTTAGTCGTTACCTCCTAACTTTCACAATCATTTTATTAGTCTTGTCCACATTGAGCTGCTGTTCTTACACTGATCTACCAGGCACTCTACTTCCTCTCTGTACACTATCTCATCATCATTGTCGATGAGGCCAGCCACTGCTGTGTCATTAGTGCACTTGATGATTCGGGTTTGAACTGGATCTGGCAGAACAGTCATGTGTCAGCAATACCGGCTGAGCACGTAGACCTGGGGCACCAGTGCTCAATGTGATTGAGTTAGAGATGTTGCTGCTAACACAGACTGACTGTGGTCTTTCTGTCAAGAGGTCCAAGAAGCATTTGCAGAAAGAGGTGTTGAGATCCAATGAGGACAGTTCACCCACCAGCTTTTGAGGGACAATCTATGAAACACCGAGCTGAAGTCAATAGAGAGCATCCTGGCATAGGAGGCACCTTTTCCAGGCAGGACAGGATGGAGTGGAAGGCAGAGGCTATGGCATCACTGGTGGAGTGAAAGCTGAACTGGAAAGGGTCCAGTGCTGCAGGAAAATGGGATTTGGTGCAATCAATGACCAGCTGCTCAAAGCACTTATTATTGTTGAGGCAGGTTACTGTCGCCCTCTTGAGCACTAAGATGATGATGGCTGCCTTAAAGCCTGAGAGGACCGTGGACAGTTCCAGAAAGATGTTGAAGGTGTCTGTTAGAACCTCAGAAAATTCAAGTTCAAGTTTAATTGCCATTCAGCCATACGTGAATGCCCATGAATATAGCCAAACGAAACAGTGTTCCTCTGGAGCCATTGTGCAAAACACAGCACCCACAATCATATACAGCACAAGGCACATGTAAAATCGCAAATAAACATACAATCGCACACAAAAAATGTATAACCCAAGTCCATGAATGACCTGTTCTGTAACTTAATGGTTCATGGATGTTGTTGGCAAGATCAAGCAATCCACAGACAAATACATGCATGCACCCAGTCCAGCCTGTCATTACAACCTGAACACTGGAGGGCAGCACTGAAGGGAGGGGCCAGCCCCTTTCCCCAACCCAGCATGGGAGCTGTACTACACCATCTCTGCTGCCCTCTTTGCTGGACTGCTGCAGAAGTCAAGCCCACAGCTCGAGGCCTCGGCCTTACTGTAACTGAGGCCACACAGCCTCCCCAACATCTATCTCACCAGTAAACAAGGGAAATGACCTTGCAGCATTTTACATTATCAATGTCCAACAGAATCTTGCAATCACAAGAGGAAGGTCCAAGATAACAGTTAGACTGCACGTGGCCTTCACATATCGACTCTGATGCCTTCCTGTAGCAGGCAGAAATATCGTCTGCATCTCCAGCTCACTAATGGGGTAGACCCTCAGTACTTAGTGTCCAGAATTGTTCTGTGATCATAAAAAACACATTTTAAAACATGTTTTTGACTTGCCGAAGGACTTCAGGCAGAAATGTCGACTGTACTATTTTCCTGGATATTGCCTGGCCTGCGGAGTTCCTTCAGCATTTTGTGTCTGCTGTTTGGATTCCCAGTGTCTGCAGATTTTCTCTTGTACATGTTTTGAGAGGTCCAAAAGCACTGCCATTTTACTGGAATCGCACTGTATGGTCCCTCACTGCCTGGCCAGGTATGTTAATCAGGCCCTGCAGCTTTACAAGGGTTGACCCTGGACTGAGTCTTCCTCACATCAGCTGCAGCCAGACAGAATGCCTACTCCTCAGGAGGTGGTAAGAGGAGGTTCTTCCTCGCCGGCAACATTCTGTGCATCAAACCGAACGTAAAAGACGATCAGCCTATCAGGAAGAGAGGCGACACTGATGCTGGCATGTAGGATGGATTTGTGGTCCGTTATGGTCTGAATACCCTGCCAAATGTGCCTCGTGTCTCTGGCATCAAAGAAATGTTTATATGCTTTGTGAATAATCCTGTTCCTGATGGCATGGGAAAGCAGAGCTCTAACTGACAAGACAGCTGTCTTAGCCCCTGATCTCTCAGCAGTGCCAGGATCTCTGCCTCAGCCAGGACCTGGACTCACTGCAGTTTGCCTATCACCAACGACAGACGCCATCTCTAGACTTCAGGAAGGGTAAGTCGAAGGAACACATACCAATCCTCATAGAGGGATCGGAAATGGAGAGAGTGAGCAGTTTCAAGTTCCTGGGTGTCAAGATCTCTGAGGATCTAACCTGGTCCCAACATATCAATGCAGTTATAAAGAAGGCAAAATAGCAACTATACTTCATTAGGAGTTTGAAGAGATTTGGTATGTCAACAAATACACTCAAAAACTTCTACAGATATACCATGGAGAGCATTCCGACAGGCTGCATCACTGTCTGATATGGTGGGGGGATATTAACCACCTCAGTTTTTTAAAATATATATTATTTCTGTTTTTTGCACAATTTTAATCTATTCAATATACATATACTGTAATTGATTGATTGATTTACTATTATTATTTTTATTTGTTTTTCTCTTCAATATTATGTATTGCATTGAGCTGCTGCTGCTAAGTTAACAAATTTCACGACACATGCCGGTGATAATAAACCTGATTCTGATTCTGCTGTCAACCATTGCTCCTGATTTGCCCTCACAGAAATGTGTTTTATAAAAGGGACATCCTCAATGCTCTTCTCTGTACAGTCTGTTATGGTCGGGTCCGAAGTCCTCATTCTGGTTCTTGATCCGGTCCGCGGACTCTGGACTCCGGGTCTTTCCACCGCCCCTCGTTTCACCTTGAACTCAAAAAGTCACACCTGAGGATCATCTTAGCTTGGTTGGGCTCAAGGAGGCACACCTGATGCCTATTGGTTGGCTGTGAATATAAGGGGCTCTGGGATTGAGTATAGTTTTGGGCGGGTGGGCGGGCGGTCCGTCCGTCCGTCCGTCCGTCCGTCCGTCCGTCCGTCCGTCCGTCCGTCCGTCCGTCCGTCCGTCCATCCATCCATCCAGTACCACAGTTAATGATGAGTTCTGTGATTGAGTGATGGACTGGGCTGCTCTATAGCTCATCTGAGTCTTCTGGCCGCAGTGAGTCTTGAAGTCACCCTGGACCGAACTCCCTTCCTATCCCTTGCCTCTGTCAGGTAAGCCAGGCTGGATTGCTGTTGCCTGGTGGAGGGCTCTGCCCCTTCCTATCACTTGCCTCTGATGGGTAGTGCCCCACAACCTGCCCAAGGCCCCTGTGTCCTGCCCAGAAGGTTTGGGTCCTGCCCAGGAGTTCTGCGGCCCGCCCAGAGGACTCTGCCCCTTCCTATCCTTCGCCTCTGATGGGTTGTGCCCTGTGATCTGTGCAGGAACCCCATGACCTGCCCAGGCCTGTGTCCTGCCTGGGAGGTCTGGGCCCTGCCCAGGAGTTCTGCGGCCTGTCCAGGGGGCTGTCCTCCCAGCATTCCTAGTCCCAAGATCCCAGCCTCAAGCCAAGCCTCGAGGCCACCTTGGACCCCAAGATCTCTCTGAATGCCATGGTCATCTCTGAACGCAATGAACTCCACACCTTGTCCTATCCTTTAGCTTGTCCTGTCCTGCCCCCAGTACTTCAGTGCCTGTGTCCTGCATTTGGGTCCAGTCCCACGTCCCTTATGACACAGTCAGTCACAGATCTCGCCAATTCATCGATGTTAATGTGAGGGCTGTAGTCTGTGGTTTCAAAACAGTCCTGCAAAGCTCTGGCTGCTTCTTCTGGCCAAGTCTTTATCTTCCTTTGAACTAGTTTGCCACATTTGATCATTGTATGCAGGAATTAGCAGGTCAGAGTATCCAAGGTAACCCCTGAGGATCAGCTTTGTAACCACCAGAGATAAACAGGTCTAATATGTTCTCAAACACAAGAAAATGCAGATGCTGAAAATCCAAAGCAACACACACAAAATGCTGGATGAATTCAGCAAGCCAGGTAGCAGGTGATGAAGGATCTCATCCTGAAACATTGACTGTTTACTCTGTTCCATGGACTCTGCCTGGCCTGCTGAGTTCCTCCAGCACATTGTGTGTGTTGCTAATATGTTATCACTTGTAGCAAACTCAACGTGCTGAACTTCAGCAGGACTCTTCATATCTTCTGCACACACTCGTCAGAGATGTTGTAGCCAGAACTGGAGGAGTCAAGAGTCAGAGGCTACTTTTGTTTTTTTAATTAACTTATTCAATAAGAAAAGCTGTTTTTTTAAAATTGCAAAGTCACATTTTTAACTCAAGATGAAGCCAACATCACTTGTAAGACATGCATCTGCTGCAGCTTCTAACACTCTGTATTAAGGAGTTGGAATTGCAACTAGATGAACTCTGGATCATTTGTGAAGCTGAGCTGGTGATAGATAGGACATACAGAGAGATAGTTACACCCAAGGTGTAAAACACAGGAGACTAGGTGACAGTCAGAAAGGGGAAAGAAGTTAAAGAGCCAGTGCAGAGTACCCCTAGCCATCCCCATTAACAACAGGTATATCACTTTGGATACTGTTGGGGGGATGAACTAACAGAGGAAAGTCACAGTGGGCAGGTCTCTGGCACTAGTCTGGCTCTGTGATTCAGAAGGGAAGGGGAGGGAAGAGGCACACTGTGGCGATAAGAGATTTGTTACTTAAAGGGAACAGACAGGAGACTCTGTGGATGAGAACAAGATTACTGGATGGTAATCTTGATGTTCCACCAGCATTTTGTGGACAGCACTTCTCCCTATAGATGCTGCCTGGCCTGCTGTGTTCCACCAACATTTTGTGTGTGTTATTGTTTGAATTTCCAGCATCTGCAGATTTCCTCGTGTTTACTGGATGGTATGTTGCCTCCTGGGTGCCAGGGTCATGGACATGTTGAATTGAGTCCTGAACATGGGAGGGTGAGCATCCAGAGATTGAGGTCCATGTAAATACCAATGACATAGGTCAACTGAGTGATTAGGTTCTGCATAGGGTGTTCAGGGAGCAAGGTGCTAAGTTAAAGGACAGGGCCTCCAGGGTTGAGATTTCAGATTTGCTGCCCATGCCAAGTGTTTGTGAGGCCAGAACTAAGAAGATTATACAGTTTAATACATGGCTAAGGAGTTGGTGTAGCAGAGAGGCCAGAAGATTATTGGATCATTGGGCTCTCTTCCAGGAAGGTAGGACCTGTACAGAAGGGACAGTTTGCACCTGAACTGGAGGGGGATTAATATCCTAGCGGGAAGGTTTGTTAATGCTACACGGTGGGGTTTAAACCAGAGTTGCAGGGGGATGGGAACCAGAGTGCCAGAGCAGATAGTGGAGAGGTTGTGGTGACAGATGTTGTTAAGACATCAAAGTCAGGAATCAAAAGGTTGAACAATAGTTCAACTAATGTCCTGAGCTGCGTATATTTCAATGCAAGAAGTATTGTTGGAAAGGCAAATGAGCTCAAAGCATAGATCAACACCTGCGATTAAAATGTCCAAATGTGCAGTCCAACATTGAGTTCAATGCTGACTGGAAACTCCTGCAATGCAGCTGGTACCAAACTGTATCGGCCTCTGCCATTCCTTTGGGTTGATCAGATGCATGGAGAGGGGGAGCTTGCTACATGGGCAGCAGCTTGCTCTCCATATCGTACTGCCAGGCTGGCGTATCGAGACAGCTAGACACAATATCCATGGTTGACTCTGACTGACGGAGGCCCTCATCACCTGACTATTAATGAGGGCAAGTATTCCTTTTTTGCCACTTTATCCACCTGTGTGTTGACACCTTTAGGAATCCGTTAACTTTTTCACTGAGTTCCCTGTTCTTCAATATGCTTTAGGACCCATTGTACGTGTTCTACCCTTAATAGGCCTTCCAAAGTGCATCTCAGGATTACATTCCAACTACTATCGCTCTGCCTATTTCACCGGTAATATCATTCTGCACCTACAATTACTTTCTTCACTAAGCACCAATGTTTGTACCATCTGCAAATGTATTTATCATACCTCTTACGGCTGTTTCCAAATTGTTAATACACTTAAACAGCGAGAGTCTTAGTACTGATTCCTATTGCACCCCACAACTCATAGACCTCAAACTACAAAAGTAACCCTCCGTCACCACCATCCCTCCCCCGTCCCCAATTTCAAAACCAAGAGATTTTACTTGGACCAGTTTCCCAAATCAGTCCTTATCAAAGACAGTAGTGGTCTTATAGACAACATCAACTATACTGCCTTCATTATAACTTTCGTGATTTCATTAAAATAATCAAGCTATTCAGATCAGATTTTCCATCCTATCATAAAGCCATGCTGACAATCTTTGATCAGTCAACATTTCTTTCCAAATATACATGAAACCAATTCCTCAAATTATTTTCCAATATCTTCCCTACCACCGACATTAGGCTCAAGTGGCTGTAATTAACTGGATTACCCCTACTGTCATTGAATAGATCAATCACCTAGTATCTCACTTGCAACCTGCAGAGATTAAAAAATCTACTTACTGTCCCCCAATTCTCCAAACACAAGATCCTAATGACAATCAAGTTCACAGACTCTTGAGCAGAGGCTGAGAGGCTCCGTAATCATTACCAAGAAGTTAAAACCTGCTTCAGGCACAGTTCTGCACAAATATATTCCAGCAATCATTGTTCACCGTTTGACATGGCTGCAGATACCTGTAACTTCCATGCAGAGATCCTGGTGCAATATTTCCTTCAAGTAGTTTTCCTCTTTAATTTTTTTCTTGTTGACTGCTACTGATCATCTCTTTCACTCTAAAAACCAAACCGCTTGAGGAATTCCGTGTTTGGGGTGTCACAGCAGCATAGCGGTTAGGCTCAGTAGCAGTAGTACAGCTCAGAGTTTCACCATTTGGAGTTCAATCCCAGTGTCCTCTGTAAGGAATCTGTACATCCTCCCTGTGGAATGTGTGAGTTATTTCCAGGGTTTCTCCCACGGTGCAAAGATGTACCACTTAGTAGGTTAATTGGTCATTGTAAATTGTCTGTTGATTAGGATAGGGTTAAACCAGAGTTGCTGGATAGCACAGATTGAAGGACTGGAAAGGCCTATTCCATGCTTAAAAACAAATAACTCAGTGGTGAGACAGCATCAGTGGAGGCAGAGTGGTGGGTGGTTATCAACCAATGCTTAACACCATCAATACTTCTTCATGTCCACATCTCAATTAAAACCCAGTTACTTCTCCCAAATGTTTGATCATGTTTCCTCTTCTTCCTTGGTGGTGATGTGTTAGAATATTAGATCATTCTCTTTAACAGGCAAAAGCAAGTCCTGCCACTGACCAGATAAGGACTGCAGGCAGTGGCTTGGGCATCTCTGTTGAATGTTGTAATTGAAACCACATCCACCACTTTCGCTGGCAGCTCATTCCACACTCGCAACACCATCTGAAAGAAGAGGTGTCCCCTCAGGTTCTCCTTAAATATTTCACCTTTCACCCTTAATGTATGACCTCTAGTTTTAGTCTCAAGCAAACCCAATGGGAAAACCCTGCTTGCATTTACCGTATCTATATCACTCATAATTTTTATACCTCTATCAAATACCCTCATTTTGCTACATTCTAGGGAAGAAAGTCCTAACATATTCTGTCTTTCCCTATAACTCCGATCTTCAAGTTCTGGCAACATCCTTGTCAATTTTCTCTGTACTCTTTAAATCTTATTGAAAACTTCCTGCAGGTGAGTGACAACAACTGTACACAATAGTCCAAATTTGACCTCACCAATGTCTTATATAACTCATAAAATCCCAACTCCTGTACTCAATGTGCCAAAAGCTCTTGTTGTGGCACTATCTAATTGTGATATCACATTTAAAGAATTATAATTTTGTATTCCAAAATTCCTTTGTTCTACCACACTTTGAGTAACCTCCAATTTACTGTGACAGTCTTAACCAGATATGTCCTCTCAAACACCTCACATTTATCTGCATCAAGTTACATCTGCCATTTTTTATCCCATTTTTTCAACTGGTCTAGATCCTGCTGCAAGCTTTGAAAGTCTTCCTCACTGTCTACTAATCCCCCAATCTTGTTGTCTTCCACAAATCCAGTTTACCACATTAACAACCAAATCATTATGATATAAACAACAATGGACTCAGCACCAATTCCTACAGCACAGTACTAGTACTAGTCCCAGGCCTCCAGTCAGAGAGAAACAACCATCTACTACCATTCTCTGGCTTCTCCCACAAAGTCAAAGTCTAATCCAATTTATTACCTCATCTTGAATGCTGAATGACTGAACCTTCTTGACCAGCCTTCCATGTGGGACCTTGACAAATACATTGCCGAAGTCCATATAGACAATATCCACTGTATTCCTGCATCAAATTTCCTGGCAACCTGCTTGAAAAACTCTACAAGATTGGTTAGGCATGGCCTATCATGCACAAAGCCACATAGACTCTCCCTAACCAGTCTGTGTCTATTGAAATATTTATATAACTGGTCCTTTAGCATAGTTCCAATAGTTTTCCCACTACTGACAAAAGGCTCACTGGCCTATAATTTCCTGGCTTATTTTTAGAGCCTTTCTTAAACAACAGAACAACATTAGCTATCCTCCAATCCTCCAGCACCTCTCCTAAAGGTGTTTTAATTACCTCTGCCAGGGACCCTGCAATTTCTGCACCAGCTTCCCACAAGGTCCGAGGTGACTCTTTGTAAAGTCCTAGGAAGTTATCCACACTGATTTACCTCAAGAATGCACACACCTCCTCTTCTGTAATCCGGACATGGTCATTGACCTCACTACAGTTTTGCTTTAGTTCTGTAGACACACAGTGTCTTTCTCCCAAATAAATACAGGTGCAAAAAATCCATTCAAGATTTTTCCTATTTGTTTTGGCACAATGTATAGATGACCACTGTAATCTTCCGGAGGACCACTCCTTCTCCTTGTCTGCCAAAGGAACCTCACGCCTTCTTTTAGACCCTTGATTTCTCTCAAGTGTTACCTTGCACTCTGTATAATCCTTACATACCTCATTTGTTACTTGCTGCCAATATCTTTCTTCTTCTTCAGGTTCTCAATATCCCTTGAAAACCAAGGTTCCCCAAACCTGTTACCCTTTCTTTTTAATCTAACAGTAGCATAATACTCTGTGTTCTTTTTGAGGACCTCCAGTTTCCACGTATGCTTTTGCCAAAAATCAATCTGTCCCAATCCACACCTGCTAGACCTTTTCTGAACCTGAGGACCAGTCCTATCCTTCTCCATAACTATCTTGAAAATAATGGAATTCTAATCACTAGATCTAAAATATTCCCCTACTCACACTTCTCTCACTTGCCCTGTCTTGTTCCTTAATAAGAGATACAGCATTGCTTCTCTCTAGTTGGGACCTCTATATATTGACCATTCAGTCCTTTTACAATATGGGAATATGTGAAAACTTACAATCACCTATAATCGCAATCTTCATTTTTGTCTAATTGTCTGCTACCTCTATAAATCTTCTCCCCTAAATCCTGCTCAATATTGGGAAGTGTATAATATAATCCCATTAATGTATTCATCCTTTTCTTATTCCTCTGTTCCACACATTTAACCTCAGTAGATGAGCCCTTCAGCCTGGCCTGTCTGAATACTCATGTGACATTTTCCTTGAAGAGTAATACCTCCCCTCTATCATGTCTAAAACAATGGAATCCTGGAACATTGAGCTGCCAGTCCTGTTTCATTTGCAAACATGTTTCACTACTGTCTACACTATCAAAATTCCACATTCTGATCCATGCTCTCAGCTCATCTGCCTTATCTACAATACTCATTGCATTGAAATAGATGCAGCTCGGAATGCCAGTCCCACCACGCTCAACCTTTCCATTCCTGTCTTTATATCTACTTTCCCCACAACCACTCCACTAGCTGCCCTGGCATCCTGGTTCCCACCTCCCTGCAGCTTTAGTGTAAAGCCCCCAGAGCAGCAGTAGCAAACCTTTTCACAAGGGTTTTGGTCCCCGTCCAGTTCAGATGCAAACCATCCTGTTTCCCTGAAAGTGGGCTCAATGATCTAAAACTCTGAAGCCCTGCCTCCTGCATCTTCTCCTTAGCCACATGTTAAACTGTATGGTCTTCCTATTTCTAGCACACTAATATGTGGCATGGATAGCAATCCTGAGATCTCCCACTTTGGAGATCTTGCCTTTTTCCTTAAGACTTATCTTCCAGAACTCATCTTTTTCAGGACCTCATCAACCTTCCAACCTATGTGGGACCAACATGGACCACAAACTCAGGCTGCTCACCCTCCGCTTAAGAACACTGTGGACTTAATCCAAACTATCCCTAACCCTAGAACCTGGGAGACAAAGTACCATCTGGGAATCTTGTTCCATCCACATGTAACACTCGCTTCACCTAGCGGCTTAATATAGGGGGTGATAACCCCTGCCCAGCCAAACTTAAGAAATCTCATCTGGGTGGATGCTGCGCGATGTGTCCCCTGTTATAAATCAGTACCCTGAAATAACAAACAGTACACACTATGCGATTAAACAATTAAGCTTTATAACTCTTTCTTTGACTATATGGTTAGTAGAGAGACAAAATATAAAAGAAAAAAGGCCCAAATCTTATTACACAGTCTGTGCACAAAGTTGGAATTCACCCATAGGCAATCGGTCCCCATTGACCTCCTCCGATCGTCACTGCCCTTCGGAGCCTCGCTCTGAGTCCACCCCGTCCAGCAGTCTACCAAATCTCTCCATCCACGTCTTCTCTCTGCATCTCTCTCTCTCCCTCGTGCAAAAGCCCGTGAATTCAACTGCTTCCAGAATCACAAGACAGGACAACAAAATCCTGATTGGCTAACATGCATCCACAGTCTTGTTATCTTTAGCCATAACCCAAACATTGCTGCTACAGAGAAACTGTTACTTCAGCCGTAAACATTACAAAAAAACCATTACATTAGCAGTGAAACCTTACAGTGCATTACACACAGAACCTCCTGTCTTTCCCCCAACCATTGAATCCTCTATCACTACAGCTCCCTTTTCTTTCAGAGTCACAGAGCCAAACAGAGTGCCAATCAGAGACCCGATTACACTGACTTCCCACCCCCCACAACATAAGGTATCTAAAGTGGTATATATGTTATTGAGTGAAACAGCCACAGAGGGACACTTTTCTCCTATTCCCTGCCCCTCTTCTGACTGTCACCTAGCTACCTAAATTTTGGAAATTAGAGGTGACTACCTCCCTGGAGCTATTTCTATCATATTCTCCTTCTCCCAAATGAGCTGAATGTCATCCAACTGCAGCTATACTTCCCTAATATAGTCTGGAAGGAGATGCACCACATACACTTCTCACAGATGACCATATGATCTACAGATGTGTAGAGATTGAAGATCTCTCAGTTCTCCCACATCTTGTATGAAAGTACACCACTCATCTTGAATCCATTCTCTCTAATCTAGCTCGGCACCAATTAAGAAATAGAAACATGGTAAAAGAAACCTCAACCTAGCCTCCATCTCTCCTAGCTAAAGCCTCAGCTCCCCAGTCTAATCCTGGCCCACTGCCACAATGACCATTCCCACAATGGCTAGTCCGCTGATACCTCACTTCCCTTTATCGTCCCCTACCAAGAGCCTAATAACCCAAATGAGCTCAAATTCTGCTGTAAGCTCCAAAAGGTCTTGACTGCCTTTTGAAACTGTGGCAAAACTCGTGACTTTTCTGATTGGACTCTTGCACTGAGTGATAGCTAAACTTCAACATAGATTGATAATGTTCTGACTTACTTTCCTCTGTTCTATATCAGGCAAGACAGCAGCTATCTTTCATAAGGAGTTTGAGGAGATTTGGTTTGTCACCTAAAACACTCAAAAACTTCTACAGATGTACCTTGGGGAGCATTCTGAAGACTGCATCATTGTCTGGTGTGGTGCATTACTGCACAGAATGGAGAGAAATTGCAGAGGGTTGTAAAATTAGTCAGCTCCGTCTTGGTTACGAGCCTCCGTAGTATCCAAGACATCCTCAAGGAGCGGTGCTTCAGAAAGCAGGTGTCCATCATTAAGGATTCCCATCACCCAGGACATGCCCTCTTCTCACTGTTACCATCAGGTAGGAGGTACAGAAGCCTGAAGGCACACACTCAGCGACTCAGGAATAGCTTCTTCCCCTCTGCCATCCAATTCTTAAATGGACATTGAACCCAGAACATTTGTTATTATTTCTGTTTTTGCCAAAACAATATGTATACATATATATATATACTTACTGTAATTGATTTACTTAAATTTTCTATATTATGTATTGCATTGTACTGCTTTCACTTGTTAACAAATTTCATGACATATGCTGATGGTATTTAATCTGGTTCTGTTGCCTATCGCAGGCTGTCATTAAGATGCTTCAATTAGTATTTTACTATATCATTCTGGTAAAACTCAACATCCGATTGCACAATTAGCTTTAATGTTTTAGAAATTGCATGTACTAAAAATAAATGCTCTACAGAATCACAGGTCCTTATACCTTGAGACATCTGCAGGGTGTTTAAGCCATAGCTTGAGTCATTTTGAAATGTCAATGAAGATTATTCAAAGGGTTTCACAACTCTTTTGTCCTATCGAAGTGGGAATTGATTTACGGTAATCGTAGAAAATACTGAATAATGAAATAAATTTGTGAACAGATTGACATTCCTTATATGAACATGTTTTTGAATTGGAAAAGAACTTCGCAGTTACTGTAGATGTCTGCTGGCATATTGTCATAGAGTTTTCATAAAGTTTGTTTGATCAGGATGTGGATAAGAAAATTAAGTAGAGTTTAATTCTCGTACTCTGTTAGAGAGCAAGTCCTAAAATTTGCTTCTTCACTTGACAATTCTATCTTTTTGCTTCTTCTTTCCTATGCTGTAAATCCCTCAGTTACACTTTGCCTCTCAGATAAAAACAATAGACATTTATATCATACCTAGTTTGTCCTTAGAACATGCCATATTTTGTTTTATATAAAGAACTATCAGCAGCTGATTTGTACTCAGAACTGTGCTGCTAAGATAACAAATTTTGGTTGTAGATGTTGAAAACTAAATGATTTCCTCCTAAGCAGTGGATGATAATTGAATTTCTCCATTTCCAGGAGGAAACTGGTTGAAAATAAATACCAGCTTGAAAAACAATGAAAATAATGATTTTCCTTTGCATATTCCTGCTTCATCTGTATGAATATTTTGATGGCTGAACAAATATTCACCCAGTTGATCTGATGCATCCAGCACATCAAAGTTGAGTTAATTGTTCATTCCAATGATTTCCACTTCTACTCAATGCTAACTGGACTTATTGATACAGCCAAGACCAAAATTCCATAACTGGCAAGTTCCAATGAACAAACGTGCAGTACAAAATGGAAAGATGGATTTTGGTGCAGTAATTGTTGGTAAACCTTTTAAAACTGTCCTGATGGATGGTCTCTGTTTACCCCTTTCCATAAACTGTTTACTCCTTTCCATAGACACTGCATGACCTGCTGAGTTCCTCCAGCAATTTGTGTGTGCTACTTCTAAAACGGAAGCTGACTTAGGACACTTCCAAGTACTAATAGCCAAGCTTCAGGACCCAGATCTGATGGGTCCCTTGGCAACTGGATCGTCAACTTCCTTAGTGGGAGATCACAGTCGGTGCAGATCAATAATACCATCTTGTTGCTGACTATCAACACAGGCGCACCTCGAAGATACATGCTTAGACCAATGCTCTACTCTCTCCTTGCTCATGACTGTGTGACTAAGCACAGTTGAAACACCATCTACAAATTCACCAATAATGCCACTTTTGTTGGTAGAACCTCAGATGGTGCTTACAGGCAGTTCAGCAGGTTGAGTGGAGTCATTATAACAAGCTCACACTCACGCTCAACATTAGCAAGACCAATAAACTGACTGTGGACTTCAGGAAGGGAACATCAGGCAACACACGCAAGAAGTCAGTGGTGAAAATGTGAGTATCTTCAAGTTCATGAATGTCAACATCTGAGAGAATCTATCTTGGGTGCAACACATCAATGCAATCATGAAGACAGCATGCCAGTGGCTCTACTTCTTTAGGGGTTTTAGAAGATTTCATATGTCACTTGTTACGTAACCCCGTAACCAGGTAACTTACCAGCAAAGATAGATGGATCAGCTGAGTCAGATACTACTATTTTCAAATGTTTTATTCGAAAAGGGCACAAACGTATGGTTAATACAAAACATTCAGATCATATACATCGTCAAACTCAATCTAAAACACCGGTGTAACCATAATCAATCAGAAATAAGCTCTACAGTTGTCTAGGGGTTAATACAGAGTCCAATTGAAATATAAAGAGTCACTCAGGCTTTTCCCTTTTGGGAACCGCTGGGGTTTTCACGTTGTAGAGAGAAAGAGATGATTTGGAAAAGATAAACACTTGCCCGTCGTCTTGGCAGAGCAAATCCTTGGAATCAGGGGCGCAGACTTCCCCGTTGTTAGCTAAAAGCAGTCTTTCGTTGGTTCTAGCCACAGATTCAAAAGTTGGAATCTAAAGCACGTGGCTTCCTTCAGAATGGCTTCCCGCTCCCACGGGAATCGATATCGTGCTTCCTTCGTCTCCTGGGTGCGTCTGAGGGTTCCCCCCCCCCCTCAGACACTCCTTTATACTTCTTCACGGGATCGCAGGTGTCAATCAGGTTGCAGGTAGTGCGATCTCTCTCTCAACCAGCCCACTTTGCCCGAGGGCTTTTCACGTGGTCTCCATGAGACAATAGTCAATGTCACCTTTATTCTGCTTCTTGGGAGAACGTGGTCTCTCTCTCTCTCTCCCATTTTTCTGCGTCCATTCAGCACGTCTCTTCCTCTTTTGGGTCAGTTGAACCCCCTTGACTAGGGTTCTTGAGATTCTCACAAAGGAGGGGGCCGATGGCATAACACACTGAAGACTCTTGCATGTTTCTATAGACATATGACAGAGAGTATTCTGACTGGTTGGAGCACAACCTGGTACATAGGCTCCAATACATAGGATTAAATGGTTATAGACTCAACCTTCTCTTTACAGGCATGACTTTATTCATTATAGAGAACATCTTCAACACCTGGTGCCTCATAGTGATGGTAGCTAGTATTAAGAACCCTCATCACACAAGACATGACTTCTTAAGAAATTTGATGACTTAACACAAGTGGTCATGATCGGACAATGAATGGATTAATAAATGACATATCATTAGTAACCTGAAATTCTGTTTCAAATTAAATTGTACCACTCTCCCATCGCTCAAACTAAGTATGTTCTGCCATTTCCCAACACACAGCATTCAAAGTGAATCTTACATCCATACTGGACAGCTTGCAGACATTCCAGGTATTCCATTACAACAGGGACATCCACCAGGATTAATGGATGTGTGTATTGCAAGATGCACTCTCATCCACATTCCTCTATTTAACCGGACAAAGCGGAAGACAAATAAAGGCAATGTAGCTAGTACTGGTTATTTATAGCTTTATCCATGAATCAGGGACCCCCACCACCCGGGTCACACTTTCTTGCTGCTGCCATCAGGAGGAAGGTACAGGAGCCCCAGAAACCCCACCATGAAGCTCAGGAACAGTTACTTGAACCATCATGCTCTTGAACCAGAGGGGATAACTTCACTCAACTTCACTAGCCCCATCAATGAATTGTTCCCACAACCTATGGACTCTCCATCTCATGTTTTTGATATTTATTGCTATTTATTATTCTTTTATCTTTTGTATTTTCACAGTTTGTCGTCCTTATCAATTAGATATTCATTCCTCCTGTTGGGTACCTTCTTTCCTTGATACTATAGTTTTTCTTGGATTTACAGTGAATGCCCACAAAAATGAATCCCAGGGTTGCATATGGTGACATATATGTACGTTGCTATTAAATTTATGTTGATCTTTGAAGTTATTGTCCTTCTGCTAGCCATGTTACAACCTCATGGAGTAACGATACATAGATGCAGTGGCATGGGTCGGCACTAAGAGGATGTACAAGGATAGTTAACACTTGTAACTGGTTTGCCATTATTTAATTTGTAGCTTATTTGGAATCTTTGTATTGGTGCATAGCTTGATATTTTGGTATTGACAGAGTGATGATACAGAGAATGGGGCAATGGGCAGTGATAAATGCAGAGTACAATCAGATGAGTTAATTACAGACTGTTCAAAAGAAGTCCAATTGTGTGAAAATCAAAACAAATTGCAAATGATCTGAAATAAAATGGAAAATGCTGGCCAGGCAGCATCTGTGGAAAGAGAACCAAAGTTAACTATCTCCAGCATTTTCTGTTTTTATTTTGGAAGTCCAATCAATTTGTTTCTCTTCTGTTTCACAGTGGCTCACCAGACAGCTGGAGGCAAGGACTGAACCTTCATGACTACAAACCTGAAACCTCCTCCACCGAGCACCTTCAGAGTCAGTATCTCAGAAATGTTTTCCTCAGAGTTCTACAGGTACATTGCAGGCATGCCCTTGCCCTCTGAGTCATTCAATAAGCAAATGACACCTATTCTGACTTTATTGTTGCTATATTTTCTCCATGAAGAACTAATGTGTATTAGATCTGTGTCTAAATAAAGTTCTCAACGTGCTCTGCAGGTGGTAATACAGAAAGGTGCCAACGTGCAGCCATGAATTTGTCTAATTGATCTATGTGCCTTTCAGACCTGGTGTTAATTTAATTTAATTTTCTAATTTAAGTTTGATGTACAATTTTTGATTAGGGCACGTGGGTAACAGAGCGACTATCTACCATCACCAAATACTACTACAATACAGAGATCGCCCAAAAACAAACCTTCACGAAGATCTGATGGTTAAATTACGCAACCTCGGCTTGCTGAAGGGAATGGGCCTACAATCCTCGGAGTCACCTGATGCTGTTGGCCGGAGACAGAGACGGCGTAAGCGATGTGCGAGGAAGTGGACGGGAGGCAAGCGGGCAGGGGTCCATGCCAGGCAAAAAGCAAACCCTAGCCGGCCGGCTTTCCCGTCCATTCTGCTCTCCAATGTCCGCTCCCTGGACAATAAATTGGACTACATCCAACTCCAACGAAATACTCGGCGGGAGTAGAGAGTCTGCTCTGCGTATGTTTTTATAGAAACACGGCTCACTGGTGGAATTTCAGACGCCGCCGTTCAGCTGGACGGGCTCGCCTTGTTTTGAACAGACAGGGACAAGCTCTTTCCGGTAACACTCGCGGTGTTGTGTGTTTATATCAATACGGAATGCTGCAAGAACTCTGTGCTGGTTTCCAGACACTGTTCATCGCTAGTGAAGTTTGTGACTGTTAGATGCAGATCATTTTATTTGCCACGGGAATTCACCTCAGTCCTTATATCCGATGTCTACATTCCCCCCAGCGCTAATGCTAAGGAGGCGCTCTGTGAACTGTACGGGGCTATTAACGAACTGAAGAACGCACACCCTGATGGTCTGTTTATTGTCGCCGGTGATTTTAACCACGCGAACCTTAAGTCAGTGCTTCCCAAATTCCATTAGTATGTGGACTTTGCAACGAGGGGGGTGAACGCATTGGACCTGGTTTACACAAACATCCCCGATGCGTACCGGGCAGAGCCCCACCCTCACCTCGGATACTCAGACCGCATCTCTGTTATGCTAATCCCAGCATACAGACCGCTCGTCAGGCGCTCCAGACCAGTTCAGAAGCAGCTGAAAACCTGGCCAGCAGGAGCCATCTCTGCTCTTCAAGACTGCTTTGAGCACACTGACTGGCACATGTTCAGGGAGGCTGCAACCGATGGCGACTCTACCAACTTAGAGGAGTACACGGCATCAGTGACCAGCTACATCAGAAAGTGCATTGATGATGTTACTCTGTCCAAGGCCATCACTATACGCGCTAACCAGAAGCCATGGATGACCGCGGAGGTGTGTGCGCTGCTGAGGACCCATGACTCCGGAGGCATCACCCGCACAGTCAGGTGCTGTTGTCCTGTAATTGGCGACACGCAGCGCATGTGGAAGGGCATCCAGGACATCACCAATTACAGGACAACAGCACCTGACTGTGCGGGTGATGCCTCCCTCCCAGATGCGCTGAATAACTTTTACGCCCGTTTTGAGGTGGAAAATGATGTGGCGGCGAGGAAGTCCACCCCTCCTACAAATGAGGAATGGGTTAAAGGGTGGACCGAAAGATTTTTGTGATAAAGTCTGTTGAGATAAAACCTGCAACCCTCTGACCAGCATAAACAGTATCTACCTCAAGTGTTACCTTTTTCATACAACTTCTGGGAGTCAGTATAAATTCAACACCAATCTAGATTTAACACACAAAATGCCGGAAACACTCAGTGGATCAGGTAGCAGAATTAACATTCTCTGCTTTTATTTGGGATTTCCACCAGCTACCATTTTTACTGTACACCTTATGAAGTTTACTTGTTCCACTCTTACTTTTGCAATGAGCTCTGTATTTGGTCTCCAAAAATTTTCCAGCCTAAGCCAGAGGAACAGACCTCAACCTTCTACATGGACAAATGGCTGCCCTGGTGATAATGTTGTATACCAACAACTCCAGTTTCTCTTTCACTGATGTCTCGGTTCAAAATTATTTTGTTTCTTTTCCCTGTGGTCTCCCTCAACCCCTCCACCATGTAATCTGCTTCTTTTCTGGTTTGGAGAAAGGATTATTGATCTGAAAAATCAACTCTCCATGGATTTTACCTGACATTTTGTATCCTTCCAGCATTTTCTGATATTTTGGATTTTCAAGCATTTTTCATGCGTCAAATTCTTCTCATTATTATTTTAAAGTTCTTTAATTCTGTTAGATAAGGCCTACGTATGCAAATGTATGTCATATTCTTCTAGAAGTCTGTTTAATTAATAGATATTCATTGATGTGTCAAACTTCTCCCCTCGACAATTCTTTTGATGACAATTATTTTAAAGGCATTTCAGTTCCTTGCCGCAAGACCTCAAGACGCAGAAGCAAAATTAGAACAATCAACCCCTCGAATCTACTTAGCCAATCAATCATGACTGATTTATTTTGCTTCTCAACCCCATTCTCCTGCCTTCTCCAATAACCTTTGATGCCCTTAGTAATCAAGTACTTATCAACCTCCGCTTTAAATATACCCAATAACTTTGCTTCTAGCTGCCTGTGTCACTGAATCCCAGGTTCATGACAATCTAGCTAAAGAAATTCCTCCTTATTTCTGTTCTAAAGAGATGTCCTTTTATTCTGAGGCTGTGGCCTCTGGCTAAGATTCTCCCATTACACTGGGCAGTAAATTTTTTCGTAAGTGTTGCTTCCACAGAAACTTTTTTTTTGTTTATGATAGACGACTTGAAGTTGAACACAAATATAATTTGACTACTTGTGTTATGTAGGAATTTTCAGAAACAACAAATTAACTTATATTGAATACAATGTGTTTAATTGTTTAACTTTGTAAAAGTTCAACTAAGTTATAATGTTTTGTTGATGATTTTCATTTGTACTCATTGTCTGAGGTTTCTTGTTTAAGTATCCAACAATAATCAGCCAGCACTGATGGATTCTAGTTGCCCTGATACCATTTCTCCATGACTGCAATGTCCTGATGAAGCCTTTCACCATCTCATCACTGACAGTGCCAAGATTTGCAAGCAATAGGTCTAAATGGGAACGTAGAAAGTGAGCCTTTGGTGACATGTTGCACTTCATGGTTTTGTGTGCTTAAAGCATGTTGTCAACATAGTTTGGTGCTCTGTAGCTGCCAAGAATATTTTAAACATCATTCTTGAATGCCTTCCATGCGATTTTCTCCTGTCTCACTAGAAGTTCTTCAAATTGCCTGTCATTGATGACCTGTTTGATTTGTGGACCAACCAAAATGCCTTCCTTAATCTTGGCATCAGTTATTCTGGGAAACATCTGTCTCAAATAATCGAAATTCTTTGAAGAATTAACAAGAAGGATAGACAAAGGAGGATCAGTTGATGTTGTGTACTTGGATATTTAGAAGGCCTTTGACAAGGTGCCACACATGAGGCTGCTTAACAAGCTAGGAGCCCATGGTATCTAGCATGGATAAAGAAGTGGCTGATTGACAGGAAGCCAAGAGTGGGAATAAAGGGAGCATTTTCTGACTGTCTGCCAGTGGTGTTCTACAGGGGACTGTGTTGGGACAGATTCTTATTGCATTATATGTCAATGATTTGGAATTGATGGCTTTGTTGCAAAGTTTGCAGATGATATGAAGATAGGTGGAGAGCAGGTAGTTCTGAGGAAGTAGAGAGGCTACAGAAGCACTTAAAGATTAGGCAAATGGGCAAAGAAATGGCAGATGGAATACGATGTCGGGAAGTATATGGTAATGCACTTTGGTAAAAGAAATGAAAGGGTTGACTGTTTTCTAAATGGCGAGAAAATACAAAAAAAAAACTAAGATGTAAAAGGTCTTAGGAGTCCTTGTACAGGATTCCCTAAAGGTTAATTTGCAGGTTGAGTCTGGTGAAGAAGGCAAATACAATGTTAACATTTGTTTCCAGAGGACTAGAATATAAAAGCAAAGATGTAATATTGAGACTTTATAAAGCACTGGTGAGGCCTCACTTGGGGTATTGTGAGCAGTTTTGAGCCCCTTACCTTGGAAAAGATGTGGTGAAACTGGAGAGGGTTCAAAGGAGGCTCAGGAAAATGGTTCCAGGATTGAATGTCTTGTCATTTGAAGAATGTTTGATGATTCTTGGCCTGTATTCACTAGAATTCAGAAGAATGAGGGGTGACCTCATTAAAACCTATTGAATGGTGAATGACCTTGATAGAGTGGATGTGGAGAAGATGTTTCCTTTGGTGGGAGAGTCTAAGACCAAAGGACACAGCATCAGAATCAAGGAGTGTCCTTTTAGAATACAGGTGAGGAGGAATTTATTTAGACAGAGGGCAGTGAATCTGTGGAATTCTTTGCCACAAGCAGCTGTGGAGGCAACATATTTATGCATATTTAAGGCAGAGGTTGATAGGTTCTTGATTAGTCAGAGAGAAGGCAGGAGGTTGGATCAGCCATGATGAAATAACAGAGCAGACTGATGGGCCAAATAGCCTAATTCTACTCCGAAATTCTATGGTCTTATGGAAGTTTTGATGTCTGGTGACTGCAGATTCCATCCTTGTAGTCTTGAACCCAATAATTCTGCTTTTGCCTTTGACTAACCCAAGTCACTGACTAGCTCATTTAACTCAGATTGAGTAATCAGATGAGGCTCACTTGACACAAAAGGGTTCAAAATCTCTATCAGTATCAGTGTTGTTTTCTATTCCTGGCTCGTACGTCATGGCATCTTTGTCTGCCTCGAATGGACTCCATATCTCTGGTGGCTTTGGTACTAGAAGACTATCGTCGTGGGGTATTCAATGGATTTCTTGTTTTTAGCGGAGAAACCAGACACACTGGTCAGACAGAAGTAGCTGTCTGTCACATGATCCTCCTGCTCTCGCCATATCATCAGGACAGCGATCGGCATTGATTTCCAAGTACCTCTGAGCCAAGCTGTAAGATCAACAATGCACGTTGCACAACAAAGGTGAGGAGCCCAGGCTTTGTTTTGGTTGCTAATTTTACACCTGGAGTAGAGCATATAGGCTTTCGTAAGAAGTCATGCTTTGTCTTTAATTTTACAGCTGAAGTAGAGCACATAGGTCTTCGTAAGAAGTCATGCTCTGTCTTTAGGCGTATACTCACCACAAGTATCATAGAAAGTATCGAAGCTGTTGCAACATTGGTGAGACATTTTGTTGTCACAAATACTCCTGAAAATACAATTGCTTTATTATACTGAGTACACACAATATGCTGTGTGCGAAGAGCATGCACATCAACGCGATTGCAAACCATAAATGCAATGCATAGAACAGTGTGCATTAGGCTTTCTAAAACCTGTCCTGCTATGCAGCATCTGCCCTGCCCAGGAATACCGACCGGGACAAGATAGAAAACCTTTCATCTTACATTGTGGGCAACATTGTAGTTGACCTGAATTATGAATTGAAATAAGGTGATTTCAACAAAATGGTGTATAATATGGAAATTTCATGGTGATTTTCATGATCACCAGCCCAAAATCTATTATATGCACCCAACTTGATTCAGGAAGTAAACACTTTGTTGTCCAGTGTTATTGGAAACATCCTCTGCATACCCACTCTATCTAGGCCTTTCAATATTCAGTACATTTCAATTACAAACGTAGATTTCCCATAATCTTTTTAAAACTCCAGTGAGTACAGGCCCAGATCAATCAAACAGTCATCATATGTTAACCCTTTCTTGGCGGGATCATTCTTGTAACCCTTATCTGGGTCCTCTCCAATGCCAGCATATCCGTTCTTAGATATTGGGCTGGACAAATATTCCGAATGTGGCCTGAGAATTGGCTTATTAAGACTCAGCATTACACCTTTGCTTTTATGTTCCAGTCTTCTCAGAATTATTGTAACATTGCAACTTTATTTCTTTACTACTGACACAACATGCAAGTTAACTTTTAGGGAATCCTGCACTAGGACTTTCATGAGACCATAAGACATAGGAGAAGAATTAGGCCACTTGGCCCATCAACCCTGCTCTGCCATTGCACCATGGCTGATCTATTATCCCGCTCAACCCCATTTGTCTGCCTTCATGCAATACTATCATCTCCTCAAAGCTAATCAACAAGTTTCAAGACTAAGACCTCAGTACCTCCTTGTTACACAAGGAGGATCCTCGACTTCCTCACTTGCAGACCCCAGTCAGTTCATATTGGTAACAACATCTCTTCCACAATCTCCATCAGTGCAGGAGTACCAAAAGGCTGTGTGCTTAGCCCCCGATCTACTCATTTTACATTATGACTATGAGCTCCCATGCCATTACGTTTGCCGACAACACCAATATTGATGGCCAAATCAAAGGTGGTGATGAATCAGCATAGAGAAGGGAGATTGAAGATCTGGCTGAGAAGTGCCTTAATAACTTCTCACTCAATGTCAGCAAGAAGAACAAGCTAATCATTGCCTAGAGGGGGAGGAAACCAGAGATCCATGAATGAGTCCTCATCGGGGGATCACAGGTGGATAGGGTTAGAATTTTTAAATTCCTTAGTGTTATTATTTCAGAGGATCTGTTCTGGGTCCAGGAAGTAATTGCATTACAAAGAAAACACAGCAGTGCCTCTGCTTTCTTATAAATCCACGAAGATTTGGCATGTCACTTAAAACATTGACAAACTTCTGTAGATGAGTCCTGGAGGTTGCATCACGGTCTGGTATGGAAACACCAATGCCCTCGAACGGAAAGGCCTACAAAAAGTAATGGATACAGCCCAGTCCATCACAGGTAAAGCCCTCACCACCACTGAGCACATCTACACAGATGGCTGGTGTAGAACAGCAGGATCCATAATCAAGGACTCCCATCATCCAAGTTATGCTTTCTTCTCACTGCTGCCATCAGGAAGGAGGTACAGGAGCCTTACACCCACACTACCAGGTTCAAGAACAGTTATTATCCTTCAACCATCAGGTTCTTAAACCAGAGGTGATAACTTTTCTCACCCTAACTGTTCCCACAATGAATGGACTCACTTTCTAGCACTCTTCAGCTCAAGTTCTCAATGTCTATTGCTTATTTATTTGTTATTATTTTTCTCTTTTTGTATTTTCACCGTTTGTTGTCCTTTTCACACTGGTGTTTGTCAGTCCTGTCAGGTGCAGTCTTTCATTGATTTTATTGGAGTTCTTTGTAATTATTATGAATACCCATAAGAAAATGATTCCCTGGGTTGTATATGGTGACATATAGGTACTTTGATAATAAATTTACTTTGAATTTTGAATTTAATTTACTTTCTTCCTGTAACCTTTGACGCCATTACTAATCAAGAACGTATTAGCCTCTGCTTTAAATATACCCCAAAACTTGGCCTATACAGCCATCTGTGGCAATGAATTCCACAGATGCACCAACCTATAGCATAAGAAATTCCTCTTCATCCCTGTTCTAAAAGGATGCCCTCTATCCTGAGGCTATGCAAAGTCCATTTGCAATTCGGATTTCTGAATTTGCTGTCTAGAAAATGATCAATGCCTTTATTTCTTCCACCACAGTGCATGACCATACACTTCCCTACGCTATATTCCATCTGCCACATCTTTGCTCACTGTTTGAAACAATCCAAGTCTTTCTGCAAATCACAATAGAAAATCTGCAGACATTGGAAATCAAAGCAACACACGCAAAATGATGGAGAACTCAGCAGGCCAGGCAGCATCTATGGACAAAGGGTCCAGTCGACATTTTGGACCAAGACCCTTCAGCAGGAATGGAGGAAAAATATGAGGAATAGGGTAAGGAGATTGGGGGAGGGGAGGGAGAAACACAAGATGATAGGTGAAACCGGGAGGTTGGGGGGAGGAGTAGAGTAAATAGTTTGGAAGTTGTTTGGTGAAAGGGATACAGGGCTGGAGAAGGGGTAATCTGACAGGATTGAACAGAAGGCCATGGAAGAAAAAAAGGGGGAGGAGCATCATAGGGAGGCGATGGACAGGCAAGGAGATAAAGTGAGAGGGGGAAATGGGAATGGGGAAAAGGGAGGGGAGTATTACTGGAAGTCAAGAAATCGATTTTCAGGCCATCAACTTGGAGGCTACCCAGACAGAATATAAGGTAAACACAAAGTGCACTGCAGATGCTGTGGTCAAATCAAGACATACAAACAAGCTAGATGAACTCAGCAGGTCGGGCAGCATCCATTGATAGAAGCCCGACCTGCAGAATATAAGGTGTTGTTCCTTCAACCTGAGCGTGGCCTCATTGCAACACCAGAGGAGGCCATGGATGGACATATAGGAATGGGGTGGAATTTATATGGCGGCCACAGGAAGATCCCACTTTTTCTGCAAATCCTGTTTCCTCCACAGCACCTGCCTCTTCACCTATTTTTTCAATCATCCATAGACTTTGCCACAAAACCATCAATTCCATCACCCAGATTACTGGCGGTGCCGACACAGAACCCTGCAGGACAGCACTAGTCACTGAATTCTAACCAGTAAAAGGCCCCCATTATTCACACTATTTGCTTTCTGCCAGCCAGCCAATTATTGGGGGGGGGGGGGGGGGGGGATAGATAGAGTTGACATGGATAGGTTTTTTCCATTGAGAGTAGGGGAGATTCAAACAAGAGGACATGAGTTGAGAGTTAAGGAGCAAAAGTTTAGGGGTAACACGAGGGGGAACTTCTTTACTCAGAGAGTGGTAGCTGTGTGGAACAAGCTTCCAGTAGAAGTGATAGAGGCAGGTTCGATTTTGTCATTTTAAAAAAAAAGTGCAGGTAGGTGGGACTAGGTGAGAGTAAGCATTCGGCACAGACTAGAAGGGCCGAGATGGCCTGTTTCCGTGTTATTGTTATATAGTTATATGGTTATAACTTTGTGGGTTGAAGGGCCTGTATTGTTCTGTAGGTTTTCTATGTTTCTCTGTTTCTATGTTCACCGATATACAGGAGGCTACAGTAAATGACCCCAACAGACTTACAGGTGAAGTATTGGCTCACCTGGAAGGACTGTTTGGAGCCCTGAATGGCAGTGAGGGAGGAGGTGTAGCAGCAGGTGTAGAACTTGTTCTGCTTGCAAGGATAAGTGCCAGGAGGGAGATCAGTGGGAGGAGCCGATTGGACAAGGGAGTCATGTAGGGAGCGATCACTGCAGAAAGCAGAAAGTGTGGAGGAGAACAGATGTGCCTGGTGATGGGATCCCGTTGGAGGTGGCGAAGATTTGACTGTACTTTTTTCCATGGATGCTGCCTGGCCTACTGAGTTCCTCCGGCATTTTTTGTGCATTGCTTGGATTTCCAGCATCTGCAGGTTTTCTTTTGTTGGCAATAAATTATTAGCTGGCTTATCTTCATCTTTTCTCTAATTATTTTTTACATGGCCTCTCTTGGTTTTATTGCTTCCGAATCCTCTAGTTTTCGCTCTAAGGTATGTCTACACTTTTGCTTTTATGCTCTATTTGACTTCCCTGGTCATCCAAAGCTGTGCCATCCTCCCTTCAGAATTTTTCTTCTTAGTTGAGACATACTGATTCTGTGTCTTCTAAATTACTCACAGAAACATGAGCCAAGTTGCTCTGCTGAACTCCCTGTTGTGTTTCTTACCAATCCATTTTTGTCAGCTCCTCTCTCATGCCTCTGTAGTTAACTTTCCTTAACTGTAATACTCATGCATTTGACTTCAGCTCTTCCCTCTCAAACTACAGGATGAATTCCATCATATGATGATCACTGCCTTATAAGAGTTCCTTCATCTAAAGCTACCTTAGCAAATCTGGTTAACTGCATAACACTCAATCGAGAATTGACTTTTTACTGGTGTGCTCAACCACAAACTGCTCTGAAAAGCCATCTCATAGTCTTTCTCAAACTTCCTTCTTTTACAATTCAGCAGCAAGCTGATTTTCCCAATACATCTGCATAGTGAAATTTCCCACAACCATTGTAACATTGCCCTTTTTCCATGCCTCTATAATTTGTACCCCACATCCTTCCTAATGTTCAGAGGCCTGTGGACAACTCCCATCAGTATATTTTTATTCTTGCAGTTTGTTTTTTACTCTACCCTTAAGGGCTTTACATCTTTTGATCCTTTATCACTTCTTTCTAAGGATTTGATTCTGTTTTTGACCAACAAAGCCAGCCTACACTTCTGTCCACCTCTCTGTCCTATTAATATGATGTGCATCTTTGGATGTTAAGCTCCCAGCTGTGATCTGCTTTTACCCACAATTCTGTAATGCCCACAACATCAGAATGACTGATTTCTAACTGTGCTACAAAATCATCTACCTTATTTAAAAGTTCAAAATAAAATTTATTATCAGAGTACATACATGTCACCACATACTGAGATTTATACTTAGCAAATCTATAGAACAGTAACTGTAAATAGGATCAATGAAGAACAAACTATGCAATTGCAGATGTAAATAAATATCAATAAATAATAAGCATGAAATAACAAGATGAAAGAGTCTTTAAATGAATGTACTGTGCATATACTCTGCGCATTGAAATACAACATTTCCAGCCCTGTACTCACCACCCTGCTTTTCTAATTTGTCTACAGGTTGTTTGACATTAATTTCTTATCCCTTTCTAAACTTTTTGCCTGAAGATCTCAGTAACCTGGATTATCCTCCCCTTTACATATGGTTCCAAACTGTTGAACCTGCCCCTGCATTATCACAAATTATATGGTGATTAAATATCAACAGAAAACACTTTATCAAGGTAAGCATGTTGAACTAATCACATTGACTAATGGTATCAAAAATATTTACGTGACAGGCCATGCAGTACAATCATTTTTTGTTCTTCATTTGATTAATTTTTGCAACCATTGATGCTTACATTCCTACCAGGTTAACAGAGGAAGTTTCACTGTTGCTGTCAAGTGCTAACGCCCCATGAAATAGAAGCTTCAGCTTGTCTGTTCCACCCATATCAACTGTCAAAATCTGAAGTAAGCCCAACAATTGCAGCACCTTTTATTTCTGTGCTGTGCTTAGTATAACAAAACAACCTGAAGTATTTTATAGAACTATTATCAAGTAAGAACTGACAATCTCTTGCTTCTAGAGCTATCTTTTAAGCAAAATTTAGATGAGGAAAGAGAAGTAAAGAGATTTATGGAGGAAGCTTAAAAACTGTTGTCCTCAGCAGGTAAAGGTACAGCAACCAAAGTAAAGTAATAAGTCTGAGGCTGACTAAGAGGTAAGAATTAGAAGCATGTACATAAAACATTTACTGAAAAAATGTTGTGACTATGATTAAGTCACTCAAGAAACTGGCAAAGTTGTGGGTATGAAAGTCTTTATTCTGTTATGAATGTGAAGCAACTCTGAGGGGCCGAAGGGTACAAAGTCGCCTCCTCCTTTTTGAGAATCGCAAGATCGCTATTAATTCAGGTCTGGGACCCAGGAAATGAGAGAGAGACGTCCAGAATACACAAGGTTTGGAATGTGTCCTGACCTCAGCGAAACGGAACCACTGATAACGGCTATTGTCTCTTGGAGAAGGAATTGTGTATTGAGTACTGTACTATTCATTGAAACCCCTCAGGGGACAACCAGAGTGGGCTGGTTGAGGGATTGCATCATCCCAACCTGACTGACATCTGAGACCCCGTGAGTGAGGATAAAAGAGGGTCTGGGGAACAACCCCTTTAGACGCACCAGGAGAAACGCTAGAAATCCCGTGACAGCATTTAATAGCGACAGCCGGTGGGGGCTCGTGTGCGTCCTTCCCTTGCCTGGGATTGGCGGGCTCGCCACGGAAGAACGGCTTTAGCTAAAGGAGAGGCCACAAGTGAAAGGCCACACCAACGGGACTCCGACGGATCGAAATCATAAAAGGAAAATCGGCAAGTTTTTCTCCCAAAACTCTCTCTCTCTCCAACCATTGCAAACCCAGCGGTCCCCAAAGGCTGCAGCCTGCATGAACTGAGTGAACTTTATATTTCCATCGGACAATACATTATCCCCTAGACAACGATAGAGCTTATTTCTTATTGATTATTATTATACCCGCACTTTTAGATTCAGTATTGACGATGTATATTATCTGTATATTTGCATTGATATTATTTTTGTGTATTTTTACTAATAAATACTGTCAAAAATAGTATCATCAGACTTCAACGGATGTCTCCATCTTTGCTGGTAAGTGACCCAGTTACGGGGTTCGTGACAATTCATCAAGACAATCAGACATCCTCTTGGAAACTTTCTCAGTAGAGTCTCCCAAACTCAAATCTACATCACATTTTTATACACTTAAGATCAAAGGTAACACCAGGTGATTCAATACAATTCAATAGTCACAATGACATTGGTTACTTCAGTACATTGGCTTCCGATGAATTGCATATCTACAGCGGCTGACAACAATAGCAGAAATTGTCCTCACTGCAATTTGAGAGGGAGAAGCTAAAGTCAAATATATTAGTATTATAGTGAAGTAAGGGGAATTACAGAGGTATGAAAGAGGATTGGAAGAGGACATCAGCAGAGAATGTGGCAGAGGAGCAATGGCTGGAATTTCTGGGAGCAATTTGGAAGGGGCAGAACAGATCCATCCTATAGAGGAAGAAGTATTCTAAAGGCAGCATGTCTCACCTTTGGCTGAGTATGGAAGTCAAAGCCAACAGAAAAGCAAAAGATAAACACGACAAAGTCTGCAGATGCTGGAAATCCAAAGTAACTTACATAAACAGGTCAGGCAGCATTTATGGAAATAAATAAACATTCGCTGCTTTAGGCTGAGACCTTCCTCCATTCAAAGCAAAAGAGAGGCCATAAATAGAACAAATATTACTGGGAACCTTTGAAAAACCAACAGAAGGCAACTGGGAAAAGTTACAAGGAATGAAAAGATGAAATATGTAGGTAAACTAGCCAGGAATATCAAAGAGGATACCAAACATTTTTTAGATGATATAAAGAATAAAAGAGAGCCAAGAGTAGATATTGGGTCACTGGAGTGGTAGCAATGGGGGTAAGGAAAAGGCAGAGGAACTGAATAAGCACTTTGTATCAACCTTCCATGTGGAAGACACTAGCAGTATGCCAGAAATTTGCCAGACATCTCAGCCTTTGACAGAACTTCATCAGAATGTCCGGAACCCTGTGGGCTCACAGGTGTTTCAATGCACTGAATACAGGCATCTGGAACTGCCTCCTTTTCCTTCTTCTTTAGGAGGAAACAATTTGCCATAACATGAGCAAGTTTCCTACAATAGTGACAAGTAGGACCAGCTGTGGAATTCGTTGCTACAGGTGGCTGTGGAGGCCAGGTCATTGGACACATTTAAGGCAGAGGTTGATAGCTTCCTGATTTGTCATAGTGTAAAGGGTTATGGAGAGAAGGCAGGAGAATGGGGTTGAGGGAAATAGACCATGATGTAATGGCAGAGCAGACTCGATTGGATAAATGGCCTAATTCTGCTCCTATATCTTATGGTCCTGTTCTTTCAATTCATCCATATCTGCTTGAACATTGTCTCACTGCTCTCCATATTAATGCCTTTTCTTCTGTAGCTCTGCAATTTCAGACACACATTTACAGACTGCTTTGTAGTTTCTCAAATAAATATACACACACCTCTCTGGCATCCCGAACAGAATCTTCACACTACCCGTGTTCTTAGTTGTCATACTACACTTGTGTCATTGCCCCCAAACAGCCCTCTGGGTCCTGAATAGACAATTATCAACTTTTGCATCTGGTGGCCCTGGCTTGATAAACTAAGCAGCACTAGTGTCTCTCTCACATACAGGGACACGCACACACACACACACACACACACACAACAACACTTTCACATCTACCTTTCCAGCTCTCCAGTGAGTTCTTTGACACTTTTCTACCCCATGCTCATTGGCCTAAGCAGATTTTAGCATGGGGTGTCATGTTCAGAAATACTCACTCCCTTAGACTGCTAAGGTTGCTGGCCATGGATTGAGTCACAAACATCCTGGATAAGCGCTGAGTGTTGTGAATGTGATTAAGTCATGAGGAACTGGCTAAGCTGTGGGTATGAAAGTCTTTATTCATCAAGGCAAACAGAAATCCTCTTGGAGACTTTGAGTAGAGTCTCTCAAAATCAAAACTACATCACGTTTTTATACACTTAAGATCAAAGGTAACACCAGGTGATTCAATACAATTCAATAGTCACAATGACATTGGTTACTTCAGTACATTGGCTTCCAATGAATTACATATCTACAGTGGCCCACCTTTGCTTGGACATACTAATTGACACAGATATTCTAAAAGTTTCTGAAGACAGAGAGCGAGTCATCCAAGATTAGAGCTGTGTGAGCTGACTGACAGTGCAAATCCCCCAACGATTGATGGACTAGAATAGATGATATTCTAGGTGATAGCATCAGTCTGGTCTGCAAACTTACTTCAACTTGTTTACAATGGTACAAATAGTTAAACCTATATATTCTGGGATTAATACTGACCAATTGACATAACCCCATTGTCTGGCAGATGCATATGCAAACTTTGTATGGTCACCATTTTGCAAACCATATCTCTTAGTCTGTAGACAAATGAGAAAAACTGCAGGTACTGGAAATCCAAGCAA
The DNA here is from genome assembly GCF_048418815.1 of Hemitrygon akajei. Taxonomy (NCBI): domain Eukaryota; kingdom Metazoa; phylum Chordata; class Chondrichthyes; order Myliobatiformes; family Dasyatidae; genus Hemitrygon; species Hemitrygon akajei. The sequence continues at coordinate 70,930,317 of NC_133125.1, forward strand.
TATGCACAAAACGCTGGAGGAACTCAGCAGCAACAACGGAGAAGTGTACAGTCCAAGCTCTGGGCTGAGACCCTTCAGCAGAACCAATCTGTGGGCCAGCCTGTGCTCCACAGACAGTATTAATTATTCGTTCGAGTGGACTATTAACTTCAATTTATTGCATGCAATTTACAATTCACCATACATTATGAACTGAAGACTGGTTATTGCTTGAATTAATATCTGCAAATTCACATAACACCAGAACAAATGCATTTGGAACCATAATGATACTGCATAATGAAAAGCACAGCTTTAAAAAATGAATTATAAATTTATTTTCTTTTGACATTTTATTGGACATAGCATTTTTAGTTGCTATCTCTCAGTAAAGATTGCATATCAGCAGATGAGTATGACTTTATATTAGGTCAGATCAGATACAACACTGTGTCATGTCATCTGCAGAAATTCTCTGATGACTCAGCAATAGTTGGGTGTATAAAAGAAGGACAGGAGGATGAATACAGGGCCCTGGTGGAGGACTTTGTCAAATGGTGCAAGCTGAATCATCTGTGGCTCAGCATCAGTAAGAAAAGGAGATAATGATGGACTTTAGGAAGACTAAGCCCTGCTCCCGGTTACTATTGATGGTGAGGACTCACAGGTACCCGGGTGTGCACCTGGATAACAGGTTTGAATGGAGCACCAACACAGAGGCTGTGTACAATAAGACCAGAATAACCTCTGCTTCCTGAGGTGACCTCTACTGCCTGAGGAAAATCCTGACAATTCTGGACAATGTTTCTCACCTTCTACATGCTACCTTGGCTGAATAGAGGAGGACTTTCAGTAACAGACTAAGACGACTGTGCTGCTCTAAAGAGCACTATGTGAGGTCATTCTTACCCTCAGCCATTGGGCTCTATAATGAGTCAACCTATAGCTGGGGAAGTGATGATCCCCTCTTGTTAGACTGTTTGAGGTAATTTTTTTTTAATTCTCTCTACTTCTATTCTAATTTCTGTATATCTGTGCGCTTGTGACACCAATTTCTTTTTGGATCAATAAATTATCTATCTAACAATAATCAGTAAATTGCTCAAAGGTTCAAAGGTTTCAAAGGTACGATCCTCCCTCCCCCCACAGGCAAAAAAAGCAACGGCACCCGCCACCGGGCACTCAAGTGTGAGCAAAGCAACGGCAAAGAAAGAGACTTACAGTTACCCCAAAGACTTCGCGTTTCACCCAGCATTGGACATACTGCAGGTTCTCTCTCTCCCTAGTAAGGGGAAAGAGGTGTCTCTATTTTCACAGTGAGCAGGGAGACATAACAAACAACTTGCTGGTTTATGATGTTAAAAGTCCGTTAAGTCGCTTCTTTTGAGCTCTGTGCCTGAAGATTGCAGAGATCCCGGGTCTCCAGGCACACAGTTGCAGATAACCCGACTCCCCCAACGGTACACGGGTCTCCTGTCATGACACCGAGCCTCAATCCACCCGTCTCCAGAGCCCCAAGATCCTAGTCTGAGCCTTTGCATACCGAACAACAACGGCCGATCATGGAACCCCGAGAGCGGGTCCCATTTCCGCAAAGAAACATAGTCAACATGCAACTCCAGATCAGGGTCTTCAGAAGAACCCTGAAAGGGAAAAATAGAAATATTAAAAATGGAAATAGCGCTGCTTCTGAAGATGCAGGCAAAGGGGTCGCCATTAGGTGCCATTGACCCTCCTAAGCTCCGCCTACGAATCGCAGTTCATTACCTGCATACTAGCATTTCAGATCTACAAGCGCAAAGCTTATGTTCAACAACAAAATTAAATTGTATTTTTTTATCTTAATCAAAATTATTTGACATCTCCACTTCCATTTTGTCTGTTGAATATACAGAAATTTATTCCAAGGACTTCTTGCTATTTGCCCGAAGTTATTATACTTCACTAAATTAGCTGCAGATGTGTCTAATTGCTCAATTTAATACTGCTGTGGTTGTTAATTGATTTGTTGAATATGGTGCAAGTATATGCCTAATGGAAAATTGTTAAGTATATGACTGCTGAGAAATCGTGTTTATTTAGTAGGAGCCTCTCTTACCCATTTGAATGTCCTTATATTTCCAATTAGTGATTGTATGTTGCAGTCTAAGCTAACAACCATAAGACACAGGAGCAGAATTAGGCCATTCTGCCCATTGAGTCTGCTCCACCATTCCATCATGGATGATCCCAGATCCCATTCAACCCCATTCATCTGCCCTCTCACCATATGCCATGATGCCCCGACCAATCAGGAATCTATTAACTTCCACTTTAAATATACCCTCAAACTTGGGAAAAGGGGAGCTCCATTTCAGCAACAATAAGGAGTTATGAATGATATTCACCCTCCCACCTTCAATTCTATTAGAATGCCTGACACCAATTTCTGCCCGTTCTTTGCATAATAAAGGCTACCAAATTATTTGCTTTCTTAATTGCATGTTGCACCTGGTTGTTTGCTTTCAGGGACTCTTGCTCTTTAATTGTGAGCATGTTTAAATTAACTTAACTCAGACTATCATTGTTTAAAACTATTATCGTTTTACATGTTTAATGTACCAAAATAAACAATCTCATATTTTCCCACATTGTGTTTCATTTGCCATGTTATATTCACTCATTCAGCTTATGGCAGGCTGTCCTCCTGACATTTCTTACTTACTCCTCCACGCTGACGATCTGACAAATATATCAAACACAGTCACAAACTTGTTATCTGATTCCTTCAGCCAAATTGTTGTAATAGATTATGAGTAGCTGGGGTCACGCACTGTGGAACGCCATTAATCACTGCCTTCCAACATGAAAGGAATCTGTTTAAATCCATTCTTTGCTTTCTGTCTACCACCAACTCCAAATCCAGAATCCATAAACTTTATAGCTTCTGTGTAGAACATCAAGAGTGTTTTCAAAGTTCAAATGTGTGACGTTTACACAAGAAAGTCTGTAGATGCTGGAAATCTTGAGCAACGCACACAAAATAAAAGGATCCTTTTATGGTTGGCTGCCAGTGACTAGTGGTGTTCTGCAGGGGTTGGAGTTTGGACCACTTCTTTTTATGCTGTATACCAATTATTTAATGATGGAATAGATGGTTTTGTTGCCAAGTTTTCAGATGATACAAGGATTAGTGGTGGGGCAGGTAGTGTTGAGGAAACAGGTAGACTGCAGAAGGACTTAGATTAGGAGAATGGGTAAGAAAGTGGCAAATGAAATACAATGCCGGAAAATGCATCATCATGCACTTTGGTAGTAGAGTTAAATGTGGAGACTATTTTCTAAACGGGGAGAAAATCCAAACATCTGAGATGCAGAGGGACTTGGGAATCCTTGCGCAGAGCACCTTAAAGGTTAACTTGCAGGTAGAGTCAGTGGTAAGGAAGGCAAATACAATATTAGATTTCATTTCAAGAGGTCTAGAATGCAAAATCAGGGATGTGATGCTGAGGCTTTATAAGGCACTGGTGAGGGTTCACCTTGAGTATTGTGAACCGTTTTGGGCCCCTCATCTAAGAAACGATGTGCGGGAATTGGAGAGGGTACAGAGGAGGTTCACAAGGGTGATTCCAGGAATGAAGGGTTATCATATGAGTAACATCTGATAGCTCTGGGTCTGTACTTGCAAGAATTAAGAACGATGAGGGGGGAACGCATTGAAACCTTTTGAATTTTGAAAGGCCTAGACAGAGTAGATGTGGAAAGGATGTTTCCCATTGTGGGGGAGTTTGGGACAGCCTCAGGATAGAGGGATGTCCATTTAAAACAGAGATGTGGAGAAATTTCTTTAGACAGAGGGTGGTGAATTTGTGGAATTTATTACCACGGGCAGCTGTAGAGGTCAGGTTGCTGGGTGTATTTAAGGCAGAGCTTGATAGGTTCCTGATTGGACATGGCATCAAAGGTTATGGGGAGAAGTCCGGTGAGTGGGGCTGAGGAGGGAGAAAAAGGATCAGCCATGATTGAGTGGCAAAGCAAACTCAATGGGAAAAATGGCCCAATTCTGCTCCTATGTCTTAAGGTTTAAAATGCTGGTGGAACTCAATATTTCAGACAGCAACTGCAGAGGGAGTAATCCATGCATTTAGTGAGTCTAGTATAACTTTAGAAACATTATTATACTAATTACTGTTGTTATATGAACATTCACTATCCTTGGAGGAAGAGTAGATAAATTTGACCCATTAAGCCTACCTCATCATTCAGCAAGATCATTCCTGATCTCTCTCAATGACAAAGAATTTTGAGTACAGGAAGGAGACAGAGAACCAAGTAACATGGGTGTTATTACAACCTTTCTCTCAAATTTGCTTTTGACTTCAGGAAGGCCACATGCTCCAGTCTACATCAACAGTATTAAGATCAAGAAGAATTAAAGCTTCATTTCTAGGAGTTAACATCATCAATCAATCAGCTGTCTTGGTCCAACCACACATATGTCATGGCCAAGAGAACTCATCACCTCCCCTACTGAAGTTGACTCTCACCATTGTTTATAGAGGCACCACAGAAAGCATCCTAACTGGAAGCATTGTATAGCAATTACTCTGCCCAAAATTTCAAGAAGACGCAGAGTTGTGGATGATGGTCAGAACATCAGAGAAACCAGCCTCCTCTCTATGTACACGTCCCACTGTCTCAGTAAAATAGCCAACTGAAAGATCCTACTCACCCCGGACATTCCCTCTTCCTCCCCCCCCCCCCAATCCCTGCCCTCACATCAGATAGAAAATACACAAGCCTGAAATCAAGTACCATCAGGCTTGAGAACAGCTTCCTTCCTGTTCTAAAACCATTGAACAGCCACCTGGTACAATAAGAATGGAATACTACCTCTGCATTGATGGCATGCAGAGCAGAATTTTCCACTGAACCGCAGTACATGTGACAATAATGAAGCAATTTACCATCCGCTCGCTCTGTCCCCAAATACCATGATTCCACTAATATCTGCTGTCGACAGTTTTGAACAAAATCCATTACCAAGTACCCACAGCCAACCAGGGAAGAGAATTCAAAATATTTACAACCCTCTCAATGAAGATTCAATTTAGTGCTAAATAGCTTAGCCTTTATTTGGAGATAGTGACCACTGATTGTAGACCCCTGGGCCAGTGGAAACATCCTCAATTATTGACCCAATTAAGAATTTAAGAACATGCTAAGAATTTTGCAAAGTAACTGGGAACACCTGTTATACTTTGTGGCCTAAACTACTCATTTTTTTTTGTATGACAGACCTCGAATCAAATCAAATCATTGGCATTTGTCATGGAATTTGCAGTTTTTGCCACAGCAGTACATTGCAATTCACAATGACAAAAAAGTATATAAAAATTAATTTAAGAAAGTAGTGCAAAAAGAGAAGAAAAAATTGAAATGTTCATTGTCCATGCAGAAATCTGATGGCAGAAGAGAAAAAGCTGGTCCTGAAATGTTGATTGTGTGTCTTCAGGCTCCTGTACCTCCTCCTTGATGGTAGCAATGAGAAGAGGGCATGTCCTGGATGATGGGGATACTTAATGGTGGATGCCACTGCTTCGAGTCACTGTTTGAAGGTGTCCACAAATCTGGGGAGGCTGGTGCCCATAATGAAGCTGACTGAGCTCACAACTTCCTACAGCTTGTTTTGATTCTGTGTAGTCAGCCCCACCCCTCACCCCCATATGAGACGGTGATGCAGCCAGTTAGCATGCTCTCCTGTACATCTGTAGAAATATTCGAGTGTCTTTGGTGACATACCAAGTTTCCTCAAACTCCTAATGAATTATAGTAATTGCAATAATATGGGTTGGGCTCAGAGATGTTGATACCCAGGAACTTGAAACTGTTCACCCTTTCCACTGGTGTGTGTTCCCTCGACTTCCTCATCCTGAGGGCCGCAATCAATTCCTTGGTCTTAATGACACTGAATGCAAGGTTGTTGCTGCGTCACCACTCAATCAGCTACTTCACTCATGTACGCCTCTCTTCACCATCTGAAATGCTGACAACAATCGTCATGTCATCGGCAAATATATAGATGGTGTTTGAGCTGTGCAGAGTTGTGGGTGTAGAGAGTAGGGCCTGCAACTTTGAGGTGCATAAGTGTTGATTGTCAGTGAGGAGATGTTTCCAATTGCACAGACTGTGGTCTCCTGGTGAGGAAGTCAAGGATCCAGTTGCAGTGAGAGGTACAGGTGTCCCCCGTTTTTCGAACGTTCACTTTACGACAGCTCGCTGTTATGAAAGACCTACATTAGTACAGTACAAAGGCCCAGGTTTTGGAGCTTGTTGATTAAATCTGAGCAACTGAATATGTTTGATTTGAACGCTGACCTGTAGTCAATAAACAGCAGTCTGATGTATTACTGTCGTCCAGGTGATCCAAGGCCCAGTGAGATTACATAGTGGCAATAGGCAAACTGAAGTGGATCCAGGTCCTTGCTTAGGCCGGAATTGATTCTGGCAATGACCAGCCTCTCAAAGCACTTCATCACAGTAGATGTGAGAGCCATTGGGAGGTAGTCATTGAGGCAGCTCACCCTGCTCTTCTTGGCACTGGTATGATTGTCACCCTTTTGAAGCAGGTGGCAACTTCCAACAGCAGCAGTGAGAACATTAGGACTCTAGAACATTAGAATGTTTTTGACAAAAACAGGCCATTCGTTCAACAAAGCTTGCCAAATTTCTATTTACTTTGTGTGTTAAGATAACTATTGAGTTTAGATTTGAAAGTCTCTAAGGTACACCATCAGGGCTTGGCTCCTTGTGAGGGTTCACCCTCTTGAAAGATATTCTGACATCAGCCTTTGCTACAGAGATCGCAGGGTCACCAGATATTGCAGGAATTCACACAGGTGTTCGTTTATTCTCCCTTACAAAGTGCACATGAAAGGGGTTGAGCTCATTGGGAAGTGAAGCAACACAGCCATTCGTGATGTTAGATTTCACCTTGTGAGAAGAAATGGCCTGTAAATCCTGCCAGAGCTGATGTGCATCCAATTCTGTCTCTAACTTAAACTAGAATAGTTTTCTTTTCACTTTTCAAAGAGTTTTCTGTTGTTCATACCTGGATTTCTTGTACAGTTCTGGATCACCGGTCTTGAATGCCACAGCAGACTCAGTACTTTCTGCGTCATCCTTGGCCTATGGTTTGGGCATGTTTGGATATGTTCTTGAAGGCACACTCTCAACCACACAGGTCTTGACATCAATGACAACTGTGGCATATTCATTCAAATTCAAAGATGAATCCCTAAAAATTGTCCAGTCCACCAACTCAAAGCAGTGCTGTGACCTCTCTTCACCATGCCAGCACTGTCTTCATCACTTGTGCTGCAGCATTTAATCTCTGCCTATTCACTGGAAGTAAAAATACAGCCAGGTGATCGGACTTTCCAAAGTGAGGGCAAGGGATGGCACAATCAACATTCTTGATGATGGTATAACACTGGTCTAGTGTGTTGGGTCCTCTGGATCCACAGGTGTAGCTGTTCAGAGACTACATCAAGTGGGATTGGCTGAAATCCCCCACAATGATCAGGAAGGTATCAGCTTTAAATAGATCCAAAAAAGAATTAATACCTTTATTTTTCCAAATTAAAAAATTGGATCACTCAAAGAAGGCTTAAAAAATAGTTTTGATAAATTAAACTACAAAGTTTAAATTTTTTAAGATTAAAAAAATTACGGAACTGGAGCCAAACTTGTAAAGAATACTTAATGACAGGGTATAAATTTAAATTAGCAATTTCAGCTAATTGTATAAGTAGAGCAACTCCCAATAACGAGGTTAAATAAAACTGTTTCACAGCTTTCAATTCCAAATCAACCAAATTGGCCGCTCATTCTTATCAACCCAGTGTAACCAAAAGGACATATATCACACCTTATCAGCCCAGTAATACATTCTTAAATTAGGCAAAGCAAGACCTCCGTCCTTTTTCAATTTTTGTAAGTGATATTTACCAATTCTTGGTCTTTTATCATTCCAAATAGAAGATGAGATAATAGAATCATTTTGATCAAAAAACTTCTTAGTCAAAAAACCAGGGATATTCTGAAATAAATATAAAAATTTTGGTAAATCATCATTTTGACTGTATGGTTGCGGCCAGCAAGTGAAAACGTAAGTGGGTTACATCTGCTAAATAAATACTTCATAGAATCTACCAAGGGAACAAAATTAGCTTTATAAAGATCCTTATGTTTTTAGTGATTATAATGCCTAGATATCTAAAGGAATCCATAACCTTGAAAGGAGTATTATGATATATAGAAACATATTCATTTAAAGGAAACAGTTCACTTTTATTAAAATTAATTTTATATCCTGAAAAATCTCCAAATTCATTAAATAATTTTAGCAAGGCAGGGATAGATTCCTCAGGATTAGATATATAAACCAGTAAATCATCAGCATAAAGAGAAATCTTATGAAAGGTCTCATTCACAAGAATCCCATGAATATCTTTAGCTTCACGAAGAGCAACAGCAAGGGGTTCTAATATTAAGTTAAATAACAAAGGACTTAATGGCAACCCTATCTTGTTCCCCATGAAAGCTGAAAAAAAGGGGATCTACAGTTATTAGTAATAACAATAGCAATAGGAGTTTTATATATCATTCTAATACAATTATTAAAATTAATGCCAAAACCAAATTTCTCTAAAACATTAAATGAATATTTCCATTTGACTCGATTAAACGCTTTTTCAGCATCCAAAGAGACAACGCATTGTGGAGTTTTAAAAGAAGATGAATATATAATATTAAATAATCTCTGAGCATTTGAAAAGGAATAACAACCCTTTATAAATCATGTTTGATCTTTAAAAATAGTTTTACCCAAAATATTTTCCAACCAATTGGCTATTATCTTTGACAGGATCTTAGCATCAACATTCAATAATGAAATAGGTCTATATGAGGCACAACCAGTAGGAACCTTATCCTTTCTAAGAATTAAAGAAATAGAAGCCTCATAAAAAGTAGAGGGTAAATCACCTTTCACAAAAGAGTCCCTAAACATTTCCAACATATACGGAGAAAACAATTTTCCAAATTTTTTATAGAATTCTACAGGATAGCCATCAAGTCCAGGGGCCTTACAGATTGCATTGAAAAAATGGCTTTATGAGTTTCAGCTTCAGTAATTTGGGCATCAAGAGTTTTTTGATCCTCAACAGAAATTTGAGGAAAAGCAATCTTTTGTAAAAAAAAAGAGCATTCATTTCAGAAGAATGCACTGGAAATAGAGATTTATAAAGTTCAGTATAAAAATCTTGAAAAATCTTATTAACTACTTCATAATCCCAAACCAGGGTGCCATCTTTGCTACAGAATTTCATAATTTGCCTTTTGGCTCTGGCCATTTTAAATTGAGATGCAGGCAGTTTGTTATTTTTATCTCCAAACATATAAAATTGACTTTTTAGCTTAAGCATGTAGCCTTCAATAGGATTAGTTAATAATAAATTATATTGTGATTGAAGTTCCACCCTTTGTTTAAATAAGTTAATATCAGGGAAAAATATAAATATTATCTAAATCTTTAATTTGTTTTGAAATCTTATCTAATTCTACTGTCATAGTTGCATTGGGAGCTGACCCAAATGCAAGACACAGACACTGAACTACCAGGAACATGACTAGGCGTGAGAAGGAAGCAGGGGAAGAGAGGAAGAAAAGACGCTGGACGTGACACCGGCCCCGGACGAGACAAGGACTCCGGCCAGGGCTAGGATCTGCCTAGGATAGGGAACCAGGACATGGAACTGGGGACTAGGAGCCTGGGCTTGGACTCCGAGCCAGAGACTGGACAAGGACCCAGAACCTGGGTCTTGACTCGGGCTCGGACTCCAGAACTCAGCGAGGACAAGATGTGGTTACAGGACGAGGAGAGGCACAGGGCTGGATGTGAGACTCCTAGACGGGACAAGGGAACTTCAGCACAGGACAAGGGAATCCCAGAACCGGGCTGGGCAAGGTACTCCTGTGCCGGGCAAGGCACATAGTCAAGACAAAAACACAGATCCTTTGTCGAGGGAGAGACAACAGGAACATGGAACACCGAGTCGGGGCCCCTCCTTGGGTACAGGATGTAGGGCCGGGACTCATTACACAGAACACAGAGCCAGGACCCCTCCTTGGGTACAGGACGTAGGGCTGGGACTCATTACACAGAACACTGAACACAATGAGACAGTTCCCAATGCTAGATAGCAGCAAATGGCCGGACCTACCTATCAAAGGTGTGGACACAGAGAGGCAGATCCCAACACCAGGTGGTGACAAAACAGCTGGACCTACCTAGCAAAGGTATGGACATGGACAGACAGTTCCAAACAAGGTGAGGCAAGGCTCCAGGAGGAAGTTGAAGGGAAGGGATACAGACAAGAGGTTTGGGCAGGAACAATCCAGCAGCCTGAGGCTGAATCCTGAAGCTATTTATGAAGCCAGCCCAAACGAGAATCAGCTGCCTCAACAGAAACTGGGGAAACCCAGAAAACCTGGAATAAGGAACATGGACCGGACCATGAACCGGAATGTGGATTTCACAGATTGGACCATGACATCTACTTTAGTCTGTTTTTTAAGCTTAGCTGAATAAGAAATGATCTGACCACGTATAAATGCTTTAAATGTATCCCATATGATTAATTTAGACATAGCCCCTATATCATTAAAAAGAATTTTTTTTTTAAATCTGGGTTTCAATAGAACTAACAAAGTCAGAATTTTGCAATAATGTTTGGGATAGGCACCAAGGTGGCAGGCAAGGATGACATCATCAAATTTGAAAGACAAACTCAAAGGCACATGATCAGATATAGCAATAGTGTCATATTCACAATTCTTAACACTAGGCAAGAGGCAAGAGTCGACTATAATATAATCGATCCTCAAATATTTTCTATGAACATGTGAGAAAAAAGAATATTCTCTGTCATCAGGGTGTAAATATCTCCATAGTTCAATCAATCCAAAATCGGTCAAAACGGAATTAATAAGTGACGCAGAGCGATTTGGAAGTCGCTGATTGGTTGAGCTCTTATCAATCAAGGGATTTAAACAACAGTTAAAACCCCCACCCATTATCAACACATTCATTTAAATCAGGCAATAGAGCAAATACATTTTTTAAAAAAAGATCATCTAAGTTAGGAACATACAAATTGACCAAAACAACTTTTCTATTACAAATTACTCCTTTAGCAATTAAACATCACCCATTAAAATCTGACTTAATATCCTCTTGAAGGAACAAAATATTGGATTTAATAAAAATAGACACCCCTTTGAGAAGTAGAGTGAAATTGCAAACCTTTCCACGATCTGAAAATCTGTCTTGATCTCCCGCCCTGATATGCGTCTCTTGGGCAAAAATTATATCAAGCTGGAATCGATTAATGATTTTAAAAGTCATTTTTCATTTGATAGGATGATTCTAACCACGTACATTCCAACTTATTACATTACCATACTATAATTTTATTCTACTTTACACATGCGCACAGCACATACCAATACTGGATGATCATAAATGGCGGCGATGAAGAATACAACCACATAAAAAACACATATGCTCTGGAACCACCCAATGGAAAAAAAACCCTAACTCTAACTCTAATCCCACCCCTTCCCCCACAGCTCAGAAAAAAACAAGCACCCTATGATAGAAAAACAAACCCTAGACTGCTCTGAATGTCCAAAGAAAATTTGAAAAGGTTCTCTACCCCGCCCCCTAGTTAAAAAAAGATGAAATCCACTGACCTTGTAAGAGAAACAAGAAAGTCTCAACAGTTTACATTCCAGCACCTACACACTATCTCATGTTTATATTTAATCTTTTTAAACAAAGAGAAAACCAAAAAATTATTATCTCTTACAAAGAAAAACCAGCACCATTTTAAATTTAACATTAGATCCCCTAAAAAAGCTTTAAATTCATTTATAAGATGCTATAATATTCTATTATGTAAAAAACATACTAATATATTGAAAAGAAATTTAAAAAGATAAAGTTATTAAGATCTAAAATATATTACCTAGAGAAACCAAGCATATTATTTAATAACAAATCAACACTTTTTTTAAAAAAAAAGCTTAAAAAAAGCAAGAAGAAATGTTAATAGCATATTTAACCCAAGCAAATTTTCAAAACTACCAACTAATAATATTATACAAATAATTGAAACCTCTGCTAAGTATATATATAAAAAAAGAAAATAGCCCCATTAGTAGGAAAAACTACCAGTTAGTTAATTAAGAAAGAAACAAAGAAAACATCAAACCAGATATTAGGTTAAAGGAGTAAGTCCTCTTACCTTCTTTTTCTCAGTCGAATGTCCAAATAACCATTTAAACAGTCATACTTGAACCATGAATCTTCTTTCCAAAGCAAAATGATAATATACAGTAATGAAAAAGTCCCCTGATCTTCATAGATCAGCCTTCATAAATCTTCTTTCAGAAACGTTAATGCAGATAAGCAGTCTTCCAGACAGTTCAATCGACAGTTACAGCAGGTATGATTTGAACAAACACCAGTGCAACTTTAGGATCAAAAAATGTACGAGGAGGAGAATCAGGAGGAAAATCTTCCATTCTTGTTGGGTGACGCAAGGAAGGAAACAATTTCTTTTCATATGCCTGTTTCATTACCAGAGCAAATTTTGATCTTTGATGTCTTGAAGTAAATTATCTATGTGCTCTTTCTATAGTAGGCGGCTGCGATAGCACAGTAGGAAATAAGGTGTAAAAAAGCTTACCAAAGTAAACAGTTTCCATTTTTGATTCCTTCCTGCAGCCCAACAATTCATATATTCCTTTGGCGAGACCTAGTATCCAGGTCTATAACCTTATTTCGATATCTTTCCAAACAAGTTGTAGTTTCAAGCAATTTTTGCTTAGTTACCTTCCATTCCTCTTCATGTGTAATGACTTGAGTTTCCGGATCTTTAAGTTTTCCCAGAAATGACATCATTTCATTACTGTTCTTTTCCAGATGGTCTTTAATTGAATTCAGTGTCCGAGCCATATCTTTGGCCCACGATGGCATTTCATCAGATCTTTCCTTTTGCATCTTTCCTTTTCTGTTGCCTTTATCACTAGGTTCAGACAAGTTCTTCCCACTCTTCAAAGACATATTGTTCCCCTTCAAGAATCAGCAACTAAAATTTTTAAATTTGAAGTTTAAACTAAAGGGAAAGGAACAAAACTAGGGGCAGCACAGAAACTGCTGTTACTCCATTCACAGACAGTTGCAGATAGACTGATGACTTTTGAACAAATAGTTGATAAATACTCTCTTTCATATTCACACTTCTTACAATAGCTTCAAGTTAGACATTTCTTACAAAAATATTTAAGTAATTTTCCTTGCATATTAGAGGCTGACCTGTGAGATACTATTATGAGTATGAACCCTTTGATGAAGGGTTCCATTGGAAGAATCTATAATTTATTATTACAATGGGATAAGTGCCCTTTCTTTAAGATTAAACAAGATTGGGAAAAGGAACTTAATTTGACTTTTATAACGGAGGACTGGGTACGGATCTTGAAGTTGGTTAACTCTTCCTCGATTTGTGCTAGCCATTCATTGATTCAAGTTAAAATTGTACATTGTTACTACTTGATGAAGGAGAGATTGTCTAAAATCTTTCCTAATGTTGATAGTTATTGTAATAGATGTAAAACTGAGACAGCTACACTGACACATATGTTTTGGTCTTGTTCTATACTGGAACAGTTTTGGAAATCAGTTTATTCTATAATTTCTAAAGCACTTAAAATTAATTTACAACCTAACAAATTAACTGTGCTCTTTGGAATAATACCTCAAAATATCTGTGGTATTTCTTTGTCTGACCAACATGTTATTGCATTTGTTACATTGATAGCTAGGAGGGCCATTCTGTTGAAGTGGAAAGATACGTTGGCTCCCGTTCTGTCACAATGGTTCTCTCAAGTGATGTTATGTCTTAGTTTGGAGAAGATTAGAAGTTGAACCTTCAAACCTATGTTTGATTTTGAGAAAAGGTGGGGTTCATTTGCCCGTTACTACCATTTGAGTTAATTGATAGATTTCCTCCACGATCTAATTGTAAATTTTGGTATAATATTTTTTTGCTGCCGGTTTGATGTTTATCTTTAGAAGCTTTTTGTATGACGCATGGCTCCGGGGTTGAACGCCTAATGGGTTCTTCTTTTTCTCACTTTTTTCTTGCTTTAGTAGGATTTTTTTTAACTTTTCTTCTCTTTTCTTGTGTCACCATATTTTTCAATCCTTAATATTGTTCTTTTTCTCTTTTGAGACGTAGTAAGTGGTACTTACTTCGATGCACTCTTGTATTTTGGATAATAATAATAAAAAGATATGAAAAGAAAAGAAGGTATCAGCTTGCACTTTTTTGTAACTGCTAAGCACAGTGCTCAGCTCTGTATTGATAGACATTTTAAATGTCTGAAAATGATGCTCCTTACTTTAGTACCCAAGGCTGTGACTGTGGATTTTGGCTGTAAATGGGAATATTTAACAAGTGCAGCACATACTAGATGGGCAAAGGGGTCTGTTTCTGTGCTGTACTTTTCTATGATTCCTATCGGAGCCACATGAAAAGAGTCACCACATATTGGCGCCATCTTAACCAAATGTATATCCACCAATTCCTCTCCAATATGTTATCTAAAACTTTAACAATTTGTCTCAGGACAAATCCTCTAATATGGCAATGCCACGGAGTTTAAAGTTACTGACCCTCTCCTCCTCCAATTCTGCATGTCATAGAAGGCATTTACAAGAGACAATTTTGCAAGAAAGTAGTATTCATCCTGAGGGATCCCCCACCTCCTAGGCCATGTCATCTTCTCAATGCTGCCATCAGGCAGGAGGCAGAAGTGAAATGCCGCACTTCAACAACAGCTACAAAAAGGTCGTTTCCATTTATATATGAATGCCTAACACAATAAATTTGTACTTAATTTCCTTCAACTGGCCAGTGAAATGGTTTCTGCATTCTATCTAGCAATAAGCATTCTTGCTCACAACATCTCACTGATCTTTTTATAAACCTTTACTACTGTGATTCTTTTGCAAATCAGTTTTCAAAAAGGGAAAAGACAGATAATTTCTTGGGGAAATGAGTCTGAAGGGAAGAAAGTTTTTAAAGCAGATGAGAAACTGTAAATGTTGAGCAATAGATGGTTGAGGAAGTTTGGTATGGGCTCCCAAATTCTAAGAACTTTCTACAGGGGCACAATTGAGAGCATCCTGACTGGCTGCATCACTGCCTGTTATGGGAACTGTACCTCCCTTAATTGCAGGACTCTGCAGAGTGTGGTGTGGACAGCCCAGCGCACCTGTAGTTGTGAACTTCTCATGATTCAGGACATTTACAAGGACAGGTGTATAAAAAGGGCCCAAAGGATCATTGGGGACCCAAGTCACCCCAACCACAATCTATTCCAGTTGCTACAATCCAGGAAGCGGTACTGTAGCATAAAAGTCTGGACCAACAGGCTCCGGGACAGCTTCTTCCACCAGGCTATCAGACTGATGAACTCACACTGATTTGAGTGTCTTAATACATTGACTGTTCTATTTATTATAAATTATTATAAATTATTATGATTGCACATTGCACATTTAGATGGAGACTTAACATAAATATTTTTACTCCAATGTATGTGAAGGATGTAAGAAATAAAGTCAATTCAATTCCATAAACCATCTGTTAGAGGAATTCAGTGGGTCAAGCAACGTCTGTGCCAGGGGAGGGTGTGGAAATTGTTGCAATTTTGGGTCAAAATGCTAAATCAGGACACTCATAGCAGAGAAGAAACTTTAAGTGTTAGTATTGATATAGGAGATAAGAAAAAGTGCAACATTCTCTATGTAACATTGTAAAGACTGGAACAACACTCAAATGTCTTCAGGAAGATGAAGATTCAAGCGATATTAATTAGCAGCAATCTAACAATAAGCCGAGTGTTCCTGTGGTGGAGACAGATACAATAGAGATTCTTTGATAGGAACATGACCATGCAAAGAATGGAGGGATATGGGTAATATGCAAGCAGGAGGGATTAGTTGTCATTAGCTTAATTAGTTTGGCTCAACATCGTGGGCTGACAGACCTGATCCTCTACTAATGTATGTTCCTTAATTAAATGAGATGCATGCTGAGGCCCTAGAGGACTAATTGAACATTTGAACATTAGACACAAAATGCTGGTGGAACACAGCAGGTCAGGCAGCATCTATAAGGAGAAGCACTGTCGACGTTTCGGGCTGAGACCCTTCGTCAGGAAATTTGAACATTAGAAAGTTTTTGACAAGAACAGGCCATTCAGCCCAACAAAGCTTGCCAAATTCCTATTCACATCGTGTGTTGAAATAACTATCGAGTTTAGATTTGAAAGCCTCTAAGGTACTGCTCTCAACTACACAACTAAGGAGCTTATTCCAAACGTCCACAACTTTCTGCATAAAGAAATGCTTCCTGATAGTAATCTGAAATCTCCCCTTAACCAGTCACCACCTATGGCCCCATGTCCTTGATTGATTCATTTTAAAATAGCAGCTGGCATTCTTCTTACTTATACCTTTAATGATTTTGAACTCTTCTATCATGTTTCCTCTCATTCTACGTCTACCTTGGCAAAAAAGATTCAATTCTTTCAATCTCTCTTCATAGCTCATACCCTGCAGACCTGGATTGAGTCTCATCACCCTTCTCTGCTCTCCAGTGCCTTCACGTCCCTCACACAATATGGAGACCAAAACTATGCATACACAGTACTCAAGATGTGGCCTCATAAATGCATTATACAGCTTAAGGAGTAAGTCTTTTGACCTTGGACTCCACTAAGCATCTGATATAGCCCAACATTCTATTAGCCTTCCTAATTGCTTATGTGTATTGTCCAGATGTTGATAGTGATGAGTCTCCAAGGACGCCCAAATCCTTCTCATACAGTGCACTTTGTAACTCAAGACCCCCCCCCCCATTGTACATTTAAATCTAATATTTCGACTTCCTATATGTAATACTTTACATTTACTGACATTAAATTTCATCTGCCATTTCTCTGCCCGCATCTGGATTTTGTTTAGATCTAACTGTATTGACTCCACTACCTGAATGTTATCAGCCCATCCCCCTAAATTTGTGTCATTGGCAAACTTTACTAGTTTATTTATTATGTGCTTATCCAATCATTAATGCAAATGAAAAACAGCATCAATCCCAAAACCAATCCCTGCAGAACCCCACTTTTAACATCTTTTAAGTGTGAAAATGATCTTCTCACTATAACTCATTGGCTCAAAAACAGAAAACAATTCTGTACCCATTCGCACACTTTACCCTAAATCCCTACCTCCTGCAATTTGATTATTAATCTCCTATGGGACACCTTGTCCAAAGCCCTCTGAAAGTCCAAGTAAATTAAATCAACCATGCTATTGTCAAAAATTTTAGTTGGCTCTTCAAAGAACTCCAGTATATTAGTAAAACATGGTTCCCCTTTCTGACCCCATGCTGACTTTCTGCTAACATGCCTGTTCTTATCATCTGCTTCTCCACCTCATTCTTCATTATTGTTTCCGTTATCTTGCATGTGGAACATGTTAAGCTTGCTGGTCTACAGTTACTATGGTCAGTGTGGTCACTTTTACTACTGAAGTATTGAACAATTCTTTTAGATCTGAAAAAATATTGAAAGTATTAAAAAAATCAGCAATACGCTTCTCAACCTGCCTTTTGGCAATCCGAATTTCCCTCTTGAGTCTAGCTCTCATATTTTCATATGCCTGCTGTTAACATCATTACTATTTTCTCTATATTCCTTATATAGCTGTCTTTTCTTCAATAAATTTTACGTATATATTTATTCATCTATGAAGTTCATCTATTGTTTATATTGCTTCTCCCGACCTTGGGTATGAACATTTCCTCTGTGTATTACCTCTTTAAATTGACCCCATTGTTCCTCAACGGACTCAATGTCAAGCAGTTCCTTCCAGTTTACTTTACGAAGTCTTTGCCACATCTGCACAAACTTTGCCTTTCTGAAATTCAATTTAATGGCTTTGGTTTTTAATGCCATACTTTCCCAAAAGTACTTTGAGACTAACAATGTTATGATTATTTGTTCCTAAAGGCTCAACAATTTCCATATCAATTCTATCCTGATTGTTATGAATATCAGATCTAGACAGGCCTCCCCTTGTGTTGGTCATTAACATACGGGGTCAAAAACAATCATTCAATATTTGAGAAACTAAAGTCAGCTATAATTATACCATCATCCTCAGATATTGCTTTTTTTGATATTCTGCAGAGTTGTTTATTAATATCAATGTCAGCATTACGGGGTTGATAACATACACCCAATGTTTTTCCTTTATCCTTAGCTTTCAATTCTCACCCAGATATCTTTATTAAGTCTCAATTCATCTCCTACAATAAACATTCTCAAATGTTCAAATCCTCTTTTATGTACATGGCTACTCCTCCACCTTTACAACCTTTCCCATCTTGCCTTTAATACTATATTCATCACCATTCTTTGACGCCGACAAGGTTTCAGTTATTATTGTTATGTCATACTGATATGCACTTGTGTATAATTCCAACTCTTGGAATAGTACTGGTTGGTTGGGTTGCTGGGCACCAGTGCAACATTGGGTGTATATGGGGATCTGAGGGTGTAAATGGTCTCAAATCCTAGTCTGTTGTTAAGTTGTAAGTGGTGCAAACACCTACCATTTTTGGTACTGAAGATCCAAGCAGAAATAATGACCTAAAGAAATCAGGCCTTTGTTTTTAATTCTTGAAATTCCCTGTTTCATTCCAAATATATGGTGGAACTTATATTTAAAAAGAAACTGTAAAATCCTTGAGAAAGCTGTGAGGGAATGTAGGTCAGCAAGTGTGATATGTGAAGGGCTAATGTGAGTTAGGGTATGGATACCATTGTGAAGCACAATTTGATATCAAATAATGCCACTCTTCTCAGCAGAAAATCTGCTTCACATTGAGATAGATATCTGGCTGAACCAGAGAGATAGAGATATGCCTCGGGAAGACACTTAGTTTTAGGCAAATGGTCAGTGGGTGAGTGGAGAAGGGAAGTAGAGCATAAAAGAGATTACTGTGTGGAAAAGAGCTGAACAAGTTATTTGATAAGATTGCAAAACATTTTAATTACTTCGTGATTCCAATTCAAAGTGGAAAAGTGGAAAGAATAATGTAGAATAAAATATTAAACTTTAGCTCCTATCTTGTTTCAAACATATTCATGACTGTGCACGCTTCAGCAACTGGAAGGAAATGAAATTAATCACTGTAGGTTCAGTAAGAAACATTGTGTGCTCAATATCTGATAGAAAAAGGATCTAGTGCTTTCCCGGCATGTATGACAAATAAACTCTCCTTGGGCTTCCAGCTGGATACAGCTGTCAATTATAACATACATCTCAATGACCAACTCTGCCATCTTCATCAGGGATGAAGTGTGTCTGGTGAATGTCTGGTCTGGTGGTATTTATACTCCTGTAGTCTGTCCCTCCTGGTTGGTTAGTCCTCATCCAATCACCTTTTATACAATTGAATTCCTGTTCTTATTTAGAGTGAGACCTTTGCCTTTTGTTAAAATTCTTTTCTTCTAGTTCTATTTCAATGACTTAATTCACCAGGCAGTCCCAAAAGCCACTGGCACACCACAGTAGTTTTGCACCATCAAAGGCATGTTCAAACATTCTGCTACTGCCAATTTCTCCGGGCGACCCAAACAAGTTCACCTCCTGTGCTTCTCGATGCTGGTTTCTACCATGCATCCCATCTGGCCGATGTACGCTGCTCTGCATTCACAGGGCACCTTGTAAATGTCAGACAAACTGAGACCCAGCATAAGCTGTGACTTGAGCTTTCTTACGGGTTTGTAGATGGTATTAATCTGGCATTTCTTCAGGATCCTGAGATCCCTCCAGAAACTGCAGAAAAACCAGGAAACCTAACAACAAGGAGGAATCCATCGCTACTGCCCTTCTTCCCTATATTTCCATGGTTTCTGAAAGGATCGTCAAGAGCTTAACATCCAAGTATGCAGATTGTATTAAAAGGATGGGTAGGTAGGTAGAGGGGGAGGCATGGCTACAAAATGAAATCAAATCATTTGAAAGAGGTGACATAGAAGGAAGATGTTGAATTGTTGTAGGTAGAGCAAAGTGTAAAAAGACCCTGATGGGAGTTATATTCAGACCCCCAAACAGTATTGAGGATGTGGCCTGCATATTACAGAAGGAGGTAGAAAATGCTGTGGTGAGGAAGGAAAAGGCAATGCTAGCATTCATTTCCAGAGTACTAGAATATAAAAGCAAGGATATAATGTTGAGGCTGTGTAAAGCACTGGTGAGGTTTCAATTAGAGTATTGTGAAGAGTTTGGACCCCTTATTTAAGAAATAACATGTTGACATTGGAGAGGGTTCAGAGGAGGTTCATGAGATTGATCTGGGAATGAAAGGAGTATTATATGAACAGCAATTAAAGGCTCTTGTTTTTATATTCTAGTGTTCTTGAAATTAATGCTAAAATTGCACTCACCTTCCTCACCACAGATTCAACTTGCAAGTTAACCTTTAGGGAATCCTGCAAAAGGATTCCCAAATCCCTTTGCACCTCAGATTTTTGAATTTTCTCTCCATTTAGAAAATAGTCCAAGCTTTTATTCCTGCTATTAAAGTGCATGATCAAACACTTCCTGACACTATATTCCATCTGCCACTTCTTCACCCACTTTCCAAGCCAGTCTAAGTCCTCCTGAGCCTTTATGCTTCTCAGTACTACCTGTCCCTCCACCTATCATCAAATCATCTACAAACTTGGCCCCAAAGCCATCAATTTTGTCATCTAAATTGTTGACATATAATGTTAAAAGATTGGTCCCAACACAGACCCCTGTGGAACACCACTAGTCATCGGCAGCTGATCCTTTTATTCCTACTCTTTGACTCCTGCCAATCAGCCAATGCTCTATCAATGCTAATATTTTTCCTGTAATACCATGGGCTCTTATCTTATTAAGCAGCCTTGTGTGTGGCTGTCAAAAGCCTTCTGAAAATCCAAGTACACAATATCAACTTATTCTCCCTTATTTATCCTGATTGTTATTTCTTCAAAGAATTCCAACAGATTTGTCAGGCAAGATTTTTCCTTGAGGAAACCACGTTGATTCGGCCTATTTTATCATGTGCCTCCAAATACCCTGAAACCTTATCATTAACAATCAACTCCAACACTTCCCCAACCACTGAGGTCAAGGTAACTAGCCTATAATTTATTTTCTTCTGCTTCCCTCCCTTCTTGAAGAGTGGAGTGACATTGGCCTAAAACGATCCTGCTTCTTGCAGTGGACATGTCTATGACTGGATTTCAGCTTTCATAATCCTAATAGGAATATTTGATTATCCCCATTGAAGCTGCATGCAAAGTGTTGTCACTTCTTGATGCCATCTTATTATCAGAATAAAAATTAAAATAAAGTCTGAAGCATTTGGACGCAAGGGGTCCGCAGATGCTAGAAATCCAGAGCAATACACACAAAATGCTGGAGGAATTCGGCAGGTTAGATAGCATCTATCAATCTGTAGTTAGCTGCCTGACCTTTGAGTCCTTCCAGCATTTTGTGTCTGAAGCATTTGGAAGTGTCTCGGCTAGAATTTTCAAATGGATAACTGGTCTCATTTTCCACGCAAGGCCATTTATCTCAGAAGCCAAATTTTATCATGAAGCTAGTGAGGGCACTGGATTCTTCAAAAATTATGGCTGTAGTTACGTTTCAGGCTAAATCAAAGCAGCAGGGCCCTGGCCCAACACTGAGGAATGAGCCAATGCTTGGCCAGTTGAAGAGTCAGGCCAGACTGGAAAGGTAGAGCACAGCCCAAATCTAGGTAGTGGAGCCCAGGCCCAAGAGTGAGCAATGAGTCATTTTTTGGCCATTGTTGGAGCAGACGGGGTCGATTTGAACAGCAGGGCACAGGTTCCAGAGCAAAGATCAAGCCTATGTTTGGCAATTTAAGCATCAGGCCATATTGAAAAGCTGTGGTGACAGTGCAGGAGGCGAGGAACAGGCCGATGTCTGGCTTGCTGCTCCACAAGGTTTACTTGTCTCTGCACTGAACTGAGGCTGTAGCCTACAGCTAATGGGCTCCTGGACTGGCTGCAGTGATGAACTAGCTTGGTGGCTGTGGACTCACTTTCATGAACTTCAGTTCTGAGTGCTTTGTTAAATTCTTATTGTTTGCACATTTGTTCTTTTTCTCCCTTCTTTGGCTACTTGATGGCCTTTTTTAATGGGTTCTATTGAGTTTCTTTGTTTTGTGGCTGCCCGTAACAAGATGAATCTCAAGAGTGCATATAATATACAAACTTTGATAATAAATTAACTTTGAACTTTGAACTATGTGCTACAGAACCAACATGCTGATTTGTTACTGCACTACATCTACCTCGCAAAAAATTCCTCAGGTATTTCTGGTCCATATGAAACAATAACGAGCCTAGCACTCACCCATTGGCACTCAACATCATTATTTCCATCAACATGGGCAGAAACTGAACTAAGACAGACACACACACACACACACTGGAACTGCATGAGTAAATCAGAGACCCTGATCCTATTGGATGTTGTATGTTTTCAGACATACAACATTTTTTTTACTTATCCAGTAAAAAGCAGCCAATTTGATTGAAGCAACACACACAGAATGTTGGAGGAACTTCACCATCTCCAGTGGGATCCCACCATAAGCCCATCTTTCCTTTTCCCCCGCCAGTCCCTCCAACTTTTTGCTTTCCATAGGGATCGCTCCCTATGTGACTTCCTTGTCCATCTGTCCCTCCCCCTGATCTCCCTCCTGGCACTTATCCTTGCAAGAAGAACCTGCCCCTACACCTCTTCCCTTACTAACACTCAAGGCCCCAAGATGTCCCTCCAGGTGAGACAACACTTCACCTGTGAGTCTGTAGATGTCATATACTGTGTTCAGTGCTCCTGGTGTGGCCTTCTGTGTATTGAAAATACCTGACGTAGATTGAGAGACTGCTTCGCTGAGCACCTATGCTCCATCAGCCGGAAGAAGAGGCGGGATCTCCCAGAGGTCACCAATTTTAAATCCACTTCCCATTCCAAAAGGTCAATCCATGGCCTCCTCTACTGTCACGATGAGGTCTCACTCAGGCTGGAGGAACAACACTTTATATTCCATCTGGATAGCCTCCAACCTGATGGGCATGAACATTGACTTCTCTAACTTCTGTTAATGCCCCTCCTCCCCTTCTTACCCCATCCCTGACATATTTAGTTGTTTGTTTTTTAACTCTCTCTCGCTGCCCATCACCCTGCCTGTTCTCCATCTCCCTCTAGTGCTCCCCTCCCTCTTTCTTTCTCCCTAGGCCTCCCGTCCCATGATCCTTTCCCTTCTCTAGCTCTGTATCACTTTCACCAATCACTTTTCCAGCTCTCAGCTTCATCCCACCGCCTCCGGTCTTCTCCTATCATTTCACATTTCCCCTTCCCCCCACTACTTTCAAATCTCTTACTATCTTTCCTTTCAGTTAGTCCTGACAAAGGGTCTCGGCCCGAAATGTCGACAATACTTCTCCCTATAGATGCTGCCTAGCCTGCTGTGTTCCACCAGCATTTTGTGTGTGTTGTTTGAATTTCCAGCATCTGCAGATTTCCTCGTGTTTGTACATTGTCAATATGTCATTATGTACAATAAGGAATTAAATTAGCAAATAACTGCTTAACAAAGCTAAGCAATATATCAATAATAATAAGAAAAAATAAAGTGTTAAGAATATTTTTTTGAAAGAAAAAGAAGAAAAAAAGAACCCCTACTAACTGAAAAAAAACAACAACAAAAAAGCCCATTGGGAGCACAACCCCAGAGCTATACATCATACAAGCTTCCATAGAAAACACATCAATCCGCCAACTCAAACCCACTTAAAGAAAAAATCGGAAGTAAACCATATTAATTAACTCAAATCAGATGATGTTAGCAGGCGAATGAACCCCACCTTTTCTCAAAATCAAATCAAGGATCAAAAGTTCGACTTCTGATTTTCTCCAAACTAAGACATAGCATCACCTGAGAAAACCATTGTATCAAAGTAGGAGCAGAAGCATCTTCCCATTTCAACAAATAGCCCTTCTGGCCAATAATGTAACAAATGCAATTACATGATGGTCTGATGGAGAAATACCATTAATATATTGAGGGGTTATACCAAATAAAGCTGTCAATTTATTAGGTTGTAAATTAATTTTTAATACTTCAGAAATTGTAGAGAAAATAGACTTCCAAAAATGTTTCAATACAGAACACAGTAGCAGTGAAATCTTACAGAGAAACCATTACATTAGCAGTGAAATCTTACAGTGTTACACTCAGATTTCCAGCATTTGCAGATTTTTTCTTGTTTGTATTTGATCAAAGCTTTTTTCTCTCCAACACTGCTATCTCTTCAGTTTATAAGATTGTATTTACATTCATACTGTGTGTGCCCTTCAGATTCTCCTGATAGATTGCTTTTTCTAGTCGCGTGTTCTCCCATGGGTGAAATTTTCACATTACTAAAAGCTTCACTTGACACAAACCTTGATAATTTTTTATAAAAAGGGCACCTTGTTTTCACTCCATTGTAATCCTACTTTTGTCACATTCTCATTTGTTACAATCCATTTCAGTTTGAAATTTAATATGAAGTAGTAGTCTGCAATTAACAAAATCGATTCATTATAAGGGTTTAAAAATAATGAGGGGATGGCTAGCAGCTTTGGTTGTGGGATTGAGATTGGATATTGCTCACCTGTTCACAAGGTGGGAATGATCTCTATGTGGTGAGTATAGACACAGAGGCTTTCTCAAGCTCTTCTCAGCCAGCCAAAAGAACCAGCAGTAAGCTCCATGTGGGACATTAGTTCAGTCCACCTGCCCCACCCCCATAAGCACACTCAGCAAACCCAGTGACATTCCTGAAGTTTTCTGTGACCAATGTTGTCCACTAATGTCTACTTTAATGGTAGTATTATGCGTGTCAGGGTATCATGCATTCTATTTCCACTACAGAAGAATTAGAATCAAGTTCAGGCTGCTACTCCAGCACATTATTGAGAGAGTGTTGTACAATTAGAAGTGTAGTTCAGGATTGGAAGAACTCCTTAGCGCAGTTCTGAAAGAGAGTAATTATTCTAGTCCGTTAGCCAACATTTATTCCCCAATCAGCATTCACCAAAAAACCCCAGAAAACTTTACCTAACAAATTTGAAGTTACTAAGTAAATTTATAATCAAAGTACAGGTATGTATTCATATGTCTCTGAATACTACCCTGGGGTTTATTTTCTTGCAGGTATTCAGAAAGAGGTAAAATAGAATCAATGAAAGACTGCACACAAAGACTGCCAAATTGTGCAATACAAAAATAAACTAGTAATACTAATAAATAACTAATGCTGAAAACAAGTTGTTGAATCCTTGAAAGTGAGTTCAAATGTTGTGTACAATGATTGGTTGGTTCAGTGTTGTGGTGAGTGAAGATGTTTACGCTGATTCAGGAGCCTGATAGTTGAAGGATAATAACTGTTCCTGAAACTGGTGGTGTGGGACCAAGGCTCCTGGACCTCCTTCCATATGGCAATTGCAGGAAGAGAACATGGTCTGGATGGTGTGGGTCCTTGATGGTGGATGCTGCTTTGTGACCGCGCTCAATGGTGGGGAGGGCTTCTCCTTTGATGAACTGGGCTGCATCCACCAAGTTTTGTAGGCTTTCCCATTCTGAGATCCCCATACCAGACTGTGATGCAATCATTCAAGATACTCTCCACTGTGCCTCATTAGAAATTTGTCAGCATTTTAGATGACATACCGAATCTGTGCAAACTTCTAAGGAAGTAAGGGTGTAATTGTGCTTTCTTGGAAATGGCATTTATGTGCTTGTTCTAAAACAGATTCTCTGATATGATAATGCCCAGAAATGTAGAAGAATGGCTGAGAGGCAGGAGGCAGTGAGTGGGAATAAAAGGTGCCTTTTCTGGTTGGCTGCCAGTGACTAGTGGTGTTCCTCATGGGTCAGCATTGGGTCCTCTGATCTTCCATTGTCAATGATTTAGATAATGGAATTGATGGTTTTGTGGCAAAGTTTGCGGATGATACGAAGATAGGTGGAGGGGTAGGTAGTGCTGAGGAAGCAATGTGATTGCAGCAGGACTTAGACAAATTGGAAGAGTGGGCAAAAAAGTGGCAGATGGAATACAGTGTTGGGAAATGTATGATAATGCATTTTAGTAAAAGGAACAATACTGCAGACTATTATTGAAACCTACCAAATGTTGAAAGGACTAGATCGTTGTCGTCATCATTGTGGCTATCCCTCGAGGTCGAGGATGATAGTCTTCGTTTCGTTGATCTGTATATGGGCTCTCAAGTGGCTTATGAGTCCAATTTTGGCTTTGAAAGTTCTCCCACATTCAGGACAGGTAGTTCCAGATGGCAGATGGGGCTTTGGTTGTTGCTGCCTCTCTTTCTATTTTCTTCTCTTTTCTTCTAATTCTGCACACGTGCTGGCTTCAAAAATTGCTGTTCCTTCTTGGATGATGGTTTGCCACAGTTTCCTGTCCTTGGCATTGGTTTCCCAATTGATGATGTCCATGTTACATTTCTTCATGTTGGAGTTTAAGACGTCTTTGAATCTCTTCGCCTCTTTTACATTTGCCTTCTTTAAGCTGGGAGTAGATTTGTTTCGACAGACATTCGTCTTTCATCCGAACAACATGATCGCTTCATCTTAATTGGTTCTTGATGACGTAGGCTTCAATGCTTGTTGTTTTTGCTTCATCTAACACACTGACGTTGGTTCTTCTATCTTCCCAGCTGATATTTAAGATGTTTTGAAGACAGCGTTGATGGAACTTTTCAAGAGCCTTCAGATGTCATCGGTATGTTGTCCAGGTTTCTGATGCATACAGCATCATTGGGATTACCACTGCTTTGTACACTAATATTTTGGTGGCTGTTCGGATGTCATGATCATTAAAGACTAGTTCGGAGACGTCCAAAAGCTGTTCCAGCGCATTTTAGACGATGTTGGATTTCATCATTAAGGTCGACATTGGAGGAGAGGTGACTTCCAAGATACGGAAAGTGGTCCACGTTTTCCAGGGTTGTTTCACCAAGTTGAATTGTTGGTTCTATTCGATTTGTCTCAGTTGGTGAAAGTTGGTAGACGATCTGAGTCTTCTTGGAATTGATGGTAAGTCCAAGTTTCGTGTATGCATGGTTGCAGGCAGTCAGAATCTGTTGTAGGTGGTTTTCTGAGAGAGCTGCAACACTGTTGTCATCTGCGTATTGGAACTCAATGAGGGAACTCGTAGATGTCTTGTTTTTGGACTTGAGACAGGCAAGATTGAAAAGACTGCCATCTGTTCTGTAGACAATTTTGATTCCTGGGGGTAGGTTGTCCTTGATGATGTGGATGATTGTCGCAGTGAAGATGGTGAACAAAGTTGGGGCAATCATGCATCCCTGTTTTACTCCTGATCTGACTTTTAAAGGCTCACAGTTACTGTTGCTGACCATGACTGTGGCAAGCATACCATCATGGAGGAATCTCAGGATTCAAATGTATTTTTCAGGGCATCCATAGGTGGATAGGACATCCTATAGGAGTTCCCTCGATACCGAGTCAAAGGTTTTGGTGAGGCCATTGAATGCCATGTACAAAGGTTGAAGTTGTTCATGACATCTTTCTTGTAGTTGTCGCATTATGAAGATCATGTCGATTGCTCCATGTGATGGTCTAAAACCGGCTTGTGGCTCCGGAAGGATCTTCTCGGCTAAAGGCTTGAGCTGGTTGTTCATGATGCCGGTGAGGATCTTTCCTGCTGTTGCTAACAGGGAAATTCCACGATAGTTCCCACATTCGGATTGATCGCCTTTCTTTTTGTAGATGGTAATGATTGCTGAGTCTCTAAAGTCTGCTGGTACATCTTCATTTATCCAGATCTTTGTAAGAAGTTGATGCAGTTGGTAATGAAGCGGGTTACTTCCAATTTTGTGGACCTCGGTTGGTATTCCATCGAGTCCAGTGGCCTTGTTGTTTTTCAAGGTTTCAGTGGCTTCCTTGACTTCTTCAAGTGTTGGTATTTTGCTTAGGGAGTCGTCAACAGGCTGCTTTGGAATGTTGTTAATCACATTCCTGTCAAATGAGATGGTTTGATTTAGAGGATCTTCAAAGTGCTCCCTCCATCTAGAATTGATGTCAGCATTGCTCTTCAGGATGGTTGAACCATCTTTGATTTGAGAGGGGCTTGACCATGAGTGGATGGACCAAAAACAGCTTTAGTTGCGTTGAAAAAGCCTCGAGTGTCGTTGGTGTCTGCTATTTGTTGGATTTCCTGAGCTTTCTTCCTCCACCATTGGTTTTTCAGGTTTCGGGTGCTCTTCTGGACTGCAGCCTTGCATTCCTGATAGTGTATCCTTTTGGTAGCTGATTGTTGGTCATTTTGTAAGATGATGAAAGCTTTTCGCTTTTCATCGATGAGTTGTTGGAGTAGTTTGTCATTATCATCGAGCCAATCCTGATGTTTTTTCATCTTGAACCCAATTGTTTCTTTGCAGGAGGTGATGATAGCATTCTTCGATTGATTCCAGTGTTCTTCTACAGATGGTGGGATTTGCTGAGGCAGTTGTTCTTGAAGATTTTGTTGGAACTTCTGTACATAGTTGATGTCTTGACAGATGTCAACATTGAATTTCTTAATAGTGTTCTGATTTTGATGTTTCCTTTTGGGCCGAATCTTCATTCTCAAGATGAGTCGATGGTCTGTCCATTGCTCATTGGCACCAGTAACAGCTCTTGTTATCAGTACATCTGATTGGTTCCAAGATCTTACGATGATGTAGTTGATGAGGTGCTAGTCTTTGGAGCATGGATGCTGCCAGAAGACTTTGTGCCTGTTTTTCTGGTGAAATAGGGTGTTCGTAATCACCGGGTTGTGTTCAGCACATTTGGTGAGGAGGAGTGTTCCATTGGCATTGACCTTGCCAACTCCTTCCTTGCTTATTATTTCAGTCCAGATCCTATGACCTTTCCCAACTCTGGCATTGAAGTCTCCCAAGAGAATGATCTTGTCATTGTTGGGAACAGAGGATAGGACGTCGTCAAGTTGAGCGTTCATCTTTACTTTAAACTTTAAAGTTCAACTTTAAAGTTCATCTTTACTTCATCTTCAGCATCCAGAGTTGGAGCATAGGCGCTGATGATGGTGGCATGTTGGTTCTTGATGAGCTGGATTTGCAGAGTCATGAGACGTTCATTGATTCCCGGTGGTTGCTCTGTCAACTTCTGAAGTAGGCAGTTTCGGATGGCAAAACCTACTCTATGGATCCTCAGTCATTCAGGATCAAGTCCTTTCCAGAGAAAGGTGTATTGACCTTGCTCTTCCTTTAGTTGCCTTTCTCCAGCTCTGCGGGTCTCACTCAGAGCAACAATGTCAAAGTTGAATTTTTGGAGTTCCCGGGCAACAAAGGCAGTTCTCCTCTCTGGTCGGTCTGAGTTTGGGTTATCCATCAGAGTTTGTATATTCCAGGTTCCAAATTTCATAGTTTCACTTCTCGATGTTTTTCGTCCACATGATGGTGATTCCTCTGGATGCGGCTTTCCAGACAGGATGGAGTGAAGCAGACTATTTTTAGGGCACCTTTTCTAGCCCCTTCCCAGTTCAGGGTGAGCAGAGTGGATCCTAAATAGGGCTGCTCAAATGTGAATATTGCTACCGAACAATTTTCCTGCTTCTGTCCAAAAGTTGAGCGACTGACTCAAGTATTCACCGCTTTTGAGCTGGTTCTTGACTAGGGGCTTCCAGCCATCACATTGCCTGCTCCTGTCACCCTCCCCCGATCGTCAAAAGACTTGAAGATGTGGCCCACAGGGCGAAGACGCCTGTGCATGTATTTGTTTAATGTGTACTTGATGTTGCACTCCAAGAAGCACACGATACTTCACAAATCAACCAACTAATTCCAATGGCATGGAAACCATGACGATTGGAGCTGATGGATTTGTTGCAGCCTTCATCCGCCTTCACAGCCGTTGAGTTCAAATCAACTTTGTCTGCCTTATCCACTGCTGAGGTCTTGGTGGGACTGTTCTTTGTCAGGGATCTCATTCTCGACCTTACCACCATGGATTGTCACCTTGTCATGGTGGAGAATCTTATGTGGTCCTGAGATCCCGAGAGCGATGCCATCTGGAGCTATGCTTCTGGTAGGGTCAAAGGATTAGGTAGGGTGGATTGTGCTCACCCATCTTTCCTTTCCTCCAACCAACAACTTCACATATAGGTTTCTTTTTCCTCATGTACCTCCCATTTGGTTCTAAATGTCATTCACCTTTCCCTTCTCCTCATCTTTACTTGTCAGAGTCCAGCTCTGGTGTTCCTACTTATCTCCTTCTAGCAGCTGTGCCCTGCCTTCACCCTCCCATCCCTCTATCAGCAATTTTCATCCTTCTTTCCTCTCTCTTTATCTGACCCAATCTATCATTTACCTACACAGTCTTCCAACTCCACCTCCACTCACCTGCCCTACCTTCCTGTCATGTTGCACCCCTCAGTGCATCAATCACCTTGGAAACTCTTCTTGCCTCTGTACAGGCCATCTCATCTCTCCATTCTCAGCCCTGATTCAGGGCTTTGGTTTGAATATTCACAATGTCTTTCTCCCCCACAGATGCTGCCCGAGCAAATTATGTGTTGCTGCAGATTCCAACATCTACCATCTCTTCTGTCTCCGTGGTGCTTTGTACATTTTGTTCTTCTTTTAAAGAGTTTACGCTACTAAATATAATCATCATTAATATCAAATATGTTTTTCTTTTATATTGATGTTTCTTTCTTTATATGTATTTTTACTATGGATGGTTTATTTATGAAATACAAAACGTTAGGCTCCCATTCAGTGGCCCAGAACCATCTACTGGTCAGCTCCTATTGTTCCAAATGTAGTGGTCCACTTTCTGAGAAAACTTGCCATTTACAGATATATTCCTTGCCCCATATCCCTTACAAATCTAAGGAGATTAATAGTTACTGTTTTCAGAAGAGTAGAATGAAATAACTTGAACAGTCCACAGAAAGAGTTAATTCACAACAAACTGTCAGAACAACTTTACTGTGCTCACTTTGTGAATTACACAAAATGTTACATCATCTTAGGATCTCTGACTGTCCACTGACTTCTGATCAGTTGTCATTTGTCAACATACTTGCCTCATGTAACTGATACTTAGACAGGTAATGGTAGTGTTGCTTCACAGTAAAGGAACAATAAAATAATGCAAAGACAGCGTATGATAGAATCTGAAGGAACTGTAATTAAAGTACTAGATTGTTGTACCAGCTATCTTCCCTCTTCCCTTTCAGTCCTGATAGAGCATCACAACTCGTCAGCCTGAAAAGTAACATTCCTTCCCACCTCTACACACAACCCACCCTCAATACTGCTCAACCTGTTGAGTTTTTCCAATTTCATTATGCTATGACAATATGTTTTGTTAATTATTAAGTGATTAACTCTCAGTTCATAGAATTATAGAGACACAGAAAGTACAGCACAAAATCAGCCCTTCGGGCTATCTCATCCATGCCGAACCATTTAAACTCCATTGACCTGCATTGCTCTCCATACAGCTGCCACCATGTACCTATCCAAACTTCTCTTAAATGTTGAAACTACGTTCTCAAGCATCACTTGGACTGGCAGCTCATTCCACACTTTCATAACCCCCTAGAGTGAAGAAGTTTCCCCTTATGTTCCCCTTAAACTTTTCACCTTTCACCCTTAACCCATGACATCTGCTTGTAGTCACCCAATTTAAGTGTAAAAAGCCTGCTTGCATTTTCCCTGTCTCCACTCGGTCTTCAACTTTCAAAGGAATAAAGTCACAACATATTCTGTAATATATGGATCTATTTTTAGTGCAAATACTCCCCTTAGCACGAATTATTGACTGACAACTTCATCAAGTGCAGTAATCTGTTGTTCTCTCTCTGCAAACTGATTATACCAGTTAACCCCGTTTCCACGTGTGTGTGTGTGTATTTTTATTTAATTAATATGTAGTTGTACAGACAAAGAGGTGAAATCATCGACAAAGTCAGCATGGATTTGTGAAAGGAAAATCATGTCTGACGAATCTTATAGAATATTTTGAAAATGTAACTAGTAGAGTGGATAGGGGAGAGCCAGTGGATGTGGTATATTTGGATTTTCAAAAGGCTTTTGACAAGGTCCCACACAGGAGATTAGTGTGCAAACTTAAAGCACACAGTATTGGGGGTACGGTATTGATGTGGATAGAGAATTGGTTGGCAGACAGGAAGCAAAGAGTGGGAGTAAACGGAACCTTTTCAGAATGGCAGGCAGTGACTAGTGGGGTACCGTAAGGCTCAGTGCTGGGACCCCAGTTGTTTACAATATATATTAATGATTTAGATGAGGGAATTAAATGCAGCATCTCCAAGTTTGCGGATGACACGAAGCTGGGTGGCGGTGTTAGCTGTGAGGAGGATGCTAAGAGGATGCAGGGTGACTTGGATAGGTTAGGTGAGTGGGCAAATTCATGGCAGATGAAATTTAATGTGGATAAACATGAGGTTATCCACTTTGGTTGCAAGAACAGGAAAACAGATTACTATGTGAATAGTGGCCGATCAGGAAAAGGTGAGATGCAACGAGACCTGGGTGTCATTGTACACCAGTCATTGAAGGTGGGCATGCAGGTACAGCAGGCAGTGAAAAAGGCAAATGGTATGTTGGCATTCATAGCAAAAGGATTTGAGTACAGGAGCAGGGAGGTTCTACTGCAGTTGTACAAGGCCTTGGTGAGACCACACTTAGAGTATTGTGTGCACTTTTGGTCCCCTAATCTGAGGGAAGACATTCTTGCCATAGAGGGAGTACAGAGAAGGTTCACCAGATTGATTCCTGGGATGGCAGGACTTTCATATGAAGAAAGACTGGATCGACTAGGCTTATAATCACTAGAATTTATAAGACTGAGGGAGGATCTTATTGAAACGTATAAAATTCTAAAGGGATTGGACAGGCTAGATGCAGGAAGATTGTTTCTGAAGTTGGGGAAGTCCAGAACGAGGGGTCACAGTTTAAGGATAAAGAGGAAGCCTTTTAGGACTCAGATGAGGAAAAACTTCTTCACACAGAGAGTGGTGAATCTGTGGAATTCTCTGCCACAGGAAACAGTTGAGGCCGGTTCATTGGCTATACATAAGAGGAAGTTAGATATGGCCCTTGTGGCTAAAGTGATCAGGGGGTATGGAGAGAAAGCAGGTACAGGGTTGGTCATGCACTTTACAGTTGGTTGATGTTCATGGATCCTTGTGGCTAGCCTTCTCCTGGTTTGCTGCAGTGCTTGTTTTGGATTTTGCAGACCACATTGGTCTTGTTTAAAAGTTTGGCTCATTCGTTGATCTGCCGGTACTCTTCTCACCATTGCTGTTGGCTTGTGTGCAACTGAAATTCTATGTTTTTGGAGGAGTCAAAGTTCACCACAGAGCCAATCAGTAACAAAACCTCCTCTCCATATGGCAATTGAGTTTCTGAAATGATGTCTAATCAGCTGATTGAAAAGTAAATAAAGGCCAAGCATTTGGAAAAATTAACACATTCAATAACACACTAACAATGTGTCCTTGCATGATGATGAAATGTCAATTCAATACCAATATCAGAGAACAACTCAACCCAACCATCTCCACTACTTCCCTTATCTCCTGTGCAACCACACCCATGATTTTGTCCTCAGTAAAAGGGAGATATACTTGTTAAAAATCCCACCCATCTCCTGCAGCTCAAGACATAGGTGCCCTGTTGATCTTTATGGGAAGCTATTCTCATTTGCTCTTACTACAGTTAAAGAACCTTTTGGGTTTTTCCTTGCCTGATCCATTTCATACTCTCTTTGCCCTCTGGATTTTACTCAAGAATATTCTTAATCATTTGAAACTTGAACCTGGGACCAGTTCTGTCCCTTTCCATAACTGATTTAAAACCCTTGCTACTCCAAGAACATTGGGTACTGCAGTCTACTCCATCAGATGATTAGAGTAGCTGGACTAGTGTTGCCAGTGGAGCTGTCTGAGGCCCAGATGGTGGGGCAGGAACCGATCAAGGCCAGGATGGTGGAGAAGGAGTCAGCCGAGGCCAGGATGGTGGAGAAGGAGTCGGCCCAGGCCAGGATGGTGGAGAAGGAGTCGGCCCAGGCCAGGATGGTGGAGAAGGAGTCAGCCGAGGCCGGGATGGTAGAGAAGGAGTCAGCCGAGGCCAGGATGGTGGAGAAGGAGTCGGCCCAGGCCAGGATGGTGGAGAAGGAGTCGGCCCAGGCCAGGATGGTGGAGAAGGAGTCAGCCGAGGCCGGGATGGTAGAGAAGGAGTCGGCCGAGGCCGGGATGCTGGGGAAGGAGTCAGCCGAGGCCGGGATGCTGGGGAAGGAGTCGGCCCAGTCCAGGATGGTGGAGAAGGAGTCGGCCGAGGCCGGGATGGTGGAGAAGGAGTCAGCCGAGGCCGGGATGGTGGAGAAGGAGTTGGCCCAGGCCGGGTTGGTGGAGAAGAAGCCAGATGGTGAAAGTATTCTGTCATCATCAAGTCAATTCGGAACAAGAAAGCAGCGGGAGAACACCTAAGGATTTCTAGCAGGAAGACATTTTGAGTTCTCGGGGGAGGAGAGAGGCCAGACTGCGCAGGCCTGTGACGTCCGCCAGTTGAACGCAAACAGTTTAAAAAGAAGGCAGCCATATCCAGCGGGCAGTGGAGTGAGAGGCAGTAGAGTGAAAGGGCTTTGGCTCCACAGGCTTCGGCGGTAACAGGAAGAGGTGAGGCAGTTGTTGATTGCTAAAGGAGGTAGTATGTGTGTGAGGCCAGTTTTCTGTGGTCGGGTGTCAGATGTGAGAGCTTCTGGAGTCTCCTGGTGTCCCGGACGGCCACATTTGCACCCGGTGCATCGAGATGCAACTCCTAAGGGACTGTGTTAGGGAACTGGAGCTGCAGCTCGATGACCTTCGTCTGGGTAGAGAGAGTGAGGAGGTGATAGAGAGGAGTTACAGACAGGTGGTCACTCCGGGGCCATGGGGGACAGAGAAATGGGTCACAGTCAGGAGAGGGAAGGGGAAGAGTCAGGTACTAGAGAGTACCCCTGAGGCTGTACCCCTTGACAATAAGTACTCCTGTTTGAGTACTGTTGGGGGGGACGGCCTACCTGGGGGAAGCAACAGTGGGTGTGCCTCTGGCACAGAGTCTGGCCCTATGGCTCAGAAGGGTAGGGAAAGGAAGAGGAGTGATAGGGGACTCTATAGTAAGGGGTTCAGACAGGTGATTCTGTGGACGCAGGAAAGAAACTCGGATGGTAGTTTGCCTCCCAGGTGCCAGGGTCCGGGATGTTTCTGATGACGTCCAAGATATCCTGCGGTGGGAGGAAGAACAGCCAGAGGTCGTGGTACATATTGGTACCAATGACATAGGTAGGAAAGGGGAAGAGATCTTGAAAGAAGACTACAGGGAGTTAGGAAGGAAGTTGAAAAGCAGGACTTCAAAGGTAGTAATCTCAGGATTACTGTGCCACACGACAGTGAGAATAGGAATAGAATGAGACAGAGGATAAATGTGTGGCTGAGGGATTGGAGTAGGGGGCAGGGATTCAGATTTCCGGATCATTGGGACCTCTTTTGGGGCGGGTGTGACCTGTACAAAAAGGACGGGTTGCACTTGAATCCCAGGGGGACCAATATCCTGGCGGGGAGGTTTGATAGAGCTGTTGGGGACAGTTTAAACTAGTTTGGCAAAGGGTGGGAATCAGAATGTGAGTGCAGGGATTAAGGTAGAAGGACAAGGGCATGATGCTAAGAGTTCTGAGTTGATGAGGAAGGACCGGCAGGGGACAGAACATAATTGTAGCCAGTTAAACGGGTTGAAATGTATCTATTTCAATGCTAGGAGTATTAGGAACAAGGAGGATGAACTTAGAGCATGGATTAGTATGTGGAACTACGATGTTGTGGCCGTTATTGAAACTTGGTTGGAATAAGGGCAGGATTGGATGATGCAGGTCCCGGGGTTCAGGTGTTTTAAAAGGAATAGGATGGGAGGTAGAAAAGGGGCGGGGGGGAATGGCATTGCTGGTCAGGAATAGTATCACGGCTATAGAAAGGAAGGACGCTGCAGAAGGAGTGTCCACGGAGTCAGTCTGGGTGGGAGTCAGAAATAGGAAGGGATCAATCACTGTGCTGGGAGTAGTCTATAGGCCCTCAAATAGCCCTCGGGACACCGAGGAGCAGATAAGCAGGCAGATTTTAGAATGGTGCAGGAAATACAGGGTAGTAGTTATGGGTGATTTCAACTTCCCTCACATTGACTCGCACCTCCTGAGTGTAAGGGGGATAGATGGGGCTGAATTTGTCAGGTTTGTTCAAGAAGGATTCCTGACACAGTATATGGACCGGCTGACGAGAGGTGAGGCTATACTGGATCTAGTTCTGGGTAATGAACCTGGTCAGGTGACAGACCTCTTGGTGGGGAAGCATTTTGGTGAGAGTGACCACAACTCCCTTAGCTTCAGCATAGCTATGGAATGGGATAAAATCAGACAAAATGGTAAAGTGATTAACTGGGGAAGGGCTAACTTTGAAGGGATGAGGCAGGAACTAGCGAGAGTAAATTGTAAACAGATGTTCAAAGGGGAAAGTACAGAAGTAATGTGGGAGAAGTTTAGGGACCACTTGAGCTGGGTTCAGGATAGAAGACTGAGTACAGGATTAATAGTCAGTTATTTAAGAGTGTGGATGAACAAAGGGACCTTGGGGTTCAAATCCATATGTACCTCAAGATCGCTGCACAGGTTGATAGGGTAGTTAAGAAGGCCTATGGGATGCTAGGCTTCATTAACAGGGGTATTGAGTTCAAGAGTAGAGAGGTCATGTTGCAACTCTACAAATCTCTGGTGAGACCACACTTAGAGTATTGTGTTCAATTCTGGTCACCTCATTATAGGAAGGATGTGGAAGCTATGGAGAGGGTGCAGAGGAGATTTACCAGGATGTTGCCTGGATTGGAGAACAAGTCATATGAAGCAAGGTTAGCAGAGCTGGGACTTTTCTCTTTGGAGTGTAGAAGAATGAGAGGGGACTTGATAGAGGTCTACAAGATTATGAGAGGCATAAATAGGGTGGATAGTCAGTACCTGTTTTCCAGGGCACCAATAGCAAACACCAGAGGGCATATGTACAAAATTAAGGGAGGGAAGTTTAGGGGAGACATCAGGGGTAAGTTTTTTACACAGAGGGTTGTGACTGCCTGGAATGACTTGCCCGGGATGATGGTGGAGGCTAAAACAGGGGTATTTAAGAGCCTCTTGGACAGGCACATGGATGAAAGAAAAATGGAGGGTTATGGGGTAGTGTGGGTTTAGTACTTTTTTTAAGGATTATATGGGTCAGCACCACATCAAGGGCTGAAGGGCCTGTACTGTGCTGTAGTGTAGTGTTTTTTTTAATAAGCCCTGGAACTTCATCTGCTGTTCACCTGCAACTCCTAGATTCAGCTTTTGCCACCATGGAAGATGGTGATGAATTTTCAATCACATTCATAAACATGGGTGAAAAGCCGTCTGCCTACCTAGGCGGTTACAGTTATTGTTGACTCTGACTGTAAAGTGAGTTGGAGTTGCGGGAAGTGAGATTAACAAGCAGTTTTGTAGGGGATGTTGTGACCACTCCCAAATCTTAGTGCTGCAATTGGAACAGAAATTACAAAACCCACCAAACTATTGACATTTCTACGCACTGAGGAAGACAAGCATGCTTCCAGAACCACATACATGAAACAGCAATTAGGATCAGTGAAACCGCTTGCTGTTATACAGACACAGACCGCAAGTGCCTGTAAAGATGTAGCACGGTGAACTTCAGTTACTTCTCAATTGACTAAAGAAATTTCCGAGCTTCAAAGTTAACCAGCTACTCTACAAACTACAAAACAGCAGAAGGTAAAAGCCAGCTGAAAGACAGCAGGTGATATGCCACCAAAAGGAAAGACTGACACAAAGGATAAACAAGAGTCCACAACCACTAACAAACAGCCAAGTGTATAACCAAAACCTTGGTACTGTTTTAAATATGGTGAAGATGGGCACACAGCCAGCTCTTGCTGTTATGAACCCAATCCGGCATTAGAAGCAGAAAACAGAATGCAGCTTGAAAAGAGACAGAGTGCGAGGGAGTCATGTCATGGTACTCCTAAGCTTTATTTTAAGCTATAAGTTTATACTGACTTGGAACTGGAACAGAGGTTAACCATAATACTTAAGAATAAGAGTTTAATTCATTTTCTAACTAACTAGGGATAAAGAAAGGCAAATGTTAAACCTTTAAATAGGGAATAACCCTGGATCTGATTAGTTAGCAAAAATGGAGTAATAAAGGTTATTCTAATGAATATCACTGATTCTAACTCAAAAGGAATTTGACTTTCATTTGATATCTGAGATTTGGAACTTAAGACAGAATGTTGGAATTTTGAATTGTACTTACTCATGTAAATACTTTGTACATATATTGCTACTTTTTTATAAACAAAACTTACTTCTAGATGTGTGTGTGTGTGTGTTTTATTCACTGCTTCCTTCTAATACCTGGAGCTCTGATAGTCCTCTAGCACCAAGTGTAGTACTTGTAATTAGATTTTCCCAAAAAGAGTGTGGCGACTAGTCACATGAGATGAGACAAGCACTACACAGGTGTTACATATCGACATTTAAAATGTCGATATCCACAGGTCAGGTGCCGGAGGATTGGAGGATAGCTCATGTAATTCCGTTGTTTAAAAAAGGCTCAAACAGTAAGCCGTGAAATTATAGGCCGGTAAGTATGACATCGGTAGTAGGTAAATTATTGGAAGGAATACTAAGAGATAGGATCTACATGTATTTGAATAGACAGGGACTTATTAGAAACAGTCAGCATGGCTTTGTGCGTGGTAGGTCATGTTTAACCAATCTATTAGAGTTTTTCGAGGAAGTTACCAGGAAAGTGGATGAAGGGAAGGCAGTGGATGTTGTATACATGGACTTCAGTAAGGCCTTTGACAAGGTCCTGCATGGGAGGTTAGTTAGGAAGATTCAGTCGCTAGGTATACATGGAGAGGTAGTAAATTGGATTAGACATTGGCTCAATGGAAGAAGCCAGAGAGTGGTAGTGGAGGATTGCTACTCTGAGTGGAGGCCTGTGACTAGTGGTGTGCCACAGGGATCAGTGCTGGGTCCATTGTTATTTGTCATCTATATCAATGATCTAGATGATAATGTGGCAAATTGGATCAGCAAATTTGCTGATGATAGAAAGATTGGAGGTGTAGTGGACAGTAAGGAAGGTTTTCAAAGCTTGCAGAGGGATTTGGACCAGTTGAAGGAATGGGCAGAAAAATGGCAGATGAAGTTTAATGCGGCCAAGTGTGAGGTATTGCACTTTGGAAGGTCAAACAAAAGTAGAACATACAAGGTAAATAGTAGGACACTGAGGATTGCAGTAGAACAGATGGATCTGGGAGTACAGATACATAATTCCCTAAAATTGGTGTCACAAGTAGATAGGGTTGTAAAGAGAGCTTTTGGTACATTGGTTTTATAAATCAAAGTATTGAGTATAAGAGTTGGAATGTAATGGTGAGGGTGTATAACAGACAGACAGACAGACATACTTTATTGATCCCGAGGGAAATTGGGTTTCATTACAGCCGCACCAAGAATAGTGAAGAAATATAGCAATATAAAACCATAGATAATTAAATAATAATAAGTTAATCATGCCAAGTGGAAATAAGTCCAGGACTAGCCTATTGGCTCAGGGTGTCTGACACTCCGAGGGAGGAGTTGTAAAGTTTGATGGCCACAGGTAGGAATGGCTTCCTATGCCGCTCAGTGTTACATCTCAGTGGAATGAGTCTCTGGCTGAATGTACTCCTGTGCCTAACCAGTACATTATGGAGTGGATGGGAGTCATTGTCCAAGATGGCATGCAACTTGGACAGCATCCTCTTTTCAGACACCACCGTCAGAGAGTCCAGTTCCACCCCCACAACATCACTGGCCTTACGAATGAGTTTGTTGATTCTGTTGGTGTCTGCTACCCTCAGCCTGCTGCCCCAGCACACAACAGCAAACATGATAGCACTGACCACCACAGACTCGTAGAACATCCTCAGCATCGTCCGGCAGATGTTAAAGGACCTCAGTCTCCTCAGGAAATAGAGATGGTTCTGCCCCTTCTTGTAGACATTGGTGAGACCGAATTTGGACTATTGTGTGCAGTTTTGGTCACCTAATTACAGGAAGGATATTAATAAAGTTGAAAGAGTGCAGAGAAGGTTTACAAGGACGTTGCCAGGACTTAAGAAACTGAGTTACAGAGAAAGGTTGAATAGGTTAGGACTTTATTCCCTGGAGTGTAGGAGAATGAGGGGTGGTTTGATAGAGGTATATAAAATTATGATGGGTATAGATAGAGTGAATGCAAGCAGGCTTTTTCCACTGAGGCCAGGGGAGAAAAAAATCAGAGGTCATGGGTTAAGGTTGAAGGGGGAAAAGTTTAAAGGGAATATTAAGGGGGAGGGCTTCTTCCCACAGAGAGTGGTGGGAGTGTGGAATGAGCTGCCAGATGAAGTGGTGAATGCGGGCTCACTTTTGACATTTGAGAAAATCTTGGACAGGTATATGGATGAGAGGGGTTTGGAGGGATATGGTCCAGGTGCAGGTCAGTGGGAGTAGGCAGAAAAATGGTTTGGCACAGCAAAGAAGGGCCAAAAGGCCTGTTTCTGTGCTGTAATGTTCTATGGTTCTATACGGCTTGAATGATGATTAAACTTGATCTGATTTGAAAAGAACTACAGCCACTGGTCCCAAGGTGCTTTCCCGCTAATACCTGAAGTCACTTGCTCTGCCCTAATACTCAATTGTGGGTCGGGCTTTGCCCTTTCTCCAGTAGGGCCCTCTATATATTGCCTGAGGAAACTCTTCTAATGTACTTATAAAATTGCACACCATCTAAATCCTTAACACTATGGCAGTCCTAGATTAAAAAGTTCAAAGTTCATAGTAACATTTATTATCAGAATACATCTATGTCACCGCATACAAAATTCCCTTTTATAAAATTCCCTTTTATGAAAACACCCTGATTCCTGCCCCCCACGCCCCCCCACCCCCCCCCCCCACACACACACACACGCACACAACCTGCCTGAGTGCTTGTGCTTCTAATTCCCTTTGACTATTTGGAGGCCAACAACAAAACCACAACAAGGAGTTCATCTGCTTCATATTTCTCAGCTTCACCCAAAAAGCATCAAACATCTACAGGGGGAAAGCCAGCAGGTCAGGCAGCGGCAGCATCTCCAGTGGGAAGGGATCTGTTGACATTCTTAGCTGAAACACTGCATCATGTCTAAGGCTGGAGATGGAAGGTAGTCATTAAAAAGAGGAGAGAAGAGTGGTGAGACAGGATATGGTTGATCAAGCAAAGGTGGGAGAGTGTGAAGAATAATGAGCAGAGAAGGTTGGGTGGAGTCAGAGTCATAGGGTTATACAGCATTAAACAGGTCCTTCATCCCAACTCTTCCATGCTGACCAAGATGCCTGTCTGAGTAGTCCCATTTGCCAATGTTTGAGCTGTATCTCATCTTCATCTATATGACTATCTGACTTTTGTTGGTATATCTCCACTACCTAGAACAGTGTATAGGAGAGTAAGGATCACCGCTGTCTTGTTTGGAGCCAGACCTGAGGCCATGATACCTCTTCTAATTTTATATATTCCTGAGATTTTGAAAAAGCCCATTTTTGGCCATTTACATTTTTGCCTATTTATAATACAATTTAATCCCCAAAATTCTGTTTCTTGTTGTCTATTCTCCTAACATGACAAATAACTCTCCCCATATTTTCCAACTCAGGTACATACCAAAGGCAATTTACAATGGGTAAC
Organism: Hemitrygon akajei; assembly: GCF_048418815.1. Lineage (NCBI taxonomy): Eukaryota > Metazoa > Chordata > Chondrichthyes > Myliobatiformes > Dasyatidae > Hemitrygon > Hemitrygon akajei. The sequence continues at coordinate 70,972,443 of NC_133125.1, forward strand.
ATCAACCTGTACAAGGTGGGAGGAAGCCTATAATACACAGGAGCAGAATTAGGCCATTTGGCCCATTGTGTCTGTTTCACCATTCAATCATAGCTGATTTATCATTCCCCTCAACCTAATTTTCCTGTCTTCTCTCCATAATCAAGAATATCCTTTCTAATCAGGAACCTATCAACCTCTACTGTAAATATACTCAATAACTTGGTTTCCAACAAAGTTTGCAGCTATGAATTCCACAGATTCAGCACCCTCTGGCTAAAGAAATTCCTCATCATCTCTGTTCTAAAAGGATGTCCTTGTATTGAGGCTGTGCCCTTTGGTCTTGGACTCTTCTTATTGGAAACATCCTTTCCATGTCCACTCTATCTAGACCTTTCAATATTTAATAGGTTTTAATCTGATTCCCCCTCATTCTCCTATACCACAGCGAGTAAAGAACGTAGAACATAGAATAGTACAGCACATTAAAAGGCACTTCAGCCCACAAGGTTGTACCGACCCTCAAACCCTGCCTCACATATAACCCCCCACCTTAAATTCCTCCATATACCTGTCTAGTAGTCTCTTAAACTTCACTAGTGTAACTGCCTCCGCCACTGACTCAGGCAGTGCATTCCACTCACCAACCACTCTCTGAGTGAAAAACCTTCCTTTAATATCCCCCTTGACCTTCCCTCCCCTTACCTTAAAGCCATGTCCTCTTGTATTGAGCAGTGGTGCCTGGGGAAGAGGCGCTGGCTGTCCACTCTGTCTATTCCTCTTAATATCTTGTACACCTCTATCATGTCTCCTCTCATTCTCCTTCTCTCCAAAGAATAAAGCCCTAGCTCCCTTAATCTCTGATCATAATCCATACTCTCTAAACCAGGCAGCATCCTGGTAAATCTCCTCTGTATCTTTCCACATCCTTCCTATAGTAAGGCGACCAGAACTGAACACAGTACTCCAAGTGTGGCCTAACCAGAGTTTTATAGAGCTGCATCATTACATTGCGTCTCTTAAACTCTATCCCTAGACTTATGAAAGCTAACACCCCATAAGCTTTCTTCACCACCCTATCTACCTGTGAGGCAACTTTCAGGGATCTGTGGACATGTATCCCCAGATCTCTCTGCTCCTCCACACTACCAAGTATCCTGCCATTTACTTTGTACTCTGCCTTGGAGTTTGTCCTTCCAAAGTGTACCACCTCACACTTCTCCGGGTTGAACTCCATTTGCCACTTTTCAGCCCACTTCTGCATCTTATCAATGTCTCTCTGCAATTTTTGACAATCCTCTACACTATCTACAACACCAGCAACCTTTGTGTCATCTGAAAACTTGCCAACCCACCCTTTATACCCCCACATCCAGGTTGTTAATAAAAATCACGAAAAATAGAGGTCCCAGAACAGAACCTTGTGGGACACCACTAGTCACAACCCTCCAATCTGAATGTACTCCCTCCACCACGACCCTCTGCCTTCTGCAGGCAAGCCAATTCTGAATCCACCTGGCCAAACCAGAGACATCAAATGCTCTTCATACATTAACTCTTTTATTCCCAGAGCTTGTTTGCTTAGTATAAATGATGACAACTCATCACTCCCAGATGAACTCAATGCATTCATGCATGCTTTGGTATGAAGAAATTTGACACACTCAGACAAGTCCCCACATCTCAGGATGACTTTGTCATCTCATCTCTGAGTCAGAATTCTCAGCATCCTTCAAGAAGGTGAACCCATGAAACGTGTCTGGTGCAGACTACGTCCCCGGATGATTACTAAAAATCTGTTCAGACCAACTGGCCAAAGTATTTACATGGACATATTTAGCCTCTCATCTCTTGTTTGTGTGGGCTGATGTTCCCACCTGCTTCAAAATAGCATCTCTTGTACAGGATCCCAATAAAAATGTGGAGATATGCTTTAGTGATCATCATCTGCTTAGTTTACACCAAAGGTTTCCATCCTGGGATCCAGAGATTTTTCAGTTAATGGTAGGGGTCCAAGGCATAAAAAAAGGTTGGGAACATCAAACATAAGGAAGTGCTTTGAGAGGCTGGTTGGGTCATGAATCAATTCCTGCCTCAGAGATTAACTAGATCTGCTTCAACTTGCCTACTGCCATATCAGGTCAACAACAGATGCAATTTCTCTGGCTCTAAATTCTGCTGTGGACCATCTGGATAACAGGAATACATACACCAGTCCATTGGCTACAGCTCAGCATTTAATACAATTATCCCACCAAATTTATCATCAAGCTTTAAGACCTGGGTCTCTGTATCTTCCTCTATAACTGGATACTGAAGGATTGTTAAAATCATATATTCCTCACTGACATTCAACACAGATGCACCTCAAGGCTGTGTCCCATTGCTCTACTTTCTACACACACGAGACTGTGGTTACGCAAGGCTCCAATCCTATAGTCATTGGGTATACTTAAGGCAGAGGTTAATAGATTCTTGTTTAGTCAGGGAATGAGGGGATACGGGAAGGAGGCAGGAGACTGGGACTGAGAGGGAAATGGATTAGCTATGAAGAAAAAATGGTGGAGAAGACTCAATGGGCCAAATGGCCTAATTCTGCTCCTATATCTTATGGTCTTATACAAATTTGCCAACAACACCACTGTTGTGGGATAAATTACAAGTGGTGATGACTCAGCATACAGTAGCAAGATAGGACATCTGATTGAATGTGGCTGTAACAACAACCTCTTTCTCAACATCAGTAAAATGAAAGAGCTGATCGTTGACTGCAAGAAGGAGAAGACGGCCGAACATGCATCAGTGGATCAGTGATGGAGAACAGCTTTAAATTCATGGGTGCTAACATATCAGATAATCTGTCCTGGGTGCAGCACACAGATGACAAGCTAAGGAAAGCACCCCAATATCTTTACTTTCTTAGAAGGTTAATGTGGTTTGGCTTGTCACTGAACTGGCTAAACTCTGCTCCTATGGAGTCTAGCACTCTAAAGTATCCTAATGGGTTGCATCATGGTCTGGTATGGCAATGGAACAGAAGAAACTGAAGAGTGGAGTGGATTGGTCCATCATACATGGACCAATACTTCACAAACACATCCCTGCCCACCATTGCAAGTATCTAGAGGAGGTACCATATCAAGAAGGTAACATCCATCACCAAAGATCCCCACCATCAAAGACATGCTACCTTCTTGCAGATACCACCAGGCAGGAAACAACTACTTAACTTCACACATTCATTCTTGAACAATCCTGCACTAGCCTAATCACTACCTCAATACAACAGCACTATGGTCACTTTACATTACAATGGACTTTGTGATTTTTTTTCTAATTGTGTTCTTTATTATGCTTAAGTTATGTTTTTCTTGACAGTGAAGGCATTCAGTATGCTGAAAAGTGGCATACATCCTTGTATCCCAGTTCTGGCAGGAGTTCACCACTGCATGGAACTAAGAAGGACTATAATTCAATTTGGAGAGAGCAGTTCTCAAGGGAAGAACTGCAGATCCACAAGAGAGAATAAAGAAAATCATGATGCTGTACTTGGTCGTCAGCACGGAAGCTTTCGTTGTGGCTGTCATGTGACCAATAATTCCAGTAATCAACAATCTGGAAGGCCAGTGGGAAATAAAGAGAATGGAAGTATTTGTGGGTTGGTTTGCAAGCGGAGAATTGGAAGTAGGCACCAATATCTAACATCAATAACCTTTGATTGGGATGACAATCAAAGACAAAGACTTTCATGACAGAGATACTAGGGGAGGAAGGGAATGAGACCTAAAGGAAAAGCATTTTAGGAGAAAGTTTGGTGATGGCAATTTCTTTCATTATTCTTCTGAACCCTAAAGATGATTGTTTTTAACTGTTCAAGAGTGGACAACCGTCTCATTCCGGGCATTGCCCTAGTGAATTCCCTTCTGTTCTGCATTGTAAGAAGATATTTAGTGAGATCTAGGCGTGCCAGTATAGCCAATAACTAAGATTTTTTATTGTAATGCCTTAGAAAGAAAAATAATAAAGTCTTCCTGTAGGACAATAAGACAAAGGAATAGAATTAGGTCATTTGGCCTATAAAACCTGGTTTGCCATCAATCATGGATGATCAGAAATTTATATTCTTATTATTGTGGCTTATAAATGACTGGGAAGGAAATGTGGGTAGGGTATGAAGTGAGGAACAGCCATTTGATTACATTGGGTGCAATTCTGGTCAAACTATTAAAGACTATAGATCATTACAGCACAGAAAAAATCCACATTACTTGCATTTACTACAAAACTAATCCCACCTGTCTGTGTGTGCTCTGTATCCCCTCATGTTCACTACTATTTGTAGTGAATATTACACTCAGACTGAAAGGAAAACATAAATTTCTGTAGTTGCATATACTTTGGCAAAACCACACCTTGAGCTTTGTATATAATTTGTCATTTAAGGAAGGCTATGCTCTGCCGAGAGAAGATTCATTGAAAGTTAATTGGGTTTGGTCTTGAATCGACTATACTAACAAAACTATGCCAGCTGGAGTTGATGGGAAATTTGTTGTAAGATTTCCCATTGTAGTGGAAATCTGGAGCAGGGACTTTGTATCAGGAATTAAGTGTCTCTTCTGACAGAGGTAGAGCTGTTTGCAGAGAAGGGGACGGGGTACGGCCCAGCAAGGTTGTGTCTGGGATGTGGAAGGTACTCTGGAGCCAGAGGTGGAAGGGCTTCCCTCTGTAACTGGTCCCAGGGATGAAGTAGGGCCCGTAGTTGGGTCTTGTTAAGGTGAGGAGTGAATTGGTCGCATTGGGTGTATATGACGACTACCTGGAGGGCAATGAGAATGTTGGACCCAGTGAGGGGGAAGAGAAGGACACTTTTAAGGCCAAAATGGCAGTCTTCCTCGACCCTAGCACTGAGTCACAGCTCGTCTCTCTGGAGATCCAGCAGTTTGTGAGGGACTATGGGAGGAAACCTTTCCAGGGCCCAGCTGGTCACTGATCGCAGGGCAGGTCTGAGAGGGGTTGTCCAGTGAATCTGCACAATCCTCAAAAGAAGGGGAGGGGAGCTGAGGTGACCCGTAAGGAGGCACCGGTTTCTGGAGAAGGGTTACAGGGCGAAGGCAGGGGAGGCCTCTGCTGCTTCTCCCAGGGGTTCTGGTGAGGAGCCTCAATAGGATGTGCCATGAACGAGGATTTGTAAATGTGTCGTTCCTGAGCCCGGCCCGATGCAGTCGCGCCTTTTCTGTGAGGTATCTGTGTTGCTGGTGTCCATAGATCGTAGCGGGTGCATTATCATGGGGGAGGGGTGATTTCAACAGTCTCTCCGAGGAGAGGGATTTTGCACTGGCTCTCAGCATAGCCAAGCATCACTGAGGAAGTTCCGCAAGTTGGTCGTGTCCTCGGACTTGTTGATGTCTGGTGGAGCTTTCATCCTGAACTCTGTGCTTTCTCAAGGAGGTACAGACAGGGTGGAGGCTTGCGGATGGACCAACTCTCTATCTCCAGGGTGCATGGGTCCCAGGAGTCTGCTGCCTCCCTGTGCAGTTACTTGCTGGGACCACCCACCTCTTATGGCCGGAGCTGATTGCACTGCCCACATGGGTGGGGTCCACGTATCGGCATTTCAATGACCGTCTGCTGGAGTATGGCTGGTTCCGGGATTCGTTCCGGCTACTCTGTGAGTCCTGGCAGGAGGATCGGGGGAGTTTTCCTTCCCTGCAGCTCTGGGGGGATGTGGGCAAGGCTCACATCTGACAGTTCTGCCAGGAATAGGCGTGCGGGTTGACCAGGCAGCGGATGGCCGGGATCGATCGCTCGAGGAACTAGTCAAGCTGGAGTCGGCCGAGGGGACCAGTCCCTCTGGGAGTGGAGGAAGGAGACGCTGAGACACCTGCAGCTGGAGAGGCCCATCGCAGTGGACCACGCCTCTCGTGAGACGGGGAGGGGCATCCACAGGTAGCTAGTGGAGGGTGTCTCCTCTGTCATGGATCCAGTGAGAATTGTTGCAAAACTGTATTCCTTTTTTGCGGCTCTATTCCCGCCGGACCCGTGCAGTGAGGCTGCATGCAGGGCTCTGTGGGAGGACTTGTCAAGGGTCAGCCCTGGGGGTGTCTTTAGTGGAGCTGACCAGTGCCCTCAGCCAGCTACAGAGAGGCAAGTCCCTGGGTCTAGATGGGTTGACAGTTGAATTTCTCCCGGCCTTCTGGGACATCCTAGGGGCTGATTATGCGAGAGTATTGGGGGTGAGCATGACGACGGGTGAGATGCCCGTCTCTTGGCGCAGAGCAGTTATAGCCCTGCTGCCAAGGAAGGAGGATTTCCATAGCCTGTGGAACTGGAGCCCAGTATCCCTCCGCAGCGCGGAGACAAGATCTTTGCCTGGGCAATGGCTCCGTACTGGTGTAAGTAGTTCACCCTGACCAGTTAGACACGGTGCCAAGGCGGTCAGCAGGACAACATCCAGCTTGTCCGGGATCTGATCCACCTGAGCCGAGAGGCTGGTCTGTCAGTCGCTTTTCTCTCTCCCTTGACCATTTGACAGGGTGGGCCACGGGGTACCTTTAGGGACTCTGCCAGCATTCGGGCTCGGGCCTCCTTTTGTGATGCACATCCGACTGCTGCGGAGTGCCTTGTTAAGTGTGAACGGGTCCTTGACGGCACCCTTTTGTTTATGGAGGGAGATGCATCAGGGTGCCTCATGTCAGGACAGTTGTACTTAGTTTGTGTGGACCCGTTCCTGTGTCTTCACCGTAAGAGGTTCACCAGTTCGGTTCTACGTGAATCAGACACGGAGGCATCGTTTCGACTTCCATCCCCCGTGGTCACTGACCCGGTTGACTTACAGAAGATGTGACTGCCAGCAGGTCTCCTCAGCTGCGTCCTCTGCAAAGGTCAACTGGGAGAAGAGCGTGGGCCCCCTGGTGGGTCAGTGGCAGGTGGACTGCCTACCGGAGAGGTTGATGAACATGACACACCCCCTCTACTTGGGGGTCTACCTGAGCATGGGGGAGGAGGTCTGGCTGGCAAACTGGCGAGATTTGGAGACAAAGATCTCTGCCCGGCTGGGGCATTGGCCGGGCATCCTTCTTGCGGTCTTGTACCGGGAGAGGGCTTTAGTCTTCAATTAGCTGGTTGCCTCCATGGTATGGTGCCGGCTGACTGCATTGATTCCACCCACAGCGTTTGTGTCCAGGACCCAGAAGAGGCTGGTGGATGTCTTCTGGGCAATAGGAGGCATTGGCTCTGCAGTGGGCCTGAGTTTTCCAATCACGGAGGGCGGCCAGTCCTTGCTGTGCATCTGTACCCAGCTGGTGGCTCTCTGCCTCAGGACCCTGCAGAGATACCTGTACTGCGACCACCCTCCGAGATGGCATGAGCTGGCGATGCATTTTCTCCACTGGGGACGCTGCCTGCAGGAGGGCAAGGAAATCCTGGCGGATGGCATTGGCCGTGCCACTCTGAGGGATCTACCCCACCTCTATCAGGAACTGTGGAGCATCCGGGGTCTGGCCTTATCCAGTCAGGGTGCCATCTTGCGCCATTGAGGAACGGTGCTCCGGCTGCTGGGGGTCTGCTCCTGTTCCTATTATAGTGGTGTCGGGAGTGTGTGGGGAAGTGGAGAGGTTCTGGCTGCACTGCCACCCAATGTGGTCGTTGGACCCAGGCCCCGCACGTGAGCCGCTTCACGGGGTTTCCCACCGTGCCGTTCCGTGTCTGCTCCCGCACACCTTCCACTTCCTCGCCTTCGTTGGCCAACAAGACTTGCCTTGGCGGTCCGTGTTACCATCCATCAGCAGAGGAGGTACCCAGTGGAAGTCCCTTTACGCGGGGGTGCTTCCCCTGTACATTGGGGGCCTGGGGTGGAAGGTGTTGCATCGGGCAGTCCCGTACAACAGGGTCACCGACACCCCGTCCAGCTGTCCATTTTGCGGGAGGGCGGGAGGAGTCAGTGTCCCATGCGTGCACGGAGTGCGACAGGTACTCAGAGAGCTGCTGCTGCTGCACCTCTCGAATGGGGGCCGGGCGAGAGGAGCATCCCCTGCTGGGACTGGCTATTCACGGGTCTAGGCAGGTGGAGGGCGCTGCCCCTTTTCCGAGGATACGTCTGTGCCCGGCTGTCCTTGGAGATGGGGCACGCGGTCACAGTGGGCACATTGAGGGATTTCTGTGAGCGGTGGCTCTCTGGGGTATAGACAGTTTCATAGATGGTAGTAACCATAGAGTAATTTGAATATACTAACTGTTGTAAATATTGAATGTCTGTACCTTGTGGATATGCGTTGTAAATAAACTTTTATAGTTTTGTGAAAAAAAGAGGTGTGGATATTCATGAGTTTAGAGGATTGTGGGAATCAAGTAGGAAAATGGTGGCTAAATGTTGAATGGGTTTTGGGACGTCCGTGCATGCTCAGGGCTATAGGGTCTATTCCTTCTTTAATTTCTGAGCTAAGTGATGCACAGTGGCATTCAATCTGCAGGAATGAGTTACTGTTGGCAGAGAATTGAACGCCACTATTGCAAAGGCTGAATAGAGGCAGAAGGTACAAAATATAAATGAGAAGAGTTTGACTTTGAACTGGAATGCTGCATTCTATACAGCAATTTTAGTGTATAAACAAAATAATCGAATGGACTTTTTGAGTTGCTTTCAATAATATCTCCACTTGACAGGTCAAGGGAGACTTCCGGTGGCTGTAATGGAGTAGGTTGCACTAGCTACGTGCTCTGAAATTATTTGCTTACTTTGCTGTTTAAACCTATCTCGGTGAGAGCACCATGAGTAGAAAGCCGTCAAAAAGAGAGACTACTTTAGAGACTTTGACTGAAATGATGCAACAAATGTCAGAGAAACTCGAAAAAGTGGATAAACTGGATGACTTGGAATCCAAGTTTGATTTGTTACAGAATTCCTTCGACCTGGTTAGATCTGAACTAAAAACGCTTAATCGGAAACTTGGAATTATACAGCAGACTGTGAATGACCACGAAATTCGTATTAAGCTACACGAAGAATCTCTGCCGGTGTTGCAGAAGGATATCGAAGGTTTCAAGAGAATTTCTAAGGAACAATTTTAAAAATATGACGCGTTACTGAAGAAACTTACAGATCTGGAGACCAGGAACCGAAGGTGCAATATCAGAATTCTTGGACTTCCTGAAAAACTGGAGGGTAATCAACCTATCGATTTTTGTGCTCAAATGCTGAAAGATTTATTCCCTGATATATTATCGGAACTACCAAAATTTGAGCGCGCTCACCGAGTTACCCTGCCTAATTGGGACACTGCCAAACCTCACTCTATTGTCATTCGCTTTTATGACTATCAGATTAAAGAACAGATCCTTCGTGAATCAAGGAAGAAACGTATATTACAATTTCATGATCAACAGTTTCGGATCGTTCAAGATTATCCACTGGAAGTTCTAAGAGCTAGACAGGCTTTTAAAGAGGTCATGTCTGATCTTTTTAAGCTTGGCTGTCACCTTTCTCTCAGAGATCCGTGTAAACTAAAGGTTACTACTTCTGATAATAAGGTTTCTTGGTTTACGAAGCCTGAAGAAGCTAAGGAACTTTTACAAAGTCTCCATCCTTAAATTCAACTTTGAGTTGTTTTATGTTAAATATTTTAGTTTCAGGTGTTCAATCAAGTAATTGGCGTTTTGTTGATAACAAGGTTTCTTGGTTTTACGAAGTTTTAATCATTTGTTTGACTAAGTAACTGGCGCCTTGTTATCTCTCAAACTATGCAAAATATGCAGGCAGACTGCATCCATTTTCTCTTTTGCTGCTTTTCGCAGCTCTTTTTAAACAATACGTTATATTCTCTCAGTGTTATGTAGGAAGCTATCTAAACCGCTTCCCTTTTTAATTATCTTCTATTTGTTTCTTTACTCTTTTTTTGCACCCGCGAGTATATGTTGTTTTACTTATTGATTTTCCATACTTGATTTTCCTTATCTGTCTTTCCTTTTTTTTACCGAGACTAATACTTATATTTTCCCATGGTTTTTTTTTATCGTAATTAGCAAACTTACTGACTTTGATTTTTTTTTGCATATATATATAGTTACAATCGTTTATTCAGCACAGCTATACATATATATTTTCTGGTGCCACCGGAGTTTTGGGTTGGGAACGTTATAATTAGTCTCCAGCCTCCCTTGGCTGATTTCTCTCTTTGGGGGGAGGGAGGGGGGAAATGGGTTCTTCTATAAAGCTGATTGGATGTTTTTACTGTTTTACTTATTCACTATCTACATGTCTGTGATTACCTTTTATACATTACTAAAGGATACTTGATGGATTCTTTTATTAATATACTCAGTTTTAATGTGAAAGGTCTAAATAACCCTGTTAAACGAAATAAGATTTTCTCTTATATCCGGAAACTTAAAACTCATATAATCTTTCTCCAAGAAACCTATATTTGTAAAGATGATATTTCACGTTCTTTCGAAGGATGGAAGGGTATACATTTTCACTCACCCTCTCAATCTAGATCGAGAGGCATCTCTATCCTGTTTGATCAGAATTTATCCTTTATTCAACATAATGTAATTTCTGATACAAATGGGCGCTTTGTTATTGTTTCAGGTAGTCTTGGGAATAAACTAATCGTATTTGCGAATGTATACGCTCCAAATACAGATGACTCCTTGTTCTTTGAACGTCTTTTCTCTTTTCTGCCTGAATTGAATCGATATTCCTTAGTGATGGGTGGAGATTTTAATTTTTGGCTTGACCCTATATTAGACTGCTCTTCAAGTAAAACCCCTGTCACTAATAAATCAGTCTTACTTTTCAAATCTTTTTTATCTCAATGTGGTATTCTTGACGCGTGGCGTTTTTTACACCCCCAAGAAAAGGAATATTCATATTTCTCTCAGGTTCATCATATGTACTCTCGGATTGATTTTTTTTTATAGATACAAACTTGCTTCCACTGGTACGATCCTGTGATTATAAGGAGATTGCTTTGTCTGATCATACACCTGTGCTTCTGGCTTTAAGATTACCTGTTTACTCTGTACCAAATAGAAGTTGGCGTTTTAACTTATCATTGTTATCTGATAAAAATTTTCTAAAGTTTTTGGAAAACCATATTACTTTTTTCTTTAAAGAAAATTTTAAAGGAGATACTGCTGGTAATATAGTCTGGGATACTTTTAAAGCATATATTCCTGGAGAAATTATCTCTTACTCTACCTATATAAAGAAAAAAGCTGACAAAGAAAGGTCTGACCTAGCAGCGGTATTAAAAGATCTTGAACGAAAGGATGCCCTATCTCCAGATCCAAGTATATATAATAAGCGTATTGAAATCTAATCCAAGTATAATCTTCTGCTGACTTGCCCAATTGAATGACTGCTGTTGAGAGATAAAACTCAATTTTACATTACGGGGATAGAACTGGTAGTTTATTAGCCAATCGCTTAAAATCTTTTACAGTTAATCGTCAAATCACAGAAATTTTTAAAGATAATGGAACTAAGACATCCGACCATTCTGAAATTAACAACGTATTTAAAGACTTTTACCTTAATTTGTATCAGTCTGACTCTTCTTCAGATGATACCTATATGAATGTTTTTTTCAGTAATATCAACATTCCTACATTGTCTGCTGATAATCTAACACAGTTAGATCAGTCTATTTCCAATGAAGAAGTGGCTGAGGCTATACGTGCTTTACATTCTGGTAAGACCCCAGGACCTGATGGCTTTCCTGGGGAGTTTTATAAAACTTTCACTACGTTACTTACACCTTATTTATCCTCTGTTTTATCAGAGTCCTTTAAATCAGGTAAACTCCCTCAATCTTTTTATGAAGCTTTTATTTCTCTTATTCTTAAAAAAAAATCCAGCTGAATGTTCTTCATACAGACCGATTTCTTTATTAAATGTTGATGCAAAAATTTTAGCCAAAATCTTAGCTCGAAGACTTGAAAATATTCTACCATCTATTATATCACATGACCAGACAGGATTTATTTAAAATCGTTACTCACATTTTAATATAAGTCAGTTATTGAATGTAATATATTCACCATCCAAAAAAAATCAGAGTTAGATGCAGAAAAAGCCTTTGATAGGATTGAGTGGAATTATCTTTTTAAGACCTTAGAAAAGTTTAATTTTGGATAGGTCAAGGAAGAAAATGATGCAGGAATGCTGCAAATTCAAACAGAGTCTAAGCCTTTAAACTCAGGGCTTATATTTATTGCTATGTGCTCTCCAATATTACAAACAACATCAGTAGTGTACACTAGAGTAAAACAGAAATCTACATTATTGTACAAAAGAAAGCAAAATTGAACAATTAATTCATTTTAGTTCCCTTTATGGCTTGAAGGATATTCTTACATTCTATGCAAGTGTCTGAGGGCCCAGGAGTTGTCATTTTATAAAGCACTAATTTCATTCATCTTCAATAGCCTTGCAGATTGACAGCAGCAATTCTTCAAAGGCATTAGGTTGACTGAAATATCTGATTTACTAGCAAGGGGTTCCTCGTAGTAAGCAATTAAGGACTCCACACACAAAATGCTGGAGGAACTCAGGAACTGAGACCCTTCATCTCCATCCAAAATGTCAACTTCCCATAGATGCTGCCTGACCTGCTGAGTCCTTCCAGGATTTTGTGTGCGTTGCTCTAGGTTTCCAGCATCTGCAGAATCTCCCATGTTAGTGAAGGGCTCATTTCAGGCTGACTGCCTGGCAATTTTCTGGGGGGAGGGGGGGGCAGTATGACAGTGCCCAGGTAACCCTGGAGAAAGAACATGTAGTCCAATGGAGTTTAGGAACCACTGTGTTTACTGTCATTCTCATTAGAGTTTTGATGTAGTGTTGTAATAATGTTGACGTTGCAATAAATGTATTTTGTTTCATGGTCTTCCACTATGTGCCTCCAGTTACATCCTAACTATACCATTTTGATTATGAAATGAAATACTAGACCCAATTTCAAACTGGTTCAGCCATTCTCTCTTTCCCCATTATGGGCACCATGGTACTGTAGCAGTTCGTGTGATGCTATGACAGCTTGGGATCAGAGTTCGGAGTTCAATCCCAGCATTCTCTGTAAGAGGTTTGTACATCCTCCCCATAAAATGTGTGGATTTCCTCCGGGTGCTCCGGTTTCCTCCCACAATCCAAAGATGTACCGGTCAGTAGGTTAATTGGTCATCATAAATTGTCCTGTGATTAGGCTAGGGTTAAATCAGTGGGTTGCTGGCTGCATGCTTCGAAGGTTTGGAAGGGCAGATTCTGTGCTGGATTCTACAAAAAAAAATTAGCTACACACCATTTTTAAAGTTTGATCAATGCTTGTCAGTTGGTCAATTGGAATGTCCAAATTTTACTGTGTAAGTCACACTAACATCATTTTTTTTCTGTGAGATTAAATCACTATATTTGCATTGGATTTTTAATTATATCCTGTGCAAATCGATTAGAAATAGGGGTTGGTAGTGAGGGGCCTTGTTGGTTTTTAATAGAGGGAGGAGGTGTCAGCTGGTGTAGTTGCTGCTTCTGGCAACACACATGTAAGAATATTTTAGTCAAATGGCCGAATTTCTCAAGCATAAACACACACTAGTGTATGACGGAATGGATCAGAATACTTTGTTTTGCAAATATAGTCACTGCTGCTATCAGCAAATGGGCCAGTTCAGATGATAGGAAGTAGGTAGTGAAACAGATTAAGCCCAGAAATGAAGAACAATATATTGTATGTTCAAAATTCTTAATAGGATGTTTGATTAATGTATTTGAATCTTACTCATGAAGTGCGTAACGAGAACAGAATACTCCGGGAAGGCACAGCATATTGAAGGAATGGCATATAGGCGGCCATTCAGATTGGAATAAAAGCTTTCACTTATTTCCAGTGGGTTTTATATAACTAGCTTAGTTCTTTGTAGTTTTGTATTACAGATGTTTGTCCGTGGGTGCTAGTAAATACATGTATTAAGTTAAGCTGGTAATGGGACCAGCAATAATTCTTACCTATTTATTTCACTCTTTATTCCTGACTGTACTTGGACAGTTTTGAATATCAAGAATACACCAGTATTTAGACAGTTATGTAACGTTGGTAAACACCGAATAGGGCAAACTAATTTTGCCCTAAACCCTAATGTTAACTTTTGCAAATACAGTACAATATTTACAGAGCAGCTGAAAATAACTAAAATTATATCCATTCCACTGACAAATGTGGCTGACCAGACTGCAGAACATTTTCATATAAAGGCATCTCCAAAACCTTAAAGATATCATTTCTTTGAATGCTAGGCTTTCATTTTTTAAACATCATCTGAAATGCAACATGATTTCATAATTATTTGCAAAGATAACAACTGTCAGACCTGGTAGTTCCCTTCACATTTGAAAGATCTTTCGTACCTTTGTTATCCTAAATAAATTGAAGGCTGCTCAAATGGTTGAAAAGATTAAAGTGCCAGCACTTCACATTCCATCAAAAGGAGAATAAAAAACCTGTCAGTTTAAATTCACTGAAGTTGCCCAAAATCCTTTTTTAATTATTTATGTGTCAAGATATGTACAATTTGAACAATGGTATTTCACTTTCGCCCAGGAATGTCTGATGCATGATGGAAGCACCCTTCATGTATTTACCACAGGAGTCTGTAATGTAGTATGGCTGTCCGTAGTCAGTGCTCCACTGTATGATGCTTGGGTAGCCATGGAGCTGTTAGTAGAATTGCGAGGTTTGCTTTGGAGTGAATGCTGAGAAGCTACAAGTCTGGAAGGCCTGCTGTCAACAGAAGCAGGGCTTGTTTGAGAGAAAACAGCAGCTTTTGTTTTGCCATGAGCTGTGTTTATTGCACTGGGCTGTGTGTTCCTTGCTCTGACTGGCTTGTTGTTGTGTGGAACTCTGCTCCTGAGCGTGGTATCCATTTGTTGTGTTGGTGACATCTCTACATTGGCTCTGCGGTCTGCATCAGCCATGAGGTCCTCTAATTCCACAGTGCCAGTGAAGAAAGGGGGAGGCAGGGTACTGCTGCGCCTGCTACAGGATTCACAACAGAGTTTATTGTAGCCTGGAATGGAGCAATACCGAGCAAGCACTTCCATTTGGCAGAATATGGACTTGTCTTTAAGACAGGGCTCATCTACAAAATCAATAAAATTTGCTATCATTAATAAAAACAGCAGAGTGAGAGAAAGATAATCCTAGATTGTATACTTTTTGACATTTCAGAGAGAGCTAGGAGGGAGCTGGGAGGGGTAGATGAGGGAAGAAGGGAATGAGGGGGAAGTTGGAGTTGGAGGAAGAAGTGAGGGATGAAGCTCTAGTTGCGGGGGGGAGAGAATATGGGAAACAACGATGAGAAGGAAGCTGTTTTTGTTGAAAGCCATACAGCCTCAGGCAATTATGTGCGAGTTAAAGTCTTTTCCTAGTGCATATATATAATTTACAAGATTCATGCTTTGTTGAGGAACTTCCTTAATTTCTGATCTTTTAGAGGATCCTACATCCCTATACCTTATGAATGTCCAGCATCATAGGTACGTACCAACACAGGGAGGGCGGCTGCAGACCTTTGTCACTTCTGGCTTCTCCCCATCACACAGATTACTTGGACGACATGTGACTTGTCTTTGCTCAATTCCTTCACCACATGTGACAGAACACTACATAAAAATAAATACAGAAAGAAATCGGGCACACATTTTTGATGGAGCACTTTCCCAAGAACGTACAGTGACAATATGGTTCCCATGTCAGAATGCAGTAGGTTTGTTACATTCCACCTCCCAGTGATATTCAGTATGACAAATCCCCACTCACCTATATAACAGTGACAGCTCCATATCAAACAATGTTAAACAGGAACTGTCAATACTGCATCAAAGTGATAAATAAGTAGCCATACATAGTATTTTTGGTAGACCCTCAGAAGGAGATGAAAGGGCTTATGGGAGCAAGATATACCAGCTAGTTGAGTGGTATTGCAGCAGCAATCTTGCATTCAATGTCAGTAAGACCAAAGAACTGATTGTGGACTTCAGAAAGGGCAAGATGAGGGAACACACACCAATCTTTATAGAGGGATCAGAAGTAGAGAAAATGAGCAATTTCAAGTTCCCTAGGTGTCAGTATCTCTGAGGATCTAACCTAGTTCCAATATATCAATGCAGCTCCAAAGAAGGCAAGACAGCAGCTATACTTCATTAAGAGTTTGAAGAGATTTGGTTCATCAATTAAAACCCTCAAACTTCTACAAATGCACTGTAGAGAGCATTCTGGCAGGCTGCATCACTGTCTGGTATGGTGGTGGGGGGGGGGGGGGGAGGAGGCTACTGCACAGGAATAAAACAAGCTGCAGAAAGTTGTAAAATTAGACAGTTCCATTTTGGATCTAGCCTCTGTAGTATCCATTTCATCTTCAAGGTGTGGTGCCTCAGAAATACAGTGTCCATTATTAAGGACCCCCTTCACCCAGGATATGCCCTCTTCCCCTTGTTACCATCAGGAAGGAGGTGTAGAATCCTGAAAGCACACACACAGTGATTCAGGAACAGCTTCTTCGGCTCTGCCGTCTAATTTCTGAATGGACATTGAACCCATGAACACCGCCTCACTTTTTTATTATTTGTTTTTGCATTAGTTTTAATTTACCTATTTAATAAATAATGTCTATTGTAATTAATTTTTTTCTACATTTATCATGTATTGCATTTTACTGTTGCTGCTAAAGTAACAAATTTCACAACATATGCCAGTGTAATTAAACCTGATTCTGATATTGTAACGCAGTTCTGCGTTATTAAAGCTCTGTGGAACACACAAAGATTGGGAAGATCATGTCTGGAAAATCAGATGTTTTCAAATTTTTGTTCCTGTTGTAATTTTGATCTGTTTTATTTCCTGATAAGCTGGGAAAAACTCAAATGTTGCACCAGTACTTTTTAGTTAACGATTTCACTAACTTGTGGCATTGCATTGAAAAGGAGATGGCCCATGACACACAATAAGGCTGTGGAAGCTGACTCTCACTGACCTCTGACCAAGGGCCTGTCTTCCATTGTGCAGGGCAGGGCTTCCGATTGCAGGCACGACGCGTCTCTGGCCGTTCACCAACGCAGTATTTACTGTGGACTGAGCGGTTCCTTCCATCAACCATCAGCTGCATGCAGCGGACAGTGCGGATCTGGTAACCGGAACTGCCACAGGATTTAGTGCAGTGTTCCCATTCCTCTGCTCTCCACCTGGACAATATGAATTTTATTAGCAGAGATCCATGGCATCATCTGTGGATTCACTACCTTTCATTAAACTCAGTGAGAAATAACCTGAAAGAAGTGAAGACACAAGAGATGAGCAACACACAAACTTCTGGAAGAACTCAATGGTTCAGGCAGTATCTATGGACAGAATTGGACTACTGATGTTTGGAATCAAGGACATTGAGATTTTTGTTTGTTGCTCCAGATGTCCAGCATCTCAAGTCTCTTGAGTCTCCATTCTGCTGTCTTTTGAGGTATGCCTACCTTGATGCTATGCCACTGTCTTCAACAGTTCTGTGAGACCTTCTCAAGTTGCCACCCCCCCCCCCCCCCCGCCAAGATCTCTCTTGCTTTCCACTCTCTGACCAGAGGTCTTCATGAGAGATCTCAACCCAAAATGTTGATCGTCCATTTCAAGTCAAGTCGTCACTTTTTAATGTCATTTCGACCATAACTGCTGGTACAGTACATAGTAAAAATGAGACAATGTTTTTCAGGACCATGGTGTTACATGACACAGTACAAAAACTACACTGAACCAGGTAAAACCAACACAGAAAAAAACTATACTAGACGACAGACCTACCCAGGACTGCATAAAGTGCAGAAAACAGTGCAGGCATTACAATAAATAATGAACAAGACAATAGGCACAGTAGGGGGCAGTCCAGACTCTGGGTATTGAGGAGTCTGATGGCTTGGGGGAAGAAACTGTTACATAGTCTGGTCGTGAGAGCCCGAACACTTCAGGGCCTTTTCCCAGATTTCACTCTATAGGTGCTGCTTCATCCTCTGAACTCCTTTGTGTTGCTCCACATTTGAGAGAAATGACTGGATTGTCTTCACTAATACTGGTTTATAAATGTATTAGCTACATACTCATAATGAAGCTTATTAACTGTAAATGTGCAACGCATGTCAAGGTTAAAGTGTTCTTGTTCTTTTAAATACAAAACCCAGGCACAGGAGATACTTTATGTTCATACAGATTAAATGCTATGAGGGTGATTGATAAGTTCATGGCCTAAAGTAGAATGAGATGAGTTATTAACTTCAAACTTTCTGCATAATCACTCAAAGAGTTGAACTGCATGTACTTGTAACAAGAGCTGTTTAACACATCGCCTTCTACCTTAGGCCACAAACTTATCAATCACCCATCTGTGGACACTTTCTGGAGGTCCAAGATCCTTATGCTCCTCAATCGCTAGTGTGTAAATGTAGGAGTGGACTATGTTGAAAAATAAATGTGTTAGGTTTTCTAAAATTGACTCCTTCTACCTTAGGCTATGAACTTACCAATCACCGCTCGTATGTACCCAAACACACTGCATTATTTTCTGACTGCACTGGTACAAGTGTTTTAAGTATTACACTTCAAACAATCTGCATACTACTTACACACACTTTTATAAGGATTGCATTTGGATGAAGAGTAGAACATGTGGATGCCACAGTAGTGAAGTGGTTAGTGTGACTCTATTGCAGTCCGTCAGAATTCAATACCAACAGTGGTTGTATGCCAACCACCCCACCCCTGTGGAATACGTGTTTTTTTCCCCAAGGTATTCTGGTTTCCTTGCACTGTCCAAAGACACATCAGTTAGTAGGTTAGTTGATCCCATGATTAACTAGGGCTAAATTGAGGGTTGCTAGGGTGGCATGGCATGAAGGGTCAGAGGTCAGATTCCGTGCTGTATCTCAAAATAAAAATTAATTAAATAAGCATCATGCGTTCCAGAACCATAATCTGTTATAGAGTCCAAGAGAAAATTGTCATGAAGGCAACTGATATTTCTAATTTTCTGTAAGTAACTGCGGGTTAAACTAAAGTATCAATTGGTTAAAAATTGTTCCATTAGATTAGCGGAATGAGGTTTTTAGGGTTTATTGAGTACTTATGGAAATATGTGAAAATGCCAGATATTAATTCAAATGAGAACCAGTTTTCTGTTCTCAATTTAAATGCAAGGAGTAATCAGTTTGAAGTTAAAGAACACCTTTGCAAATAAACAGTACTGTCTATGGAGCACAGGCTGCAGGCCCACAGCAGGGAGCTGGCTGCTAAGAGATAGAGTTTGCAAAGTGAAGTGACCATGAGCTATTCTCATATGTATTGGCCAAATATTAGACAATAGGGTTATCTTCACTGACCTGCATCAAACCAGGTAGTTATGCACTAAGTTACTCGCATCACTGTAAACAACTTCAAGGAAGCTTACAAACCAGACTGATACTATCACTTAGCACACCAAACATGGTCAATAGTTGGGATATTTGAGTATTCAAAGAGTCAGCCTTTGTCACACTAACCCTAGGTATCTGGCTGTCTGTCCTCAGAAGCTTTTGGACTAGCAGTATGAATTAATTTGCCCCATCAAATAAATTGGAACCTCCAGAGATAGCTTATCAATTACAATGTGTTTCACTGTAAATATGTACTTCAAAGGAACCATTTGTCAGTCACAAAATGGAAGTAAATATTGTCATTGTAACTATGGAAAGTATATTCAATCACCTGTTGTATCTTTGATCTTAAGGACATAAGAATGTGATGTACTTTGAGTTTGGGAGAATCTCCCTAGAACATGTCTATAGCGATGGCCTGCAAGCTTTCTTGAACTCAGTCCCAATGGTGCAAAAAACTTAGCCAGTGTTCCCTGGTTTGATGCAGGCCAATTAGCATAACCCCATTGTCTTATGTTTAGGTAATACAGACCAAAGCATCTCATGGTCCCTTCACTTTGCAAACTATATCTCTTAGCAGTCAGCTCCCTGCTGTGGGCCAACCACCTGTGTTCTATAAACAATGCTGTTTGCAAAGCTGTGCTGTAAACTTCAAACAGCTTGCAATTTACATGCAGTGGCCACTTTATTTGGTACACCTGCTCATTAATGCAAGATTTCCCAGTGGCCAACCATTTTAACTCCATTCCCTATTTGCATTTTGATATTTTGTTGCACGGCCTCCTCTACTGCCACAATAAGGACACTCTTAGGTTGGGGGAGCAACATTGCATATTCCGCCTGGGTAGTCTCCAACCAGACAGCATGAACATCAATTTCTCTAACCTAGTAATTTTTCCCCGCTCCCCTTTTCTCTTTTTTCCTTTCCCCATTCTAGCTCTCTTCTTACCCCTTCTCTTCTTTTCACCTGCCTATCACCTCCCTCTGGTATCCCTCTTCCTTCCCTTTCTCCTATAATCCACTCTTCTTTAACAGATTCCTCCTTCTTCAGCTCTTAACCTTTTCCATTTATTACCTCCTAACTTCTGAGTTCATCCCTCACTAGGCTTTAAGTATTACCTTCCAACTTGTCCTCCTTTCCCTCAGTTTCAGATCTCACATTTCTGTCACTTACTGCAGTTAAAACTATTTCCACCCCTATAAACTTGACTGAATCTATAAATGCTTCAACCATTTCCTAAACCCTTTAAGCATTTTGTTACACCCAGCCTTAAATATTCAGAAACAAATCTGGCTGATATTCCATCTACCTTCTATAAACTTGAAATACTTTGCAATCCTTTGATTTATGCCCATCTTTCCTCAAGAAGTACCACTTTACTTCATTGGCGGCTTTGGTTTGGTAAGCTGCTGGAAGTTTTGTTGTTTTAAAAGTTTTTTTGAAGTGGAATGTGTTATGGTTGTTAAAGCAAATCGTCATTTTCACTGATGTTGATAGTGATGAAGAGAACTCTTGACATCCAGAGTCATTATGAGCAAGTAGAAATACATTTCACTGGCTAATTCTCAATATCATCAGTGGTCAGTGGTAAGTTCACTGTTTAGATTCCTAGAAAATCATTTTTTTAGTAAGGAAAGGCCAGGAGCAGCAACACATCTCATCAAAGCACATGTTACTTACATAGGCAGCTTACATTGCTGTAGGTTACACATTCTGCGGATAGGTTTTGGCTTTTTGTCTGCAGAACAGTGGCTGCGGTGAACCATTTTATTATCAGCTTTCCTGCGGCATCCATATTTTGTATATTGAAAACCTAATAACAAAACCTAAGTTATTCATCTATGCCAAACACAACTTGAACTGTAGTATTATGCATATATAATCAACTTTCTAATGTTATTTACTGCATCCCACACACATTCCCATTGCTGTTACCTTTGATGGTGAGGACCTACAAGTACCTGGGGGTGCACCTGGATGACAGACTTTAGTGGAGCACCAACACAGAGGCTGTGTACAAGAAGGGTCAGAGTCGCCTCTATTTCCTGAGGAGACTGAGGTTCTTTGGAGTATGGAGTGTTCTACCAGTCTGTTGTTGCTGATACAATCTTCTAAGCAGTGGTGTGCTGGGGCAATGGCATCAACACAGGTGATGCTTTTCTTTCTTTTCAAATCTTTTTATTATTATTATTATTCAAAGATAGCACAAGTACATCGAAGTAACAACACTTACAATGCCTCATAGAGGAAATTATCTTATCTTAAATTACCTTCAATCTTAAGGAATGTTTCCAAGATCCGCCATTCGCTGATTTAAGAAATTTATTCTCATCTTACTCCCCAGCACATTAATTTGAGACCATAATCCACTGTTCGTACAGCTAAACCAGAAACATTATCTCAGCATAAACTTCATCAAGCTTCATAAAAATGATGTATTTCAATGACATAATCTCCTATTTTTCTACTCCCTATAAAGTAAAGGCGCCATAAGTTTAACATTTTCCCATGAGATATCTCCCCCACTCCAGATATCTGGTGAACTTTGAATGCATTTTTTCTATTACCTTAGGCAGGGAGATGAAAGCTGTATACAATTTTCCAGCCACAACGTCAGCAAGAATGCCTCACTCACACTCTTCTAGCCCTGTGCAGCCCCATTGCTTGCTGTACCTGCACATCAGCTTCCAATGAGGAAATCCACATTCCCTAAATGCTAAGATCTCTCACTTATTTAAAAATAACATTATATTCCATCTACCATGCCCTTGCCCATCCATTTGACTTGACTTTATTCATCGGATGCTTTCTGCACTCTCACTACACATTCTGCCACGCTGTACTATCAACAAACTTGGATACATTACATTTGATCCTCACATTGAAATAATTGACATAGCTTGTTGACACTGAGATCCCAACACCGATCCCTTTGGCATCCAATGGACTGAAAACCTAAAAATAACATTTATTCCTACTCATTTTCTACTCTCAATTCTCTCCAATCCCACATGTTATCATTTTGTCTAATGACCTCTTATGAAGTACCATTTTGAAAACTACTGGTTCTACTTTCTCCATTCTCATTGCTACAACTTTAAGATGTTCCAACAGGTTCTGAAGTATATGATTTCACTTTCAGAAATCCACAAGGACTTTTCTTAGTGCCCTGTTAGTGGTTTGCTAGAAATAGATTCTAGCATTTCCCCTGTAATATTAACTGGTCTGTAGTTCCTGCCTTTACCCCTTACGTTGCATAAAGAGTGAGATTATATTTGCGAACTTTCATTCTTTGGGAACCAACATAGAAACTTTGGAACTTAATAAGATAACAAATTGTACCTTTTCATTGCCTCCTTGTTCAAAACATGACATCAATCATCAGGACTTAGACTATAAGACATAGGAGCAGAATTAGGCCATTCAGCCCATTGAGTCTGCTCTGCTATTTCATCATGGCAGATCCCAGATCCCCTCAACCCCATACACTTGCTTTCTCGCCATATCATTTGATGCCCTGACCCATCAGGAAATGTGAAATGAGCTTCCAGTAGAAGTGGTAGAGGCAGGTTCGGTATTGTCATTTAAAGTAAAATTGGATAGGTATATGGACAGGAAAAGAATGGAGGGTTATGGGCTGAGTGCAGGTCAGTGGGACTGAGTGAGAGTAAGCGTTTGGCATGGACTAGAAGGGCCGAGATGGTCTGTTTCCATGCTGTAATTGTTATATGGTTATATGATCAACTTCTGCCTTAAATATTCCCACAGACTTAGCCTCCACCGCAGTCTGTGGCAGAGAACTCCTCAGATTCACCACTCTCTGGTTAAAAATATTCCTCCTTACCTCTGTTCTAAAGGGTTGCCCCTCAACTTTGAGGCTGTGCTCTCTAGTTCTGGATTCCTCCACCACAGGAAACATCATCTCCACATCCACCCCATCCAGTCCTTTCAACATTTCGTAGGTTTCAATGAGATCCCCACACATCCTTCTAAATTCCAGTGAGTACAGGCCCAAAGCTGCCAAATGCTCCTCATGTGTTAACCCCTTCATTCCCGGAATGATCACCTGGACTTATAGGAACTGGGGAACTATTTTCAAGTCTGCAGATTTCTAGTTTATTATGTTACTTATGTTTATTTCATTCAGCATTTTATTCACTCTGGACCCATTTTTCCCTTTTATTTGTGTTCTGTCCCAGACAAATAAACATAAAATATAAAATATTTTCTTATTCTGTAGCATTCCTTCTGCATAGGCTTTCCCCATCTTATCTACAGCCGCTACACATGAACACGTTTGGGAGACCAGTCCATGACGCACCATTTTTCCAACAGAAATACACAGCATTTACTGTGAACATTTTAATTATTTAAATGTTAGTCATTACCGATTTACTGTCGTAACTCACATCTCATACCTCCATGTTTATTCAGTTTTGAGACCATAATGTTTAATTGATTTGAATTAATTTTAATCTTTGTATAAAATTCTATCATACTATGATCATATTTGGTAATACAATATCAACTTCAACTTTATTGTCATTGGGCTGTACAAATGTACAACCAAACAATAAAAAGGTTTCTCTGGACCATGGTGCACCACAAAATGTGTATCTCACACACAGAACATAAACCAAAATATTACTGTAAGTTAATAAAATATAATTCAAAATTCATGGAGTGTGCAGCATAGGTAAACAGTAAACAATAAACAATACAGCAAACAGTAAGCAGCTCGCTGTCCTGGTGACGATACCTCGGTGGTGGCCGGGCATACATTAGTCACACAGCCTGATGGAAGAAGCTGTTACTCAGTCCGGCAGTCCTAGTCCTGATGTTCCTGTGCTTCCTTCCAGATGGTTGTGGGTCAAGGAGATTGTGGGTTGGGTGATAGGGATCCTCAACAATGCTTTAGGTAGATCTAAAATCTTGATACACTTACCATATGAAAAGGATTCTGATTATCTACACTGCCTACACCATTTATAACTTTATAATGCCTGTTAGATCATTCCTAGCTTTCTTTACTACAAGGGAAACAATCGCAACCAATTCTTTTTCTCTCTTTAGTTATGAAGGCATTGTCCTGGTGAATCTCCTCAGCCCTCTCTCTAGTGTAAACACATCATTCCTATAATACAGAAATAACAAAAAGCAAAAGTCTTATCACTGGTAACAGGCTTCCAATAGCAAAACGAACCCTCATGACCACCCCTCATTTTCTATGACCTAGCCAAATTTGGATCCAATTTACTGACTTGCTTAGGATCTGAGACACCCCAACATGGACAACTGAGCTGCTCCATAGAGCGCTATATGAGGAATTCTTACCCTCAGCCACTGGGCTTTATAGTGAGTCAACCTATAGCCAGGGAAATGATGACCCTCTCCTGTTTGTGGTAACTTATTTTTTATTCTTTCTCCATCTCTTCTAATATTTATATCTGTGTACTTGTAATGCTACTCTGAGACTGTAATTTCCTTTGAGATCAATAAAGTACCTATTTACCTTATAGACCAACCTTCCAAGTGGGACCTTGTCAAAAGCTTTACAGTAGCAATAATCTCAAATACACTGTCCTCATTAACACATTTTGTGGCTTTTTCAGATTGTCAGATTTAATCCTCCATCAGCAAAGCTGCATTGTGAAGCAGGTAGAATGCAGCTGGTTAGGTACACATTTTGGAAATGTTTCGGAAGTCATGGGCCAAGCGCTGGCAAATGGAACTAACATGGCTCTGGCATCTTGTTCAGCATGAACTAGTTATGCCGAAGGGCACGTTTACTCTGTGGCTCATGGACAGAGTCATGGATAGAAGTCACAGTGGCATATGGATGAAAGAAAAATAGAGAGTGATGTGGGGAGGAAGGGTTAGATTGATCCTGCAGTAGGTTAAAAGGTCGGCACAACATCGTGGGCTGAAGTGCGTGACCTATGTTGTACTGTTCTATATTCTATGACTTTAACTTGTTAATCAATCTCTGCCTCTCCAAGTTTTTTCCAATAACTTCCCTACCATTGATATTAGATTCTCTTTTCAATAATTACCTGACTTATCCTTGATATCCTTTTAGAATTCAGAACCATATTTCCTGCATCCTACTTATCTGGTACCTCTTCCGTAGCCAATGGTGATTTAAAAATCACTGTCAGGACTCAAGCAATCACCTTCTTTGCCCCACAAAGCATGAAGGGGGCACATCATCAGTCATGTCTTGGGGAATTTGCCACCTTAGATCATTGACAGCTATTAGATGTTCCTTTTTATTAAATATGATCTAGAAAATACTGCCTCTTCCGAAATATGCAAGCACAACATTCTGTCTTTAGTGAACACAGGTAAGAAATATTTTACCTTACTCACACAGTTGTCAAATTAATTGCTAAAGGCACCACTGTTACACTCTTGCTCTCAATATACTTACAAAATACTTTTGAGATTTTCCCTAATGTTGTCTAGTGTGAGCTTGCTTTCTCTAGGTAACCCCCTCCTACACATTCACTGCTCCTGAAGGTTCTCACCAGCCATAGAATTCCCTTTCTCTTTCTCAGACCTTGACATTCAGGGTCTCCTGGACTTCCCTCTTCTACCTTTCATAATTGCAGAAACATGTTGACCTTTAATTTTCACTTTTTCACATTTAAAAGACAGCTATTTTCCAAATGTAGATTTATCCATTAGAAGCTACTCCCAGTTTAATTTTGCTAGCTTCTGTCCAGTGATGTTGAAATGAGCTTTTCACTTATTCAAGACTTCAATTTTGGATCACTCTTATCGACCTGTAGAATGTGAAGACTTTTTTGACACTACAACTACTTCCTCGGCAAGTCCAGTACCATCATTTCGCTAGTACAATCTGCTACTGTCCTGTGCGCCCTCTCCAGGCCTTTCACATAGAGGTGACTCCAATTAAATTTCTGGATGCTGAAATCTCCTGCAACTATAAACCTATTGCTTTTATACCCCTCTATCATTTGCCAACATACTTGCATGATTATGTCCTGTAGTTTGTGGGTGGCCACCGCAAACCCTTAGTGAAGTAATTACCCTTTTTGTTAGTTTTGCCCAATTGTACTCATTTGAAAGACAGGATATTACACTTCAACACCATGGTAATTGATTCCTTAATCAATATAGCAATGCCTGTTCTTTTTCACTTTCTCCCCCATCTCACCTGAAACACTGAGCTGCCAGGCCTTCTTAAAGCATGTCTCTGTGATTACAATAACACCATACACCCATATGTTGATCAACATTCTAAGTTCATCTGTGTTACAAGTAATGATCCTTGCATTAAGATATCAGCAATTTAGCCTTCCAGTCCTCCCTTACACCATTCTTAAAAGATCCTACTCAGATATAATTACCTCCACCACAAGGCTTGGAACACTGGGACCAGCTCTTCAAAGCCCACTCAAATGCATCAATGTCTTCCTGAAGCACATTGTTGTTGCTGATCGTTGGTAAGGAGTCCTCATGGATAATATAGTTATAGGTGAGACTAGATTTGGTGCTATTACTCCGAGGGATAATCTGAAAGAGATGGAAGGTTACTAGTAAATTTTGAAGGTCTGACATGTGAAAATCCACCGCTGTGTTCAAGATTGTACAAGTAACACTTCTGCCACATTGCCACAGTTTTTCTCCATTTTACACCACAAGACATAGGAGCAGAATTAGGCCATTCAGCCCATTAAGTCTGCTACGCCATTTCAGCATGACTGATCCAAACCCATTCTCCTGCTTTTTCTCCATAACTTTTCATATCCCGACGAATCACAAACCTATCAATCTCCAGCTTCAATGCACCAAATGACCTGGTCCCCACAGCCACCAGTGGCAACGAATTTCACAGATTCAACACCCTTTGGCTGAAGAAATTCCTCCTCATCTCTGTTCTATTTTGAGGCTGTGCCCCCTAGTCCTAGACTCCTGCATCAAAGGAAATATCCTCTTCACATCCACTTTTAACATTAGATTCATGGTGTTATACAGCAAGGAAATGGGTCTATCAGTCCAACTTGTTCATGGTGACCAAAGTGCGATTCTCCTGCAATTGGCCCATATTCCTCTAAATCATACCTGTACAAATGTCGTGCATTAGAATGTAAACAGTATAGCACAGGAACGAGTTGTGCTGAATTAATTCCAAAAATGTGTTACATAGAAACATAGAAAACCTACAGCCTCAGCTGTGCCAAACATGCCCCTACCCTAGAAATTACTAGGCTTACCTATAGCCCATTATTTTTCCAAGCTCCATGTACATATCCAAAAGTCTCTTAAAACACCCTATCATATCCGCCTCCACCACCTTTGCCGGCAGCCCATTACCACTCTCTGAGTAAAAAAACAACCCGACATCTCCTCTGTACCTACTCCCCAGCACCTTAAAACTGTGTCCTCTTGTGGCAATCTTTTCAGCCCTGGGAAAAAGCCTCTGACTATCCACATGATCAACGCTTCTCAACATCTTATACACTTCTATCAGGTCACCTCTCATCCTCCATCGCTCCAAGGAGAAAGGCTGAGTTCACTCAATCATAAGGCATGCTCCCCAATCCAGGCAACATCCTTGTAAATCTCCTCTGCACCCTTTCTATGGCTTCCACATCCTTCCTATAGTGAGGCAACCAAAACGGAGCACAGTACTCCAAGTGGGTCTGACCAGGGTCCTATATAGCTGCATCATTACCTTTTGTTCAATCCCACGATTGATGAAGGCCAATACACCGTACGCCTTCTTAACCACAGAGTCAACCTGCGCAGCTGCTTTCAGCGTCCTATGGACTCAGATCCCTCTGATCCTCCACACTGCCAAGAGTTTTACCATTAATAATATATTCTGCCATCATATTTGACCTACAAAAATGAACCAGCTCACATTTATCTGGATTGAACTCCATCTGCCACTTCAAAGCCCAGTTTTGCATCCTATCAATGTCCCGCTGTAACCTCTGACAGTCCTCCACACTATCCACAGCATCTCCAACCTTAGTGTCATCAGCAAACTTAGTAACCCAACCCTCCACTTCCTCATCCAGGTCATTTATAAAAATCACAAAGAGTAAGGGTCCCAGAACAGATCCCTGAGCCACTCCACTGCTCTTCATTCATCAATATGTTTAGTCACATCCTCAAAAAACTCAATCAGGCTTGTAAGGCACGACCTGCCCTTGACAAAACCATGCTGACTATTCCTAATCATATTATACCTCTCCAAATGTTCATAAATCCTGCCTCTCAGGATCTTCTCCATCAACTTACCAACCACTGAAGTAAGACTCACTGGTCTATAATTTCCTGGTGTATCTCTAATCCCTTTCTTGAATAAGAGAACAACATTCGCAACTCTCCAGTCCTCTGGAACCTCTCCTGTCCCTACTGATGATGCAAAGATCATTGCCAGAGGCTCAGCAATCTCCTCCCTCGCCTCCCACAGTAGCCTGGGGTACATCTCATCCGGTCCCGGTGACTTATCCAACTTGATGCTTTCCAAAAGCTTCAGCACATCCTCTTTCTTAATATCTACATGCTCAAGCTTTTCAATCTGCTGCAAGCTGTCACAATTAACACCAAGAGCCTTTTCCATAGTGAATACTGAAGTATTCATTAATTACCTCTGCCTGTCCGTCTGTCTGTCTGTCTATTTCCTCCGGTTCCGTACACACTTTCCCACTGTCACATTTGATAGGTCCTAGTCTTTCACATCTTATCCTCCTGCTCTTCACATAGTTGTAGAATGTCTTGGGGTTTTCCTTAATCCTGCCTGCCAAGGCCTTCTCATGGCCCCTTCTGGCTCTCCTAATTTCCTTCTTAAGCTCCTTCCTGTTAGCCTTATAATCTTCTAGATCTCTAACATTACCTAGCTCTCTGAACCTTTTGTACACTTTTCTTTTCTTCTTGACCAGATTTATTACAGCCTTTGTACACCATGGTTCCTGCACCCTACCATAACTTCCCTGTCTCATTGGAACGTACCTATGCACAACTTCACACAAATATGCCCTGAACATTTGCCACATTTCTTCCGTACTTTTCCTTGAGAACATCCGTTTCCAATTTAAGCCTCCAATTTCCTGTCTGATAGCCTCATAATTTCCCTTACTCCAATTAAATGCTTTTCTAACTTGTCTGTTCCTATCTCACTCCAGTGCTATGGTAAAGGAGATAGAATTATGATCACTATCTACAAAATGCTCTCCCACTGAGAGATCTGACATCTGACCAGGTTCATTTCCCAACACCAAATCAAGTACAACCTCTCCTCTTGTAGGCTTATCTACATATTGTGTCAAGAAACCTTCCTGAACACACCTAACAAACTCCACCCCATCTAAACCCCTTGCTCTGGGGAGAAGCCAATCTGTATTTGGGAAATTAAAATCTCCCATCACGACAACTCTGTTATTATTACATCTTTCCAGGATCTGTTTCCCTATCTGCTCCTTGATATCCCTGTTACTATTGGGTGGCCTATAAAAAACCAGTAAAGTTATTGACCCCTTTGGTGAATCTCCACCCACAGAGACTCTGTAGTTAATTGTTGTTAATCACTTCTTCACCCTTCCCCAGATCTTCCCTTTTGTCCTTTTCCAAATGACCATCTGACTCAAATGCTGCTGAACTTCTCCCAGTTCAGATTACTGACTTGAAAAGTTTTCACTATTCCTTTTCCCAAAGAATCAATCTGTGGACCTAACTGAATGTTTCCGGTACATTGTGTTTCCATCACACAGAGCTAATTTCAGAATATGAAACATCAAGTTCTGTGGACTGCTGTTTAATTATCTGTGTCTGTGTGTTATTTGCTCGCTTTTTGGTGTTTGTGCAATTTGCTGTTTTTTTTCACGTGTTGGGAGTTTGATGTTTTCTTTGAATAGGTTCCATGGTGTTTTTTTGTTTCATGGCTGTGTGTGGGGAAGACAAATCTCAGAGTTGTATAGTGCACACATACTTCGCAGGTCCCACTTAGCCATTCCAAAGGATATGATGGATTGCAATGGTTATGCAGTAATGCAACCAGACAACATCTTAGCTACAAAATGAGCTTTGCCACTAATTGGACCGACACATGACTAACAACTGGGCAGGAACGTGGAACATTGCTGCTTATGCATTGCTAAGGACAAATGCAATTCCTATCAGTCTTCAACCAGTCACCACCATCTACTCCTTGCTACTTAAGTGCAGCACTTAGCTCTACCACAGCCTTGGCCCAAACAAGATAGAAATTCAATAGCTGAGGTGAGAGTGACTGCTCTCGTCATTAGACAGTAGTTGATCAGGTGTGGCATCAAAGAGCACATGTGAAATAGATTTCAGTGGGCACCTAAGGAAAATACTCTGGTCTTCAATGCAACATGGTGCAAAATGGAGAGGCTATTGAAGGTCAGTTATTCCAGCCCTAGGATATCACTGCTGAAGTATTCTTTTCCAAATACTGACCAGCAACTCAACTGGGCCAGCTAAATAAATATAACCACAAGTGCAAGTCAGAGGTTTGGTGTCCTATGTCATGTGAGTTACCTTTTGACACCCCAAGGCCTTTGCATCAATTGGAAAGTCTTCAAACGGAACACATTTGCAAATACCTAGGTGACGACAGCTCACTAACAACAATCATGAAACCCAAAGATTTCTAGAACAGAGTGGCTCAGTTTATTGGAACCCCATCCACCACCATTCCCTCCATCCCCAGTGCTCAGTGTTTGTGTTATAAAATGCACTGCATTATTTAGCCAAACTAACATGACCGCACCTCCCAAAGGCACAACTTCTACCAGTAAGAAGTACACGAGCAGCAAATGCATCACCACCTCCAAGTTACACACTATCCTGACTCATTCCTTTATCATCAGTGGGTTCAAATCTTGAAGCTCCCATCCCATTAATGCTTGTGTTGTTGTTGAGAGCCGTTGAGTCCTTGTCAACTCATGGTGACCCTATGGATAGTGTTTGACTTAAACAACCAGAAAAAGTCAGAATAGCTATAGAATGGAAGGAATCAACTGTACACAACAGAAATGCAGCTAGTCATGCACCTCCACCCTCTCTCTTCAGCCCTGGTCTTTATTTCAGATATTTCTGCATCTCCCTTATGAATCTAACTCTATTACTGTGCTGGTTACACATTACAGACTCTAATCACTTGTTGAGTAAAATATACATTTCCTCAGCTCAGTTTTGCTTTTGTTGTCAATTGCTCCATTCTATGTCTCTCTGTTTTTGTCTTAGAACTTTGCTTTATTTAATACTCTGATGGATCCCATCAGCTTTCAACAGTCTCCATTCTCTACTGATACAGAAAAACCATGAAATTTGAGTAAAAAATGAAAAATCAAAAACCATTAATAAATCTTAAAGGTATGTAGGTAGGTTATTTGGTTGTTGCTATCCTTTGGTGTCAGTTAATGGCAAAATGAATGGAAGGAGTGTTGATTGGAAAGAAAATTAATTGAAGGGGCATATGGAAATAAGAAGAGGGGGAATGGGTCTGGTGTTCCCGTAGAAACTGGCATGCACCCAATGAATCAAATGGTTTCTTCATACTTCAACACAAGACTTATTCATTTTGGAATCTAGTTTCTGGCAATGCAATTCATTCCAGATCATAAAAAATATTCTGCTTAAAAAGTTATATTTATCAAAAATATTGGCACTCATTCTATCAAAACCATTCATAATTTTGAAAATCTAACATCCACTTGAACTTCTTTAAGAACACAAACCTCTTCTCTTGGTTCTCCATGCACCTCAAGCACAACTCTAAGAAAACATTTTTGTACTCTTACAGGGTCTTTTCTAAGATTTGCTTTATTTGTCACAGATATATCAAAATATTGAAACATACAGTGAAAAACGCCGTCTGATTCAACGATGAACACAGTTGGAGGATGTGTTGGGGACAGCCCACCAGTACTGCCAACATAGCATGCTCACAAATTACCACCCATACATCTTCGTGGAATGTGTGTGAAAGGAAACTGAAATGCCCAAAGGTCACAGGGAGAATGTAAAAACTCCTTACAGGAGGCGGTAGGAATTGAAGACCAATGCCTGCACTGTGACAAATCAGACTCTTTTTTGCCTGATTTGTCAGACAAATCAGACATACACAACTTTCTTAGTTATGGAAACAGAATATAGAATAAAATTCAGCTCTGGCAGGGTTTGCAAGACATTACTTCCGACAAAGCGAAACCCAATAGCATGAATGGCAGCGATGCTTCACTACCAGATGAACTCAACACCTTCTATGCCCACTTTGAAAGGGAGAACATAACTACAGCCGCACCTGGTGACCCTGTGATTTCTGTCTCAGACACCAATGTAAGGCTGTCTTTTAAGAGGGTAAACCCTTGCAAGGCAGAAGGTCCCGATGGAGTACCTGATAAGGCTCTGAAAACCTGTGCCAATCAACTGGCGGAAGTATTCAAGGACATTTTCAACCTCTCACTGCTACGGCGGAAGTTCCCACTTGCTTCAAAAAGGCAAGTGCCTAAGAAGAATACTGTGAGCTGCTTAATAACTATCGCCCAGTAGCACTCAAATCGATGGTGATGAAATGCTTTTGAGAGGTTGGTCATTACTGGACTGAACTCCTGCCTCAGCAAGGACCTGAACCCATTGCAATTTGTCTATCGTCACAATAGGTCAATGGCAGACGCAATCTCAATGGCTCTTCACAAGGCTTTAGACCACCTGAACAACACAAACAGCTATGTCAGGGTGCCATTCATCGACTATAGCTTAGCTCAGCATTTAACACCATCATTCCCGCAATCCTTTTTGATAAGTTACAGATCCTGGGCCTCTGTACCTCCCTCTGCAAGTAGAAGTACAGCTAGGTGATCAGACTTCCCGAATAGCACGGGTGGCATTCTTAATGGTGGTGTAGCAATGGTCCAGTGTGTTGTTTCCTCTGGTATTGCAAGTGGTCTGTTGATGGGAGTTGCTTAGTGATTTTTTCAGACTGGCCTGGTTAAAATCTCCCAAAATGACGGTGAAGGCAATAGGGTGTGCTGTTTCATGCATGTTGATCCCATTGCTCAGATCATCTAAAGCCTGTTTGACATTGGCCTGAGGTGGAACATACACTGCTATCAAAATGACCCCAGAGAACTCCCGTGGTTGGTAAAAAGGATGGCACTTAACTGCTAGATATTCCAGGTCTGGTGAACAGAACTGGGACAGCACTGATATATTTGTGCACCAAGAAGAGTTGATCATGAGGCATACTCCTCCACCTTTGCTTTTGAGAGACTCTATAGATCTATCCTGACGGTGTATAGTAAACCTGTTGATCTGCATCGCTGCATCCGGTACGGAAGGGGTTAACCAGGATTCCGTGAAACAAAGGACACACGTGGGCTAATGGCCCTCTGATTCAGCACCCTGGCTCTGAGGCCATCGATTTTATTCACCAGAGACTGCACAGTCGTCAGCAAGATGTTCGGTATAGGGAGTTTAAAACCCCATTTCCTTAACCACATTTGTAACCCCGCTCTACACCGACGCTTACTCCGAGGAGCCCTACATGGGCACTTCAGACCATAATCGGTGCTGTTTCCGTCAGTTTTAAGCAGCGGTAGTTCATTTAAACG
This sequence comes from Hemitrygon akajei, assembly GCF_048418815.1. Lineage (NCBI taxonomy): Eukaryota > Metazoa > Chordata > Chondrichthyes > Myliobatiformes > Dasyatidae > Hemitrygon > Hemitrygon akajei. Next base: position 71,006,470 of record NC_133125.1, read on the forward strand.
CATTAAGACATCTTTGTTGACTGTATTGACCCAGGAAGCAGTTGTGCTTTTCAGCTGCGTCAGGCTGAAATGGGAATATTTAATCGTATCCATTGAGAGTACTGCTGCTACTTGAGTCACTCTTAGGCACCCCGCCTAGACACTCCTGCCAGCTGGTTGGCACAGGTTTTTAGTGCCCTACCAGGTGCAGCATCAGGGCACCTCATAACCCTACCTACTGAGAAATATTGAGGCCCTGCTTAGGAAAAGGAAAGGAAGCATGCACAGGGTTTAGAAGGCTGGGATGAGCGAATCCCTTGATGACTATAAGAGGAAGTATATAATCAAGAGCAAAGTCAGGATAGAAAAGGGAAGGTATGAGATAGATCAGGCAGATTGGGTCAACAATTCCAACAGGTTTTCCGGTTTAAGATGGTACTGGTGAAGCTCAGCGATACTTGCTGGTGGCAAATAAAACAACTAAATACTTCATTCATCACTCTTTTTCTGGTAAACGAGCCCTGTAAACAATAGATGGTAACTTCCCTGTCAGAGCAGAGATTTTGAACTGCCTGCATGACCTGATATAACCATATAACAATTACAGCATGGAAACAGGCCATCTCAGCCCTTCTAGTCCGTGCCGAACGCTTACTCTCACCTAATCCCATCAACCTGCACTCAGCCCATAACCCTCCATTCCTTTCCTGTCCATATACCTATCCAAATTTTTTTTAAATGACAGTATCGAACCTGCCTCTACCACTTCTACTGGAAGCTTATTCCACACAGCTACCACTCTCTGAGTAAAGAAATTCCCCCTCGTGTTAGCCTTAAACTTTTGCCTCCTAACTCTCAATTCATTTCCTCTTGTTTGAATCTCCCCTACTCTCAATGGAAAAAGCCTATCCATGTCAACTCTATCTATCCCCCTCATAATTTTAAATACCTCTATCAAGTCCCCCCTCAACCTTCTCTGCTCCAAAGAATAAAGACCTAACTTGTTCAACCTTTCTCTGCAATTTAGGTGATGAAACCCAGGTAACATTCTAGTAAATCTGCTCTGTACTCTCTCAATTTTGTTGACATCTTTCCTATAATTCGTTGACTAGAACTGTACACAATACTCCAAATTTGGCCTTACCAATGCCTTGTACAATTTTAACATTACACCCCAACTCCTATTCTCAATGCTCTGATTTATAAAGACCAGCATACCAAAAGCTTTCTTCACCACCCTATCCACATGAGATTCCACCTTCAGGGAACTATGCACCATTAGTCCTAGATCATTCTGTCCTACTGCATTCTTCAATGCCCGACCATTTAACATGTATGTCCTGTTTTGATTATTCCTATCAAAATGTAGCACCTCACACTTATCAGCATAAAACTCCATCTGCCATCTTTCAGCCCACTCTTCTAACTGGCCTAAATCTCTCTGCAAACTTTGAAAACCTACTTCATTATCCACAACGCCACCTATCTTAGTATCATCTGCATACTTACTAATCCAATTTACCACCCCATCATCCAGATCATTAATGTATATGACAAACAACATTGGACCCAGCACAGATCCCTGAGGCACACCACTAGTCACCGGTCTCCAACCTGACAGTTATCCACCACTACTCTCTGGCATCTCCCATCCAGCCACTGTTGAATCCATTTTACTACTTCAATATTAATACCTAACGATTGAACCTTCCTAACTAACCTTTGGTGTGGAACCTTGTCAAAGGCCTTACTGAAGTCCATAGAGACAACATCCACTGCTTTACCCTCATCAACTTTCTTAGTAACCTCTTCAAAAAATTCAATAAGATTTATCAAACATGACCTGACATGAACTGAATGTTCAAAAGTGCAGGGTGATTATGGCAAAGCTTCTCCAGGCTGAATTGAGGTGATGGGGTTTGGGCCTGAAAGTGGGAAAAGAGCCAATGTTTGGCGTTTACTGGAGCAGACATGGAGGTAACTTGATGTGGCAAGACTGAGGTGAGGAGAACAGAGGCAGAGCCAGACCCAAGGTTTGATCAATTTAAGCACGGAGCCCAATTAGAAAGATTGGGTTCAGGCTGAATTTGGGCAGCAGGGCTCAGGCCCATGAGCGTATTGAAGCGGCAGGGCCCAGGTCCGAGAGCAAGGAATGAACAAATGTCCTGATGATTTAAGCACCAGGCCAAAAGGTTGTCCGGACTGGAGTGAGGGACAGGATGGCGATGATTTAAGCACCAGGCCAGATTGAAAAGGTCAGGGTGTGTGGGCTGGAGTGAGGGACAGGATGGCGATGATTTAAGTACCAGGCCAAAAGGGTGTCCAGGCTGGAGTGAGGGACAGGATGGCGATGATTTAAGCACCAGGCCAGATTGAAAAGGTCAGGGTGTCTGGGCTGGAGTAAGAGACAGGATGGTGACATAGAACATAGAATAGTACAGCACATTACAGGCCCTTCGGCACACAAGGTTGTGCCAACCGTCAAACCCTGCCTCCCAAATAACCCCCCACCTTAAATTCCTCCATATACCTGTCTAGTAGTCTCTTAAACTTGAGTCAGGCAGTGCATTCCATGCACTAACCACTCTCTGAGTGAAAAACCTTCCTTTAATATCCCCCTTGAACTTCCCTCCCCTTACCTTAAAGCCATGTCCTCTTGTACTGAGCAGTGGTGCCCTGGGGAAGAGGTGCTGGCTGTCCACTCTGTCTATTCCTCTTAATATCTTGTACACCTCTATCATGTCTCCCCTCATCCTCCTTCTCTCCAAAGAGTAAAGCCCTAGCTCCCTTAACCTCTGATCATAATCCATACTCTCTAAACCAGGCAGCATCCTGGTAAATCTTCTCTGTACCCTTTCCAATGCTTCCACATCCTTCCGATAGTGAGGCAACCAGAACTGGACACAGTACACCAAGTGTGGCCTAACCAGAGTTTTATAGAGCTGCATCATTACATCGTGTCTCTTAAACTCTATTCCTTGACTTATGAAAGCTAACACCCCATAAGCTTTCTTAACTACCTATATAATGTCTCTTAAATTCTATTCCTTGACTTATGAAAGCTAACACCCCATAAGCTTTCTTAACTACCCTATCTACCTGTGAGGCAACATTCAGGGATCTGTGGACATGTACCCCCAGATCTCTCTGCTCCTCCACACTGCCAAGTATCCTGCCATTTATTTTGTACTCTGCCTTGGAGTTTGTCCTTCCAAACTGTACCACCTCACACTTCTCCGGGTTGAACTCCATCTGCCACTTCTCAGTCCACTTCTGCATCCTATCAATGTCTCTCTGCAACCTTCAACAATCCTCTACACTATCTACAACTCCACCAACCTTTGTGTCATCTGCAAACTTGCCAACCCACCCTTCTACCCCCACATCCAGGTCGTTAATAAAAATCACAAAAAGTGGAGGTCCCAGAACAGATCCTTGTGGGACACCACTAGTCACAACCCTCCAATTTGAATGTACTCCCTCCACCACGGCCCTCTGCTTTCTGCAGGCAAGCCAATTCTGAATCCATCTGGCCAAACTTCCCTGGATTCCATGCCTTCTGACTTTCTGAATAAGCCTACTGTGTGGTACCTTGTCAAATGCCTTACTAAAATCCATGTAGATCACATCCACTGCACTACCCCCATCTATATGCCTGGTCACCTCCTCAAAGAACTCTATCAGGCTTGTTAGATGTGATCTGCCCTTCACAAAGCCATGCTGACTGTCCCTGATCAGACCGTGATTCTCTAAATGCCCCATAGATCCTATCTCTAAGAATCTTTTCCAATAGCTTTCCCACAATAGGTGTAAGGCTCACTGGTCTATAATTAGCCAGACTATCCCTACTACCTTTTCTGAACAAGGGGACACCATTCGCCTCCCTCCAATCCTCCGGTACCATTCCCATGGACAATGAGGCCAGATTTAAGAACCAGGCCAGATTGAAAAGGTCAGGGTGTGTGGGCTGGAGTGAGGGACAGGATGGTGATGATTTAAGCACCAGGCCAAAAGGGTGTCCGGGCTGGAGTGAGGGACAGGATGGTTCAGCTCGTTGTTCCACCAGGTTTACCCATCTCTACACTGAACTGAGGCAGTGGCCTGTAATTAACGGACTTTGGTGTACTCATTTTCATGAATTTCAGTTCTGAATGCTATTTGCTGACTTTTTGAATGATTTGTTTTTTTTCCCCTCTGCATATTGGATGATTGATGGTGTCCTTTTGTTTTAATGGGTTCTATTGGGTTTCTTGGTTTTGCGGCTGTCTGTAAGGAGGCAAATCTCAAGTTTACATATTTTGATTACAAATGTACTTTGAACTTTGAGAATATATCGAGAGTAAATATGTGGGTATGGAGAGAGCAGGTTTTCATAGAAATCAGCAGGACCACCCTTGTCTCGAGCCACAGGAGATATAGCAGATTGGATTTTTAATGATTATTTCCCCTTATATCATCAGGGAGGAGATATTTGCAGCCTTACAGTGCATTAAGGTGAATAAATTCCCAGGGCTTGACTGAGTGCCTCCTTGGGGGCGAGAGAAGAGATTGGTCTTAGGTGGTAGGCTGGTCTGAGGTCATGGAAGTGGGCTGAGGAGAGGCAAATAGATAGAGGGCTATGGGTAAAACCCTAAGTAATTTCTAAAGTAAGTACATGTTCGGCACAGCATTGTGGGCCGAAAGGCCTGTATTGTGCTGTAGGTTTTCTATGTTTCTAAATGGATTTCAATACGGGCAAGTCTGCCATGATGCCTTTTGGAAAGCCAGACCAGAGTAGGACGTGTGAATAGTAGGCAATTGGGATTATAGTGGAACAATGGACCCAGGAGTACAAGTTCATAGCTCATTGAAAGTAGCATCACAGGTAGACAGGGTGGTGGAAAAGATGACTGACATGCTTGCCTAGTGATGTTGCAGAAAGGAAGTCATTTGTGAAGTTGTCCTTAGAGTACTGTGTACTGTTCTCTTCATTTTAAATTTGAAAAAAAGTAGCTAAACTGAAAAGAATGAAGAGAAGGTTTATGAGAATATCATCAGGAATTGAAAGCCTGAGTTATATGGAGAGTTTGGCCTTTATTTCTTTTGGGACATAGGAAAATGAAGAGCAACCATATAGAAATGTTTAGAATTATGAAAAGTGTAGAAAAGGGGGATGGCAACAGTCTTTCCCCAGGGAAGCAAAGTCCAAAACTAAGGAGCACAGCTTTAGCGTGAGAGAGGAAACATTTAAAAGGGACCTGAGGGAGAACACTTTCACACAGAGGGGGTCAGTATGTGGAATGATCTGACGGAGAACTCTTTCACACAGAGGGGGCCAATATGCAAAATAGACAATAGACAATAGGTGCAGAAGTAGACCATTCAGCCCTTTGAGCCTGCACCGCCATTTTGAGATCATGGCTGATCAACTACTATCAATACCCGGTTCCTGCCTTGTCCTCATATCCCTTGATTCCCCTATCCATAAGATACCTATCTAGCTCCTTCTTGAAAGCATCCAGAGAATTGGCCTCCACTACCTTCCGAGGCAGTGCATTCCAGACCCCCCACAACTCTCTGGGAGAAGAAGTTTTTCCTTAAATCTGTCCTAAATGACCTACCCCTTATTCTCAAACGATGCCCTCTGGTACTGGACTCTCCCAGCATCTGGAACATATTTCCTGCCTCTATCTTGTCCAATCCCTTAATAATCTTATATGTTTCAATCAGATCCCCTCTCAATCTCCTTAATTCCAGCATGTACAAGCCCAGTCTCTCTAACCTCTCTGCGTAAGACAGTCCAGACATCCCAGGAATTAACCTTGTGAATCTACACTGCACTTCCTCTACAGCCAGGATGTCCTTCCTTAACCCTGGAGACCAAAACTGTACACAATACTCCAGGTGTGGTCTCACCAGGGCTCTGTACAAATGCAAGAGGATTTCCTTGCTCTTGTACTCAATTCCCTTTGTAATAAAGGCCAACATTCCATTAGCCTTCTTCACTGCCTGCTGCACTTGCTCATTCACCTTCAGTGACTGATGAACAAGGACTCCGAGATCTCTTTGTATTTCTCCCTTACCTAACTCTACACCGTTCAGATAATAATCTGCCTTCCTGTTCTTACTCCCAAAGTGGATAACCTCACACTTATTCACATTAAACGCCATCTGCCAAGTATCTGCCCACTCACCCAGCCTATCCAAGTCACCCTGAATTCTCCTAACATCCTCATCACATGTCACACTGCCACCCAGCTTAGTATCATCAGCAAATTTGCTGATGTTATTTTCAATGCCTTCATCCAAATCATTGACGTAAATTGTAAACAGCTGTGGTCCCAATACCGAGCCCTGTGGCACCCCACTAGTCACCACCTGCTATTCCGAGAAACACCCATTCACCGCTACCCTTTGCTTTCTATCTGCCAACCAGTTTTCTATCCATGTCAATGCCTTCCCCCCGATGCCCTGAGCTTTGATTTTACCCACCAGTCTCCTATGTGGGACCTTATCAAATGCCTTCTGAAAATCGAGGTACACTACATCCACTGGATCTCCCCCGTCTAACTTCCTGGTTACATCCTCGAAAAATTCCAACAGATTAGTCAAGCATGATTTACCCTTGGTAAATCCATGCTGGCTCGGCCCAATCCCATCACTGCTATCTAGATATGGCACTATTTCATCCTTAATAATGGACTCTAGCATCTTCCCCACCACCGATGTCAGGCTGACAGGTCGATAGTTCTCCGTTTTCTCCCTCCCTCCTTTCTTAAAAAGTGGGATAACATTAGCCATTCTCCAATCCTCAGGAACTGATCCTGAATCTAAGGAACATTGGAAAATGATTACCAATGCATCCGCAATTTCCAGGGCCACCTCCTTTAGTACCCTAGGATGCAGACCATCTGGACCTGGGGATTTGTCAGCCTTCAGTCTCATCAGTCTTCTCATCACCGTTTCCTTCCTAATGTCAATCTGTTTCATTTCCTCTGTTACCCTATGTCCTTGGCCCATCCATACATCTGGGAGATTGCTTGTGTCTTCCTTCGTGAAAACAGATCTAAAGTACTCATTAAATTCTTCTGCCATTTCTCTGTTTCCCATAACAATTTCACCCAATTCATTCTTCAAGGGCCCAACATTGTTCTTAACTATCTTCTTTCTCTTCACATACCTAAAAAAGCTTTTGCTATCTTCCTTTATATTCCTGGCTAGCTTGCATTCGTACCTCATTTTTTCTCCCCGTATTGTCTTTTTAGTTAAGTTCTGTTGTTCCTTAAAAACTTCCCAATCATCCGTCCTCCCACTCACCTTAGCTCTGTTATACTTCCTTTTTTTTAATGCTATGCAATCTCTGACTTCCTTTGTTAACCACTATGGCCTCTTTCCCCCCTTTGAATCCTTCCTTCTCTGGTCCCTATGATAGCACGTATACCCTTGTACATTCATTTCCCAGGTCTGATCTCCCTGCAGCCATGTCTCCGTCATCCCAACAACATCATAGTTACCCATTCACACCTGGGCTTCAAGCTCATCCGCCTTATTTCTGACACCGTGCATTCAGATATAAAATTTTTAGCCCATTTCTCCTCTCTCTGTTTGAATCGCTGCCTATTGTGCTTAACCCAGCTCCCCGAACTCCCATCGGGCTACACGCCCCTAGAATTTTGTTGTCCTTCTTAAATTTACTTATTCTTTCAACACATTTAACTCCATGTTCTGTCAGATCATCCCTCAGGAATGACCTGAAGGAGAACTCTTCCACACAGAGGGGGTCAGTTTACGGAATGACCTGAGGGGTAACACTTTCACACAGAGGGTGTCAGTATATAGAATGACCTGAGGGGGACACTTTTACAGAGACGGGGTCAGTTTACGGAATGACCTGAGGGGTAACACTTTCACACAGAGGGTGTCAGTATATAGAATGACCTGAGGGGCAACACTTTCACACAGAGGGGCTCAGTATATAGAATGACCTGAAGGAGAACACTTTCACACAGAGGGGGTCAGTTTACGGAATGACCTGAGGGGCAACGCCTTCACACAGAGGGGGTCAGTATATAGAATGATCTGAAGGAGAACACTTTCACACAGAAGGGGTCAGTTTACGGAATGACCTGAGGGGCAACTCTTTCACACAGAGGGGGTCAGTTTACGGAATGATCTGAGGGGCAACTCTTTCACACAGAGGGGCTCAGTTTACGGAATGACCTGAGGGGCAACTCTTCCACACAGATGAGGTCAGTTTACGGAATGACCTGAGGGGCAACTCTTTCACACAGATGAGGTCAGTTTACGGAATGACCTGAGAGGCAACTCTTTCACACAGAGGGGATCAGTATATAGAATGACCTGAGGGGTAACATTTTCACACAGAGGGGGTCAGTTTACGGAATGACCTGAGGGGCAACTCTTTCACACAGAGGGGGTCAGTATATAGAATGACCTGAGGGGTAACACTTTCACACAGAGGGGGTCAGTTTACGGAATGACCTGAGGGGCAACTCTTTCACACAGAGGGGGTCAGTATATAGAATGACCTGAGGGGCAACTCTTTCACACAGAAGGGGTCAGTTTACGGAATGACCTGAGGGGCAACTCTTTCACACAGAGGGGGTCAGTATATAGAATGATCTGAGGGGCAACTCTTTCACACAGAGGGGGTCAGTTTACAGAATGATCTGAGGGGCAACTCTTTCACACAGAGGGGGTCAGTATATAGAATGATCTGAGGGGCAACTCTTTCACACAGAGGGGGTCAGTTTACGGAATGACCTGAGGGGCAACACTTTCACACAGAGGGGGTCAGTTTACAGAATGACCTGAAGGAGAACTCTTTCACACAGAGGGGGTCAGTATACAGAATGAGATGCCACAGGAAGTAGTTAAGGCAGACATAATTTAAGAAGTCCTTGGGTATAAGTGTGGATGGGAAGAACAGAAAGAGATATGAGCTGAATGCTGGAAACGGGGACCAGCTGTGTGGTGAGCAGTGCACTTGTGGAGCTGACGTGCCTGTATCCATCTTGTATGGCTCTAAGATTCCTTGATTGTCCCATCTGAAGTGCTGCTCAATTTCTCTTCTGGATAATATGGCTCTAAGTTTGTAGATACTGAACCATGTTTAATGGAATTGAAAGCAGCCTTTAGTCATAATTATTGTGCGTTTAGTATGGCACACTTATTTCTAAGCAAAATCTCATTATTCTCAATGACTCCTCCAGAGTGAATTGTTGCTCTTTTTCTGCTCATTTGAAGCGTTATTACATTTTGAACAGTTCATTTGGAAATGCCCTTCGGTCCTATACAGCCAAGGGAAAACGAGGCATTTCTCTGAAACATGATTCTAATCCCCAACATCATTCATGTGTATCATTGCTGGATTAATGTCATAGTTTATGCCTTTGGCTGGGCAAGAGAAGATGGTTAAACTGTACAGTTGAGTCTCTTGCTACACAGTGAAAACAATGATGAGATATTCTGTGCAGAATGAAAAGATTTTGTGAGGTAATTTAAAGGTCAACATTGCACTGTATATCATGCTGTAATCACATTGCCATTGTCATTATGTAATCTGAGAAATTGATTTGGTCTAATGGGAAAATAAATTGAATGTGATATAAAATATCAGCATTAAGAAACAAATGTTTCTCTCCACCAACTTTTATCTTCACATCAGCCACATCTGTCTTAGGTCATCTGCTGCTGACCACCTTAATGTATACAAACCTCATTGTTTATACATAGCTTGCTGAAAGGAGCTAGTAATCAGTCCTTTTATCCTTTATCTTGTAGATTTTATTCCTGGTTATCTGGAATCAGCATTGGAAAATGTTCTGAGATCCAAAGTCATAACATTCCCAATGTTATTGTATTATTGATAGAAGAATGAAAAGAGAAAATACTCACCAAGACCACAACAGCATCGTGCAAAGGGCCATCTGTACGGAGAGTTTCCATATCGTTCTCCAAGGTGTATCGCCATTCTATACCAAGCTCAATAAAAACTTTCATCTTGGCTTTTTCACCTTTACCATTTAGAATGTAGTGGCCTGTAGCCTGGTTCTTGAGAGCTGGTGGACAAATAAAAACTAAAGTATGTGCGGGAAAATAGTTCTCGAACACAAATGCAGCATGGCTATGTGAATTAATTATTTTGGAACATTTCAACATAAGATATTAAAGTTGAGAAACAAAGGACAGATATTCAGAGCTTAAAATGTAAAAGTTGGTTGAGTTGTTTATTTTAATAGGAATATCTATTAGACATCACTCAGCAAGGAACAATCTATCATGGAAAGATGTTGCAAAGAAATCTTTAAGGGAATAAAGGAGATATGGTGAAGTACCAGCATTATCCATAGAACAAAAGCATTGGATGGATGATTAGTGTTGAGAAAGTTGGTTTGCCCAATAAACAAGCCTCAACGGGAGAATTTCGAGATTGGAGAACTATTCTCTCCAGGAAAGTTAAGCCTTTGGACGATACGGTTCAGTAGGAGAAGTTGGATGACTAGCATGTGAGCAACCATTTCTTGGCCTGGGCATCTATGTTCTTACATTGTTTCAGGAAAGGTTATCTAGACATCGATCAGTGTTCACCTTCTTTCACTTTTCAACTTTCTGATTGCTTCATACTCCTAGTGAATGTATCAAATCTAAACTGAGGAACTGGTTGACAAGGGTGGGCTTCCTTGGTAATTTAGTTCTTGCATTAGTGAGTTTTGTCAATGTCAGCAATCATTTTTGTAGCTGAGTCTATCTGTGATTCCAAACAACCTCCAAAATCTTACTACAAAATCCAGTAATATCCAAGCAGTATGATTTAGTGGTACTTTCTTTCTACATAGTTGGAAAGCTCTGGTTTAGTACCCCGTTCCACAGCTGGAGAACATAGTTCAGGATATCTGTCACTGAGTACAGGCAGTTTCCAGCTGAGATGTGAAAATGGCACACTTCTACATCACATGAGCATAACGTATCCAATTTTTAAAATCATTTGCTATCAATGCCAATGCAGTGGCCCTAGCCATCGACTCTTACTTTTATTGCTGCCTGCTAGACCTGATGCACACAATTGCATCCTCCATGTTTCCATTTATAAATAACTACTGGTACAATTAATCTAAATGGTTTTGTATGGCATTACTGACTGTAGAAATAGATTATTTGGTAAAATAACTGTTTCCAGGTTAAGTTGTTGTCATTGTGGTGTCCAGACATTTTATTTGCTTATTTCACAACTACTTGCTGTTCCATTCAATTACTGGATTAACCAAAAGTTCTTTAGCAAGTTACAATTCATCAAAATGGTATTATAACCTACTAATTAATTTGAAATGCAATTGTTCTTACAGCTGGTCAAAATAGGAGATGTAAGTGTCCAACAAGGAACAACAAAAAGAGCCAATGAAATAGGTCAATAAGCCAGAGATTTCCACTAGAAAGAACATTGCTGAGCCAAGCTGTTTGGATCTCACTGGGTTTTCTGGGTCAATGAAGTTAGCAACTTACTGCTATTTCCAATACTTGTGATAAAACAATTAGCAATACTTTTAGTAAGTTGTTCAATCCAGTTAGCTATATTAAAACCTATAAATTACTACAATAAATGGCAAAAATCAAATCACCGGAGGAGCTCAGTGGAATGGATGGGGGGGCGGGGGGGGTGGCGAAGAAATGTAAACTTTGCAGATCATGAGCCTGCATCAGGACCTGGCTAAGAGTCTCTGACCAAAATCATTACCTGTTTCTCTTCACACAGATGCAGGCTAACCTTCTATTTCCTGCAGGCACCATCCACCATCTGCATTTAAAAAAAACTTGTTGCTCTACACACCTCCTTTGAATTTTACCCAGCTCATCTTAAATGCATACCCTCCATTATTAGATATTTAGACCCTGGGAAAATTGGCTACTCCATCTACGCCTCTCATCATTTTATAAAATACTACTAAGTCTCCTCTCAGTCTCTGCCAATGCAGAGAAAACAACCCTAGTTTCTCTAATCTCTCCTTATCCAGGCAGCATTCTGGAGAGTCTCTCTGTCAATCTCTCAACAGCCTACATATCTATCCCATAATCAGAAGACTACAACTGAATGCAATACTTCAGGTGTGGCCGAACCAGAGTTTTCTCCTGCTGCAACACACTGTAACTTTATGATTTTTGAACTGGGTGTCTTGACTAATAAAGGCAAGCATACTACATGCTTTCCTTACCATGCGATAGAATTGTGTAGCCACTTTCAAGGTGCTATGGACTTGGACCCAAAATCCCTCCGTACATTAACATTGTTATGGGTCCTGTCATTAACTGTGTACTTTCCATTTACATTTGATCTCCCAAAGTGTAATACTTTACACCTGCCTGGACTAAACTCCATCTGCTACTTCTTCACCCATAATTGCAACTGATCTACATCCCTCTGTACTTTTGGGCAACCTTATACACTATCCACACTGTCAGCGATCACTGTGCCATCAATAAACTTACTTATCCACCCATGCATGTTTTCATCTGATTCATGGATGGGTAGAGTAGAACCATTGCAGTCATATACCAACTAGGAACCCATGGAACAAAAACAGGTGAACAGTGAAAGTTAAGTAAGTTTTCATTTCAGAACATTTCTTTTATAATAGCAAAATGTTATTTCTTGAATTATGCCCTTGCACTTTAACAATCTAATCAAAGATGCCATTTACATATATTTAATCCTTCAAATTTTAAATAATATAGACTACAATTTTCTCTAAGTTCCCAAATGCTCATCACCATCATAGAAAGAGCTTCATGTTTGGTGCTTTTGAGATGAGTGAACATACAGTATTTCTGAAGTACGGTGCATTTCTTATACACCTATTGCAACATAATTTCTGTTTATGGAGCTGAAGATGAATTTCTGTCTTATAATTAATGATATTATGAGATTTAATATTATAAAAATGGATCTGAAGCAGACCCCTGACAGTAGGGTTTGCCCGTAAAGTGTGATATGGCAATGAAAATTCATAGGACACAAGTGTGTGTGTCTGTGTCTGTGTGTGCGAGTGTGCGAATGTGTGCCCCACATGTCTTTATTAATTACTACACAAAGCGGGCAGTTAAGGGTTGGGGAGAAGATGGACACATGCCTATAAAGTACATTTTTTTAAAAATTCTACACACACTGCTGAAGTGTTAACTGGTGCCTGTATTGCTGATATTGTTCTATGCAAAGAGAAAGTCACATCAGTGAGGCAATTTTGTACAAGTAGTCTTACGGAGATAAGCAGAAGAAACATTGCACTTTGAACAAATGCTAGTTAATTAACGATATTATGAGAGCTAATATTATTAAAAATGCATCAGCCCATGGTATTACAGGAAAAATTCCAGCATGGATAAAGCAGTGGCTGATTGGCAGGAGGCCGAAAGTGGGAATAAAGTGAGCCTTTTCTGGTTGGCTGTCCACAAAGACCTGGGATTATATGTCAATAATTTGGATGATAGATTTGTTGCAAAGTTTGCAGACAATATGAAGATAGGTGAAGGGGCAGGTAGTTTTGAGGAAGTAGAGAGGCTACAGAAGGACTTAGACAGATTAGGAGAATAGACAAGGACATGGCAGATGGAATATGGTGTTGGGAAGTGTATGGTCATGCACTTGGGCAGAAAAAATGTAAGTGTTGTCTCCTATCTAACTGGAGAGAAAATACAAAAAACTGAGGTGCAAATGGACTTGTGCAAGATTCCCTAAAGTCTGTGGCGAGGAAGGCAAATGTGGTGTTAACATTCATTTCAAAAGGATAGAATATAAAAACACAGATGCAATGTTGAGACTTTATAAAGCACCGGTGAGGCCTCATTTGGAGAATTGTGAACAGCTTTAGGCCCCTTATCTTAGAAAGGATGTGTTTACACTGGAGAGGGTTCAAAGGAGGTTCACAAAAATGATTCCAGGATTGAATGGCTTGTCATATTGAGAGTGTTTGATAGCTCTGGACCTGTATTCACTAGAATTCAGAAGAATGAAGGTTGACCTCATTACAACCTGTTGAATGGTGAAAGGCCTTGATAGAGAGGATGTGGAGAGGATGGTTCCTATGATGGGAGAGTCTAAGACCAGAGGACACAACCTCAGAATAGAGTGGCATCCTTTTAGAATGGAGATGAGGAGGAATTTCTTTAGCCAGAGAGTACGAATCTGTGCAATTCCTTGCCATAGGCAGCTATGGAGGCTGCCTTTCTGTATATTTAAGACAGAGGTTGATAGATTCTTGACTGGTTAGGACACAAAGGAATACGGGGAGAAGACAAGAGATTGAGGCTGAGAGGAAAACTGGATCTGATAAAATGGTGGAGCAGGTTCGACGGGCCAAATTCTACTCCTATATCTTACGGTCTTATGGTCTAACTTGTTTGGATTAGTCCTTCAAATTGTCATCTGTTGCTTCAATGGGTAAACTTTATCAAGCTGTGGCAGGTTAGTACTTACCAAGAATGTGAGGAGATACCTCATCTTCTTGGATGAACACATGTCTAGAACCAGCTGGGATATCAAATATCTTTAAGTAGCCTTTGCATGTGTCATCATCAATTATAGAAGCAAAAAGAAAGAACAACACAGTGGTGGTTAATATGGCATTCCATGGAATTTTGATCTGAAGAAGGTAATGTTAAGCTAATGCACAATTTGCATATCCACTTCAAATAACAAACTAGATATGTGACACATACAACCAAGCCAAGTTTTTTCTCTCTGCTTTAGAGAAAAAAATGTATGTGTTTGTCACAAGTCCATCTTCTCATGTGATGACAAACTTGTACAAAGGAATTACTGAGCCAGTGGATGAACTGAATGATGAACACGTTTGCAAAAGCAATGTTCTGATGCTCCACCCTTTGATCACTATCATTACTTACCAAAAAAATCCCCCGAGTGCCTTGATTCAGAGATATCAAGGTTTCTAGCCCCCTTGGGTAAAATGAATGCTCCTCTGGTTCGCCCTTGAACAAAATGGTTTTGTCAGTTTTTCAAGTGATTGTCTTGTTTTCATAGACCACATTTGTGATCATTATGTAAAAGTAACTCTGCCACAAATGAGGTAGAGTTAATGACATATGTTTCCAAATGAGAAACAGCTACTAGAATAAGATAGGTTATTGTCAATGAAAAAAAAGCAGAAATCAAAAGTGTAAGAGACGTCCAGCTCAGGCCAGACTGGATACTTGCAAATATGTTTTCCCAAGGTTCCAAGCTTGTTTTTGTATCTCTTGTTTAATTTTTTACCTGTTGAAAGAGTTTAGGGAGTGATTAGCTGCTACTGAGTCACCACAATTCATGGTCAAGACAGTCATTCCTGAATATTGATTCATTTCTCTTTCTGCATCATAATATACAATGTTTCCTCTAATTTATGTTCCGTAGCATTTTCAGTACAATAGCAATTAGCAACCAGAGGATATGTTCTTAATGTTTAGGGGTGGACTGTATCAGTCTGTGCCTTGACCCAAACTCCAAATGTTGCAAGACTGTTGTTCCACATGTCCAGGGAGAAGATAGGGCATCACCAAACTACTCAAAGTGAACTTCCGGATAGGACGTGCTTCACTTACAGATAATCTGGCCTCGTTTTATTTTTGACTCTTTTTCATTTGAATTCTGCTCTTATGGCAATATGCATTGCACTTCAGACTACTGATGAAGTATGATGAACATGTCACAGTAGTCATGTTTTCTGGGCTTCCTAATTATCCACATGGAAAAAAGATGATAACATGAGAAGACCTAACCTAAGAAATAAGAAGAGGAAGATACCATGCAGCCTCTCAAGCCAGTTCTACTAATCAAAAGAAATATCATGGTTAATCATCTCCATCAATTTCCTATTGAAATTTATTACATAGACAACATACGACTTCAAACTAGCTGAAGACACTAAGAAACGCTTTCATTTCCTCTCTACGCAAGTAAGATCAGATCACAGGGGTTTTGCATGGTATGCTGGCAATGGCGTAGCTTACAACAATCCACATCACCAGCATCATTCCACAGTGAATAAGGTTTATACTCATGAATGGAAGACTTTGAACAGAAGCCAGTATAAAGCTGACACAAAGGTTTACTTGACTTTATTTCAGTTGGAGGTCTTGCTCTCTAACTCTGTGAGTTGGAACCTTTCTAGCTTCTGCTGCAATCTGCAAGTAGCGTTCTACTGGAGACTGAGAAGCTTTCAATGCACAGAACAGAGGGGTCACTTTGCTGCTTTGGCACAGGGAAATGCAACCGATATGCCGATGTCCATTACTTGACAGAAGTTAGCTGAGCCTGAAACAGACACAAAATGAATGGCCTCCTTCAGCACTGAATGATTCTAAATGAGTGCTAATGGCAATGCTTTCCATTCTGTGTGCTGCAACACGTTGGGACCTCAGCATGTATGACAAATCAGGAGTTTAGAATGAAACTCAGCTGTTGCACTCCAGGCAAGTATACTTCATAAGCACTAAATCTATCACTTGTCAGATCTCAAGATGTATGTTTGTGGCTCAGAATACACTGCTGTAGAGAATAGGTCTTTGTAAACAGTCCCTTGGAATTTAGGAAAGGGTGCCTGCACTCCAAATGAGAGGTGGAAGATACCGGTGTGGTAATTCTATTCATGTCAGCTGTTTGTTATACATACTGTATAACACCATAAGAAACAGCAGCAGAATTAGGCCATTTGGCCCATCGAGTCTGCTTTGCCATTCATTCAATCGTGGCTGATTCTTTTCTCCCCTCCTCAGCCCCACACCCTAGCCTTCTCCCCGTAACATTTGATGCCATGTCCAATCAAGAACCTATCAAGCTCTGACTTAAATACACCCAACGACCTGGCCTTCACAGCTGCCTGTGGTAACAAATTCTACAAATTCACCACCCCCGGCTAAAGAAATCTCTCCGCATCTCTGCTTTAAATGGACACCCCTCTAACTTGTGGCCACACCCTCTTGTCCTAGACTCCTCCACCATGGAAAACATCCCTTTCATATCTACTCTACATTCGACAGGTTTCAATGAAATCATCCCTCATCCTTTTGAATTCCAGCAAGTACAGACACAGAGCCATCAAACGCTCCTCATATGATAACCGATTCATTCCTAGAATCATCCTTGTGATCCTCCTCTGGACCCTCTCCAATGGTAGCACATCTTTTCTAAGATGAGGGGCCCAAAACTGTTCACAATACTCAAGGTGAGGCCTCACCAGTGCCTTATAAAGCCTCAGCATCACATCCTTACTCTTATATTCTATAGCTCGAGATGAATGCTAGCATTGTATTTGCCTTCCTCACCATCAGCTCAACATGAAAGTTAAACTTTAGGATGTTATCCACACGGATGCCCAAGTCCCTTTGCATCCTAGATTTTTGGATTTTCTCCCTGTTTAGAAAATAGTTTGCACATTTAATTCTACTACCAAAGTGCAAGACTGTGTATTTTCCAACATTGTACTTCATTTTCCACTTTCTTGCCCATTCTCCTAATCAGTCCAAGTCCTTCAGCATCCTACTTGTTTCCTCAACACTACCTGCCCCACCACCAATCTTCGTATCATCTGCAATCTTGGCAACAGAGCCATCTATTCTGTCTTCTAAATCATTTATATACAGTATGAAAAGAAGCGGCCCCCAACACTGACCTCTGTGGAACACAGCTTGTCATTGGCAGCCAAACAGAAAGGGATCCTTTAATCCCACTCACTGCCTGTAACCAATCAGCCAATGCTCTAACCATGCCAGTAACTTTCCTGTAATAGCTTAGGATCTTAACTTGGTAAGCAGTGTCAAGTGTGGCACCTTGTCAAAGACCTTCTGAAGGTCCAAATATACAACATCTACTGCATCCCCGTTATCTATCCTACTTGAAATCTCCTCAAAGAATTCCAACAAGTTCGTCATGCAAGTTTTTCCTTCAAGGAAACCATGCTTTGTGCTATCTTGTCCTGTGTCACCAAGTACTCCATAATCTCATCCTTAACAATTGACTCCAGCCACTGAGGTCAGGCTAACTGGTCTATCATTTCCTTTCTGCTGCCTTCCTCCTTTCCAATTTTCCAGTCCTCTGGAACCATGTCAGAGTCCAACGATTTTTGAAAGATCATTGCTAATGTCTCCACAATCTCTAATGCTACCTCTTTCAGTACCCTGGGGTGCAGTTCATCTGGTCTGGGTGACTTATGTACCCTTAGGTTTCAGTTTTTTTCAGCAACATTTCCATTGTAATAGTAACCGCACTCTCTTCTCTTCCCCCACACCCTTCAATGTCTGGCACACTACTAGTGTCTTCCACAGAGAAGACTGATGCAAAATACTCATTTAGTTCATGTTCCATCTCCTTGCCCCTGTTATTATTTCTCTGGTCTCATTTTCTAGTGGTCCTATATCCACTCTTTGCTCTTTTATTTTTTACATATTCAAAGAAGTTTTTACTATCCACTTTGATATTGCTTGCTAGGTTACTTTCACATTTCATTTTTTCCCTCCTAATGATTCTTTTAGTTGCTCTGTGTAGGTTTTCCAAAGCTCACCAATCCTCTAACTTCCTGCTAATTTTTGCTTTTACATTAGGTTTGACTTCTCGTCAGTCACGGTTATACTATTTTGTCATTTGAGTATTTCTTCATTTTAGGAATACATCTATACTGCACCTTCCTCATTTTCCCAGAAACTCTCACCACTGCTGCTCTGCCATCATCTCCTTCAAATTGACTTTGACCAACTCCTCCCTCATACCACTGAAATTTCCTTTACCCCACTGAAATACTGCTCCCTCAGACTTTACTTTCTTCATATCAAATTTCAAGTTGAACTCAATCATATTGTGATCACTGGCTGTTAAGGTTTCTTTTTACCTTAAGCTCCCTAATTGCCTCTGGTTCATTACAAAACACTCAATCCAGCATAGCTGATCCCCGGGTGGGCTCAACGACAAACTGCTCTAAAAAGCCATCTCATAGGCATTCAATAAACTCACTCTCTTGAGATCCATTTACCAACCTAATTTTCCCAATCAATCTGCATGTTGAAATCTCCCATGACTATCCTAACATTTTTTTGACACGTTGCCCTGTATAGTCCTGACAGACCTCTTGGTTCACAGGTATGGAGATACAAGAATACCAGAATTTAGGTAATAATACATGCATTTTCTTTCCCTCACACCCCTCTCTCTCACACACACAAACATGCATTCTAAGCACTCCAGGTTAGAGGACAAAGGAGAATATGGGAGAGAAGGGGTAGCACAAGTCCTGTGCGTATAGAGGCTCCGAGCATTCAGTGAATAATGATGGCAGCCAACTGAAATCACGGCAGCTTCATTTCCTAGACGTATCCATCAACATCATATTGGGAAATGTTCATTGGAATTCACTCACAAGTCGCTGGGAACCCACAATCTGTCAATATCAAGTAGTAGCATACAGCTTTTGTAGCATAGTCTGGGTGAGTTGGCCACTTTATGAATATATGAGCAGCCTGCTCTAACTCATCTCTTCTGAAAGAATATCCTAATCCCTTTAAATCTGTCCTGACAGCATTGCCATGACAAGATTCCAATTGCACTAAACTAATTGGTCAGAGTACAATGCATCCAGTGTTTCCTTACATCCATAAAAGGTCAGTATACTGACAAAAAAACATGCAAGGAGTGCACTTTAATCAATTAGGTAAGATGACAACATCACACGTAGTTCTGTTAATCTCCATTCCCCATGCTGCTGATTATCAATTACAGCTCAGTGTTCAACTATCATCCCCTCACTAATCAACAAGTTTCAGAACCTGGGCCTTTGTTCAATCCCCTGTAACTGAATCTTCAGCTTCATTAATGGGAGATCACAGTCAGTGCAGACTGGTGAGAACATCTCCTCACTGACAATTAACACCTCAGGGATATGTGCTTACCCCACTGCTTTACTCTCTCTACACTCATGACTGCATGGCTGGCCACTGCTCAAACACTGTCACTAATTCATTGATGACACCACTGTTGTTGGCAGAATCATAGATGGTGATGAGGAGCAGTAGAGGAGTGAGACAGACTGGCTGTTTGTATGGTTTCACAACAATGACCTCATATTTAGTGACAGAAAAAGCAAGCAACTAATTGTGGCCTTAAAGAGGGGGAAACTGGGAGAACACACTGCAGACCTCATTGAGGAGACAATGGTGGAAAGGTTAACAGCTTCAAGTTCCCGGGCATCAACATCTCAGAGGCCAACACATTGATGCAATAATCGATAAGGAACACTCGTGGTTTGAAGAGATTCGGTGTGTCACTGAAGATTCTTGCAAATTTCTTCAGATGTACACTGGGGTGTATTCTGACTGGTTGCAACATAACGTGATATGAAACCACCAAAGCAGATGATCACAAAAGACTGCAAAGTGTTGAAGACACTGCCAGTTCCATCACATGCACAAGTTTTCCTGCCATCAAGGACATCTTCAAGAAATGGTATCCATCATTAACTGAGACATGCTCGCTTCAGGTTATTTCGAGCAGACGAGGCAGTACAGAAGCCTGAAGGCATACACTCAATGTTTTAGAAACAACAAACAAGAGAAAATCTGCAGATGCTGAAATCCAAGCAACACACACAAAATGCAGGAAGAACTCAGAATCGAATGCAGGAAGAACTCGAATTGGAACAAGAAGGCAGCAGGAGAGTACCTAAGGATTTCCAGCAGGAAGACATTTTGAGTTCTCAGGGGAAGAGAGAGGCCAGACTGCACAGGCGCGTGACATCAGCCAGTTGAGCATGAACAGTTTAAAAAGAAGGCAGCCATATCCAGCGGGCAGCGTTGGGAGCAGACAGCGGAGTGAGAGGCAGCAGAGTGAAAGGACTTTGGCTCCACGGGCTTCGGCGGTAACGGGACAAGGTGAGGCAGTTGTTGTATGTGTGTGAGGCCAGTTTTCTGTGGTCGATGTCAGATGTGGGAGGTCCTGGAGTCTCCCGGCGTCCCAGATGGCCACATCTGCACCCGGTGCATTGAGATGCAACTCCTAAGGGACCATGTTAGGGAACTGGAGCTGCAGCTTCATGGCCTTTGTCTGGTCAGGGGGAGTGAGGAGGTGATAGAGAGGAGTTACAGACAGGTGGTCACTCCGGGGCCATGGGAGACAGACGAGTGGGTCACAGTCAGGAGGGGGAAGGGGAAGAGTCAGGTACTAGAGAGTACCCCTGTGGCTGTACGCCTTGACAATAAGTACTCCTGTTTGAGTACTGTTGGAGGGGACAGCCTACCTGGGGGAAGCAACAGTGGCTGTGCCTCTGGCACAGAGTCTGACCCTGTGGCTCAGAAGGGTAGGGAAAGGAAGAGGAAGATAGTAGTGATAGGGGACTCGATAGTCAGGCGATTCTGTGGACGCAGGAAAGAAACTCGGATGGTAGTTTGCCTCCCAGGTGCCAGGGTCCAGGATGTTTCTGATGACGTCCAAGATATCCTGCAGTGGGAGGGAGAACAGCCAGAGGTCGTGGTACATATTGGTACCAATGACATAGGTAGGAAAAGGGAAGAGGTTCTGAAAGAAGACTACAGAGAGTTAGGAAGGAAGTTGAAAAGCAGGACCTCAAAGACAGTGAGAATAGGAAGAGAATGAGGTGGAGGATAAATGCGTGGCTGAGGGATTGGAGCAGGGGGCAGGGATTCAGATTTCTGGATCATTGGGACCTCTTTTGGGGCGGGTGTGACCTGTACAAAAAGGACGGGTTGCATTTGAATCCCAGGGGGACCAATATCCTGGCGGGCAGGTTTGATAGAGCTGTTGGGGACAGTTTAAACTAGTTTGGCAAAGGGTGGGAATCAGAATGTGAGTGCAGGGATTAAGGTAGAAGGACAAGGGCATGATGCTAAGAGTTCTGAGTTGATGAGGAAGGACAGGCAGGGGACAGAACATAATTGTAGCCAGTTAAAGGGGTTGAAATGTGTCTATTTCAATGCTAGGAGTATTAGGAACAAGGAAGATAAAGTTGTGGCCATTACTGAAACATGGTTGGACGAAGGGCAGGATTGGATGATGCAGGTCCTGGGGTTCAGGTGTTTTAAAAGGAATAGGATGGGAGGTAGAAAAGGGTGGGGGGGGGGGCGGGAAGTGGCATTGCTGGTCAGAGATAGTATCACGGCTATAGAAAGGGAGGACGCTGCAGAAGGAGTGTCCACGGAGTCAGTCTGGGTGGAAGTCAGAAATAGGAAGGGATCAATCACTGTGCTGGGAGTAGTCTATAGGCCCTCAAATAGCCCTCGGGACACCGAAGAGCAGATAAGCAGGCAGATTTTAGAATGGTGCAGGAAATACAGGGTAGTAGTTATGAGTGATTTCAACTTCCCTCATATTGACTGGCACCTCCTGAGTGCAAGGGGGATAGATGGGGCTGAATTTGTCTGGTGTGTTCAAGAAGGATTCCTGACACAGTATGTGGACTGGCCGATGAGAGGAGAGGCTATACTGGATCTAGTTCTGGGTAATGAACCTGGTCAGGTGACAGACCTCTTGGTGGGGAAGCATTTTGGTGAGAGTGACCACAACTCCCTTAGCTTCAGCATAGCTATAGAAAGGGATAAAATCAGATGAAATGGTAAAGTGCTTAATTGGGGAAGGGCTAACTTTGAAGGGATGAGGCAGGAACTAGCGAGAGTAAATTGGAAACAGATGTTCAAAGGGGAAAGCACAGAAGTAATGTGAGAGAAGATAAGCGACCACTTGAGCTGGGTTCAGGATAGGTTTGTCCCACTGAGGCAAGGAAAAAATGGTAGGAAAAGGGAACCGTGGCTGATGAAACATGTGAGGCAACTCATCAAGAGGAAAAAGGATGCATATGTTAGATATAAGAAGCAGGAAGTAGGAGGGGCTTATGAGAAATATAGGGTAGGAAGGAAGGTGCTAAAGAAAGGACTTAGGAGAACTCGAAGGGGGCATGCGAAGGGCTTGGCATGTAGGATTAAGGAGAACCCCAAGATGTTCTATGCGTATGTGAAGAATAGGAGGATGACGAGAATAAAGAGGGCAACATGTGCCTGGAGGCAGAAGAGGTTGGGGAGGTCCTAAATGAATACTTTGCTTCAATATTCACAAGTGAAAAGGATCTTGATCAGGATGAGGTCGAAGTAGAGCGGGCCTGTGTGCTGGACAATGTGGAGATTAAGGAAGAAGTAGTGCTGGATCTTCTTAAAAACATTAAGATTGATAAATCCCCAAGGCTGGATATGACACACCCCAGGTTGTTGTGGGAATTGAGAGGAGAGATCGCAGGAGCATTAGCTATGACCTTTGAATCCTCTTTGGCTGCAGGGGAAGTGCCAGATGACTGGAGAATGGCAAACACAGTTCACTTGTTTAAAAAAGGTAATAGGGAGAAACCTGGGAACTATAGACCGGTGAGTCTTACGTCAGTGGTATCCAAACTACTGGAAAGGATTCTTAAGGATAGGATCTACGAGCATTTGGAGAAGTACAGTCTACTCATGGATAGTCAGCATGGCTTTGTGAAGGGAAGATTGTGCCTCATGAGCCTGATTGAGTTTTTTGAAGAGGTAACAAAAGAAATTGATGAGGGTAGGGAGTGGATGTGGTCTACATGGACTTTAGCAAAGCATTTGACAAGGTCCCTCATGAGAGACTCATCCAGAAAGTCATGAGGCATGGGATAAATGGAAGCTTGGCTGTTTGGATAAAAAATTGGCTTAAAGGAAGAAAGCAGAGGGTAGTTGTAGAAGGAAAATATTCTGCCTGGAGGTCGGTGGAGTGGAGTGCCACAGGATCTGTCCTGGGACCCCTGCTATTTGTGATTTTTATAAATGACCTGGATGTAGAGGCGGAAGGATGGGTGAGTAAGTTTGCGGATGACACGAATATTGGAGGAGTTGTGGATGGAACTGTAGGTGGTCGAAGGTTACAAGACGATATAGACAGGCTGCAGAGTTGGGCAGAAAAATGGCAGATGGAGTTCAATCTGGACAAGTGTGAGGTGATGCATTTTGGAAGGACAAACCAGAAGACTGAGTACAGGATTAATGGTCAGTTACTTAAGAGTGTGGATGAACAAAGGGACCTTGGGGTTCAAATCCATATGTCCCTCAAGGTCGCTGCACAGGTTGATAGGGTAGTTAAGAAGGCCTATGGGATGCTAGGCTTCGTAAACAGGGGGATTGAGTTCAAGAGTAGAGAGGTCATGTTGCAACTCAATAAATCTCTGGTGAGACCGCACTTAGAGTATTGTGTTCAATTCTGGTCACCTCATTATAGGAAGGATGTGGAAGCTATGGAGAGGGTGCAGAGGAGATTTACCAGGATGTTGCCTGGATTGGAGACCAAGTCATATGAAGCAAGGTTAGCAGAGCTGGGACCTTTCTCTTTGGAGCATAGAAGAATGAGAGGGGACTTGATAGAGGTCTACAAGATTATGAGAGGCATAGATAGGGTGGATAGTCAGTACCTGTTTCTCAGGGCACCAATAGCAAACACCAGAGGGCATATGTACAAAATTAAGGGAGGGAAGTTTAGGGGAGACATCAGGGGTAAGTTTTTTTACACAGAGGGTTGTGACTGCCTGGAATGACTTGCCAGGGATGGTGGTGGAGGCTAAAACATTAGGGGTATTTAAGAGCCTCTTGGACAGGCACATGGATGAAAGAAAAATAGAAGTAGTGTGGGTTTAGTACTTTTTTTAAGGATTATATGGGTCGGCACAATATGGAAGGCTGAAGGGCCTGTACTGTGCCATAGTGTTCGATGGTTCTATGGTTCTAACTCAGCAGAGCAGGCAGCATCTATGGAAAAAAGCAAATACTCGACATTTCAGGCCAAGACCCTTTATCAGGGCTGGAAAAGAAGATGGGAAGTCAGAGTGAGGTGGGGGAGGGGAGGAAGAAGCGAGATGTGTTACATGATAAGTGAAACCAGGTGGGGGGGGGGCAGTTGAAGTAAAGAACTGGGAAGTTTACTGGTGAAATAAAAAAGGGGGAATCTGATAAGAGAGGACAGAACTCAATGGCAGGAAGGGGAGGGGAAGGAGCACCAGAGGAAGGGATGAACAGGTAAGGAGAGAAAATGGGAATGGGAATAGTGAAGGGGGGGCAATTAACATACGCTTTAGAAACTGACGTTCATGCCATTAGGCTGGACAATCCCCAGACAGAATATAAGGTGTTACTTCTCCAACCTGAGTGTGGTCTTATCGTGGCAGTAGACTTGGACTGATTGTTGGAATGGGAATGGGAAATAGAATTTACAATGGGTGGCCACTGGGAGATGCCGCCTTTTCTGGCAGATGGAGCTTAGGTGCTCGGTGAAGCAGTCTCCCAATCTATGTCCGGTCTCGCTGATATACAGGAGGCCACACTGGGAGTACTGGATACAGTAGATAATCGCAACAATCTCAAAGGTGAAGTGTTGCTTCACCTGGAAGGACTGTTTGGGGTGATGAATAGCAGTGAGGGAAGGATGTAGGGGCAGGTGTAGCACATTCCACTTGCAAGGGTAAGTACTAGCAGGGAGATCAGAGAAAGCAGTGATCCCTGCAGGAGGTGTGTGGGTGGTGGGATCCCATTGGAGATGGCAGGGGTTGTGGAGAATTACATGCTGGTGGGGTGGTGGGGGGATGGGGTGAGGGCAGACATGAGTGAAATGGAAGAGATGCTGGTGTGGGTAGTGTTGATGGTGGAGGAAGAAAACCCCTTTCTTTGAAGAGAGAGAAAATCTCATTCATTCTGGAATGAAAAGCCGCATCTTGAGAGTAGATGCTGCAGAGACGGAGGAACTGAGGGAAAGGGATGGCATCTTTACAAGAGACAGGGTAGGAGAGGTATAGTCCAAGATATCAGTACATAAACTGTCTCCAGAGACAGAGAGATCAAGAAAGGGGAAGAGGCGTCGGAAATGGACCAGGTAAATTTGAGGGTAGGGTGGAAGTTGGAGGCAAAGTTGATGAAGTTGACGAGGTCAGCATCAATGCAGTCATCGATATAGTTTATGAAGAGTTGGAACCAATGCCAGTGTAATCTTGGAATGTAGGCTGTTCCATATAGCTGACAAGAAGACAGGCATACTGAGACCCACGCAAGTGCCCATGGCTACACCTTTTTGTTTGAAGGAAACGGGAGGAGCCAAAGGAGAAATTATTGAGAGTGAGCACAAGTTCTGCCAGACGGAGGAGAGTGGTCGTGAAGGGGAACAGTTTCAGGAACAATTTCTTCTGCTCCACCAACGGATTTCTGAATGGTCCGTAAACCCACAAACACAACTCACTGTTCATCTTCTGTACTACTTACTTATTTTGTAGCATGCAGTAAATTTATGTCTTGTATGGTACTGGAGTCATAAATTTCACAACATATGTCAGTAATGTTTGCTCCTGCCTTGTGATTTTGTCTGTTATTTCTGTCATTTCAGGAAAATTCTTACTTATCCCATAGTAAATTGGAAGATTTAATAAAAGGTTATTAATGCTGAGAGAGCCTTTAAGGCAACTATTAACTGAATAAAGGCACACACTAAAGCTACAATGAAATGCGTAAACAATTTATGTAGTCAACTTTGCTTTGTAAAGTCATTTGAAGTCAGGAAAAGCCATGTTCCCTCTTTACAATCACCCAGAGGGCAAATGGGTACTCCTATGTAGGCAGGGATCTTAAATACCCACAGCATTATCCAAGGAAGAAGCTAAAATTTCTACTAACACTACCCAATTGTAAGGAATCCTTTCATTCTCTGTGCACTAAGGGCGGTTTTAACAAACATAAGGTTGCTTTAATTACACAAATGCATAATGAATGTATGCCCAAAATGTTCCACTGTTGTTACCTCTGAGCAGCAGTGAGCCACCCTGTTTAGGCACATTTATATCATCCTTCTCAGTGCAGATCAGAATATCTTTGTCATCTTTCTTTGGCGTATGTCTTCATAGATTATAACTCCCTGAGAATTTCTTGCTTTCCCAGAAGATGGGTGGAAAGCCCTTAATCTGTTTCTGCCAGGATTCTCCCTTATACATAATCGTTATGGAAGTTCCATATTTATATTTGGCATAGATCATAGTGGGTTATAATCAGTAATACTGCTGGGTAATCCCAGTCGGTGACTGTTCAGAAAATGCCCATGAAAATTCTGCCACAGTAATCCTGTCATATTTCAACGAGGAAGTTCAATGCAAATCGGAATACTCCTACCTAGTTTTTTTGGTGTTCTGGTGAATGTTCCTTTCACTGTTCTGCAGTGTGAGTTGTCCCCACCACATACTCCACACTTGTCATCCACTTTGTTTGAACCGATTTCTTTGTCACATCCCACTTTCTGTAGAGGCAAACCTTTAATCAACATAGCAGCACACTGCAGCATTAAAACAGAGGAAGACATAGGAATGTTTGGAAATGCAATGGACCATTTAGTACCACACACTAAATGCTGGAGGAACTCAGCAGTCCAGGCAGCATCTATGGAAAAGTGTATAGTAGCATTTCAGGCTGAGACCCTTCATCAAAACTGGAGAAAAAAAAGACCAATAAGCCCTTTCACTGTTCCCATCAGCCAATTAGATCACAGACGAGCTCACCATAGAATCCTTTAATCTGTTTTCACTCTGTGCTTCCTTTACCTAATAAATTCTTGATCTTAAAAGCTTTAATTAATCTAATTAAGACCATAAGACAAAGGAACAGAATTAGGCCATTTGGCTCATTGTGCTTGCTACACCATTTCATCACGGATGATTCATTTCCCTCTCAATTCCAATTTCTGGTCTTCTCCCCATAACCTTTCTCACCCCAACTACAAATTCCACAGTTTAACCACCCTCTGGTCAAAAGAATTCCTCCTCCTCTCTGTTCTAAATAGCCCTCTGGTCCTAGACTCCCCTATGAAAGGAAATGTCTGCTTCACATCCACTCTGTCTTGGCCTTTCAACATTCAATAGATTTCAATGAGATCCCCCTGATTCTTCCAGTGAGTACAGGCCCATAGCCTTCAATCGCTGCTCATATGATAACCCTTTCACTCCTGCATACATTCTTGTGAACCTCCTCTGAACCCTCTCCAACATCAGCACGTTTCTTAAATAACGGGCCCAAAACTGCTCATAATACACCAAGTGAGGCCTGACCAATGCTTTATAAAGCCTCAGCATTTCATCCTTGCTTTTATATTCTAGCCCATTTGAAATGAATGCTAATATTGCATTTGCCTTCCTCACCACAGACTCAAACTGAAATTAACCTTTAGAGA
Source organism: Hemitrygon akajei (assembly GCF_048418815.1). Taxonomy (NCBI): domain Eukaryota; kingdom Metazoa; phylum Chordata; class Chondrichthyes; order Myliobatiformes; family Dasyatidae; genus Hemitrygon; species Hemitrygon akajei. Next base: position 71,034,686 of record NC_133125.1, read on the forward strand.
ATCCTGCACATGGACTCCTAAATCTATTTACATCTTGGATTTTTGCATTCTCTCTCAGTTTAGAAAGTAGTCTATGCTATTGCTTCTACCAAAATGCATGACCATTTACTTCCCAACACTGTATTCTATCTGCCATGTCTTTGCCTATTCTCCTAATCTGTCTAAGTCCTTCTGTAGCCTCTCTACTTTCTCAACACCGCCTGACCCTCCACCTATCTATTGGCCACAAAGCCAATAATTTCATCATCCGAATTGTAGATGTGAAACATAAAAAGAAGTGGACCCAATACAGACACATATGGAATACCTCTAGCCTCTCGAAGCCAGTTCAAAAAGGACCCCTTTATTCCACACTTTGCTTCCTGCCAATCAGCCAATGCTCTATCCATGCTAGTATCTTTCCTATAACACCCTGGGTCCTTATCTTGTTAAGCACCTTGTCAAATGCCTTCTGAAATTCCACTTACACAACATCCAACGATTCTCCTTCTCTATCCTACCTCTTACTTCTTCAAAGACTTCCAACAGGTTTATCAAGCAAGATTTACCCTCAAGGAAACCATGCTGACTTTGGACTATTCTGTCATGTGCCTCCAAGTATCCTGAAATCACATCCTTAACAATCGACTCCAACATCTTCCCAACCACTGAGGCCAGACTAACTGGCCTATAATTTCTTATATTCTGCCTCTCTCCCTTCTTGAAGAGTGGAGTGACATTTGAAATTTTTCAGTCTTCTGGAACTATGCCAGAATCTATTGATTCTTTAAAGATCATTACTGATGCCTCCACAATCTCTTCAGCTACCTCTTTTAGAATTCTGGGGTGTACTCCATGAGGCCCAGGTGATTTGCCTACCTTCAGACTGCTCAGTTTCTCAAGCATGATCTCCCTAGTAATGGCCACTGCACTTGCTTCTGCCCTCTGACTCTCTCGAACTTCCAGCATACTGTTAGTGCCTTCCACAGAGAAGAATTGTGCAAAGCCCTTACTCAGTTCATCTGCCATGTTCTTGTCCCCCATTACTATCTTCCAGGGTCATTTTGTAGTGGTCCAAAATGTACTCTTGCCTCTCTTTACACTTTAGACATCTGAAGAAACTTCTGGCAACCTTTCTGATATTATTGGCTAGCACTGACTTAATTTTCCAATCTACCTGCATTTTGAAATCCCCCATGACTAACATAACATTGCCTTTTTGACATGCTTACTCTATGTCCCACTGTAACTTGTAGTCCACATCCTGGCTACTGTCCGGAGGCCTGTACATAACTCCCATCAGGGTCTTGATACCCTTGAGATTCTTAACTCTACCCACAAGGATTCTACTTCTTCTAATGTAAAATGGAGTTCTAAATTTCTACCAATAATCAAGTAAAAAAACTGTTTCAATTTACTTGAGAATACCCAATTCTATTTCTCTTGCCAGAACATTTTTTTAAACTAACCTCATTTAGTTCATGCAGAATTTCAGAAGTCTCATATCTCCAAGCCTTTAGAATAAAAGTCAAGTTTATTAATTCATACACAAAGCTTCAGTTTTATTTTGATGAAGCTCCAGCTTAGCTAGATCTTGGCTAACATGTCCTTTTTGATTTGTGATGATCAAACAATACTCCAGATAGGATTTAACCAAGATTTTAATCAATTGAAGCATTTTTATTACACTGCGATTCATTCACTGAGCAGTGTCAATTGTAGAGCAATCTTAAATTTAAAGCTGAATTTGAATCTTATGATCTGAAGACAAGTCCAGGCACTGAATATAGGAGCAGGGACACACACACAAAATGCTGGTGGAATGCAGCAGGCCAGGCAGCATCTATAGGGAGAAGCGCTGTCGACGTTTTGGGCCGAGACCCTTCGTCAGGTGTAGGGAATTATGTTGCAGTTGGACATTTGGTGAGGTTGCTCTTGGAGCACTGTCTACAGTTTTGGTCACAATATTGTAGCTAAACTGGAAGGCAGAAAAGAAAAATGGAGGATCATGGGTTGTTGTTGGAGGGAAGGGATAAATTAACTGAGGAGTAGGTTATATACAGTAGGTCGGCGTGACATTGTGTACCATAGGGCCTGTGCAGTGCTGTCCTGTTTTATCGTGGTGGAGAGCCTTGTGAGTTCTTGAGATCCCAGAAGAGAATTTCTATCTGGAATTTAGCCCTTGGTAGGGACCGCCCAAGGGAGAGGTAGCAGACAAAGAACGATCCAGCTAAGACCTCAGTGGTGGAGCTGATGGGAAATGATGACACACCACGATGACAGTGAAGGCAGAGGAAGGCGGCAGCTGTGAAGGGTCCCCAGTCGTCTTGCATTCCATGCCACTGGACCCTGACCCTGATCTGCCTAGGACTGTGTGGTGGCTGGCCGTGATTCAGCCTCCCTGCATTAAACAAAGTCACGCAAATGCATTCTCCATTAAGGGGATCCACCCTAATATCTGGATTAGCAAGTGGGCATGATTGGGAGGTTTGACCCACACTGCACAAGAATATGTGGATCCTGGATTGGCCTCCACAGCCACCCTCCAATAGACAACCCCTGTGGAGAACATCATACTCAACTCCAGTGATCACACTCTGTTTACAAGGATGTTAACAGGATTAGAAGGCCTGGCCTGCATTAAAGGGAGTGGTTGTCTAGCCCAGGTCTTTATTCCTTGGAATATAGGTGAATGAGAGAAGACCTTACAAAAATGTTTACATTTATTGGAGGCATAGGTATGGTGGATGGCAACAGTCTTATCCCCAGGGTAGGAGAGTGAGAGGGAGTAAGGGAGAGGGGATAGGTGTAATGTGAGGGGGGAAAAGATTTTAAAAGAGACTCAAGGGACAACTCTTCATGTAGAAGGAGGCGTATATGGAATGATCTGCCAGAGGAAGTGGTTAAGGCAGGTGCAATAGTATCATTTAACAAGCCACAAAAATACAACTGCAGATGCTGTGGATCAAAGAATACAAACACAACGCTGGAAGAACTCAGCAGTCAGGCAGCATCCGTGAGAAAAGAGTAGCCAACGTTTCGGGCCGAGATGAAGGGTCTCGGCCCGAAACGTTGGCTACTCTTTTCTCACGGATGCTGCCTGACCTGCTGAGTTCTTCCAGCATTGTGTTCGTATCATTTAACAAGCACTGGAATGGGTGGGGCTTCGATGGGTATGGGCTGAACAGGGAATTGGGATGAGTTGGGTGGGCAGTGTGAAGGGCCAGTACGCTGTATTGTTCTTTGACACAAAGTCACAAATAGCTTCTCTCTTCTCCATTTCCATTGCCTTTATCTTTGTTTAAGTAGTTAGGGTAAAAGGCAATCCACAAATGTAATTAGATTTTCCCACAAAGTGGAACATGTATTTTACATACTTTCTTACATGCAGTAACATGAAAAATTTAAGGGTTTCTAATGTCACAAAAGCATCCTCTGGCAGCTTATAGGAAAACCATTAAATAATAAAGCTGAACTATATAAATAAGAATTAGTAAGAATTAAGATGCATGGACAAAACTTGTAACATCTTGGCGAGGTTTCAAGTGAGGGGGGGTGGAGAGAGAGAGAGAGAGAGAGAGAGAGAGAGAGAGAGTGAGAGAGAGAGAGAATGAACAGAGTGCTTTGGCATTTCAAGTGTTCAATGACAACATGGCCACCATTCAGAGACTGGCAGTACCCTACAATTAGACCAGCTATGCACATCCAAACTCACATCATTCTACATATGCACAGTAAGGAGCATCGCAATGACCTTCCAAGAATCACTAAGTTATGGAATGGTTCCGAAAATCTGGAAAATTTCAAATGTCACTCCACTCTTCAAGAAGTGAGAGAGGCAGAAGAAAGGAAATTATAGGCCAGTCAGTCTGACCTCAGTGGTTGGAAAGATGTTGCAGTCGATTGTTAAGGATGTGGTTTTGCAGTATTTGGAGGCACATGTTAAAATAGGCCACAGTCAGCATGGTTTTCTCAAGGGAAAGCCTTGCCTGTCAAATCTGTTGGAATTCTTTGAAGAAATAACAAGCTGAATAGACAAAGAAGACCCATTTGATGTTGTGTACTTGGATTTTCAGAGCTTTGACAAGGTGCCATACATGAGGCTGCTTAACAAGTTAAGAGCCATAGTATTACAGGAAAAATTCTAGCATTCTGGAATGGATAAAGTAGTGGCTGATTTGCCGGAGGCAAAGACTGGGAATAAAGGGATCCTTTTCTGGTTGGCTGCTGGTGAACAGTGGCATTCCACAGGGGCCTGTGTTGGGACTGATTCTTTTTATGTTATATGTCAATGACTTGAATGATGGAATTGAGGGGTTTGTTGCAAAGTTTGTGGATGATACAAAGATAGGTGGGGGTAGGTGGTTTTGAGGCAGTACAGTGGCTAAAGAATGACTTCAACAGCTTAGGAGGATGGGCAGAGGAATGGCAGATGGAATACAGTGTCAGAAAGTGCATGGTCATGCACACACTTTGGAAGAAGAAATAAAAAGGTTGACTATTTTCTAAATGGAGAGAAAGTTCAAACATCTGAGGTGCAAAGGCACTTGGAAGCCCTTGTGCAGGATTCCCCAAAGGTTAATTTCCAGGTTGAATCAGTGGTGAGGAAGGCAAATGTGATGTTAGCATTTATTTCAAGAGGACTGGAATATAAAAGCAAGGATGTAATACTGAGCCTTTGTAAAGCACCGGTGATGCCTTGCTTGGAATATTGTGGACAGTTTTGGGCTCCTTATCTTAGGAAGGATGTGCTGACACTGGAGAGGGTTCAAAGGAGGTTCACAAAAATGATTCTAGGGTTGAATGGCTTGTTACATGAAGAGCATTTGATGTCTCTGGGTCTGTATACAATAGAATTCAGACAAATGATGGGTTACTTAATTGAAACCTATCCAATATTGAAAGGCCTTGATAGAGTGGATGTGGAGAGGGAGTTTCCTATGGTGGGTGGGTCTAGTACCAAAGGATATGGCCTCAGAATAGAGGGGAATCCTTTATGAATGGAGATGAGGAGGCATTTCTTTAGCCAGAGAATGGTGAATCTGTGGAATTTGTTGCTGCAAGGACACTATGGAGGCCAAGTCTTTAAGTACATTTAAGACAGAGGTTGATAGAATTTTTGACTGGATTCTCGAGGAAAATTGTATCAGCCATGATGAAATGGTGAGGCATACTTGATGGGCCTAATGGACTAATTCTGCTCCTATACCTAAGCTGCAACACTGCACTCCGACAGACATGAAGTTTCTACAGTGGGTGATCAGAACTGCCAAATGCATCACCAGTACAAGCTTATCAGGACATACAGTATATACTGAAAGGTACTGGAAAAGGGCCGATAACTTCATGAATGCTCCCACCCTGCCAATGGACTGCTTGTCCTACTTCCATTAGGGAGAAGACTGTGTAGCATCTACAACAGGACCAGCAGACACCTTATGTGCAGACGCAGTGTAGTATGTAGTGTCACTATTTGTAGAAAAACATGACTGATGGTATCAGTGGCAGAATTCAGAGGAGTGGAGAAAACCAGAGTAGGATAGTAGTGAGCCTAGCCTTAGGGAATGGAAAGGGCATGCAAAAAGGGAGATGTTAGCATAGTCATGGGGAATTTCAATAGGCAGGTCGATTGGGAAAATCAGGTTGGTGCTGGATCCCAAGAGAAGGAATTTGTACAATGCACATGAGATGGCTTTTCAGAGATAAAATCAAATGTATCAGTATTACGTTGAGGTGAAGGGAACAACAGAGGCACAAGAGTGGAGCTGGCTAAAGTTGATCGGGAGGGAACAAAAGCAGGGATGACTGCAGAAGAATGAATGCAGTTTCTGTGGGCAATTTGGAAGGTGCAGGATAGATACAATCGTGAAGAAGTATTCTAAAGAGATGAGGCAACTGCAGCTGACAAGGGAAGTCAAAGACAGCATAAAAGCAAAAGTGAGGGCATATAATAGAGCAAAAGTTAATCAGAAGCTAGAGAATGGGAAGCTATTAAAATGGAAGGCAATTTAAAAAGCAACAAGGAGAGAAAAGATGAAATATGAGGTTAAGCTAGCCAATAACATAAGAGGATGCCAACAGTATTTTTAGATATATGGAGTGTAAGAAAGGTGAATGTGGATATCGGTCTGCTGTAAAATGATGCTGGAGAGGTAGTCATGGGGAACAAAGAAATGGTAGATAAACTCAATAAGTATTTTGTGCCAGTTTTCACTGTGGAAGATATCAGCAGTATGCCAGACAATCATGGGGCAGAAACGAACGTTGTTAATATTACTAAGGAGAAGTTTCATGGGAAGCTGTAAGATAGACAAGTCATCTGGACCAAATGAGCTACACCCCAAGATTCTGAAAGAGGAGGCTGAAGAGATTGTGGAGGCATTAATAATGACCTTTCCAGAATCTCCAGATTCTGAAATGGTTCCGGGGGATGGAAAATTGCAAATGTCACTCCACTCTTCAAGAAGTGAGAGAGGCAAAACAGAGGAAACTGTAGGCTGGTTAGCCTGACTTCAGTGGCTAGGGAGATGTTAGTGTCCATTATTATGAATGAGGTTTTGGGGTACTTCGAGACATGTAATAAAATAGGCCAAAGGCAGCAAGGTTTGCCTGACAAATGTGTTGGAATTCTTTGAGAAAATAACAAGGAGGATAGACAAAGGAGGGTCAGTAGATTTTGCTTACTTGGTTATTCAAAAGGCCTTTGACAAGGTGCTGCACATGACGATGCTAAACAAGATAAGAGCCCATGGCATTACAGGAAAGATACTAACATGGACAGAAGATCAGCCAACTGGCAGGAGACAAAGAGTCAGAATAAAGGGGATCTTTTCTAGTCGGCTGCTGGTGACTAGTGGTGTTTAGCAGGGGTCCGTATTTGGATCACTTCTTTTCATGTTAAATGCTAATGATTTGGATGAAGGAATTGATGACTTTTTGCCAAGTATGTGGATGATATGAAGATAGGTGGAGAGGCAGGTAGTGTTGAGGAAACAGGAAGTCTACAGAAATTCTTAGACAGATCAGGAGAATGAGCAAAGAAGTGGCAGATGGAATACAGTGCAGGGAAGTGAATGGTCATGCACTTTGGTAGAAGGAATAAAAGCATAGACTATTTTCTAAACAGGGAAAATATTCTGAAAACTTAAAGGGACTTAGGAGTCCTTGTGCAGGATTCCCTAAAGATTAATTTGCAGAGTGAATTGGTAGTAAGGAAGGCAAATACAATGTAGTATTAATTTTGAGAGGACTAGAATATATAATTCTAGTAATGCCATGTCTTTTTAAGGCATTGGTCAGACTGCACTGGGAATTCTGGGCCTCTTGCTTAAGAAAGGATCTGCTGCATTGAAGAGGGTCGAGAACAAGTTCACAAAAATGATCCAGAAATGAAAGGGTTAATATACGAGGAATGTTTGATGGATCTGAGCCAGTACGCACTGGAGTTGAGATGAATGAGGGTATCTCAAGGAAATCTATTGAATGTTGAAAGGGCAAGATAGAGTGGATGCGGAAAGGATGTTTCCTACAGTGGGAGAGTCGAGGACCAGAAGGTGTAGACTCAGAATAGGATGTCCCTTCAGAATAGAGACAAGGAGGAATTCCTTCAGTCAGAGGGTGGTGATTTTGTGGAAGATATCTGTGGAGGCCAAGTCGTTGGGTATATTTAAAGTGGAGGTTGATAGGTTCCCGATTAGCAAGGGTGTCAAAGGTTATGGAGAGAAGGCGAGAGAAAGGGGTTGAAAGGATTAATAAATTCACCATAACTGAATGGCAGTGCTTGCTTGATGGGTCAAATGGCCTAATTCTGCTCCTATGTTTTATGGTCTTATGAAATGTAGCGAGTAAACGATTGGAGTATCGGTGTAAGATCACTTTGGAGATAGTAACCAGAAGTAAATTTCAAGATAGTTATTGAAAAGGGACAAGTATGGACCAGAAATCAGGATAATACCCAGCAGAAGTAGATCTGGAGCAATTATTTGCAGATTATTTACAGCCACCGTGTGGGGGGCATTTAAATGTAAAATACTTCGAATCCAGGACCAATGTATTCCTGTAAAGGGTAAAAAGAATTGACAACAAATCCAGGTAACCCTTAAAGTCACTGAATATTGAAGGCTGAATTTAACAAGTTAGCAAGCATGTCATAGGTATGAAGAACTAAAAATAGGGAAGGCTCTTCGGAATATAGTAAGTGTAACAAGATATTTGAAAAATAAATCAGATATATGAAATCCCACTGGTGGGCAGCATTGACGGAAATCCCAAAGCATTTTATAAGTACAGTATTTATTTTTTTATATATTGTTTATTGTAATTGTTAAGTACCCGTGGGTATCGTGTGCCTGTCACATGACCATGATGTAATTGAGGCTATGCTGGGCATGATGTAATGGTCTTGTGATGGTGGAGTGACGTAATTTTCGTGCCAGTGAGAGGTCATGTGATAGCTTTTTTCACCAGGGTATAAAAGGAGAACCCCTCCCTGTGACACGGGGCAGTTCGTGGTTGAATTTGCCAATGACTCAGTTTTGCTACGTATTCGATGTTATGACACAGTTTTGTTTTAAAGTGGAGTTTTACTTTCTGCCTTAAGTCTCAAAGGTTATTGCCGGCAGTTTTGCTACAATACTGCCAGTTCAGTCCAGTCGGACAGTGAAGATTTATTGAAGTTTGGGAAGTTGGAAGAATCGAGAAAAGTTGGTGTTGTCGGCTGTAAAGCAGGTTTGACCTTTATTTAATCTTCGTACAAGGAATTAGTAACTTGCGTCCATGATAACTCCTGCTTTGCCAAAAGAGCAGAAAGAGTTGGATGCAAAGTTTCGGCAAGGTCAGTGCCTTTAAACCGTTTTATTTCCTCCAATCGTAAATCCCTCGGCAAAGCATACTTTGGCTGGGATCAGCAGTAATGTCACGAAAGAGGATTTAATTACTTCAAGGAAAGTCTCTCCTAACTCCTAATGATGTAAATCATTTTGGACTTTTTACAATACTACTTTAAAGAACTGTGTTTGCATTTCTTGCTTTAATAACTGTTCGAGCTGCCGTATTGCAGCTGACTTACGGTTAAGTTAGTCGTTCGTTTACTTTTGGGTTTTTTTTAGCAGTGTTTAATAAATGTTTTATTTGTTATAAAAACCTGTCTCAATTATATACTCATTGTTGCTGGATCGTAACATAATTTATAGTTTTTAATGTATTGCCATAAGAGACCATAAGACATATGACATTAAGACATTAGGCCATTTGGCCCATCAAGTCTGCTCCAACGTTTCATCATGGCTGATCCAATTCCATCTCGACCCCAATCTCCTGCCGTGAAACATTAAATTTCACGACATATGTCAGTGATATTAAACCTGATTCTGAGATAAACATTTTCAGCTGCAATCATAAAGGAGAAGGACACCGTAACTGCAGAATTCAGGTACGAGGACAGTAATGTTCTAGAACTTGTTAACATTAAAAAGGAGGAGCTTTTTGGTTCGGATGAAGGTAGTGCTGTAGATGTAATCCATGTAGACTTCAGTAACTCCTTTGTCAAGATTCAACATGTGAGAATGTTTGATGTCTGGAGTGTACTGAGTGGGTAGTGAACAAGTCTTAACCTGACATTAAAGTAGTATATGGGCAAGCACTTGAATTGCCAAGGGACACAAATGCAGATAAATAAAATTAGTTTAGATGGTCAGCATGGACTTGGTAAAACAAAGTGCCCCCAGCTGTGCTCTATGAATCTACCAGTTATCTGGGAGAGGGATGTAGTTGGTCATTAGGGAATGAAATTTATGATTCAGGCAAAAGATACAAGCTTTGAACTTCTATTTAGTTGAAGGAAATCTGTGTCTATGCAATAATAGATATTGAACTGAAATGGAAATGACTGCCAAGGAGCTGCAATGGTGGCAGTGCACAGGGTTAATGTTTTTAAATTAATTTTACATGGGGAAGGTTGACATTAGTCATCACAGTTCCCTGACTGTTCTGCAGACTTTTCAGTCCTGAAGCTGCCGAATCTGAATAGAATGGTATGGAATCAATCGAAGAAGAATGTTAAGGAACAACCAGATGGAGGAGATTTATTTCTGTATTAGCAGAATTGTTCCTTAAACTCACACAAAAAGCATATTTGTTTTTGTTTAGACACTATACTAAATTCCGATCTTTCGAGCCACGGCATTCACTTAACCTGAAACTAATCATGGGACAATGTACAATGACCCATTAACCAGCACTGTGGCAGGAAACCTGAACACCCAGGGGAAACCCAGAAACCCTGCATCAGAAAATGGACTAAAATACCAGCTCAACAACTTGCACTTTTCTACAGCCAAATCAGAGAATTACCTTAAAAGCCTCTTTACTTGCATGGATAATATGAAGACATTGCATGCAAATGATGGAGCCAAGGTAGAATTTTACTCACCACACATTCCCCTCTAACACAGATGCTATAGGAATCTTTATAGGAACAGCGGGTACCATCATGAACCAACTGTTTCATGTAGACAATTCCTCCCATTTCTTTGGATTGACAATATAGATGGCATTTCTTTATTGCTAAGAAGAATCAAGACAATTAGATTGCTTTAAATGTATCAATTGTTTTTGAAACTTGTTTTCTTAAATGCAAAGATTGTGACTTAACGTACAGTCAGGATGTTCATATGGAAGCCAGTGGTGTTTTGTATTCTGATATTCATAGTATGAGTTCCTTTGTTGACACTGTTGTGCTCGGAAGTCTTCATAACGTGGACAATCTTCTTTGTTACACAATTGATATTCATAGTTTAGACCAGGACAATCCTGACCACCATTGGCAGGCCTAATGACAATAATGCAATAACATTATTATAGACAAAGGATGACCGGCAAATTATACAAGTGCTATCAAATCAGTGAAATATATTGCAATTAGAATTCCTTGACTTCGACCCTGACCTCTCCTCTCCAAATGGGTCACTCCACCTGCATCAATCCTGCACCACCATCCCAGCTCATCCCCTGAACTCGCCTCTGCATCACTCACCCCTCACTGATTGCAGTGATAGTTTAACACACTTTACCCCAGAAAAGGTGTCTTTGGAGAAGTTTTCAGTCAGATTTTTTTAACTTTTTATACTACCAGTGAGCTGTTGCATGCATTCAGTAGCACCATCTTAACTGGAAGTTAATTATATATTATTCATCTTTAAGTAGGCCAGCTCTACACAATCAAAGTTATTCATAAGGTTATATTTGTAATTATATGCAATCTGTGCTTAAGGCAATAGTTTGTCAGATTTCAATAAAACACAATTACGATGTAATCTATGCATGTTCATGCTATGTGCCCATGATACTGCTGCAAATAACTCTTTGATTTCACCCATGTATAGAAGTGCTTGTGCAATATAACAATAAATGAGTTTGGCTTTGATGCATCCCTGGTGTAAAAGCTACATTTTGTCTTTTAATTAATACCTTGTAATTTCCAGTGTAGCTTCCCCTCTTATTCAAAAATAAATATACAAATCCTTTAATTGATTGACACAACGTGGAAACAAACCCTTTGGCCTACTGAGTCCACACTGCCCTTTTAATGTACCTCATTCCCTGACAAACTCAACTCTCATCTGTGGATAATCCACAAGATTGCAGGTAGAAAGTACGAACTCTACACAGACAGCACCAAAGTCAGGAGTGAACATTAGCTGCTGTAGCTTCGAAGCAGCAGCTCCATTGTCCAGGCTCCTTAGGCTTCCAGCAACAACTGCCTCATTTTGCTGCCTTTCTGAACGTTAAGGAAATTGAGCAATATGAAGCTAGTGAAGGAGTGCAGTACTGAAGCAAAAATACAAAAGTAACATTTTGAACAGTGGTAGGTGGATTGGTGGGGCAACTTGTTTGCCCTTATTTTTTTCTTCTTGAGTTTTTCTAGCAAATCCGTTTTTCTAATTTTCCTTACCTAGTCCCTCCCCTTAATTTCCATGCGATGCACTTTTCCCATATGGACACCACTGAGAGAGTCTCTCCCCTATGCACCCTTGTGCAGGATCCTTCACTGTGTGGCCCTGATGATCACAGTGATTGTGATCACTTGCTTTGTGTCTACAGTTTGACGGTGACTGTTCACTTCCAAGTGGGTATCACCCAAAAAGGAGAGCAGTTCAGCATACATCTGCCATCTGAACAAGCAAATGGCCTTTTGTTGTTTCCAAATCAGAGATAACCACAATAGCAATTTCATGGAATAAATGCATTTGAATATTGAGATTTTTTTTGGTTTTCACAGTCTGACATTAGACCAAAGTGAAGCACCCATTAAACACACCAAAAAGGAATGAAATCCAAAATCTATGATATTTGAAGTACGGAAGAAAGAGATTATGTTAGAAACTACAGCAACTTCTCCCAACAGAAAGAAGTAATATTTCCAGAAAAATTCAGAAAGTTGTGGATTGTTTTCTGCAAACTAGAAACACAGAACAAATCTGTAATTTACACAAGGTTTGATTATTCAGGGAAATTACTCAATCTCCACAATTATTGAGACAGCACGCTATCAAAACACTCTGCCTTTAATAAGACATCCATCATTTCTAATATCACTTACGCTGGGTTATTGCACTGGCGAGTTCGAAATCGGACGCCCGATCCACAGGTGCGAGAACAGGACCCGAGTTTGCTCCACGATCCCCAGTTACCATCCTGCTTTAACTGCTCTGAGGTCTTCCACAAACAGTGACCCTGGTAGCACCACTGTTCAAACCAAACATCTTCAGTATCAGGCAGTGCATTATCGAGAAGGCTAACTATAAATACATGCAGATTAATTACACAGCACATACACTGGTGGCTAACACATAAATGATCTGTTTTGCAGTGTTTGCTAAACTATACCTAAGACCCAACATAAGTGCTGAAGAAGCAGCTTTAGTCCACCTTGTCTGTGTGCAGACTTGTGCTCAGGGCATTCACGACGGTGACACCAAGCTTTCATGCTCTAAAGTTCAATTTTTCCATCTTATTATCTTCATTGGTTATAGTTTTGTGACCTTGCACCAGCCAGCCTACTTGGTCTACAGGTGCTCATTCAGACTGGGGTCTCTGTGCTAAGTTATATTTCCCAGGCTTCTCTCATCTTCTAACAACATAGAAAATGACCCCCAGTGACTCTGGTTCAATTCTGCCATTGTCTGTAAGGAGTTTGTACCTTCTCTCTTGACCATGTGGGTTTCCTCCCGCACTCCAAAGAATTGGGGAGGTGTGGGCGAGGTGGATGAAAATTAAGCCAGTTAGCCCATCAAGTCAATGCAGTCGCACAATGCACCCAACTATTCTTTTACAGTCGGACCTCCTTGTCCGTGGGTTCCGCGTGCACGAATTCAACCAACCGCGAAGCGAGAAAACCCGGAAGTGCTCTTCCAGCACTTGTTGTTAGAGCATGTACAGACTTTTTTTCTTGTCATTATTCCCTAAACAATGCAGCATAACAACTATTTGACATAGCATTTACATTGTATCAGGTATTATAAGTAATCTAGAGATGATTTAAAGTATACGGGAGGATGTGCGTAGGTTATCGTGGATCGGGATCGAAAAAAATCGCAAGTTCTCTTACTAAGTAAGTTGGAACAGGTACATCTGGTTTTATTTAGAGTCAGTTAGTCAAATGTTTGTCTTAGTATATAGTATATATTTTACCTTTCTATGCATATAAAACACTTAAGAACGTTATGTTTCAGTGCCGGGCTCGGGAACGGAAGTTCGCGAGTTCGATCCAGTGACAGATCACTCCCTAGAGCGCTCTCTATCTGTGCCTGGTTGACATGGAGGATCAAAAACCCAAAACCCAAAAACCCAATAATAAAACCACTGTGTTGCTTAGTAAAAATTGTAGCTTTCATCAGGGCAGGGCCTTTCTCAATTTATCCTTTAAAATTGTTCCGATCATTGACCAACTGTAGCCTAACGCTTTTCCAATGACCGATGGCGTTTCACCTCTTTCCAATCGCTTTATTATTTCCACTTTATTTTCAATCGTGATCGTGATTATTTTCGTGAACAGGAACACTACAGATTCAGAGCTCCACCACACTGAGACAGGTTAAATAAGGTCTGGGGTGCCACTGGGTCCTAAGGTCCACCGCATTGAGACAGGTTGAATAAGGGATTTGAGCATCCGCGTATTTTGGTATCCGCGAGGGGGTCCCGGAACCAATCCCTCGCAGATAAGGAGGGCCAACTGTACTTCTGTGTAACCTACTATCTTTTAAATACCCAGCCACTCCTCCTCTCCTACCCCAATTTCCTACCACCCACCTACACTTGAAATAATTGACAATAGACAATTAACAAATGAAGTACTGATCTTCGGAAACTTGGAGAAACTGGAACAGTGAGGGAAGCCCATGTGATCACATGAAGACTGTGTTATTGCTGAGTTTAGGAATGAAGCTGGGTCTGTGGATTAATGAGGCAGCACTATTAACTGCTGTGGCACCTTCCCACCCTGCTCTGAACAATAATTGCCTTCAACAATAAAATTGCTGAAAACAACTAAAATGTCAAATGATTGAACACATGACAGACCATAAATTTTTAAAGACATCCAGTTGACAGTTGGTCACCGGGAAAAGAGGAGGAAAACCCAATCACAGCTAGGGATAACATGAGTCTTGTGAAGGTAGTGAGTCATTGCTTTTGAGTCCTCAAACAGAAACGTTTAAGCAAGTCCTCTAATTTCCTTTGCCACCCTGCAAGTCCATTGCTACATCGTGCAGCATTACGGTGCGAGTGCTCTGGATTGGATTCTCATAGAGTCAGAGAGAAATAGAGCAGAAGCACATGTCAAATTGCCCATTTACACCAACCCTACATTAACCCAGACCTTTTTATTCTTCCCCGATTCCCAGAACCTCCGCACAGATTCTACCAATACCTATAAACATGAGGCAATTTACAGTGGCTAATTAACCTACCAATTCACACATCTTTGGGATGTGAGAGGAAACCCACCTGGTCACGTGAAGTCTGAGTTCAGTACTGACCCTGCTCTCTGGCACTGTGGCGCAGTGAGTCTATGAGCTGCAGCACTATGCAGCCACATTTTCTTTCTTTACTTTGCTTCTGGCCACCAGTTTTGTTGGGTGACACCCTCTTCATGTTCATTTCTGACTTCTGCTTTTGTTCAATGTAGCACAGAATTCGGAGGTCAGTGCTGGGTCCAGGGATGGAGTACAAACGTACTAGGGTGAAGACCAATGTAGTTTGTATCCCAACTACGTGTGTGCAATGCAGGTGTAATGCAATTCATTTAAATGAGATCATCAACGTTAAATGAAAAAGCATGTTTTTTGAATACA
The DNA here is from genome assembly GCF_048418815.1 of Hemitrygon akajei. Classification (NCBI taxonomy): domain Eukaryota; kingdom Metazoa; phylum Chordata; class Chondrichthyes; order Myliobatiformes; family Dasyatidae; genus Hemitrygon; species Hemitrygon akajei. The sequence goes on from NC_133125.1 coordinate 71,050,015, forward strand.
TGAGTTAATATTGGCATCACTAACGTCACTGTTTCCTTGTGTTTTATTTCTATTCTACCAATAGCAGTGAGTACGTAACCTACAAGGAATTCCAGCTTATTTGTTATCTAGTTCTGATTAACAATGCAGTTACAATGACTAACTGGACATTTCAGACTTTAAAATAAAGTTGTGAAAACTTTATAAATGATGAACATAGGATGCAGAGAGGATATCTGATATGGTGAGGTGGCATCACTGTACGAGCAGAAGATAAAGTATACTGCATTTCCTCACCAACATGACCTTGTTACCCTAGCAGTCAAGAATTAGATCTGCTGGTAACTGATATAATTATCTCCAAAACATATAACTGTGTCGAAGAGATGCCTCACCTTTCCAGGTGCACACTCTGTTCCATCCAAGGGAGGTCCTTTCTTTGTCTTGCAGAAGAATGGATTTTCAGGGTGGCTGCACCACAGCTGCTTACACGGATCAAAGGTGCGAAACTGTAATGCAAGGGAATGAAATTACCTTTTATTCTACAAGCCATGTTTCAACATGTAATTGAATGCCGTTATTTATACTGCTAAGGTTGCTAATCAAAATATATTTGACCACACATGTTGAAAATGAAATGGTAAATACATTTAAAAATTAATATATCCAGTTTGAAGGTAACAGTATTGGTCAAAGGGTCTAAATAGGGCCAATGAAATGCTGAAACTCCTCATGAAACTAGAGTGCAAATGGGGCTTTTACATTGTCATTGATGTATGTTTCCATCTGCTGACAGTCTGTAATAGTAAAGAGTTAATAAGGACCTAATATTACGATGTAATTTTTCTCATATGCATTCTCATCTAACTAAACACTACCTTGGAAGTGCAGTGGAGATAACTTTCATACAAATACAGCACAGAAACAAGCCCTTCGCTCTACACGGGAACAGGCCCTTCATTTCGCTCCACGCGGGAACAGGCCCTTCATTTCGCTCCACACGGGAACAGGCCATTCGTTTCGCTCCACGCGGGAACAGGCCCTTCGTTTCGCTCCACATGGGAACAGACCCTTCGCTCCACACGGGAACAGGCCCTTCGTTTCACTCCACGCGGGAACAGGCCCTTCGCTCCACACGGGAACAGGCCCTTCGTTTCGCTCCACACGGGAACAGACCCTTCGCTTCGCTCTACACGGGAACAGGCCCTTCGTTTCGCTCCACACGGGAACAGACCCTTTGCTTCGCTCCACACGGGAACAGGCCCTTCGCTCCACACAGTAACAGGCCCTTCGCTTCGCTTCACACGGGAACAGACCCTTCGCTTCGCTCTACACGGGAACAGGCCCTTCGCTTCGCTCCACACGGGAACAGGCCCTTCGCTTCGCTTCACATGGAAACAGGCCCTTCGCTTTGCTCCACACAGGAACAGGCTCTTCGCTCCACACGGGAACAGACCCTTCGCTTCGCTCTACACGGGAACAGGCCCTTCGCTTCGCTCCACACGGGAACAGGCCCTTCGCTCCACATGGTAACAGGCCCTTCGCTTCGCTTCACATGGAAATAGGCCATTCGCTTCACTTCACATGGAAACAGGCCCTTCGCTCCACACGGGAACAGGCCCTTCGTTTCGCTCTACACGGGAACAGGCCCTTCGTTTCGCTCCACACGGGAACAGACCCTTCGCTTCACTTCGCACGGGAACAGGCCCTTCGCTCCACACGGGAACAGACCCTTCGCTTCGCTCTACACGGGAACAGGCCCTTCGTTTCGCTCCACACGGGAACAGACCCTTCGCTTCACTCTACACGGGAACAGGCCCTTCGCTCCACCCGGGAACAGACCCTTCGCTTTGCTCTACACGGGAACAGGCCCTTCGTTTCGCTCCACACGGGAACAGACCCTTCGCTTCGCTCTACACGGGAACAGGCCCTTCGTTTCGCTCCACACGGGAACAGACCCTTTGCTTCGCTCTACACGGGAACAGACCCTTTGTTTCGCTCCACGCGGGAACAGGCCCTTCGCTCCACACGGGAACAGGCCCTTCGCTCCACACGGGAACAGGCCCTTCACTCCACATGGGAACAGGCCCTTCGTTTCGCTCCACGCGGGAACAGGCCCTTCGCTTCGCTCCACATGGGAACAGGCCCTTTGCTCCACACGGGAACAGGCCCTTCGCTCCACACGGGAACAGGCCCTTCGTTTCGCTCCACGCGGGAACAGGCCCTTCGCTTCGCTTCACATGGGAACAGGCCCTTCGGCTCCACACGGGAACAGGCCCTTCGCTTCACTTCACACGGGAACAGGCCCTTCGTTTCGCTCCACACAGGAACAGGCCCTTCATTTCGCTCCACACGGGAACAGGCCCTTCGTTTCACTCCACATGGGAACAGGCCCTTCGGCTCCACACGGGAACAGGCCCTTCGCTTCACTTCACACGGGAACAGGCCCTTCGTTTCGCTTTCGCTCCACACGGGAACAGGCCCTTCATTTCGCTCCACATGGGAACAGGCCCTTCGGCTCCACACGGGAACAGGCCCTTCGTTTCGCTCCACACAGGAACAGGCCCTTCATTTCGCTCCACACGGGAACAGGCCCTTCGTTTCGCTCCACATGGGAACAGGCCCTTCGGCTCCACACGGGAACAGGCCCTTCGCTTCACTTCACACGGAAACAGGCCCTTCGCTTCACTTCACGCGGGAACAGGCCCTTCGTTTCGCTCCACACGGGAACAGGCCCTTCGGCTCCACACGGGAACAGGCCCTTCATTTCGCTCCACGCGGGAACAGGCCCTTTGCTTCACTCCACATGGGAAAAGGCCCTTCGTTTCGCTCCACACGGGAACAGGCCCTTCACTTCGCTTCACATGGAAACAGGCCGTCCGCCTCACAAGGCTCTCACTGACCATTATTTCCCATTTGCACTTACTCCACACTCTCTTCATCTTCCCCAGAGACTACCAGTCACCTACATACTAGGGGAAATTCATCTATCACCCCAAATATCTTTGGGATGTGGGAGAAAACTGTAGCACCTGGAGAAAATCCATACGGTGATATGGTCAGGGTGGAATCAGGCTCTCTAGTGGGCTGGTGTTGTGAGACAGCGACTCTAGTAGTTCCACCACTGTGACACCCCACTGGCACAGATCCATGGATAATACTGTAAGACTGATGCTTTGTCTTGCTTCTACTAAGACACTACACTGGGAGCACTGATACAAGTGCTTTGATGGGGAAAAATCCATAAAATACATTTGTTTGATTTTCTGAAGCACGATGCAAGCGTCTTTGGTATATACAGCATCGAATTTGCCCCTTTGACCCAACTCAACTACACAGAGACATCACTTTTAGGTAGACACATTTGCCTACACTTGGCTCATATTTCTCTGAATTTCTTTGAGTTGTGCATCTGTCTCAACATCTTTTAAGCATTGCAATTGTGCATGCATATACCACTTACCCTAGTAGTTCTTTCCACATATCCACCATATTTTGTGTGAAAAGTTTGTCACTCAGGTCTCAAATCTTTCCCCTGTCACCTTAAACCTATGCCCTCCAGATTTAGATTCCACTCCATTGTAAAAGGACAGCCACTATCCACCTTATTTATACCCCTCAGGATCTTCTGCACCTCCAAAGTCACTACTTAGCTTCTGAAGCTCTGGGGAAGTAAAACCCCAGCCTATCCAATCTCTCCTTATATCTCAAACACTACAGTCCTGGTAACATCCCTGTGAATCTTACCTGCACCCTCTATAGCTTAGTTACATCCTTCCTAAAATGAAAATTCCACACACAATCAGAATCAGAATCAGGTTTATTATCACTGGCATACGACGTGAATTACAATACATAATCTAGGAAAATAATAATAATAAATAAATAAGTAAATCAATTACGTATATTGAATAGATTAAGAAATCATGCAAAAAACAGAAATAATATATATTTAAAAAGTAAGCAAGTGTCCAAAGATTCAATGTCCATTTAGGAATCAGATGACAGAGAGGAGGAAACTGTTCCTGAATCACTGAGTGTGTGCCTTCAGGCTTCTGTACCTCCTACCTGATGGTAACAGTGAGAAAAGGACATGCCCTGGGTGCTGGAGGTCTTTAATAATGGACACTGCCTGTCTGAGACACCGCTCCCTGAAGACATCCTGGGTACTTTGTAGGCTAGTACCCAAGATGGAGCTGACTAGATTTACAACCCTGCAGCTTCTTTCGGTCCTGTGCAGTAGTCCCTGCATATCAGACAGTGATGCAGCCTGTCAGAATGCTCTCCATGGTACAACTATAGAAATTTTTGAGTGTATTTGTTGACATGCAGAATCTCTTCAAACTCCTAATAAAGTATAGCCGCTGTCTTGGCTTCTTTATAACTACAACGATATGTTTGGACCAGGTTAGATCCTCAGAGATCTTGACACCCAGGAACTTGAAGCTGCTCACTCTCTCCACTTCTGATCCCTCTATGAGGATTGGTATGTGTTCCTTCGCCTTCGTCTAAAAAAAATTGGATAGGTATATGGACAGGAAAGGAATGGAGGGTTATGGGCTGAGTGCAGGTTGGTGGGACTAGGTGAGAGTAAGCATTAGGCACGGACTAGAAGGGCCGAGATGGCCAGTTTCCGTGCTGTAATTGTTATATGGCTATATGGTTACCCTTCCTGAAATCCACAATCAGCTCTTTCATCTTACTGACATTGAGTGCCAGGCTGTTGCTGCAGCACCACTCCACTAGTTGGCATATCTCACTCCTGTACGCCCTCTCATCACCATTTGAGATTCTACCAACAATGGTTGTATCATCAGCAAATTTAGAGATGGTATTTGAGCTATGCCTAGCCACACAGTCATGTGTATACAGAGAGTAGAGCAGTGGGCTAAGCACACACCCCTGAGGTGTGCCAGTGTTGATGGTAAGTGAGGATATGTTATCACCAATCTGCACACACTGTGGTCTTCTGGTTAGGAAGTCGAGGATCCAATTGCAGAGGGAGGTACAGAGGCCCAGGTTCTGCAACTTCTCAATCAGGATTGTGGGAATGATGATATTAAATGCTGAGCTATAGTCGATGAACAGCATCCTGACATAGGTGCTTGTGTTGTCCAAGTGGTCTAAAGCCGTGTGAAGAGCCATTGAGATTGTGTCTACCGTTGACCTATTGTGGCGATAGGCAAATTGCAATGGGTCCAGGTCCTTGCTGAAGCAGGAGTTCAGTCTAGTCATGACCAACCCCTCAAAGCATTTCATCACTGTCGATGTGAGTGCTACCGGGTGATAGTCCGACCAACCTCACAAAGCATTTCATCACTGTCGATGTGAGTGCTACTGGACGATAGTCATCACTAATCTCACCAATGCGTTACACAGCTGTAACATGGCATTGCAATCATTGCCCTGACTGAGTATGCCAAATGCCTTCTTCATCTCTCTACTGACCTTTGTTACTACTTTCAGCAAACTATGTACTTCTTCACCTAGCTCTGTTCTCGACAGCAACTTCAAATCCCTGATAGTTACTGTGTAAGCCCTACTGAGTTTACCATCTTAAAATACAACACTTCACACGCATGAAGTTAAAATTCATCTGCCATTTTTCGCCTCACTTTCTTAGTTGATTTAGATCCATTTGTAATTTTACACAACTGTTTCTATTGTCCATTGAAATGTCAATGTTGATTCCACCAGTGAACTTACTTCACTTCCATGGATATTCTCATTTAAATCATTCATACAGATGACAATAAGCAGTAAACCTATCCCCAATCCTTGTCACTAGTCACTTGCCTCCAGACTGAATATGGCCCTACATTACCATCAAACCAATTGGTATCTATTTGGTTAGTTGACCTTGAATATCCCATAATCTAACCTTCCAGAACAAATCATCAAGGGATCTTGTTAAACATCTTGGTGAAGTCCCTATAGACAGTCTTTTCTAATGCCTTTATCAATCCTCCTGATCACTTCTTCAAAAAAGATTGATCAAATTCATGTAATATGAGTTTCCACACACAAAGCCATGTTGACTGTTCCTCATCAGTCTTTGCCTTTCCAAAAACAGATAGATCATGTCTCTCAGTGTCTCCTTCAATTACCTTCCTACCATTGACATTAAGCTCATCAATGGGTAATTACTTGGCTTGTCCTTCCAGCCCTTCTTAAATAAAAGCACAACATTAGTCACTCTCCATTCTTCCAGTACTTAACAATGATGCAAATATCTCTGCTATGGCTCCAGCAATCTCTTCATTGGCTTCCCACAATGTCCTGGGATATACTTGGTCCTCCCTTGTAATATGAATACCATATGTTTCAAGACATAGTTTTTTCTTCCCTGAATTACCTAGTTGGAAGAACCCTTTGGGAATAATGATCATAGTTCAATCAACTTCAAGATTGTCCTGGAAAAATATAAATTTGGTCCTCAAGTTTGGGTCTTTAAGGCAGATTTTGATTGTGTCAGACAGGACCTGAAACTGCTAGAGGGGAAACACCTGACAAGTGGGAGTCATTAAAGTGAAACAGTAACCATTCAATTTCAACATGTCTCGGTAAGGGTAGGAGGTAAAGATGGTAAACTGGTTAACAAAGGTTTGATCAAGGAAAAGATGGAGGTCAATGTCAGGTATAAGAAACTGAATGAATCTCTTTAAGTCTGTAAGAGATACTAAAGAGGAGGACAATCTTTTCTAAGTAGAGTAGGTTAGAAACAAAGGAATGAATGGGTGGCCTCAGATACCAGAGGGTTAATCTATGCATGGAGACAGGGGATTTGAGCGACATCCTAAATGAATGCTTCTCATTGGTATTCAATGGAAGGTGAGTTAAGGGGAGAATATGCTGATATTGTGGAGCATATCTGGTCTTGGGAAGAAGGAGGTGCGAGAAATATTGGAGAATATTAGGCTCAGTTCTTTACTCTGCTACTAGAACTAGCTGCAGTCCAGTCTCCAGCTTCTGTTCAAATGAATTCAACACAGTGAATTGCTAAAGCTTACGTCATGACCCAACATGCACTCATAGGAATGGTTTAGAGGGATATGGAATAAATGGGACTAACTTGGAGAGGCACCTTGGCTGGCATGGACCGCTGGGCTGAGGGCTTGATTCTGTGCTGGATGACTGACTATAAATTCCAAAGACGGGGTGGGATCTGTCTCAAGATGTTCAGGGATAGAAGGGAGGAGATAAGAACCCCAACAATCTCCTCATGGAGATTTTTGCATTTTCATTAGCTATGGATGAGTATAGATCATTTTGTCTTCTTATTCAAAAAGGTCAGTAGGAATAAACCCAGGCTATTCAATCTACCTTTATAAATAAAACCCTCTATTCCAGGCAACATCCTAGTGAGGTTCTTCTGCACACTTTCTAATTCTACCACTTGTAGTATGATGGCTAGAACTGTACAAATGCTCCAAGCTGGTGGAGTAGATTCTGAGAGAGAGGTATTAGAATCACTTGCAAATCAGGATTGATCAGATTTGAGTGTTTGAGCAGGTAACCTAGTAGATTGATCAGGGCGGAGTGGTAGATATAGTTTGCATGGACCTTAGTAAGGTATTTGGCAAGGTCAAGTATGGTAGGCTGGTCCAGAACGATAGGGCACATGGAATCTGAGGCATGTTGCCAAATTAGTTCCAAAACTGGCTGGTTTTAGGAGTCAGAGGTATTGCTGGATGGATGTTTTTCCTGACTGGAAATTTGTAACAAGTGCTGTACTGTAGGGATCAGTGTAAGGACATTTGTTGACTACAATGCTTTAATCTGATGAAAAGGTTCTGATGCAAGATAAGAAATACCAAAAATTCCCTTTCCTCTGGAGATGCTGATCAATACACTGCGTTCTTCCAGCAATTTTTTAAAAATTTGCTGAGACCTTTGTCATTTGTGATGTATATCAAAGTCTTGAACAGTGAAGTAAGGATTATGATTACCAAGTCTGCAGAAGGCAAAAATATTGATGAAGTTGTAGATAATGAAGAAGGTTGTACAAGAATTCAGAGGGCATAGATCAACTGAAAAGTTGAGTAGAATGGTGGCAAGAGGAATTTGATCAAGGCAAGTATGAGAAAATGCATTTGGAATGTCAAGTGCTGGTAGGTCATAGAGAGTAAATACCCAGGTTTCAGTAGCATTGATTGACATAGAACATAGAATAGTACAGCATATTACAGGCCCTTCTGCCCACAATGTTGTGCTGACCCTCAAACCCTGCCTCCCATATAACCCCCTCTCCTTAGATTCCTCCATATACCTGTCTAGTAGTCTTTTAAACTTCACTAGTGTATCTGCTTCCACCACTGACTCAGGCAGTGCATTCCACGCACCAACCACTCTCTGAGTGGAACAACCTTCCTGTAATATCCCCCTTGAACTTCCCTCCCCTTAGAGGCGCAGAGAAGCTTAGGGGCGTAGATCCATTGTTCCCTGGAATCATAGAATAGTGAGAAAGGTATTTGGTATGCCTGCTTTCATGATTGGAGATACTGAGTACGTGTTGGGACATCATGTTGCAACTATAGAAAATATTAGCTAGACTGCACCAAGAATGCCATAAATAGTTCTGGTTACCAGACAACAGGAAGGATGTGGTGGCCTGTTGACAGAGTGCAGAAGAGATTCACCAGTATGTTACCTGGAATTGAGGGCTACAGTTATGAAGAGAGATTGATTAGGCTGCAAACATTCTCGGAAGGCTGAGAGGTTATTGAAGGTTATTAAATTGTGAGTGTCACAGACGGTCAGAATCTTAAACCCAACACAGAGGAGACTATAACCAGAGGTGAGAGGTGAAAAATTTAAAGGTCAGAGGGACCTTAGAAGGTATTTGGACAGGTTCTTGGATTGAAAGGTCTGGGAGATGTAAATATTGGAACTCTTCAAATACTCAAACACCTTCAAATATTGTAATTGTTGTATGTAGTAACTTATTCATGGTAGTACCATGTGCATTCAAATGTAACATAAAAGAGTTGTGAACATCTGTCAAATTTAACAAACATGGATAATGTGCACAATTTTTTTGTGCAATGCTATATTTTGCCAGTTAGGCACTCTCAAATCGAACATTTAGTACCAATTGCTATACTTGTTTTAAATGTCCACACAGAATTATGGATTTAAACTTGTGTTTTTGGAAATGATTAGTTGAGATTTGAGAAAACTAAAAATATGATTTAATAATGGTCATTACAAAGCTGCAAGCTGAAATTAACAAAACATCCGTATCCTTCCCTGTTACTTATTTCTGACCTCATCTTCCAGTGTGTAATAGCATCCTGTGCATTTCATGCTACCAGGACCCCGATTTGATAACTAATTCCCTACATTTGGAAGACAAAAATGTAAGTTAGGTTATTGCTTTTCTAAACATCTCCACTTTTTCTACAGGTATAATCAATCCTAAGCTCTGGATCTGTTTGAAAATCAGTGCCCATTTTATTCCATGTTGCCATGGCTTCCCAATGACAAAGAGCAGGAAGAATCACTTTGTAACAGCCAGTAGAACTCAGTCGCACTCTACTCTCCATGCTCTCCGCACATGCACTACTGCAATGATGCTCTTGTCAAGCTTAGGAAGAACAACTAATCTTTTGTATCAGATAATTTACAAACTTCTGACTTTAACATTGACCCTAACAACTTCAAACTTAGACTACTGTTCCAATTCTCTTTCAGAAGGTAACAATATACAATGGCTACATTGGTCCTTTCAGGAATGAGGAAGCAATGGGATGGAGAAATGTTACTGGCACAGAGCAAAGGGTGCTCTGCATCACTGGCAGCCACATGCCTTCGGTCATTTCCTTTCGTTTTCTTGCATCATTATTTCTTCTTTCATCTCCTGTCATACCATGCAGCACAGACCATTTTCCTTTCCACTTCCTTTCCCTGCTCAGTTCCCCTTTGTAAATTGCATGTCTGTAATCTTCCCATTTCTCATTAAGGTTCATCAGATCACAACATCCCCTTCCCCTTCCCTCTCCACAGATACTGCCTGCCCTGCTGAGAACTTTCGGCACTTGCTGTTTCATTTCCAATTTTTCATCAGAAATCGGTGGCAATTGTGATCTAACCCATTTACTCTCTCAAATTGACATAAAAGACCTCACAATGAAATTGCAAAGGAAAACAAAGATACACTCTCCTGGAAAAGTTTTTCTTAATCAAAGTCACTAAAGCAGAATAAGAATAAATTAGGAAGTGCTAGTAATAAGTCTTCTGGGGTTTGATCTACAATTCACTGCAATTTATAGCCTAGCCCAGGAAATTCACAGGAATGTTCTTCTACCTCAAATCCAGCGTCCAAACAGTACTAACTTTATTGCCTTGGAACATTACCAAGCCCAGCACTATGATATTGTTTGTTTGTTTAGTTAGTTAGTGATACAGTGTGGAGCAGGCCTTTCCAGCCCTTCGAGCTCTTCCGTCCAACAATCCCACATGACTGATTAACTCCTGTTAAGATGCTCACCCAACCACTCCAGCTTCCAGGGTTCAGATGCTCCGACTCTCCAGAATATGGATGGCTGGCACACCCCCTTTAAAGTCTCAGACTCACCCCGCTAATTGGCGGCCATGTTTTGACGCCAGGATTTTAATCTTTAAAGAGCACCTGAACTGAGGTTAGGAGCTCAAATGTCAGCTCAACTTTGGATTCTCCTCTAGCATCTAGTTTAGAACCCTGTCCTCATTTCAGTCTGAATTCTAGTTTCGGATACTCCAGCATTTGATTCCTGACCATCCTTTTGCCTCAGACTCTCGTCACAGCACGACTGAGCCTAACGTGGACCTAGTGGGGTATCGGAGCCTCTCGTCCACTGTGGGCAGACACAGTGACAACATTTCCAAACAGACCTGGTTACCACACGCCAACCTGTCGTTAAGCAGAAGCTCGGGTGAAGCTATCTGTTGCTTTGTGGAGTCAATCCATTTCTGATCCCAGAGAGATTAGGTGATGACCCGGGTTCTTGTCATGGCTTCGTCACTCAGTGTTCATTGGTGCTTGAGCTCCAGCCATCCTGGTTCCCTAAGAAGAGTGGAAAAGTGGCCTTCATGATCTCTCTCCTGATCAGGAGAGCCCTGGCCTTGGTCACTGCACATTGTGAACAAAGGTCAGAGATCTGCTCTGATTCGGAAGAACTCATGAATGCCATGAAGAGGGTGTTCCATCACCCCGCTGGTGCTAACAGAGCCTTGGACCATCTGATGAAGGTGCGTCAGGTTTGTTGGTCAGCAGCCAACTACGCCATCGAGTTTCGGACTGTCAGAGGAGTGCGGCAGGCACAAGGAGGCCTTGGCCACTTTGCACCACCATGAACTCTGAGGCAAATTAAATGAGGCCCTTGCCTTGGGGGAGCTGGTGGAGGACGTAGAGGTTCTGATTGATCAGTCCATCCACCTTGATAATCACTTGGCCTTGGGACTATCTCAGGAGGGTTACGAAGTCTAGCCCAAGCCCTGCATCAATGCATCACAGTTCTACCTCCCAACCTCAGATACCGACCAGCTCATCTCCTGCAACAGATCAACTGCACAAGACTCTCTCCTCTGATGAGAGGTCCCGGCATCGGAGTCGAGGTTGCTGCTATTACTGTGGGGAAGCACATCACCTGTGGGCAGAATATCTGAAGCTGCAGCCGTTGAGGAATCTGCTAAGACCCTCCAGCGTCAGAAGGTATGTGACAGTAGCACCTACCACGCCCAACCCTACTGATTCTGATGTCACGCTGAAGGTAGATCTCCTGGGGTAAGAACCGACAAGGGGTCAATACTTTTTGGACTCTGAGGCTCCTGGGCTTGGGGACCGCCCATCAGCTCAACATACCTTTGCAGGAGTTCATACAGTCATGCCATCAACAGCTCTGGATGGCTGGCCTCTTGGTTCCGGGCAGATCCTGCAGTAGATATCAGTTTTGCGAATAAGGATAGGGGAACACATGGAGGACATTAGTCTCTATGTCATCGATTCTCCTCACATACCCCTGAGCATAACTCTTCCATAGACTGGAAGAAAGGGAGAGTCATTGAGTGGTTAAGTCATTGCAAGAGGGAACGTTTTCGGTTTCGTGTTTCAACCCGCAGCCTCTCCTGAGGTCAGTGGCCGATGAGGAGGCAGTCTTTTGCTCAAGGTAACCTGAAGCCTTTGGGAGACCTAGTCCTGCCTCCAAGGGTAGCCAAGCCAGCTCCAGTCAACAAGACCATGTGGGTCCTGACCCTGTCTAGTCGGGGGTGCGCTGGAACTGGAGAGAGAGGGTCACTAGTTCAGGAACAAGCCAAGAGGCCCACCATGGAAGTGCCCAGCAGTCTGGAGACCTAGTAGCCAAGCCCAGGGAACCAGTCAGCAGATCGTGTCTAAGGGAAAGGCTCCCTTGGAGACTAGTCCCAGGAGCACAAAGATTATTAGCACCTTGGTGCCATCGTGAGGATACGGATGAGAACTTGGGCTCTGATTTGGTCTCTATTTCAACAAAATACTCTAGTGAACTTACAGAAGAGATTATGGGGTCTGTCGATACACCCCGCAATCTAAGGAGCATCAGCTGGTTGAAATCCCTCCCGTCTATCAGGATTTGGAAAGGGTCTTCAGCCAGGGAAAGGCCTCAACTCTTCCACCATACCAACATTACGACCATGCAACAGACCTACTGACTGGTACTTTTCCTCCATGGAGTCAATTATACGTGCTGACAGTCTCAGAGAGAAGCACTATGTACATCAAAGCAGACTCTTACCATGGGATTCATTCAGCCTCTTTGTACAGAAAAAGGACGGGAGCCTGCAGCCATGCACTTATTATAGAAGGCTGAATCACATAACAGCCAAAAATCATTATCCCCTTCCACTCATGAGCACAACCTGTGAGACTTGCCAAGGGGCAAGAGTATTCTCCAGGCTAGACTCAGAGAGTGTGTACATCTGGTCAGCAAATGGAAGACAGCATTCGACACACCGCCATGTCCTTCGGCATTGCTAACACCCCAGCAGTTTTCCAGGCCTTTATAAACGATATGCTCGGGGATGCTCTCCACAAGTTTGCCTTCATCTACCTGGATGACATCCTAATTTTCTCAAGGTCCACGGAGGAGACTTCACTCATGTCTGAGATATTTTAGAGGCTTCCAGATCATGAATTTAAAGTCAAGCTGGAGAAAATTGAAAAATTTCATGTACCCATTATTGGGTTTTATCATCTCATCTCAAGATGACCAAGACACAAGTAGTCAGAGACTGTCCAAAACCATCCAATATGAAACAAACCCAACAGGAACTTCAGCTCAGTGGCAGCTCCCCTGCGAGCATCAATTCAGAGATCCACGAGCCCTTTTGTTTGGACTACCGAAGCAGAAGCTGCTTTTGCAAAACTTACACAGTGGTTCACAACAGCTCCAATTTTGTTTTCACCTAACCTGGACCTGCCCTTCATCATGGAGGTAGACACCTCAGACATCTAAGTGTGCTCCCAATGGACGCCTTTGGACAGTAAACTGCACCCTTGTGTATTCTTCTCCAGGTGGCTATTCCTGGCAGAGGTGAACTGTGACATCAGAAATAGAAAGATGTTTGTGGTCAAGCTGGCATTGAATGAATGGTGTCACAGGGTTGAGGGGGCCAAGAATCTTTTTAGTGTATGGACAGACCACAAAAACCTGGCTTATATTTGTGAGGCCAAAAGACTGAATTCAAAGCAGACTAGGTGGTCTCTTTTCTTTAACTGGTTCAATTTTGTTCCGACCTTTCCACCGGGGTCAAAGAATCCAAAACCAGATGTCTTATCTTGTTAGTTCGATGAACCCAAACGAGAGGAGCAGCCTAACACCATTTTGCCTGAAGCAAAGGTGATAGCACCAATTTTGTGGGGAAATCAATAAAATTGTTCTCAAGGCCCAGGTGCAAGGAGAGATTCCCAAGGATGATCCTCCGAAGTGCCTGTTCATTCCAAATTCAATCAGGTCTAAGGTACTTCAATGGGGACATGTATCTAGAATGACCGTTCATCCAGGGGCAGCCAGAACCCTCGAGTTCATTAAGAGAAGATACTGGTGGCCTGAAATGGCTAAAGAGGTCCAACAATATGTGCAGGAACATGAGGTGTTCACTCTGAAAAAAGAGCCACACACTCTACCTCGGGGCTCCTTCACCCTCTACCTGTTCCACATCATGGGCGCACATATCCATGGACTGTCACAGGTCTTCCAAGGGGAATACAGTCATCGTGGTAACTGTAGAACATCTTTTGAAAGCCTACAAATTCATTGCATTGGACAAACTGCCATCAGCAGTGAAAATGGCAGAGATTGTCCTGCACCAAGACTTCAGGAATCACAAAATTCAAATGGACGTTGTGTTGAATTGGGGTCCACAATTTGCAACATGTTTTTGGAGGGTGTTTTCTATGTTGAGTGGGGCTACAGTGAGTCTCTCCTCTGTTTCACCCACTGTCCAATGGCCAGGCGGAGCTGGTAAACCAGAACATAGAAAGAACCCTGAGATGCCAAGCCTCAGAAAAGGCAGACAAGTGGTGCAACCATTTGATGTGGACAGAGGTCGCCCACGTTACAGCATTCTATGGTCGGGATGTCCCTGTTCAAGTGCCAATTTGGGTATGCACCATCACTCTTCCCTGAGCCGGAGTTCAAGGTTGGGGTTCCTGCAACTGAAGTTCTCATCTGATGTTGCAAGGAGAGATAGACTAGGGCAAGGGAGATTTTGTTGGCCTCTACCCTGAAGACTGAAATGAATGTTAATGGCAAGAGAAGACAGGAACCAGTTTTGCAGCTGGGCAACAGGTCAGGCTGTCGACTCAGGATTTGCCTCTCTGTGTGGGGTGAATAAAGTTGGTGTCCAAGTTCATTGGACTGTTCATGGTTGTCAAGAATGTAAACCCAGTGGTTTACACCTTGCAGCTCCCCAAGACCCTCTTAACATCAGTCCTTTAGCACCACCGCCACCCATGATGGGGAACAGGTCTTCACCATAAAAAGAATTCTTCATTCACAAACCGTTCGGGGTGCTTGGCAGTTCCTCATGGAATGGGAAGAACTCGGACTTGAGGAACAGTGCTGGGTTCCCGAAAGGGATACTTTGGATGTGGCTCTCATCCATGATGACCATCACTGTCTTGCCAAGCAGCCAGGGCTGTAAGGAGTTGCCTGTAGGAGAGGGGGTCCTGTTATGATTTGCACACGACCGTGCCAGCTTCCAGGGTTTAACCGCTCCAACTGTCTGGAATATGGATGGCTGGCACACCCCTTTAAATGTTCAGGCTCGCCCCACTAATTGGCAGCCATGTTTTGGTGCCAGGATTTAAAGAGCACTTGAACTGAGTTTCGGTGCTCAATCGTCAGCTCAACTTTGGATTCTTGTCTAGCATCTCGGTTAGAACCCTGTCCTCGCTTCAGTTTTTTTTGTAATTTATTCAGTCTTGTATTGTGTCTCGGTACTCCAGCACTTGGGTCCTAACCATCCCTGCCTTGGTCTCTGGTTACAATTCTAACCTACCTCTAGCAATTTTCAATAACCAATTATCTTACCCAGTCTGTCTTTGGACTGTGGGTGGAAGCTGGAGCACCCCTGGAAAACCACGCGTACCACAGTGAGGACAGAACGCCGCCAGAATTGAACTCTGAACTCCGGCACACCCTGAACTGTAATAGCATTGCATTAACCGTTACGCTATTGTCATTAGCTGTTAGCCCCTATTGATGCCAAGTCTGAATCCACGTCCACACTACTTAAGAAGTGCTGTCATTAGCTGTTAGCCCCTGTTTAATCCTAGTGTGAAACCACATCCACACTACTTAAGGAAGAAGTGCTTACTGTCTGCAGCACCGGTGTAAGTCACAGCAGCACAGAAGAGAATGCATACTGACTTGCCAGTTCTGAGCTGGACACCTCAGACAGGCAGAGAGGAGAGAGCTCCTCAGTTTGGTGTGATACTGACTGCCCTTCACATTGACAGTTCAGCAGTAACAACCAATGGAAGACCAGCACCACAAGCGAACCCTAAGAATCAAAATGAAGTGACCAAGGTGTACAGCTAATGTCCACACTGGTCAGAATCATCTGATATTGCTTTACAGGCCTCACACACTGCTGTACACCACCATTACTACGCAACTGAAAATTTATTTGAGTTAAAACTCCTTGAAGTATAGATCAGCTATAATTGTTAAACGGTGGAGCAGGTTTAAGGGGACATGATATTTATTGCCTAACTATTGATGTATATTCCTTTACTCTCACTTAACATTCCTATCTACCAACATGCACTAAACAGATTGTATACAAACAACGTCAGTCCTTCAGCCATGATGGGTATTTCAATACATAGTGCTCCCTAAGACCCTTCATCTAGTGTACTGCAGGTAGCACACAATTGATGCCACAAACAACAACGCACAATGACTGTTTTTGGAGAGGAATGATTGAGGTTGGATGTGATGCAAAATTTATCGAGAAAAGACTCCTTAATCTCATCAACATGTACAAACACGCTGGAGGAACTCAGCAGGTCAGGCAGCATCCGTGGAAACGAGTAGTCAGTCTCCAGCCCCTTGGTATGAACATCGAATTCGCCAACCTCCAGTAATTCCCTCCCTCTCCCTTCCCCCATTCCACTTTCACCCTGCCTCCTCTTCCAGCTGCCTATCACCTCTCTCATGATTCTGCCTTCTTCTACTACCCATTGTGCTTTCCCCTTACATTCCTTCTTCAACTCTCCTGCCTATCCCCTCCCTGCTTCCCCTCTCCCATTCCTTGATCTTTCCTCTGATTGGTTTTTCACCCGGCACCTACCAGCCTTCTCCTTCCCACCCTCCCCCCACCTTCTTTATAGGGACATGCTCCCTCCCTCTTTAGTCCTGACGAAGGGTCTCAGCCTGAAACATTGACTGCTCGTTTCCACGGATGCTGCCCGACCTGCTGAGTTCCTCCAGTGTGTTTGTACGTGTTGATTTGACCACAGCATCTGCAGTGTACTTTGTGTTCCTTAATCTCATTTTCCCCTCCTCTTCAGTTTTGTAAATTGCAGACAATTTGTTTAACAAATTAAAAATAAATAGGTACCTACTGCTCATAAAATACAGTAGAACTAATTGCTATGTTACCCAGTCATAACCATGATTACATTTGAAAAGTAAGTTTATGACAGAGTAGCACATCAGTAAAACCTCTCTTTTTATGATTTAATTTGGCACCGGATGATGCAACTGTCCACGAGAGCTTCCATCTCCTGGAAGATGATTCTTTGCTATCCACTCCGTTAATTTTTTAATATTTAACTTTCTGTTTTTGAAGTCATTGAGTAAAACGTACCGCTGTACACATTTTGTAGCCTACTCCAAAATCAAATCGGCACTGTTCATCCATTGAGTAGTTTATCCCCGGCAATTCTGGAATTTTGGGCCAATCATGTTCAAATGGGTCATCCAGGAGGCAGTCATAGGAGCTGTGGGAAGCAAAGAAAACTGAATGTATAATCCCTTCACTGGAAACTTTGCCTCAACTGTTCAACATCCTGGTTTATTCCAATAAATGTTCTGAGGATCTTTCAAAAATTGGATGTTTCCATGGTCTGGCTTTTTCTATTTCTGTCCACCTGAGACAGCCACTCCCATTAGGACGCACACACCATGAGTACTGTGTCCTGCTGGATCATTGAACTACATCAATGGGAACAAATCCTTTAATTTGCCAGCCGCAGGAACTCTTGCTTTCTTCCACTGGAGCAAAGACAGCAGACACAGGACTTCCTTACACAATTAAAAACAGTTTTATATCATATCATTTTAATACTGAAATTACCAGTTACTGATCAGCAAAATCCATCACAGAACAATGGAAGATGAGCTGAGTTGACTGTGCAGACTTTCAAGCCCACTCCAGTTGTCATTTTCCCATTTTCCATTACAAATTGAAAATACTCAAAATGAAACATTTACAGGACTCTGAGGTAGAGGTGATCAAAGACTTGGTAAGAAGTTGTAACTTTCTGAGTCCTAAATGGCGGAGCAAATACAACTACATCTAGTTTTAGGTATATGGACACACAGAACACCCTACCAAGCTCTTCAAGTTTATTTTTCAATAAGAATATCTCTCATTCTCCTAAATGCTATGAGATAATCAACTATCCTAATCAACATCTTCTCACTGTACAACCAGCTTACTATAGAAATCAGTCTTAATACAAGTATATCCTTACTTAAGCAAGGGCTGTACAGCACACACAGTATTCCATGAATGGTCAAACCAATTCCTTATAATTACAATAAAAGTTTTTTCTCTTGTACTTTAATTATGTTTCCTTTGCAATAGCAATTATATAATACAATTATGCTTTGGTTTTTAATTCATTACAATGATCAATGTCTAACAAAGTCTCCATAACAGGCCCAGAACAAGACAACAAAAACCCTACGGTGGAAATTTTTGGTGACTTGATGGTGGAAACCCAAAGAGATCCAAATATGCTACATACACATTTCATGCCTTAGACAACATACATGTAAATGAATGGTAATAAAACCCCTGATTTCATCTTGCCATTTTAAATACATACATGTTATTCTATGCTCACAACACTTTTCTATGCATGACAAGCATTGTCATCAATTTCATGAACTCTCATTTTTGCAACAATCAAGCACAAGAACCATCCACTGATTGTCATCGAGTCATACTGCATTGAAAAGATCTCTTTGGATTACCACATCCATGCTACACATCAGATACCCATCAAAACCTATCCCATTTATTTTCACTTGATTCACAGCATTCAATACCTTGACAAATTCAAATGCTTGTCCAGATCCTACTTAGATATTGCAAGAGTCACTGCTCTTGTCACCAACTTAGATGTGTTCCAGCAAGTTTGTTACCTCCTCTAAAAATTCAACAAAATTTATTTTACATTAATTTGTTCAAATTCCATATTTGTTCACTCTTCATCAATCAAGAATGACTTCTAATAACCCCTCCCGAAAAGTTTATATGAAGGCTCAAGCTAAAATCATTGCTTTTCTTCAACTGCCATTTTGAATGATGCTTTGTCGAAGAGAATGGCATACGCTAAGAATCTTATGTCAAAAGGCATTATCTGCATATTGCTATGATTCAACACCACCTTTCTTTGCTCAGTCTTCATCCACTTTTCCCATTAAAGATGGCATTGCTTTTACAATACCTGTTTCCTTTGGAAATATCTTTATCTAAAAACAAGACAGCATAAGAAACTTCCAAATGTTCCTGAACATTCTGTGACAAATTGAATGTTTCAAGAAATGAAACAAACATCCGTAATTCAATCTATCAGTTTATTAATTATCTTTCTATCTATACTTAGCCTTTTACACTCCAGCAAATACATAATTGAGCAAAGATCATGTCCAGTTGTCCATAACTAATAACACTAGGTAGCAACAATTATTTCTTTATTGATACAGCATGGTAACAGGCCCTTCCAGCTTATTGAGCCTTCACCACCCAATTACACACATCACCAGTTAACCTACCAACCTGTGGGAGGAAACCTGGACAAGTGGTCATGTGGAGAATGTACAGACTCCTCATAGACAGCAGCAGAATTGAATCTGTGTCACTGGTTCCTTAATTGCTTTATTCTAAAAACTACAAACAACACGGCTTGGCATAATTTAATATGCATTTTCTCAGGGCTGAATAAAATTACTTGAATAGTAGTTTTTCCAGAATTAACAAAGCATCCATCACTGTCCTAATCACCATAAACCCTTTCCATCCTACATACCATTAATATAGAAGAATTAATTTATCCAAAGAAAATGTAAACCATTTTTCCAGCCAGCTGAGATACTTACTGAAGATATCGCTTCAGCTCTTGCCCACTACACCGAGACCAATGAAACCGATGAAATGCAGCTTGGACCAAGGGTGCCATCACACTCCCCATACTGGTTTCATCACCACACCGATTCCCTTGACCATCATGCTCCATTCCCAAGCTAGGAGAATTCCAGAAAAAGGTTGTAAGATTGGGAATACTTAGCATTATTCAAAATAAAGTGTAATGACATCACTTAATCACTAGTCAGAGCTTAAGTTTTGCAGTGCCCATATTCCTGAATATTTTCTGATTTAGTTATACTAGGTGATTAAACATTAGCCCCCTCCCATGTCTTGGTTAGGGAGGATGTAGGTGACTAGTAACACTGCTGGAGAGCAGTGAATCAAACCCTACATGAAGCAATAACACCAAAAGATAGACTCATTCCTGCTTTGTTGAACAGTCCTTTGTGCAAGTTGTGCACCACATATTAAGAATAAGTACACTTTAAACATTAGAAGTTTTGAAAAATTCTTCAGATGTGTTGAAGTGCAATACAAAGTGTACAGCATAGAACATAGAAGGGTACAACACAGGGTTAGACCTATTGGCCCATCATGACCCTGCCAACGATATAACACTCTAAACTCATCTCACCTGCCAACACATGCTCCTAATCTATTTACTCCCTGCCTGTTCACATATCAGTCTAAATGCCTCTTAAATGTTGCTGTCATCTCTGCTTCTACTACTTCTAATGCTTCTACTCAGAAATGAAAGCATTTCACATTCTTTGTGAAAAATACTCACTTTACACATCTCTTTTAAAGCTCCTCCCCCCCCCCCCCCCCCCACCTTGCCTTGAACCCATGCCCCCAGGTATTTGACATTACCGCCCTGGAAAGAAAGTTGATATGTACCCGATCTATGCCTCTCATAATTTTATATATTTCCATCACGTCACCCCTCTGCCCTGGACTCTCTACAAGAAAACAACACAGCTTTGTCCAACACCTCTTATTACTACAGTCCAATCCAGCAAATATTCTCGGCAAACCTTTTCAAAGTTCAACGTAAGTTAATTATCAAAATACGTAAATATCACCATACACAACCTGAGATTCATTTTCTTGCTGGCATTCACAGTAAATACAAATAAACATAACAGAATCAATGAAAGACTGCACCCAACAGGATGGAGAAACAACCGACGTGCAAACACTGACAAACTGCAAATACAAAAAGAAAGAGATAAAAAAGGAATAAATATCAGGAACATGAGATGAAGAGTCATTGAAAGCAAGTCCACGTTTATGGGAACAGTTCAGTGATGGAGTGAATGAAGTTATCTCCACTGGTTCAAAGGCCTGATGGTCCAAAGCCTCCACATTCTTTCTGTAGTGAAGCAAGCAGAACTGCATACAATTCTCCAAATGTGGCCTGACTAAAGTTTAGTCCTGTTGCAGCATGGGGCTCCTTACATTCTAATACTTAGCACTGCAGGCCTTCTTTAACAACCAACCCTTCTGTTGCCACATTCAGGAAGCTATAGATTGCACGCCAAACCCCTTTGTCTACCATGATCGTAAGGGCCCTCTTAATAATTCAAAATTCCATTTTGCATTTTACCCCCCAAAATACCTCACTTTACAAAATCCAATTGTAAAGGGAGATACTTGGGGTTAAAATCTGGCATTTCTCCACCCAAATTTTGAATGGGTCTACATTTTATTGTATCCTTTGAAAATCTTCCTCAATACCTACAACTCCAACAATCAACTTTCATGCTAAAGTCAGAGGTATCAGTATTATAGTGGAGTAAAGGAAACTATAGAGGCATGAGGGCGCTCTAAACACGCTGCTCTCCATTCCCTCCACACTAATCCTAACCTCACCAAACACAGACAAGGGAGGTACTGTAGTAGTCTGGCGTACTGACCCCTACATTGCCGAGGCCCAGCGCCAACTCTCAGACATCTGCTCTTACTTACCCCTCAAATGGAACCCCACAAAGGAACACCATGTCATCGTCTCCCACACCATTACCAAGCTTACTCACTCTGGGGATCTCACATCCCCTACCACCAACCTCACAGATCCCACGCCCTGCACTACCCATTTCTACCTCCTATCCACAAACCTGCTTGTCCAGGTAGATCCATTGTTTCAGCTTGTTCCTGCCACACTGAACTCTTATCTGCATACCTCGACTCTGTTTTATCCCACCAGTTCAGTCCCTTCCTACCTACATCCATGACATCTTGCACACTCTTGACCTTTTCAAGGATTTCAAGTTCCCTGGCCACCATCATATAACCATATAAACCATATAACAATCACAGCATGGAAACAGGCCATTCCGGCCCTCCTAGTCCGTGCCGAACTCTTAATCTCACCTAGTCCCACCTACACGCACTCAGCCCATAACCCTCCACTCCTTTCCTGTCCATATACCTATCCAATTTTACCTTAAATGACACAACTGAACTGGCCTCTACTACTTCTACAGGAAGCTCATTCCACACAGCTATCACTCTCTGAGTAAAGAAATACCCCCTCGTGTTTCCCTTAAACTTTTGCCCCCTAACTCTCAAATCATGTCCTCTCGTTTGAATCTCCCCTACTCTCAATGGAAACAGCCTATTCACGTCAACTCTATCTATCCCTCTCAAAATTTTAAATACCTCGATCAAATCCCCCCTCAACCTTCTACGCTCCAATGAATAGAGACCTAACTTGTTCAACCTTTCTCTGTAACTTGTTATGATCCCAGCCCCCTCCTTTGTGAGAATCGCAAGAGCCCTAGTGAAGGGGGGGGGGGGGTCAATGACCCAAGAGAAGAGAGAGATACGTGCGGTGTCCCTCGTTTCACGGCAAGGCAAAAGCTGGCGACTCTGGTCATTGTCTCGTGGAGACACCTTTGTGAATTGGGAACTGTACTACGTGTATACCCTCGGGGCAACGGGGGTGGAGAGATGGAGAGAGGTTGCATCATCCCAACCTGATTGACATCTGAGACCCCGTGAGCTCAGATAAAAGAGGGGTTGTAAAGACGGCCCCCCCAGACGCACCAGAAGACACGCTAGAAATCCTGTGACAGTGTTTAATAGCGACAGCCGGTGAGGAGGTTCGTGTGCGTCTTTTCCTTGCCTGGGATTGGCAACCTCACCACGAAATAACGGCTTTAGCTACAGGAGAGGCCATGAGTGAACGGCCACCCCCCAACGAGACTCCGACAGATCGAACTCCTAAAGGTTGGAAAAAAACCCGCCGGGTAACTGTTTCATTCAAGCTCTATCTCTCTCTCTCTAACAAAAGTGCACCACCGTGACCCCCCAAAAGACGGCAGCTGGTGGAACTGCAGTGAACGCAAGAGACTTTTAGATATACAGCGTACAATATATACCTTACCCCTAGACAACGATAGAGCTTATTTCTTATTGATTAGTACTATCCCTGCGCTTTAGATTGAGTATTGACGACGTATGTTATCTGAATGTTTGTATTAACCTTACTTTTGTGCCCCTTTATAAATAAAAACGTTTGAAAATGGTACCATCAGACTTCAGCGGACCTCTCTATCTTTGCTGGTAAGTGATCCAGTTACGGGATACGTAACAACGTGGGGCCTCGTCTTGAGATTTGAAACCAAATTGGGAGGGCAGTGAATTGGGTTTGTAAGTAAAAAAAAAATAAAAATTTGGATCTGGTAGGCGGGTAGCCAGACGGGAAACCAGCAAAGATGGACGTGGATGAATTTATGAAAAACCCGACTGTGGAGGCGCTAGAGGCGGCCACCAAATCAGACTTGTTAAATTTGGCGAAGGGATTGGACCTCACAGAAGTGAGGTCATCCATGAAAAAGCGGGAGGTGCGAGGGGCCATAACTTGGTATTACATTGGGAAGAAGGTGTTCGAAGCTGAGGTATTGGAAAATATCCCTGAAAAAGTACCAGCTCGTGGGATGGATCAGCTAGAGTTGGAGAAATTAAGGTTGGAACATGAATTTAAAATAAAGCAGCTGGAAGCAGCTGAGAGAGAGAAAGAATGGGCTGAGCGAGAGAGAGAAAGGGAGCAGGAGCTCCAACTAAAGGGGTTAGAGGTGAAAAAAGAGCAGGACCAAGCTGAAAAGCAAAGACAGCATGAAATTCAGCCAAAAGAGCTAGAAGTAGCCGAGAACGAGAGGGAACGAGCTGAAAAGCAAAGAGAGTATGAGAAGAAACGAGAACAGAGGGATCATGACTTGGAGATGGAGAAGTTAAAGAAAGAGCGAAGAGATCTAGGGTTAGATCGAAACGAGAGGTTTAATGTTAGTCGGGAGTTGAGGGTAGTACCTCCATTCGAAGAGTCGGACGTTGATAGTTATTTCTTGCTTTTTGAAAAGGTGGCAGTAAATCAAAAGTGGCCCAAAGAGCAGTGGGTGGCGTTGTTACAAAGTGTGTTAAAAGGGAAGGCACAACGAGCATATGCGGCATTGGCCATCGAGGAAGGGGAAGCGGAGAATTATGCCAAAGTAAAGGAGGCCATTCTCCGGAGTTACGAGCTAGTACCTGAAGCTTATAGACAAAGGTTCAGAAATTTACGGAAAGGGTGGAATCAAACGGTAGCTAGCCTATGAAAAGGGTGTACTCTTGGACCGTTGGTGCACCGTGGAACAGGTGGACGGGGATTATGGGCATATCAGGGAGTTATTTTTGATGGAGGAATTAAAAGGGTGTGTTCCGGAGGAGATCCGGATGTATTTGAATGAGAAGCTGAATAAGTCCATCTCGGAAATTGCTAGGTTCGCAGATGAATATGCCCTAACTCACAGGACAAAGTTTTCCTCGCCAAAAGGTTACCCGAGAGACCGTGGGAACGACCGAGGAAGTCCACCAGCTGAGGTAGAGGTCCCGCCGGGAGCTAGAGGTAAGGTTGAGGGGGAAAGGCCAGGCAGCCCGAGATTTCCGGGCTTGATCTGTTTTAATTGTGGGAAGGGAGGACATATTGCCTCTAGGTGCTTTGCTCTGAGAAAGGAGCCAGAAAAAGGGAAAGCAGCGGTCCCTATCGGGTGTGCCGTGGTAATCAGTAAATCGACGAGAGAGCCCCGAGTAGACAGAGTACGAGAGGGGTCAGAGACTTGGCTGTCACCCGGAACCGTGTCCATGAAGGGGGGGGAGACCCACCCATTCCCGTCCGAATCTGGCGAGACACCGGGGCGGAGCTGTCGTTGATCCGCCGTGAGATACTAGATTTCGGTCGGAGAAGGGGAATGGTCGCTGTGAAGGGGATAGGTACAAGAATAGAAATGGTGCCCCTACATCAGGTAATTATGGATTGTGAGCTGGTATCTGGACCAGTCGAAATAGGGGTGCCATCAGAATTCCCGAGAACTGACGCGGACGTCCTCCTCGGAAATGATTTAGCCGGGGGGCAGGGTTGGACAAGGATGTCACGGCCCAAACAACCTGTGAGGATTGCAGCCCCGCCCCTCGCATCTCCAGTCTGTACCACAGGCACGAGCATTCGCAGCCTGTCGAGAAAGGCAGCTGAGAAAGCGAGCAGTTTAAATTTGGCCAGTATTGATTTGGCCGAGACGGTCCTACCGACCCTGTACCACGAGGGTTCTGAGGGTGGTAAACCGAAGAGTAGTAAAGTGAAAGGGGTTAAGGGAGAGGAGCTAGATCTGCCCTTAGCGAAGAGAAAGGTCCCAGAGGTAGGAAATAAAGATGAGAAACAGAAAAAGCTGTTAAAAGGTCCAGAGTTGGACATGGATGATCTGTCGGGGGTGGCAGCCCTGTTTCAAGAAGTTGAGAGTTATCAAGGTGTTCCCGATAATGAGATGAAGGCAGTCCTAGATGAAAAGGATGCCATTACCTTGGAGAGGTCTTCTGGGTTGGCAGACGAGATTGTTTCAGCCCGCGGGGTTGAGTTTACTCTGGAAGGGAGTTGCCCAGAGAGGAACTGGGAGGATCAGGGGAATTTAGAATTTGAAAAGGGTACGGGTATTGAAAGCCTGGAAGAGGCAGATGTCCCGTTTGAGTGTGTCCAAGATGTGGATGCACGTGGTACTGAACCTAGTAAGGGAGCTCAGAAAAAATCTGAGGTATTTGATTCAGTTGAAAAGGAATGCAGTCCCTGTGGGTCAGATGGACTGGGTTCAGTGGAGACAGGGTTAACCCTGGTAATCGGGGGAAGGGAGGGTTCCCAGGTGTTGGTACACGAAGGGGTGGTGAACCTTAAAGTGGAACTCGACCATGGGGGAATAAACATTATTATTGAAGGGAACGGGAAGTTTGTAGTTCCCAAATCGAATGAAGAAAATTTAAAGTTTAGATTGGTGTCAGAAGAAGCAACCAAGCTACAGAAACGAGGGCTTGGTAACGCAGTGCCTGCGCATCGATTACAGGTTGATTTGGAATGTAAAGGTGCCCCACACACTGTTGTTATTCAAGAGAGCGCTGTGAAAAAGCCGAAATTTAAATGCGGCCTGAGGGAAAGGTTCGAACTGAAACCCATCAGCCTGCATGGTCTTGACAAAAGGGCTAGCTACCTGTGTAACATTAAAGAATTGGGTGGAAATTCACACGATGATTTAAGTTTGGGACACGGTGTTGAGAGAATAACCCTTATGGAACGGAAAGGCGGGAGAGTACCTCGCCAAATTACCCAGGTCCCACACGTAGGAACTCACCAGAAAAGAGGTGACGGCTAATGGGGGCGCCATTTTTAAATAGAAAAACCGGCTGTACGGGATTTTGACAAAGCATGTGAATAACAAAAACAAACCCCTTGGAACCCTGCCTGTTGAAATCTGATGCTACCAGCCTTTAGTCAGGGACAAGATGTTACCATATTAAAGGAAATGACACTGTAATTGTTAACTGTTCAGACGCTGAAAAATGTATGACGGTACAGCTCTGTAGTTAAAAGCAAAGCTTTTGTACTATGTTAAATCCTAAAACCCTGTAAGACTCTGTACCACTCCGTTTTAACCGCTGGTAAAAAACGTTTTTAAGAGGGGAGGTGTTATGATCCCAGCCCCCTCCTTTGTGAGAATCGCAAGAGCCCTAGTGAAGGGGGGGTCAATGACCCAAGAGAAGAGAGAGATACGTGTGGTGTCCCTCGTTTCACGGCGAGGCAAAAGCTGGCGACTCTGGTCATTGTCTCGTGGAGACACCTTTGTGAATTGGGAACTGTACTACGTGTATACCCTCGGGGCAACTGGGGTGGAGAGATGGAGAGAGATTGCATCATCCCAACCTGATTGACATCTGAGACCACGTGAGCTCAGATAAAAGAGGGGTTGTAAAGACGGCCCCCCAGACGCACCAGAAGACACGCTAGAAATCCTGTGACAGCGTTTAATAGCGACAGCCGGTGAGGAGGTTCGTGTGCATCTTTTCCTTGTCTGGGATTGGCAACCTCACCACGAAATAACGGCTTTAGCTACAAGAGAGGCCACGAGTGAACGGCCACCCCCAACGAGACTCCGACGGATCGAACTCCTAAAGGTTGGAAAAAACCCGCCGGGTAACTGTTTCATTCAAGCTCTATCTCTCTCTCTCTAACAAAAGTGCACCACCGTGACCCCCCAAAAGACGGCAGCTGGTGGAACTGCAGTGAACGCAAGAGACTTTTAGATATACAGCAGACTATATATTACCCCTAGACAACGATAGAGCTTATTTCTTATTGATTAGTACTATCCCTGTGCTTTAGATTGAGTATTGACGACGTATGTTATCTGAATGTTTGTATTAACCTTACTTTTGTGCCCCTTTATAAATAAAAACGTTTAAAAATGGTACCATCAGACTTCAGCGGTCCTCTCTATCTTTGCTGGTAAGTGATCCAGTTACGGGATACGTAACAAACTTAAGTGCTGAAACCCAGGTAACATCCTAGTAAATCGTCTCTGCACTCTCTCTAATTTATTGATATCTTTCCTATAATTCGGTGACCAGAACTGTACACAATATTCCAAATTTGGCCTTACCAATGCCTTGTACAATTTTAACATTACATCCCAACTTCTGTACTCAATGCTCTGATTTATAAAGGCCAGCGTTCCAAAAGCCTTCTTCACCACCCTATCTACATGAGACTCCACCTTCAGGGAACTATGCACTGTTATTCCTAGATCTCTCTGTTCCACTGCATTCCTCAATGCCCTACCATTTACCCTGTATGTTCTATTTGGATTATTCCTGCCAAAATGTAGAACCTCACACTTCTCAGCATTAAACTCCATCTGCCAACGTTCAGCCCATTCTTCTAACCGGCATAAATCTCCCTGCAAGCTTTGAAAACCCACCTCATTATCCACAACACCTCCTACCTTAGTATCATCGGCATACTTACTAATCCAATTTACCACCCCATCATCCAGATCATTTATGTATATTACAAACAACATTGGGCCCAAAACAGATCCCTGAGGCACCTCGCTAGTCACTGGTCTCCATCCCGATAAACAATTATCCACCACTACTCTCTGGCATCTCCCATCTAACCACTGTTGAATCCATTTTATTACTCCAGCATTAACACCTAACGACTGAACCTTCTTAACTAACCTTCCATGTGGAACTTTGTCAAAGGCCTTGCTGAAGTCCATATAGACTACATCCACTGCCTTACCCTCGTCAACATTCCTCGTAACTTCTTCAAAAAATTCAATAAGGTTTGTCAAACATGACCTTCCACGCACAAATCCATGCTGGCTACTCCTAATTAGATCCTGTCTATCCAGATAATTATAAATACTATCTCTAAAAATACTTTCCATTAATTTACCCGCCACTGATGTCAAACTGACAGGTCTATAATTGCTAGGCTTACTTCTAGAACCCTTTTTAAACAATGGAACCACATGAGCAATACGCCAATCCTCCGGCACAATCCCCGTTTCTAATGACATCTGAAAGATCTCCGTCAGAGCTCCTGCTATCTCTACACAAACTTCCCTCAAGGTCCTGGGGAATATCCTGTCAGGACCCGGAGATTTATCCACTTTTAAATTTCTTAAAAGTGCCAGTACTTCCACCTCTTTAATTGTCATAGGTTCCATAACTTCCTTACTTGTTTCCCACACCTTACCCAATTCAATATCCTTCTCCTTAGTGAATACTGAAGAGAAGAAATCGTTCAAAACCTCTCCCATCTCCCTCGGCTCCACACATAGCTGACCACCCTGATTCTCTAAGGGACCAATTTTATCCCTCACTATCCTCTTGCTTTTAATATAACTGTA
The DNA here is from genome assembly GCF_048418815.1 of Hemitrygon akajei. NCBI lineage: Eukaryota > Metazoa > Chordata > Chondrichthyes > Myliobatiformes > Dasyatidae > Hemitrygon > Hemitrygon akajei. The sequence continues at coordinate 71,079,048 of NC_133125.1, forward strand.
GAAACCTTTCGGATTTACTTCCACCTTATTTGCCAAACCAAACGTATCTTCTTTTAGCTTTTCTAATCTCTTTCTTAAGATTCCTTTTACATTCTTTATATTCCTCGAGCAATTCTTTTACTCCATGCTGCCTATATCTATTGTAGACATCCCTCTTTTTCCGAACCAAGTTTCTAATATCCCTTGAAAACCATCTTATTTTTAATATGGATGTTCAGTCCCTATACATCTCCATCCCCACCAGGAAGGCCTCAAAGCTCTCCAGTTCTTTCTGGACACCAGACCCAACCAATTCCCCTCCACGACCACACACTCCTAAACCTAGCAGAACTTGTCCTCACTCTAAATAATTTCTCCTTGGCTCCTCCCACTTCCTTCAAACAAAAGGGGTAGCCATGTGCACTCAAATGGGTCCCAGGTATGCCTTCCTATTGGTCAGCTATGTGGAACAGTCTATGTTACTAGCCTACACCGGAGACCATCCCACACTTTACCAACACTACATCGACGACTGTATTGGTGCTGCTTCCTGCACCCATGCTAAACTCATCAATTTCATCAACTTTGCCTCCAACTTCCACCCTGCCCTCAAATTCACCTGGTCCATTTCTGACACTTCCCTTCCCTTTCTCAATCTCACTGTCTCTATCTCTGGAGACAGATTATCTACTGATGTCTATTATAAACCCATGGACTCTCACAACTACCTGGACTATACCTCTTCCCACCCTGTCACTTGTAAAAACACCATCGCCTTCTCTCAATTTCTCCGTCTCCACCATCAATGCTGCCCTCAACCACATCTCTTCCATTTCACGCATGCCTGCTTTTACCTCATCTTCCCGCCTCCCCACCAGGATAGGGTTCCTCTTGTCCTCACCTACCACCACACCAACCTCTGCATCTAGCACATAATTCTCCACAACCTCCGCTATCTCCAATGGGATTTCATCTCCAAGCACATCTTCCCCCCACTACTGTTTTTGCTTTCCACAGGGTTCACTCCCTATGCAACTCCCTTGTCCATTCGTCCCTCCCTACTGATCTTCCTCCTAGCACTTATCCTTGCAAGTGGAAGAAGTGCTACACCTGCCCCTACACCTCCTCCCCACTACCATTCAAAGCCCTAAACAGTCTTTCCAGGTGAGGCGACATTTCACCTGTGAGTCTGTTGGGGCCATTTACTGTGTTTGGTGCTCCCAGAGTGGCCTCCTGTACATTGGTGAGAAACAATGTAGATTGGGAGACTGTTTCGCCAAGCATCTATTCTCTGTCCACCAGAACAAGCTGCATCTCCTGGTGGCCACCCATTTTAATTCCATTTCCCATCTCGGTTTGTCGATCTATGGCCTCCTCCACTGTTGTGATGAGGCCAGACTTAAGTTGGAGGAACACCAACTTATATTCTGCTTGGATAGCCTCCAATGTGATGGCATGAACATCAATTTCTCAAACTTCCAGTAATATCCCCCAATACTCCACCAACCTGTTCCATTTCCCATCCCCTTTTCCTGTTCTCACCTCATCTCATCTTTTTGCCCACCCATCGCCTCCCTCTGCTCCTTCCCCTTTTTCTTTCTTCCATGGACTTGAAGGGTTTCGGCCCAAAATGTCGACAGTACTTTTTTCCAGATACTGTCCGGCCTGCTGAGTTCCTCCAGCATTTTGTGTGTGTTGCATGAGAGAGAAGCTGGCCAAAGTAGAATGGAATGGGACACTAGCAGGGATGACAGTAGAGAAGCAATGGCCGGAGTTTCTGGGAGCAATTTAGAAGGCACAGGATAGATACATCACAAAGAAGTAGTATTTTAATGGTAGGATGTTATAACCATGGCTGACAAGGGAAGTTAATGCCAACACAAAAACAAAAGAGAGGGCATATAATAGAGCTAAAAATCAGTGGGAAGTTAGAAGATTGGGAAGCTTCTAAAAACCAACAGAAAAAAACTGAAAAAGCAATAAAAGGGGAAACAGATGAAATATGAAGGTAAGCTAGCCAACAGTATCAAAGAGGATACCAAATGTTTGTTTTTTCAGATATAGGAAAGAGTAAAAGAGATGGACCACTAGAAGATAAGATTGGAGAGGTTGTAATGGGGGGACAACTAAATCGTAGACGAACTGAGTACGTATTTTGCAGCGGTCTTCACTGTGGAAGACACTAGCAGTATGTTGGAAGTTCATGAGTGCAAGGGGGCAGAGGTAAGTGCAGTTGCTATCACTAGGGAGAAGTTGTTTGGGAAACTGAAACGTCTAAAGATATTTAAATCACCAAGACAAAGCAGACTACACCTCAGGGTTCTGAAAGAGGTAGCTGAAGCAATTGTGGAGACATTAGTAACGATGATCTTTCAAGAATCAGTAGGTTCTAAAATGGATCTGGGGGACTGGAAAATTGCAAATATCACTTCACTCTTTGAGAAAGGAGGAAGGCTAAAGAAAGGAAATTATAGGCCAGTTAGTCTGACTTCAGTGGTTGGGAAGATATTGGAGTCCATTGTTAAGGTTGAGTCTCAGGGTACTTGGAGACACATGATAAAATAGGACCAAGGCAGCATGGTTTCCTTAATATTAAATCTTGCCTGACAGATCTGTTGGAATTCTTTGAGTTAATAACAAGCAGGATTGACAAAAGAGAGTCAGTGGATGTTGTGTATTCGATTTTCAGAAGGCCTTTGACAAGGTGCCACACACAAAGTCTACTTAACAAGTTAAGAGCACCATAGAACCATAGAACACTACGGCACAGTACAGGCCCTTCAGCCCTCGATGTTGTGCCAACCCATATAATCCTTAAAAAAAGTACTAAACCCACACTACCCATAACCCTCCATTTTTCTTTCATCCATGTGCCTGTCGAAGAGGCCCTTAAATACCCCTAATGTTTTAGCCTCCACCACCATCCCTGGCAAGTCATTCCAGGCACTCACAACCCTCTGTGTAAAAAACTTACCCCTGATGTCTCCCCTAAACTTCCCTCCCTTAATTTTGTACATATGCCCTCTGGTGTTTGCTATTGGTGCCCTGGGAAACAGGTACTGACTATCCACCCTATCTATGCTTCTCATAATCTTGTAGACCTCTATCAATTCCCCTCTCATTCTTCTATGCTCCAAAAAGTCCCAGCTCTGCTAACCTTGCTTCATATGACTTGTTCTCCAATCCAGGCAACATCCTGGTAAATCTCCTCTGCACCCTCTCCATAGCTTCCATATCCTTCCTATAATGAGGTGACCAGAATTGAACACAATACTCTAAGTGCAGTCTCACCAGAGATTTGTAGAGTTGCAACATGACCTCTCTACTCTTTAACTCAATCCCCCTGTTATTGAAGCCTAGCAACCCACAGGCCTTCTTAACTACCCTATCAACCTGCGCAGCGACCTTGAGGGACATATGGATTTGAACCCCAAGGTCCCTTTGTTCATCCACACTCTTAAGTAACTGACCATTAATCCTGTACTCAGTCTTCTGGTTTGTCCTTCCAAAATGCATCACCTCACACTTGTCCAGATTGAACTCCATCTGCCATTTTTCTGCCCAACTCTGCAGCCTGTCTATATCGTCTTGTAACCTTCGACCACCTACAGTTCCATCCACAACTCCTCCAATCTTCATGTCATCCGCAGACTTACTCACCCATCCTTCCGCCTCTACATCCAGGTCATTTATAAAAATCACAAATAGCAGGGGTCCCAGGACAGATCCTGTGGCACTCCACTAGTCACCAACCTCCAGGCAGAATACTTTCCTTCCACAACTACCCTCTGCTTTCTTCCTTTAAGCCAATTTTTTATCCAAACAGCCAAGGTTCCACTTATCCTGTGCCTCATGACTTTCTGGATGGGTCTCTCATGAGGGATCTTGTCAAATGCTTTGCTAAAGTCCATGTAGACCACATCCACTGCCCTACCCTCATCAATTTCTTTTGTTCCCTCTTCAAAAAACTCAATCAGGCTCATGAGGCACGATCTTCCCTTCACAAAGCCATGTTCACTATCCATGAGTAGACTGTACTTCTCCAAATGCTCATAGATCCTATCCTTAAGAATCCTTTCCAGTAGTTTGCATACCACTGACGTAAGACTCACCAGTCTATAGTTCCCAGGTATCTCCCTATTACCTTTTTTAAACAAGGGAACTACATTTGCCATTCTCCAGTCTCCCAGCACTTCCCCTGCAGCCAAAGAGGATTCAAAGATCATAGCCAATGCTCCTGCGATCTCTTCTCTCAATTCCCGCAACAGCCTGGGGTGTATCATATCCGGCCCTGGGGATTTATCAATCTTAATGTTTTTAAGAAGATCCAGCACTTCTTCTTCCTTAATCTCCACATTGTCCAGCACACAGGCCCATTCTACTTCGACCTCATCCTGATCAAGATCCTTTTCACTTGTGAATATTGAAGCAAAGTATTCATTTAGGACCTCCCCAACCTCCTCCGCCTCCAGGCACATGTTGCCCTCTTTATCCTTTAGCGGTCCCACCTTCATTCTCGTCATCCTCCTATTCTTCACATATACATAGAACGCCTTGGGGGTCTCCTTAATCCTACATGCCAAGGCCTTCTCATGCCCCCTTCTAGATCTCCTAAGTCCTTTCTTTAGCTCCTTCCTGCCTACCCTATATTTCTCATAAGCCCCTCCTACTTCCTGCTTCTTATATCTAACATATGCATCCTTTTTCCTCTGGACAAGTTGCCTCACATGTTTCATCAGCCATGGTTCCCTTTTCCTACCATTTTTTCCTTGCCTCAGTGGGACAAACCTATCCTGAACCCAGCTCAAGTGGTCCCTAAACTTCTCGCACATTACTTCTGTGCTTTCCCCTTTGAACATCTGTTTCCAATTTACTCTGGCTAGTTCCTGCCTCATCCCTTCAAAGTTAGCCCTTCCCCAGTCAAGCACTTTACCATTTAGTCTGATTTTATCCCTTTCCATAGCTATGCTGAAGCTAAGGGAGTTGTGGTCACTCTCACCAAAATGCTCCCCCACCAAGAGGTCTGTCACCTGACCAGGTTCATTACCCAGAACTAGATCCAGTATGGCCTCACCTCTCGTCAGCCGGTCCACATACTGGGTCAGGAATCCTTCTTGAATACACCTGACAAATTCAGTCCCATCTATCCCCCTTGCACTCAGGAGGTGCGAGTCAATATGAGGGAAGTTGAAATCACCCATACCTACTACCCTGTATTTCCTGCACCATTTTAAAATCTGCCTGCTTATCTGCTCCTCGGTGTCCCGAGGGCGATTTGAGGGCCTATAGACTACTCCCAGCACAGTGATTGATCCCTTCCTATTTCTGACTTCCACCCAGAACGACTCAGTGGACTCTTCTTCTGCAGCATCCTCCCTTTCTATAGCCGTGATACTATCCCTGACCAGCAATGCCACTCCCCCCTTATCTACCCCCCATCCTATTCCTTTTAAAACACCTGAACCCCGGGACCTGCATCATCTAATTCTGCCCTTTGACCAGCCATGTTTCAGTAACGGCTGCAACATCGTAGTTCCACGTACTAATCCACGCTCTAAGTTCATCCTCCTTGTTCCCAATACTCCTAGCATTGAAATAGACACATTTCAACCCCTTTAACTGGCTACAATTATGTTTTGTCCCCTGCCTGTCCTTCCTCATCAACTCAGAACTCTTAGCATCATGCCCTTGTTCTTAATGGCACATGGTATTACAGGAAAGATTCTAGCATGGATAGAGCATTGGTTGATGGGCAGGGGCAAAGTGTTGGAATAAAGGGATGCTTTTCTGATTGGCTCTCAGTGACTAGTGGTTTTCTGCAGGAGTCTGTGTTGGGACCACTTTTCTTAGCGTTAAATGTCAAGTGATTTGGATGATGGAATTAGTGGCTTTGTGGCCAAGTTTGTGGATGATACAAAGATAGGTGGAGGGGCAGGTGGTGCTGAGGAAGCAGTGAGACTGCAGAAGGATTTGCACAGATTACGAGAATGGGCAAAGAAGTGGCAAAAGAAATACAGTGTTGCACTTTGGCAGAAGGAATAAAAAAGGAGACTATTTTCTAAATGGGGAGAAAATTCAAAAATCCAAGGTGAAAAGGTACTTGCGAGTCCTAGTGCAGGATTCCCCAGTGGTTAATTTGCAGGTTGAGTCTGTGGTGAGGAAGGCAAATGCAATGTTACCGTTCATTTTGAAAGCACTTGAATATAAAAGCAAGGATGTAATATTGAGGCTTTACAAAGCACTGATAAGACCTCATTTGCAGTATTGTGCTCCTGACTTAAGAAAGGATGAGCTGACATTGGAGAGGATTCAGAGGAGTTTCGTGAGAATGATTCAGGGCTGAAAGGCTTATCGTATGAGGTGAGATTGACAGCTCTGGGCCTTTAATCATTGGAATTTAGAAGAACAAGGGAGGATCTCATTGAAACCTATTGAATGTTGAAAAGCCGAGATAGAGTGGATGTGGAAAGGTTGTTTCCTTTGGTGGGTGAGTCCAGGACCAGAGGATACAGCCACAGAATAGAGTTATGTCCATTTAAAACAGAGATGAGGAGGATTTTCTTTAGCCAGAGGGTAGTGAATCTGTAGAAGTCATTACTACAGGCAGCTGACGCCAAGTCATTGGTTACATTTAAGGCTGAGGTTGATAGCCTCTTGATTAATCAGGGTGTGAAACTGGAAGAAGGTTGAGAGGGAAATGGATCAGCCATGATGAAATGGTGCAGCAGACTTAATGGGCTGAATAGCCTAATTCTGCTCTTATGTCTTATGTCTCAGACCACCTCCATTTTCATCCAAATCATTAATAAATATTGCAATTAACAGAGGTCCTACCACTACAACAGAACAGCAATGGTCATAGACTTCCGGTCAGAAAAGCATAACCCTCCGTTTTCTATAACCAACCAATTTTGTATTCAATTTACCAAATCTTCTCAACCAACCTGCCAGAAGGGACCCTAGCAAATACCTTGCTAAAATCCATGCAGACAATATCCACTGCCTATCTTCATCAGTCATCTTCATCACTTCCTCAAAAACCTCATCAATTTTATGAGACAGGAATTCCCTATATAAAGCCATGCTGACATTGCTTAATATATCCATTTTACAAATGTGAGTAAATTTGGTCCCCAAGAATCTTCCTCAATAACTTCTCAATCACTGATGTAAGGTTCACCAGACTATTTTCCAGGTTTGTTCCTGTTGCCTTTCTTACACAAAGAAACACAACTCTAGCCATCCATAAGTAGAGGATACAAAGACCTCTGCCAAGGCTCCAGCAATCTCCTCCCTTGCTTCCCTTGTTATCCTGGGACAGATACCTTCAGGGTCTTGGGAGTTATCTACTCTAACGCTTTTTAACACATTCTCCCCCTGAATAATGACATGCCCTGGAATATCAACATACCTCTTCGTAAACTTACCATCATTCTTCACCTTTCCTTGGTGAACAATGATGTAAAGTACTGCCAGGACCTCACCCACTTCCATAGCTCCACACTCGAAGGCTTAGTACACGTTTTCTCTTTAAGGCAATAATCTTCAAAGAGGCTTTCTGAAAAAGTCTGATGAAAGGACTTGCATTACAGGAACTTTGTTAAGTAATGCAACTTCTCTGCAGAGTCACTGAACCTTTTCCCAAGTAGAATGATCAACCCTGGACAACTGTGAGAAACTGAACAGGAAGTGTTCAAATGAAAATCTAATTTGATTCAGAACATCGAGCAGCACAGCGCAGGAATGAGCCTCTCAGTCCACAATATCTACAGTGACCAATTATGCCAATTAAACTCATCTGATTTCCCAGAATATGGTCTATATTCATCCATTTCCTGCCTGGAAACGGTTCTTAAACATTGCTATTGTATCTGTTTCTGTTATACCCCAGAGGTCCAGGCATTTACCACTCTCTGTATTAAAACACTTGTCCCTTAAGTCTCATTTAAAGTTTCCTCTTCTCCTCTTAAAGCTACACCCTCTCATATTTGACATTTCCAACCTGGGATAAAGACTCTGACCATCTCCCTATCTCTGCCTCTCATAATTTTATTTACTGTACGTCAATCAGCTCTCTCCTGCTCTTTTTGTGGTCTGTTAATAATAAATGCAGTTTCCAAATTAACATGGCCATACGTCACATGCAAGCAGAGAATCATATTGTCTATGAAAGCCGCTTTGATTAATGTGTCCAGTGCAGGCTCTTTGAAAGTAATACATTAGACCCAAGAATTCTACCACCTCTCAACCTTATTGCAATCAATTAATCAAGTTAAAAAGTGCAAAGGTTGCTTTGAGGTCATGCCAGTACTTTATAAATGCAATTCCTTGGTTTTGCCTGTCTTTCAGTGTTCAGGAAGTGACTAGGTTTGACTGTTCGCAGAGGGAACCCACGTAATTCCATGTAAACCCATGACATTGTTACATTGGAAGTGATGACAAGTGACATTGTAGCCAACTCAAGACCAATAATGTCATTTAACCCATAGACTGCTGCTGAAATAATATATTTTACTTGGACTGGAGGCAACTTTATTACGTGAATATTTAAACTTACACATGACCAGTCTCGTGTGCTACAACAAATGCCGAAGAGAACCCATCTTCATGGTTTAAAGTACAGCTACGAACTGGGTGACACATTCCAGTCACTGGAGCATATCCTACAGCAAGGAGTTGGGACAAAAAACTAACATGAATAACATTAATAACAAATTGTAATCACTGGGTAGTCAGAGGAATGGAAACAAGGTATATATAAATAAAACAGAACTGTTTTTACTCTGCATCGTAGAGTGTCAATGCAATCAGGCTTTATTCTTAATACAGTACCAGAGTAATACAGGCTTTACCTCTCAAAACACCATGTCAACATAAGACAGCTTTTGTTTTATTGCATTGACAGTGTAAGACTTTTTTTTTTCCAAACTCTTCATGCCCACCATTGACCATCCTAATTTTTGCAGTTTTGTTCCCTATTACTTTTGGAACACAATAAATAAGAGCAATAGTAGGTGAAGTGACTCCAAACTTACTCAACAATTAAGCTGAGGGACCTTGACCCTTGCTTTGCTTTATCAGTTCCTTGTAATCCTCAATTTACCTAAAATCAAGTACCTTGTCTATTTCAGACTCATCACATCAGACTCTTAGCTTTTCCTGACAAATTAACAACCCAGTAGTCACCCTATTTCTCATTAGTTTTATGCTTCAATCCCCAAATGTATCCATACTAATCTATAACTTGATTTATTGTTTAGCTATCACCACCCTTGGGTTTGACTGTGCATGATAACCGAGACTGTGGATAAACTGAAACATGGTACAATGATATGATTAGTAGCAACTGACAAGCATTTAGTAGAATTTGATGGAAATCAATGATAGCAGGGTTATTACTAAACATCAGGTTTTTTACAAAAATATAATCTGGGATTGTGTGAACTGGCAGGATTATTGCTACAGGCCCTGAGAAGACTCTTTTGAACTGCTGCTTTTCTCATGTTTCTGATCTTTGTTTGGTAGGATTAGGTTGAAAATTCTTGGATACTTCTTTCCATGTCCCCAGTCCTTTGTGTTGACCAGATTCAGGAACAATGGTCACCAGCTAGTACAACCATACCAGATATATCCTTCCTTTGAAATAACCAAAAGAGCTACTTTATCCCTCTGTCACTTTATTGAATACATTCTGTCATTTCATGTTCATGCCCTATCACAGTTAGGCCACCAGTTCACATCATTATGGGGTCGGCCCTGTCACAGGGTGACCCTTGTGGAGCTGCTCTCTCATTGATGACCAAAACCTACTGATACAATATCTGGCTGTATTAGAATATGAATGCATCCCACTGTCATAGGACTTGGATCTGTTATGAAAGGACTTGCCCTGCCTTCTGCTAACTACGTTCAATTGTTATGAGACTCTGACTCTAATTGGCATAAACTGAATTAACCATGGAAGGTGCGGAGAGGAATACTCGGCAGAAACCTCCACCGTCAACTGATTGTGCCTTGTTTTTACATCAAGCCATTAATTGTTCATTTCACCATAGACACCAATAGTCTTGCACAGTACCTTGCATACCCGCTGGGCCAAAATCTTGCCTTGTTAAAAAGATTGCATGATCGTGGTGCTCTGAGTGGTTTAGGTCTGATCTTTGTTGAGAGGAGGCCCAACGGCAAACATTCTCCAGACTTCGAGATGGATTTCCTCTTTCAATCAAGCTGATGGACTGATCAAAGAATGTTTACTTGCATTAGGATTGCTTCAACATGTCATATGCACCTCATTCCACAAAGTTGGATATATCGTTTAAAGTCAAGTTTATTATCATGTGCACAATTACCACTATGCACAGGTGCACTGAGAAACATAACTGCAGCCGCATCCCAGGCACCAAGCAGCATACACAAGCAAAACATAAATTAGACCCAACTCATTTACAAGATAAAATTATTAGAACAAAAAATGGCCATAAGTAATCAGAGTTGTCATAGTGTTGCTAAACTGTAGTGATGATTAGAGCTTTGCTAGCTGGTTGGAGAACTGTTCTGAGATCTAGACGGTGAGGGATTTCAGGTTTTTGTACCTACTACCTGATGGCCTAGATGGTAGATATTGTTGCCTATCTAATATTTCAGTAATATTGTAAATATATTAATTGATTAAGTATTCTTTGTTGTTTAAATAATGCAATGCAGGCTGTATGTAAAAGTACATAAATAGCATACATCATTACACCACCACATCATATGTACACACCTCACTTAAAGTAAAATCAAAGTTAGACTTTTATTGGCAAACATGAGGAAATCTGCAGATGCTGGAAATTCAAGCAACACACACAAAATGCTAGTAGAACGCAGCAGGCCAGGTAGCATCTATAGGGAGAAATGCTGTTGATGTTTCTGGCCGAGTCCTTCGTCAGGACTGGCGAAGGGTCTCGGCCCGAAACATCGACAGTGCTTCTCCCTATAGATGCTGCCTGGCTTGCTGTGTTCCACCAGCATTTTGTGTGTGTTGTTAGACTTTTATTCCTGGCTTCTTTGTTTTCCTTTCAATTAGTTTTATGTTTTGGAGTTATAAAACACAACAGTAGTGGTGAGGAAGGCTTAAACAAACCCAATGACGACCTACCTGTTGAAGTGCAGTGAGACATTCACTAAAGAAAAAGCGCAGCAACAAACGATTGAGATTAAAAAGTGCAACACATTTTTTTTTCTTTGGAGCAACAAGTTTTTTTCACAAAAGGAAAGATGATTGAGTAAAAAGAAAGGCAGAAAATAGAAGAATTCATGATTTCATAAACAGTGAGTATGGGGTGATAATAAATAAACAGAGGAAATGGCTGCTACATCAGAAAGACAGATGTGTTCCGTTTCAAAATGGATAATTGGTTCATGTATATTGAGCAAACTGCGTAGAATTTTAATGCAAATAAATATCCCACGAGAAACGTGTGCCAATTTTGCTGAGTGCATTGGATTTAAGGGCATACAGATTTCTTAGAAAGCTAACTGCTCCAACCAAACCAGCCAAAATGAGTTTTACTGATATTGTGAAAATAATGCATGAACATTTAGAACCAAAACTATTGTTGATCGCAGAATGCTTTAGGTTTCATAAGCAGAATCAAAAAAGAGGGAAGTCCATTTCAGCGTACATGGGTGAATTCAAGAGACTGTCTGTGTATTGTCAGTTCAGTGATGGGTTTAATGAAGCACTAAGACAGCATTTAGTTTGTGGAATTTTACAATAAATTATTCAAAAATGGCTTCCAACTGAAGTACAACTTACATTTAAAAGAGGTTGAAGTAATTTTATCAATAGAAACAGCAGAAAGAGACACAACTGAGTTGCAGTCAGGAATTAATGTGAGTGTAAAAAAAAACTGCAACATCTAAACAGAAAAGAAATTGACAAACAAATTGTGTTCCTGTTGTGGCAGGGGCTCAAACACCAGATCAATGCAGATATGAAGGCCAAATTTGCAGAAAATGCAACAAAGTAGGGCACATATAAAGAGCATGTCAGGCAGAAAACACTAAATAAACCGCACAGGGAAGAGAAAAAGATAAGTCAAGTTGCAGTTTGAGAAAGAGCACTAATCTGCATGCTGATGATGAAAAGTCTGATTATGATGAGAGTGACACAGGACTGTGTAACCTTATGTAAAAACTAACAAGGGAGATGAAAAGCTCCCTTGTCAGGAAAGATGCTGTCCCACAAGAGTAAGAAAGGCTCCACAGCGATTAAATCTTTAGGTCTGAATGGGACAGTTCAAAGTTTACCATGCTGTGAATGTCTGTATAGTAGACTCAAACTGTAAATTAACCTTTAGGGAACCCTGCACAAATTCCACACATTCTTTACTCTCTGGCTGAAGAAATTCCTTTCGCCCCTGTTCTAAAAGGATGACTCTCTATTCTAAGGCTGTGTGCTCTAGTCTTAGACTCTTCCACCATAGGAAACATCCTTTTAACATCCACTCTATCAAGGCCTATCACCATTCAACAGGTTTCAATGAGGTAACTCCTCATTCTTCTGAATTCCAGTGAATACAGACCCAGAGCCATCCAATGCACTTCATATGACAAACCATTCAATCCTGGAATAATTTTCATGGACGTCCATTGAACCCTCTCCAGTTTCAGCACATCATTTCTAAGATTAGGGAACCAGAAATGCTCACAATACTGCAAATGAGGCCTCACCAGTGCTTTATGAAGTCTCAACATTACATCCTTACTTTTATATTCTAGTCCTCTTGAAATGTATGCTAACGTCACATTTGCCTTTCTCACCACAGATTCAACCTACAAATTAAACTTCAAGGAATCCTGCACAAGACTCTTTGCGCCTCAGTTTTGTGTATTTTTTCTCTAGTTAGAAACTGACCAACTCTTTCATTTCTTCTACCAAGGTGCATGACCATATACTTCTTGACATTGTATTCCATCTGCCATTTCTTTGTCCATTCTCCTAATCTTTCTAAGTCCTCCTGCAGTCTCTCTACTTCCTCAAAATCACCTTCCCCTCCACCCATCTTCATATCGTTTGCAAGATTTGCAACAAAGCCATCAATTCCATTATCCAAATCATTAACATATAACATAAAAATCATCAGTCCCAACAAAGACCCCTGTGCAACACCAGAAGCCACCAGAGCCAGTCAGAAAAAGCTCCCCAGCTGATATCTGTAAAAGGTGCCACCAACTGTCTCCAGTCATGCCAAAGGGTTTCGGCCCAAAACGTTGACTATACTTTTTTCCATAGATGCTGCCTGGCCTGCAGAGTTCCTCCAGCACTTTGTGTGTGTTGCCTTCATTATCCGGTTTATATCTAGTTCACTGTGACATCCATTTCTCCTGTAGACTAAAGCGGAGTTTCTCCAAGACGGGACGAATTCCTTGTGTAGTGTCGAGGTAAGACAAGACAGGTCAGTAGTCTACAGCCTTGGCTGCCTCTAACTCCAATAGCAAGTCCCCTAGCTCTCTCAGACATTGGGTCTCCCTGCTAAAAATCTTGGGGAAGGACTTGAGGTTGGTAAAGAGAACAGTCTTCATTGTCTCTGCGGATCTGTATCACTCTTCCAATCTTTGCCTGACTAAATTGAGATCAGCACTGGGGTGTTTGATGTGAACTGACCTTAATCTGCTTGCGTCCTCAGCAGACTTGCAACCCAAGCCACTTCACCAGCAGGACACGTCTTCACTAGGCCTGAGGCTGAGGTCTTCAGTGGCACTGGAGAATGTGCACTTCCAAGCCCAGCAATCTTCCGGCTTATCATCAAATTTGGTGAGTCCAGCCATCAGCAGCTCATGACAGGCTAGGAAACTCACAAGATCTGACACATTGTGATTAGGTTGGGGTTCATTGGGGGTGTGGTGCACCTTACCAGGAGGCTGAGCAGCGTCACCACCTGTGACATGCCGTGGTACATAGGAGCCTTGGAGTTTACTACTACATGGCAGCACATCTCCTTCACATCAACGGGTGAGTGAGTGGCTGGTCATTGGACGTTTTGAGATATCTGCCTGTTCAGGTGAGCACATGAAAGGAGGCGGACTCTGTTCTGTCCCATTTGGGGAAGAGGTGTCAAGTTCCAGCACCGCCATGCTTGCCACTGATCTGGTAGACTGCTTGATAAACCAGATGATCGTAGTGAACACACTGACCTGGTTTCACTTCACTGTTTCCAGCATTTTAACTTTTTGTAAGACGGGAGCTTGCAGAATCAATGACTTATCCACCACAGATGGAATCACCACAGACAGTGTCTTTTTACTAATCTGCCCTTGCTCGAGATTTTCCCTGTTTCTAAAGCTATGCAGATAGGTAAACTTTATTATTTACCAAGGCATCCCAGTACACAAGGAGCCAATGTAAAAAGACACCACATCGTGACGTTCTCATGACAGGTTAATTCAAATATTGCTTGAAATTTCTTCAATTTCTAACTACAAGCGACAAAGGAAATGTACAAACAATATATAAGAGCCGAACTGGTGATGAAAGCTAATTGCTTAATGCGATATAACAAACAATCAACAACAGCTGCAAATTTACAATTAAGTAGTGAGATATAATAATTAGGGAAAAAAACAAAGCACATCAGGAAGGACATAACAAGAGTAAGGGCAAACAGTGGAATAATGCGCCATTATGAACTTGCAGCAATCTAAAGCTGTTGCAGTGACTCAATGCAGTTCTAACTCATTGTTTTCTGATTCTACACAACGTGCAAACAGGAAATAGAAACTTCAGATTTATTGGACAATGGCAAGCTTTGGCAGTAACCTACCTTTGCATATCCTAGCATGATCATTCGCACCAGCACAACGTTCACATGGACTCCCAGTGATTTATCATGGTAAATCTCATTAACCTAATGATGAGAGGAAGAAAAACAAAGTATATAAGTTATGCCAATTTTTAAAATACTCAACTGTTTATGGTGGCGTTAACTTTGGTACCTTTTACTAAAAGTACCAAAACTTTTTTCAAACAAAAAATAAATTTCAACAGTAAATAAATGATCACAAGAAAATCTGCAGATGCTGTAAATACAAGCAACACACACAAAAAACTGGAGGAACTCAGCAGGGCAGGTAGCATCCATGGAAAAGGGTACAGTGGCATGTAAAAGTTTGAACACTCCTGGTCAAAATTTCTGTTACTGTGAATAGTTAAGTGAGTAGAAAATGAACCGATCTCCAAAAGTCATAAAATTAAAGTTGAAACATTACTTTCAACATTTTAAGCAAGATTAGTGTATTATTTTCGTTCTGTACAATTTTAGAGTGGAAAAAAAGGAAAGGAGCACCATGC
Source organism: Hemitrygon akajei (assembly GCF_048418815.1). NCBI lineage: Eukaryota > Metazoa > Chordata > Chondrichthyes > Myliobatiformes > Dasyatidae > Hemitrygon > Hemitrygon akajei. The sequence goes on from NC_133125.1 coordinate 71,094,361, forward strand.
AAAAGTTTGAGCACCCCAAGAGATTTGAGCTCTCAGATAACATTTACCAAGGTCTCAGACCTTAATTAGCTTGTTAGGGCTATGGCTTCTTCACAGTCATCGTTAGGAAAGGCCAGGTGATGCAAATTTCAAAGCTTTATAAATACCGACTCCTCAAACCTTGTCCCAACAATCAGCTGCAATGGGCTCCTCTAAGCAGCTGCCTAGCACTCTGAAAATTAAAATAATTGATGCCCACAAAGCAGGAGAAGGCTGTAAGAAGATAACAAAGCGTTTTCAGGCAGCCATTTCCTCAGTTTGTAATGTAATTAAGAAATGGCAGTTAACAGGAATGGTAGAGGTCAAGATGAGGTCTAGAAGACCAAGAAAACTTTCAGAGAGGACTGCTTGTAGGAAGGCAAATCAAAACTCCCGTTTGACTACAAAAGACCTTCAGGTAGATTTAGCAGACTCTGGAGTGGTGGTTGCACTGTTCTACTGTGCAGCGACACCTGCACAAATATGACCTTCATGGAACAGTCATCAGAAGAAAACCTTTCCTGCGTCCTCACCACAAAATTCAGCATCAGAAGTTTGCAAAGGAACACCTAAACAAGCCTGATGCATTTTGGAAACAAGTCCTGTGGACTGATGAAGTTAAAATAGAACTTTTTGGCTGCAATGAGCAAAGGTATGTTTGGAGAAGAAAGGGTGCAGAATTTCATGAAAAGAACACCTCTCCAACTGTTAAGCAGGGGGGTGGATCAATCATGCTTTGGACTTGTGGTGCAGCCAGTGGCATAGGGAACATTTCACTGGTAGAGGGGAGAATGCATTCAATTAAATACCAGCAAATTCTAAAAGCAAACATCACACTGTCTGTAAAAAATCTGAAGATGAAAAGAGGATGGCTTCTACAGCAGGATAATGATCCTAAACACAGTCCCCCGACCTAAACATCATCGAAAATCTGAGGATAAACCTCAAAAGCGCAGTGCATGCAAGATGACCCAAGAATCTCACAGAACTAGAAGCCTTTTGTAAGGAAGAATGGGCAAAAGTCCCCCAAACAAGAATTGAAAGACGCTTAGCTGGCTACAGAAAGCGTTTACAAGCTGTGATACTTGCCAAAGGGGGTGTTACTCAGTACTGACCACGCAGGGTGCCCAAACTTTTGCTTCAGGCCCTTTTCCTTTTTTGTTATTTTGAAACTGTAAAAGGTGTAAATAAAAAAGTAATCTTGCTTAAAATATTAAAGAAATGTGTCATCTTTAACTTTATGCCTTTTGGAAATCAGGTCATCTTTCACTCGCTTAGCTATTCACAGTAACAGCTACTTTGACCAAGGGTGCCCAAACTTTTGCATGCCACTGTAAACGGTCAACTTTTCAGGCATTAGATGCTGCCTGGCCTGCTGAGTTCTTCCAGCATTTTCTGTGTAAATAAATGATTTCACTGTGGTGGCCCGCACACACGGGACTCGAACTGCCATTGTGAGCCACGGGCAGACACGCGGTAGCACGTTTGGAACTACCCGCTCGGGGCGGACCTTCCGGGGACAGTCTGACGTCACAGGGGCTCATGGGAGGGGAGATTTAAGCGTGTGATTTTGAATCAGTAAAGGCATTCTGAGTTCGGCTCTCTCTGCCTCTGTGTGTTTCTTTAGTAACGCGTTGCGCGCAACTACATTGGTGACCCCGACGTTCCAGACGGCATCTGTAGCCGGCGACTCTGCAACCAGCCATGAGTTCGAGCAACTCGCACAGCGCGGTCTCTCTGAAGCTTCTGACTTTCTGGGCCACTCAGCCCACGTTTGGTTTGAGCAGGCCGAGGCCCAGTTCAATATCAGAGACATTATAGCTGACGCCACACGTTACTACTACGTGGTCAGCGCGCTCGACCAGGAGACGGCAGGCCGGATCATTGACTTCCTACGCCAGCCACCAACAGAGGACAGGTACACTAAGCTTAAGGCGCTCCTGATCCATACCTTTGGACTCTCCCGCCGCGAACTACAGGCCTACATCACACAGATATTTATTTTAGGGGCAATTGCTTTATATACAGTGCCTATAAAAAAAGTATTCACCCTTTTCCTTGAAAGTTTTCAGGTTTTATTGTTTTACAACATTGAATCACAGTGGATTTAATTTGGCTTTGTCCCCCTTCTCCCCCCCCCCCACACTGAACAACAGAAAAGACTCTTTCGTGTCAAAGTGAAAACAAATTCTTACAAATTGGTCTATATTGATTACTATTATTAAACACAAAATAATTGATTGCATAATTACTCAACCCCTTCAAGTCAGTATTTAGTAGATGCACCTTTGGAAGCAATTACTACCATGAGTCTGTGTGGATAGGTCTCCATCTGCTTTGCACATCTGGACTCTGCCATTTTTCCTCATTCTGCTTTACAAAACTGCTCAAGCTCTGTCAAATTGCATGGGGATTGTGAGTGAAAAACACTTTTCAAGTCCAGCCACAAATTGTCAATTAGATTGAGGTCTGGACTCTGACTTGGTCACTCCAGAACATTAACTTTGTTGTTTATAAGCCATTTCTGTGTATCTTTGGCTTTACGTTTGGGGTTATTGTCTCGCTGGAAGACAAATCTCCGAACTCTCAGTTCTCTTGCAGACTGCATCAAGTTTTCCTCCTGGATTTCCCTGTATTTTGCTGCATTCATTTTACCCTCTACCTTCACAAGCCTTCCAGGGCCTACTGCAGTGAAGCATCCCTAGAGCAAATTTTGGTTTCGTCAGACCATTGAACCTTTTTCCATCTGACTTCAGAGTCTCCCACTTCAGGGTTTGCCTTCTGGCAAACTTTAGCCAAGGTTTCACGTGAGTTTTTTTCAACAGTGGCTTTCTCTTGACCACTCTTCCATAAAGCTGTGACTGGTGAAGCACCCGGGCAACAGTTGTTGTATGCGCAGTCTCTCCCATCTCAGCAACTGAAGCTTGTAACTCCTCCAGAGTTGTCAAAGGTCTCTTGGTGGCCTCTCTCACTAGTCCCCTTCTTGCACAGTTGCTCCGTTTTAGAGGACAGCCTGCTCCAGGCAGATAACTGCTGTGCCATATTCTTTCCATTTCTTAAGAATTGATTTAACTGTACTCTAAGCCATATTCTTGTGGAAATTTTCTTGTAACCATCTCCTGATTTGTGCTTTTCAATAACCTTTTGCCAAGTTTCTTGGAGTGTTCTTTTGTCTTAATGGTGTAGTTTTTGCCAGGATACTGACTCAGCAGCAGTTGGACCTTCCAGATACAGGAATATTTTTACTACAATCAATTGAAACACCTTGACTGGACACAGGGGATCTCCATTTTACTAATAATGTGACTTCAAAAACCAATTGGCTGCACCAGTGATGATTTGGCGTGTCATATTAAAGGGGGTAACTAACTGTACAATCAATTCTTTTGTGTTTTATATTTGTATGTAACACCCTGGGAAAGGTTTCACTGTTAATGTAATGGTCTTTCTGTAGAAGCAGTGTTTGGGTTATGGTTAGAGCTAATGGGGGCTTTGGAATGTGAGCCACCCAATGGAGGGAGTGTGTTTTCATGTTGTGTGCCTGACACCAGTGTGAGTTGGGACTTTTGCTCGGTGGGAGACCCCAGAGAGAAGAGGTCGTAGGCCTCACCGGGAGCGGGGCCATGATCTGACGAAGGCTGGGGGGGATCAAGGGAGGACTGGCGAAGGGGAAACCGTGAGCTCCAACTTGTGCACATTAGACTGTCCTGTTAAAATGGGCCTTTTTCTTTTTTGTGTTTTTTTTTTACTAACCCTTTAGTCAAATTAAGAAATATAAATCTATATCGTTTAATTGTGTATGTAGTCTGTTACTTCGTGGTACTGATTTGTAACAGGGTAACAAATCTCGCGGGCCTCCACACAAATGAGAGGATTCGGGTGAGCTTACATCTCAATCTCACATGTTTGGCGATTGTCTTCCCTAGACTTATGCAGCCAACAGAATCTGAGTGTTTCATGTAATTAATTTAGATAATTTTAGAGAGATCTGTTTTCACTTTGACACAACAAAAAAAGCCAAATTAAATCCACCGAGATTCAATGTTATGAAACAATAAAGCATAAGAACTTCCAAGGGTGGTGAATACTGTTTCTAGGTTACGGATCAAGAATTCTAATTTGCCAATATACATAACCATATGAAATAAAAATTCATTTAATTAATAATTAATCTGCTAGATTTACAAGGTAACATGGAGCACTGCGATTATCTTACAAAATGGGGTGAAATCTGTGGGCCCTCCACTACATGCATGAAAAGATAAATTGTGTCAGGCAGCAGAATGTTGTCATGGAACTTGACACTTATAACAGTTTCTTAAAGAACTCCGTAGCTCATTTGAAAGAATAAACAATTCATCTTTTTTTTATCAATAAGCACTGGATAACTCTATCTTACTTCACAACCTTTTTGGTTCTAATTTGGCATAAAACTGCTCCCTTTTCTACCCCATAGTTACATAGCAACAGTGTTTTCCTTATTGTGAACAAGGAATTTGGATTGTGCAGAAACCTGATTAATGAAATGATGTTAAATGATTGCATTCCTGCTTTCCCGAGCCACTTATCGAAGTAAAAAGCGTTTATTACTTATATCGTTTAACATATTGATTTACTGTGTGAAGTGTTGATATTCCCAGCATTTTGACTAGTGGTGGTGAAGTAACAGAGATAGATGTCCATCCAGGTTAAGATGTTTTCAGACTGAGGAAACCTTGGTCCTTCTCCCCTTACCCTGTTTAATGGCAAAACCGATAAGGTTAAGACCGTGAGACACAAGCCATCTGGCCCATCGCGCTTGCTCCACCATTCAATCATGCTCATCTCTTTTATTTTATCTCCTCCTCAACTCCAGTTCCTGCCCTTCTCCCCATAACCTTTGATGCCATGCCCAATCACGAACCTATAAATCTCTGCCTTAAATACACCCAATGACTTAGCCTCCACAGCTCCATGTGGCAACAAATTCCAATAATTCACCACTCTTTGGCTAAAGAAATTTCTCCGCATCTCTGTTTTGAAAGGGTGCCCCTCTATCCTGAGGCTGTGCCCTCTTGTCTTAGACTCTCTCACCATGAGAAATCTCTTTCCCACCGCTAATCTGTCTAGGCCTTTGAACATTCAAAAGGTTTCAATGAGATCCCTCCCTCATCCTTCTGAATTCCAGCGAGAACAGACCCAGAGCCATCAAGTGTTCTTTGTATGATAACCCTTTCATTCCTGGAATCACCTTGGGAAACCTCCTCAGGACCCTGTCCAATACCAGCACATCTTTTTTTGGGCCCAAAACTTTTAATAATACTCAAGGTGGGGCCTCACCAGTGCATTATAAAACCTGAGCATCACATCCTTGCATCACATCTTTGCTCTGGTATTCCAGACCTCCTGAAATGAATGATAACAAGGCATTTGCCTTCCTCAACATCAACCTTCAGGGTGTTCTGCACAAGGATTCCGAAGTTCCTCTGCATCTCAGATTCCTGGGTTTTCTCCCCGTTTAGAAAATAGTCTGCACATTTATTTCTACTACCAAAGTGCATGACCATGCATTTTCTAACATTGTATTTCATTTGCCACTTCCTTGCCCATTCTCCTAATATTGCACTTTGGAAGGTCAAACCAAGGTAGAACATACAAGGTAAATGGTAGGACACTGAGGAGTGCAGTAGAACAGAGGGATCTGGGAGTACAGATACATAATTCCCTAACAGTGGCATCACAGGTGGATAGGGTTGTAAAGAGAGCTTTTGGTACATTGGCCTTTATAAATCAAAGTATTGAGTATAAGAGTTGGAATGTAATGGTGAGGTTCTATAAGACATTGGTGAGACCGAATTTGGAGTATTGTGTGCAGTTTTGGTCACATAATTACAGGAAGGATATTAATAAGGTTGAAAGCGTGCAGAGGAGGTTTACAAGGATGTTGCCGGGACTTGAGAAACTGAGTTACATAGAAAGGTTGAATACGTTAGGACTTTATTCCCTGGAGCATGGGAGAATGAGGGGAGATTTGATAGAGGTATATAAAATTATATTGGGTATAGATAGAGTGAATGCAAGCAGGCTTTTTCCACTGAGGCTAGGGGAGAAAAAAACCAGAGGACATGGGTAAAGGGTGATGGGAGAAAAGTTTAAAGGGAACATTGGGGGGGGGGGGCCTTCTTCACACAGAGAGTGGTGGGAGTGTGGAATGAGCTGCCAGATGAAGTGGTGAATGCGGGCTCACTTTTGACATTTAAGAAAAACTTGGACAGGTATATGGATGAGAGGGGTATGGAGGAATATGGCCCAGGTACAGGTCAGTGAGACTAGGCAGAAAAATGGTTCAGCACAACCAAGAAGGGCCAAAAGGCCTGTTTCTGTGGTGTACTGTTCTATGGTTCTATAGGAACATAGAAAACCTACAGCACAATACAGGCCCTTCGGCCCATAAAGTTGTACCAAACATGTCCGTACCGTAGAAATTACCAGGCTTACCCATAGCCCTCTATTTTTCTAAGCTCCATGTACCTATCCAAAAGTATCTTAAAAGACCCTGTCGTATCCGCCTCCACCACCATCGCTGGCAGCCAATTCCATGCACTCAACACTCTCTGTGTAAAAAACTTAACCCTAACATCTCCTCTGTACCTGCTCCCCAGCACCTTAAACCTACGTCCTCTTGTGGCAACCATTTCAGCCCTGGGAAATAGACTCTGACTATCCACATGATCAATGACTCTCATTATCTTGTACACCTCTAATCCTCCGACGCTCCAAGGAGAAAAGGCTGAGTTCACTCAACCTATTCTCATAAGACATGCTCCCCAATCCAGGCAACATCCTTGTAAATCTCCTCTGCACCCTTTCTATAGTTTCCACATCCTTCCAGTAGAGAGGGCTATGGGTAAAGCCTATGTAGTTCTAAGGTAGGGACATGTTCAGCACAACTGTGTGGGCCGAAGGGCCTGTATTGTGCTGTCTGTTTTCTATCTTTCTACGTTTCATTAATTTTCCTTCCTATGTCATTGGTACCAATATGTACCAAGGCATCTGGCTGCTCCCCCTCCCTCTCCAAAATGTTGAGGTCCCAATCTGGGACGTCCCTGACCCTGTCACCTGGGAGGAAACAGACCATCCTGGCGTCGCGTTCACACACACCGAATCTCAAATGTTCCCCTCACTATCGAGTCCCCTATCACTACTGCTCCCCTCTTCTCTCTCTTTCCCTTCTGCACCACGGACACATGATCAGTTCCAGTAACCCGGTCGCCATGGCATACACATGGGAGCTCATCCTCCACAAGAGTATCCAAAGTGAATAACATAAAATACTCAGTGCTGCACACAGCCAGGGACAGCTGAATAAGGTGGGGCCATGTAACCTGAACCCTGACACAGCTGGGTAAGGTGGGACCGTGTAGTCTGGACCCTGACACAGCCGGATAAGGTGGGACCGTGTAGTCTGGACCCTGACACAGCCGGATAAGGTGGGACCGTGTAGTCTGAACCCCGACACAGCCGGGTAAGGTGGGACCGTGTAGTCTGAACCCCGACACAGCCGGGTAAGGTGGGACCGTGTAGTGGGAACCCTGACACAGCCGGGTAAGGTGGGACCGTGTAGTCTGGACCCCGACACAGCCGGGTAAGGTGGGACCGTGTAGTCTGGACCCTGACACAGCCGGGTAAGGTGGGACCGTGTAGTCTGGACCCCGACACAGCCGGGTAAGGTGGGACCGTGTAGTGGGAACCCTGACACAGCCGGGTAAGGTGGGACCGTGTAGTCTGGACCCCGACACAGCCGGGTAAGGTGGGACCGTGTAGTCTGGACCCTGACACAGCCGGGTAAGGTGGGACCGTGTAGTGGGAACCCTGACACAGCTGGGTAAGGTGGGACCGTGTAGTCTGGACCCTGACACAGCCGGGTAAGGTGGGACAGTGTAGTCTGGACCCTGACACAGCCGGGTAAGGTGGGACCGTGTAGTCTGGACCCTGACACAGCCGGGTAAGGTGGGACCGTGTAGTCTGGACCCCGACACAGCCGGGTAAGGTGGGACCGTGTAGTCTGGACCCTGACACAGCCGGGTAAGGCGGGACCGTGTAGTCTGGACCCTGACACAGCCGGGTAAGGTGGGACCGTGTAGTCTGGACCCTGACACAGCCGGGTAAGGTGGGACCGTGTAGTCTGGACCCTGACACAGCCGGGTAAGGCGGGACCGTGTAGTCTGGACCCTGACACAGCCGTGTAAGGTGGGACCGTGTAGTCTGAACCCTGACACAGCTGGGTAAGGTGAGACCGTGTAGTCTGGACCCTGACACAGCCGGGTAAGGTGGGACCGTGTAGTCTGGACCCTGACACAGCCGGGTAAGGTGGGACCGTGTAGTCTGGACCCTGACACAGCCGGGTAAGGCGGGACCGTGTAGTCTGAACCCTGACACAGCCGGGTAAGGTGGGACCGTGTAGTCTGGACCCTGACACAGCCGGGTAAGGTGGGACCGTGTAGTCTGGACCCTGACACAGCCGGGTAAGGTGGGACCGTGCAGTCTGGACCCCGACACAGCCGGGTAAGGTGGGACCGTGCAGTCTGGACCCCGACACAGCCGGGTAAGGTGGGACCGTGTAGTCTGGACCCTGACACAGCCGGGTAAGGTGGGACCGTGCAGTCTGGACCCCGACACAGCCGGGTAAGGCGGGACCGTGTAGTCTGGACCCCGACACAGCCGGGTAAGGCGGGACCGTGTAGTCTGGACCCCGACACAGCCGGGTAAGGTGGGACCGTGTAGTCTGGACCCTGACACAGCCGGGTAAGGCGGGACCGTGTAGTCTGGACCCTGACACAGCCGGGTAAGGTGGGACCGTGTAGTCTGGACCCTGACACAGCTGGGTAAGGTGGGACCGTGTAGTCTGGACCCCGACACAGCCGGGTAAGGTGGGACCGTGTAGTCTGGACCCTGACACAGCCGGGTAAGGTGGGACCGTGTAGTCTGGACCCTGACACAGCCGGGTAAGGCGGGACCGTGCAGTCTGGACCCCGACACAGCCGGGTAAGGCGGGACCGTGTAGTCTGGACCCTGACACAGCCGGGTAAGGCGGGACCGTGCAGTCTGGACCCCGACACAGCCGGGTAAGGCGGGACCGTGTAGTCTGGACCCTGACACAGCCGGGTAAGGTGGGACCGTGTAGTCTGGACCCCGACACAGCCGGGTAAGGCGGGACCGTGTAGTCTGGACCCTGACACAGCCGGGTAAGGTGGGACCGTGTAGTCTGGACCCTGACACAGCCGGGTAAGGTGGGACCGTGTAGTCTGGACCCCGACACAGCCGGGTAAGGTGGGACCGTGTAGTCTGGACCCTGACACAGCCGGGTAAGGTGGGACCGTACAGTCTGGACCCTGACACAGCCGGGTAAGGTGGGACCGTGCAGTCTGGACCCCGACACAGCCGGGTAAGGCGGGACCGTGTAGTCTGGACCCTGACACAGCCGGGTAAGGTGGGACCGTGTAGTCTGGACCCTGACACAGCTGGGTAAGGTGGGACCGTGTAGTCTGGACCCCGACACAGCCGGGTAAGGTGGGACCGTGTAGTCTGGACCCTGACACAGCCGGGTAAGGCGGGACCGTGTAGTCTGGACCCTGACACAGCCGGGTAAGGTGGGACCGTGTAGTCTGGACCCTGACACAGCCGGGTAAGGTGGGACCGTGTAGTCTGGACCCTGACACAGCCGGGTAAGGCGGGACCGTGTAGTCTGGACCCCGACACAGCCGGGTAAGGTGGGACCGTGTAGTCTGTACCCTGACACAGCCGTGTAAGGTGGGACCGTGTAGTCTGGACCCCGACACAGCCGGGTAAGGCGGGACCGTGCAGTCTGGACCCTGACACAGCCGGGTAAGGTGGGACCGTGTAGTCTGGACCCTGACACAGCCGGGTAAGGTGGGACCGTGTAGTCTGGACCCTGACACAGCCGGGTAAGGTGGGACCGTGTAGTCTGGACCCTGACACAGCCGGGTAAGGTGGGACCGTGTAGTCTGGACCCTGACACAGCCGGGTAAGGTGGGACCGTGTAGTCTGAACCCCGACACAGCCGGGTAAGGTGGGACCGTGTAGTCTGGACCCCGACACAGCCGGGTAAGGTGGGACCGTGTAGTCTGGACCCCGACACAGCCGGGTAAGGTGGGACCGTGTAGTCTGGACCCTGACACAGCCGGGTAAGGTGGGACCGTGTAGTCTGGACCCTGACACAGCTGGGTAAGGTGGGACCGTGTAGTCTGGACCCCGACACAGCCGGGTAAGGTGGGACCGTGTAGTCTGGACCCTGACACAGCTGGGTAAGGTGGGACCGTGTAGTCTGGACCCCGACACAGCCGGGTAAGGTGGGACCGTGTAGTCTGGACCCCGACACAGCCGGGTAAGGTGGGACCGTGTAGTCTGGACCCCGACACAGCCGGGTAAGGCGGGACCGTGTAGTCTGGACCCTGACACAGCCGGGTAAGGCGGGACCATGTAGTCTGGACCCTGACACAGCCGGGTAAGGTGGGACCGTGTAGTCTGGACCCTGACACAGCCGGGTAAGGTGGGACCGTGTAGTCTGGACCCCGACACAGCTGGGTAAGGTGGGACCGTGTAGTCTGGACCCCGACACAGCCGGGTAAGGTGGGACCGTGTAGTCTGGACCCTGACACAGCTGGGTAAGGTGGGACCGTGTAGTCTGGACCCCGACACAGCCGGGTAAGGTGGGACCGTGTAGTCTGGACCCCGACACAGCCGGGTAAGGTGGGACCGTGTAGTCTGGACCCTGACACAGCTGGGTAAGGTGGGACCGTGTAGTCTGGACCCTGACACAGCCGGGTAAGGTGGGACCGTGTAGTCTGGACCCTGACACAGCCGGGTAAGGTGGGACCGTGTAGTCTGGACCCTGACACAGCCGGGTAAGGTGGGACCGTGTAGTCTGGACCCCGACACAGCCGGGTAAGGTGGGACCGTGTAGTCTGGACCCCGACACAGCTGGGTAAGGTGGGACCGTGTAGTCTGGACCCTGACACAGCCGGGTAAGGTGGGACCGTGTAGTCTGGACCCTGACACAGCTGGGTAAGGTGGGACCGTGTAGTCTGGACCCCGACACAGCCGGGTAAGGTGGGACCGTGTAGTCTGGACCCCGACACAGCCGGGTAAGGTGGGACCGTGTAGTCTGGACCCTGACACAGCTGGGTAAGGTGGGACCGTGTAGTCTGGACCCCGACACAGCCGGGTAAGGTGGGACCGTGTAGTCTGAACCCTGACACAGCCGGGTAAGGTGGGACCGTGTAGTCTGGACCCTGACACAGCCGGGTAAGGTGGGACCGTGCAGTCTGGACCCCGACACAGCCGGGTAAGGCGGGACCGTGTAGTCTGGACCCCGACACAGCCGGGTAAGGTGGGACCGTGTAGTCTGGACCCTGACACAGCCGGGTAAGGTGGGACCGTGTAGTCTGGACCCCGACACAGCCGGGTAAGGTGGGACCGTGTAGTCTGGACCCTGACACAGCCGGGTAAGGTGGGACCGTGTAGTCTGGACCCTGACACAGCCGGGTAAGGTGGGACCGTGTAGTCCGGACCCTGACACAGCCGGGTAAGGTGGGACCGTGTAGTGGGAACCCTGACACAGCCGGGTAAGGTGGGACCGTGTAGTCTGGACCCGGACACAGCCGGGTAAGGTGAGACCGTGTAGTCTGGACCCTGACACAGCCGGGTAAGGTGGGACCGTGTAGTCTGGACCCTGACACAGCCGGGTAAGGTGAGACCGTGTAGTCTGGACCCTGACACAGCCGGGTAAGGTGGGACCGTGTAGTCTGGACCCCGACACAGCCGGGTAAGGTGGGACCGTGCAGTCTGGACCCTGACACAGCCGGGTAAGGTGGGACCGTGCAGTCTGGACCCTGACACAGCCGGGTAAGGTGGGACCGTGCAGTCTGGACCCTGACACAGCCGGGTAAGGTGGGACCGTGCAGTCTGGACCCTGACACAGCCGGGTAAGGTGGGACCGTGCAGTCTGGACCCTGACACAGCCGGGTAAGGTGGGACCGTGCAGTCTGGACCCTGACACAGCCGGGTAAGGTGGGACCGTGCAGTCTGGACCCTGACACAGCTGGGTAAGGCGGGACCGTGTAGTCTGGACCCCGACACAGCCGGGTAAGGTGGGACCGTGTAGTCTGGATCCTGACACAGCCGGGTAAGGTGAGACCGTGTAGTCTGGACCCTGACACAGCCGGGTAAGGTGGGACCGTGCAGTCTGGACCCGGACACAGCCGGGTAAGGTGGGACCGTGTAGTCTGGACCCCGACACAGCCGGGTAAGGTGGGACCGTGTAGTCTGGACCCCGACACAGCCGGGTAAGGTGGGACCGTGTAGTCTGGACCCTGACACAGCCGGGTAAGGTGGGACCGTGTAGTCTGGACCCCGACACAGCCGGGTAAGGTGGGACCGTGTTGTCTGGACCCTGACACAGCCGGGTAAGGTGGGACCGTGTAGTCTGGACCCCGACACAGCCGGGTAAGGTGGGACCGTGTAGTCTGGACCCCGACACAGCCGGGTAAGGTGGGACCGTGTAGTCTGGACCCTGACACAGCCGGGTAAGGTGGGACCGTGTAGTCTGGACCCCGACACAGCCGGGTAAGGTGGGACCGTGCAGTCTGGACCCTGACACAGCCGGGTAAGGCGGGACCGTGTAGTCTGGACCCCGACACAGCCGGGTAAGGTGGGACCGTGTAGTCTGGACCCTGACACAGCCGGGTAAGGTGGGACCGTGCAGTCTGGACCCCGACACAGCCGGGTAAGGTGGGACCGTGCAGTCTGGACCCCGACACAGCCGGGTAAGGCGGGACCGTGTAGTCTGGACCCCGACACAGCCGGGTAAGGTGGGACCGTGTAGTCTGGACCCCGACACAGCCGGGTAAGGCGGGACCGTGTAGTCTGGACCCTGACACAGCCGGGTAAGGCGGGACCGTGTAGTCTGGACCCTGACACAGCCGGGTAAGGCGGGACCGTGTAGTCTGGACCCTGACACAGCCGGGTAAGGTGGGACCGTGTAGTCTGGACCCCGACACAGCCGGGTAAGGTGGGACCGTGTAGTCTGGACCCTGACACAGCCGGGTAAGGTGGGACCGTGTAGTCTGGACCCTGACACAGCCGGGTAAGGTGAGACCGTGTTGTCTGGACCCTGACACAGCTGGGTCAGTTGAGACCATGTTGTAGAAACTGCAAATAGTAAGGGCTGGTATGGATTCAGATAAAGGCTGAGGTGTAAAACCAATCACTATAAATTATTTCTTTCTTTTGCTTGTTAATTGAATGTAATCAGGCACATCTCCGTTCTTCAATACGTTATTTTGCATTAGAAGGGAAAATACGTCCCATTACACAATTGCAGCTGCAATGGCTCTTATTGGGGCATAAAAGATATGTTCATTTTACAATTCCTGTTGTAATTCAATGATTTAAATGATATCACAAATGATCGAGAGCAAACTGCATGCAATTGCCACTTTCTACATGAAAACCATTTGGTAACTTACAGCAAACATGAGTTGGAGATGGTCCAGAGGAGCTGTACAAGGTAAAACCTGAAGTAGTCCTGCATTCCCAGACACCCATGACTTTGTTTGAATTAGTTTAATATTTTGAGGTACAAAACATAATATTGGCGACGAGATATTTTTAAAATAAACTCAAGATAGCTAACAACCTGTTAAAGTGCACCGAGACATTCAAACCAAAAATAATGAGCACTGGGAAGAAAGGTCAAATTAAAAACCACACAGCACTTGTCTTCAGAAGGAACACAATTGAGTTTGAAAAGATGTCAGAAAGTGAAGAATTCACAGGTTCATGAAGAGAGAGCACTAGGTGATAATATTCATAATAAAAGTAGAAACGGCTGGCTACTTTGGAAAGATTGCTGCATGATGACACAAGAGAGAATTGGGATATGTATTCTGAGCTAATTCAATGATAACTTGTAGGAAATCAAATAGCCAGCGAGAAACATTCTGCAGAGTTCATTCAGTTTAAAGGCATAAAGTTTGCTTCAAATTTAACTGCTATTATAAGAGTAATGCAGTGACACTTAGACCCAAAGCCATTTTTGAGTGCAGAACTCTTTGGGCTTCCTAAGCTGTATAATCTCAGGGTATGTGGCTTAAACTGAAGAGATTGTCTGAGATTGTCAGTTTGGTAATGGGCATAGCGACTCACTAAGAAATTGTTCAGTTTGTGGAATCTTAGAAGACAGCATTCAAAAGTGGCTCCTAACTGAACCACAATTTACCTTTAAAAGAGCAGTTGAAATTGCTGTTTTAATGGAAAGTGTAGACAGAGACATAATTGACTTGCAGTCAGGAATGAAAGTGAGCATGAACAAAACTGGCCCAGAAAAACAAATCGTGTTACTATTCTGGAAGGGGCTCACATACAACAAAAAAAACATAGGTTTAAAGGTGAAACTTGCAGAAAATGTAACAAAAAACACATTGGCCAGAATAAAATAAATGAACTGAATAGGGAAGAGAAAAAGAGAAAAGTCATGTTGCACTTTGAGAAAGAGAACTTACCTGAACCCTGTTGATGAAAAATCTGATAATGATGTGAGTGACACATGACTGTGTAGCCTTAAGATACACGGTATGAAAATTAACCACAGACATGCACTAAGGCTTGTGCCAGAAGTGAACGACAAATTAATTAAAATGGAATTAGTTTGAATTGCGTTTCTGAGACACCAAACTGAAGCCTGCAGACATCCAACAGAGAACTTATACCAGAAAAAAGATAATTCCTGTGGGAATTACATCTGTAACAGTGAAATACAACAACCTTAGATATGGTAAAAACAAAAGGGTCAGCATTGTGGGGCATGATTGGCTGAGACAACTACAACTTAGTTATAGATCCATCCACCATTTGAAAGCTGCATTCCCTACAACAAAGCCATATGAAAGCAAATTAAGAAATGTACTGGATGATGCCACAACTGTCTCCATGCCAAACACCATGAACCTTTGTCCAACAGAGAACAAACAGGTGTGGGTGCTACCTCTGTCCCTTTGGTTGGAAAGCATATTGGACCAGGGAATTTTTTTATTATGTGTGTACATAAAGAACTTCAGTTCCTAGTGTGCAATATGGGCAGTTCACCCAGAACCAGGAAAGATGCGGGTAGGCTCATCAAAACGTGCTTGGGCTGGAGCTAAAGCCATTGCTATAAATCTGTAAATAAAATAGTTCTTGCATTTTATCCCATGTTGTCCGTCTTTTCAAAGAACAAAAATAACATGGTGTCAGAAGTTGGGGTGAAGTCTAGACACAGGCAATAAAATAATACTGTGATTGACTGAAGGAGACACTTTAACAGAGAAAGATGCTGCAAGTGAGGTTGACCAAGGAGGCAACGTAACATGTTATGCCCAGAAGTTCACCAGGAGATTGAGGATTGCTGTTCATCTCTGACTGCCTTTCACACAGAGCTTTGAGACCCATTTCATGGAATTTTGAAAGCCATCTGCTGAATAATTCCTCATATGGGCTGCTGTAGAGTGTTCCATTAATGATGAATGATCGTGATATATATTAAAAATCTAAAATGAATGTTGTCTGGAGGGGAATGGCAAGTGTCAGGAACAGATAATATATTCATGTATCGAGAAGCTCTTTCCTTCCAGAGGGCACAGCTGGAAAAGACTTGTCCAATTACTGCAGAACAACACAAAAGCTTGAAGAAATGATAGCAACAAACAAAGATGTTGGAGGAGCTCAGTGGGTCAGGCAGGCTGTGCAGAAGGAAATAGTGAATATTTTGGGCTGAGTCTCATCATCTAAACTGGAAAGAATAGCCAGTATAAAAAGGTGTGAAGGGAGAGAGCTGGAAGGTGGTAGATGGACTCAAGTAAGGCTGTACCCCATCCCTCATCTGCATTTACTGCAATCATTGTCCTTTACTTTGATTTTACATTTGGGTTTATATTTCATGACTGTACTCTTATTCAAGCATCATCATTTTCAAATTTCTGTGTGTTTTACAATTTTATATATTTTTAAACATTTTGAAGAGCAATTATTTGGTGCCTTTTGTTGACTTATAGGAAAATTTTTATTTAATAAGAAATAGGCACTGACAAACAACTAGGATCCCATCAGAGCAGCAGACAGGAGTTGTATATCAGATTTTCCTTTGATATTTCAATGTCAGTTCAGAGATCAAAGGCCACAAGGGAAGAGAAAGGAGTTATTGCTGATAATTCCTGCTCATAGAACTGTGAATTTCCTCTGCCATTTGTTGGACAGTTTTGCTTCTTTCATCTTTACTATATGGCCCGCCTCCTTATTGTTCCTGTTCAAACTCTGATGAATGAATTTATACAGCTTGGAATGAAGCCTCCAAGGCTACTAATATTTATTGAAAGATAAAAAACCTCACATTGATGTCCAGATCTTAGGATATCCCAGGATCTTTTACAGATAGTGAAGAAATTTCTGCAATGCAGTCATTGTTGTAATGCAGGGTTTGTGGCAGCTGACTTGAGAGTTCTAATCTGCTCCTAGAGCAAGCCCAGTCCCAGAAGACAAAAATACTACAAGCATCAGTTTAAGGAAGCTTAAAGGAATTAAACAGGAGGTGAAAATAAGGCCATAAGCCATAGGAGCAGAATTAGGCCATTGAGTCTGCACCACAATTTCATCATTTCCTCTCAATCCCACTCTCCCATAACCTTTCACACCCTGACTACTCAAGAATTTATCAATCTCTGCCTTAAATGCACCCAGTGGCAGCCTCCACAGCCACCTGAGGCAATAAATTCCAAAGATTCACCACCCTCTGGCTAAAGGAATTCCTCATCTCTATTCTAAATGGACATCCTCCTATTTTGAGGCTGTGCCCTCTGATCCTAGACTCCCCCCTCCAAATGAAACATCCTCTTCACATTCACCTTATCGATGCCTTTCAACACACAATAGATTTCAATGAGATCTCCCCTCATTCTTCAACATTCCAACATGTAAAGGATCAGAAGCATCAATCACTCCTCAGATGATGACTTTCAATCCCAGAATCATTCTTGTGAACTTACTTTGCACCTTCTGCAAAGTCAACACATCCTTTCTTAAAAAAGGAGACAAAACTGCTCACAATACTTCAAGTGAGCGTCATTAGTACCTTATACATCCTTGCTTTTATATTCGTCCTCGTGAAATGAATGCTAAAATAGCATTTAGCTGTCACACCACTGACTCAATCTGCAAATAAACATAGACACATAGAAAACCTACAGCACAATACAGGTCCTTCACTCCATAAAGCTGTGTCGAACATGTAATTACTTTAGAAATTACCCAGGGTTACACATAGCCCTCTATTTTTCTGGCTCCACATACCTGCCCAGGAGTCTCTTAAAAGACCCTATCGTATCTGCCTCCACAACCGTTGCCAGCAGCCCATACCACGCACTCACCACTCTGAGTGAAAAAACTTACCCTGACATCTCCTCTGTACCTACTTCTTCCAAGCACCTTAAAACTGTGCCCTCTCCTGTTAGCCATTTCAACCCTGGGAAAAAGCCTCTGACTATCCACATGATCAATGCCTCTCATCATCTTATAGACCTCTATCAGGTCACCTCTCATCCTCCGTCGCACCAAGGAGAAAAGGCCAAGTTCATTCAACCTATTCTCATAAGGCATGCTCCCCAATCCAGGCAATATCCTTAAAAATCTCCTCTGCACCCTTTCTATAGTTTCCACATCCTTTCTGTAGTGAGGTGACCAGAACGGAGCACAGTACTCCAAGTGAGGTCTGACCAGGGTCCTATACAGCTGTAGCTTAACCTCTCGGCTCTTAAACTCAATCCCATGGTTGATGAAGGCCAATGCACCATATGCCTTCTTATCCCCAGAGTCAATCTATGCAGCAGCTTTTAGTGTCCTACGGACTCGGACCCCAAGATCCCTCTAATCCTCTGCAATGATAAGAGTCTTACAATTAATACTATATTCTGCCATCGTATTTGACCTACCAAAATGAACCACCTCACAGTTATCTGGATTGAACTCTGTATGCCACTTCTCAGCCCAGTTTTGCATCCTATCAATGTCCCGCTGTAACCTCTGACAGCCCATCACACTATCCACAACACCCCCAACCTTTGTGTCATCAGCTAATTTACTAACCCATCCCTCCACGTCATCATCCAGATCATTTATAAAAATCACAAAGAGAAGGGGTCCCAGAAAAGATCCCTGAGGCACACCACTGGTCACCGACCTCCATGCTGAATATGACCCATCTACAACCACTCTTTGCCTTCAGTGGGCAAGCCAGTTCTGGATCCACAAAGCAAGGTTCCCTTGGATCCCATGCCTCCTTACTTTCTCAATAAGCCTTGCATGGGGTACCTTATCAAATGCCTTGCTGAAATCTATATACACTACATCTACTGCTCTACCTTCATCAATGTGCTTAGACACATCCTCAAAAAATTCAATATCTCGTAAGACATGACCTGCCTTTGGCAAAGCCATGCTGACTATTCCTAATCATATTATGCCTCTCCAAATGCTCATAAATCCTGCCTCTCAGGATCTTCTCCATCAACTTACCAACCACTGAAATAAGACTCGCTGGTCTATAATTTCCTGGGCTATCTCTACTCCCTTTCTTGAATAAGGGAACAACATCTGCAACCCTCCAATCCTCTGGAACCTCTCCCCACCCCATTGATAATGCAAAGATCATTGCCAGAGGCTCAGCAATCTCCTCCCTTGCCTCCCACAGTAGCTTGGGGTATATCTCGCCTGGTCCCAGTGACTTATCCAACTTGATGTTTTCCAAAAGCTCCAGCACATCCTCTTTATTAATGTCTATATGCTCAAGCTTTTCAATCTGCTGTAAGTCATCCCTACAATCACCAAGGTCCTTTTCCATAGTGAATACTGAAGTAAAGTACTAATTAAGTACCTCTGTTATCTCCGCCGGTTCCATACACACTTCTCTACTGTCACCCTTGATTAGTCTTATTCTCTCACACCTTATCCTCCTGCTCTTCACATACTTGTAGAATGCCTTGGAGTTTTCTTTAATCCTGCTTGCCAAGGCCTTCTCTTGGCCCCTTCTGGTTCTCCTAATTTCATTCTTAAGCTCCTTCCTGCTAGCCTTATAATTTTCTGGATCTCTAACATTTCCTAGTTTTTTGAACCTTTCATAAGCTTTTCTTTTCTTCTTGACTAGATTTTCAACAGACTTTGTACCCATGGTTCTTGTACCCTACTATCCTTTCTCTCTCTCATGCCTCATTAGGGAATCTTGCACAATGATTCCCAAATCCCTCTGCAAATCTGATTTTTGAATTTTCATCCCATTTAGAAAATAGTCCATGCTTTTATTCCCTCTAACAAAGTGCATGACCATACACTTCCTGACACTGTATTCCATCTGCCACCTCTATGCCCATTCCCATAAACTGTCTAAGAGAGTAGTTCCCAACACCTTTTAGCAAGGGGTCCAAGGACCCCAGTTTGGAAAGCCTTCTGCGGCTTCTTGCAGCCTTAACACTATCTGCCACCTACCTACCTATCGTCTGCAAACTTGGCCAGAAAGAAATCAATTTCATCATCCAAATCCATAACATACAATATAAAAAGAAGTGGTCCCAACACAGACCCTTGTGGAACACCTGTAGTTACCAGCAGCCAATTGAAAAAGGCTCGCTTTATTCCCACTCTTTGGCTCTTGCCAATCAGACAATGCTCTATCCATCTTTCCTGTAATATCCTGGGCTCTTATCTTGTTTAGTGTTGTCACGTGCAGCACCTTGTCAAAGACCTTTTGAAAATCCAAGTACACAACATCCACCAATTCTCCTTTGTTTATCCTGTTTGTTATTTCTTCAAGGAATTCCAACAGATTTGTTAGGCAAGGTTTTCCCTTAAGGACCCCATGCTGACTTTGGCCAATTTTGTCATGTGTCTCCATGTACCCCAAAACCACATTCTTAATAATCTACTCCAACATCTTCATGACCACTGAGGGTCAGGCTAACTGGCCTTTCTTCTGCCTCCCTCCCTTCTTGAAGACTGGAATGACATTTGCAATTTTCTAGTCCTCCAGAACCATGCCAAAATCCATTGATTCTTGAAAGTTTATTACTAACACCTGTACAATCTCCTCAGCCACTTCTTTTAAAACCCTGTGATGTAGTCTGCAGGGTCCAGGTGTCTTATCTCTCTGAAGCATGATGGGACCTGGATCCTGGTGAATCACAAATCTAGGGCTGTGGACAGGGCTTTAAACTAAATAGCAGGGGGTGGGTTCAATTGATTGGAGAAACACGGATAAATTAAAAGACAAAAGTGTGAATAAAGATAAAGAAAAAGCAAAGGATAATAAAAGAGAAAATAAAGGATGGAGTGCAGAAAAGTCAAGTGCAAAAGAGGCAAAATTACTAGATTTTAAATGCACAATAAGTGTACGAGCACTTTATCTGAAAGATAAACAAGGTCAGTGAACTTGTGGCATAAATCAGTATGAAGGGGAATGATTTAGGGGCATTATAGAAACGTGGTTGCAGAGTGGAGAGGATTGGGAATTAAATATCCAAGGATATCAGGTAATACAGAAGGACAGGCAGGAAGGTAGTGCTCTTAGGTGAGGATGAGATCAGGGTGATAGTGAGAGAGTTTCTAAGATCTAAGGAGCAGAATGTTGAATCCATTTGGGTAGAGATTAGGAAAAGTAAAGAAAAAAAATCACTGGTGGGAGTTGTTTATTGGCCACCGAATAATAACATTACAGTGGCACAGGCAATAAACAGAGAAATATCTGAGGCACGTCAGAATGGAACAGCAGTTATCATGGGGGACTTTAACTTGCACATAGATTGGGTGAATCAAGTTGGTTGAGGAAGTCTTGAGGAGGACTTCACAGAATGCATCCGTGATGGCTTTCTTGAACAGCACGTTACTGAACCTACAAGGGAGCATGCTATCTTAGATCAGGTACTGTGCAATGAGACATTTAAAATTAGTGATCTTGTAGTTGGGGATCCTCTTGGAAAGAGTGATCACAGTATGATTGAGTTTCTCATACAAATGGAGGGTACAATAGTTTGATCTAAAACCAGTGTATTTTGCTTAAACAAGGGAGACTCCAATGGGATGAGGAAGGATTTGGCTAGTGTAGACTGGGAACACAGGCTATATGGTGGAACAGTTGAGGAACAGTGGAAATCTTTCAAAGGGATTTTTCACAGTGCTGAGCAAAAGTATATTCCAGTTAAAAGCAAGGACAGTAAGGGTGGAGAGAGCCAGCCTTGGATAACCAAGGAAATAAAAGAAGGCATCAAACTAACAGCTTGTGCCCACAAAGTCGCCAAGAGTAGTGGGAAACTGGAAGATTGGGAAAACTTTAATAAACAACAAAGAACCACTAAGCGAGCAATAAAGAAAAGGAAGATGGATTATGAAAATATTCTAGAACAAAATATAAAAATGTACAGTAAAAGCTTTTATAATTATATAAATCAGAAAAGGGTGGCTAAAGTGAACATAGGTCCTTTGGTGGACGAAAAGGGCAAATCAATATTGGGTAATGAGGAAATGGCCAAGGTTATGAATGACTATTTTGTGTCGATCTTCACGGTGGAGGACACGTCTAGCATGCCAAAGAGAGATGATGTGAATGCAATGGGAGGTGAGGCCCTCAATACAATAGCTATCACTAAAGAGGTAGTGCTGAGCAAACTTATGGGCCTGAAGATAGACAAGTCCCCTGATCCTGATGGAATGCATCCCAGGATACTGAAGGAAATGGCAGAGGTTATGGTTGAGGGTTTGGTGATAATTTTTACAAAATTCTCTGGACTCTGGGCAGGTCCCAGGGGATTGAAAGAAGGCTATGTCACATCACTGTTCAATAAAGGATGTAGGCAAAAGGCAGGTTACTATACGCTTGTTAGTTTAACATCTGTAGTTGGGACAATGCTTGAAGCTATTATAACACCCTGAAGAAGGGTCACTGCTAATTTATTGGTCTTTCTGTAGAAGCAGTGTTTGGGTTATGGTTCGAGATAATTGGGTGCATTGGAATGTGAGCCATTCAGTCAGGGAGCATATTTTTTGTGCTGGACACCAGCGTGAGCAGGGAGTTGAAGAGAGAAGATGCCGGAGAGAACCGGTGGTAGGATTCGGCCCGGTGGGGACCGTGATTCAGTGGAGCAAGGTGCGGAGGTCTACTGTGGATTCATGAATATGACTTTTAGAAGAGTTGAGCTCCAATCTGTGCACTTTTGACTGTTTTTATATTGGGCCCTTTTTGTTTTTTTCTTTTATTTACTAACCCTTTAATTACATTAACATTCATAAATACAATTTCTTTAATTGTTTGCAGTGTGCTGTGTTATTTCTTGGCACTGAGTTGTTACAGGGAGGTAAATCACACAGCATCCACACAAACCGGAGTTCGGGGTGTGAGAGCCGTCTCAGTCTCACGGTTTTGGCAGGACTGGAGTGTGTCTTCCCTAGACTTACACGGCCTAAGGAAACCAACCGTGTTTCATTGTGGGGGCTCATCCCAGATTGATTTCGTTGGATGCTCTGTGATTGCCCTGAGCATTGATCCAGTGAGTTGTGTGTTTAAACGTGTTGAACTATTGCCTGAAGTGATTAAGATACGTGGTTATGGATGCTGCAGTGGCTGAGTGGTAGTGCAAATCCACGGGATTACTGGTAATGAATGTGGGTGTATTGAGTAAGGTGGACGTTCGTAGTCCCAATGAATTGCTGATTCGGACTTTAAGTACCATTAAAGCATTAGGAACAATTACGATCATGGAGCTGAGGTTTGAGAAAGTGTCAGGCAAAGAGTTTGTTTTAGTTCAGACTAGCACTAATGTAATGGCAGTGGAACTGCCTGGTACTATTGGGACCCTGGGAGAGGTGAAAGGGCATCGGCTGTCCATACTTTCTGGGAAGAGGGGAGTGAAGACCAGTGTGATGAATCAGAAGCCGAGTTTCCTGTAGGTGGAGGCAGAGACCTCCAAGTCAATTTGCACTTGTTTTTACAGAGCAAGGGGAAGGACTGGTCTGATTTGGAAGGTTTAATGACTCCCCATTGAGGGGGGAGCATTCTGAGTTGGTAGCAGCCCTTCCCTCCCTGGCAAATAAATGGCAAAATGCCCAAGTGCAAAGTCCCAGCTATCGTAGGCTTAGTATGTTCTCGGGAATAAAGCCCACCCCTAAAGGGACTTGGGCAGAGCAGACCACGCAGATGCTGGATAAGTGGCAGTGCTTGGATGATGTGAAAAGACAGCGACTGGTAGAGTTCAAGGGGGCCAGCTGCTGACATAGTAAGGTCCTTAAAGACACAGAACCCCTTTGACTATTTCCGTAGGCTACACGCTAGAAAATGTTTTTGGATTGACGAGAAGCCCATTGGAGTTTATTACGGAGGTTCAGAACATGTTTCAGGAGAAAGGGGAGAAACTTTCCACCTACGTTTTTCAGCTAGAGAGACAGCTGAATTGCTTGTGGTGTAGGGGGGCTATTAAAAAGGCTGAGGTGAATCAATTAAGAATGGGCCAAGTGGCAAAAGGTGCACAGTCACAGGTCCTGATCGCTTAGGGTCTCCGAATATCTCGTAAGACGAGCCCCCTTCCCTTATTTCTCGAACTTATCAGAGAAGTAAGAGAGGAGGAGAATGTGACAGAGGCGTGGGAGACCACTATCAGCAAGGTACAGCCCTGGGTAGTAACCCCCATTGCTGTCGTGACCCCTGATAGGCCACCCCGGGGATGGTAAAGAAGCTCGTGGCAGAGTTTAGAACTGACACGTCCCGGCTGTTATCGGCAGGTATGGCCATCCCGCATGACAAAGCCAACAGGGAATCAGACCCCCTGCGGGGACGGACTAAGCAGAGGGTTACTAGTGAATGGGGTCTCACGAGAAGGGGAGCGACTGGTATTGTATGCCGTAACTGTGGGGAAGAGGGGCACTTCAAGCAGGAGTGTGAAGGGCGGGAAAGCCTTCGGAGAGTGAGCCCACAGGTACCGAAGCAGAGAGAGATGTCAGGAAAGTGAGGAGAGATCCAGTGAGGGAACAGCCTGATGTCTCGGGTGGAACCATTCCCAGCAATATATCCAGGAACACCCTAAAGCAAAAAGATCCCTTTTCCTGAAGGTTTAGTGGGGCCAAGCTCCAGTGTAGCACTACAGATTGAGGGTATTTATGCTAGAGCCATACTTGACACCGGCTCTCAGGTTACTCTGTTGCAACATTTGTTTTACAAGCAGTATTTGATACATTGACACCATTCAGTGTGCTAGAGATCTGGGGTCTTAGTACAGATGACAATGGCTACTTGTCATAGAAGCTGGAGTTTTCAGAGGCAGATATGGGAGCAGCTCTTGTCTTTGACACGTTAGTACTGGTTTGTCTGGACTCGGTCAAGAGGGATGAAGCTTCAATTCTCGTGGGGACAAATACTTTTATTGTGAGGAGCCTGCAAGGAGGAAGTTGGAGAGAGCTTTCTGAAAACTTTGTCCATTTACCCTGTGTTCCGAGCTGCTTTTGAGGAAGTGTGTGGTTGCACTGGGCTAGATGATGAGCATAAACAAGGGACTGTGTGGTACACCCTGTCCCAACCAGTTGTTATAGCCTGGGGAAGTAGCAAGAGTGATGGGATACCCCAAATTTCTAGGAATGCCTGATGCTAAGGCCCTCTTGGTGGATACTCTGGAAGACCACAAAGAGGGTTATGCTTACCTGCTGGGGTACTGGTGAGGCCTGAACTTCAGAAGCCCTCGGCTGTACAGGTGAACAGGATGACATTGACTGTCAGGAACACCTCAGAGAGGGAGGTCACCCTCAAGCAGGGGGTGCCAATGGCACACCTCTTTCCAGTGATAGTAATGTCTAGTGTCCTTGTGAGACAAGCCAGTGAGAAACATAGTGTTTGGGCCCACCTTGAAAGAACATGAAGTGAGGCTACTGAAGGCCTGAAAGCTAAAGGGTTAAAGCTTTCCCTGGACGAAAGGAGAAGTTGACTGCCCAATCATTCAACTTTGGAGACTCCTCAATGCCTGGAGGTTGGAAGAAGAGGTTGATAGAGAAGATGTTGAAGCTGGAAGATACCTTTTCTACTGATGAGTTTAGTGTGGGTTGTTCCTGGGGCACTTACCACACCATCCAGGTGACAGAGGACACCCTGTTCAGAGAAAGGTCGTGGCAACTGGCCCCTGCAGAGGTGGAAGTTGACGGAAGCTGGGATCATCACTGAGTCCAGAAGCCCTTATGCATCTCCATTAGTGGTGGCCACCAGGAAGAAAAACGGAAAGGTATGAATGTGTGTGGACTATCAGTGTCTGAACAGGCATACAGTTCCTGACCAGTATGCAGTCCCTGGAACTGAGGACACGCTGGCTTGTCTGAGTGGTGTGAAGTGGGTCAGTGTGCTGGACTTGAGGAGTGGACATTACCAAATCCCCATGAGTGAGGTTGACAAAGAGAAGATGGCATTCATATGTCCACTGGAATTCTTCCAGTTTGAAAGGATACCCCAGGGCATCTCGGGAGCCCCTGCAACCTTCCAGTGGGCAATGGTGGGGGATATGAACTTGCTTGAGGTATTGGTGTATCTGGATCATCTCATAGTGTTTGGGCCCACCTTGGAAGAACGTGAAGTGAGGCTACTGAAGGCCTGAAAGCTAAAGGGTTAAAGCTTTCCCTGGACAAGTGCCAGTTCTGCAAGAATATCTGTCAACTATGTTGGACACATAGTCTCATGGGATGGAGTAGCTACCAATCCATCTAAAATAGAGGTGGTGACCACATGGCCAAGGCCTCAGACTGTGATGGCCCTGCACTCATATCTTGGGTTCTGTGGGTACTATCAGAGGTTCGCGAAGGGCTACTCTAAAGAGGCTCATCCTTTAGATCAGCTTCTGTGTGGTTAGCCTCCCTTGGGGAAGAAAGGGAGGAGAACGAAAGGAGAGGAGGGTAAAGATTATCTTTGCCCTTTAGAGCCTTTTGGACCGAGATGGGATGCGAAGTGTTAAGAGGCCTTTCAGTTGCTGAAGGAGCTGCTGATGAAAGTGCCTGTGCGGGCTTTCACAGACCCCAGATTGCCATATGTACTGCATATGGATGACAGCAGAGAGGGCTTAGAAGGTGTTCTGTATCAAGGTGAGGGCACCGGATTGAGACATGTTGCATTTCTCAGCCGGATTCTGTCACCCTCTGAGCAAAACTACCCCATACACAAATTGGAGCTCCTGGCTGTGGTGCATAAATTGGCTATCTATATGGTGCCAAGTTTGAGGTGAGGACGGACAGCAATTCCCTAACTTATATCCTGACCTTGGTGAAATTGGATGCCACAGGCCATCGGTGGTTGGTGGCGTTGTCTGCCTATAATTTCAGCCTGAAGTACCAGCCGGGGAGCTGGAACATTGTTGCCGATGCTTTGTCCCAACATGCACATAAAGGGCTGGACAGGGACAGAGAGTGGGAGAACGTTCCTGCCCCTGGAGTGAAAGCCATGTGCTAGTCTTCCATCACAGGGAAGGCAGAGGAAATGCAAGGGCAGGATCGAGCGGTAGATCATTTGGGAGTTTCTGACGGTGCCATTCCACAGGC
This sequence comes from Hemitrygon akajei, assembly GCF_048418815.1. Lineage (NCBI taxonomy): Eukaryota > Metazoa > Chordata > Chondrichthyes > Myliobatiformes > Dasyatidae > Hemitrygon > Hemitrygon akajei. The sequence continues at coordinate 71,121,007 of NC_133125.1, forward strand.
TTATTGCAACCCGACTGCCCTGAAGACAAAGCCGTTGCCGGAATTCAGTCCTGGGGAAGTGGCAGCCGCTCAGCGAGATGACCCGGGCATTGGTTCTGTTTGGTCAGCAGTTGTGGGGACGTGATCCAAGCAGACAAGATGAGTCACTGTGCAGTGTCTGTGCTACTGAGAGAATGGCCCACATTGGAGTTGAGGAACCAGGTTCTACACAGGGTCCTGTCGCCTCCAGACCAGCCTCGGCATTCCCAGCTGGATCTGCCTGAGAAGTATTGGAGGATTATGTTGAAGTCACTACATGATGATTCTGGCCATTTGGGGGTTGACAAGACTTATGGATTTTCCAGAGATCGGTTATACTGGCCGCAAATGAAGTCGGAGGTCGAAGAGTACTGCAAGTCATGCATTCGATGTAAATGGAGGAAGGCGCTGCCTACAAGGGCCATTCCGTTGTCGCTCTTGCAGAATGCGGGGCAACTTGATATGGATTTCCTGTCAATAGAGCCTGATGCCAGCAACATGGCGAATGTCTTAGTCATTACGGATCATTACAACAGATATACGCAAGCCTTCCCTAAGGATCAGAGATATCCACTGTGGCCAAAGTGCTTTGGAAGAAGTATTTCACTTATTATGGCAACACACACAAAATGCTGGTGGAACACAGCAGGCCAGGCAGCATCTGTAAGGAGAAGCACTGTCGATGTTTCGGGCCAAGACCCTTCGTCAGGACCCTCCTTATGAAGGGTCTCGGCCCGAAACGTTGACAGTGCTTCTCCTTACAGATGCTGCCTGGCCTGCTGTGTTCCACCAGCATTTTGTGTGTGTTGTTTGAATTTCCAGCATCTGCAGATTTCCTCATGTTTGCTCACTTATTATGGCCTCTCCAAGCAGATACATAGCAATCAGGGAAAGGGTTTTGAGAGTAGGCTCTTACATGAGCCACTGAGCATGTTCAGAGTCGAGAAGTCGAGGACTTCGCCTTATCACACTGTAGGGTGATCCCCAGCCTGAGAGGTTTAATCGGACCTTGCTAGACCTGCTCAGAACCTTGGAGATTAGCAAAAAGAGCAAATGGAATCAACATATTGGACATCTGGACCACTGTTATAACTGTACACAGAATGAAGCTACCAGGTACGCGCCATATTATCTGTTATTTCAGTGCGAGGTGAGGGTGCCCATTGACATCTGGTTTGGGACTGGCGAGGAAGAGCTACACAGAAGACTCATCTGTCTTCTGTCTGATATGAGAAGGGAGCTGCAAAAGACTTATGAACTAGATGAGGTCTCAGCTACCAAGCAGAAAAAAGGAAACAAGAGGAGGTATGATCAAAAGGCTAGATTCTCCCAACTAATTTGTGCGTGGAAGGTCATGTTTGACAAACCTTATTGAATTTTTTGAAGAAGTTACGAGGAATGTTGACGAGGGTAAGGCAGTGGATGTAGTCTATATGGACTTCAGCAAGGCCTTTGACAAAGTTCCACATGGCAGGTTAGATAAGAAGGTTCAGTTGTTAGGTATTAATGCTGGAGTAATAAAATGGATTCAACAGTGGCTAGATGGGAGATGCCAGAGAGTGGTGGTGGATAATTGTTTATCGGGATGGAGGCCGGTGACTAGCAGGGTGCCTCAGGGATCTGTTTTGGGCCCAATGTTGTTTGTAATATACATAAATGATCTGGATGATGGGGTGGTAAATTGGATTAGTAAGTATGCCGATGATACTAAGGTAGGAGGTGTTGTGGATAATGAGGTGGGTTTTCAAAGCTTGCAGGGAGATTTATGCCGGTTAGAAGAATGGGCTGAACATTGGCAGATGGAGTTTAATGCTGAGAAGTGTGAGGTTCTACACTTTGGCAGGAATAATCCAAATAGAACATACAGGGTAAATGGTAGGGCATTGAGGAATGCAGTGGAACAGAGAGATCTAGGAATAACAGTGCATAGTTCCCTGAAGGTGGAGTCTCATGTAGATAGGGTGGTGAAGAAGACTTTTGGAACGCTGGCCTTTATAAATCAGAGCTTTGAGTACAGAAGTTGGGATGTAATGTTAAAATTGTACAAGGCATTGGTAAGGCCAAATTTGGAATATTGTGTACAGTTCTGGTCACCGAATTATAGGAAAGATATCAATAAATTAGAGAGAGTGCAGAGACGATTTACTAGGATGTTACCTGGGTTTCAGCACTTAAGTTACAGAGAAAGGTTGAACAAGTTAGGTCTCTATTCATTGGAGCGTAGAAAGTTGAGGGGGGATTTGATCGAGGTATTTAAAATTTTGAGACGGATAGATAGAGTTGACGTGAATAGGCTGTTTCCATTGAGAGTAGGGGAGATTCAAACGAGAGGACATGATTTGAGAGTTAGGGGGCAAAAGTTTAAGGGAAACACGAGGGGGTATTTCTTTACTCAGAGAGTGATAGCTGTGTGGAATGAGCTTCCTGTAGAAGTAGTAGAGGCCAGTTCAGTTGTGTCATTTAAGGTAAAATTGGATAGGTATATGGACAGGAAAGGAGTGGAGGGTTATGGGCTAAGTGCGGGTAGGTGGGACTAGGTGAGATTAAGAGTTCGGCATGGACTAGGAGGGCGGAGATGGCCTGTTTCCGTGCTGTGATTGTTATATGTTATATGGTTAATGCCTGGAGACCAAGTACTGCTAAAGAATTTGGAGCTTCCAGGGAGGCATGAGTAATGGACAGGGAGGGGCCTCCCCATGTAGACAGGAAAGAGCCCAGAGTGTCTGAAGCTGAAGAAGTAGATGAGAGGGTAAGGAGGTCTCAAAGAGTCAGGATATTCCCAGACAGACTGGCCGATCTCACACCCGGGAAACAATGACACCTATAGCCCTTTACAGCTGTGTGGGAGGTTCTGATAACATAACATTTCTAAGAGATTTTGTGCTATTTATGAACGGGTGATAAATTATCTCAAAGTCATGAGGACATGATTAATTTTGGTGGGAGCAGTGTCTAACACCCTGGAAAAGGTTTCACTGCTAATGTAATGGTCTTTCTGTAGAAGCAGTGTTTGGGTTATGGTTAAAGATAACGGGGGCTTTGTAATGTGAGCCATACAATCAAGGGAACAGGTTTTTTTTTGAGTGCCTGACACCAGAGTGAGCAGGGGTCTTTGTTTGGTGAGAGATAAAGAGAAAAGATGCTGGAGAGAACTGGTCGTAGGATTCGGCCCGGTGGGGAACAGTGATTCGATGGAGCAAGATTTGGAGGACTACTGTGGATCAGTGAATACGACCTTTGGAAGAGTTGAGGTCCAACTTGTGCACACTTGACTGTTTAATTATAATGGGCCCTTTTTGTTTTTTTGTCTTTTATTTACTAACCTTTTAATTAACATTCATAAATACAATTTCTTTAATCGTATGCACTGTGCTGTGTTATTTCTTGGCACTGAGTTGTAACAGGCGAGTAAATCACATAACATCCACACAAACCGGGGTTTGGGGTGGGGAAGACGCCCCAATCTCACCAATTTGGTGGGACCAGAGTGTGTCCAAGGATCCAAGGAAACCAGGGTTTCACTATCATTTAAGAAGAAATAGCAAGGTGCCTGGAAAGAAATGGATCCATCAGACAGATGCAACATGGATTCAGCAAAGGCAGGTCCTGTTTGACAAACTTTCTGGAGTTCTTTGAGGATATAACGAGCGCAGTGGATAGAGGGGAACAGATGTACATTATTTACTTTGATTCCCAGAAGGCGAATCCAAGGCAAATGGAATGTTGGCCTTCATTGCTAAAGGGATTGTATTTAAAAGTAGGGAGATTATACTGCAACTGTACGAGGTACTGGTGTGGCCGCATCTGAAGTACAGCGTGACGTTCTGGACGCCTTACTTGAAAAAGGACACACTGGCTTTGAAGGCAGTGCAGAGGAGGTTAACTAGGATGATTCCAGAGATGAGGGGGATCAGACTATGAGGAGAGATTGAGTCACCTGGGACTGTACTCGCTGCAATTCAGAAGAATGCGAGGAGATCTTATAAAACATATAAAATTATGAAAGGGATAGATAATATAGAGGCAGGAAAGTTGTTTCCACTGGTAGATGGGACTAGAACTAGGGGACATCACCTCAAGATTTGGTGGGGGGGGGGGGTGGATTTAGGATGGAGATGAGGAGGAACTGCTTTTCCCAAAGAGTGGTGAATCTGTGGAATTCTCTGCCCAATGAAGCTATGGAAGCTACCTCAGTAATTATAATTAAGACATGTTTGGATAGATTTTTGCGTAGTAGAGGAATTAAGGGTTATGGAGAAGAGGCATGTAGATGAAGATGAGTCCATGGCCAGATCAGCTACGATCTTATTGAATGGCAGAGTAGACTCGATGGGCCAGATGGCCAACTCCTGTTCCTATTTCTTGTGTTCTTCAGACCTTTCAGTTTCTCAAGCACCTGCACTCAATTCTGCCTCTGGACACTCTCGAACTTCTGCCATACCTCTATTGTCTTCCACAGTGGAGACCAATGCACAATTCATTATTCAGTTCATCCACCATTTCCTTGTCCCCTGTTACAATCTCTCCAGGATCATTTTCCAGTGGTGCAACATCTACTCTCACCTCTCTTTTACTCTTTAAACTTCGCTGTGTCCTATGGCGTGGGCAATCATGGCTTTCTGATCATGATTGTTCTTGGCAAATTTTCTACAGAAGTGGTTTACTACTGCCTTCTTCTGGGCAGTGTAAATCAGACAGGTGACTCCAGCCATTATCAATACCCTTCAGAGATTGTCTGCCATAACCAGGACTTGTGATATGCACCAGCTGCTCATATGACCATCCACCACCTGTTCCCATGGCTTCACGTGACGCTGATCGGGGGCTAAGCAATTGCTACACTTTTCACAAGGTGACCTGCAGGTTAGCGGCGGGAAGGAGCACTTCACACCTCCTTTGATAGAGACGCATCTCGACTCTGCCACACACTACAGTCTATGCATCTTTTAAAAAGGAAGTTCAAGAGTTACTTGGAGAAAAAAAGGAGTACAATGTGAGATTAGTACCAAAGTGCAGACTCCGGTGGAGTGATCTGATTATTAATGGAGAACGCTCATTTAAGAAAAAGAGATGGACACTATCATAGATAACCATAATTTTCCAAGATTTTAGGATAAAACTACTGTACTTTAGTACTAAGAGGAATGCTTTACCAACCCAATCATTTGTTTTGAAGTTGCTGAGGTTTTGAAACTTATTTTTATTGTGCAAATCTCATTTTATCTTTTAAATGGGGGAACAGTAAATGGAAAGAGAGAAAATTATTCTAGTTATTATTTGGAGTCCCAGGGGACATTTGTTAGATGAATATTACCATATAACCATTTAACAATTACAGCACGGAAACAGGCCATTTGGCCCTTCTAGTCAGTGCCAAATGCTTACTCTCACCTAGTCCCACTGACCCGCACTCAGCCCATAACCCTCCATTCCTTTCCTGTCCATATACCTATCCAATTTTTTTTTTAATGACAAAATCGAACCTGCCTCTACCACTTCTACTGGAAGCTCGTTCCACACAGCTACCACTCTCTGAGTAAAGAAGTTCCCCCTCGTGTTACCCCTAAACTTTTGCCCCTTAACTCTCAACTCATGTCCTCTTGTTTGAATCTCCCCTACTCTCAATGGAAAAAGCCTATCCACGTCAACTCTATCTACCCCCTCATAATTTTAAATACCTCTATCAAGTCCCCCCTCAACCTTCTACGCTCCAAAGAATAAAGACCTAACTTGTTCAACCTTTCCCTGGAACTTAGGTGCTGAAACCCAGGTAACATTCTAGTAAATCTTCTCTGTACTCTCTCTATTTTGTTGATATCTTTCCTATAATTTGGTGACCAGAACTGTACACAATACTCCAAATTCAGCCTTACCAATGCCTTGTACAATTTTAACATTACATCCCAACTCTTATACTCAATTCTCTGATTTATAAAGGCCAACATACCAAGAGCTTTCTTCACCACCCTATCCACATGAGATTCTACCTTCAGGGAACTATGCACCATTATTCCTAGATCACTCTGTTCTACTGCATTCTTCAATGCCCTACCATTTACCATGTATGTCCTATTTTGATTAGTCCTACCAAAACGTAGCACCTCACACTTATTACAACCTATATTAACAACCTTTTGAAGTATGATCTTGCAAAGAACATGCTGATTTTTTAAAAATCATCAGGAAGTCTGTGAACACATGATTACCTTGGCCAAAGTCTGTAATGTCAGAAGCTTCAAAGTGATTCAGGATGTGGATCTATGTAATTATGATTATTGCAATATAAAAGATATTCAAAGATGATTATCACTCTCAGTGAAATGTAAAGCACCTGGATACAGGTTATCATTTTAAATATCTCACATTGGTTTTATACCAAGATCTGTTTATTCATTACGTGACCACTGACCGGGCGCCATGGTAATATAGTACATCTCGGGGCATTGGAATTTGGAACGCCTCCTGCACGGAGTCTTTGTAAGTCCTCCCCATGGACTGCATGGGTTCTTTGTTGGCTCCTCTGGTTTCCTCCTATAGTCCAAAGGTGTACTCAGGTAGGTTAATTGGTCATTGTAAATTGTGTCGTGATTAGTGATGGTTAAATCAGTGTGTTCAGGGGTTGCTGGGCGGGTGTGGCCTGAAGGAGCCGAAGGGTCTATTCCACATTGTTATCGCCAAATAAAAAGTAAATAAATAAATCTGATGGCAGAAGGGAACAAAGTGAAGAAAATCACTTTTTAATGTTGCTCCTCTCATCTTTGGTTTTATATTCTCCTGCCCTGGGAAAAAGACCATCTTTTGCCCTCACCACTCGGCTTTCTACGCACCAGGGAATAAAGCCACAGCCTATCGAGTCTCGGCAAGTCCCTGGTCCTGATAATATCCTTGTGAACCTTTCCTGCACTTTTTCCAACTTAATTACATCCTTCCAATAGTCTGGCATCAGAAGTGCACACAGTACTCTAAATGTGGTCTTACCAATGTCTTGTTCACTTGCAATATCGCATCACAATCCAAGTACTCAATGTCCTGACTGATGAAGCCAAGCACGGAGAAAGCCTTCACCACCACTTCCAGTACTCCTCCATCTCTCTGCTCGAAAACATTCTCCAGAGCTTGCAATTTGCTGTGCAAGTCCTCCCTGGGTTAATTTTCAAAAATGCAAAACTTTACACTTGTCCAAGTTAAATTCCATCCACCATTCCTTGGCCCAGCTTCCCTCTTTGCTGGGGAACATTAGGACATGAAATGAAGCATGTTTTGCCCTCGAGTGCACAGCCACAGTGTGTTGGCTTTTACTAACATCCAGTTTTGTCAGACTTGGCTGATCTAGAGGTTCGAGTACTCAACTTCCATCTGTGCGTATTAAATAAATGATAAATAAGCATTTGCCAGTCAGACAGCATTTGATTTATTATTGAGCACAACACCACCTTTTCCATACTTTGGCTGGGTTTTAGATTTTGATCATAATTTTTAAAAGGAGATTATTGAGATATTGATTAGGATTAGCAAACTGACAGTTATTGCACGCATCTGAGTAAAAGCAGTGCATTAAAGTCAATGCATTGGTAACATAGTGGTAACAAAACTAGACACAACAATACTGCAACAATGCAACACTGCAAGAAAATGAAATATAGTTTTGAGATAGTGGTGTTCCTATACCCACCACCCCTCCACCTTCAATAAAATTATATATGCATTTACTATGCAACCTTTGAACTCAAGAAATAAAAGTCATCATCAATTTCAAAATTCTATTTCTGGGAGCTTGAGATGCACTGGCTGGTTGTCACATCCCCTGAAATACACTTCAGAGTTACTTCACTGGCTACCCAAGTCTTGAGGTCATGAATGGCAATATCTAAAATAGTCTTTATTTCATTCAATGTACAAAATATGGCACATTTCATTGTGAGTAATATATTCTCATGGAATGTGTTTTGTGGTTTGATAATTAAAATGTATTATAATGATGCTTTATTTTCATTTAAACTGAGGAAGGACCCTGCAATAGCTTCATTTTGCATGATCAATGTGCTTAGAATTGCGGAGATGTGGACTGGTGGGCAAACTTTCTTTCACTCATCCAAAGAATGCTGTTGTGACAAAAGCCTTTGTGTCATCACTCTCTATGCCATTTCCAACAGAGGCATATTGCAGGCTAATATTATGATAAACACAGAAACTGCAAATATTAGGCCCAAACAAGAGAAAATCTGCAGATGCTGGAAATCCGAGCAACACACACAAATGTTGCAGTAACTCAGCTGGCCAGGCAGCATCTATGGAAAAAAGCACAGTTGATGTTTTGGGCCGAAACCATTAAGCAGGACATTAAGCATCAAGATTATCCAAGGTTAAATACAATCTAATAAAGCAGTATCTTTAATCAGCAGTTACTTAAAATACATACAAGACAGTCAGTGTAGCACAGAATCTCCAGCAGCAGCTCAGCGATATTGCAAATCCATGATTCCCATGTAGGAGATCAGGGCAGCATCATATAGGAACACCATCATCTCAAAGGTATCTCTCAAGATCCACTTGTTGAAGGCTACAATTCCTACAACAGCATTGCTACAAAATCCTGGAGCTGTCTCTTTAAGAATACTGCACAGTCTCCAGGTGATAAATAGATCCAGCTTGGTTTCCTCGAAACATACCAACATTGCAAAATCCAGCCTGCAGCTAATTGAATTCACTCTAATCTCTCAGCAATTTTACTGAAAAGCTGTTCTACACAAATAGCTGCATCTGTAGCCAAGCTGTACTGGTCAGCTACAACAGCAGCTGTATGGAAAATTGCTCAGATATGTCCTGTACACAAAATGCCAAGGAAATCCAACTCGACCAATTACCATCCCATCAGTTTTCAGCAAAGTGATGTAAGCCATCAACAACTGTGCTGTCAACTTTGAGTTTTGCCTGGACCACGGACCAATAGTGGCACAGTGGTGCAGCTTGCAGAGCTGTGGTCTCACCACTCCAGAAATCTGGCTTTGATCCTGATCTCTGGTCTCTAACATGTTCTCACCCTCACCTCCAGGTGCTTCAGTTTCCAAACACATCCAAAGGCATGCTCAGATGCTAGATTGATTGCCCACTGAAAATTGCCCCAAGTTTTGCAGGTGGTCAAGAAGAACATGTGGAAAGAGTTTCAGTTGAAGTTTCAAATCAAAGGCCTTTCTTTCCTCTCTCGCGTGCTCTGTTTTTGTTGCTTCAGATTTCCAGCATATGCAATCTTTTGTGTCTATGGTTTAATTTATTTTCCGCCAGTCAAGCAGAGTTTGTGGAGACCAAAATGTAAAAGGTCTTTGACCTGAAAACTTAAGTGGTTTCTCTTTCCATAGTTTCTGTTTGATTGTCTGAGTTCCAGCAGCATTTCTGTCTTTGTCTCACTGCATTAGTGTTTCAGTTTTCCAATCTCCAAAGAGCATAGATCTAATGTAACACACACAAAATGCTGGAGGAACTCAGCAGGCCAGGCAGCAAAAGAGTAAACAGTCAACATTTTGAGCCGAGACCCGTCTTTAGGAACATCATTAGATCTTAAGCCTTTGGCTACCCATGATAGGATAACCTCTCATATCAGCAAATGACTGAGTGAATCAGTCTTCGGCTGCCTCCAATGCCAATATATCACTTCATAAATAAAGGAACCAAAGCTTGCCAATTCTCCCATGAGCCTGCAGCTCCACGCTGAAGTACGATGTGCCCTTAGGCACTAACACCTCCACAATACTCGGCTGTGAGCTGATAACAGGCAGGTAATGCTAATAATTAACCATCTCCAACAAGAGAGCCTCTATTCATTTATCTGTGATGTACAGTGGCATTACTATTCCCAAGACCCCCACCTTCAATATCCCGAGTGTCACCATTGACTAAAAATTCAGCTCGACCAGCCACACAAGCAATGAAGGTACAGAAGCAGTTCAGAAATGGAGTGAGCAAATTACCCCTAGCACCCAACGGTCTTTTCACTATCAACAAGGCAGAAGTCACATCACATTCCTGACTCCACCTAATCCCTAAACTGGATTATAGTCCTGCAGGTCATAGGTTACCCCATCTAATCCTTACACTGGATCATAGTCCTGCAGGTCATAGCTTTTTAGGAATACTTGCAAGTAGTTTTGTAAGCATGGTGAATGTTTCTGTATTTAAGGCAATGAATTCTGGATTCATAGCACCAAATGGATGGAAAATGTCCCCTCAAGCAGGATCTCATTTGAATAAGAAGCAGTTCCTCACTGGATTTCAACCCACTGACTTCCGCTCTGGAAATAAGAGTAATAGATTATCAATTGTCAATACAGTCACATGTGGGGGACAGAGGAGAACCCTCAGGTGGCTAAATGAAACTCGGTACACAGCCCTTCAAAATAATTTCTACATTAAGTTAAAATGCATTGCATCATTAAAGACCACAAATATGGAGAGGAATGCTGTTAACGTACAGCTTCATACCTTCATGTTTCATTATGCTATTAAAACAAAAGTCATTCTTATGCCTGTAAGGAGATCAATCTGTTGGGTATTACAGATTATTTCCAATTTCTGAATACTACCATAAAGCCTTATGAAGTGAAGATTTCATAAAGGTATTCAGATACAAACCCCATTTCCAGAAAAGTTGGGATATTTTCCAAAATGCAATAAAAACAAAAATCTGTGATACGTTAATTCACGTGAGCCCTTATTTAACTGACAAAAGTACAAAGAAAAGATTTTCAATAGTTTTACTGACCAACTTAATTGTATTTTGTAAATATACACAAATTTGGAATTTGATGGTTGCAACACAACAAAAGTTGGGACAAAGTTAAAATAAGATTGAAAAGTGCACAGAATATTCAAGTAACACCAGTTTGGAAGACTTCACATTAAGCAGGCTAATTGGTAGCAGGTGAGGTATCATGACTGGGTATAAAAGTAGCGTCCATCAAAGGCTCAGTCTTTGCAAGCAAGGATGGGTTGTGGCTCACACCTTTGTGCCAAAATTCGTGAGACAATTGTTAGTCAGTTCAAAAGGAACATTTCCCAACACAAGATTGCAGAGAATTTAGGTATTTCAACATCTACAGTACGTAACATTGTGAAAAGATTCAGAGAATTCAGAGACATCTCAGTGTGTAAAGGGCAAGGTCGGAAACTACTGTTGAATGCCCGTGATCTTCGAGCCCTCAGGCAGCACTGCCTAAGAAACCGTCATGCTACTGTGACAATTATAGCCACCTGGGCTCGGGAGTACTTCGGAAAACCATTGTCACTTAAAACAGTCCGTCGCTGCATCCAGAAATGCAACTTGCAACTGTATTACGCAAGGAGGAAGCCATACATCAACTCTATGCGGAAACACCGGTGAGTACTTTGGGCCCGAGCTCATCTCAGATGGACCGAAAGACTGTGGAATCATGTGCTGTGGTCAGATGAGTCCACATTTCAGCTAGTTTTCCAAATAAACGGGTGTCGAGTTCTCTGTGCCAAAGATGAAAACGACCATTCTGATTGTTATCAGAGAAAGGTGCAAAAGCCAGCATCTGTGATGGTATGGGGTGCATCAGTGCCCACGGCATGGGTGAGTTGCATGTATGTGAAGGTACCATTGACTCTGAGGTGTATATTAGGATTTTAGAGAGACAGTTGTTGCCATCAAGGCGACGTCTCTTCCTGGGACGTCCATGCTTATTTCAGCAGGACAATGCCAGACCACATTTTGCATGGGCTACAACAGCGTGGCTTTGTGGCCTGCTGCCAGTCCAGCTCTATCTCCTATTGAAAATGTATGGCACATCATGAAGAGGAGAATCAGACAACGGAGACCACGGACTGTTGAGCAGCTGAAGTCTTATATTAAGCAAGAATGGACAACATTTCCAATTGCAAATCTACTACAATTAGTATCCTCAGTTCCAAAACAATTAAAATGTGTTATTAAAAGGAAAGGTGATGTAACACAATGGTAAACATGCCTCTGTCCCAACTTTTGTTGAGCGTGTTGCAGCCATCAAATTCTAAATTTGTGTATATTTACAAAATACAATTAAATTGGTCAGTAAAACTATTGAAAATCTTTTCTTTGTACTTTTGTCAGTTAAATAAAGGTTCACGTGAACTAACATATCACAGATTCTTGTTTTTATTGCATTTTGGAAAATATCCCAACTTTTCTGAAAATGGGGTTTGTATTATGAGGGGTTTATGAAAGTGGTATCACTGGCAGTGGACATTGATTTATGATGTCTATCAAATTACCTGACAAGGCAATGATGAGAATTATATTATGCAGAGCCCTGTTACCATCTGGAGCACACAGCTTGTTAGAGTGGTGAATGCTAATTTCCAGAACACAATGCAAAGAGAATATCAGGCAGGAACTGGCCCTTCAACCCAATATTCCACCAAACTAATTAAACTAGTAAATCTTCAGTCTGTAAAATCTGTACACCTGTCAACCTGTAAATTTTACTCCACCAATCTGTAAACCCTTAACCTCAGTTCAATGGTGAAGTCAGTGGAATGCCCTTTATTTGAGATGTGGGGTTTCTGGGTCCCCGATAACTACATCTGCAGGAAATGCACCCAACCTCAGCTCCTAATTGACAAGGTTTCGGAACTGGAGCTGGAGCTGGATGCACTCAGGGCCATCCGGGAGGCTGAAAACCTCACAGACTCAGATTCAGATTCAGTTTATTGTCATTTAGAAACCACAGATCAATGCAGTTAAAAAATGAGACAATGTTCCTCCAGAATGATATCACAAAAGCATATGACAAAACAGACCACACCAGAAAATCCACATAACGTTAGGTAATCCCGAATCCAGAGTCCGGAGAGGCTGCTGCGTATTAATATTGTGCTACCATCTTAATGTGTTCTCCGGAAAGGAGCTCCAATTCCACCAGACAAAACAAGACCAAAAACTAAAGCTACAAGACCTGCACAAAACCACAAAGTTACAACAGTGCAAACAATAGCATCATTGATAAAAAACAGACCATGGGCACAGTAAAAATAGTCCAAAGATGTTAAAAGACTGTAAGTTCAAAAGAAACCACCACACAGTTACCACACGTACTCAGGGTCCTGAATGACTCGTCATCCCAAGCCGGCGGCAGAAGGGAATACCCCCACTATGGACTTGCACGGCGCCACCCGACTCAGCCTCGCAGACACAGCACACAATGAAAGCTCCATCGTACCCAGCCTCGCAGACGCAACACACACTGAAAGCTCCGTTGGACCCAGCCTCACAAACGCAGCACACACTGAAAGCTCCGTTGGACCCAGCCTCACAAACGCAGCACACACTGAAAGCTCCGTTGGACCCAGCCTCACAAACGCAGCACACACTGAAAGTGACGTGACTGCAGTGGATTCCGAGTTCATCGAACCTCTGAGCATCCCCTCTGGCACTGCTTCTCCGAGCACCATCCTCTGCCGAGCGTATTAAGACGCCCCCGCCAACGGCCATCGGCAATGCGACCACGAGGACTGGGGGCCTGTTCTTCCCAGCAGACGCCCGGACCTCACAACAGCAGCAGCAAAGAAGAAGGACTTCCTGGAGATTTACAGATGTTACTCCGTGCTCCCACGTCCATTTTCAACCGATTATGATTGCACACGGCACCCCACTTCACAAATAACAGATAATCAGCTCCGGAGTGGCCGCTGCAAGCTACGTCGCACCGCCATCTTGGATTTAACATGATGAGACTTATACAGAGGTGGTCACACACAGGGTGTAGGCCTACAAGCAGTGAGCAGCAGGAGAAGCAAGGAGTCAGTACAGGGATCCCTGTGGCCATTCCTCTGAGCAACAAGAATACCCCATTGGATATTACTGGAGGGATAACAATGGCCATCCCTCTGAGCAACAAGAATACCCCATTGGATATTACTGGAGGGATCACAATGGCCATTCCACTGAGCAACAAGAATACCCCATTGGATATTACTGGAGGGATCACAATGGCCAATCCCTCTGAGCAACAAGAATAACCCATTGGATATTACTGGAGAGATCACAATGGCCATTCCTCTGAGCAACAAGAATACCACATTGGATATTACTGGAGGGATCCCTGAGGCCATTCCTCTGAGCAACAAGAATACCCCATTGGATATTACTGGAGAGATCACAATGGCCATCCCTCTGAGCAACAAGAATACCCCATTGGATATTACTGGAGGGATCACAATGGCCATTCCTCTGAGCAACAAGAATACCCCATTGGATATTACTGGAGGGATCCCTGTGGCCATTCCTCTGAGCAAAAAGAATACCCCATTGGATATTACTGGAGAGATCACAATGGCCATTCCTCTGAGCAACAAGAATACCCCATTGGATATTACTGGAGGGATCACAATGGCCATCCCTCTGAGCAACAAGAATACCCCTTTGGATATTACTGGAGGGATCCCTGTGGCCATTCCTCTGAGCAACAAGAATACCCCATTGGATATTACTGGAGGGATCTCTGTGGCCATTCCTCTGAGCAACAAGAATACCCCATTGGATATTACTGGAGGGATCCCTGTGGACATTCCTCTCAGCAACAAGAATACCCCATTGGATATTACTGGAGGGATCCCTGTGGCCATTCCTCTGAGCAACAAGAATACCCCATTGGATATTACTGGAGGGATCACAATGGCCATTCCTCTGAGCAACAAGAATACCCCATGGGATATTACTGGAGGGATCCCTGTGGCCATTCCTCTAAGCAACAAGAATACCCCATTGGATATTACTGGAGGGATCACAATGGCCAATCCCTCTGAGCAACAAGAATAACCCATTGGATATTACTGGAGAGATCACAATGGCCATTCCTCTGAGCAACAAGAATACCCCATTGGATATTACTGGAGGGATCCCTGAGGCCATTCCTCTGAGCAACAAGAATACCCCATTGGATATTACTGGAGAGATCACAATGGCCATCCCTCTGAGCAACAAGAATACCCCATTGGATATTACTGGAGGGATCACAATGGCCATTCCTCTGAGCAACAAGAATACCCCATTGGATATTACTGGAGAGATCACAATGGCCATTCCTCTGAGCAACAAGAATACCCCATTGGATATTACTGGAGGGATCCCTGAGGCCATTCCTCTGAGCAACAAGAATACCCCATTGGATATTACTGGAGAGATCACAATGGCCATCCCTCTGAGCAACAAGAATACCCCATTGGATATTACTGGAGGTATCACAATGGTCATCGCTCTGAGCAACAAGAATACCCCATTGGATATTACTGGAGGGATCACAATGGCCATCCCTCTGAGCAACAAGAATACCCCATTGGATATTACTGGAGGGATCCCTGTGGCCATTCCTCAGAGCAACAAGAATACCCCATTGGATATTACTGGAGGGATCACAATGGCCATCGCTCTGAGCAACAAGAATACCCCATTGGATATTACTGGAGGGATCACAATGGCCATTCCTCTGAGCAACAAGAATACCCTATTGGATATTACTGGAGGGATCACAATGGCCATCGCTCTGAGCAACAAGAATACCCCATTGGATATTACTGGAGGGATCACAATGGCCATTCCACTGAGCAACAAGAATACCCCATTGGATATTACTGGAGGGATCACAATGGCCATCCCTCTGAGCAACAAGAATACCCCATTGGATATTACTGGAGAGATCACAATGGCCATCCATCTCAGCAACAAGAATACCCCATTGGATATTACTGGAGAGATCACAATGGCCATCCATCTCAGCAACAAGAATACCCCATTGGATATTACTGGAGGGATCCCTGTGGCCATTCCTCTGAGCAAAAAGAATACCCCATTGGATATTACTGGAGAGATCACAATGGCCATTCCTCTGAGCAACAAGAATACCCCATTGGATATTACTGGAGGGATCACAATGGCCATCCCTCTGAGCAACAAGGATACCCCTTTGGATATTACTGGAGGGATCCCTGTGGCCATTCCTCTGAGCAACAAGAATACCCCATTGGATATTACTGGAGGGATCCCTGTGGCCATTCCTCTGAGCAACAAGAATACCCCATTGGATATTACTGGAGGGATCCCTGTGGACATTCCTCTCAGCAACAAGAATACCCCATTGGATATTACTGGAGGGATCCCTGTGGCCATTCCTCTGAGCAACAAGAATACCCCATTGGATATTACTGGAGAGATCACAATGGCCATTCCTCTGAGCAACAAGAATACCCCATTGGATATTACTGGAGAGATCACAATGGCCATCCATCTCAGCAACAAGAATACCCCATTGGATATTACTGGAGAGATCACAATGGCCATCCATGTCAGCAACAAGAATACCCCATTGGATATTACTGGAGGGATCCCTGTGGCCATTCCTCTGAGCAACAAGAATACCCCATTGGATATTACTGGAGAGATCACAATGGCCATTCCTCTGAGCAACAGGAATATACCTTTGGATATTACTGGACGGATCACAATGGCCATTCCTCTCAGCAACAAGAATACCCCATTGGATATTACTCGAGGGATCCTTGTGGCCATTCCTCTGAGCAACAAGAATACCCCATTGGATATTACTGGAGAGATCACAATGGACATTCCTCTGAGCAACAAGAATACACCATTGGATATTACTGGAGGGATCCCTGTGGCCATTCCTCTGAGCAACAAGAATACCCCATTGGAAAATACTGGAGGGATCCCTGTGGCCATTCCTCTGAGCAACAAGAATACCCCATTGGATATTACTGGAGGGATCCCTGTGGCCATTCCTCTGAGCAAGAAGAATAACCCATTGGATATTACTGGAGGGATCCCTGTGGCCATTCCTCTGAGCAACAAGAATACCCCATTGGATATTACTGGAGGGATCCCTGTGGCCATTCCTCTCAGCAACAAGAATACCCCATTGGATATTACTGGAGGGATCACAATGGCCATTCCTCTGAGCAAAACGAATACCCCATTGGATATTACTGGAGGGATCCCCGTGGCCATTCCTCTGAGCAACAAGAATACCCTATTGGATATTACTGGCGGGATCCCTGTGGCCATTCCTCTGAGCAACAAGAATACCCCATTGGATATTACTGGAGGGATCCCTGTGGCCATTCCTCTCAGCAACAAGAATACCCCATTGGATATTACTGGAGGGATCACAATGGCCATTCCTCTGAGCAATAAGAATACCCCATTGGATATTACTGGAGGGATCCCTGTGGCCATTCCTCTGAGCAACAAGAATACCCTATTGGATATTACTGGAGGGATCCCTGTGGCCATTCCTCTGAGCAACAAGAATACCCCATTGGATATTACTGGAGGGATCCCTGTGGCCATTCCTCTGAGCAACAAGAATACCCCATTGGATATTACTGGAGGGATCCCTGTAGCCATTCCTCTCAGCAACAAGAATACCCCATTGGATATTACTGGAGGGATCCCTGTGGCCATTCCTCTCAGCAACAAGATTACCCCATTGGATATTACTGGAGGGATCCATGTGGCCATTCCTCTGAGCAACAAGAATACCCCATTGGATATTACTGGAGGGATCACAATGGCCATTCCTCTGAGCAACAAGAATACCCCATTGGATATTACTGGAGGGATCCCTGTGGCCATTCCTCTGAGCAACAAGAATACCCCATTGGATAATACTGGAGGGATCCCTGTGGCCATTCCTCTCAGCAACAAGAATACCCCATTGGATATTACTGGAGGGATCCCTGTGGCCTTAACTCTCAGCAACAAGAATACCCCATTGGATATTACTGGAGGGATCCCTGTGGCCATTCCTCTGAGCAACAAGAATACCCCATTGGATATTACTGGAGGGATCCCTGTGGCCATTCCTCTAAGGAACAAGAATACCCCATTGGATATTACTGGAGAGATCACAATGGCCATTCCTCTGAGCAACAAGAATACCCCATTGGATATTACTGGAGAGCTCACAATGGCCATCCCTCTCAGCAACAAGAATACCGCATTGGATATTACTGGAAGGATCACAATGGCCATCCCTCTGAGCAACAAGGATACCCCATTGGATATTACTGGAGGGATCCCTGTGGCCATTCCTCTGAGCAACAAGAATACCCCATTGGATATTACTGGAGGGATCACAATGGCCATTCCTCTGAGCAACAAGAATACCCCATTGGATATTACTGGAGGTATCCCTGTGGCCATTCCTCTGAGCAACAAGAATACCCCATTGGATAATACTGGAGGGATCCCTGTGGCCATTCCTCTCAGCAACAAGAATACCCCATTGGATATTACTGGAGGGATCCCTGTGGCCTTTCCTCTCAGCAACAAGAATACCCCATTGGATATTACTGGAGGGATCCCTGTGGCCATTCCTCTGAGCAACAAGAATACCCCATTGGATATTACTGGAGGGATCCCTGTGGCCATTCCTCTCAGCAACAAGAATACCCCATTGGATATTACTGGAGAGATCACAATGGCCATCCCTTTGAGCAACAAGAATACCCCATTGGATATTACTGGAGGGATCCCTGTGGCCATTCCTCTCAGCAACAAGAATACCCCATTGGTTATTACTGGAGAGATCACAATGGCCATTCCTCTGAGCAACAAGAATACCCCATTGGATATTACTGGAGGGATCCCTGTGGCCATTCCTCTGAGCAACAAGAATACCCTATTGGATATTACTGGAGGGATCCCTGTGGCCATTCCTCTGAGCAACAAGAATACCCCATTGGATATTACTGGAGGGATCCCTGTGGCCATTCCTCTGAGCAACAAGAATACCCCATTGGATATTACTGGAGAGATCACAATGGACATTCCTCTGAGCAACAAGAATACCCCATTGGATATTACTGGAGGGATCCCTGTGGCCATTCCTCTCAGCAACAAGAATACCCCATTGGATATTACTGGAGGGATCACAATGGCCATTCCTCTAAGCAACAAGAATACCCCATTGGATATTACTGGAGGGATTCCTGTGGCCATTCCTCTGAGCAACAAGAATACCCCATTGGATATTACTGGAGGGATCAGAATGGCCATTCCTCTCAGCAACAAGAATACCCCATTGGATATTACTGGAGGGATCCCTGTGGCCATTCCTCTGAGCAACAAGAATACCCCATTGGATATTACTGGAGGGATCCCTGTGGCCATTCCTCTCAGCAACAAGAATACCCCATTGGTTATTACTGGAGAGATCACAATGGCCATTCCTCTGAGCAACAAGAATACCCCATTGGATATTACTGGAGGGATCCCTGTGGCCATTCCTCTGAGCAACAAGAATACCCCATTGGATATTACTGGAGGGATCCCTGTGGCCATTCCTCTGAGCAACAAGAATACCCCATTGGATATTACTGGAGAGATCACAATGGACATTCCTCTGAGCAACAAGAATACACCATTGGATATTACTGGAGGGATCCCTGTGGCCATTCCTCTGAGCAACAAGAATACCCCATTGGAAAATACTGGAGGGATCCCTGTGGCCATTCCTCTGAGCAACAAGAATACCCCATTGGATATTACTGGAGGGATCCCTGTGGCCATTCCTCTGAGCAAGAAGAATAACCCATTGGATATTACTGGAGGGATCCCTGTGGCCATTCCTCTGAGC
This sequence comes from Hemitrygon akajei, assembly GCF_048418815.1. Classification (NCBI taxonomy): domain Eukaryota; kingdom Metazoa; phylum Chordata; class Chondrichthyes; order Myliobatiformes; family Dasyatidae; genus Hemitrygon; species Hemitrygon akajei. The sequence goes on from NC_133125.1 coordinate 71,140,668, forward strand.
AACAAGAATACCCCATTGGATATTACTGGAGGGATCCCTGTGGCCATTCCTCTCAGCAACAAGAATACCCCATTGGATATTACTGGAGGGATCACAATGGCCATTCCTCTGAGCAAAACGAATACCCCATTGGATATTACTGGAGGGATCCCCGTGGCCATTCCTCTGAGCAACAAGAATACCCTATTGGATATTACTGGCGGGATCCCTGTGGCCATTCCTCTGAGCAACAAGAATACCCCATTGGATATTACTGGAGGGATCCCTGTGGCCATTCCTCTCAGCAACAAGAATACCCCATTGGATATTACTGGAGGGATCACAATGGCCATTCCTCTGAGCAATAAGAATACCCCATTGGATATTACTGGAGGGATCCCTGTGGCCATTCCTCTGAGCAACAAGAATACCCTATTGGATATTACTGGAGGGATCCCTGTGGCCATTCCTCTGAGCAACAAGAATACCCCATTGGATATTACTGGAGGGATCCCTGTGGCCATTCCTCTGAGCAACAAGAATACCCCATTGGATATTACTGGAGGGATCCCTGTAGCCATTCCTCTCAGCAACAAGAATACCCCATTGGATATTACTGGAGGGATCCCTGTGGCCATTCCTCTCAGCAACAAGATTACCCCATTGGATATTACTGGAGGGATCCATGTGGCCATTCCTCTGAGCAACAAGAATACCCCATTGGATATTACTGGAGGGATCACAATGGCCATTCCTCTGAGCAACAAGAATACCCCATTGGATATTACTGGAGGGATCCCTGTGGCCATTCCTCTGAGCAACAAGAATACCCCATTGGATAATACTGGAGGGATCCCTGTGGCCATTCCTCTCAGCAACAAGAATACCCCATTGGATATTACTGGAGGGATCCCTGTGGCCTTAACTCTCAGCAACAAGAATACCCCATTGGATATTACTGGAGGGATCCCTGTGGCCATTCCTCTGAGCAACAAGAATACCCCATTGGATATTACTGGAGGGATCCCTGTGGCCATTCCTCTAAGGAACAAGAATACCCCATTGGATATTACTGGAGAGATCACAATGGCCATTCCTCTGAGCAACAAGAATACCCCATTGGATATTACTGGAGAGCTCACAATGGCCATCCCTCTCAGCAACAAGAATACCGCATTGGATATTACTGGAAGGATCACAATGGCCATCCCTCTGAGCAACAAGGATACCCCATTGGATATTACTGGAGGGATCCCTGTGGCCATTCCTCTGAGCAACAAGAATACCCCATTGGATATTACTGGAGGGATCACAATGGCCATTCCTCTGAGCAACAAGAATACCCCATTGGATATTACTGGAGGTATCCCTGTGGCCATTCCTCTGAGCAACAAGAATACCCCATTGGATAATACTGGAGGGATCCCTGTGGCCATTCCTCTCAGCAACAAGAATACCCCATTGGATATTACTGGAGGGATCCCTGTGGCCTTTCCTCTCAGCAACAAGAATACCCCATTGGATATTACTGGAGGGATCCCTGTGGCCATTCCTCTGAGCAACAAGAATACCCCATTGGATATTACTGGAGGGATCCCTGTGGCCATTCCTCTCAGCAACAAGAATACCCCATTGGATATTACTGGAGAGATCACAATGGCCATCCCTTTGAGCAACAAGAATACCCCATTGGATATTACTGGAGGGATCCCTGTGGCCATTCCTCTCAGCAACAAGAATACCCCATTGGTTATTACTGGAGAGATCACAATGGCCATTCCTCTGAGCAACAAGAATACCCCATTGGATATTACTGGAGGGATCCCTGTGGCCATTCCTCTGAGCAACAAGAATACCCTATTGGATATTACTGGAGGGATCCCTGTGGCCATTCCTCTGAGCAACAAGAATACCCCATTGGATATTACTGGAGGGATCCCTGTGGCCATTCCTCTGAGCAACAAGAATACCCCATTGGATATTACTGGAGAGATCACAATGGACATTCCTCTGAGCAACAAGAATACCCCATTGGATATTACTGGAGGGATCCCTGTGGCCATTCCTCTCAGCAACAAGAATACCCCATTGGATATTACTGGAGGGATCACAATGGCCATTCCTCTAAGCAACAAGAATACCCCATTGGATATTACTGGAGGGATTCCTGTGGCCATTCCTCTGAGCAACAAGAATACCCCATTGGATATTACTGGAGGGATCAGAATGGCCATTCCTCTCAGCAACAAGAATACCCCATTGGATATTACTGGAGGGATCCCTGTGGCCATTCCTCTGAGCAACAAGAATACCCCATTGGATATTACTGGAGGGATCCCTGTGGCCATTCCTCTCAGCAACAAGAATACCCCATTGGTTATTACTGGAGAGATCACAATGGCCATTCCTCTGAGCAACAAGAATACCCCATTGGATATTACTGGAGGGATCCCTGTGGCCATTCCTCTGAGCAACAAGAATACCCCATTGGATATTACTGGAGGGATCCCTGTGGCCATTCCTCTGAGCAACAAGAATACCCCATTGGATATTACTGGAGGGATCCCTGTGGCCTTTCCTCTCAGCAACAAGAATACCCCATTGGATATTACTGGAGGGATCCCTGTGGCCATTACTCTGAGCAACAAGAATACCCCATTGGATATTACTGGCGAGATCACAATGGCCATTCCTCTGAGCAACAAGAATATCCCATTGGATATTACTGGAGGGATCACAATGGCCATTCCTCTGAGCAACAAGAATACCCCATTGGATATTACTGGAGGGATCACAATGTCCATTCCTCTGAGCAATAAGAATACCCCATTGGATATTACTGGAGGGATCCCTGTGGCCATTCCTCTCAGCAACAAGAATACCCCATTGGATATTACTGGAGGGATCACAATGGCCATTCCTCTAAGCAACAAGAATACCCCATTGGATATTACTGGAGGGATTCCTGTGGCCATTCCTCTGAGCAACAAGAATACCCCATTGGATATTACTGGAGGGATCAGAATGGCCATTCCTCTCAGCAACAAGAATACCCCATTGGATATTACTGGAGGGATCCCTGTGGCCATTCCTCTGAGCAACAAGAATACCCCATTGGATATTACTGGAGGGATCCCTGTGGCCATTCCTCTGAGCAACAAGAATACCCCATTGGATATTACTGGAGGGATCCCTGTGGCCATTCCTCTGAGCAACAAGAATACCCCATTGGATATTACTGGAGGGATCCCTGTGGCCTTTCCTCTCAGCAACAAGAATACCCCATTGGATATTACTGGAGGGATCCCTGTGGCCATTCCTCTGAGCAACAAGAATACCCCATTGGATATTACTGGAGAGATCACAATGGACATTCCTCTGAGCAACAAGAATACCCCATTGGATATTACTGGAGGGATCCCTGTGGCCATTCCTCTCAGCAACAAGAATACCCCATTGGATATTACTGGAGGGATCACAATGGCCATTCCTCTAAGCAACAAGAATACCCCATTGGATATTACTGGAGGGATTCCTGTGGCCATTCCTCTGAGCAACAAGAATACCCCATTGGATATTACTGGAGGGATCAGAATGGCCATTCCTCTCAGCAACAAGAATACCCCATTGGTTATTACTGGAGAGATCACAATGGCCATTCCTCTGAGCAACAAGAATACCCCATTGGATATTACTGGAGGGATCCCTGTGGCCATTCCTCTGAGCAACAAGAATACCCCATTGGATATTACTGGAGGGATCCCTGTGGCCTTTCCTCTCAGCAACAAGAATACCCCATTGGATATTACTGGAGGGATCCCTGTGGCCATTCCTCTGAGCAACAAGAATACCCCATTGGATATTACTGGAGAGATCACAATGGACATTCCTCTGAGCAACAAGAATACCCCATTGGATATTACTGGAGGGATCCCTGTGGCCATTCCTCTCAGCAACAAGAATACCCCATTGGATATTACTGGAGGGATCACAATGGCCATTCCTCTAAGCAACAAGAATACCCCATTGGATATTACTGGAGGGATTCCTGTGGCCATTCCTCTGAGCAACAAGAATACCCCATTGGATATTACTGGAGGGATCAGAATGGCCATTCCTCTCAGCAACAAGAATACCCCATTGGTTATTACTGGAGAGATCACAATGGCCATTCCTCTGAGCAACAAGAATACCCCATTGGATATTACTGGAGGGATCCCTGTGGTCATTCCTCTGAGCAACAAGAGTACCCCATTGGATATTACTGGAGGTGGGCGGCAGGGGATGATCAATCAGGGCACAGCAGCAGAAGCCAGACCAGTCGCACTGTGCCTGTCTCTAAGGCTCAGCAGGGAAGGGTAAAGTCTGGTAGAGCGATAGTGATTGTAAACTTCAATAGTCAGGTGATACTGTGGCTGAGAAAGAGATGCCAGGATGGTGTGTTTTCTCTCACGTGCTGGGGCTCAGATGTCTCAGAGTGGCTGCAGAAGATTCTCAAGGGGGACGATGAGCAGCCAGATATGGTGGCACACATTAGCACCAATGACCCAGGTAGAAAGGGGTAAGAGGTCCTCTGCAGAGAGTCTAGTACCTTAAGAAAGAGGTGGCTGAAGAGATCATGGAGATATTAGCAATTATTTTTGAAGAATCGCTAGATTCTGGAATGCTTTTGGAAGACTGGAAAATTGCAGATGTCATTCCACTCTTCAAGAAGGGAGAGAGGCAGAAGAAAGGAAATGAGAGGCCAGTTAGTCTGGCCTCAGTAGTTGGAAGATGTTAGAGTCAATTACTAAGGATGTGGTCTAAGGGTACTTGGAGGGACATGACAAAATAGGCTGTAGTCAGCATAGTTTCCAGAGGGGAGTCTCAAGATGGCGCCTATGGAGTGAAGCGGTTTTAGGCTTCGCTCCAATCCTTTTACTTTTTTTTAATCTACAAACACCCCCTAATTGATCTTTTTATACCTATTCTAAAGGGGTTTAAACATATGAAATGTTTTTCAACTGTTTGAATCATTTTCAACTCGCCGAAATGTCTAGAGCAAAGGAATCGAAAAAGACGAAAGAACCGTTAACTTTAGAAGCAATTGCCAAACTTATGGACGACAGACTTGAAAAACTGGAGAGTAAATTAACCTCAAAGCTTTCTACGTTCGATGAAATTTTAAAGACACTTGACGCAAAACTTCAAGCACTTACACTGGATTCACAAAAACAACAAGCAAGTATTTTAGCTCTTGAAGAAGCCACTCGCCAGAGATATCACATAATTGAAACTCTGTAACAACAGCAAGCTTCGACTTCTCAACAGATGGATCGTTATAAATCTAAAATCACTGATCTTGAAAACCGCTCTCGCAGACAAAATCTCCGGATAATTGGGATTCTGGAAAAATTTGAGAACGGCGATCTCACTGTTTTTTTCTTCAAATTTTTAATGGACGTCTTCGGCTCAGAAGTACTGGATTCCTCTCCAATAATCGACCGTGCACATCGCATTTCTCGTTTTCATTCAGATTCAAGTTTGAAACCATGACAAGTAATTCTCCGGATCCATTATCCTCATACCAAAGAGCATTTGATTCGGGCTGCCCGGAAAAAGGGTATGATCAGCTTTCAAGATTTTAAATTCCGTATTCTGGAAGACTATAGTCCCGAAGTTTTAAGGGCAAGAATAGCTTTTAAATCGGTTATGTCGGAAATTCATCAGAAACGCTACAAGCAAGCGCTGTTATTTCCAGCACATTTGAGAGTTACTCTCAATGATGGAACTTATTGGCTGTTTAAATCTCCAGCGGATGCTCAAAGATTCCTTGAAGATTCCAAATATTTTATTGTTTCTATGGGTTGACTAATATAATAATTAGTTTAAAAATGGATCTTTTATAAAATGTTTTTTTTTACGTGATGGCTTACACGTATTTCTTATACATGGTAAAAGTCCGTTTTCGGTTTATTCTGAGTTTGTTCTTTTCATATTATTAATCTGTTAGTTATGAAAGTAACTCATTAGGGTTTTCTTTTAAGTTCATATACACTTTTTTTTATATTTTTAACATTTAAATATTAAGATTTTTTAAAAAATAAAATAAAATGTTTCTTCTTCCCGAAAGACCTTAGTGCTTGGAAAGTCACATCCGTTTTGATGTTTCTGAATAAGTTAAGGACTTTTTTTAAAACACTAATGCAATATTATCCATTTATAGGTTTTATCATTTTAATTTTTTTAATCCTTTTGTTTTATATATATACTAATTTTATACTTTAATTTTTGTTATACCAACCCTTTCTTATAATATGGGTGGTTTGTATCTTTTATTCAACTTTTTTTTTGTTTGAGTTACCGTCTTGAGACATGGGGGTAATTTTAGTATTAGATTGCTTGCTTGCCTCTTTTTGGCTTTTTTCCTGGGGTTTTGAGGGTGGAGGGAGGGGGTTCTTTCTTTTTTCTTCTTGCTTGCTTTACGCTTAGTTTTACTTCATGGGCTCATATGAAACTACAAAAATGGTTGCAATGTCATGACTTCCGGTTCCTCCTTGAACTTACTTCCCTCTTCTGGATTTATCAGTTCATCTTTTTTTTAAACCTTATGTGTTAATTGTAATAAATATTGTCAATATGGATAAGATTATTAATTTTGTTTCTTGGAATACTAATGGTTTAAATCATCCGATCAAACGGGAAAAAATATTCAAAGTTTTCCATAGAATGAATGCTAAAGTTATCTTTGTACAAGAGACTCATGTAAGGAAGGTGGATAGTCAACGCTTTTTTAGGTTTTGGAAAGACCAACAATATCACTCGAATTCTCAAGCCAAAGTAAGAGGCGTTTACATTTTTATAGATTCTTCAACCTCTTTTATACACCATGAAACAATTTCAGACCCACAAGGTAGATTTTTGCTTATTACTGGTCTACTTTTTAATCAAAAAGTTGTTTTAGTTAATGTTTATGCTCCAAACACTGATTGTCCCGAATTTTTAAGTGTCTATTTACATCCTTTCCCAATTTGAATCAGTACATGCTGATAATGGGTGGGGATTTTAACTGTTGTTTAAACCCTTCGATGGATAGATTCTAAGCCCACCCAAGCTCTTCCGAATAAATCGGAATAATTTATAATAATAATTTATATTATAAATTAATTATTATATTATAATTTATATTATTTAAGGAATAAATAAATAAATAAATCCATAATTTAATTATGATTATTAATTCATAATCATAATTCCTTTATGACTGATTTTGCAATTTCCGAAATTTGGCGTTTTTTACACCCCAATGACAAAGAGTTTTCATACTTTTCTCATGTTTATCATAATTATTCAAGAATTGATTACTTTTTCATTGATCACCATTTACTTACAGATGTTATCGATTGTAAATATGACTCTATTACCATTTCTGTCCATGCACCTTTGAAGCTATCTATTAAGACAATGGACTCATCTACTAATGCTAAATCTTGGAGGTTTAACTCTATTTCATTGCAGGACTTAGAATTTGTTAATTTTATTAAACAACAAATTGATTTGTTTTTCTCAACAAATTCTACAGCAGAGATCTCTAGAGGAATTTTATGGGACACTTTTAAAGCATTTATTCGTGGACAGATTATTTCATACTCTGCTGGAGTTAGGAAACGAACTAATTCTAAAATATTAACATTGGTTGATAAAATCAAAGCAATTGATAAGATTTATTCAGTGACCCCTAGCAAAGAACTTTATAAAGAAAGAGTGGAACTTCAAATGGAGCATAGTTTGTTATTATCCTCTTTGATTGAAAATCAGTTAATTAAATCTAGAACACAGTTTTATGTACATGGAGATAAGTCTGGCAAATTATTGGCTAATCAATTGAAAACTGCTTCGGTTAAACGACAGATTACTAGGATTCGTAAACAAGATGGCACTTTGACGATCGACCATAAAGAGATAAATAAAGCCTTTCAAGAGTTTTATAATTCCTTATATCAATCAGAATTTGTTGAGGATTCTTCTATAATAGATGAATTTTTAAGAAAATTGAATATTCCAAAATTAACAGTAGAGGATAGTGTATTCCTAGATACACCTATTACGGAAACTGAAATAAAAAAGGCTATTTTTTCAATGAATTCCGGTAAAGCTCCTGGTCCGGATGGTTATACTGTAGAATTTTTTAAATCCTTTTCCTCTATACTTACTCCTTGGCTTTGTAAAATTTTTAAAGATGCATTAATTATAGGCAAATTGGAACAATCTTTTTCTGAAGTCTCTATTTCTTTAATTCTTAAAAAAAGTAAAGACCCTATTGAATGTGCATCCTATCGGCCTATATCCTTGCTGAATACGGATTTTATGATTTTTAGTAAAATTTTGGCTACTAGATTAGAAAATATATTACCTCGAATTACTTCTGAAGATCAGACTGGATTTATTAAAAACTGCTATTCATCTTTTAACATTAGAAAATTAATTAATATTATTTATACTCCTCACCCAAAATACCAGAATGTGTCATTTCTTTAGATGCTGAAAAAGCATTTGATAGAGTTGAATGGCCATATTTATTTAATACGTTGCAGCATTTTAATTTTAGTTCGAAATTTATATCATGGATTAAATTAATATCCTATAAACCCTTGGCTTCGGTCTTTACCAATAATCAAAGATCTCCTTTTTTTCAGTTATTCCGAGGTACAAGGCAAGGCTGTCCTTTAAGTCCTTTACTATTTGACATTGTTTTGGAACCTTTGGCTATAGCCATTCGTGAATCACCTAATATTTTGGGTATTACTCGTGGGGAAGGGATGTATAAGTTATCATCATATGCTGATGATTTGTTACTATACATATCAGACCCTGAGAGATCTATTCCTGCTATTTCGTCCTTGCTTGCTCAGTTTAGTAACTTTTCTGGTTATAAATTGAATTTTAATAAGAGCCAATTATTTCCATTAAATATGCAAGTTCCAATTTATAAACATTTACTATTTAAAGTTGTCACAGATTATTTTACTTATTTGGGTATTAAAATTACCAAAAAACAAAGATTTATTTAAAGTTAATTTCTTACCTTTAATTGACCAAATTAAGCAACTTGCTACCAGGTGGTCTCCATTATCTTTGTCATTGGTTGTTCGAATTAATGCTATTAAGATGATGGTATTACCCAAATTCTTATATTTATTTCAAGCATTACCAATTTTTATTCCTAAATCTTTTTTTGATATTATTGACTCCAAAATATCTTCCTATCTGTGGCAGGATTAAAATCCTAGACTAGGCAAAAAATATTTACAGAAGCCTAAGAAGGAGGGCGGTTTGGCTTTGCCAAACTTGAGATTTTACTATTGGGCAGTTAATATATGATATTCAATATTTTGGACACAAGAATCAACTATAGCAGCTTGCCCACAATGGGTAAATTTGGAATGTGAATCTGTACAAGACTTTTCATTGTTTTCAATTTTAGGATTTTCACTTCCTTTTTCTTTATCTAAATTGAATAAACAAATAACTAATCCTATAGTCAAACATACATTGCGAATTTGGTTTCAATTTCGTAAATTTTTTGGTTTGAATAAGTTCATCTTATCAAGCCCTATAATATCTAACTATTTTTTTCGGCCCTCTTTTATGGATCAAGCTTTTGTTTTATGGAAAACAAAAGGTATAACATGTTTTCGTGATCTATTTTTAGATGATAGCTTTATGTCCTTTGAACAGTTATCTAATAAATATAATTTACCTAAAACTCATTTTTTTAGATATTTGCAAGTTAGAAATTTTTTGAATAATGAGTTACAGTCCTTTCCGAAACTATGTCCATCGGACATTATGGAAAGAATTTTAGCTCCGAATCTTTGTCAAAAGGGTTTAGTAGCTGTCATTTATAATATGATCATGAAAATACAGCCAGAAGTATCAGAAAAAATTAAGAAGGAATGGGAAGAAGAACTTCATTGTCTTATACCCACTGAGCAATGGGAGAAAATTTTACTATTAGTCAATTCGTCTTCTATTTGTGCTAAACATGCCCTAATACAATTTAAGGTTGTACATAGAGCTCATATGTCTAAAGATAAACTTGCTCAATTTTATTCCTGTGTTAATCCAACCTGTGACAGATGTCAATCTGATGTTGCTTCATTGACCCATATGTTTTGGTCTTGCCCTTGTTTGCAAAATTATTGGAAAGATAGTTTCAATATTATTTCAATAGTTCTGAATATCAATTTCCAACCGCATCCTAATACTGCAATTTTCGGTTTACCAATGGTGGATAATAGTCGTTTATCCTCCTCATCTCGACGAATGATTGCATTTGTTACATTAATGGCTAGAAGATCTATTTTATTGAATTGGAAAGAAATTAATCCTCCAACTATATTTCAGTGGTTTTCTCAAACTATCTCTTGTTTGAGCTTAGAAAAATTAGAAGTGTTGTCTTTGATCCTTCAGTTAAATTTGAAGAAACTTGGAGACCATTTATTCAACATTTTCATATGAGTTAAATTGTCTTTTCCTAAACCTCACTTTTATTATCCTTAATTATTTGGATGGAGGTTCGGAGTTATTGGCACTACTGTATATATTTGACATTATGCAACGGCCCATGTTGGTTAGTGTTTTTTTCTCTTTTTTGGGGTTTTTTTAAATTTCTTTTGTTCATAAATACTATGAGTTTGGGAGTTAATATATTATCATATATTTGAATGTCTACTTAAACTATTAACTATGTACTCTCAAACTCTCTGTATTCATGTTTCATTTATGTTTGCTTAAAAATTAATAAAAAGATTTAAAAAGTTTCCAGAAGGGACAGTCTTGCCTGACAAATCTGTTGGAATTCTTTGAAGCAATAACAAGCAGGATAGACAAAGGAGAATTGGTTGATGATATGTACTTGGATTTTCAGAGGGCATTTGACAAGGTGCCACAGATGCGGCTGCTTAACAAGCTACGATATTACAGGAAAGATACAGCAAAGAGTGGGAATAAACTGAGCCTTTTTCTGGTTGGCTGCTGGTGATTAGTGATGTTCCACAGGGATCTGTGTTGGGATCGATTATTTTTATGTCATATGTCAATGATTTGGATGATGGAATTGATGCCTTTGTTGCAAAGTTTGCAGATGATGTGAACATAGGTGGAGGGGAAGGTTGTGAGGAACGAAAAGAGAATGTTAGCATTCATTTCCAGAAGACTGGAATATAAAAGCAAGGATGGTGGAAGGTCTTGATCGAGTGGAAGCAGAAAGGATGTTTCCTATGGTGGGAGAGTCTAAGACCAGAGGACAAGAGAACACAGCCTCAGAATAGAGAGGAGTCCTTTAAAAACAGAGATGTGGAATTTCTTTAGCCAGTGAGTGGTAAATCTGCGGAATTCGTTGCTACAGGCAGCTGAGGAGGCCAAGACAGAGGTAGATAGAATCTTGACTGATCAGGGCAGGAATTGATATGGGGAAAGGCAGGAGATTGGGGCTGAGAGGAAAAATGGATCAGCCATGATGGTAGAGCAGGTTCAATGGGCCAAATGACCTAATTCTGTTCCTATATCTTATGGTCTAAACATTTCATATTTCACCCTTAACTCATAACATCTAGCTATAGACCCACCCAACCTCAGTGGAAAAAGGCTGCTTGCATTTATCCTGTCAATACCCCTCTTAACTTTGTATGCCTCTATCAAATCTCTTCTCAATCTTCTATGTTCTAAGGAAAATAGTCCTCACTTATTCAACCTTTCCTTATAACTCAGGTCCTCCAATCCTGGCAGCATCCTTGTAAATTGTATCTGAACTCTTCCAGCTTTGATTACATCCTTCCTGTCGGTAGGTGACCAAAACTGCACACAACACTCCAAATTAGGCCTCCCCAACTTCAACATAATATCCCATCTCCTGTACTCAAAATGTTGATCTATGAAGGCCAATGTACCAAAAGCTTTTTTTCTGACCCTATCTGCCTTTGCCACCTCCTTCAATGAATTACGGCCCTGAATTCCCAGAGCAAGGAGTTTAGATGGGGTGGAGTTTGTTAGGTGTGTTCAGGAAGGTTTCCTGATGCAATATTGTAGATAAGTCAACTAGAGGAGAGGCTGCACTTGATTTGGTGTCAGATCTCTTGGTGGGAGAGCATTTTGGAGGTAGTGTACACAGTTCTATCTCCTTCATCAGAGCGCTGGAGGGGGATAGGAGCAGACAATTTGGGGAAAAAACTAATTGGGGTGAGGGAAATATGATGCTATCAGGCAGAAACTTGGGAGCAGATGTTCTTAGGGAAATGCATGGCAGAAACATGGCAAATGTTCAGGGAACATTTGCATGGCGTTCTGCATAGGTATTGTCCTTTGAAGCAGGGAAAGGATGGTAGGGTAATATAACCATAGTGCACAAAGGATGCAGAATATCTAGTTAAGAAGAAAAGAAAAGCTTACAGAAGGTTCAAGAAACTAAGCACTGTTAGAGCTCTAGAAAATTACAAGGTTGCCAGGAAGGAGATTAAGAATGGAATTAATAGAGCTAGAAGGGGCCATAAGTAAATTTTTCCACACAGAGAGTGGTGGGTGCCGGCGATGGTACAATAAAGTCTTTTAAGAGACTCTTAGATAGGTACATGGAGCTTAGAAAGACAGAGTCTATGCGCTAGGGAAACTGTAGACAGTTTCTAAAGTAGGTTACATGGTCAGCACAACATTGCAATCTGCTGTAGATTTCTATGTTCTATATCCGTATATTCTTTTGCACTCTTCCGTGAACCAGGGTAGGTCTTACACAGTGAACTGTAGGGCACTGAGGACTGTGGTAGAACAAAGGGTCTGGGAACACAGGAACTTGCAACACCTCACACTTGTCTGCATTTAATTCCACCTGCCATTTTTCAGCCCATTTTTTCATCTGGTCCAGATCCCAATGCAAGATCTGATAGTCTTCCTCACTGTCCACTACACTTCCAATCTTCATGTCATCTGTAAATTTCCTGATCCAGTTTACCACATTATCATTCAGATCATTGATATACAGTGGCATGCAAAAATTTGGCACTCCTGGTCAAAACTTCTGTTACTGTGAATAGTTAAGTGAGTAGAAGATGAACTGATCTCCAAAAGTCATAAAATTAAACATGAAACATTATTTTCAACATTTTAAGCAAGATTAGTGTATTATTTTCTTTCTGTACAATGTCAGAGTGAAAAAAGGGAAAGGAGCACCATGCTTTGGGCACCCTAAGAGATTTGAGCTCTCAGATAACATTTACCAAGGTCTCAGACCTTAATCAGCTTGTTAGGGCTATAGCTTGTTCACAGTCATCGTTAGGAAAGGCTAGGTGATGCAAATTTCAAAGCTTTATAAATACCCTGACTCCTCAAACCTTGTCCCAACAGTCAGCAGCCATGGGCTCCTCTAAGCAGCTGCCTAGCACTCTGAAAATTAAAATAAGTGATGCCCACAAAGCAGGAGAAGGCAATAAGAAGATAGCAAAGCGTTTTCAGGTAGCCGTTTCCTCAGTTCGTAATTAAGAAATGGCAGTTAACAGGAATGGTGGAGGTCAAGTTGAGGTCTGGAAGACCAAGAAAACTTTCAGAGAGAACTGCTCATAGGATTGCTAGAAAGGCAAATCAAAATCCCCGTTTGACTGCAAAAGACCTTCAGGAAGATTTAGTAGACTCTGAAGTGGTGGTGAACTGTTCTACTGTGCAGCGACACCTGCACAAATATGACCATCCTGGAAGAGTCATAAGAAGAAAACCTTTCCTGTGTCCTTACCAAAAAATTCAGTGTCAGAAGTTTGCAAAGGAACATCTAAACAAGCCTGATGCATTTTGGAAACAAGTCCTGTGGACTGATAAAGATGAAATAGAACTTTCTGGCCACAATGAGCAAAGGTATCTTTGGAGAAAAAAAAAATGCAGAATTTCATGAAAAGAACACCTCTCCAACTGTTAAGCATGAGGGTGGATTGACCATGCTTTGGGCTTGTGTTGCAGCCAGTGGCATGGGGAACATTTCACTGGTAGAGGGAAGAATGAATTAAATTAAATACCAGCAAATTCTGGAAGCAAACATCACACAGTCTGTAAAAAAGCTGAAGATTTAAAGAGGATGGCTTCTACAACAGGATAATGATCCTAAACACACCTCAAAATCCACAGAGGCGCAAGCTGAAGGTTTTGCCATGACCCTCACAGTCCCCCGACCTAAACATCATCGAAAATCTGTGGATAGATCTCAAAAGAGCAGTACATGCAAGAATGTACAAGAATCTCACAGAACTAGAAGCCTTTTGCAAGGAAGATTGGGCAAAAATAACCCAAACAAGAATTGAGAGACTCTTAGCTGGCTATAGAAAGCGTTTACAAGCTGTGATACTTGCCAAACTGGATGTTACTAAGTACAGACCATGCAGGGTGCCCAAACTTTTGCTTTGGGCCCTTTTCCTTTTTTGTTATTATGTAAGTGTAAAAGATGGAAATAAAAAAGTAATCTTACTTAAAATATTAAAGAAATGTGTCATCTTTAACTTTATGCCTTTTGGAAATCAGGTCGTCTTTTACTCACTTAGCTATTCACAGTAACAGAAATTTTGACCCGGGGTGCCCAAACTTTTGCATGCCACTGTAGGTGACAAACAACAATGGATCCAGCACTGATCCCTGCAGAATTCCACAAGTCAAAGGCCTCCAGTCAGAGAGAAAACTACCACTGTCTAATCCAATTAACTATCTCATTTTAAATGCCATGCAACTGAAACTTCTTGACCAACATCCCAAGCGGGACCTTGTCAAATGCCTTGTTAAAGTCCATGTAAGCAGCATCCACTGTCCTGCTGTCATCAACTTTCCTGGTAACTTCCTTAAAAAGCTCTGTAACTTTGGTTAAACACAGCCTACCACGCACAAACCATGCTGATTAATCACTCCCTGTCTATTCAAATACTTACATATTCAGTCCAATAACCTCCAACGACTGATGTCAGGATCACCAGCCTATAATTTCCTGGTTTATTTTTAGAACCTTTCTTTAACAGCAGAACAACATTAGCTAGCCTCCAATCCTCTAGTACTTTACCTGTCGCTAAGGATGATACAAAAATCTCTGCTACAGCCTCTGCAATATCAGCACTTGTCTCCCACAGAGTCCATGGGAACACCTCGTCAAGCCTTGGGGATTCATCCACTCTAATATGTCTCAAGACAGCGAACACCCTTAGCCCAAAGCTACACAGGAATGGCTTAAAAACAATAAAGCTAATACCCTGGAGTGGCCAAGTCAGAGTCCAGACCTCAATGAAATTGAGAATTTGTGGCTGGACTTGACTGTTACTCACAATCCCCATGCAATTTGACAGAGCTTGAGCTGTTTTGTAAAGAAGAATGAGGAAAAATTGCAGAGTCCAGATGTGCAAAGCCAATAAAGACCTATCCACACAAGCTCAAGGCTGTAATTACTGCCAAAGGTGCATCTATTAAATACTGGCCTGAAAGAGGTGAGTAATTATGCAATCCATTTTTTATGTTTAATAACTGTAAAAAATTTAGACCAATTTGTAGAAATTTGTTTTCACTGTGAGATGAGCCTATTCTGTTGATCAATGTGTGTGTGTGGGGGGGGGGGGGGGGAAGCCAAATTAAATCCACTGTGATTCAATGTTGTAAGACAATAAAACATGAAAACCTCCGGGGGGTGAATAGCTTTTATAGGCACTGTAAAAGCAAAGACACGATGCTGAGTCTGCATTAGGCATTGGTCCCACACTACTTGGAGCATTGTGAGCAGCTATGGGTCCCTTATCTAAGAAAAGATGTGCTGGCTTTGGAGAGGGTCCAGAGGAGGTACACAAGAATGATTCAGGAATGAAAGGGTTAACATATGATGAGTATTTGATGTCTCTGGGCCAGTACTTGCTGGTGTTTAGAAGTATGATTCAGGGTCTCATTGAAACCAGTCGAATATTGAAAGGCCTGGATAGAGTGGATATGGGGAGGATTTGTCTTATACTGCGTGAGTCTACGACCAGAGGGCACAGCCTCAGAATAGTTGGACATCCATTTACAACAGAGAGGAGCAGGAATTTCTTTGGTGAGATACTGCAGTGAATCTGTGGAATTCATTGCCACAGAGTACTGTGGAGGCCAAATCATTGAGTGTATTTAAAGCTGAGGTTGATAGTTCTTGATTAGTCTGGACCTCAAAGGTTACCAGAAGAAGACAGGAGAATGGGGTTGACTGGGACAATAAATCAACTAGGATGTAATGGTTGATGGGCTGAATGGCTTAATTTTGCTCCTATGTCTTGTAATCTTATAGAATAAGGGGAGAGAGAAGGATTTGCTTGAAACCAAATCTACTGCACTGCTCAAGGGTAACTGCTTAAGGGATTACAGAAACCATACACCTGATTTTTAGAAAAAACCAGAGTAAAAGTAATATGAATTATTGATTATGATGCTTAACTAGACTTTTTAAATTTATTTTTGTGGGAAGTAGAGTAAATACTATTTCTAAGTTGTATGATAATTCTGTTATGAGTTTTGATTGAATTGTGAGACCAAAGACATAGAGGAGGGAAATTAATCTTTGCTTTGGCCTAAAATTATTTTGGAAAGGAAAATTTCGAAAGAGAAATCCTGAACCTTGCAGGTTGTAACTACTTTTAACAAGATCTCATCAAAAGCATTTAATTATAAACATTCCACCTGAAAGGAAATTCCAAAATTGCTGTAAATGGCTGGAATTAATTAATGTGTCTGATTTTGTGACTGGCTCCAAAAATACTCCTATTGAAATAACATCAGTTTATCCAGGTCATGCTCTCTTCTCACTGCTGCCATCAGGAAGAAGGTACAGGAGATTCTGGACTCACACCACCAGGTTCAGGAATAGCTCAACCTTCAGACTCTTGAGCCAGTCTCACCCCATCACTGAGCTGATTGCACAACTCACTTTCAAGGACTCTTCAATTCACACTCAATATTTATTGCTTATTTGTATTTGCACAGTTTGTTGTACTTTGCACATTGGTTGTCTGTCTTGTTGGATGCGGTCTTTTATTGATTTTATTATGGTTCTTGGATTTACTGAGTATGCCTGCAAGAAAATGAATCTCAGGGTTACTTGTGATGACACGTATGTACTTTGACAATAAATTTATGTTGAACTTGGGTTTTCCAACATATTCCACACAAAAAGTTTTTCACATCAAATCACAACATTCCAGTTCACACAACAAACTAAGGTGAGGTCTAATTCTGGTGCTGAACAGTATATAAATTTGCAAATTAAAAATTGAATTGATCCTTCCATGGCCTGCTTTCTGATGAGTGAGGGAACATTTTCTGCTGTCTCCATTACATTTTTCCTTTCAGACAATCATGTTCCTTTTCCATGGCAGCTTGAGAACTCCAACTCATTCAGTATTCTGTCCTAACTGTTTTCAGGCAAAAATGGTTAAAATATGTTTATGCTCTTGTAACACTTACCCAACAGGCTGGTATATGTCTAGGGGAAAAGGAGATCCAGCCACACACCAACCCCACCTCCTGTACACGCAGGTGCTGTGAGAATCGCGTTTATGCCTCGCGCCCGCCCACAATATCAAACCCACAACAAATACCGTGATGAAATACACTTTAAAGAGTTTACTAAAATTAAAAGAGTATTAGGCAATACAATATATATATATGCAAGGGAAAAAAAACAAAAGGCGCCAACTTATCAAAGTTCAGTCAGTTTAGTGCACTCGTTGGAGCTCAACCATCGAACCATCCGACCCCTCGTCGCTTGCCTTCGACCTCCACGTCTTCGCACCTAGGACCCCCCGGTGGTCTTCCGAGCAGCGCAGCGCACATCCACCTTCCTCGGCGTCTTCCTCCCGACTCCCCACCAAAAGCCCGCGAAAACCCCTTCCCCACGTGCCCTGCCTCACAAGACAAAATAACATTCCCCATTGATTAACAAATGAATACAATTACCATATCAGCAAGTATAAAGCAAAACAACTGCGAAAGAAACACTTATCAGACAAAGAAGCATTCCTACTCTTAACAAACCAAAAAAAACCCATTTTGAGTAACATACACAGGACATTGTACACTCTCTATTTTCTAATTGGATACATTTTCCAACAACAAAACTACTTTTTCTAAGTCCAACAGGACTTAATATTCTCCAAACTACACACATATACCACCAAATGAAACAATGTTCTCTGGACCGAAGTGCACGTGACACGAAGTGGTATTACCACAAATAACAAATAATAAGGTGCACACACAATACAAATTAAAAAGTAACCAGTATAATGCTACTGGTGCTTCATAAGCAATAAGACTTGGCTGGTAACAGGCAGTTCAGTGGTCTCACAGCCTAAAGAAAGAAGCTGTTTCCTATCCTAACAGTTCTTGTCCTAATGCTGTGGTAGCTCCTGCTTAATGGTAGAGGTTAAAGAGATGGATGGGAGGGATCATTGATAATGCTAAGAATCCTGCGTATACAACTCTTCGAATGGGTGGAAGAGAGACCCCAATGATCCTCTCAACAATTCTTGCAATCCTTTGTAAGGACTTGCAGTCAGATGCCTTGCACACATTATCCAAATACTTGAAAAGGCATTTTTTTAAATATTTTCATCTTACAATGTATCCTACAATTTTATAAAGTGTTTTCAATCTGTTTTTGCTTCAAAATCAAACCTGACTGTTCTTCAATTAAAATAGAGGGAGCTCCTTTCCCACGTGCTTTCCTACCGTCTCAGCTACTCAAAATCAACCCATTTCTAACTGAAAGTCTCAGAGATGCCTCAGGTTTATTTACTTTACCAGAAGACCATATGACAAAGGAGCAGAAGTCGACCATTTGGCCCATCGAGTCTGCTCCGCCATTTCATCATGAGCTGATCCAATCTCCCCTTTAGTCCCATTCCCCCGCCTTCTCACCATAACCTTTGATGCCCTGACTACTCAGATACCTATCAATCTCTGCCTTAAAAACACCCAATGACCCGGCCTCCACTGCTGCCTGTGGCAACAAATTCCACAAATTCACCACCCTCGGGCTATGAGGTTTCTATGAGGTCCCCCTCATTCTTCTAAACTGCAAGGAGTACAGTCCCAAGAGTGGTCAAACATTCCTCATATGCTAACCTTCTCATTCCCGGAATCATCTAGTGAATCTTCTCTGAACCCTCTCCAATGTCAGCACATCCTTTCTTAAACAAGGAGCCCAAAACTGCACAGTATTCCAAGTGAGGTCTTACCAGTGCCTCAGAGAGCCTCAACATCACATCCCTGCTCCTACACTTTATTCCTCTAGAAATGAATGCCAACACTGCATTCGCCTTCTTCACCACCGACTCAACCTGGAGGTTAACCTTAAGGGTATCCTGCACGAGGGCTCCCAAGTCCCATTGCATCTCAGAACTTTGAATTCTCTCCCCATTTAAATAATAGTCTGCCTGTTTATTTCTTCTACCAAAGTGCATGACCATACACTTTCTGACATTGTAATTCATTTGCCAACTCTTTGCCCATTCCCCCAATCTATCCAAGTCTCTCTGCAGACTCTCTGTTTTCTCAGCACTACCGGCCCCTCCACCTATCTTTGTATCATCAGCAAACTTAGCCACAAAGCCATCTATCCTATAATCCAAATCGTTGATATACAATGTAAAAAGAAGCGGCTCTAACACGGACCCCTGCGGAACATCACTGGTAACCGGCGGGATCCCTTTATTCCCACTCTCTGTTTCCTGCCAATCAACCAACGCTCTATCCACGTATATAACTTTCCTGTAATTCCATGGGCTCTTATCTTGTTTAGCAGCATCATGTGCAGCACTTTGTCAAAGGCCTTCTGAAAATCCAAATACACAACATCCACTACATCTCCCTTGTCTAGCCTACTTGTAATTTCCTCAAAAAATTGCACTAGGTTTGTCAGGCAGGATTTTCCTTTAAGGAAACCATGCTGAGTTCTGTCTATCTTGTCATATGCCTCCAGGTACTCCGTAACCTCATCCTTGACAATCAACTCCAACAACTTCCCAACCACCGATGTCAAGCTAACAGGTCTATAATTTCCTTTTTGCTTCCTTGCCCCCTTCTTAAATAGCTGAGTGACATTTGCAATCTTCCAGTCCTCTGGAACCAGGCCAGAATCTAACGACTTTTGAACGATCATTGCTAATACCTCCACAATCTCCACTGCTACTTCCTTCAGATCACGAGGGTGCATTCCATCTGGTCCAGGAGATTTATCTACCCTTGGACTATTCAGCTTCCTGAGTACTTTCTCTGTCGTAATTGTGACTGCACATATTTCTCTTCCCTGACACCCTTGAATGTCTGGTATATTGCTGAAGTCTTCCTCAGTGAAGACTGATGCAAAATACTCCACCATCTCCTCATCTCCCATTACAATTTCTCCAGCATCATTTTCTATCGGTCCTATATCTACTCTCACCTGTCTTTTACTCTTTATATACTTGAAAAAGCTTTTAGTATCCTCTTTGATATTATTTGCTAGCTTCCTTTCATAGTTCATCTTTTCCCTCTTAATGACCTTCTTAGTTTCCTTTTGTAAGCTTTTAAAAACTTCCCAATCCTCTGTCTTCCCACTAATTTTTGCTTCCTTGTATGCCCTCTGCTTTGCTTTTACTTTGGCTTTGACTTCTCCTGTGCCACGGTTGCATCCTTATTCCATTCGAAAATTTCTTTTTCTTTGGAATATATCTGTCTTGCACCTTCCTCACTTCTCGCATAAACTCCAGCCACTGCTGCTCTGCCATCCTTCCCGCTGGTGTCCTTTTCCAGTCAACCTTGGCCAGTTCCTCTCTTATGCCATTGTAATTTCCTTTGCTCCACTGAAATACCAACACATTGGATTTCAGCTTCTCTTTCTCAAATTTCACAGTGAACTCAATCATGTTGTGATCATTGCCTCCTAAGGGTTCCTTCACTTCCATCTCTCTAATTATCTCTGGTTCATTACACAATACCCAATCCAGTACAGCCGATCCCCTAGTGGGCTCAACAACAAGCTGTTCGAAAAAGCCATCTCGTAGACATTCTACAAATTCTCTCTCTTGAGATCCAGTGCCAACCTGATTTTCCCAATCCACTCGCATGTTAAAATCCCCTACAATTATCATAACACTGCCCTTCTGGCAAGCCTTTTCTATTTCCTGTTGTAATTTGTAGTCCACATCACTGCAGCTGTTTGGAGGTTTCTCTGTCTTCTGTTGCTGCGTGCTTCTACCACTTTCCATACTTTTTTGGATCTTATTCTTCTCTATAACAGGAAAACAACTCTCTCTCACTGGATTTTTGCTCCACCTGTGACATGACCCTGCTTCAATTTCTTAACCTGCTCCTTCTGCCCCCAATCCTAGGTTGGAATTTTAAACTCCACAGACTCCCTATTTGGAACATAGTGCAGCACAGGCCCTTCGGCCCACAATGTTGTGCCAATCCAACTAAAATAATAAGCAAATGGCTAACTAATCTTTTCTGACTACACAATGACCATATCCCTCCAGTTTCCTCGCCTATGTAAGCGTCGTTTATAAGTCCCTGATGTTTCTGCCTCTATCACCACCCCAGGCACCCACCACTCCATGTTTAAAAAAACACAAACACACTTGCTCCTCACATCTCCTTTGAAATTACCCCCTCTTCCCTTCAATGCATGCCCTCTGGTATTAGACATTTCAAACCTGGGAAACAGATACTCCCTGTCCACTCTATTGATGCCTCTCATAGTCCTATAAACCTCCATAATTATTGACTCTCCTATTACTATCACTCTGCCTGACCCTACCCTTCCCTGTTGAGCCTCAGAGTCAGCCAGCCGGAAATGCTCATCAGCTGAGACAGAATCAATGAAGAGAGAAACAGGGCAACACACAGAAAATGCTGGAGGAACTCAGCAGACCGGCCGGCATCTACAGAAAAGAGTACACTGTCGACGTTTCAGGGCAAAACCAATCCTGATGAAGGGTCACGGCCCAAAACATCAACTGTTTACTTTTTTCCCATAGATGCTGCCTGGCCTTCTTGAGTACTTCCAGCATTTTGTGTGTGTTGCTTGGATTTCTAGCATCTACTGATTTTCTCTTGTTTGTGAAGAGAGAAATGGAAGTCATGTTGCAAGACTTGACTGATAAGTTTTTTTAATATACCAGCTTCCCAAAGTCAGCATTTTTTTAAAACTGCGTAACTCTTGCACCCTGCTACAAGATCTCTACCTGAAGAAATCATTTCCCTCTTTCACTGGATTGTTCCAGAGGGCCGTTGCATTGGTTTTCCCATCCAATCTCTGTTCTTTTCAGCCCTGTGCTACTTAGCTACAGTCCCTGCTACAACTCCTTGCCACAGTCTCCAACACCACACCTTCCACACAGTCCCAAGTCTCATTAAACCTCATCTCATGGATCTAGCACAGCTGTGACTCATCTCCCATGCTTCCCCCCCCCCCCCCCCTAGGGAAACAGGAGTCTAAACCTAGACAGCACAGTTTTAAGGTTAGATGAAATAAGATTAAAAAAGATATGAGGTGTAAGTTTTTTACACAGAGGGTGAAGGACATGCCAGAGGAGATGTTAGAGGCACATGCAATTACAATGTTTAAATGGCTTTGGTCAGGTATTTGATATGGGCCTAATGCGATTAGCTATCTCAGTTGGCATGGGATAAAGGACCTACTCCTGTGCTTTTCAGCTTTATCTCAATGTGCTGAGATGTGAAATTTTGTCTGTTATGTCCTCAAACACCTTTGAATATTTTAAAGTTACATGCACATCGATGAAAGCTCTTGTACTTGGAGCAGGCAAGGTTTAGAGAAGATTTAATTATGTAGGATTTCAATGGGATGAATCAGGAAAAAAATACTTACTCTAAGTTTGGAGTCAATCACAAAGGTTTAACATTTTCATCATTTGATGTTAAAAGAAATCTTTTTACTTTATTACTGAACCATGAAATGGTTTGCTATGTGGAGTTAAGTCAAAGATAATTATATCTATTAAGGGAAAGATCGATAAGTATTTGAAGCAATAGAATTTGAGGGAGAACATGGAGCTGTGGGAGTGTTTCTGTGCCAGTCCAGGAAAAAGCTTAAGAACAGACAGATGGGTAGTCTTTCTCTGTTGTAAATGATGACTCTTTTGGAAAGGATTGCATTCATTGAGCTAACTAACAGCAAATCCAAGTTTGTGGAGATATATTTATAATATCATGGATGACTGACAAACTATATAAGTGGTGGGGCAAAACACAATTAATTGTAAAAAAAAATACATGTCCAATCTTAAAAGATCATAAAATATTTTGATTAGAAGTCAAGTACTATATAACATACTAGTCATGCAATTTGGTACAGCACAGCATGAGTCCATAAGTTTGGACTTCTTACCTCAGTTGAGAGGTTTTGAAAATATTTCAGCATAGTACAGATACCTACTATATTCATTAGGGTCAGCAGGTAGTTCTGAACGTGTTCTTTTCCGTGGAACCGCACCACGGAGTCGTCCACTCCCAGAAGCACTTCAATGTTGTAATCATTTTCTTTTGCATGTCTCCGTTGCCTCAAATTTTCATCCAGTCGCTTGCCAATCTTGTGATACATATGATCCAGATTACCAAGCCCATCAAACTTCGATTCTGTCAACAAACATGATCAGTGTTTAGCACAAACTGAAACTGAGTGAGTTCTTATACCATGTAACCATTTAATCAAATGTTTGCAGCTTTTTAAAAAATATTTTATTGAAATAATTTATAACATAATATATAATGCTATGAAACCTAGCAGAGAAAGATTCAATTTGGTCAGCAAACAACTAGGTGAAGGTTTTTTCAGCTACGATTCCATTCTACATTAGCATGATGCAGCGTGCCAAAATGTCTTCATAAACCCATGATAGTCACTGCCTGTAAGATCAAGAATGGTAATTGACTGTCAGAAGCCTTTCTAAGTTGCCACCACAGTGAAAATCTTAAAGCTCCCAGCTGAATAACATTTATGCTGAGGAATACCCCTGTCAGATGGCATGTAATGCTGGGCAGTAAAAGCTTTTCAGCACATCGTGAAAATGAGATTTTTAATATAAAGTGTCCCTTGCTAGATTAAATGCACTGCATAAATCTATGGGGAGTGTACTTCCTTATCACCATGTAGCAATAGTTACAAATGGTAATCTTGTTTACAGAGTTTTCATGGAATGTTCCAGGGGTATTCTGTTCATCAAAATGCAAACTGTTAAAGTTGCCTACATCCAAGAACCATGCAGTTCTATTAAACGTGGTGCAAATTCTGAGTCCTTGGAGTGTAATCTGGAAATTTCCTTGACAGATCTAGACAGACACATGAATAGGCAGGGGATTGAGGGACATGGATCATGTACAAGCAGATAAGGTTCAGTTCAACATAAATATTGTGGGTCAAAGGGCCTGTTCCTGTGCTATCTTGAACAAGAGAAAACGTGCAGATTCTAGAAATCTGAGCAACACACACAAAACCTGGAGGAACTCAGCAGGCCAGGCAGCATCTATAAGAAAAAGTACAGTCGACGTTTTGGGCCGAAACCCTTCTCCAGTCCTGCCAAAGGGTTTCAGCCCAAAATGTTGACTACACGTTTTCCATAGATGCTGCCTGGCCTGCTGAGTTCCTCCTGCATTTTGTGTGTGTTGCTCTGTGCTATCTTGCCCTATGTTCCAGGTAACCTTCTGATATAGGAGCTACAATGGCACTAGAGAACAAGCTCATCTGTTCTCATAATCTCTCCATTTAATGTCTCTTTCTTTCCTTTTCAAGGTGGATGGGGCTCTGTCAGTGCCCTTGACCTACAGCTGCACTCAAACTGCTTTTGTTTGTGGTGATGGGACCTGCTCAAAGGGCTCACTGACCAGCCATTTTTTCATTATACCAAGGGTGTGGCCTAGAAGACACAGCTTCCCTTTGGAGTTCTGAGGCTTTGTCGCCCTGTGAACAAGCCGATTCCTAACCATTGTCGCTGATGGAAGCATTGCAGGACAAAAGAGAATATCGGGATCAGCAGATCAGCTGTCATATGTCTTGGTTCATGTTTTTTGTTGCCTCTGTCTCTCTCATTTGTGGCCAATTCTCGAGTTGGAGAACTTGGGGAAAAAAGCAGTGCAGCAGATTTTAACACCGGAATCAGTAAGTTGTTTTGTTTATGTCCCCTATCACTGAGTGTCACCTCCCTGAGAGAGAGAGCACCAGTGGCATGTTGAATTGTCGGCTGAACAATTAGTTTTTGTTGTACTGCAGATTATGGTCTTTGCTACTGTTTGTTTGGTGGGTGGAGGGTGCTGATGCTTTTTGCTGTAATAATTGGGGGAGGGACGAGGGTTGATGCTGAGGGGGTCTTTGGGGTTCTAACATTTTTACTGTCTTTGGGGAACTCTTCTGTTTCATAGACATTTGTAAGGAGTAAGAATTTCAGGTTGTATATTGTATACCGTCTGATATTAAATGGAACCACTGAAATATTCTGTCTCCACTTTTACATATTTCTCCCAAACATCTGGGCACGTTTTATTGCCAACTTTTTGTTTTACACCTAAAAACACCTCACAATATGTTTGCTGGTGATTCATCTGAACGGCAAACACATTTTACTCTTCATGTTGCTTTTCTGGGATTAGTCGATCCCTCGATCTTTAGTCTCAGCACTCATTGATTTTAATTCAATAATGCTTGTGGCTATCTGATTGAGCTTTGCTCTCCTTTGAAGCAGTGTAATATTCCACATGAAGCATCTTGGCACAACATAGTTTTACTACAAAAAGTTTAAAAAAACACAGCCGCCACCTTTGTTTTCTCTCCATTTACTAAGAGATTGTCATTAAAAACTGATCCTGTTCATGTGTATTAATTTGTGTAGATATTCAGTGTCAGAACTCAGCACCTTCAAATTTCCTATACTTCTGTTCACCAAATACTGTACCCCAGTTTACTGGTATGAACATTCTACTCTCTGATCTGCCTGATTTTACTGGATTCCAATTCCATAATCATTTACATAACACAATGCACATTTACTGCTGTGTTCTTGCTGCATACAACTTGTTTTCCATAAGACATAGGAAGGGAATTGGGCCATTTGGCCCATTGAGTCTGCTCCACCATTCCATCATGGCTGATTTATTATCTCTTTCAACCCATATTTTCCTGCCTTCTTCCCATAACCTTTGACACACTACTTAATCAACAGCCTATTACTTTCACTTTAAATATTTCCAAATGACTTGGCCTTCACAGTTGTCTGTAGCAATTAATTCCAAAGATTCACCACCCTCTGGCTAAAGAAACTTCTTCTCATCATTGCTCTAAAGGGATGGCCTTCTATTTTGAAGTTGTGCCCTCTGGTCCTAGACTCCCCAACTATAGAAAACATCCTCTCCATGTCCACTCTATCTAGGCCATTAAATTTTCAATAGGTTTCAATGCCATTCCCCCTTCATTCTTCTAAACTCCAGCGAGTACAGACCCAGAGCCATCAAACACTCCTCAGATGTTAACCCTTTCATTCCCAAGAACATTTTTGTGAACTTACTCTGGGCCCTCTCCATTGTCAGCACATCTGACAAGGGACCCACAACTGTTCAAAACACTCCATGTGTGGTCTGACCAATGCCACACACAGCCTTAGCATTACATCCTTGCTTTTATATTCTAGTCTTCTAATTTGCCTTCCTTCACGCCACCTCAGGTCAACCTGTAAGTTAACCTTTAGGGAATCCTGCACATGGATTCCCCCGTCTCTTGGCACCTATGATATCCTAATTTGATCCCCATTTAGAAAAGTCTAAGCCTTATTCCTTCCACCAAAGTGTATGACCACATATTTCCCTACTCTATATTCTATCTACCACTTCTTTGACCATACTCTAAGTGTTTCTGCAGTCTCCCTGCTTTCTGACACTGCCTGTCCCACTATTTATCTTTGTGTCATCCACAAACTTGGCCACAAAACCAACAATTCTGTCATCCAAATCATTGACATTAACATGAAAAGAGCGGCTTCTGAAGAACACCACTAGTAACAAGCAGCCAACCACTCTTTGCCTCCTGCCAATCAGCCAATCTTCTATCCATGCGAGTACCTTTCTTATAATACCATGGGTTCTAATGTTCTTCAGCAGCCTCATGCGCAGGATCTTGTCAAACACCTCCTGAATATCCAAGTTAAAACACATCTAGCGACTCTCCTCTTTCTATATTGCCTGTTATTTCCACAAAGAAATGGAACAGATTTGTCAGACAAGGTTTCCTCCTTTAGGAAACCGTGCTGACTTTGGCCTCAAGTACCCTGACACCTCATCCTGAAAACAATGCACTCCAACATCTTCCCAACCACTGAAGTCATGCCATCTGGCCTATAATTTCCTCCACTCTTAACGAGTGCAGTGACATTCGCAATCATCTCTGCTAGTGTCCCCTTCCAATCAAGTTTGGCCAGCTCTCCCTTCATGCCTCTATAGTCCACCGTAGTATGGAAACATCTGACCTTACCTTCTCCCTCTCTTTTTTTTTAAACTTTTTTTTATTGTTTTCAAATAGTTACAGAATAAATGTGTATGAAAAAAAAATGTGTTACCCAGCCCCCCTCCCCTTAACCCCTCCCCCCCAACATCCCTATTAAAAAAATAAGAAAGAAAAAAAAAAGGAATGCCTGGATATTGGAAGATCCCCACATGCTCCATGGAGTATGTAATAACTTTAGTATATAAGTCTTTAGTTTTTTTATTATATTACTCCAATCTATAATAATACCTAATCCTTCAACTTTTGTGGTATCATGGGAAATCTTTATAAAAATCTCCATGTTGCTATGTGTGTCCCCACCAATCATCCAGGCAAAAAGATAGAAGAAAATTAAAATATAAAGAAAAAAACAAAATACCCCCCTACTAATGTTGTGGGAAAAAAAACCACAACATTACCCCCCTCTGCTGTATGGGTCATGGCAACCGCCATGATTACACACGTGAATCCCGCAGTAACCGATCCAAAGCTCCCCAGCCCCCCCGCAACCTAAAAAAGTATATGTATAAGAAGAGAAAAAAAAATACTACTCATTTAGTATTTCTAAAATTTTGCTTTTCTCTTCTATAATATCCATAAATGTCCATCACTTCGGTTTGTTGGGTCTATCTTCATCTTTAATCCATTACGTTTGGAAGCCTCTATGTGTAATTAGCGAATAGATGGAAGTTCTTGTACAAACTCCTCCGCTTTTCGATAATCTGAAAAAAAATTTCCCTCCTCCAAAAAAATTATCAGTGTTGCTGGATGACGCATTGTAAATTTATAACTCTTTCCCCATAAGGCTTTTTTCGCTGGGTTAAATTCCTTCTTTCTCTTCAACAGGTTGTAACTTATATCAGGATAAAAAAGAACTGGTTTCCCTGCTATCATCAGTGGCCCGTTTCTATTTTTGGCATTTTGGGCAGCGGCCTTCAGGTTCTTTTCTTTGTCTTGGTATCGTAAGCATTTTATCAAAATTGATTGTGGGTTTTGATCAGCTCGAGGTCTTGACCTTAAGGATCTATGAGCCCTTTCGATCTCAATTGGAGTTTCTCTTTCCATTTCCAATTTTTCAGGGATCCATTTTTGAAAAAAATTTATTGGATCTTCTCCTTCTATATCTTCTTTAAGTCCAACAATTTTAATATTATTTCGTCTACTGAAATTTTCAAGCTTATCAATTTTTTCCATAAATTGTTTTCTTTCTGATGTCCAAGCAGTATTTTCCTTTTCCATTTTGTCCATTCTTTCAACCATGTCCTCCGTTGTAGTTTCCAAGTCTGTAATTCTTTTTTCCATTTTTTCCTGTCTCTTTGTCATTTTATCAAGCATAATCTCCATATTGGTCATTTTTTTTTCGAGTATTTTTTGATTATTTTTAATTACTTTTAATGTGTCTAATTTACGCATTATTTGCCTCAAAGTCTTTTCTATATTTCTAGAAGGACTCTTAGTTCCCTCTTCATCTGATCTTTCCGGGAGATCTGACTCTTCCTCCGATTCGCTATCACTTTCAGTTGCAGTGGTAGCTGGGCTTTATAGTTTTTGTTGCTCCCGTTTGCGCATGGTCCATCCTTCGCGTTTGCGCAGTTCACGATGGCCTTTTCCTTTAGGAACGGCCAATGTTGCCGCAGTCTCCTGTTCCGTATCGCCGGTGGTATAATGTACCTGAGACCGCGGTTCCTCGGTAGACATGGGTCTTGTTCTCGTTCCAACTTGCGTAGTCTTCCCGGTATTAGTTTTCTTCATCTTCCTTCCTTGAGGCATAGCTTGACACAGTCCGGAGTAGTTTATAAGTAACTTTTAGAAAGTATTGACTAACTTTTCTTCATTTAGACATTAATTTATTAACTTTTTACGGGAGAGCTGGGTTCCAGCGTCTCGATCCTACGTCATCACGTGACGTCCCCACCTTCTCCCTCTCTAATTGCAGGGTGAATTCTACCACTGCCTCCTCAAAGTTGCTTTACATTAAGCTCCCTAATCATATCTGGTTCATTACTCAACACGCAATTCAGAATTGTCTTTTCCCTTGTGCGCTCAACCACAAGTCGCCCTAGAAAGCCATCTTATTGACATTCTGCAAATTCTTTCTCTTGGAATCCAGCACCAATTTCATTTTTCCAATCTACCTGTGTATTGAATCCCCATGATTATTGTAATATTTCCCTTTTTACAAGCCTTTTTAATCTCCCATTGTAATTTGTACCCCGCAGCTTGTTGACTACTCGGAGGCCGGTGTATAATTCCATAAGGACTTTTTCCCCTTGCAATTTCACAAGGATTCTACAACTTCTAATCCTCTTTCTAAGGAATTGATTTTATTTTTTTACCAACAGAGCCACCCCAGCCCCTCTACCTACATGAATGCGCTTTCGATAGATTGCATATGCTTGGATGCTAAACTCCAGACAATGATCTCACAATGATTTCAGTGATGCCTACAATGTCACATGTGCCAATTTCTAACTGTGCTACAAGATCCTCTAGCAAACACGAGGAAATCTGCAGATGCTGGAAATTCAAACAACACACACAAAATGCTGGTGGAACACAGCAGGCCAGGCAGCATCTATAAGGAGAAGCACTGTCGATGTTTCAGGCCGAGACCCTTTGTCATGACTAACTGAAAGCAAAGATAGTAAGAGATTTGAAAGTAGAGGGGGGAGGGGGAAATGAGAAATGATAGGAGAAGACCGGAGGGGGTGGGATGAAGCCAAGAGCTGGACAGGTGATTGGCGAAAGTGATACAGAGGAGCAGGGAAAGGATCATGGGACAGGAGGCCTCGGGAGAAAGAAAGGGGGAGGGGAGCACCAGAGGGAGATGGAGAACAGGTAAACAACTAAATATGTCAGGGATGGGGTAAGAAGGGGAGGAGGGGCATTAACGGAAATTAGAGAAGTCAATGTTCATGCCATCAGGTTGGAGGCTACCCAGCTGGTATATAAGGTGTTGTTCCTCCAACCTGAGTGTGGCTTCATCTTGACAGTAGAGGAGGCCATGGATAGACATATCAGAATGGGAATGGGACGTGGAATTAAAATGTGTGGCCACTGGGAGATCCTGCTTTCTCTGGCAGACCGAGTGTAGGTGTTCAGTGAAACGGTCTCCCAGTCTGCGTTGGGTCTCACCAATATATAAAAGGCCACACCGGGAGCACCGGACGCAGTATACCACACCAGTCGACTCACCGGTGAAGTGTCGCCTCACCTGGAAGGACTGTCTGGGGCCCTGAATGGTGGTGAGGGAGGAAGTGTAAGGGCAGGTGTAGCATTTGTTCCACTTGCAAGGATAAGTGCCAGGAGGGAGATCAGCCTGTACATTAACTTTTAGCAAAACCTGCCCAAGTCTCCAAGTCCCTTTGCACCTCAGTGTTTTGAATTTTCTCTCCATTTAGGAAATTGTCAACCCTTTCATTTATTCTACTAAAGTGCATGACCATACACTTCTCAACACAGCATTCCACCTGTCATTCTCTGCCATTCTCCTAATCTGTCCAAGTCCTTCTGTAGCCTCTCTATTGCCTCAAAACTAACTTGCCCTCCACCTATCTACATATCGTTTGCAAACTTTGCAACAAAGCGAGAGGGCATACAGAAGCAACTAGTGGAGTGGTGTTGCAGCAACAACCTGGCACTCAACATCATTAAGACGAAAGTGTTGATTGTAGACTTCCGGAACGGTAAATCGAAGGAACACATACCAATCATCATAGAGGGATCAGAAGTGGAGAGAGTGGGCAGATTTAAGTTCCTGAATGTCAGGATCTGAGGATCTAACCTGGTCCCAACATATCAATGTAGTTATAAAGAACGCAAGACAGCGGCTATACTTCATTAGGACTTTGAAGAGATTTGGCACGTCAACAAATACACTCAAAGACTTCTATAGATGCACCATGGAGAACATTCTGACAGGCTGCATTACTGTCTGAATGTGGTGTGGTGGGGGGGGGGGGGCAACTGCACAGGACCAAAAGAAGCTGCAGAGGCTGTAAATTTAGTCAGCGCTTCTTGTGTACTAGCCTACAAAGTACCCAGGATACCTTCAATGAGCGATGTCTCAGAAACGCAGCGTCCATTATTAAGGACCTCCAGCACCCTGGACATGCCCTTTTCTCACTGTCACCATCAGGTAGGAGGTACAGAAGCCTGAAGGCACACACTCAGTGATTCAGGAACAGCTTCTTCCCCTCTGCCATCCAATTCCTAAATGGACATTGAACCCTTGAACACTACCTCACTTTTAAAATGAATATATTATTTGCTTTTTTCACGATTTTTAATCTATTCAATATATGTATACTGTAATTGATTAACTATTATTATTTTCTTCTATATTCTGTATTGCATTGAGCTGCTGCTGCTAAGTTAACAAATTTCAGGTCACATGCCGGTGATAATAAACCTGATTCTGATTCTGAATTCCATCATCTAAATCACTGACATTTAACGTAACAGGAATCATTCCCAGCACGGGCCCCTGTGGAACATCACTAGTCACTGACAGCCAACTAGAAAAGGCTCCCTTTATTCGCATTCATTGTCTCCTGCCAATCAGCCACTGCTTTATCCATGCTAAAATCTTTCCTGTAATACCATGGGCTCATAGTTTGTTAGCAGCCTCATGTGTGGCACCTTGTCAAAAGGATTCTGAAAATCCAAGTACACAACATCAACTGATTCTCCTTTGTCCATCCTCCTTTTTTATTTCTTCATAGAATTCTAACAGATTTGTCAGGCAAGATTTGCCCATGCTGACTATGGCTTATTTTATCATGTACCTCCAAATACCCTGAGACCTTACCCTTATTAATTGATTCCAACATGTTCCCAACCATTGGGGTCAGACTAACTGGCTTATAGCTTCACACATAAAATTCTGGAGGAACTCAGCAGGCCAGACAGCAACTATATTTGACGTTTCAGGCCAAGACCCTTCATCACATTAAGTCCCAATGAAGGGCCTTGTCCCAAAATATCCACTATACTCTTTTCCATAGATGCTGCCTAGCCTGCTGAGTTCCTCCAGCATTTAGTGTGTGTTGCTTGAATTTCCAGCATCTGCAGATTTTCTCTAGCCTATTGTTTCCTTTCTTCTGCCTCTCTCCCTTCTTGGAGTGGAGTGACATTTGCAATTTGCTAGTTAGTCATCCAGAACCATTCCAGAATCTAGTGATTCTTCAAAGATCATTACTAATGCCCCATGAGCTCTTCAGTCACCTCTTTCAGAACCATGGGGTGTAGACAATCTGGTCCAGGTGACTTATCTACCTTCAGACCTTTCAGTTTCCCAAGAACCTTCTCTCTAGTTATGGTAACATGACACACTTCATGACTCCTGACACCTGGAATTCCCACCATACTACTAGCGTCTTCCAGAGTAAAGACAAATGCAAAATACTTATTCAGTTTATCCACTATAGCAATGTTCCCCATTACTACTGCTCCAGTATCGTTTTCCAGTGGTCCGATATCCACTCCCACCTCACTTTTATACTTTATCTATGTAACCCCCAGGGTCGCCTCAGGCTCGCTCAGCTCGTTCTCGTCTAGGGGGAGCAGCCTTCGGCCCCGCCAAACTGGGTAATCAGCTGGTGTGGATGCTGTGTGATGTCCCCACCTCAACAAAGAACAGACAGGACACCATATGCGATTAAATTACAATTTATAAAGATTACTATAACTAAGTGATTAATAATGATACAGTATATATGAAGGAAAATAAAATAAAGAAAAGGCGCCAAACTTATCTAAGTCCAAACCACTTAGTGCACAACCGTTGGAGCTCAATTACTGAAGTCTTCTGGCCACCATTCGATTCCCTCCGAACTCCTCGACTCGCAGCTCAGGACCACCCGAAGTGGTCAACCATGTATCTTCGTCTCCTCTCCTTGGGGAACCTCCTGGCCTCGGACCCCCGCTTGGGGTCCGTTCCTCGCCCAGCTTACAGCATCGTGTCCTCTCTCTCTCACCCCCCTCGCGCCTATCTTCCCAAAAGCCCGCCAACAATAGCTTACAGACTCAGAAGAAAGAACATTAATCCCAATTGGTTTACAAAGGAATACAATTCTCGTTATCAGTAAATTTTAACCCAAACAAGCTTCCAGCACTCTCTCGCAACAAAGAAGCATTCCTACTTTTAACAAAACAAAGCAGCCATTTTGATTAACATACGCAGTAACAAAGAAAAATAAGAAACCCCCCCTTTACATCTATCTGAAGAAACTTTTGGTATCCTGTTTAATATTATTGGCTATTTTACTTTTGTATTCCATCTTTACCTTCTTAATGACTTTATTAGTTGCCATCTGTTGGTTTTTAAAAGCTTCCCAAACCTCTAACTTCCTACTATTTTTTGCTCTATTATATGCCTCTCTTTGGCTTTTACATTGGCATGAAGTTTGTGAAACCAAATAAAACACAATAGACTCATAGAAAATGTTTGAAAAAGTGGAGATGAAAACAGGTAACACACACAAAGTGCTGGTGGAACACAGCAGGCCAGGCAGCATCTATAAGGAGAAGCACTGTCGACGTTTCGGGCCGAGACCCTTATAAAAATAGGTGTTCTGTGAGATACAAAGGTTTCTATCCCACCAAAGCTATGTTTACAATGTGTACTGATTCCTGAACAACAGTAATTTCTACACCAGTCTGCTGTTTATTGATTACAACTCCGCATTTACAAATCATCCCCTCATCGCTGATCAATAAGCTCCAAAACCTAAGCTTCTGTATCTCCCTTTGCAATTCAATTCTTGTCTGACCACCATCTGTTGAGAGAATGGATTGGTAACAGCATCTCATCGCTGACAAGCAACACCTGAAGGATGTGTGCTCTATTCTCTCTACACTCATGACTGTGAGCTCAAGGTGGTGACAAAGAGGCATCTATG
Organism: Hemitrygon akajei; assembly: GCF_048418815.1. Taxonomy (NCBI): domain Eukaryota; kingdom Metazoa; phylum Chordata; class Chondrichthyes; order Myliobatiformes; family Dasyatidae; genus Hemitrygon; species Hemitrygon akajei. Next base: position 71,175,087 of record NC_133125.1, read on the forward strand.
AGTCAAATAGGCTGGTCAATTGGTGTCAAAGCAGCAATCTTGCTATCAATGTCAGCAAGAGCAAGGATATGACTGCCATGATGAGGCCAAACTCAGGTTGGAGGAGCAACACCTCATATACCGTCTGGGTAGTCTCCAGCCCCTTGGCATGAACATCGAATTCTCCAACTTTTGGTAATTCCTTCTCTCTCCCTTCCCCCATCCCACTTTCACTCTGCCTCCTCTTCTAGCTGCCTATCACCTCTCTCATGATTCTGCCTTCTTCTACTACCCATTGTGCTTTCCCCTTAGATTCCTTCTTCACCTCTCCTGCCTATCCCCTCCCCCACCCCTTGATCTTTCCTCTGATTTGTTTTTCACCTGGCACCTTCCACCCTCCCCTCCCACCTTCTTTACAGGGCCCCTGCCCCTCCTTCTTCAGTCCTGACGAAGGGTCTCAGCCCGAAACGTTGACTGCTCATTTCAACAGATGCTGCCCGACCTGCTGAGTTCATCCAGCTTGTTTGTACATGTTGATATGACTGTGGACTTCACAAGCGGTAGGCTGGGAGAACACATGCAATCCTCACTGAGGGATCAATGGTGGAGGGTGAGCGTTTCAAGCTCCAGGGCATCAACATCTCAGACGATCTGTCCTAGGTCCACTATATTAACAAGAACATGACGAGGCATGCCAGTGGCTATACTTCATTAGGAGTTTGGGATGTCACAAAAACTATAACAACTTACTACAGTACAACACATTCAGACTGTTTGCATCACTAACACGAGAAAGTCTGTAGGTGCTGGAAATGCAAGTGACACACACAAAATGCGGGAGGAACTCAGCAGGCCAGGCAGCATCTGTGGAAAAGCCGATGTTTCGGGCTAAGACCCTTCAGCAGGTCCTGATGAACAGTCTTGGCCCAAAACTGTTTACTCTGTTCAAGACCTTCTGCAGATTCCCTGCTTTCTCAAAACTGACTACACCTCCACTTCTCTTTATATCCACAAACATAGTCACAAATTCATCAATTCCATCATCCAGATCATTAACAAAAGTAACAGACCCACCATCAATTACTGGGGAACACAGAGCCCCTCTCTATTTTAACTTATTGTCTTCTACCACTAGTCATTGTCAGCCAAACGTAAAGCCCCCCTCTATTTTAACTCTTTGTCTTCTGCCACTAGTCACTGGCAGCCAAATAGAGTCCCCCTTTCTTCCCACTCTTTGACTTCTGCCAGCTGGCCACTCTATAGAAGAAAGGGAAGGAGAGGTGAAAGGCAAATGAGAAGAGGTAAGAGGCTAGAGTGGTGAATAGGAGGAGAGGGAAGAGGGAGGGAAAAATTTTCTTTACCAGAAGGAAAAATCAATATTCATGCCATCAAGTTAGAGGCTGCCCAGACAGAATATAAGGTGTTGTTCCTTGAACCTGTGGGTAGCCTCATCATGGCACAAGAGGAGGCCATGAACTGACATGTTGGAATGGGAATGGGAACCGAAATTAAAATGTTTGGCCACCTGGAAGATCTGGAGGTGCTCAACGAAGTGGTCCTCCAATTATTTCCTGTAATAACGTGGGGTCTTATCTGTGTCAAAGACAGTAAACAACAATCCAAGTAAACAATTTTCCTTTGTTTATCCTACCCATTGCTTACTTAAAGAATTCCTACAGATTTGTCAGGCAAGATCTCTCCTAAAGGAAACCATAGTGACTTCAGCCTATTTTATCATGTGATTCCAAATACCTCTAAACTTCATCCTTAATAATGGACTCTAAAACCTTACCAATTACTAAAGTCAAGCAGAGCAGTCTCAAAACTTCCTAGATAGATAGATAGATAGATAGATAGATAGATACTTTATTCATCCCCATGGGGAAATTCAACTTTTTTCCAATGTCCCATACACTTGTTGTAGCAAAACTAATTACATACAATACTTAACTCAGTAAAAAATATGATATGCATCTAAATCACTATCTCAAAAAGCATTAATAATAGCTTTTAAAAAGTTCTTAAGTCCTGGCGGTAGAATTGTAAAGCCTAATGGCATTGGGGAGTATTGACCTCTTCATCTTGTCTGAGGAGCACTGCATTGATAGTAATCTGTCGCTGAAACTGCTTCTCTGTCTCTGGATGGTGCTATGTAGAGGATGTTCAGAGTTATCCATAATTGACCGTAGCCTACTCAGCGCCCTTCGCTCAGCTACCGATGTTAAACTCTCCAGTACTTTGCCCACGACAGAGCCCGCCTTCCTTACCAGCTTATTAAGACGTGAGGCGTCCCTCTTCTTAATGCTTCCTCCCCAACACGCCACCACAAAGAAGAGGGCGCTCTCCACAACTGACCTATAGAACATCTTCAGCATCTCACTACAGGATAAGCTATAAAGACAGAATAGACAAGCTGGTACTGTTGTCCTTGGAGTGAGAGAAGGTAGTGTCGTAAAGAAAGCTTTTGGCACATTGGCCTTCATAAATCAAAGTACTGAGTACAGGAGATGGAGTGTTATGTTGAAATTGTGTAAGACATTGATGAGGCCTGATTTGGAGTATGGTGTGCGATTCTGGTCACTAACCTACAGGAAATAAGGTTGAAAGAGTACAGTGACAATCTACAAGGATGTCTGGAGGACCTGAGTTACCGGTATATGGAAAGTTTGAATTGGTTAGGACTTTATTGCTTGGAAGGTAGAAGATTGAGAGGAGATTGTTTTTAGATATATACAGAATAGGATACAGATAGGATAAATGCAAGCAGGCTTTTTCCTCTGAGGTTAGTTGGGACTACAACCAAAGGTGATGGATTAAGGGTGAAAGGTGAAAAGTTTAAATAGAACATGAGGGAAAACTTCTTCACTCAGAGGATGTTGAGAACATGCTGCCAGTATGAGTGGGGCATGCAAGTTTAACTTCAACATTTAAAAGAAGTTTGGATAGGTACAAGGATGGGAGTGGTATGGAGGGCTGTGGTCCGGGTGCAGGTCGATGGGAGTAGGCAATTTAAATAGTTTCAGCATGGACTAGGTGGGCCAAAAGGCCTGTTTCTGAGCTGTAGCTTCCTATGATTCTATAAGGGGTAATATTATCGAGGTTTATAAAGTCATGAAGGGCATAGATAGGGCAGATAGACAATCTTTTTCTCAGGTTAGTAGAATATAAAGTGGTTAAAAGGATTAAAAGTGTGAAGGAAAATATTTAATGATCTGAGCAGCAAGTTTTCTCTAGGCATGACGAGTAAGTGCTTTTATGACGTTCAAAATACATTTAGAGAGGTAAATGGATAGGACAGCAAATTATAAACACAAGTGATTCTGCAGATGCTGATAATCCAGAGCAAACACACAAAATGCAGGAGGAACTCAACAGATCAGACGGTACTTATGGAGGTGAATAAACTGTTAATGTTGACTGTTATTTTGCTCTATAGCTGCTGTCAGATTTACTGAGTTTCTCCAGTATTGTGTGTGTTGCAATGGATAGGACATATTTAGGAGATGGGCTAAGTGCAGGCAAATGCAAATTAGTACAGACAGACACCTTGGTTCACTTTGACAAGTCAGATTGGAGGGTGGGCTTCTGTGTTGTAAAACTATCCATATCTTTGAATCTATTAGTCAAGGATTTCAGGCGCATGTTCACACTCCAGTGTAATTGCAACTGCCTTCACCACCACTTCTGACAGCCTCTGCGGTGGGGCAGGGATGGTGATGAGTTCAGAGATGGAATCTGGTGATGACAGGTGGAAAAGGATAAGGAAAGTTAGCCAGATAGAGCTAGGTAGAGGGAGGAAGGTCAAAGGTTTAAGATCCAGATTCCAGTGTCAGTAATCTCTTGTATCCCATTGGTTCCAGACTCTCATCCCTTGAAGAAAGATTCTAACTATCATCTAATAGTTGGACTTCGGTGTTCAAGCCCATCATTCCCTAAAAATGGCAATATAGGGAGATTGGGTTGTTAAGAAGGCACGTGGCATGCTGGCCTTCAAAGTTCATGGCATAGGATATAAAAGATGGGACTTTATATTGCAGCTTTACAAACTACTGGTTAGACTACACTTGAAGTATGCATTTCTAGTTGCCACCCAATTGGAAGGATGCAATTGCACTGGAGAGAATGCAAAAGAGGTTTACCAGGGTGTTATCAGGAGGACTTTAGTTATGGGAGAGATTGAACAGGCATATTTTCCCTGGAGTGTAGGAGGCTGAGGGGTGACTGAATAGAGGTTTATAAGATTATAAAAGACATAGATAAGATAGATAATTAGAATCATTTTCCCATTATAGAGGTATCATAAACAAGAGTACATAATTTGAGGTGAGAAGAAGGAATTTTAAAGGGGTCCTAAGGTTAAACAGAGTGTGGTTGATATCAGGAACTTGCTGTTAGAGAAGGTGAAGGGGTCAGATACAATTATAATTACACATTACTTAAGGGGGTAAGGAAGAGAAGGATGCAGTTGATCCTGGATCTCTCAGTCTAGGTTTAAGGGCCCTTCAAGCAATCTCAGAAGGACTAGTGTAGTTGGCCATAAAGATTGGCATGAGGTAGTGAGCAGTAGGACTCTGTTGTTCAACTTTATGACTCTATGCCATTTCATTTCAGCACTGAACCATTTGCAAGATAGGATATGCATCCCAAGCAGGAAGAATTCAATGAATCATGTCCACCATTCTAACTCTCCCAACTTCCGCACTCAACAGATTGTCCTTTGTAGTTTCTGCCACCGTGAACAAGATTCCGCTGCTTTTCATGCCCTCCCTTCTCTCCCCTTTCAGCATTCCAAAGAGAGCAGTCCCTTCACAAATCGCTGTTCCAATCTTCCATGTCCACCAACTACTTACCTTATTGTGGCACTTTCTTGTACAACTGTGAGGCACATATGTCCTTTTACCTCATCCCTTCCCACCATCCAGGGACCCTAGCAATCCTAGGTGAAGCAACAATTCACTTGCAGTTCTTCCAATCTCATGCACTGTTCAGAATGTGTTCTCTTCTACACTGGAGAAAACAAATTAAGACATATGACCATTGTGCTGAGCCCAGCATTCAGTCCATGGGGGGGGGGGGGGACCCTGAGTACTGCCTTCCTCTTCAACTGTCCATCCATCTCCCGCTTTGAGTGCTTGTGCTCTCCTGTGTTGTTACAATGACTTGAATATAAGCTCAAGGAATGCCACATGTGTTCCAGCCTTCATAGCTCAATATCAATTCATCACTATCAGATTTTTGAAATTTGCATTGGAAATGGATAGTTCAGTGATGTATGTAGAACACAGAACAGTATAATGCATGAGAAGCCCTTCAGCTCATGATTTTATGTCAAACTAATTAACCTAATCCTTCTTCCCCACATATTGAGCATATCCCTCTCTTCTCAGGTGCATTTCAAGCCCTCATAACTCTGTGTAAAGAAGCTGTCCTACACTTACTGGATGCCTATCTATGCCTTGCATAATTTTAGAAACTTCTGTCAAATATCCCCTCAATCTCTGCCTCTGTAGAGAAAACAGCTCCAGGTAATCCAGCCTCCTCTCACAGGACACGTCTTCTAAACTAGGCAACATCCTGGTAAACCTCTTCTGAACCCTCTCCAAAACCTCCATATCATTCTCATGATGACATAACCAAATCTGACCGCAAAGCTCTATATGTGGCCTACCCAATGTTTGGTAAAGCTGTAACACAACTTCCTGACCCCTGAACTCAGTGCCTCAGCAAATAACGGTCAGCATGCCATATACCTTCTTTGCCACCATAGTCACTTGTAGTGAGTGTTGGCTTGTACCCAGAGATCATCAATGCTGTTAATAGTGCTGTCATTAACTGCGTCCTGTCCCTTTACATTTGATCACCCAAAGTGCAACCCCCCACACATGCCCACATTAAACTTCATACTACCACATCTCCACTCATACCTACAATGGGTTGAGATATTGCTTTGTCCTTGAGCAACCTCCTGTGCAATCCAGAGTGCCACCAACCTTTATGCTGTCTACAGACCTGACAGACATTGCTGTCTGAGTCACTTATACATCTGAGACACAACAGAACACACCCACAGCAATCTAGCTCACTTATTTTAGAGATGTAAGCCTCCGTTAGTCTCGATTATAATACCGGATATACCTGTTCCAACTAACTTAGTAAGAGAACTTCCAATTTTTTTCAATCCCGATCCATGATAACCCGCGCACATCCTCCTGTATACTTTAAATCATCTCTAGATTACTTGTAATACCTAATACAATTTAAATGCTGTGTAAAATAGTTGTTATACTGCATTGTTTATGGAATAATTACAAGAAAAAAAGTCTAAATGCTCGAACAATGAGTGCTGGAAGAGCACTTCCGGGCCTTCGCTATCGCAGTTGGTTGAATTCGCGCATGCGGAGTTCGCGGATAAGGAGGGCCGACTGTAATTGGACAATTTGGGCTTGTTGGGCCGGGAGTGCCTATTTCTGTGCTCTATCTCACTATTAAAATAAATACAATTATCCCTGTGGAAGACTACTATTTCCGGACTGCCATCCAGAAGAAATCACATCAACCCAATATCCTCTGCTTTCTATGGACAAGCCAGTTTTTGATCCAATCAGCTAAGTCACCATCTGCATCCGAACTGCAGCACGAAGGGCCAGAGGGGGAAGCTCATGCTGCAGTGCAAAATAAATCAATAAATAAAACTATCCAAGTAAATGTTTCTCAAGGGAATTTCAGTTGATCTGCCTCTGCACAATGTTTGATCTGCTGGGCATTTTTTGTTTACTTATGCAGGCTTTGTGATTTCTGGCAACAACTACGGACCTTTATAGCTTTAAAGTTTCCTTTTGTCTACTTTCTCCAAATGCATCCATTACTCTGTCAAACAAACTGTACCATAGGATCTTTTTGGCAACTTCAGGTTCACCCCATTAGAAAGACACTTCCTCACTTATCCATCCTTTCCCCACCCTCTCTACAATCTAAAACTGACTTGATTTATCTCTTTCCCAATTCTGATGAAGTATATGACCTTAATCATTAATATTTTTTTCTCCCTGAAGATGTTATCTAACTTATCAAATGTTTTGAGCATTTTCTATTTATATTTGTGAAGAATTTTGGTTTCCATCTTAAGGTCCACATTATCACTTATGAACAGACTGGTCAACTACTCAAGAAGACCCAGTCGCTCACCAGATCAGCTGGTCTGCCACACCGAGCTGAATAGATTCTATTCATCTAATTAACCACAATTACATTGTTTCCTGAGAACAACTTATATTTGACGCGTTGATTGTTTAACTGGGATGGTATAAACAGAGATGAAACTAATTGGGCTCTACACTCCAGAACAGGGGTTCCCGACATGGTGTTGGGGATGGTCAGGCACTCAGTATCACAGGGTTCCCAATGTGGTGGGGGCACTCATTATCACAGGATTCCCAAAGTGGTGGGGGCACTCAGAATCACAGGATTCCCAAAGTGGTGGGGGCACTCAGTATCACAGGGTTCCCAAAGTGGAGGGGGCACTCAGTATCACAGGGTTCCCAAAGTGGAGGGGGCACTCAGTATCACAGGATTCCCAAGGTGGAGGGGGCACTCGGTATCACAGGATTCCCAAAGTGGTGGGGGCACTCAGTATCACAGGGTTCCCAAAGTGGAGGGGGCACTCAGTATCACAGGGTTCCCAAGGTGGTGGGGGCACTCGGTATCACAGGATTCCCAAAGTGGTGGGGGCACTCAGTATCACAGGGTTCCCAAGGTGGAGGGGGCACTCGGTATCACAGGGTTCCCAAGGTGGTGGGGGCACTCAGTATCACAGGATTCCCAAAGTGGAGGGGGCACTCAGTATCACAGGATTCCCAATGTGGAGGGGGCACTCGGTATCACAGGGTTCCCAAGGTGGTGGGGGCACTCGGTATCACAGGATTCCCAAAGTGGTGGGGGCACTCGGTATCACAGGGTTCCCAAAGTGGAGGGGGCACTCGGTATCACAGGGCTCCCAATGTGGTGGGGGCACTCAGTATCACAGGATTCCCAAAGTGGAGGGGGCACTCAGTATCACAGGGTTCCCAAAGTGGTGGGGGCACTCGGTATCACAGGATTCCCAAAGTGGTGGGGGCACTCAGTATCACAGGATTCCCAAAGTGGTGGGGGCACTCGGTATCACAGGGCTCCCAATGTGGTGGGGGCACTCAGTATCACAGGATTCCCAAAGTGGAGGGGGCACTCAGTATCACAGGATTCCCAAAGTGGAGGGGGCACTCGGTATCACAGGGTTCCCAAAGTGGTGGGGGCACTCGGTATCACAGGATTCCCAAAGTGGAGGGGGCACTCAGTATCACAGGATTCCCAAAGTGGAGGGGGCACTGAGTATCACAGGGTTCCCAAAGTGGTGGGGGCACTCAGTATCACAGGATTCCCAAAGTGGTGGGGGCACTCGGTATCACAGGGTTCCCAAAGTGGTGGGGGCACTCAGTATCACAGGATTCCCAAAGTGGTGGGGGCACTCAGTATCACAGGATTCCCAAAGTGGTGGGGGCACTCGGTATCACAGGGTTCCCAAAGTGGTGGGGGCACTCGGTATCACAGGATTCCCAAGGTGGAGGGGGCACTCAGTATCACAGGGTTCCCAAAGTGGTGGGGGCACTCGGTATCACAGGATTCCCAAAGTGGTGGGGGCACTCAGTATCACAGGATTCCCAAAGTGGTGGGGGCACTCAGTATCACAGGATTCCCAAAGTGGTGGGGACACTCGGTATCACAGGATTCCCAAGGTGGTGGGGGCACTCAGTATCACAGGATTCCCAAGGTGGAGGGGGCACTCGGTATCACAGGATTCCCAAGGTGGAGGGGGCACTCATTATCACAGGATTCCCAAAGTGGAGGGAGCACTCGATATCACAGGGTTCCCAAAGTGGTGGGGGCACTCGGTATCACAGGGTTCCCAAAGTGGTGGGGGCACTCATTATCACAGGATTCCCAAAGTGGAGGGGGCACTCGATATCACAGGGTTCCCAAAGTGGTGGGGGCACTCGGTATCACAGGGTTCCCAAGGTGGTGGGGGCACTGAGTATCACAGGATTCCCAAAGTGGTGGGGGCACTCAGTATCACAGGGTTCCCAAAGTGGTGGGGGCACTGAGTATCACAGGATTCCCAAAGTGGTGGGGGCACTCGGTATCACAGGGTTCCCAAAGTGGTGGGGGCACTGAGTATCACAGGATTCCCAAAGTGGTGGGGGCACTCAGTATCACAGGGTTCCCAAAGTGGTGGGGGCACTCGGTATCACAGGATTCCCAAGGTGGAGGGGGCACTCGGTATCACAGGATTCCCAAAGTGGTGGGTGCACTCAGTATCACAGGATTCCCGAAGTGGTGGGGGCACTCGGTATCACGGGGTTCCCGAAGTGGGAGTTTCTAAAGGGGTGGTGGGACTGAAGAAGTGGTGTTATTTCTGGTCCTGGCCCACATGTTACTACTGTAGTACAGCGTTAGCTAGTATGATTCCCATACTCTAATCATGCAAATCCTGTGGATTCACAATCTGCCCTTTGAATGGTCTTGATTGCAGTTCTCTAGCCCACTGCCCAACTTTATAAACCTTTAGGCAGAGAGTCAGGAGCTGCCTGACCTATGACGATGTCTTGACTGCCCCATTCACGGAAGACAATTGGCGACTGACCATGGTCATTAAACTGTAATGAAAATGACAGAGGCAGACAAAACAGCAAAAGAAGTGTTGACACTATTGTGTGGAGTATCTGAAATACGGATTTATATCACTACCAAGCAACTAAAATCAACAACTCCTGAACCATGCTTTCTTCAAAAGCATGTGTCTACAGTCTGGAAACATTTTTTTTCAAATGAGGCAATGAAACCATCCAGGCTCCTTGAGCATTTGAAGAGAATACACTCTGATAAAGCAAATAAGAACTTGGCTTATTTTCAGTCACTTTGTCAAAACTTTCAGAAACAGAAAATATTTCAAAACATGTTTGCCAGCACTTCACAACAAAACAGCCTGCTTCATACAAAATTTCATTGTTCATTGCTAAATTTAAAGCTCCAAGCAATTGGAGAACTGATTCTGCCAGCAGTAAGGGAGGGTCTGAATACTGTTTTGCATAAGTCACCAGACCAAATAACTAGAGCAACTCTGCTCAGCCAGAACTCTGTCAAAGACAAATAGATGAAATGTCTGAGAATGTGGAAGATACGTTATGCAACATACTTAGGATAACAGAATTCACTCTTTTCATAGATGCTGCCCAGCCTGCTGAGTTCCACCAGCATTTTGTGTGTGTTGCTTGGATTTTCAGCATCTGCAGATTTTCTCATTTGTGGTAATGGAATCTGTTCTGCCATTGGATGAGACAACTTTGCCAGGCAATGAATCTTTGCTTCTTGGTAATGTTTCCTTCATAAAAGATGAAAGCATGGTTGAAGGGTTGTTATTTGCAAAGGGACTAATAACAGATATAAAGGAAGAGTCAATATTTCAAGTTATTGAACAATTTTCCAAAGACACACCATGAACATTCTTGCTTGTTCAACTGATGAGGCACCATCAATTACATGGTGCCACACTGGGGTTATTTAGTTTCTTGAATAATGCTGTACCTAATATATTTACCACTTACTGTGTAATTCACAGGCATCTTGTTGCAAACACTAAGTCACAAATAATTAAACACTGTTATCACAGTGGAAACTAAAATTGTCCCATGCTCTCAATTCTTGACTATTTTGAGAGCTTTGCATTCAGAATGATGAACACTTTGAACACTTGTTATTGCATACAGACTTCAGATGGCTCTCAAAAGGAAATTGCCTGAGACACTTCTATCTGCTTTTTGAAAGTGTGATAAATTGTTTGAAGACTCGAATGCTTACTAACTCAAGAATATTAGCCAGAGCATTGATGATTTGTCTGTATTACTCTAAGTTTATTTAAGTCATTCTTCAATGGCAAGGAAATTATGTCAATCAGCAAATCAGTCATTTCCACATTTCTGTCCAAGTTAAAACCCTATTTAAGTGCAACTTTGGCTGGTGCAACCTTTTCTCAGTTCCAAGCCTGTCCAAGTTGGAAATGGAAGAAAGAATACCAGGTGAAGATCTTCAAGTATATTGTGTCCATAATGACACAATGAGCTTTATGAGCTGCATAAAGACATGCCAGAGAGATTTCAGGATCCCCTTTCAAACCAAATTTCAGATTGGGTAATAAATTCATTCCTCAACACATGTAATGAGGAATTAACAGGAAGGATGGAGGATTGGTCAAGCTCTTTCAAGAATCACTTAATTCTGGCATTTTCCTGGAAGACTGGAAGATTGCAAATGTCACTCCACTCTTTAAGATGGCAAAAGAAAGGAAATTATAAGCCAGTAACCTCAGTGGTTGGGGAAGTACTGGAGTCTATCATTAAGGATAAGGTTTTGGGGTTCTTGGAGACTAATGATAAAATAAGTCAAAGTCAGCATGGTTTCTGCCAAATGAAATCTTGCCTGACAAATCTGTTAAGAGTTCCTTGAGGAAGTAAGCAGGGTGGACAAAGGAGAGGCAGTGGATGTCATTTATTTGAATTCTCAGAAGGCATTTGATAAGGTGTCACACGTGAGGCTGCTTAACAAGATAAAATCCTATGGCGTTACAGGAAAGATACTGGCATAGATAGAGGAATGGTTGACAGGCAGGAGGCAACAAGAATAAAGGAGACTTTTCTGGTTGACTGCCAGTGACTCAGAGGTCAGTACTGGGACTGCTACGTTTCACATTGATTTGAATGATGGAATTGATGGCTTTGTGGCAAAGTTTGTGGATGATACGAAGATAGTTGGAGGGGTAGTTAGATTCAAGATTCAAAACCTTTATTGTCATTCCAACCATACATCAACCCTGCAGGGCAGAATGAGACAGCGTTTCCCAGGAGCAAGTGCAATCATAACAAATGCAACAAATAGTAAACACAACAATAAATAATAAAACACAACAGCCACATGTCGGTTAAAATCAAGTTATAAGTGTCCAGTGCAAGTTAAAAGTGTCCAAAGCAGAGTCAGGTAGAGCAGCTATTTAGCAGTCTGACTGCCTGTGGGAGGAAGCCGTTTAGTAGCCTTGTGGTTTTAATTTTGATGCTCCTGTAACGTTTACCTGATGGCAGAAGAATAAATAGTTAATGGAGAGGGTGTGAGGGGTCTTTAATGATGTACCGTGTCTTCTGGAGGCATCGACTCTGAAAGAGGTCTTGGACAGAAGGTAGGGAGACCCCAATAACCTTCTCTGCTCCCCTAACCACCCTCTGCAAGGCTTTTTTGTTGACAGCACTGCAGCTGGAGTACCAGGTTGTGATGCAAAAGGTCAGCACAGATTCAAACACTCCTCTGTAGAATGTACCGTAGATTTCGCACTACAGAGCGCACCTGATTAAAAGCCGCTGGCTCTAATTTTAGAAATAAAATCAATTTTGTACTTGTACAAGCCGCACCGGATTTTAGGCCGCACCGGATTTTCGGCCGCAGGTGTCCCACGTTGTAATATGAGATATTTACACAGAAAGATATTACACGTGAGGATTTTTTAACTTTTAATTAAATCCATATGGTAACATAAACAAATACATATTGCAAATGCTTTTTTTCGAACCGTGCCTGTAACGCGGCTACTTTTAAATATACGTTGCGTATACTTTTTTACTGAACAACATTCCAATATCTCCTAACGACTGGTAAAAAATATATATACTGCAGCCTACCAGGAAAAGTTATTGATCGCCTTTAACTTAAAAGCAGCGTTTTGGCTCCGCCGCTCGCCCCCCGCCTTCCCGTTTATCGCAAACCGGCATTTTTCCCACAAGACGCGGCGAAACCGGGTGTGACGTCATAGCATCCCGGGATGTAGTACAGAAAACAAATATAGTTAAAACACTTCTAACTTTAACTAACAAATGAATTACTAAGCGAAAATATTATAAACTAAATAACTGCCATTAAAGGCAGCACAATGCTTTTCTTCGAGTGTTTTCCATGTTGATGAGGGTGAGTACAAATGACTGATTTACAATAATTTAATTGTGAAAGTGCGCTTGATTTATCGTACAATTTCATTGGACCTCTGTGAACTACTCATCAATTTTATTGGTCTACTGTTACGAGGCAAAATGTTTTTGGCGGCCTGAAAAAAAATCATGCATTAGCCGCACCGTAGTAAAGGCCGCAGTGTTCAAAGCTGTTCAAAATGTGGGAAAAAAGTAGCGGCTTATAATCCGACATCTACGGTAGTTAAGATGTTAGTGGGGAGTGATGCTTGCTTAAGCTTCCTCAGAAAGTGCAATCTCTGCTGGGTCCGTTTCACAATCCCAGTGGTGTTCCTGGACCAGGTGAGATTGTCCGAGATCTGCACCCCAAGGAACTTGATGTTTTCCACTCTCTCCGCTGTGGAGCTGCTGATGCTGAGGGGTGTGTGTTCAGGCTGAGACCGTCTGAAATCGACGATCATCTCCTTGGTTTTGGTGACATTAAGCATCAAGTTGTTGTCACTGCACCAGCTCTCTAGGTGTTTGACCTCCTCCCTGTACATTGTTTCATCATTTTTGCTGATGAGCCCCACCACTGTGGTATCATCAGCAAATTTAATGATCAGGTTCCCCTTGAATCTGGCTGCACAGTCATGTGTTAGCAGTGTAAACAGCAATAGGCTGAACACACAGCCTTGCGGGGGTCCAGTGCTCAGTGTGATGGAGTCAGAGATGTTCCTGCCAACACAGACTGACTGTGGTGTCTCTGTCAAGAAATCCAGAATCCAGCGACACATGGCGGTGTTAAAGCCAAGCAGCAACAGTTTCTCCACTAGTCTCTGCGGGATGATGATATTGAACGTTGAACTGAAATCAATGTACAGGATTCTGGCGTAAGTGTCTTTGTTGTCTAAGTGACAGAGAACTGTGTGCAGTGTGGTGGATATTGCATCCTCCGTAGAGCGATTTGGACAATAAGCAAACTGTAGAGGATCCAGCGATGAGGGGAGGCTGGCTGTGATATGAGACTTGACAAGCCGTTCAAAACATTTCATCACTATGGGGGTCAGGGCAACGGGACAGTAATCATTCAGACAGGCTACAACAGATTTCTTTGCTACAGGGATGATTGTGGAGGTTTTGAAGCATCTGGGGACAATGGCTTGACTAAGGGAGATGTTGAAAATGTCTGTCAGGACATCTGCTAATATATCAGCACATTCCTTGAGCACACGTCCAGGGATGTTGTTGGGTCCTCCCGCTTTTCGTGGGTTGACCCTGGCAAGGGTCCTCCGTGTTTGCTCTGAATCAATGATTGGAGCCGGCTGGTCAGATGGTAAGAACGGCTCTCCCCGTTGCCGTAATGTTTGATGCTTCGAAGCATGCAAAGAAATTGTTGAGCCTGTCTGGAAGGCGTCGCTGTCATCAGTTTTCTGCCTGATCTTGTAGTCTGTCAGAGCTTGAAATCCCTGCCACATCCGTCTGGTGTCACCTGAGTCACAGAAGTGTCCATGTATTTTGCCCGCGTAGGCCCTTTTCACTTTCCTGATCCCTAGTGAAAGCACAGTCCTGGCTGAGCGAAGCACACTCCTGTCCCCCGATCTGTAGGCTGTGTCACGGGCCTTCAGTAGTGAACGCACCTCTGTGTCATCCATGGCTTTTTATAACCACGTGCGGTGAAGGTTTTCATCACAGTGACATCCTCCGTGCATTTGGCTATGTAGCTGATTACTGCCTCTGCATACTCCTCAATGTCTGTATGGTCATCATAGGAGGCTGCTGTTTTTAATATGTCCCAGTCTGTGTGCAAAAAGCAGTCTTGTAGTGCTGAGGCTCCTCCTTTTGGCCAGACCCTTATCTGTCTTTTCTCTGCTCTCACACGTTTAAGCAGTGGTTTATATGCTGGTGTTAACATAACAGATATGTCGTCAGAGTGGCCAAGCTGGGGGCGGGGGGCTGCTTTGTATGCCTGTGGTGTATTTGTATAAACCTAGTCCAGTGTGTTGGCTCCTCTGGTTTTAAAATCCACATATTGCAGGAATTTGGGGAACACAGTCTTTAAGCTGGTGTGGTTAAAGTCTCCAGCAATCACCACATAGCTGTCAGGATGTGTAGTCAGTAGCTCACTGATGGCTTCATGTAGGCCTCCCAGTGCTTCGTTAGCATTAGCCTGAGCATTAGCACTGGGAGCTACGTAAAGAGCTGCTACAAGCACGATGGTGAATTCCCTCAGCAGGTAGAACAGCCGGCATTTCACAATGAGAAATTCAGCCAGAGGTGAGCAATGTTTGGCAGCTACTGTAGCGTTCACACACCTGTCTTTGTTGATGTAGATACACAGATTCCCTCCCCGGCTCTTACTGGAGCTAGCTGCCTCTCTGTCCGCACGAAACGATGTCATTCCCTCTAGCTATATTGCCGCATCCGGTATGTTGTCGTGGAGCCAGGACTCCGTGAAGACATACACACAGCAGTCTTTAAACTCCTTGCGTGTTTCTCTCAGCAGACGCAGCTCATCCAGCGTGTTGTCGATGGAGCGGACATTTGAGAGCAGGAGGGACGGTACTGCTGGCCTGGTGGGGTTAGCTTTTAGCCTAGCATGGGTGCCGGCCCTCTGACCCCTCCTCTGTCTTCTCTCACAGCGCTTTCGCTTCCTCCTCCCTCGGGAAGCAGCTGGCTTGGTAACAGATAGTAGTCCGTAGCGGTGTAAACTGTCCATGTCACACCAGAACTCGTCACACCAGAACTTGTTTCTCCGACATAGTTTGCCCTGATGTTAACGAGCATATTCCGACTGTGTGTTATGCGTCTAGGACAAACAGAACAAACACTTGATACACTTATCGCTCCCCGAGGGGCCGCTGCGTCCATGCGTGCCGCCATCTTCAAGTGCTGAGGAAGCAACGCGATTGCAGCAGGACTTAGACAAATTGGAACAGTGGGCAAAAAATGGCTGATGGAATACAGTGTTGGGAAATGTATGATAATACAGTTTGGTAAAAGGAACAATAATGCAGACTATTATCTAAGTGGGGAGAAGGTTAAAAAATCAGAGGGGCAGAGGGACTTGGGAGTCCTTGTGCAAGACTCCCAGAAGGTTAATTTACAGGTTGAGTCTGTGCTAAAGAAGGCAAATGCAATGCTGGCATTTATTTCAAGGGGATTGGAATACAAAAGCAAGGAGATAACGCTGAGTCCTATACGACACTAGTCAGGTGTATTGTCAACAAGGCGTATTGGTATATTGTCAACAGTTTTGGGCCTCAGATCTCAGAAAGGATGTGTTGTCATTAGAGAGAGTCCAGAAGAGGTTCATGAGGATGATTCCGAGAATGAAGCAGTTAACATTGAACCATAGAACACTACAGTACAGTACAGGCCTTTCAGCCCTCCATGTTGTGCCGACCCATATAATCCTTAAAAAAAGTACTAAACCCACACTACCAGATAACCCTCCATTTTTCTTTCATCCATGTGCCTGACCAAGAGGCTCATAAATACCCCTAATGTTTTAGCCTCCACCACCATCCCTGGCGTCATTCCAGGCACTCACAACCCTCTGTATAAAAAAACTTACCCCTGATGTCTCCCGTAAACTTCCCTCCCTTAATTTTGTACATAAGCCCTCTGGTGTTTGTTATTGGTGCCCTGGGAAACGGGTACTGACTATCCACCTTATCTATGCCTCTCATAATCTTGTAGACCTCTATCAAGTCCCCTCTCATTCTTCTACGCTCCAAAGAGAAAAGTCCCAGCTCTGCTAACCTTGCTTCATATGACTTGTTCTCCAAACCAGGCAACATCCTGGTAAATCTCCTCTGCACCCTCTCCATAGCTTCCACATCCTTCCTATAATGAGGTGACCAGAATTGAACACAATACTCTAAGTGTGGTCTCACCAGAGATTTGTAGAGTTGCAACATGACCTCTCTGCTCTTGAACTCAATCCCCCTGTTAATGAAGCCTAGCATCCATAGGCCTTCTTAACTACCTTATCAACCTGTGCAGCAACCTTGAGGGATGTATGGATTTGAACCCCAAGGTCCCTTTGTTCATCCACACTATTAAGTAACTGACCATTAATCCTGTACTCATTCTAGTTTGTCCATATGAGGAGCATTTGGCAGCTTTGGGTCTGT
This sequence comes from Hemitrygon akajei, assembly GCF_048418815.1. Lineage (NCBI taxonomy): Eukaryota > Metazoa > Chordata > Chondrichthyes > Myliobatiformes > Dasyatidae > Hemitrygon > Hemitrygon akajei. The sequence continues at coordinate 71,192,218 of NC_133125.1, forward strand.
ACTCACTGGAATTTAGAAGAATGAGTGGGGATCTCACTGAAACCTACTGGATGTTGAAAGGACTAGATAGGATGGATGTTTGCTATGGTAGGGGGATCCAGAATTAGAGGGCAGGGCCTCAAAATTGAGGAGCGACCTTTTAGAACAGAGGTAAAGAGGGCTTTTTTAGCCAGAGAGTAGTGAATCTGTGGAATGCTCTGCCACAGACTGCGGTGGAGTCCAATTATGTGGGTATATTTAAGGAGGAAGTTCTTTGTTTCCTGATCAGTCAGGATATCAGAATATGGTGAGAAGGCAGGTGTACAGGGGCTGAGTGGGATCCGGGATCAGCCATGATGGAATGGCAGAGCAGACTCAATGGGCTGAATGGCCTAATTCTGCTCCAATGTCTTATGGTCAAAGAACTGATCTTGATGCAAAATGACCTTGATCTGAAGTTGAGGTTCAATAAATCATATGGAGACTTTTGGCTGCAGAAAGAAATCTGAACACTGTCCTGCACTGTGGAGAAAGGTCAAGATGTTCCTTACTGCCTTTTCAACGTCACATTTAGTGGAGCTAAATATGATGCTGCAATCTCCATATAAACCATATAACCATATAACAATCACAGCACGGAAACAGGCCATTCCGGCCCTCCTAGTCCGTGCCGAACTCTTAATCTCACCTAGTCCCACCTACCCGCACTCAGCCCATAACCCTCCACTCCTTTCCTGTCCATATACCTATCCAATTTTACCTTAAATGACACAACTGAACTGGCCTCTACTACTTCTACAGGAAGCTCATTCCACACAGCTATCACTCTCTGAGTAAAGAAATACCCCCTCGTGTTTCCCTTAAACTTTTGCCCCCTAACTCTCAAATCATGTCCTCTCGTTTGAATCTCCCCTACTCTCAATGGAAACAGCCTATTCACGTCAACTCTATCTATCCCTCTCAAAATTTTAAATACCTCGATCAAATCCCCCCTCAACCTTCTACGCTCCAATGAATAGAGACCTAACTTGTTCAACCTTTCTCTGTAACTTAAGTGCTGAAACCCAGGTAACATCCTAGTAAATTGTCTCTGCACTCTTTCTAACTTATTGATATCTTTCCTATAATTCGGTGACCAGAACTGTACACAATATTCCAAATTTGGCCTTACCAATGCCTTGTACAATTTTAACATTACATCCCAACTTCTGTACTCAATGCTCTGATTTATAAAGGCCAGCGTTCCAAAAGCCTTCTTCACCACCCTATCTACATGAGACTCCACCTTCAGGGAACTATGCACTGTTATTCCTAGATCTCTCTGTTCCACTGCATTCCTCAATGCCCTACCATTTACCCTGTATGTTCTATTTGGATTATTCCTGCCAAAATGTAGAACTTCACACTTCTCAGCATTAAACTCCATCTGCCAACGTTCAGCCCATTCTTCTAACCGGCATAAATCTCCCTGCAAGCTTTGAAAACCCACCTCATTATCCACAACACCTCCTACCTTAGTATCATCGGCATACTTACTAATCCAATTTACCACCCCATCATCCAGATCATTTATGTATATTACAAACAACATTGGGCCCAAAACAGATCCCTGAGGCACCCCGCTAGTCACCGGCCTCCATCCCGATAAACAATTATCCACCACTACTCTCTGACATCTCCCATCTAGCCACTGTTGAATCCATTTTATTACTCCAGCATTAACACCTAACGACTGAACCTTCTTAACTAACCTTCCATGTGGAACTTTGTCAAAGGCCTTGCTGAAGTCCATATAGACTACATCCACTGCCTTACCCTCGTCAACATTCCTCGCAACTTCTTCAAAAAATTCAATAAGGTTTGTCAAACATGACCTTCCACGCACAAATCCATGCTGGCTACTCCTAATCAGATCCTGTCTATCCAGATAATTATAAATACTATCTCTAAGAATACTTTCCATTAATTTACCCACCACTGATGTCAAACTGACAGGTCTATAATTGCTAGGCTTACTTCTAGAACCCTTTTTAAACAATGGAACCACATGAGCAATACGCCAATCCTCCGGCACAATCCCCGTTTCTAATGACATCTGAAAGATCTCCGTCAGAGCTCCTGCTATCTCTACACAAACTTCCCTCAAGGTCCTGGGGAATATCCTGTCAGGACCCGGAGATTTATCCACTTTTAAATTTCTTAAAAGCGCCAGTACTTCCACCTCTTTAATTGTCATAGGTTTCATAACTTCCTTACTTGTTTCCCACACCTTACACAATTCAATATCCTTCTCCTTAGTGAATACCGAAGAGAAGAAATCGTTCAAAATCTCTCCCATCTCCCTCGGCTCCACACATAGCTGACCACCCTGATTCTCTAAGGGACCAATTTTATCCCTCACTATCCTGCTGCTTTTAATATAACTGTAGAAACCTTTCGGATTTACTTCCACCTTATTTGCCAAACCAAACTCGTATCTTCTTTTAGCTTTTCTAATTCTAATCTCTTTCTTAAGATTCCTTTTACATTCTTTATATTCCTCGAGCAATTCCTTTACTCCATGCTGCCTATATCTATTGTAGACATCCCTCTTTTTCCGAACCAAGTTTCTAATATCCCTTGAAAACCATGGCGCTTTCAAACCTTTAACCTTTCCTTTCAACCTAACAGGAACATAAAGATTCTGTACCCTCATAATTTCACCCTTAAATGACCTCCATTTCTCTATTACATCCTTCCCATAAAACAACTTGACCCAATCCACTCAGACTAAATCCCTGCGCATCTCCTCAAAGTTAGCCTTTCTCCAATCAAAAATCTCAACTCTAGATCCAGTCCTGTCCTTCTCCATAATTATATAGAAGCTAATGCTATTGTGATCACTGGACCCGAAGTGCTCCCCAACACATACATCTGTCAGCTGACCTAGCGCATTCCCTAACAGAAGATCCAACACTGCCCCATCTCTAGTCGGTACTTCTATGTATTGTTGCAAAAAACTATCCTGCACACATTTCACAAACTATAAACCATCCAGCCCTTTTACAGAATGAGCTTCCCAATCTATGTGTGGAAAATTAAAATCTCCCACAATCACCACCTAGTGTTTACTACAAATATCTGCTATCTCCTTACACATTTGCTCTTCCAACTCACGCTCCCCATTAGGTGGCCTATAATACACTCCTAACAGTGTTACTACACCTTTCCCATTCCTCAATTCCACCCAAATAGCCTCCCTAGAGGAGCTCTCTAATCTATCCTTCCAAAGCACCGCCATAAGATTTTCTCGGACAAGCAATGCAACACCTCCTCCTCTGGCCCCCCCTACTCTATCACACCTGAAGCAACTAAATCCAGGAATATTTAGTTGCCAATCACACCCTTCCTGCAACCATGTTTCACTAATAGCTACAACATCATAATTCCAGGTATCAATCCACGCTTTAAGCTCATCCACCTTTCTTACAATGCTCCTAGCATTAAAATAGATACATTTAAGATACTCTCCACCTCCTCCTCTCTTTTCATCCCTAACAATGCATTCAAATTTATTATCCTTTTCTTTCTTCTCCCCTACATCTTCAGGCTGAGCGCATCCCTTCTCCATCACCTGCCTTTCCTCCCTCACACACTGTCTACTTACTTGCTCTACTGGTGAACTAACCTCCTCTCCCATAGTTTCCTCAAATTGATTCCCGCCTCCCCATCTTACTAGTTTAAAGTCTGCCCTGTAGCCCTAGCAAACCTCCCCGCTAGGATATTGGTCCCCCCAGGATTCAAGTGTAACCCGTCCTTCTTGAACAGGTCACGCCTGCCCCAGAAGAGGTCCCAATGATCCAGAAACTTGAATCCCTGCCCCCTGCTCTAATCCCTCAGCCACGCATTCATCCTCCACCTAATTCCATTCCTACTCTCACTGTCGCGTGGCACAGGCAGTAATCCCGAGATTACTACCTTTGCGGTCCTTCTTCTTAACTGCCTTCCTAACTCCCTATACTCTCGCTTCAGGACCTCTTCCCCTTTCCTACCTATGTCATTGGTACCTACATGTACCACGACCTCTGGACCTCACCCTCCCACTTCAGGATATCTTGGACGCGATCAGAAACATCCCGGACCCTGGCACCAGGGAGGCAAACTACCATCCAGGACTCCCGATCACCTCCACAGAACCGCCTGTCTGAACCCCTGACTATCGAGTCCCCTATTACTATGGTCCTCTTTCTTCTATCCCTACCCTTCTGAGCTACAGGGCCGTCCTCTGTGCCGGAGGCCCGGCCACTGTCACTTCCTCCAGGTAGGCTGTCCCCCCCAACAGTACTCAAACATGAGTACTTATTGTCAAGGGGGTACAGCCACTGGGGTACTCTCTAGTACCTGCCTCTTCCTTTTCCTGACCGTGACCCACCTATCTGCCTCCCGTGGCCCCGGAGTGACCACCTGCCTGTAACTCCTCTCTATCAACTTCTCACTCTCTCTGACCAGACGAAGGTCATCGAGCTGCAGCTCCAGTTCCCTAATTCGGTCCCTCAGGAGCTGCAGTTCGGCGCACCTGGCGCAGATGTGGGCGTCCGGGAGGCTCGGAGACTCCAGGATCTCCCACATCCGACACCGAGAACAACAAGCTGCCCTCACACTCATACTTCCCGAATAACTGAAAATAACAAGGAGAACTAAAAGATAAGCCTACTGTGCCCTCTTCCGCCTAAGCCCTTACTAATCCAATCTCCTGGCTTCTTTCAAAGCAATGGAATAGACTGTAAATTACAGAATGTGGGGAACTGAGATTCCTTTCGAGTGACATTCAGGCTGATGTTGAGAAAATGATTATCTCTGCACCAGGCCTATCCATCTCACTGAAAGGTGACAAAGCAATGAAGTAGTGAATAGTTGGACTACTAATGTAGCTCTAAAATAGTTGCTGAAAAAAATTACTGCAATTAAATAATTTTATTTGTAGCTTTAAATAGATCTGAATAATTTTTGAAATTATTTGTCACTCAGCAGTTCCTATTTTCTTTCACCATGCATAGTAAATTAAAATTCTTTAGTTTTTATGTAATGGCTGGGGGGGGGGGGGGGGGGGGTGGATGCTGGAGATATGGTCAGGGAACCAAGGAGGCGGTATCCCCGAAAAAAAAGTTTGGGAATCACTTCCAGTCAAGATGGCGCCAGCAAACAATGGTTTCACAGGCAAAAATTTCCAGATAGCAACACTTTCCAATTATTTCACCATCTGCCTGTTCTTTTCATCTTGCTTGTGTTACAGAAACTGTTGGAACCTGTGATGTACAGTTTGAATCTCAATCAAAGAATCCAGTGCCATGCTGTGCTCGGAGAGCTGCCTCGTGGAAATCAGAGATGGGGGGGGCAAAGGTCCAAGAACACAAGCTGACTCATGGAAAAGACCGGAGATGAGGCATGGGGACTTGAATGACTCCATCTCGAAGCAGTGAGGTAGGCTGAAGAATTGAGGTGAATGCAGAGGAGGCACCAATAGCTTGATGCAAGGCGGTCGGTAACTGGATCGGTGTGTTCGGCCCCAGGTGGGCGGTGCTCCGCCTGGATTGGTGTGTTTGGACTCGACTGGCACACTGGGCCCCAGGTGGGGGGTGTTTGGCCAGGATTGGTACATTGGGCCCCAGGTGGGGGGGGTGTTTGGCCAGGATTGGCACATTGGGCCCCAGGTGGGGGGTGTTCAGCTTGGATTGGTGCGTCGACCCAGGTGGGGGGTGTTAGGCCTGGATCAGTGTGTTCAGCCCTGGATCGGTGACATTAGGACCAAGATCAGTGGTCACCCTTTATGGAAGGACTGAGTTCATGCGGCTGCTCTCCTCTTACACAGCAAAAAGATGTTTCCCATATTCTGGAGATTCATGTGATTATTGCACTACGTTATATTGGTTTCCCTCAGTTTTTTAGTGTTTTCTTTCTTGTGGATGACTGCTGCGTAGATGATCTGTTAATTTTTTGTGTGTAAGAGGTGGGGGTTGCGGATCTGGTGCTACTGTCACTATTCTTTACAGCGAGTGAGGGGTCGGGATTGATACGCGCAGAGGATCGTCGATTGTTCTTGTGGCTGCTTTTTGCTGCAGAATGGGGGTGGATATTGAGGTCTGCGATTTTTGTTTCTTTTCTCTTTCATGTTGATTTGTTGGTGGTGGGGGGAGTTGATGTCTTTTAATGTTTATCTGGAATATTCTGTATTTAATGTCTATCTGGAATAGGCAAATATCAGAGTTGTATTATACATGCATATTTTGACAATAAACTGAACCCATCTCACCATAAACTTGTGCTTTCTAGTTCTTGATTCTCTAATCTCGGAAAAGAAGCAGAGTGTATTCACCCTGTCCATATAGGCTGTTGTGTCCCTAATATTTCAATAATATTTAATTCATCCTGTATAGACATTGCTTGATGAAGCATTTCCGTTCATGTAAGTAATTACGGGTTATATGTAAAACACATTAATTACATACGAACATTACACACGATATGTGTGCGCCTCGCTTACACCTGCATTTCAGACTCCTGTATCTTCCTTTGAATTAATTTGATGTTTTGGTAACATTGGTGATTAGGGATTTTGAAAATGAGCCTGACATGACTATCAACCTGTTGAAGCAGACTGAGACGTTTGAAGTAAAGAAACAGAGTAGCTCATGTTTTTCGGAAGGGAAGACACGATCAAGTTTTTAAAAAGTCAGAAAACATGGCATTTTTTAAATTAACAGGGTGGGAGGAGGTATAGCCCAGGTAGCTGTGAGAGTCAGTGAGTTTATATTAGACATCAATAGATGAGCTGTCTCCAGAGATCAAGAAAAAGGGAGAAAGGTGCTGGAAATGGACCAGGTAAATTTGAGGACAGGGTGGAAGTTGGAGGCAAAGTTGATGAAGTTGCTGTGCTCCACATGGGTGCAGGAAGCAGCACCAATGCAGTTGTCACTGTAGCATAGGAGAAGTTGGGGACTGACACCAGTTTTACACTACATTGATGACTGCATTGGTGCTCCTTCCTGCACCCATGCTCAGCTCACCAACTGCATCAATCTTGCCAAGACATGTTAGACAACTTAATTGAGCTTTTTGAAGAGAGTGCCAAGGAGACTGATTGGGGAGAGCAGTAGACCTGGGCTGTTGAAACGGTGCCATGTGGTAGACTGATCCAGAAGGTGAGATCCCATGGCATACAGAATAGGCTAAACAAGTCCATACAAAATTGGCTAAAGAAAGAAGTTAGAGGAGGGTAGTAGAGGGTTATTCTTCTAATTGGAGGCTTCTGATTAGTGGTGTATCACAGGGACAAATGTGGGATCCACTGATGTGTGCATCTAGGATGCAAATTAGAGGACGATATCATGATTCATTGAGTATTCACTAATCATTAACTACCATTTAATTTAATCTGATGTAATCCCACATAAGTTGTTCACAAATTCTCCCCACTTTTCCAACAACTCCCACCAGATGATATAATTTACCTGCACACTAAGAGCAATGCAGACTGGCCATATAACCAACATGTCATTGAGATCTGAGAGTGAACCAGAACACCTGGAGACAATGACACAGGAATATGCCTGTTCCTTAAACAAATACCAAGGCCAGGGAGCAGCCCATGTTTCTAACATCCTCAGATAGACAGAGGGAAACATCCATGTTTCTCACAGAGTGAGAAAAAAGGAAACATCCATGTTTCTCACACAGTGAGACAGACACATGGAAACATCAAAAAAATAAAAACACAAAACGCTGGCAGAACTCAGCAGGCCAGACAGCATCTATGGGAGGAGGTAGTGATGACGTTTCGGGCCGAAACGCTCGTGATGAAGGGTTTTGGCCCGCAAAGTCATCACTACCTCCTCCCATAAATGCTGTCCGGTCTGCTGAGTTCTGCCAGCAATTTGTGTTTTTATTTATTACCAGCATCTGCAGATTCACTCATGTTGACACTGAAACATCCATGTTTCTCACACACTGAGACAGACAAAGGCAAAGATCCATGCTTCTCACACAGGGAAAAATCCATGTTTCTCACACACTGAAACAGACACACAGAAACATCCATGTTCCTCACACACTGCAACAGACACACAGAAACATCCATGTTTCTCACAGTGTGAAACACAGGGAAACATCCATGTTTCTCACACACTGCAACAGACACACAGAAACATCCATGTTTCTCACAGTGTGAAACACAGGGAAACATCCATGTTTCTCACACACTGCAACAGACACACAGAAACATCCATGTTTCTCACAGTGTGAAACACAGGGAAACATCCATGTTTCTCACACACTGCAACAGACACACAGAAACATCCATGTTTCTCACAGAGTGAAACACAGGGAAACATCCATGTTTCTCACACACTGCAACAGACACACAGAAACATCCATGATTCTCACACACTGCAACAGACACACAGGAACATCCATGTTTCTCACAGAGTGAAACACAGGGAAACATCCATGTTTGTCACACACTGCAACAGACACACAGAAACATCCATGATTCTCACACACTGCAACAGACACACAGGAACATCCATGTTTCTCACAGAGTGAAACACAGGGAAACATCCATGTTTCTCACACACTGAGACACCGACACGGGAAACATCCATGTTTCTCACACACTGAGACCTCCATGTTTGTCACACACTGCAACAGACACACAGAAACATCCATGTTTCTCACACACTGCAACAGACACACAGGAACATCCATGTTTCTCACAGAGTGAAACACAGGGAAACATCCATGTTTCTCACAGAGTGAAACACAGGGAAACATCCATGTTTCTCACACAATGAGACACAAACACAGGGAAACATCCATGTTTCTGATACAGACACAGAAACTATCCATGTTTCTCACACACTGAGACACAGAGGGAACCACCCATGGTTCTCACACAGTAACACACAGACACAGGGAAACATCCATGTTTTTCACAGACACAGAAACATCCATGTATCTCGTACACTGAGACAGACAGAGGGAAACATCCATGTTTCACTCACAGTGAGACACAGACACAGAGAATCATCCATGTTTCTCACACCGTGAGACACAGAGGGAAACATCCATGTTTCTCACACAGATAAATGTAAACATGCATGTTTCTCACACAGACACAGGGAATCATCCATATTTCTCACAGACACGGAAACATCCATGTATCTCACACACTGAGACACAAATACAGGGAAACATCCATGCTTCTCATACAGACACAGAAACTCCCAAGTCTCTCTCACACTGAGACACAGAGGGAAACACCCATGTTTCACACACAGTGAGACACAGACTCAGGGAAACATCGATGCTTCTCACAGACAGACAGGCACAGAGAAACATCCATTTTTCTCATACAGATAAAGGAAAACATGCATATTTCTCACACAGACACAGGGAATAATACATATTTCTCACAGACACAGGGAAACATCCGTGTATCTCACAGGCACATGGAAACATTCGTGCTTCTGACACACTGAGACAGACACAGGGAAACATCCATGTTTGTGATACAGACACAGTAACTACCCATGTTTCTCACACACTGAGACACAGAGGGAAAGACCCATGGTTCTCACAGAGTAACACACAGACACAGGGAAACATCCATGTTTTTCACAGACACGGAAACATCCATGCATCTCGTACACTGAGACAGACAGAGGGAAACATCCATGTTTCACTCACAGTGAGGCACAGACACAGAGAATCATCCATGTTTCTCACACTGTGAGACACAGAGGGAAACATCCATGTTTCTCACACAGATAAATGTAAACATGCATGTTTCTCACACAGACACAGGAAATCATCCATATTTCTCACAGACACGGAAACATCCATGTTTCTCACACACTGAAACAGACACAGGGGAACATCCATATTTCTCACAGAGTGAGACACAGACACAGGGAAACATCCATTTTTCTCACACAGTGAGACACAGACACAGAGAATCATCCATGTCTCTCACACCGTGAGACACAGACAGAGGGAAACATCCATGTTTTTGATACAGACACAGCAACTACCCATGTATATCACACACTGAGGCACAGAGGGAAACATCCATGTTTCTAACACAGAGAAAGGGAATCATCCATGTTTCTCACACCGTGACACACAGACAGAGGGAAACATCCATGTTTCTCACACAGATAAATGTAAATATGCATGTTTCTCACACAGACACAGGGAATCATCCATATTTCTCACAGACACAGGGAAACATCCATGTTTCTCACACAGACACAGAAACTCCCATGATTCTCACACACTGAGACACAGAGGGAGACACCCATGGTTCTCACACAGTGAGACACACACGCAGGGAAATATCCATGTTTCTCACACAGAGAGACACAGACACAGGGAAACATCGATGCTTCTCACAGACTGAGACAGGCACAGAGAAACATGCATGTTTCTCACACAGACACAGAAACTACCAATGTTTCTCACACACTGAGACACAGAGGGTAACACCCATGGTTCTCAGAGTGAGACACAGACACAGGGATACATCCATGTTTCTCACAGAGTGAGACACAGACACAGGGAAACATTCATGTTTCTCACACAGATAAATGTAAACATGCATGTTTCTCACACAGACACAGGGAATCATACATATTTCTCACAGACACGGAAACATCCATATTTCTCACAGGCACATGGAAATATTCATGTTTCTCACACAGTGAGACAGACACAGGAAAACATCCATGTTTCTCACAGTGAGACACAGACACAGGGAAACATCCATGTTTCTCACACACTGAGACACAAACACAGGGAAACATCCATGTTTTTGATACAGACACAGCAACTACCCATGTATCTCACACACTGAGGCACAGAGGGAAACACCCATATTTCTCACACGGTGACACTCAGACACAGGGAAACATCCATGCTTCTCAAAGACTGAGACAGGCACAGAGAAACATCCATGTTTCTCACACAAATAAAGGTAAACATGCATGTTTCTCACACGGTGACACACAGACACAGGGAAACATCCATTGTTTCCCGTACACTGAGACAGACAGAGGGAAACATCCATGTTCGACACACAGAAACAGGGAAACATCCATGTTTCTCACAGGCTCATGGAAACATCCATGTTTCTCACACAATGAGACACAGAGGGAAACACCCATGTTTCCCATACAGTGACACACAGACACAGGGAAACATCCATGTCTCTCACACCGTGAGACACAGACAGAGAGAAACATCCATGTTTCTCACAGAGTGAGACACAGACACAGGGAAACATCCATGTTTCTCACACAGATAAATGTAAATATGCATGTTTCTCACACAGACACAGGGAAACATACATGTTTCTCACACAGATAAATGTAAATATGCATGTTTCTCACACACACAGGGAATCATCCATATGGCTCACAGACACAGGGAAACATCCATGTATCTCACACACTGAGACACAAATTCAGGGAAACATCCATGCTTCTCATACAGACACATAAACTCCCATGTTTCTCACACACTGAGACACAGAGGGAAACACCCATGGTTCACACAGAGTGAGACACAGACGCAGGGAAATATCCATGTTTCTCACACAGTGAGACACAGACACAGGGAAACATTGAAGCTTCTCACAGACAGACAACACAGAGAAACATGCATGTTTCTCACACAGACACAGGGAATAATACATATTTCTCACAGGCACATGGAAACATTCATGTTTCTGACACACTGAGACAGACACAGGGAAACATCCATGTTTCTGATACAGACACAGAAACTACCCATGTTTCTCACACACTGAGACACAGAGGGAAACACACATGGTTCACACAGAGTGAGACACAGACACAGGGAAACATCCATGTTTCTCACAGAGTGAGACACAGACACAGAGAATCATCCATGTTTCTCACACTGTGAGACAAAGACACAGGGAAACATCCATGTTTCTCACACAGTGAGACACAGACACAAGGAAACATCCATGTTTCTTCCAGAGTGAGACAGAGACACAGGGAAACATCCATGTTTCTCACACAGTGAGACACAGACACAGGGAAACATCCATGTTTCTCACACAGTGAGACACAGACACAGAGATTCATCCATGTTTCTCACACTGTGAGACAGAGACAGAGGGAAACATCCATGTTTCTCACACAGATAAATGTAAACATGCATGTTTCTCACACAGACACAGGGAATCATCCATATTTTTCACAGACACAGGGAAACATCCATGTATCCCCCAGAGTGAGACACAGACACAGGGAAACATCCATGTATCGCGTACACTGAGACAGACAGAGGGAAATATCCATATTTCTCACAGACACATGGAAACATTCATGTTTCTGACACACTGAGACAGACACAGGGAAACATCCATGTTTCTCCCAGAGTGAGACACAGACACAGGGAAACATCCATGTATCTCGTACACTGAGAGAGACAGAGGGAAATATCCATCTATCTCACAGGCACATGGAAACATTCATGTTTCTGACACACTGAGACAGACACAGGGAAACATCCATGTTTCTGATACAGACACAGAAACTACCCATGTTTCTCACACACTGAGACACAGAGGGAAACACCCATGTTTCTCACAGAGTGAGACACAGACACAGGGATACATCCATGTTTCTCACAGAGTGAGACACAGACACAGTGAAACATCCATGTTTCTGATACAGACACAGTAACTACCCATGTTTCTCACACACTGAGACACAGAGGGAAACACCCATGGTTCTCACAGAGTGAGACACAGACACAGGGAAACATCCATGTTTCTCACAGAGTGAGACACAGACACAGGGAAATATCCATGTTTCTGATACACACATAGTAACTACCCATGTTTCTCACACACTGAGACACAGAGGGTAACACCCATGGTTCTCACAGAGTGAGACACAGACACAGGGAAACATCCATGTTTCTCACAGAGTGAGACACAGACACAGGGAAACATTCATGTTTCTCACACAGATAAATGTAAACATGCATATTTCTCACACAGACACAGGGAATCATACATATTTCTCACAGACACGGAAACATCCATGTTTCTCACACACTGAGACAGACAGATGGAAACATCCATGTTCGACACACAGAAACAGGGAAACATCCATATTTCTCACAGGCACATGGATATATACATGTTTCTCACACAGTGAGACAGACACAGGGAAACATCCATGTTTCTCACACAGAGACACAAACACAGAGAATCATCCATGGTTCTCACAGAGTGAGACACAGACACAGGGAAACATCCATGTTTCTCACAGAGTGAGACACAGACACAGGGAAACATCCATGTTTCTCACAGAGTGAGACACAGACACAGAGAATCATCCATGTTTCTCAAACTGTGAGACACAGACACAGGGAAACATCCATGTTTCACACACACTGAGACACAAACACAGGGAAACATCCATGTTTTTGATACAGACAAAGCAACTACCCATGTTTCTCACACACTGAGACACAGAGGGAAACACCCATGGTTCACACAGAGTGAGACACAGACACAGGGAAACATCCATGGTTCTCTCAGAGTGAGACACAGACACAGGGAAACACCCATGGTTCTCACAGAGTGAGACACAGACACAGGGAAACATCCATGTTTCTCACACAGTGAGACACAGACACAGAGAATCATCCATGTTTCTCACACTGTGAGACTGATACAGAGGGAAACATCCATGTTTCTCACACAGATAAATGTAAACATGCATGTTTCTCACACAGACACAGGGAATCATCCATATTTTTCACAGACACAGGGAAATATCCATGTTTCCCCCAGAGTGAGACACAGACACAGGGAAACATCCATGTATCTCGTACACTGAGACAGACACAGGGAAATATCCATGTTTCCCCCAGAGTGAGACACAGACACAGGGAAACATCCATGTTTCTCACACACTGAGACACAAACACAGGGAAACATCCATGTTTTTGATACAGACACAGCAACTACCCATGTATCTCACACACTGAGACACAGAGGGAAACACCCATATTTCTCACACGGTGACACACAGACACAGGGAAACATCCATGCTTCTCAAAGACTGAGACAGGCACAGAGAAACATCCATGTTTCTCACACAAATAAAGGTAAACATGCATGTTTCTCACACGGTGACACACAGACACAGGGAATCATACAAATTTCTCACAGACACAGGGAAACATCCATTGTTTCCCGTACACTGAGACAGACAGAGGGAAACATCCATGTTCGACACACAGAAACAGGGAAACATCCATATTTCTCACAGGCTCATGGAAACATCCATGCATATCACACAATGAGACACAGAGGGAAACACCCATGTTTCCCATATAGTGACACACAGACACAGGGAAACATCCATGGTTCTCACACAGTGAGACACAGACACAGAGAATCATCCATGTCTCTCACACCGTGAGACACAGACAGAGACAGTTTCCCATACAGTGACACACAGAAACAGGGAAACATCCATATTTCTCACAGGCTCATGGAAACATCCATGTATATCACACAATGAGACACAGAGGGAAACACCCATGTTTCCCATACAGTGACACACAGACACAGGGAAACATCCATATTTCTCACAGGCTCATGGAAACATCCATGCATATCACACAATGAGACACAGAGGGAAACACCCATGTTTCCCATATAGTGACACACAGACACAGGGAAACATCCATGGTTCTCACACAGTGAGACACAGACACAGGGAAACATCCATGTTTCTCACACAGTGAGACACAGACACAGAGAATCATCCATGTCTCTCACACCGTGAGACACAGACACAGGGAAACATCCATGTTTCTCACACAGATAAATGTAAATATGCATGTTTCTCACACACACGGGGAATCATGCATATTGCTCACAGACACAGGGAAACATCCATGTATCTCACACACTGAGACACAAATTCAGGGAAACATCCATGCTTCTCATACAGACACAGAAACTCCCATGTTTCTCACATACTGAGACACAGAGGGAATCACCCATGGTTCACACACAGTGAGACACAGACGCAGGGAAATATTCATGTTTCTCACACAGTGAGACACAGACACAGGGAAACATCGAAGCTTCTCACAGACAGACAACACAGAGAAACATGCATGTTTCTCACACAGACACAGGGAATAATACATATTTCTCAGACACAGGGAAACATCCATTTATCTAGTACACTGAGACAGACAGAGGGAAACATCCATATTTCTCACAGGCACATGGAAACATTCATGTTTCTGACACACTGAGACAGACACAGGGAAACATCCATGTTTCTGATACAGACACAGAAACTACCCATGTTTCTCACACACTGAGACACAGAGGGAAACACCCATGGTTCACACAGAGTGAGACACAGACACAGGGAATCATCCATGGTTCTCACAGAGTGAGACACAGACACAGGAAAACATCCATGTTTCTCACAGAGTGAGACACAGACACAGAGAATCATCCATGTTTCTCACACTGTGAGACAGACACAGGGAAACATCCATGTTTCTCACACAGTGAGACACAGACACAAGGAAACATCCATGTTTCTTCCAGAGTGAGACAGAGACACAGGGAAACATCCATGTTTCTCACACAGTGAGACACAGACACAGGGAAACATCCATGTTTCTCACACTGTGAGACAGAGACAGAGGGAAACATCCATGTTTCTCACACAGATAAATGTAAACATGCATGTTTCTCACACAGACACAGGGAATCATCCATATTCTTCACAGACACAGGGAAACATCCATGTTTCCCCCAGAGTGAGACACAGACACAGGGAAACATCCATGTATCTCGTACACTGAGTCAGACAGAGGGAAATATCCATATTTCTCACAGGCACATGGAAACATTCATATTTCTGACACACTGAGACAGACACAGGGAAACATCCATGTTTCTCCCAGAGTGAGACACAGACACAGGGAAACATCCATGTATCTCGTACACTGAGAGAGACAGAGGGAAATATCCATGTATCTCACAGGCACATGGAAACATTCATGTATCTGACACACTGAGACAGACACAGGGAAACATCCATGTTTCTGATGCAGACACAGAAACTACCCATGTTTCTCACACACTGAGACACAGAGGGAAACACCCATGGTTCTCACAGAGTGAGACACAGACACAGGGAAACATCCATGTTTCTCACAGAGTGAGACACAGACACAGGGAAATATCCATGTTTCTGATACACACACAGTAACTACCCATGTTTCTCACACACTGAGACACAGAGGGAAACACCCATGGTTCTCACACAGACACAGGGAATCATACATATTTCTCACAGGGACATGGAAACATCCATGTTTCTCACACAATGAGACAGACACAGGGAAACATCCATGTATCTCACACACTGAGACACAAACACAGGGAAAGATCCATGTTTCTCATACAGACACAGAAACTACCAATGTTTCTCACACACTGAGACACAGAGGGTAACACCCATGGTTCTCACAGAGTGAGACACAGAGACAGGGAAACATCCATGTTTCTCACAGAGTGAGACACAGACACAGGGAAACATTCATGTTTCTCACACAGATAAATGTAAACATGCATATTTCTCACAGACACGGAAACATCCATGTTTCTCACACACTGAGACACAAACACAGGGAAACATTCATGTTTCTCACACAGATAAATGTAAACATGCATGTTTCTCACACAGACACAGGGAATCATACATATTTCTCACAGACACGGAAACATCCATGCTTCTCACACACTGAGACAGACAGATGGAAACATCCATGTTCGACACACCTTAACAGGGAAACATCCATATTTCTCACAGGCACATGGAAATATACATGTTTCTCACACAGTGAGACAGACACAGGGAAACATCCATGTTTCTCACACACTGAGACACAAACACAGGGAAACATCCATGTTTCTCACAGAGTGAGACACAGACACAGAGAATCATCCATGGTTCTCACAGCGTGAGACACAGAGACAGGGAAACATCCATGGTTCTCACAGAGTGAGACACACACACAGGGAAACATCCATGTTTCTCACAGAGTGAGACACACACACAGAGAATCATCCATGTTTCTCACACTGTGAGACACAGACACAGGGAAACATCCATGTTTCTCACACACTGAGACACAAACACAGGGAAACATCCATGTTTTTGATACAGACACAGCAACTACCCATGTTTCTCACACACTGAGACACAGAGGGAAACACCCATGGTTCACACAGAGTGAGACACAGACACAGGGAAACATCCATGTTTCTCACAGAGTGAGACACAGACACAGAGAAACATCCATGTTTCTCTCACAGTGAGACACAGATACAGGGAAACATTCATGTTTCTCACACAGATAAATGTAAACATGCATGTTTCTCACACAGACACAGGGAATCAAACATATTTCTCACAGACACGGAAACATCCATGTTTCTCACACACTGAGACAGACAGATGGAAACATCCATGTTCAACACACAGAAACAGGGATACATCCATATTTCTCACTGGCACTTGGAAATATATATGTTTCTCACACAGTGAGACACAGACACAGGGAAACATACATGTTTATGATACAGACACAGCAACTACCCATGTTTCTCAGACACTGAGACACAGAGGGAAACACCCATGGTTCACACAGAGTGAGACACAGACACAGGGAAACATCCATGGTTCTCACAGAGTGAGACACAGACACAGGGAAACATCCATGGTTCTCACAGAGTGAGACACAGACACAGGGAAACATCCATGTTTCTCACAGAGTGAGACAGAGACACAGAGAATCATCCATGTTTCTCACACTGTGAGACACAGACACAGGGAAACATCCATGTTTCTCACAGTGAGACACAGACATAGGGAAACATCCATGTTTCTCACACAGTGAGACACATACACAGAGAATCATCCATGTTTCTCACACTGTGAGACAGAGACAGAGGGAAACATCCATGTTTCTCACAGAGTGAGACACAGACACAGGGAAACATCCATGTTTCTCACAGAGTGAGACACAGACACAGGGAAATATCCATGTTTCTGATACAGACACAGTAACTACCCACGTTTCTCACACACTGAGATACAGAGGGAAACACCCATGGTTCTCACACAGACACAGGGAATCGTACATATTTCTCACAGACACAGGGAAACATCCATATTTCTCACAGGGACATGGAAACATCCATGTTTCTCACACAATGAGACAGACACAGGGAAACATCCATGTATGTCACACACTGAGACACAAACACAGGGAAAGATGCATGTTTCTCATACAGACACAGAAACTACCAATGTTTCTCACACACTGAGACACAGAGGGTAACACCCATGATTCTCACAGAGTGAGACACAGACCCAGGGAAACATTCATGTTTCTCACACAGATAAATGTAAACATGCATGTTTCTCACACAGACACGGAAACATCCATGTTTATCACACACTGAGACAGACAGATGGAAACATCCATGTTCAACACACAGAAACAGGGAAACATCCATATTTCTCACAGGCACATGGAAATATTCATGTTTCTCACACAGTGAGACAGACACAGGGAAACATCCATGTTTCTCACAGTGAGACACAGACACAGGGAAACATCCATGTTTTTGATACAGACACAGCAACTACCCATGTATCTCACACACTGAGGCACAGAGGGAAACACCCATATTTCTCACACGGTGACACTCAGACACAGGGAAACATCCATGCTTCTCAAAGACTGAGACAGGCACAGAGAAACATCCATGTTTCTCACACAAAAATGAAGGTAAACATGCATGTTTCTCACACGGTGACACACAGACACAGGGAATCATACAAATTTCTCACAGACACAGGGAAACATCCATTGTTTCCCGTACACTGAGACAGACAGAGGGAAACATCCATGTTCGACACACAGAAACAGGGAAACATCCATATTTCTCACAGGCTCATGGAAACATCCATGCATATCACACAATGAGACACAGAGGGAAACACCCATGTTTCCCATATAGTGACACACAGACACAGGGAAACATCCATGGTTCTCACACAGTGAGACACAGACACAGAGAATCATCCATGTCTCTCACACCGTGAGACACAGACAGAGGGAAACATCCATGTTTCTCACAGAGTGAGACACAGACACAGGGAAACATCCATGTTTCTCACACAGTGAGACACAGTCACAGAGAATCATCCATGTTTCACACACTGTGAGACAGAGACAGAGGGAAACATCCATGTTTCTCACACAGATAAATGTAAACATGCATGTTTCTCACACAGAAACAGGGAATCAACCATATTTCTCATAGACACAGGGAAACATCCATGTTTCCCCCAGAGTGAGACACAGACACAGGGAAACATCCATGTATCTCGTACACTGAGACAGACAGAGGGAAATATCCATATTTCTCACAGGCACATGGAAACATTCATGTTTCTGACACAGTGAGACAGACACAGGGAAACATCCATGTTTCTCCCAGAGTGAGACACAGACACAGGGAAACATCCATGTATCTCGTACACTGAGAGAGACAGAGGGAAATATCCATCTATCTCACAGGCACATGGAAACATTCATGTTACTGACACACTGAGACCCGACACAGGGAAACATGCATGTTTCTGATACAGACACAGAAACTACCCATGTTTCTCACACACTGAGACACAGAGGGAAACACCCATGGTTCTCACAGAGTGACACACAGACACAGGGAAACATCCATGTTTCTCACAGAGTGAGACACAGACACAGGGAAATATCCATGTTTCTGATACAAACACAGTAACTACCCATGTTTCTCACACACTGAGACACAGAGGGAAGCACCCATGGTTCTCACACAGACACAGGGAATCATACATATTTCTCACAGGGACATGGAAACATCCATGTTTCTCACACAATGAGACAGACACAGGGAAACATCCATGTATCTCACACACTGAGACACAGACACAGAGAAACATCCATGTTTCTCTCACAGTGAGACACAGACACAGGGAAACATTCATGTTTCTCACACAGATAAATGTAAACATGCATGTTTCTCACACAGACACAGGGAATCATACATATTTCTCACAGACACAGAAACATCCATGTTTCTCACACACTGAGACAGACAGATGGAAACATCCATGTTCAACACAGAAACAGGGAAACATCCATATTTCTCACTGGCACTTGGAAATATATATGTTTCTCACACAGTGAGACACAGACACAGGGAAACATACATGTTTCGCACACACTGAGACACAAACACAGGGAAACATCCATGTGTTTGATACAGACACAGCAACTACCCATGTTTCTCAGACACTGAGACACAGAGGGAAACACCCATGGTTCACACAGAGTGAGACACAGACACAGGGAAACATCCATGGTTCTCACAGAGTGAGACACAGACACAGGGAAACATCCATGGTTCTCACAGAGTGAGACACAGACACAGGGAAACATCCATGTTTCTCACAGAGTGAGACACAGACACAGGGAAACATCCATGGTTCTCACAGAGTGAGACACAGACACAGGGAAACATCCATGGTTCTCACAGAGTGAGACACAGACACAGGGAAACATCCATGTTTCTCACAGAGTGAGACACAGACACAGGGAAACATCCATGTTTCTCACAGAGTGAGACAGAGACACAGAGAATCATCCATGTTTCTTCCAGAGTGAGACAGAGACACAGGGAAACATCCATGTTTCTTACAGTGAGACACAGACATAGGGAAACATCCATGTTTCTCACACAGTGAGACACAGACACAGAGAATCATCCATGTTTCACACACTGTGAGACAGAGACAGAGGGAAACATCCATGTTTCTCAAACAGATAAATGTAAACATGCATGTTTCTCACACAGACACAGGGAATCATCCATATTTCTCATAGACACAGGGAAACATCCATGTTTCCCCCAGAGTGAGACACAGACACAGGGAAACATCCATGTATCTCGTACACTGAGAGAGACAGAGGGAAATATCCATCTATCTCACAGGCACATGGAAACATTCATGTTTCTGACACACTGAGACCGACACAGGGAAACATCCATGTTTCTCCCAGAGTGAGACACACACACAGGGAAACATCCATGTATCTCGTACACTGAGAGAGACAGAGGGAAATATCCATCTATCTCACAGGCACATGGAAACATTCATGTTTCTGACACACTGAGACCGACACAGGGAAACATGCATGTTTCTGATACAGACACAGAAACTACCCATGTTTCTCACACACTGAGACACAGAGGGAAACACCCATGGCTCTCACAGAGTGAGACACAGACACAGGGAAACATCCATGTTTCTGATACAGACACAATAACTACCCATGTTTCTCACACACTGAGACACAGAGGGAAACACCCATGGTTCTCACAGAGTGAGACACAGACACAGGGATACATCCATGTTTCTCACAGAGTGAGACACAGACACAGGGAAATATCCATGTTTCTGATACAGACACAGTAACTACCCATGTTTCTCACACACTGAGACACAGAGGGAAACACCCATGGTTCACACAGAGTGAGACACAGACACAGGGAAACATCCATGGTTCTCACAGAGTGAGACACAGACACAGGGAAACATCCATGGTTCTCACAGAGTGAGACACAGACACAGGGAAACATCCATGTTTCTCACAGAGTGAGACACACACACAGGGAAACATCCATGGTTCTCACAGAGTGAGACACAGACACAGGGAAACATCCATGGTTCTCACAGAGTGAGACACAGACACAGGGAAACATCCATGTTTCTCACAGAGTGAGACACACACACAGGGAAACATCCATGGTTCTCACAGAGTGAGACACAGACACAGGGAAACATCCATGTTTCTCACAGAGTGAGACACAGACACAGGGAAACATCCATGTTTCTCACAGAGTGAGACAGAGACACAGAGAATCATCCATGTTTCTTCCAGAGTGAGACAGAGACACAGGGAAACATCCATGTTTCTTACAGTGAGACACAGACATAGGGAAACATCCATGTTTCTCACACAGTGAGACACAGACACAGAGAATCATCCATGTTTCACACACTGTGAGACAGAGACAGAGGGAAACATCCATGTTTCTCAAACAGATAAATGTAAACATGCATGCTTCTCACACAGACACAGGGAATCATCCATATTTCTCATAGACACAGGGAAACATCCATGTTTCCCCCAGAGTGAGACACAGACACAGGGAAACATCCATGTATCTCGTACACTGAGAGAGACAGAGGGAAATATCCATCTATCTCACAGGCACATGGAAACATTCATGTTTCTGACACACTGAGACCGACACAGGGAAACATCCATGTTTCTCCCAGAGTGAGACACACACACAGGGAAACATCCATGTATCTCGTACACTGAGAGAGACAGAGGGAAATATCCATCTATCTCACAGGCACATGGAAACATTCATGTTTCTGACACACTGAGACCGACACAGGGAAACATGCATGTTTCTGATACAGACACAGAAACTACCCATGTTTCTCACACACTGAGACACAGAGGGAAACACCCATGGTTCTCACAGAGTGAGACACAGACACAGGGAAACATCCATGTTTCTGATACAGACACAATAACTACCCATGTTTCTCACACACTGAGACACAGAGGGAAACACCCATGGTTCTCACAGAGTGAGACACAGACACAGGGATACCTCCATGTTTCTCACAGAGTGAGACACAGACACAGGGAAATATCCATGTTTCTCACACAGATAAATGTAAATATGCATGTTTCTCACACAGACACAGGGAAACATCCATGTTTCTCACACAGATAAATGTAAATATGCATGTTTCTCACACAGACACAGGGAAACATCCATGTTTCTCACACAGATAAATGTAAATATGCATGTTTCTCACACACACAGGGAATCATCCATATTGCTCACAGACACAGGGAAACATCCATGTATCTCACACACTGAGACACAAATTCAGGGAAACATCCATGCTTCTCATACAGACACAGAAACTCCCATGTTTCTCACACACTGAGACACAGAGGGAAACACCCATGGTTCACACACAGTGAGACACAAACGCAGGGAAATATCCATGTTTCTCACACAGTGAGACACAGACACAGGGAAACATCGAAGCTTCTCACAGACAGACAACACAGAGAAACGTGCATGTTTCTCACACAGACACAGGGAATAATACATATTTCTCACAGACACAGGGAAACATCCATTTATCTAGTACACTGAGACAGACAGAGGGAAACATCCATATTTCTCACAGGCACATGGAAACATTCATGTTTCTGACACACTGAGACAGACACAGGGAAACATCCATGTTTCTGATACAGACACAGAAACTACCCATGTTTCTCACACACTGAGACACAGAGGGAAACACCCATGGTTCACACAGAGTGAGACACAGACACAGGGAAACATCCATGGTTCTCACAGAGTGAGACACAGACACAGGAAAACATCCATGTTTCTCACAGAGTGAGACACAGACACAGGGAAACATCCATGTTTCTCACACTGTGAGACAGACACAAGGAAACATCCATGTTTCTTCCAGAGTGAGACAGAGACACACGGAAACATCCATGTTTCTCACACAGTGAGACACAGACACAGGGAAACATCCATGTTTCTCACACAGTGAGACACACACACAAGGAAACATCCATGTTTCTTCCAGAGTGAGACAGAGACACACGGAAACATCCATGTTTCTCACACAGTGAGACACAGACACAGGGAAACATCCATGTTTCTCACACAGTGAGACACAGACACAAGGAAACATCCATGTTTCTTCCAGAGTGAGACAGAGACACACGGAAACATCCATGTTTCTCACACAGTGAGACACAGACGCAGGGAAATATCCATGTTTCTCACACAGTGAGACACAGACACAGGGAAACATCGATGCTTCTCACAGACAGACAACACAGAGAAACATGCATGTTTCTCACACAGACACAGGGAATAATACATATTTCTCACAAACACAGGGAAACATCCATTTATCTAGTACACTGAGACAGACAGAGGGAAACATCCATGTATCTCACAGGCACATGGAAACATTCATGTTTCTGACACACTGAGACAGACACAGGGAAACATGCATGTTTCTGATACAGACACAGAAACTACCCATGTTTCTCACACACTGAGACACAGAGGGAAACACCCATGGTTCTCACAGAGTGAGACACAGACACAGGGAAACATCCATGTTTCTCACAGAGTGAGACACAGACACAGGGAAACATCCATGTTTCTGATACAGACACAGTAACTACCCATGTTTCTCACACACTGAGACACAGAGGGAAACACCCATGGTTCTCAGAGTGAGACACAGACACAGGGATACATCCATGTTCCTCACAGAGTGAGACACAGACACAGGGAAATATCCATGTTTCTGATACAGACACAGTAACTACCCATGTTTCTCACACACTGAGACACAGAGGGAAACACCCATGGTTCTCACACAGTAACACACAGACACAAGGAATCATCCATGTTTCTCACACAGTGAGACACATACACAGAGAATCATCCATGTTTCTCACACTGTGAGACAGAGACAGAGGGAAACATCCATGTTTCTCACAGAGTGAGACACAGACACAGGGAAACATCCATGTTTCTCACAGAGTGAGACACAGACACAGGGAAATATCCATGTTTCTGATACAGACACAGTAACTACCCACGTTTCTCACACACTGAGATACAGAGGGAAATACCCATGGTTCTCACACAGACACAGGGAATCGTACATATTTCTCACAGACACAGGGAAACATCCATATTTCTCACAGGGACATGGAAACATCCATGTTTCTCACACAATGAGACAGACACAGGGAAACATCCATGTATGTCACACACTGAGACACAAACACAGGGAAAGATGCATGTTTCTCATACAGACACAGAAACTACCAATGTTTCTCACACACTGAGACACAGAGGGTAACACCCATGATTCTCACAGAGTGAGACACAGACCCAGGGAAACATTCATGTTTCTCACACAGATAAATGTAAACATGCATGTTTCTCACACAGACACGGAAACATCCATGTTTATCACACACTGAGACAGACAGATGGAAACATCCATGTTCAACACACAGAAACAGGGAAACATCCATATTTCTCACAGGCACATGGAAATATTCATGTTTCTCACACAGTGAGACAGACACAGGGAAACATCCATGTTTCTCACAGTGAGACACAGACACAGGGAAACATCCATGTTTTTGATACAGACACAGCAACTACCCATGTATCTCACACACTGAGGCACAGAGGGAAACACCCATATTTCTCACACGGTGACACACAGACACAGGGAAACATCCATGCTTCTCAAAGACTGAGACAGGCACAGAGAAACATCCATGTTTCTCACACAAGTAAAGGTAAACATGCATGTTTCTCACACGGTGACACACAGACACAGGGAATCATACAAATTTCTCACAGACACAGGAAAACATCCATTGTTTCCCGTACACTGAGACAGACAGAGGGAAACATCCATGTTCGACACACAGAAACAGGGAAACATCCATATTTCTCACAGGCTCATGGAAACATCCATGCATATCACACACTGAGACACAGAGGGAAACACCCATGTTTCCCATACAGTGACACACAGACACAGGGAAACATCCATGCTTCTCAAAGACTGAGACAGGCACAGAGAAACATCCATGTTTCTCACACAAATAAAGGTAAACATGCATGTTTCTCACACGGTGACACACAGACACAGGGAATCATACAAATTTCTCACAGACACAGGGAAACATCCATTGTTTCCCGTACACTGAGACAGACAGAGGGAAACATCCATGTTCGACACACAGAAACAGGGAAACATCCATATTTCTCACAGGCTCATGGAAACATCCATGCATATCACACACTGAGACACAGAGGGAAACACCCATGTTTCCCATATAGTGACACACAGACACAGGGAAACATCCATGGTTCTCACACAGTGAGACACAGACACAGAGAATCATCCATGTCTCTCACACCGTGAGACACAGACAGAGGGAAACATCCATGTTTCTCACAGAGTGAGACACAGACACAGGGAAACATCCATGTTTCTCACACAGATAAATGTAAATATGCATGTTTCTCACACAGACACAGGGAAACATCCATGTTTCTCACACAGATAAATGTAAATATGCATGTTTCTCACACACACAGGGAATCATCCATATTGCTCACAGACACAGGGAAACATCCATGTATCTCACACACTGAGACACAAATTCAGGGAAACATCCATGCTTCTCATACAGACACAGAAACTCCCATGTTTCTCACACACTGAGACACAGAGGGAAACACCCATGGTTCACACACAGTGAGACACAAACGCAGGGAAATATCCATGTTTCTCACACAGTGAGACACAGACACAGGGAAACATCGAAGCTTCTCACAGACAGACAACACAGAGAAACGTGCATGTTTCTCACACAGACACAGGGAATAATACATATTTCTCACAGACACAGGGAAACATCCATTTATCTAGTACACTGAGACAGACAGAGGGAAACATCCATATTTCTCACAGGCACATGGAAACATTCATGTTTCGGACACACTGAGACAGACACAGGGAAACATCCATGTTTCTGATACAGACACAGAAACTACCCATGTTTCTCACACACTGAGACACAGAGGGAAACACCCATGGTTCACACAGAGTGAGACACAGACACAGGGAAACATCCATGGTTCTCACAGAGTGAGACACAGACACAGGAAAACATCCATGTTTCTCACAGAGTGAGACACAGACACAGGGAAACATCCATGTTTCTCACAGAGTGAGACACAGAGAACAGAGCATCATCTATGTTTCTCACACTGTGAGACACAGACACAGGGAAACATCCATGTTTCTCACAGAGTGAGACACAGACACAGAGAATCATCCATGTTTCTCACACTGTGAGACAGACACAGGGAAACATCCATGTTTCTCACACAAATAAAGGTAAACATGCATGTTTCTCACACGGTGACACACAGACACAGGGAATCATGCAAATTTCTCACAGACACAGGGAAACATCCAGTGTTTCCCGTACACTGAGACAGAGGGAAACATCCATGTTCGACACACAGAAACAGAGCATCATCCATGTTTCTCACACTGTGAGACAGACACAGGGAAACATCCATGTTTCTCACACAGTGAGACACAGACACAAGGAAACATCCATGTTTCTTCCAGAGTGAGACAGAGACACACGGAAACATCCATGTTTCTCACACAGTGAGACACAGACACAGGGAAACATCCATGTTTCTCACACAGTGAGACACAGACACAAGGAAACATCCATGTTTCTTCCAGAGTGAGACAGAGACACACGGAAACATCCATGTTTCTCACACAGTGAGACACAGACACAGGGAAACATCCATGTTTCTCACACAGTGAGACACAGACACAAGGAAACATCCATGTTTCTTCCAGAGTGAGACAGAGACACACGGAAACATCCATGTTTCTCACACAGTGAGACACAGACACAGGGAAACATCCATGTTTCTCAGACAGTGAGACACAGACACAGAGAATCATCGATGTTTCTCACACTGTGAGGCAGAGACAGAGGGAAACATCCATGTTTCTCACACAGATAAATGTAAACATGCATGTTTCTCACACAGACACAGGGAATCATCCATATTTTTCACAGACACAGGGAAACATCCATGTTTCCCCCAGGGTGAGACACAAACACAGGGAAACATCCATGTATCTCGTACACTGAGTCAGACAGAGGGAAATATCCATATTTCTCACAGGCACATGGAAACATTCATGTTTCTGACACACTGAGACAGACACAGGGTAACATCCATGTTTCTCCCAGAGTGAGACACAGACACAGGGAAACATCCATGTATCTCGTACACTGAGAGAGACAGAGGGAAATATCCATGTATCTCACAGGCACATGGAAACATTCATGTTTCTGACACACTGAGACAGACACAGGGAAACATCCATGTTTCTGATACAGACACAGACACAGGGAAACATCCATGTTTCTGATACAGACACAGTAACTACCCATGTTTCTCACACACTGAGACACAGAGGGAAACACCCATGGTTCTCACAGAGTGAGACACAGACACAGGGAAACATCCATGTTTCTCACAGAGTGAGACACAGACACAGGGAAATATCCATGTTTCTGATACACACACAGTAACTACCCATGTTTCTCACACACTGAGACACATAGAGGGAAACACCCATGGTTCTCACACAGACACAGGGAATCATACATATTTCTCACAGGGACATGGAAACATCCATGTTTCTCACACAATGAGACAGACACAGGGAAACATCCATGTATCTCACACACTGAGACACAAACACAGGGAAAGATCCATGTTTCTTATACAGACACAGAAACTACCAATGTTTCTCACACACTGAGACACAGAGGGTAACACCCATGGTTCTCACAGAGTGAAACACAGACACAGGGATACATCCATGTTTCTCACAGAGTGAGACACAGACACAGGGAAACATTCATGTTTCTCACACAGATAAATGTAAACATGCATATTTCTCACACAGACACAGGGAATCATACATATTTCTCACAGACACGGAAACATCCATGTTTCTCACACACTGAGACACAAACACAGGGAAACATTCATGTTTCTCACACAGATAAATGTAAACATGCATGTTTCTCACACAGACACAGGGAATCATACATATTTCTCACAGACACATGGAAACATCCATGTTTCTCACACACTGAGACACAGAGGGAAACACCCATGTTTCCCATACAGTGACACATAGACACGGAAACATCCATGGTTCTCACACAGTGAGACACAAACACAGGGAAACATCCATGTTTCTCACAGAGTGAGACACAGACACAGGGGAAACATCCATGTTTCTCAGACTGACACAACCACAGGAAAACATCCATGTTTCTCTCACAGTGAGACACAGACACAGGGAAACATCCATGCTTCCCACAGACTGAGACAGGCACAGATAAACATCCATGTTTCTCACACAAATAAAGGTAAACATGCATGTTTCTCACACGGTGACACACAGACACAGGGAATCATGCAAATTTCTCACAGACACAGGGAAACATCCAGTGTTTCCCGTACACTGAGACAGACAGAGGGAAACATCCATGTTCGACACACAGAAACAGGGAAGCATCCATATTTCTCACAGGCTCATGGAAACATCCATGTATATCACACACTGAGACACAGAGGGAAACAGCCATGTTTCCCATACAGTGACACACAGACACAGGGAAACATCCATGGTTCTCACACAGTGAGACACAAACAGAGGGAAACATCCATGATTCTCACAGAGTGAGACACAGACACAGGGGAAACATCCATGTTTCTCACACAGATAAATGTAAATATTCATGTTTCTCACACACACAGGGAATCATCCATATTGCTCACAGACACAGGGAAACATCCATGTATCTCACACACTGAGAAACAAATACAGGGAAACATCCATGCTTCTCATACAGACACAGAAACTCCCATGTTTCTCACACACTGAGACACAGAGGGAAACACCCATGGTTCACACACAGTGAGACACAGACGCAGGGAAATATCCATGTTTCTCACACAGTGAGACACAGACACATGGAAACATCGATGCTTCTCACAGACAGACAACACAGAGAAACATGCATGTTTCTCACACAGACACAGGGAATAATACATATTTTTCACAGACACAGGGAAACATCCATTTATCTAGTACACTGAGACAGACAGAGGGAAACATCCATATTTCTCACAGGCACATGGAAACATTCATGTTTCTGACACACTGAGACAGACACAGGGAAACATCCATGTTTCTGATACAGACACAGAAACTACCCATGTTTCTCACACACTGAGACACAGAGGGAAACACCCATGGTTCACACAGAGTGAGACACAGACACAGGAAAACATCCATGTTTCTCACAGAGTGAGACACAGACACAGGGAAACATCCATGTTTCTCACAGAGTGAGACACAGAGAACAGAGCATCATCCATGTTTCTCACACTGTGAGACACAGACACAGGGAAACATCCATGTTTCTCACAGAGTGAGACACAGACACAGAGAATCATCCATGTTTCTCACACTGTGAGACAGACACAGGGAAACATCCATGTTTCTCACACAGTGAGACACAGACACAAGGAAACATCCATGTTTCTTCCAAAGTGAGACAGAGACACACGGAAACATCCATGCTTCCCACAGACTGAGACAGGCACAGATAAACATCCATGTTTCTCACACAAATAAAGGTAAACATGCATGTTTCTCACACGGTGACACACAGACACAGGGAATCATGCAAATTTCTCACAGACACAGGGAAACATCCAGTGTTTCCCGTACACTGAGACAGACAGAGGGAAACATCCATGTTCGACACACAGAAACAGAGCATCATCCATGTTTCTCACACTGTGAGACAGACACAGGGAAACATCCATGTTTCTCACACAGTGAGACACAGACACAAGGAAACATCCATGTTTCTTCCAGAGTGAGACAGAGACACACGGAAACATCCATGTTTCTCACACAGTGAGACACAGACACAGGGAAACATCCATGTTTCTCACACAGTGAGACACAGACACAAGGAAACATCCATGTTTCTTCCAGAGTGAGACAGAGACACACGGAAACATCCATGTTTCTCACACAGTGAGACACAGACACAGGGAAACATCCATGTTTCTCACACAGTGAGACACAGACACAAGGAAACATCCATGTTTCTTCCAGAGTGAGACAGAGACACACGGAAACATCCATGTTTCTCACACAGTGAGACACAGACACAGGGAAACATCCATGTTTCTCAGACAGTGAGACACAGACACAGAGAATCATCGATGTTTCTCACACTGTGAGGCAGAGACAGAGGGAAACATCCATGTTTCTCACACAGATAAATGTAAACATGCATGTTTCTCACACAGACACAGGGAATCATCCATATTTTTCACAGACACAGGGAAACATCCATGTTTCCCCCAGGGTGAGACACAGACACAGGGAAACATCCATGTATCTCGTACACTGAGAGAGACAGAGGGAAATATCCATATTTCTCACAGGCACATGGAAACATTCATGTTTCTGACACACTGAGACAGACACAGGGTAACATCCATGTTTCTCCCAGAGTGAGACACAGACACAGGGAAACATCCATGTATCTCGTACACTGAGAGAGACAGAGGGAAATATCCATGTATCTCACAGGCACATGGAAACATTCATGTTTCTGACACACTGAGACAGACACAGGGAAACATCCATGTTTCTGATACAGACACAGACACAGGGAAACATCCATGTTTCTGATACAGACACAGTAACTACCCATGTTTCTCACACACTGAGACACAGAGGGAAACACCCATGGTTCTCACAGAGTGAGACACAGACACAGGGAAACATCCATGTTTCTCACAGAGTGAGACACAGACACAGGGAAATATCCATGTTTCTGATACACACACAGTAACTACCCATGTTTCTCACACACTGAGACACATAGAGGGAAACACCCATGGTTCTCACACAGACACAGGGAATCATACATATTTCTCACAGGGACATGGAAACATCCATGTTTCTCACACAATGAGACAGACACAGGGAAACATCCATGTATCTCACACACTGAGACACAAACACAGGGAAAGATCCATGTTTCTTATACAGACACAGAAACTACCAATGTTTCTCACACACTGAGACACAGAGGGTAACACCCATGGTTCTCACAGAGTGAAACACAGACACAGGGATACATCCATGTTTCTCACAGAGTGAGACACAGACACAGGGAAACATTCATGTTTCTCACACAGATAAATGTAAACATGCATATTTCTCACACAGACACAGGGAATCATACATATTTCTCACAGACACGGAAACATCCATGTTTCTCACACACTGAGACACAAACACAGGGAAACATTCATGTTTCTCACACAGATAAATGTAAACATGCATGTTTCTCACACAGACACAGGGAATCATACATATTTCTCACAGACACATGGAAACATCCATGTTTCTCACACACTGAGACACAGAGGGAAACACCCATGTTTCCCATACAGTGACACATAGACACGGAAACATCCATGGTTCTCACACAGTGAGACACAAACACAGGGAAACATCCATGTTTCTCACAGAGTGAGACACAGACACAGGGGAAACATCCATGTTTCTCAGACTGACACAACCACAGGAAAACATCCATGTTTCTCTCACAGTGAGACACAGACACAGGGAAACATCCATGCTTCCCACAGACTGAGACAGGCACAGATAAACATCCATGTTTCTCACACAAATAAAGGTAAACATGCATGTTTCTCACACGGTGACACACAGACACAGGGAATCATGCAAATTTCTCACAGACACAGGGAAACATCCAGTGTTTCCCGTACACTGAGACAGACAGAGGGAAACATCCATGTTCGACACACAGAAACAGGGAAGCATCCATATTTCTCACAGGCTCATGGAAACATCCATGTATATCACACACTGAGACACAGAGGGAAACAGCCATGTTTCCCATACAGTGACACACAGACACAGGGAAACATCCATGGTTCTCACACAGTGAGACACAAACACAGGGAAACATCCATGATTCTCACAGAGTGAGACACAGACACAGTGGAAACATCCATGTTTCTCACACAGATAAATGTAAATATTCATGTTTCTCACACACACAGGGAATCATCCATATTGCTCACAGACACAGGGAAACATCCATGTATCTCACACACTGAGACACAAATACAGGGAAACATCCATGCTTCTCATACAGACACAGAAACTCCCATGTTTCTCACACACTGAGACACAGAGGGAAACACCCATGGTTCACACACAGTGAGACACAGACGCAGGGAAATATCCATGTTTCTCACACAGTGAGACACAGACACATGGAAACATCGATGCTTCTCACAGACAGACAACACAGAGAAACATGCATGTTTCTCACACAGACACAGGGAATAATACATATTTTTCACAGACACAGGGAAACATCCATTTATCTAGTACACTGAGACAGACAGAGGGAAACATCCATATTTCTCACAGGCACATGGAAACATTCATGTTTCTGACACACTGAGACAGACACAGGGAAACATCCATGTTTCTGATACAGACACAGAAACTACCCATGTTTCTCACACACTGAGACACAGAGGGAAACACCCATGGTTCACACAGAGTGAGACACAGACACAGGGAAACATCCATGGTTCTCACAGAGTGAGACACAGACACAGGGAAACATCCATGTTTCTCACAGAGTGAGACACAGAGAACAGAGCATCATCCATGTTTCTCACACTGTGAGACACAGACACAGGGAAACATCCATGTTTCTCACACAGTGAGACACAGACACAAGGAAACATCCATGTTTCTCACAGTGAGATACAGACACAGAGAATCATCCATGTTTCTCACACTGTGAGACAGAGACAGAGGGAAACATCCATGTTTCTCACAGATAAATGTAAACATGCATGTTTCTCACACAGACACAGGGAATCATCCATATTTCTCACAGACTCAAGGAAACATCCATGTTTCTCCCAGATAAATGTAAACATGCATGTTTCTCACACAGACACAGGGAATCATCCATGTATCTCGTCCACTGAGAGAGACAGAGGGAAATATCCATGTATCTCACAGGCACATGGAAACATTCATGTTTCTGACACACTGAGACAGACACAGGGAAACATGCATGTTTCTGATACAGACACAGAAACTACCCATGTTTCTCACACACTGAGACACAGAGGGAAACACCCATGGTTCTCACAGAGTGAGACACAGACACAGGGAAACATCCATGTTTCTCACAGAGTGAGACACAGTCACAGGGAAACATCCATGTTTCTGATACAGACACAGTAACTACCCATGTTTCACACACACTGAGACACAGAGGGTAACACCCATGATTCTCACAGAGTGAGACACAAACACAGGGAAACATTCATGTTTCTCACACAGATAAATGTAAACATGCATGTTTCTCACACAGACACAGGGAATCATACATATTTCTCACAGACACGGAAACATCCATGTTTCTCACACACTGAGACAGACAGATGGAAACATCCATGTTCGACACACAGACACAGGGAATAATACATATTTCTTACACAGTGAGACCGACACAGGGAAACATCCAAGTTTCTCACACATTGAGACAGACACAGGCAAAACATTCATGTTTCTGACACACTGACACAGACACAGGGAAACATCCATGTTTTTGATACAGACACAGAAACTACCCATGTTTCTCACACACTGAGACACAGAGGGGAACACCCATGGTTCACACAGTGAGACACAGACACAGGGAAACATCCATGTTTCTCACACAGTGAGACACAGACACGGGGAAACATCCATTTTCATCAGACATTGAAACACAAACACTGGGAAATATCCATGTTTCTCACACAGTGAGACACTGACACAGGGAAAAATCCATATTTCTCACATAGTGAGACACAGACACAGGGAAACATCCATGTTTCTCACACAGT
Organism: Hemitrygon akajei; assembly: GCF_048418815.1. NCBI lineage: Eukaryota > Metazoa > Chordata > Chondrichthyes > Myliobatiformes > Dasyatidae > Hemitrygon > Hemitrygon akajei. The sequence continues at coordinate 71,227,154 of NC_133125.1, forward strand.
GACACACAGACACAGGGAATCATCCATGTTTCTTACACACTGACGCAGACAGAAGGAAACATCCATGTTTCTCACACAGTGAGTCAGTCACAGGGAAACATCCATGTTTCTCACACACTGACACAGACACATGGTAACATCCATGTCTGTCACACAGAAAAAGGGAAACATCCATGTTTCTCACAGACACAGGAAAACATCCATGTTTCTCACAGAGTGAAACACAGACACAGGGAAACATTGATGTTTCTCACAGAGTGCGACAGAGACACTGGGAAATGTCCATGTCTCTGACAGAGTGAATCACAGACACTGGGAAACATCCATGATTCTCACACAGTGAGACAGACACAGGGAATCAACCACGTTTCTCATCAGTGAGACTATCACAGGGAAACTTCCATATCTCTCATACAGTAAGACAGAGTCACAGGGAAACACCCATGTTTCTCACACACAGAGACAGATACAGTGAAACATCCATGTTTCTCGCACAATGGCATAGACACAGGGAAACATCCAAGTTTCTACCACAGTGAGATACAGACACCGGGAAACATCCAAGTTTCTACCACAGTGAGATACAGACACTGGGAAACATGCATGTTTCTCACACTGTGAGACACAGACAGAGGGAATCATCCATGTTTCTCACACACTGAGACACAGAGGGAAACATCCATGTTCCTTACACACGGTGACAGACACAGGGAGACATATATGTTTCTCACACAGTGAGACACAGTCACAGGGAAACATCCATGCTTTTCAAAGCGAAACACAGACACAGGAAATCATCCATGTTTCTCACACTGTGAGACAAAGGCACACAGAAACATCCATGTTTCACACACAGTGAGACACAGACAATAATCCATGTTTCTCACAGTGAGACACAGACAGAGGGAAACATGCATGTTTCTCACAGATAAATTTAAACATGCATGTTTCTCACACAGACACAGGGAATCATACATATTTCTCACAGACACAGGGAAACATCCATGTTCCTCAAACACTGAGACAGACACAGGGAAACATCCATGTTTCTCACACAGTGAGACACATACACAGAGAATCATCCATGTTTCTCACACTGTGAGACAGAGACAGAGGGAAACATCCATGTTTCTCACAGAGTGAGACACAGACACAGGGAAACATCCATGTTTCTCACAGAGTGAGACACAGACACAGGGAAATATCCATGTTTCTGATACAGACACAGTAACTACCCACGTTACTCACACACTGAGATACAGAGGGAAATACCCATGGTTCTCACACAGACACAGGGAATCGTACATATTTCTCACAGACACAGGGAAACATCCATATTTCTCACAGGGACATGGAAACATCCATGTTTCTCACACAATGAGACAGACACAGGGAAACATCCATGTATGTCACACACTGAGACACAAACACAGGGAAAGATGCATGTTTCTCATACAGACACAGAAACTACCAATGTTTCTCACACACTGAGACACAGAGGGTAACACCCATGATTCTCACAGAGTGAGACACAGACACAGGGAAACATTCATGTTTCTCACACAGATAAATGTAAACATGCATGTTTCTCACACAGACACGGAAACATCCATGTTTCTCACACACTGAGACAGACAGATGGAAACATCCATGTTCAACACACAGAAACAGGGAAACATCCATATTTCTCACAGGCACATGGAAATATTCATGTTTCTCACACAGTGAGACAGACACAGGGAAACATCCATGTTTCTCACAGTGAGACACAGACACAGGGAAACATCCATGTTTTTGATACAGACACAGCAACTACCCATGTATCTCACACACTGAGGCACAGAGGGAAACACCCATATTTCTCACTCGGTGACACTCAGACACAGGGAAACATCCATGCTTCTCAAAGACTGAGACAGGCACAGAGAAACATCCATGTTTCTCACACAAATAAAGGTAAACATGCATGTTTCTCACACGGTGACACACAGACACAGGGAATCATACAAATTTCTCACAGACACAGGGAAACATCCATTGTTTCCCGTACACTGAGACAGACAGAGGGAAACATCCATGTTCGACACACAGAAAAAGGGAAACATCCATATTTCTCACAGGCTCATGGAAACATCCATGCATAACACACAATGAGACACAGAGGGAAACACCCATGTTTCCCATATAGTGACACACAGACACAGGGAAACATCCATGGTTCTCACACAGTGAGACACAGACACAGAGAATCATCCATGTCTATCACACCGTGAGACACAGACAGAGGGAAACATCCATGTTTCTCACAGAGTGAGACACAGACACAGGGAAACATCCATGTTTCTCACACAGATAAATGTAAATATGCATGTTTCTCACACAGACACAGGGAAACATCCATGTTTCTCACACAGATAAATGTAAATATGCATGTTTCTCACACACACAGGGAATCATCCATATTGCTCACAGACACAGGGAAACATCCATGTATCTCACACACTGAGACACAAATTCATGGAAACATCCATGCTTCTCATACAGACACAGAAACTCCCATGTTTCTCACACACTGAGACACAGAGGGAAACACCCATGGTTCACACACAGTGAGACACAAACGCAGGGAAATATCCATGTTTCTCACACAGTGAGACACAGACACAGGGAAACATCGAAGCTTCTCACAGACAGACAACACAGAGAAACGTGCATGTTTCTCACACAGACACAGGGAATAATACATATTTCTCACAGACACAGGGAAACATCCATTTATCTAGTACACTGAGACAGACAGAGGGAAACATCCATATTTCTCACAGGCACATGGAAACATTCATGTTTCTGACACACTGAGACAGACACAGGGAAACATCCATGTTTCTGATACAGACACAGAAACTACCCATGTTTCTCACACACTGAGACACAGAGGAAAACACCCATGGTTCACACAGAGTGAGACACAGACACAGGGAAACATCCATGGTTCTCACAGAGTGAGACACAGACACAGGAAAACATCCATGTTTCTCACAGAGTGAGACACAGACACAGGGAAACATCCATGTTTCTCACAGAGTGAGACACAGAGAACAGAGCATCATCCATTTTTCTCACACTGTGAGACACAGACACAGGGAAACATCCATGTTTCTCACAGAGTGAGACACAGACACAGAGAATCATCCATGTTTCTCACACTGTGAGACAGACACAGGGAAACATCCATGTTTCTCACACAGTGAGACACAGACACAAGGAAACATCCATGTTTCTTCCAGAGTGAGACAGAGACACACGGAAACATCCATGTTTCTCACACAGTGAGACACAGACACAGGGAAACATCCATGTTTCTCACACAGTGAGACACAGACACAAGGAAACATCCATGTTTCTTCCAGAGTGAGACAGAGACACACGGAAACATCCATGTTTCTCACACAGTGAGACACAGACACAGGGAAACATCCATGTTTCTCACAGAGTGAGACACAGACACAAGGAAACATCCATGTTTCTTCCAGAGTGAGACAGAGACACACGGAAACATCCATGTTTCTCACACAGTGAGACACAGACACAGGGAAACATCCATGTTTCTCAGACAGTGAGACACAGACACAGAGAATCATCGATGTTTCTCACACTGTGAGGCAGAGACAGAGGGAAACATCCATGTTTCTCACACAGATAAATGTAAACATGCATGTTTCTCACACAGACACAGGGAATCATCCATATTTTTCACAGACACAGGGAAACATCCATGTTTCCCCCAGGGTGAGACACAAACACAGGGAAACATCCATGTATCTCGTACACTGAGTCAGACAGAGGGAAATATCCATATTTCTCACAGGCACATGGAAACATTCATGTTTCTGACACACTGAGACAGACACAGGGTAACATCCATGTTTCTCCCAGAGTGAGACACAGACACAGGGAAACATCCATGTATCTCGTACACTGAGAGAGACAGAGGGAAATATCCATGTATCTCACAGGCACATGGAAACATTCATGTTTCTGACACACTGAGACAGACACAGGGAAACATCCATGTTTCTGATACAGACACAGACACAGGGAAACATCCATGTTTCTGATACAGACACAGTAACTACCCATGTTTCTCACACACTGAGACACAGAGGGAAACACCCATGGTTCTCACAGAGTGAGACACAGACACAGGGAAACATCCATGTTTCTCACAGAGTGAGACACAGACACAGGGAAATATCCATGTTTCTGATACACACACAGTAACTACCCATGTTTCTCACACACTGAGACACATAGAGGGAAACACCCATGGTTCTCACACAGACACAGGGAATCATACATATTTCTCACAGGGACATGGAAACATCCATGTTTCTCACACAATGAGACAGACACAGGGAAACATCCATGTATCTCACACACTGAGACACAAACACAGGGAAAGATCCATGTTTCTTATACAGACACAGAAACTACCAATGTTTCTCACACACTGAGACACAGAGGGTAACACCCATGGTTCTCACAGAGTGAGACACAGACACAGGGATACATCCATGTTTCTCACAGAGTGAGACACAGACACAGGGAAACATTCATGTTTCTCACACAGATAAATGTAAACATGCATATTTCTCACACAGACACAGGGAATCATACATATTTCTCACAGACACGGAAACATCCATGTTTCTCACACACTGAGACACAAACACAGGGAAACATTCATGTTTCTCACACAGATAAATGTAAACATGCATGTTTCTCACACAGACACAGGGAATCATACATATTTCTCACAGACACATGGAAACATCCATGTTTCTCACACACTGAGACACAGAGGGAAACACCCATGTTTCCCATACAGTGACACATAGACACGGAAACATCCATGGTTCTCACACAGTGAGACACAAACACAGGGAAACATCCATGTTTCTCACAGAGTGAGATACAGACACAGGGGAAACATCCATGTTTCTCAGACTGACACAACCACAGGAAAACATCCATGTTTCTCTCACAGTGAGACACAGACACAGTGAAACATCCATGCTTCTCAAAGACTGAGACAGGCACAGATAAACATCCATGTTTCTCACACAAATAAAGGTAAACATGCATGTTTCTCACACGGTGACACACAGACACAGGGAATCATGCAAATTTCTCACAGACACAGGGAAACATCCAGTGTTTCCCGTACACTGAGACAGACAGAGGGAAACATCCATGTTCGACACACAGAAACAGGGAAGCATCCATATTTCTCACAGGCTCATGGAAACATCCATGTATATCACACACTGAGACACAGAGGGAAACAGCCATGTTTCCCATACAGTGACACACAGACACAGGGAAACATCCATGGTTCTCACACAGTGAGACACAAACACAGGGAAACATCCATGATTCTCACAGAGTGAGACACAGACACAGGGGAAACATCCATGTTTCTCACACAGATAAATGTAAATATTCATGTTTCTCACACACACAGGGAATCATCCATATTGCTCACAGACACAGGGAAACATCCATGTATCTCACACACTGAGACACAAATACAGGGAAACATCCATGCTTCTCATACAGACACAGAAACTCCCATGTTTCTCACACACTGAGACACAGAGGGAAACACCCATGGTTCACACACAGTGAGACACAGACGCAGGGAAATATCCATGTTTCTCACACAGTGAGACACAGACACAGGGAAACATCGATGCTTCTCAGAGACAGACAACACAGAGAAACATGCATGTTTCTCACACAGACACAGGGAATAATACATATTTTTCACAGACACAGGGAAACATCCATTTATCTAGTACACTGAGACAGACAGAGGGAAACATCCATATTTCTCACAGGCACATGGAAACATTCATGTTTCTGACACACTGAGACAGACACAGGGAAACATCCATGTTTCTGATACAGACACAGAAACTACCCATGTTTCTCACACACTGAGACACAGAGGGAAACACCTATGGTTCTCACAGAGTGAGACACAGACACAGGGAAACATCCATGTTTCTCACACAGTGAGACACAGACACAAGGAAACATCCATGTTTCTCACACAGTGAGACACAGACACAAGGAAACATCCATGTTTCTCACAGTGAGATACAGACACAGAGAATCATCCATGTTTCTCACACAGACACAGGGAATCATCCATATTTCTCACAGACTCAAGGAAACATCCATGTTTCTCCCAGAGTGTGACACAGACACAGGGAATCATCCATGTATCTCGTCCACTGAGAGAGACAGAGGGAAATATCCATGTATCTCACAGGCACATGGAAACATTCATGTTTCTGACACACTGAGACAGACACAGGGAAACATGCATGTTTCTGATACAGACACAGAAACTACCCATGTTTCTCACACACTGAGACACAGAGGGAAACACCCATGGTTCTCACAGAGTGAGACACAGACACAGGGAAACATCCATGTTTCTCACAGAGTGAGACACAGTCACAGGGAAACATCCATGTTTCTGATACAGACACAGTAACTACCCATGTTTCTCACACACTGAGACACAGAGGGTAACATCCATGATTCTCACAGAGTGAGACACAGACACAGGGAAACATTCATGTTTCTCACACAGATAAATGTAAACATGCATGTTTCTCACACAGACACAGGGAATCATACATATTTCTCACAGACACGGAAACATCCATGTTTCTCACACACTGAGACAGACAGATGGAAACATCCATGTTCGACACACAGACACAGGGAAACATCCAAGTTTCTCACACAGTGAGATACAGACACCGGGAAACATGCATGTTTCTCACACAGACACAGGGAATAATACATATTTCTTACACAGTGAGACCGACACAGGGAAACATCCAAGTTTCTCACACACTGAGACAGACACAGGGAAACATCCAAGTTTCTCACACACTGAGACAGACACAGGGAAACATCCATGTTTCTCACACACTGACACAGACACATGGTAACATCCATGTCTGTCACACAGAAAAAGGGAAACATCCATATTTCTCACAGACACAGGGAATCATCGATGTTTCTTACAGAGTGAGACACAGACACAAGGAATCATCCATGTTTCTTACACAATGAGACAGGCACAGAGAAACATCCATGTTTCTCACACAGATAAATGTAAACATGCATGTTTCTCACACAGACACAGGGAATAATACATATTTCTTACACAGTGAGACCGACACAGGGAAACATCCAAGTTTCTCACACATTGAGACAGACACAGGGAAACATTCATGTTTCTGACACACTGACACAGACACAGGGAAACATCCATGTTTTTGATACAGACACAGAAACTACCCATGTTTCTCACACACTGAGACACAGAGGGGAACACCCATGGTTCACACAGAGTGAGACACAGACACAGGGAAACATCCATGTTTCTCATAGACTGAGGCACAGTCACAGGGAAACATTCATGCTTTTTAAAGTGAAACACAGACACAGGGAATCATCCAATTTTCTCACACAGTGAGACACAGACACAGGGAAACATCCATGATTCTCACACAGTGAGACACAAACACAGGGAAACATCCATGATTCTCACAGAGTGAGACACAGACACAGGGGAAACATCCATGTTTCTCACACAGATAAATGTAAATATTCATGTTTCTCACACACACAGGGAATCATCCATATTGCTCACAGACACAGGGAAACATCCATGTATCTCACACACTGAGACACAAATACAGGGAAACATCCATGCTTCTCATACAGACACAGAAACTCCCATGTTTCTCACACACTGAGACACAGAGGGAAACACCCATGGTTCACACACAGTGAGACACAGACGCAGGGAAATATCCATGTTTCTCACACAGTGAGACACAGACACAGGGAAACATCGATGCTTCTCAGAGACAGACAACACAGAGAAACATGCATGTTTCTCACACAGACACAGGGAATAATACATATTTTTCACAGACACAGGGAAACATCCATTTATCTAGTACACTGAGACAGACAGAGGGAAACATCCATATTTCTCACAGGCACATGGAAACATTCATGTTTCTGACACACTGAGACAGACACAGGGAAACATCCATGTTTCTGATACAGACACAGAAACTACCCATGTTTCTCACACACTGAGACACAGAGGGAAACACCTATGGTTCTCACAGAGTGAGACACAGACACAGGGAAACATCCATGTTTCTCACAGAGTGAGACACAGAGAACAGAGCATCATCCATGTTTCTCACACTGTGAGACACAGACACAGGGAAACATCCATGTTTCTCACACAGTGAGACACAGACACAAGGAAACATCCATGTTTCTCACAGTGAGATACAGACACAGAGAATCATCCATGTTTCTCACACAGACACAGGGAATCATCCATATTTCTCACAGACTCAAGGAAACATCCATGTTTCTCCCAGAGTGTGACACAGACACAGGGAATCATCCATGTATCTCGTCCACTGAGAGAGACAGAGGGAAATATCCATGTATCTCACAGGCACATGGAAACATTCATGTTTCTGACACACTGAGACAGACACAGGGAAACATGCATGTTTCTGATACAGACACAGAAACTACCCATGTTTCTCACACACTGAGACACAGAGGGAAACACCCATGGTTCTCACAGAGTGAGACACAGACACAGGGAAACATCCATGTTTCTCACAGAGTGAGACACAGTCACAGGGAAACATCCATGTTTCTGATACAGACACAGTAACTACCCATGTTTCTCACACACTGAGACACAGAGGGTAACATCCATGATTCTCACAGAGTGAGACACAGACACAGGGAAACATTCATGTTTCTCACACAGATAAATGTAAACATGCATGTTTCTCACACAGACACAGGGAATCATACATATTTCTCACAGACACGGAAACATCCATGTTTCTCACACACTGAGACAGACAGATGGAAACATCCATGTTCGACACACAGACACAGGGAAACATCCAAGTTTCTCACACAGTGAGATACAGACACCGGGAAACATGCATGTTTCTCACACAGACACAGGGAATAATACATATTTCTTACACAGTGAGACCGACACAGGGAAACATCCAAGTTTCTCACACACTGAGACAGACACAGGGAAACATCCAAGTTTCTCACACACTGAGACAGACACAGGGAAACATCCATGTTTCTCACACACTGACACAGACACATGGTAACATCCATGTCTGTCACACAGAAAAAGGGAAACATCCATATTTCTCACAGACACAGGGAATCATCGATGTTTCTTACAGAGTGAGACACAGACACAAGGAATCATCCATGTTTCTTACACAATGAGACAGGCACAGAGAAACATCCATGTTTCTCACACAGATAAATGTAAACATGCATGTTTCTCACACAGACACAGGGAATAATACATATTTCTTACACAGTGAGACCGACACAGGGAAACATCCAAGTTTCTCACACATTGAGACAGACACAGGGAAACATTCATGTTTCTGACACACTGACACAGACACAGGGAAACATCCATGTTTTTGATACAGACACAGAAACTACCCATGTTTCTCACACACTGAGACACAGAGGGGAACACCCATGGTTCACACAGAGTGAGACACAGACACAGGGAAACATCCATGTTTCTCATAGACTGAGGAACAGTCACAGGGAAACATTCATGCTTTTTAAAGTGAAACACAGACACAGGGAATCATCCAATTTTCTCACACAGTGAGACACAGACACAGGGAAACATCCATGTTTTTGATACAGACACAGAAACTACCCATGTTTCTCACACACTGAGACACAGAGGGGAACACCCATGGTTCACACAGAGTGAGACACAGACACAGGGAAACATCCATGTTTCTCATAGACTGAGGCACAGTCACAGGGAAACATTCATGCTTTTTAAAGTGAAACACAGACACAGGGAATCATCCAATTTTCTCACACAGTGAGACACAGACACGGGGAAACATCCATTTTCATCAGACATTGAAACACAAACACTGGGAAATATCCATGTTTCTCACACAGTGAGACACCGACACAGGGAAAAATCCATATTTCTCACATAGTGAGACACAGACACAGGGAAACATCCATGTTTCTCACACAGTGACACACAGACACAGGGAATCATCCATGTTTCTTACACACTGACGCAGACAGAAGGAAACATCCATGTTTCTCACACAGTGAGTCAGTCACAGGGAAACATCCATGTTTCTCACACACTGACACAGACACATGGTAACATCCATGTCTGTCACACAGAAAAAGGGAAACATCCATGTTTCTCACAGACACAGGAAAACATCCATGTTTCTCACAGAGTGAAACACAGACACAGGGAAACATTGATGTTTCTCACAGAGTGCGACAGAGACACTGGGAAATGTCCATGTCTCTGACAGAGTGAATCACAGACACTGGGAAACATCCATGATTCTCACACAGTGAGACAGACACAGGGAAACACCCATGTTTCTCACACACAGAGACAGATACAGTGAAACATCCATGTTTCTCGCACAATGGCATAGACACAGGGAAACATCCAAGTTTCTACCACAGTGAGATACAGACACCGGGAAACATCCAAGTTTCTACCACAGTGAGATACAGACACTGGGAAACATGCATGTTTCTCACACTGTGAGACACAGACAGAGGGAATCATCCATGTTTCTCACACACTGAGACACAGAGGGAAACATCCATGTTCCTTACACACGGTGACAGACACAGGGAGACATATATGGTTCTCACACAGTGAAACACAGTCACAGGGAAACATCCATGCTTTTCAAAGCGAAACACAGACACAGGAAATCATCCATGTTTCTCACACTGTGAGACAAAGGCACACAGAAACATCCATGTTTCACACACAGTGAGACACAGACAATAATCCATGTTTCTCACAGTGAGACACAGACAGAGGGAAACATGCATGTTTCTCACAGATAAATTTAAACATGCATGTTTCTCACACAGACACAGGGAATCATACATATTTCTCACAGACACAGGGAAACATCCATGTTCCTCCAACACTGAGACAGACACAGGGAAACATCCATGTTTCTCACACAGATAAATGTAAACATGCATGCTTCTCACACAGACACAGGGAAACATCCATCTTTTTGATACAGACACAGCAACTACCCATGTATCTCACACACTGAGGCACAGAGGGAAACACCCATGGTTCACACACAGTGAGACACAGACGCAGGGAAATATCCATGTTTCTCACACAGTGAGACACAGACACAGGGAAACATTCATGTTTCTCACACAGATAAATGTAAACATGCATGTTTCTCACACAGACACAGGGAATCATACATATTTCTCACAGACACATGGAAACATCCATGTTTCTCACACACTGAGACACAGAGGGAAACACCCATGTTTCCCATACAGTGACACATAGACACGGAAACATCCATGGTTCTCACACAGTGAGACACAAACACAGGGAAACATCCATGTTTCTCACAGAGTGAGATACAGACACAGGGGAAACATCCATGTTTCTCAGACTGACACAACCACAGGAAAACATCCATGTTTCTCTCACAGTGAGACACAGACACAGTGAAACATCCATGCTTCTCAAAGACTGAGACAGGCACAGATAAACATCCATGTTTCTCACACAAATAAAGGTAAACATGCATGTTTCTCACACGGTGACACACAGACACAGGGAATCATGCAAATTTCTCACAGACACAGGGAAACATCCAGTGTTTCCCGTACACTGAGACAGACAGAGGGAAACATCCATGTTCGACACACAGAAACAGGGAAGCATCCATATTTCTCACAGGCTCATGGAAACATCCATGTATATCACACACTGAGACACAGAGGGAAACAGCCATGTTTCCCATACAGTGACACACAGACACAGGGAAACATCCATGGTTCTCACACAGTGAGACACAAACACAGGGAAACATCCATGATTCTCACAGAGTGAGACACAGACACAGGGGAAACATCCATGTTTCTCACACAGATAAATGTAAATATTCATGTTTCTCACACACACAGGGAATCATCCATATTGCTCACAGACACAGGGAAACATCCATGTATCTCACACACTGAGACACAAATACAGGGAAACATCCATGCTTCTCATACAGACACAGAAACTCCCATGTTTCTCACACACTGAGACACAGAGGGAAACACCCATGGTTCACACACAGTGAGACACAGACGCAGGGAAATATCCATGTTTCTCACACAGTGAGACACAGACACAGGGAAACATCGATGCTTCTCAGAGACAGACAACACAGAGAAACATGCATGTTTCTCACACAGACACAGGGAATAATACATATTTTTCACAGACACAGGGAAACATCCATTTATCTAGTACACTGAGACAGACAGAGGGAAACATCCATATTTCTCACAGGCACATGGAAACATTCATGTTTCTGACACACTGAGACAGACACAGGGAAACATCCATGTTTCTGATACAGACACAGAAACTACCCATGTTTCTCACACACTGAGACACAGAGGGAAACACCTATGGTTCTCACAGAGTGAGACACAGACACAGGGAAACATCCATGTTTCTCACACAGTGAGACACAGACACAAGGAAACATCCATGTTTCTCACACAGTGAGACACAGACACAAGGAAACATCCATGTTTCTCACAGTGAGATACAGACACAGAGAATCATCCATGTTTCTCACACAGACACAGGGAATCATCCATATTTCTCACAGACTCAAGGAAACATCCATGTTTCTCCCAGAGTGTGACACAGACACAGGGAATCATCCATGTATCTCGTCCACTGAGAGAGACAGAGGGAAATATCCATGTATCTCACAGGCACATGGAAACATTCATGTTTCTGACACACTGAGACAGACACAGGGAAACATGCATGTTTCTGATACAGACACAGAAACTACCCATGTTTCTCACACACTGAGACACAGAGGGAAACACCCATGGTTCTCACAGAGTGAGACACAGACACAGGGAAACATCCATGTTTCTCACAGAGTGAGACACAGTCACAGGGAAACATCCATGTTTCTGATACAGACACAGTAACTACCCATGTTTCTCACACACTGAGACACAGAGGGTAACATCCATGATTCTCACAGAGTGAGACACAGACACAGGGAAACATTCATGTTTCTCACACAGATAAATGTAAACATGCATGTTTCTCACACAGACACAGGGAATCATACATATTTCTCACAGACACGGAAACATCCATGTTTCTCACACACTGAGACAGACAGATGGAAACATCCATGTTCGACACACAGACACAGGGAAACATCCAAGTTTCTCACACAGTGAGATACAGACACCGGGAAACATGCATGTTTCTCACACAGACACAGGGAATAATACATATTTCTTACACAGTGAGACCGACACAGGGAAACATCCAAGTTTCTCACACACTGAGACAGACACAGGGAAACATCCAAGTTTCTCACACACTGAGACAGACACAGGGAAACATCCATGTTTCTCACACACTGACACAGACACATGGTAACATCCATGTCTGTCACACAGAAAAAGGGAAACATCCATATTTCTCACAGACACAGGGAATCATCGATGTTTCTTACAGAGTGAGACACAGACACAAGGAATCATCCATGTTTCTTACACAATGAGACAGGCACAGAGAAACATCCATGTTTCTCACACAGATAAATGTAAACATGCATGTTTCTCACACAGACACAGGGAATAATACATATTTCTTACACAGTGAGACCGACACAGGGAAACATCCAAGTTTCTCACACATTGAGACAGACACAGGGAAACATTCATGTTTCTGACACACTGACACAGACACAGGGAAACATCCATGTTTTTGATACAGACACAGAAACTACCCATGTTTCTCACACACTGAGACACAGAGGGGAACACCCATGGTTCACACAGAGTGAGACACAGACACAGGGAAACATCCATGTTTCTCATAGACTGAGGCACAGTCACAGGGAAACATTCATGCTTTTTAAAGTGAAACACAGACACAGGGAATCATCCAATTTTCTCACACAGTGAGACACAGACACAGGGAAACATCCATGATTCTCACACAGTGAGACACAAACACAGGGAAACATCCATGATTCTCACAGAGTGAGACACAGACACAGGGGAAACATCCATGTTTCTCACACAGATAAATGTAAATATTCATGTTTCTCACACACACAGGGAATCATCCATATTGCTCACAGACACAGGGAAACATCCATGTATCTCACACACTGAGACACAAATACAGGGAAACATCCATGCTTCTCATACAGACACAGAAACTCCCATGTTTCTCACACACTGAGACACAGAGGGAAACACCCATGGTTCACACACAGTGAGACACAGACGCAGGGAAATATCCATGTTTCTCACACAGTGAGACACAGACACAGGGAAACATCGATGCTTCTCAGAGACAGACAACACAGAGAAACATGCATGTTTCTCACACAGACACAGGGAATAATACATATTTTTCACAGACACAGGGAAACATCCATTTATCTAGTACACTGAGACAGACAGAGGGAAACATCCATATTTCTCACAGGCACATGGAAACATTCATGTTTCTGACACACTGAGACAGACACAGGGAAACATCCATGTTTCTGATACAGACACAGAAACTACCCATGTTTCTCACACACTGAGACACAGAGGGAAACACCTATGGTTCTCACAGAGTGAGACACAGACACAGGGAAACATCCATGTTTCTCACAGAGTGAGACACAGAGAACAGAGCATCATCCATGTTTCTCACACTGTGAGACACAGACACAGGGAAACATCCATGTTTCTCACACAGTGAGACACAGACACAAGGAAACATCCATGTTTCTCACAGTGAGATACAGACACAGAGAATCATCCATGTTTCTCACACAGACACAGGGAATCATCCATATTTCTCACAGACTCAAGGAAACATCCATGTTTCTCCCAGAGTGTGACACAGACACAGGGAATCATCCATGTATCTCGTCCACTGAGAGAGACAGAGGGAAATATCCATGTATCTCACAGGCACATGGAAACATTCATGTTTCTGACACACTGAGACAGACACAGGGAAACATGCATGTTTCTGATACAGACACAGAAACTACCCATGTTTCTCACACACTGAGACACAGAGGGAAACACCCATGGTTCTCACAGAGTGAGACACAGACACAGGGAAACATCCATGTTTCTCACAGAGTGAGACACAGTCACAGGGAAACATCCATGTTTCTGATACAGACACAGTAACTACCCATGTTTCTCACACACTGAGACACAGAGGGTAACATCCATGATTCTCACAGAGTGAGACACAGACACAGGGAAACATTCATGTTTCTCACACAGATAAATGTAAACATGCATGTTTCTCACACAGACACAGGGAATCATACATATTTCTCACAGACACGGAAACATCCATGTTTCTCACACACTGAGACAGACAGATGGAAACATCCATGTTCGACACACAGACACAGGGAAACATCCAAGTTTCTCACACAGTGAGATACAGACACCGGGAAACATGCATGTTTCTCACACAGACACAGGGAATAATACATATTTCTTACACAGTGAGACCGACACAGGGAAACATCCAAGTTTCTCACACACTGAGACAGACACAGGGAAACATCCAAGTTTCTCACACACTGAGACAGACACAGGGAAACATCCATGTTTCTCACACACTGACACAGACACATGGTAACATCCATGTCTGTCACACAGAAAAAGGGAAACATCCATATTTCTCACAGACACAGGGAATCATCGATGTTTCTTACAGAGTGAGACACAGACACAAGGAATCATCCATGTTTCTTACACAATGAGACAGGCACAGAGAAACATCCATGTTTCTCACACAGATAAATGTAAACATGCATGTTTCTCACACAGACACAGGGAATAATACATATTTCTTACACAGTGAGACCGACACAGGGAAACATCCAAGTTTCTCACACATTGAGACAGACACAGGGAAACATTCATGTTTCTGACACACAGTGAGACACAGACACAGGGAAACATCCATGTTTTTGATACAGACACAGAAACTACCCATGTTTCTCACACACTGAGACACAGAGGGGAACACCCATGGTTCACACAGAGTGAGACACAGACACAGGGAAACATCCATGTTTCTCATAGACTGAGGCACAGTCACAGGGAAACATTCATGCTTTTTAAAGTGAAACACAGACACAGGGAATCATCCAATTTTCTCACACAGTGAGACACAGACACGGGGAAACATCCATTTTCATCAGACATTGAAACACAAACACTGGGAAATATCCATGTTTCTCACACAGTGAGACACCGACACAGGGAAAAATCCATATTTCTCACATAGTGAGACACAGACACAGGGAAACATCCATGTTTCTCACACAGTGACACACAGACACAGGGAATCATCCATGTTTCTTACACACTGACGCAGACAGAAGGAAACATCCATGTTTCTCACACAGTGAGTCAGTCACAGGGAAACATCCATGTTTCTCACACACTGACACAGACACATGGTAACATCCATGTCTGTCACACAGAAAAAGGGAAACATCCATGTTTCTCACAGACACAGGAAAACATCCATGTTTCTCACAGAGTGAAACACAGACACAGGGAAACATTGATGTTTCTCACAGAGTGCGACAGAGACACTGGGAAATGTCCATGTCTCTGACAGAGTGAATCACAGACACTGGGAAACATCCATGATTCTCACACAGTGAGACAGACACAGGGAAACACCCATGTTTCTCACACACAGAGACAGATACAGTGAAACATCCATGTTTCTCGCACAATGGCATAGACACAGGGAAACATCCAAGTTTCTACCACAGTGAGATACAGACACCGGGAAACATCCAAGTTTCTACCACAGTGAGATACAGACACTGGGAAACATGCATGTTTCTCACACTGTGAGACACAGACAGAGGGAATCATCCATGTTTCTCACACACTGAGACACAGAGGGAAACATCCATGTTCCTTACACACGGTGACAGACACAGGGAGACATATATGGTTCTCACACAGTGAAACACAGTCACAGGGAAACATCCATGCTTTTCAAAGCGAAACACAGACACAGGAAATCATCCATGTTTCTCACACTGTGAGACAAAGGCACACAGAAACATCCATGTTTCACACACAGTGAGACACAGACAATAATCCATGTTTCTCACAGTGAGACACAGACAGAGGGAAACATGCATGTTTCTCACAGATAAATTTAAACATGCATGTTTCTCACACAGACACAGGGAATCATACATATTTCTCACAGACACAGGGAAACATCCATGTTCCTCCAACACTGAGACAGACACAGGGAAACATCCATGTTTCTCACACAGATAAATGTAAACATGCATGCTTCTCACACAGACACAGGGAAACATCCATCTTTTTGATACAGACACAGCAACTACCCATGTATCTCACACACTGAGGCACAGAGGGAAACACCCATGGTTCACACACAGTGAGACACAGACGCAGGGAAATATCCATGTTTCTCACACAGTGAGACACAGACACAGGGAAACATCGATGCTTCTCACAGACAGACAACACAGAGAAACATGCATGTTTCTCACACAGACACAGGGAATCATACATATTTCTCACAGACACAGGGAAACATCCATGTTCCTCAAACACTGAGACAGACACAGGGAAACATCCATGTTTCTCACACAGATAAATGTAAACATGCATGCTTCTCACACAGACACAGGGAAACATCCATCTTTTTGATACAGACACAGCAACTACCCATGTATCTCACACACTGAGGCACAGAGGGAAACACCCATGGTTCACACACAGTGAGACACAGACGCAGGGAAATATCCATGTTTCTCACACAGTGAGACACAGACACAGGGAAACATCGATGCTTCTCACAGACAGACAACACAGAGAAACATGCATGTTTCTCACACAGACACAGGGAATAATACATATTTCTCACAGACACAGGGAAACATCCATTTATCTAGTACACTGAGACAGACAGAGGGAAACATCCATGTATCTCACAGGCACATGGAAACATTCATGTTTCTGACACACAGACAGACACAGGGAAACATGTATGTTTCTGATACAGACACAGAAACTACCCATGTTTCTCACACACTGAGACACAGAGGGAAACACCCATGGTTCTCACAGAGTGAGACACAGACACAGGGAAACATCCATGTTTCTGATACAGACACAGAAACTACCCATGTTTCTCACACACTGAGACACAGAGGGAAACACCCATGGTTCTCACAGAGTGAGACACAGACACAGGGAAACATCCATGTTTCTGATACAGACACAGTAACTACCCATGTTTCTCACACACTGAGACACAGAGGGTAAGACCCATGATTCTCACAGAGTGAGACACAGACCCAGGGAAACATCCATGTTTCACACACAGATAAATGTAAAAATGCATGTTTCTCACACAGACACAGGGAATCATACAGATTTCTCACAGACACGGAAACATCCATGTTTCTCACACACTGAGACAGACAGATGGAAACATCCATGTTCGACACACAGAAACAGGGAAACATCCATATTTCTCACAGGCACATGGAAATATCCATGTTTCTCACACAGTGAGACAGACACAGGGGAACATCCATGTTTCTCACAGTGAGACACAGACACAGGGAAACATACATGTTTCTCACACACTGAGACACAAACACAGGGAAACATCCATGTTTTTGATACAGACACAGCAACTACCCATGTATCTCACACACTGAGGCACAGAGGGAAACATCCGTGTTTGTCACACAGTGAGACACAGACTCAAGGAAACATCCATGGTTCTCACAGAGTGAGACACAGACACAGGGAAACATCCATGTTTCTCACTCAGTGAGACACAGACACAAGGAAACATCCATGTTTCTCACACAGTAAGGCACAGACATAGGGAAACATCCATGTCTCTCACAGTGAGATACAGACACAGAGAATCATCCATGTTTCTCACACTGTGAGACAGAGACAGAGGGAAACATCCATGTTTCTCACACAGATAAATGTAAACATGCATGTTTCTCACACAGACACAGGGAATCATCCATATTTCTCACAGACACAAGGAAACATCCATGTTTCTCCCAGAGTGAGACACAGACACAGGGAAACATCCATGTTTCTCACACAGAGAGACACAGACACAGGGAAATATCGATGCTTCTCACAGACTGAGACTGGCACAGAGAAACATGCATGTTTCTCACACAGACACAGGGAATCATACATATTTCTCACAGACACAGGGAAACATCCATGTATCTCGTACACTGAGACAGACAGAGGGAAACGTCCATATTTCTCACAGGGACATGGAAACATCCATGTTTCTCACCCACTGAGACAGACACAGGGAAACATCCATGTATCTCACACACTGAGACACAAACACAGGGAAAGATCCATGTTTCTCATACAACACAGAAACTACCAATGTTTCTCTCACACTGAGACACAGAGGGAAACACCCATGGTTCACACACAGTGAGACACAGACGCAGGGAAATATCCATGTTTCTCACACAGTGAGACACAGACACAGGGAAACGTCCATGTTTCTCACACAGATAAATGTAAACATGCATGTTTCTCACACAGACACAGGGAATCATACATATTTCTCACAGACACAGAAACATCCATGTATCTCACACACTGAGACAAACACAGGGAAACATCCATGTTTCTGACAGAGTGAGACACAGACACAGGGAAACATCCATGTTTCTGAGACACAAACACAGGGAAACATCCATATTTCTGATACAGACACAGAAACTACCCATGTTTCTCACACACTGAGACAGACACAGGGAAACATCCATATTTCTCTCACAGTGAGACACAGACACAGGGAAACATCCATGTTTCTAATCAGTGAGACTATCACAGGGAAACTCCCATGTCTCTTATAGAGTGAGAAAGAGTCACAGGGAAAATCCCATGTTTCTCACAGAGACAGATACAGTGAAACATCCATGTTTCTCGCACAATGGCATAGACACAGGGAAACATCCAAGTTTCTACCACAGTGAGGTACAGACACCGGGAACATGCATGTTTCTCACACAGTGAGACACAGGCACAGGGAAACATCCATGTTTCTCACAGACTGAGGCACAGTCACAGGGAAACATCCATGTTTCTCACAGAGTGAGACACAGACACAGGGAAACATCCATGTTTCTCACAGACTGAGACACAGTCACAGGGAAACATCCACTCTTTTCAAAGTGAAACACAGACACAGGGAATCATCCATGTTTCTCACACACTGAGACACAGAGGGAAACATCCATGTTCCTTACACACGGTGACAGACACAGGGACACATACATGTTTCTCACACAGTGAGACACAGTCACAGGGAAACATCCATGCTTTTCAAAGCGAAACACAGACACAGGAAATCGTCCATGTTTCTCACACAGTGAGACACAGACAATAATCCATGTTTCTCACACTGTGAGACACAGACAGAGGGAAACATGCATGTTTCTCACAGATAAATTTAAACATGCATGTTTCTCACACAGAAACAGGGAATCATACATATTTCTCACAGACACAGGGAAACATCCATGTTCCTCACACACTGAGACAGACAGAGGGAAACATCCATGTTTCTCACACAGATAAATGTAAACATGCATGTTTCTCACACAGACACAGGGAAACATCCATGTTTTTGATTCAGACACAGCAACTACCCATGTATCTCACACACTGAGGCACAGAGGGAAACACCCATGATTCTCACACGGTGACACACAGACACAGGGAAACATCCATGTTTTTGATTCAGACACAGCAACTACCCATGTATCTCACACACTGAGGCACAGAGGGAAACACCCATGATTCTCACACGGTGACACACAGACACAGGGAAACATCCATGTTTCTCACAGACTGAGACAGGCACAGATAAACATCCATGTTTCTCACACAAATAAAGGTAAACATGCATGTTTCTCACACGGTGACACACAGACACAGGGAATCATGCAAATTTCTCACAGACACAGGGAAACATCCAGTGTTTCCCGTACACTGAGACAGACAGAGGGAAACATCCATGTTCGACACACAGAAACAGGGAAGCATCCATATTTCTCACAGGCTCATGGAAACATCCATGTATATCACACACTGAGACACAGAGGGAAACAGCCATGTTTCCCATACAGTGACACACAGACACGGGGAAACATCCATGGTTCTCACACAGTGAGACACAAACACAGGGAAACATCCATGATTCTCACAGAGTGAGACACAGACACAGGGGAAACATCCATGTTTCTCACACAGATAAATGTGAATATGCATGTTTCTCACACAGACACAGGGAAACATCCATGTTTCTCACACAGATAAATGTAAATATTCATGTTTCTCACACACACAGGGAATCATCCATATTGCTCACAGACACAGGGAAACATCCATGTTTCTCACACACTGAGACACAGAGGGAAACACCCATGGTTCACACACAGTGAGACACAGACGCAGGGAAATATCCATGTTTCTCACTCAGTGAGACACAGACACAGGGAAACATCGATGCTTCTCACAGACAGACAACACAGAGAAACATGCATGTTTCTCACACAGACACAGGGAAACATCCATTTATCTAGTACACTGAGACAGACAGAGGGAAACATCCATATTTCTCACAGGCACATGGAAACATTCATGTTTCTGACACACTGAGACAGACACAGGGAAACATCCATGTTTCTGATACAGACACAGAAACTACCCATGTTTCTCACACAGTGAGACACAGAGGGAAACACCTATGGTTCACACAGAGTGATACACAGACACAGGGAAACATCCATGGTTCTCACAGAGTGAGACACAGACACAGAGAAACATCCATGTTTCTCACAGAGTGAGACACAGAGAACAGAGCATCATCCATGTTTCTCACACTGTGAGACACAGACACAGGGAAACATCCATGTTTCTCACACAGTGAGACACAGACACAAGGAAACATCCATGTTTCTCACAGTGAGATACAGACACAGAGAATCATCCATGTTTCTCACACTGTGAGACAGAGACAGAGGGAAACATCCATGTTTCTCACAGATAAATGTAAACATGCATGTTTCTCACACAGACACAGGGAATCATCCATATTTCTCACAGACACAAGGAAACATCCATGTTTCTCCCAGAGTGTGACACAGACACAGGGAATCATCCATGTATCTCGTCCACTGAGAGAGACAGAGGGAAATATCCATGTATCTCACAGGCACATGGAAACATTCATGTTTCTGACACACTGAGACAGACACAGGGAAACATGCATGTTTCTGATACAGACACAGAAACTACCCATGTTTCTCACACACTGAGACACAGAGGGAAACACCCATGGTTCTCACAGAGTGAGACACAGACACAGGGAAACATCCATGTTTCTGATACAGACACAGAAACTACCCATGTTTCTCACACACTGAGACACAGACACAGGGAAACATCGATGCTTCTCACAGACAGACAACACAGAGAAACATGCATGTTTCTCACACAGACACAGGGAATAATACATATTTCTCACAGACACAGGGAAACATCCATTTATCTAGTACACTGAGACAGACAGAGGGAAACATCCATGTATCTCACAGGCACATGGAAACATTCATGTTTCTGACACACTGAGACAGACACAGGGAAACATGCATGTTTCTGATACAGACACAGAAACTACCCATGTTTCTCACACACTGAGACACAGAAGGAAACACCCATGGTTCTCACAGAGTGAGACACAGACACAGGGAAACATCCATGTTTCTGATACAGACACAGAAACTACCCATGTTTCTCACACACTGAGACACAGAGGGAAACACCCATGGTTCTCACAGAGTGAGACACAGACACAGGGAAACATCCATGTTCCTTACACACGGTGACAGACACAGGGACACATACATGTTTCTCACACAGTGAGACACAGTCACAGGGAAACATCCATGCTTTTCAAAGCGAAACACAGACACAGGAAATCGTCCATGTTTCTCACACAGTGAGACACAGACAATAATCCATGTTTCTCACACTGTGAGACACAGACAGAGGGAAACATGCATGTTTCTCACAGATAAATTTAAACATGCATGTTTCTCACACAGAAACAGGGAATCATACATATTTCTCACAGACACAGGGAAACATCCATGTTCCTCACACACTGAGACAGACAGAGGGAAACATCCATGTTTCTCACACAGATAAATGTAAACATGCATGTTTCTCACACAGACACAGGGAAACATCCATGTTTTTGATTCAGACACAGCAACTACCCATGTATCTCACACACTGAGGCACAGAGGGAAACACCCATGATTCTCACACGGTGACACACAGACACAGGGAAACATCCATGTTTTTGATTCAGACACAGCAACTACCCATGTATCTCACACACTGAGGCACAGAGGGAAACACCCATGATTCTCACACGGTGACACACAGACACAGGGAAACATCCATGTTTCTCACAGACTGAGACAGGCACAGATAAACATCCATGTTTCTCACACAAATAAAGGTAAACATGCATGTTTCTCACACGGTGACACACAGACACAGGGAATCATGCAAATTTCTCACAGACACAGGGAAACATCCAGTGTTTCCCGTACACTGAGACAGACAGAGGGAAACATCCATGTTCGACACACAGAAACAGGGAAGCATCCATATTTCTCACAGGCTCATGGAAACATCCATGTATATCACACACTGAGACACAGAGGGAAACAGCCATGTTTCCCATACAGTGACACACAGACACGGGGAAACATCCATGGTTCTCACACAGTGAGACACAAACACAGGGAAACATCCATGATTCTCACAGAGTGAGACACAGACACAGGGGAAACATCCATGTTTCTCACACAGATAAATGTAAATATGCATGTTTCTCACACAGACACAGGGAAACATCCATGTTTCTCACACAGATAAATGTAAATATTCATGTTTCTCACACACACAGGGAATCATCCATATTGCTCACAGACACAGGGAAACATCCATGTTTCTCACACACTGAGACACAGAGGGAAACACCCATGGTTCACACACAGTGAGACACAGACGCAGGGAAATATCCATGTTTCTCACTCAGTGAGACACAGACACAGGGAAACATCGATGCTTCTCACAGACAGACAACACAGAGAAACATGCATGTTTCTCACACAGACACAGGGAAACATCCATTTATCTAGTACACTGAGACAGACAGAGGGAAACATCCATATTTCTCACAGGCACATGGAAACATTCATGTTTCTGACACACTGAGACAGACACAGGGAAACATCCATGTTTCTGATACAGACACAGAAACTACCCATGTTTCTCACACAGTGAGACACAGAGGGAAACACCTATGGTTCACACAGAGTGAGACACAGACACAGGGAAACATCCATGGTTCTCACAGAGTGAGACACAGACACAGAGAAACATCCATGTTTCTCACAGAGTGAGACACAGAGAACAGAGCATCATCCATGTTTCTCACACTGTGAGACACAGACACAGGGAAATATCCATGTTTCTCACACAGTGAGACACAGACACAAGGAAACATCCATGTTTCTCACAGTGAGATACAGACACAGAGAATCATCCATGTTTCTCACACTGTGAGACAGAGACAGAGGGAAACATCCATGTTTCTCACAGATAAATGTAAACATGCATGTTTCTCACACAGACACAGGGAATCATCCATATTTCTCACAGACACAAGAAAACATCCATGTTTCTCCCAGAGTGTGACACAGACACAGGGAATCATCCATGTATCTCGTCCACTGAGAGAGACAGAGGGAAATATCCATGTATCTCACAGGCACATGGAAACATTCATGTTTCTGACACACTGAGACAGACACAGGGAAACATGCATGTTTCTGATACAGACACAGAAACTACCCATGTTTCTCACACACTGAGACACAGAGGGAAACACCCATGGTTCTCACAGAGTGAGACACAGACACAGGGAAACATCCATGTTTCTGATACAGACACAGAAACTACCCATGTTTCTCACACACTGAGACACAGACACAGGGAAACATCGATGCTTCTCACAGACAGACAACACAGAGAAACATGCATGTTTCTCACACAGACACAGGGAATAATACATATTTCTCACAGACACAGGGAAACATCCATTTATCTAGTACACTGAGACAGACAGAGGGAAACATCCATGTATCTCACAGGCACATGGAAACATTCATGTTTCTGACACACTGAGACAGACACAGGGAAACATGCATGTTTCTGATACAGACACAGAAACTACCCATGTTTCTCACACACTGAGACACAGAAGGAAACACCCATGGTTCTCACAGAGTGAGACACAGACACAGGGAAACATCCATGTTTCTGATACAGACACAGAAACTACCCATGTTTCTCACACACTGAGACACAGAGGGAAACACCCATGGTTCTCACAGAGTGAGACACAGACACAGGGAAACATCCATGTTTCTCGCACAATGGCATAGACACAGGGAAACATCCAAGTTTCTACCACAGTGAGATACAGACACCGGGAACATGCATGTTTCTCACACAGTGAGACACAGGCACAGGGAAACATCCATGTTTCTCACAGACTGAGGCACAGTCACAGGGAAACATCCATGTTTCTCACAGAGTGAGACACAGACACAGGGAAACATCCATGTTTCTCACACACTGAGACACAGAGGGAAACATCCATGTTCCTTACACACGGTGACAGACACAGGGACACATACATGTTTCTCACACAGTGAGACACAGTCACAGGGAAACATCCATGCTTTTCAAAGCGAAACACAGACACAGGAAATCGTCCATGTTTCTCACACAGTGAGACACAGACAATAATCCATGTTTCTCACAGAGTGAGACACAGACAGAGGGAAACATGCATGTTTCTCACAGATAAATTTAAACATGCATGTTTCTCACACAGACACAGGGAATCATACATATTTCTCACAGACACAGGGAAACATCCATGTTCCTCACACACTGAGACAGACAGAGGGAAACATCCATGTTTCTCACACAGATAAATGTAAACATGCATGTTTCTCACACAGACACAGGGAAACATCCATGTTTTTGATTCAGACACAGCAACTACCCATGTATCTCACACACTGAGGCACAGAGGGAAACACCCATGATTCTCACACGGTGACACACAGACACAGGGAAACATCCATGCTTCCCACAGACTGAGACAGGCACAGATAAACATCCATGATTCTCACACAAATAAAGGTAAACATGCATGTTTCTCACACGGTGACACACAGACACAGGGAATCATGCAAATTTCTCACAGACACAGGGAAACATCCAGTGTTTCCCGTACACTGAGACAGACAGAGGGAAACATCCATGTTCGACACACAGAAACAGGGAAGCATCCATATTTCTCACAGGCTCATGGAAACATCCATGTATATCACACACTGAGACACAGAGGGAAACAGCCATGTTTCCCATACAGTGACACACAGACACAGGGAAACATCCATGGTTCTCACACAGTGAGACACAAACACAGGGAAACATCCATGATTCTCACAGAGTGAGACACAGACACAGGGGAAACATCCATGTTTCTCACACAGATAAATGTAAATATGCATGTTTCTCACACAGACACAGGGAAACATCCATGTTTCTCACACAGATAAATGTAAATATTCATGTTTCTCACACACACAGGGAATCATCCATATTGCTCACAGACACAGGGAAACATCCATGTTTCTCACACACTGAGACACAGAGGGAAACACCCATGGTTCACACACAGTGAGACACAGACGCAGGGAAATATCCATGTTTCTCACACAGTGAGACACAGACACAGGGAAACATCGAAGCTTCTCACAGACAGACAACACAGAGAAACATGCATGTTTCTCACACAGACACAGGGAATAATACATATTTCTCACAGACACAGGGAAACATCCATTTATCTAGTACACTGAGACAGACAGAGGGAAACATCCATATTTCTCACAGGCACATGGAAACATTCAAGTTTCTGACACACTGAGACAGACACAGGGAAACATCCATGTTTCTGATACAGACACAGAAACTACCCATGTTTCTCACACACTGAGACACAGAGGGAAACATCTATGGTTCACACAGAGTGAGACACAGACACAGGGAAACATCCATGGTTCTCACAGAGTGAGACACAGACACAGAGAAACATCCATGTTTCTCACAGAGTGAGACACAGAGAACAGAGCATCATCCATGTTTCTCACACTGTGAGACACAGACACAGGGAAACATCCATGTTTCTCACACAGTGAGACACAGACACAAGGAAACATCCATGTTTCTCACAGTGAGATACAGACACAGAGAATCATCCATGTTTCTCACACTGTGAGACAGAGACAGAGGGAAACATCCATGTTTCTCACAGATAAATGTAAACATGCATGTTTCTCACACAGACACAGGGAATCATCCATATTTCTCACAGACACAAGGAAACATCCATGTTTCTCCCAGAGTGTGACACAGACACAGGGAATCATCCATGTATCTCGTCCACTGAGAGAGACAGAGGGAAATATCCATGTATCTCACAGGCACATGGAAACATTCATGTTTCTGACACACTGAGACAGACACAGGGAAACATGCATGTTTCTGATACAGACACAGAAACTACCCATGTTTCTCACACACTGAGACACAGAGGGAAACACCCATGGTTCTCACAGAGTGAGACACAGACACAGGGAAACATCCATGTTTCTCACAGAGTGAGACACAGACACAGGGAAACATCCATGTTTCTCACAGAGTGAGACACAGTCACAGGGAAACATCCATGTTTCTGATACAGATACAGTAACTACCCATGTTTCTCACACACTGAGACACAGAGGGTAAGACCCATGATTCTCACAGAGTGAGACACAGACACAGGGAAACATTCATGTTTCTCACACAGATAAATGTAAACATGCATGTTTCTCACACAGACACAGGGAATCATACATATTTCTCACAGACACGGAAACATCCATGTTTCTCACACACTGAGACAGACAGATGGAAACATCCATGTTCGACACACAGAAACAGGGAAACATCCATATTTCTCACAGGCACATGGAAATATCCATGTTTCTCACACAGTGAGACAGACACAGGGAAACATCCAAGTTTCTCACACAGTGAGATACAGACACTGGGAAACATGCATGTTTCTCACACAGACACAGGGAATAATACATATTTCTTACACAGTGAGACCGACACAGGGAAACATCCAAGTTTCTCACACACTGAGACAGACACAGGGAAACATCCAAGTTTCTCACACACTGAGACAGACACAGGGAAACATCCATGTTTCTCACACACTGACACAGACACATGGTAACATCCATGTCTGTCACACAGAAAAAGGGAAACATCCATATTTCTCACAGACACAGGGAATCATCCATGTTTCTTACAGAGTGAGACACAGACACAAGGAATCATCCATGTTTCTTAAACAATGAGACAGGCACAGAGAAACATCCATGTTTCTCACACAGATAAATGTAAACATGCA
Source organism: Hemitrygon akajei (assembly GCF_048418815.1). Lineage (NCBI taxonomy): Eukaryota > Metazoa > Chordata > Chondrichthyes > Myliobatiformes > Dasyatidae > Hemitrygon > Hemitrygon akajei. The sequence continues at coordinate 71,256,099 of NC_133125.1, forward strand.
TGTTTCTCACACAGACACAGGGAATAATACATATTTCTCACAGACACAGGGAAACATTCATGTTTCTGACACACTGACACAGACACAGGGAAACATCCATGTTTTTGATACAGACACAGAAACTACCCATGTTTCTCACACACTGAGACACAGAGGGGAACACCCATGGTTCACACAGAGTGAGACACAGACACAGGGAAACATCCATGTTTCTCATAGACTGAGGCACAGTCACAGGGAAACATTCATGCTTTTTAAAGTGAAACACAGACACAGGGAATCATCCAATTTTCTCACACAGTGAGACACAGACACAGGGAAACATCCATGTTTCTCACACAGTGAGACACAGACACGGGGAAACATCCATTTTCCTCAGACATTGAAACACAAACACTGGGAAATATCCATGTTTCTCACACAGTGAGACACCGACACAGGGAAAAATCCATATTTCTCACACAGTGAGACACAGACACAGGGAAACATCCATGTTTCTCACACAGTGACACACAGACACAGGGAATCATCCATGTTTCTTACACACTGACGCAGACAGAAGGAAACATCCATGTTTCTCACACAGTGAGTCAGTCACAGGGAAACATCCATGTTTCTCACACACTGACACAGACACATGGTAACATCCATGTCTGTCACACAGAAAAAGGGAAACATCCATGTTTCTCACAGACACAGGGAATCATCCATGTTTCTTACAGAGTGAGACACAGACACAAGGAATCATCCATGTTTCTTACACAGTGAGACAGACACAGGAAAACATCCATGTTTCTCACAGAGTGAAACACAGACACAGGGAAACATTGATGTTTCTCACAGAGTGCGACAGAGACACTGGGAAATGTCCATGTCTCTGACAAAGTGAATCACAGACACTGGGAAACATCCATGATTCTCACACAGTGAGACAGACACAGGGAATCAACCACGTTTCTCATCAGTGAGACTATCACAGGGAAACTTCCATATCTCTCATACAGTAAGACAGAGTCACAGGGAAACACCCATGTTTCTCACACACAGAGACAGATACAGGAAAACATCCATGTTTCTCGCACACTGACCCAGACACAGGGAAACATCCACGTTTCTCACACACTGAGACAGACACAGGGAAACACCCATGGTTCTCACAGAGTGAGACACAGAGACAGGGAAACATCCATGATTTTCACACAGTGAGACACAGACACAGGGAAACTTCCATGCTTTTCAAAGTGAAACACAGGCACAGGGAATCATCCATGTTTCTCACACACAGAGACAGGCACAGAGAAACATCCATATTTCTCACAGACACAGGGAATCATCTACGTATTTCATCAGTGAGACTGACACAGGGAAACGTCCTTGTTTCTCATAGACTGAGACAGTGTCACAGGGAAACACCCATGTTTGACACACACAGAGACAGCCACAGGGAAACATACATGTTTCTCACACATTGAGACACAGACACAGGGAAACATCGATGCTTCTCACAGACTGAAACAGGCACAGACACGGAATCATCCATATTTCTCAGAGGCACAGGGAAACATCCACGTTTCTCACACACTGAGACAGAAACAGGGAAACACCCATGTTTCTCACAAAGTGAGACAAAGACACAGGGAAACATCCAGGTTTCTCATACAAACACCGAAACACCCATGTTTCTCACTCACTGAGACACAGAGGGAAACACCCATGTTTCTCACACAGTGAGACACAGACACTGGGAAATATCCATGTTTCTCACAAAGTGAGACAAAGACACAGGGAAACATTTATGTTGCTCACACACTGAGACACCGAAACAGGGAAACATCCATGCCTCTCACAGACTGAAACAGGCACAGAGAAATATTCATGTTTCTCACACAGACACAGGGAAACATCCATGTTTCTCACACACTGAGAGACAAACACAGGGAAACATCCAAGTTTCTCACACAGTGAGACACAGACACAGGGAAACATCCATGTTTCTCACACAGTGAGGCAAAGACATGGGGAAACATCCATGTTTCTCACACACTGAGAGACAAACACAGGGAAACATCCAAGTTTCTCACACAGTGAGACACAGACACAGGGAAACATCCATGTTGCTCACACAGTGAGACATAAACACTGGGAAATATCCCTATTTCTCACACAGTGAGACACAGACACAGGGAATCATCCATGTTTCTCACACACTATGACACAGATACAGGAAAACATCCATGTTTCTCACACACTATGACACAGATACAGGAAAACATCCATGTTTCTCACACACTATGACACAGATACAGGAAAACATCCATGTTTCTCACACAGTGAGACACAGACACAGGGAAACGTCTATGTTTCTCACACAGTGAAACACAGACACAGGGAAACATCCATGTTTCTCACACACTGACACAGACACAAAGCACCATCACGTCACCCTATGACTGGAACATGCAAATGGTTGGGACGACTGCGGCTGATTTATGAGTGATTTAAATCTATAGAGCTACACATAGCATATTGTCTTTTGTATCCAAAGAGTTTAGAACTGATGGCGACCTCACAGTAGCAGTTAAACTATTGCAGCTTCTAGATCCCTTTTGATATCTGTAAGACAAATATGTTGAGGGCTCAATTAAATAATTTCATATTCAAGTGCTCAGTGGTGGATCAAATGGCTTGCTGATTTTAGTAATTGCAAAGCAAAATTATTTACTGAAAGAAATAAAGATTTCTTAACAGCACTTCAGGACAATGGAAGCAAACTTCCATCTACCAAAAATGATTTTAATTGCATACATTTAATGTAAGAGATTAATTACGTCGAGGTCATAACAACCTCCCAAATATATTCCACCATGATCTATGAACAAAGCTGAGCATTCTTGAACTACTGTGGACCAGAGAAATATACCCAAGCACTCTGTAACTTCATGGCCCAATTACTCTCAAGCGCAGTATGCCGAAGAACACACCAGGAGCAGTACTGGGCACATATGACAACTAAGAGCCTCCCTCACAAAGCACAGTATGCATGCCATCAGCCAAACCAGGATGGAACAGATGGAACTAAACTGTCTTACAAACAGTGGACTAGATCAAAGCTCTGTACTTTTACCACATAAAATCATGAATAGTTTCAAACTCATCGGGTTGTACGGCATAGAATCGTGCCTTTCCACACCACGTGCTGACTGTTTTTGTCCATTTGCCCACATTAGGGTTGGATTCTCCTTTGCCTTGCCTACGTAAATGACTGTCTAACTGCCCCAACATTTCGTTCCAGAAACCAACCGCAAAGAACTTCATCCTGTTTCCTGTTAAAATGCCTTCTCCTCATCGAAAACCTGTCATCATCATCGTGATGGAGGTGATCATAGTCTCATGAACATGATTACTCCTGGCAAATTTTTGACAAAAGTGGTTTGCCATTGCAGTGTCTTTACAAGACAAGCATCCCCAGCCACAAGCGATATTTTTCAGAGATTGTCTGCCTGACGTCAGTGGTCGCTCAACCAAAACTTGTGATCTGCACCAGCTGCTCATACGACCATCCACCACCTGCTCCCATGGCTTCACATGACCCTGATTGGGGGCTAAGCAGGTGCTACACCTTACCCAAGGATGCCCTCTAGAGGCTAAAAGAGGGAAGGGGTGCCTTAGACCTCCTTTGACAGAGATGCATCTCCACCCCGACATCGATGAAACCTATGCCCTCTTTTGTTCAATACCCATGTGATGGGCAAAGGGTTTAGACTGTCGACTCTCTCTGCCTCTCATAATGAGGGCAGCCCTCAGCCTCTTTCACTCCAAAGAAAACCAGCCCAGATGATGCATAATTAAACAGCGAATGGGAGGAAGAAGCCACTGGTAGCTCCCGCCCCGTAACTCAGGATGTGAATCCTATCAGGTATATTATCACTGTCTTACACTGCATGGAAATTATTATTTTGCAGCAGCAGTACAGAGCAAAGACAAAAATATTATAAATTACTGAATAAATAAATTGAGCAAATCAGGAATACTGAGATGGTATCCGTGGACTGTTCAAAAGTTTGATGATGGAAGGAAAGAAGCAGTTTCTGAATCATTGACTGTGGGTCTTCAGATTCCTGTACTTCCTCCATGATGGTAGTAATGAGAATACATCTTGTCCTGGATGGCGAGGGTCCTTAATGCTGGATGCCACCTTCTTGAGGTGATACCCTTCAAGGTGGGTAGGGATGTGCCTGTGATGGAAATGACAGAGCCCACAACTCTCGGTAGCCTCATGCAAACCTGTGAATACTAGACTGTGTTTCTTCCAGTCAGAATGCTCTGCACTTCACATCTACAGATTTCTGCAAGATTCACAGGCAGGGTTGCCATTTATTTCAAGGGGAATAGAATATAAAAGCAAGGAGGTAATGCTGAGCCTTTATAAGACTCCAGACAGGTCGCACTTGGGGAACTGTCAACAGTTTTGGGCCCCTTATCTCAGAAAGGATGGGTTGTCGTTGGAGAGAATCCAGGGTTGGTTCACAAAGATGATTCTGGGAATGAAAGGATTAACATATGACAGGCACTGGCAGCTTTGGACCAGCACCCACTAGAATTCAGAAGAATGCGAGGGGATCTCATTGAAACCTACTGAATTTTGAAAGGACTAGATAAGGCGGATGGGAGAAGAATGTTTTTTAACCTTGCCTGAGTCCCTTCGCTCTGGTTCCCACCTCCTTGCCAAATTAGCTTAAACCCTCCCCAACTTCACATTCTGGAGGCCCAATCAGTGGTGGGAGCAGAGCCCAGCAAGCAGAAGGGACAAGCGGGGTGACCATTGTTGGGAGTAGGTTAGTGGTGAGAGTAAGAGAGGAAGGTTTTGGCTGAAAAGTGGATTTGACTCGGAAGAGGCGCTGGCTCTGGGTGAGTCTCTGTTAAGGTCCCCTTCTTTTCTCTCTTGCTGTACTTGGCTGTTGTGTGTTCTTCATGCCAGATGCTGGACCCAGAGTCTGCCAGGGAACTACATCAGTGAATCCAGCTGCAGCTCCTTGAAGACCGTTAGGGATCTGGAGCAGCAGCTGGATGACCTTTGGCTTGTACGGGAGAGTGACAACATTATCGATCAGAGGTACAGGGAAATAGTCACCCCTAACTTGCAGGAGGTGAGTAGCTGGGTGACTGTCAGGAGAAATGGAAATGTGAATAGGCAGTTAGCACAGAGCATATTCCCTTCAAATATAAGCATGCAGTTTCAGGTACTATTGTGGGGGGATGACCTCCCAGCGGAATGCCATGGAGACCGCGTTACTGGCACTGAGGATGGGTCTGTGGTGCAGAAGGGAAAGAGGGAGAAGAGGTAAGCGGTAGTGATAGGGGACTCAATGGTCAGTGGAACAGACAGGAAATTCTGTGGACCTGAACAGGACACGCAGATGGTATGTTGCCTCCTAGCTGCCAGGGTCAGGGACAGCTCGGATTGCGTCCACATCATCTTAGAGAGGCCCACGTGTCTTGGTACATATTGGTACCAATGACATAGGAAGGAAAAGTTAAGAGGTCCAGAAGAAAGAATTTAGAGAGCTTAGTAGAAAGCTGAGAAACAGGACCCCCCAGGTAGTAATTTCTGGATTGCTGCCTGTGCCATGCACCAGTGAGGGTAGAAAGAGATAAATGTGTGGCTGAGAAGCTGGTATGGGGGGGAGCAGGGCTTCAGGTTCTTGGATCATTGAGATCCGTTCTGGGGGAGGTATCACCTGCTCAAAAGTGACAGGTTACACCTGAACCCAAGAGGGACTAATATTCTCGTGGGCAAGTTTGTTAGAGCTGTTGGGAAGGGTTTAAACTAATTTGGCAAGGAGGTGGGAACCAGAGTGAAGGGACTCAGATAGGACGGAAGGTTTAAAAAAAAGATAGTGAGCAGTCAGACTGTCAGGAAGGGCAGGCAGATAGTTGGACAAAACTGCAGTCAGCAGAGTGAGTATCAGTGCATTAGGGATGCAGAATCAAAAAGGGTAGCAAATACAGCACTCAAAGTATTATATCTCAATGCACAGAGTATAAGAAATAGGGTGGATGATCTTGTTGCACTATTACAGATTGCCAGGTATGATGTTGTGGCCATAACTGAATCGTGGCTGAAGGATGGTTGTAATTGGGAGCTGAATGTTCAAGGTTACACGTTATATCGAAGCAATAGGAAGGTAGGCAGATGGTGTGGTGTGGCTCTGCTGGTAAAGAATGGCATCAAATCAGTAGAAAGATGTGATACAGGATCAGAAGATGTTGAATCCTTGCAGGTTGAGTCAAGAAACTGCAAGGGTAAAAGGACCCTAATGGCAATTATATACAGGCCTCCAAACAGTAGCTGGGTTGTGGACCATGGATTACAACAAGAAGTAGAAAAGGTGTGTCAAAAGGGCAATGTAATGATAGTCATGGGAGATTTTAATATACAGGTTGATTGAGAAAAATCAAGTTGGTAAAGGAGCTCCAGTGAGCGAGTTTGTTGAATGACTACAAGATGACTTTTTAGAGCAGTTTCAGTTGAGCCTACTAGGGGATCAGCTATACTGAATTGGATGTTATGTAATGAACTGGAGGTGATTTAGGGAGCTTAAAGTAAAAGAACCGTTGGGAGGCAGTGATCACAATATGATTGAGTTCAACTTAACATTTTTAAAGCCTGATGTAGCAGTATTTCAGTGGAGTAAAGGAAATTACAGTGGTAAGAGAGAGGAGCTGGTCAAAGTAAATTGGAAGGATCTGTTGTCAGGGATGACAGCAGGGCAGCACTGGCGTGCATTTCTGGGGAAAATGAGGAAGGTGCAGGGCTGACAAGGGAAGTCTAAACTAATGTAAATGCAAAAGAGAGGACATACAACAAAGCAAAAATTAGCAGTAAAATAGATAATCGGGAAGTTTTTAAAAACCTAGAGAGCAACTAAAGAATCATGAGAAGGGAAAAGATGAAATATGAAAGCAAGCTAGCAAATAATATCAAAGTCGATAGCAAAAGCCTTTTCAAATATGTAAAAAATATAATAGAGATAAGTGTGGATATAGGACCGCTAGAAAATGAGGTCAAAGAAATAATAATACGGAAAAAGGAGATGGCAGATGAACTAAATGAGTATTTTGTTTCTGTCTCCACTGTGGAAGACACAGGCAGTGTGCCAGATGTTGTAGTGTGTGAATGAAGAGAGGTTAGTGCAGATACATTTACAAGGGAGAAGGTGCTCAAAAAGCTGTAAGATCTAAGGGCACGCAATTCACCCTGACCAGATGAACCATACCCTAGGGTTTTGACAAAGGTAACATTAAAGGTTGTGGAGGCATTAGGAATGATCTTTCAAAAATCATTGGACTCTGGCATGGTGCCAAAGGATTGGAAAATTGCAAATGTCACTCTGCATTTTAAGAAAGGAGGAAGGCAGCAGAAAGGAAATTATAGACCAGTTAGCCTGACCTCAGTGGTTGGTAAGATGTTAAGAGTCAGTTGTTAAGGATGAGGTGATGGAGTACTTGGTGACACGGGACAAGATAGGCCTAAGTCAGCATGGTTTCCTCAAGGGAAAATCTTGCCTAATGAATCTGTTGGAATTCTTTGAGAAGATTACAAGTAGGATAGATAAAAGGGGATGCAGTGGATGTTGTATATTTGGACTTACAGAAGGCCTTTGAGAAGGTCCCACACATGAGGCTTCTTACTAAGAGCCCATGGTATTACAGGAAAGTTACTAACATGGTTAGAGCATTGGCTGATTGGTAACAGGCTGCAAGTGGGAATAAAAGGGTCCTTGTCTGGTTGGCTGCCAGTGACTAGTGGTGTTCCACAGAGGCTGGTGTTGGAAACACTTCTTTTTATGCTGTATATCAATGAATTAGATGATGGAATAGATGGCTTTGTTACCAGGTTTGCAGATGACACAGAGATTGGTGGAGGGGCATGTAGCATTGAGAAAACAGGTAGGCTGCAGAAGGACTTAGATTAGGAGAATGGCAAATAAAATACAATGCTGGAAAATGCATGGTCATACAACTTGGTAGAAGACATAAATGTGGAGACTATTTTCTAAACGGGGAGAAAATCCAAACATCTGAAATGCATAGGGTCTTGGGAGTCCTTGTGCAGAATACCTTAACGGATAACTTGCAGGTAGTGTCAGTGGTGAGGAAGGCAAAGGCAACATTACAAAAGCAGGGATGTGATGCTGAGGCTTCATAAGGCACTGGTGAGGCCTCACCCGAGTGTTGTGAACAGTTTTGGGTCCCTTATCTCAGGAAGGATGAGCGGGCATTGGAGAGGGTCCAGAGGAGCTTCACAAGGGTGATCCTGGGAACAAAAGGGTTATCATACGAGGAATGTTTGCTGGTTCTGGGTCTGAACTTGCTGGGATTTACAAGGATGGGGGAGAGGGATCTCATTGAACCTTTCAAATTTGAAAGCCCTAGACAGAGAGGATGTGGAAAGCATGTTTCCCATGGTGGGGGCAGTCAAGCAGAAGAGGGCGCAGCCTCAGGGTAGAGGGACATCCATTTAAAAGAGAAATGCAGAGAACTTTCTTTAGCCAGTGAGTGGTGAATTTGTGGAATTTGTTGCCACTTGCAGCTGTAGAGGCCAGGTCATTGGGCATGTTTAAGGCAGAGATTGATAGGTTCTTGATTGGGCACAGCATCAAAGGTTACAGGGAGCAGGCCAGGGAGTGAGGTTGAATAGGGAATAAAAGATCAGCCATGATTGAATGGCAGAGCAGTCTCGATGGGCCACATGGTCTAATTCTGCTCCTATGTCTTTTGGTCTTACGATATCAAATCTGATTCTGAATTCTACAGATTGAACACTCTCTGGCTGAAGAAAGTCCTCATCTCTGATCAAAACAGAAGTCCTTCTGTTCTGAGACTGTGTCCTCTAGACCTCGACGAGATGGAAACACCCTCTTCATGTGCACTGTTTTTAGCCTTTCAATCTACAATATATTTAAATGAAATCCCTTGTTCATTCTTCTAAAGTCCAGAGCGTACAGGCCCAGAGCTATCAGATGTTCCTCATACCTTACATTTCCAGAAACATTCTCATAACCATCCTCCATACCCTATTCAATGCCAAGACATTCTTTTTCAATATTCCAAATATGGGCTAACCAATGCCTTATAAAGTTTCAGTATTACATCCTTGCCTTTATGTTCTAGCCATCTCGAAATGAATGCTAACATTGCATTAGCCTCCCTCACTACTGACTCAAGCTGCAAGTTCACCTTTAGGGAATCTTGCATAAGGATTCCCAAGTCCCTTCGCCCCTCCAATTTCCTCCTCATATATTCAAATGCACTCAGTGCATGGAATAATGTGGATGGCCTTCTTGCACAGTTAGAAATTGGCATCACAGAGTTGTAGTTGAAAGATCACAGCAGGGAGCTAAGCATCCAATGATGCACACCCTACTGAAAAGACAGGGAGGTGGGCAGTGTGTTGGGATGTCTCTTTTTGTTTAAAAAAAAGATCAAATCTTTGAAAGAAGCGACATAGGTTCAGAAGGTTTAGAATCAGCAAGAGCTAAAAGACTTTGATCGGGGTTGTAGTAGCAGGGTACAAATTACAACAGATAGAAAAGGCATGCAAAAAGGGGAAATCCCTCAATGATCACCAGGATTTCAATATGCAGGAAGATTGGGAAAATCAGGTTGGTTTGGATCTCAAGAGAAAGAATTTGTGGAATGCCTATGAGATGGTTTTTTTCCCCCAACAGCCTTTGTGGTTGGGCCCACTAGGGAAAAGGAAATCCTGGATTGGGTGCTGTGCAATGAACCAGATTTGATTATGGACCCTTTAAAAGGAATCCTTAGAGGCACTGAACATGACTGTATTCATCACAAATTACCCTGCATTTGAGAGGGAGAAGCTAAAATTAATGTATCAGTACCACAATTGAGTAATGGCAACTACAGAGGCAAGAGAGAGAAGCCAACCAAAGTTGATTGGAAGAGCGCACTAGCAGAGATGATGGTAGAGTATAAAAAGCTAGAGTTTCTGGAGGTGATTCGGGAGAAACAGAATTAATTTAACTCAATGAAGAGAAAAACATTATGAAGGGAAAACAAGGCAAATGTGGCTGATGAGGAAAGTTGAAGACAACAAGAAAAAAAAGAGTCCACACAACCCAGAAAAAAGAGTTGTAAGCTAGAAGACTGGGAAGCTTTAAAAAATCAACAGAAGATAATTAAAAAAACAATAAAAAGAGAAAAGCTGGAATATAAAGGTAAGCTAGACAATAATATAAAAGGGAATACCAGAAGTGTATAACAGAGCAAGAGTGGGAATCAGATTAATTTTGCATCTTAATCCACATTAGATCATCCAAATGTTCCACTTCTAGTCTATTTGTAGATTTACATTTGATTGACAGGCACAATGGCAAAAGTAAATGTTTTGACTAGACGGCATTGGTGTTCAGCAGGCCAGCAGTTTATTAACAATGAGCTACTGACTTCCATTTTGTGTTTATTGTTGCAATTTGTTACCATGTTGTGACTTGAATGCATTGATGCTCTAAAGTATTTCAAAGTAAAGGTTATTTTGCATTTATTACTTCCAAAATGTATTAATTATATTCATTAACACCTAATTACAGGGTATTTCGCAGCTAAATTAGATTTCAATATTATATTAACATAATTTCAGAATTATATTTCCATTATATAAAAGAAAATTCCAATTGCATAGCAATAAAAGCTATGTGTACAAGAGCATTTCAGTTACTGTGTGGCCACACACCTGTGCAGCTTAGAAGGAATTGTGCTGACGAGATTGTGGAGGCATTAGTACGGTAGTAATCTTCCAAGAATCTTCCAAGATTCTGAAATGGCTCCAGAGGACAGGAAAACTGCAAATGTCACTTCACTCTCCAAGTAGGGAGGGAGGCATATTTTATGTTATGACTTGGATGACAGAATCACTAAATATGTGGCCAAGTTTGCAGTTGATACAAAGGGAGACGGAGGGGCAGGTAGTGTTGAGGAAGCAAGGATTCTGAAGAAGACTGGGGCAGATTGGGAGAATGAGCAAAGAAGTGGTAGATGGCACTTTCAGAGAAGGATTAAAGGAATAAACTATAGCCATTTTTAAATAGGTAATAAATTCAGAATTCAGAGGTTCAAAGGAACTCTGGTGCAGGACTCCCAAAAGGTTAGCTTGCAGGTTGTGTCAGTAGTATGGAAAGCAAATGCAATGCTAGCATTCAGTGCACAGTAGAGAGCATCCTGACAAGCTGCATCACTACTTGGTATGGAAATTGCACTATAGTGGAGAGGAAGACTCTACAACAGGTCACATAAATTGCCCAATGCAAACCCATTGTCAAAGACAGACAGAAAAATTGGCCAGTAACATAATGGAGGATCCCACCAACTCTACTCATGGACTGTCTGTCTCACTCCCATCAGGGAGGAGGCCACGTAGCATCTACACCAGGACCACCACACTCAAGTACACCCTATCCTCGTTATATGCGGGTGATACGTTCTTCGCAGTCAACACAATGTGAAATCGCATAATGTGAATAATTATTTAAACACAGAAAATAGGGACGCGTTCCACAGGGCTTCCTAAGTATGTTTTATCTGTAACTTATTCATATTTTCATTCCAATACGACACAAAAGCCATACCAAAAGGCAACATTTATATTATATTTCATCAATTTAAGATAATATTCAATGTAATAAATCATAGAAAGTTAACATACTAGGGTGTACAGTACTCACCAACAGTGGCAGGTGTGTTCACTCCAGGAGATAAGTGGTTGTTGTGGTGTTGGGCATGGATAAGGTGGACATCGAGCACAGCAAGGGGTGAAGGAAGACTCACAGAACGGCAGCAGGAAATGACACCGGTTTGAAGAAAGTGGTGAGGGTTGTTTGCTTGGCAACATTTTGTTTTTCAGCATGAATTTGCTTGTAGGGAAGAAGGGTTGATGGCAGGGAACGATGGAAATGCTGACTCCGTTCTAAACTTGGATCCATGTCCATCCCCATTTGTGGCAAGTGTTTCGACTTCCACCATTCCCTCACCGTTGGTAAACTCCCCGGATTTTCAAAATCGTCTGTGCTTGCAGCATCTGAGATAGTTCACCGTAAAAAAAACTTGAATGTGGATCACGCCTTGGTCGAGTGGCTGAATCAGCGATGTTGTGTTAGGCGGCAGGAAACGCACTGTTATGTTAGGATGAATACTGTCCAAATGTTTAGGATGGGCTGGCACATTGTTAAGCAACAGAAGAATTTTAAAGGCAAGATTCTGTTCCCGGCAGTAGCATCCCAGAGCTGTGTTACCTTCAGCTGATGCCACACTGTTTATAATTTCCAACTTTTTTTTCAAATGTTAAAGCGGTTCTCTGATGTTTGGCTGATGGCCCAGGACATGAAATCGGACGCTTAGGAGGCATAGTTAAATTTTTCAAGCACAATATCACTGCACCGTAATTAAAATCAACAAAAGTTTAAGAGCGCAAGATCGCACATCCACAGCTTGCCAAAACCAATGGGAGTCTGGCGGGAGCTTGATTGTGAGGCGCACACACCTGACTTGTATTGGCGGGAAAGCGGTGCTTCTCGTCTCGACTGTGAGGGGTGCATATGTGACTTGTACTGGCGGGAAAGCAGAGCTCCTCGTGTAACTGAGAGTTTTGGACATATATAAGGAGACGTTGGTAGAAATAGGTTCCTCACATAACTGTGAATCCGCATAGTCTGAAGACGCATATAACGAGGATATGGTGTAGTTACTTTCCCCAAGCAGCAAGTCTGATCAACACCTCCACCCACTAACCCACCACTACGCCCTATCCTCGTTATATGCGGGCAATACGTACCTTGCAGTTGGCGCATAATGTGAATAATTGTTTAAATGGAGAAAATAGGGACGCGTTCCAGAGGGCTTCCTAAATATGTTTTATCTGTAACGTATTCACATTTTCATATCAATACGACACAAAAGCAGCACAAGGCAAAATTTGTATTATATTTCATCAATTTAAGGTAATATTCAGCTGGAGTTGAAAGTTAACATACTGGGGATTACAGTACTCACCAACAGTGGCAAGTGTGTTCACTCCGGGAGATGAGTGGGTGTTGTGGTCATCAGGATCATATCAAGCACAGCAAGGGGTGAAGGAAGACGCACAGAACTCAGGCAGCAGGAGATGACACCGGTTTGAAGAAAGTGGTGAGGGTTGTTTGCTTGGCAGCATTTTGTTTTTCAGCACAACTTTGCTTGTAGGGAAGAAGGGTTGACAGCAGGGAATGACGTTAATGCTGACTCCATTCTAAACTTGGGTCCATGTCCATCGCCATTTGTGGCAAGTGTTGCGACTTCCACCATTCCCTCACCGTTGGTAAACTCCCGGGATTTTCAAAATTGTCTGTTGCTCGCAGCATCTGAGAGATAGTTTGCCATACAAAAATATGCCTTGAATGTGGATCACACCTTGGTCGAGTGGCTGAATCAGCAAAGTTGAGCTAGGCGGCAGGAAACACACTGTTATGTTAGGAGGAATGCTGTCCAAATGTTTAGGATGGGCTGGCGCATTGTCAAGTAACAAAGGAACTTTAAAGGCAAGATTCTGTTCCCGGCAGTAGCGTCCCAGAGCTGTGTTACCCTCAGCTGATGCCGCGCTGTTTATAATTTTCAACATTTTTTCCAAGTGTTAAAGCGGTTCTCTGCCACTCAGCTGATGGCCCAGGACATGACATTGGACGATTAAGAGGCACAGTTAAATATTTCAAGCACAAAATCACTGCACCATAGGTAAAACCAACAAAAGTTTAAGAGCGCAAGATCGCACATCCACACCTTGGCAAAACCAATGCGAGACTGACGGGAGTGAGACTGTGAGGCGCACACACCTGACTTGTATTGGCGGGAAAGCGGTGCTTCTCGTCCCAACAGTGAGACTGTGAGGTGTGCGCACGTGACTTGTATTGGCAGGAATGCAGTGCTCCTCGCATAACTGTGAGTTTTGGACACATATAAGGAGATGTTGGTAGAAATAGGTTCCTCACATAACTGTGAATCCACATTGTCTGAAGATGCATATAACGAGGATAGAGTGTACTTTATTATTTCCCGTCAGGCATCTTATGTACAGCCTATCATCACTATATGGACATACAATCAATGTATATAAGCTATCTCATGTATTTATATTTACTGTGTTATTATTTTAATTATTATCATTGTTTTGCAGGTCTTTTGCGTGCATCAGATCCAGAGTAACAATATTTTTGTTCTCCTTACAATTGTGTACAGGAAATGACATTGAACAATCTTGAATCTCAAGAGGAACAGAATATGAAAACAAACATGCAATGCTGGGATTTTATAAGGCATTGGTCAGACCACATTTGGTCCCCGTATTTACAGAAGGATGTGCAGCTTGGCCCACATAACAACAATGCTTATTGGCAGATTTTGACTTTCACCTACTTTGGGAAAAGGTGAGCGGTCATGTCAGAAAAGCAGACCATTTCTGGAATGTTCTGATAGATTTCTGCATACGTGCCAGGTTATCAGTATGGCACCCTTCAGTGGATCTGAGTATTCGGTAGGATACTGAGTGCTTGAGGTAGAACCCACCTTTATTGTCCCACTCATGAGGTGTAGATAACAACAAGTTTATTCAGAGGGTCTGACAGTCATCACAAGAGCCGACAGGACATAATAGAAATAGCTGGAATGACTGGATTTAGTTGATGGTCTAGCTGTGCTTTTGCCAGCCTGTGGTGTACTGGCATCCACACTGGACGGAGAGGAGAGTGGTCCCGGGTTAGAATCCCGCCGGCTCCTTGCACGTTTTACCTTCATGCCGGGTTGAGCATCAAGCTAGCAACTCAGCCTCATAAGAAACAGACAAATCCTAAAGAAATGGCAAGGTTGCCACCTGGTGCACCACAAGACACGGAGAGGAAGCTGTGCTTTAATCTAATAATCATCTTAATATAATAAATAATATATATAAATAATATAATAAATAATAATCATATATAATATAATGATATCATAAATAATATAATTAATCATTAATAATTGATATAATAAATTATAACCATCTTAATAAGACTAAAGTCAGACTGGTGTTGAAAATTCCTTTAAAGTAATTGGCACTTAGCAAGTTGGGCAAGACATGTCTAAACAGCAAACATGAAAGCCAAGATCACGGATTGTTCATAATGTTTCACGGGACTCAATTCCAATGGAGAAAAAGCAATACACAAATTGCAATATCACATTCTCAAACATACAAACACACATACTCACCAAAACACAACCTTCACATTCACACAATGTGCACAATCATGTTTGTGAATTCACCCTATTCAGTGAGCCAATTGCTAACTCAGTGGTTTGGCATTTATAACAATGGTGAAGTTGCAAACAACCTTCCAGCAACAAATACAGCAGAGTCAGATATACAAATCCTTAAGCTGTTTTCAGTAACCACTTGCTCTTTTAGAGTGCACCCCCAAGTCTTCACGATCATAAGATGCAGATATCAGGGCTGTACAAGAACTTAGAAGAATTACTCAATTTTACATGATACAAAAAAAAATTAAATATTGTACTTCAAAGGCAACACGAGTGAATCTGCAAATGCTGGAAATAAATAAAAACACAAAATGCTGGCAGAACTCAGCAGGCCAGACAGCATCTATGGGAGGAGGTAGTGACGACGTTTCGGGCCGAAACCCTTCATCAGGAGTGAAGTAACTAACATGGGATGGTCGAGCGGAGATAAGAAGTGGGGGGAGGGATGAAGTAGAGAGCTAGGAAGTGATAGGCTGGAGGGAAATGGGGTAGGGGGAAGGTGGAGAATTATGGGAAATAAAAAAGAAAGGTAGGGCTGGGAGATTATAGTGAGGGGGGAAAAAAGAGAGAGAAAGAGAACCAGACTAAAATAATAGATAGGGATGGGGTAAGGGGGGGGACAGGGGTATCAACACTGTGAGTTGAATGTTCATGCCGGCAGGTAGGAGGCTACCTAGGCGGGAGATAAGGTATTGCTCCATCGACCTGCGTGTGGCCTCATCTTGATGGTAGAAGAGGCCATGGACAGACATGTCGGAGTGGGAGTGGTCTGTGGAATTGAAGTGTGTGGCCACAGGGAGATCCCGCCACTGCTGGAGGACTGAGCGCCGGTGTTCGGCGAAACGGTCTCCCAGTTTGCGGTGGGTGTCCCCAATGTATAAATGGCCACATCGGGAGCACCGGATACAGTATATCACCCCAGTTTACTCGCAGGTGAAGTGGTACCTCACCTGAAAGGACTGTCTGGGGCCTGGGATGGTGGCCAGAAACGACTGCGCAGAGAAAGAGAGAAAAAGAAACACACCGTACAAACAACAGAAGCAAGCCAACAGCGTCCTGAACAAGACCGAGTCCCAGATCCACTGCTGGAGGAGCTGGAGTAGGCCCAAGCCAAGCCTCAGTCCCCAGTTTCCACACCAACAGGGCAAAAACACACAGCAGCCAGCTCAGCTCACAGCCCCAATGCCGTGGAGAAAGGAATGAACATTTGCAAAATCAGTCTGACACTCAGGTCTCTAGTCTATCTGTCTCAACGTTTAAATTGTTCTAGAGTCACAAGAGTAATACAGCATGGACACAGGCCAATAAGTGCAAATTGTCCATACCCAACTAAGATCAGCCCATTTGCCATGTATACCTATATCCTTCTAAACTTTTCCTATCCAAGTGTCTTTTCAATGTTGCTTCAGCTACTTTCCCTGGCAGCTCATCCTACATGAGCACTACACTCTGCATGAAGTAATTCCCCCTCATGTCCCTCTCATCCTCTCCCATTCCCCTCTCACCTTTAACCTATGCCCTTTAATTTTTCATTCCCTTGCCATGGTAAAAAAGACTGTGTCCCTTTATCTATACCTGTCTTGTTTTCAGACACACGAGGTAATTATTCTGTCTTCTATGCACCAAGGAATAAAGCACGAGTTTGCGTTTTAGTGACCGTCCACATTCCCTGTAATTCTGAACATGCCTTACACACTCACAGCTATAAACACATCATGCGCACACGTGTTCCATACAAATGGCTGCTGAAGTTACATCTGGGGGAAAGTCAGTCACATCGGTCCCAGATGAGCTCAATACCTTTTATTCTCACTTCCAAATGAGCTTAATACCTTTTCTGCTCACTTTGATCGATATGGAGGGAGAATCGCAAACTCCCACAGACCATGATCACCCTGTGATTTCAGTCTGTGAGGTTGATATGATAGAATCCTTCAGGAGGGTGAACCCACAGACACCATCTGGCCCAAACAGTGTATCTGGATGCACACTGAAAACCTGTGTTGATCAACTGGCTGGAGTGTTTACTGACACCTTCAACCTCTCACTTTTTGAGGTACCCACATACTTCAAGTGGGCTTCAGTCATACCAATCCCAATCATAAATGTGAAGTGCTTTGAGAGATAGATCATGAAGCATAACGACTGCTGCTTGAGCAGTGACTTACAGAACTTTACCTTGACTACTGTCACATGAGGTCAAAGCAGATGTCATTTCATTGTCAAGTCAAGTCACTTTTCAACCTTAACCATATAGCTATAGAACAATCACAGCACGGAAACAGGCCATCTTGGCCCTTCTAGTCCATGACGACGCTTACTCTCACCTAGTCCCACTGACCCACGCTCAGCCCATAACCCTCCATTCCTTTCCTATCCATATACCTATCCAATTTTACTTTAAATGACAATACCGAACCTGCCTCTACCACTTCTACTGGAAGCTCATTCCACACAGCTACTACTCTCTGAGTAAAGAAATTCCCCCTCATGTTACCCTTAAACTTTTGCCCCCTAATTCTCAACTCATGTCCTCTTTTTGAATCTCCCCTACTCTGAATGGAAAAAGCCTGTCCACGTCAACTCTATCTATCTCCCCCTCATAATTTTAAATACCTCTATCAAGTCCCCCCTCAACCTTCTACACTCCAAAGAATAAAGACCTTAGATAGATAGATAAATGAATGACCACGTCATTTCGACCATAACTGCTGGTACAGTACACAGTAAAAATGAGACAACGTTTTTCAGGACCATGGTGCTACATGAACAATACAAAAACTACACTGAACTACGTAAACCACGTAGTTCACTCAGCTCTAGAACATCTAGACCACGAAGATCAGGATGCTCTTCATTGACTACAGCCCAGATTTCAACACCATCATTTCCTCAAAACTAATCAGTGAGCTCCAAGAGCTGGGCCTCAATAACTCCCTGTGCAACTGGATCCTCAGTTTCCTCTCTTGCAGACTCCATTCACTTCTGATTGGCAACAACATCTCCTCCACAATAACCTTCAGCACAGGTGCATCACAAGACTGTGTGCTTAGCTCCCTGCTCTCCTCACTTCACTATGTGGTTCAGGTATGGTGTCAATGCCATATTCAAGTTTGCTAATGACACCATTGTTCTTAGCTGAATCAAAGGAGGTGACAAATCATCATATAGGAGGGAGAAGCCAGGGGTACATAGCCAGTCCTCATTAGGGCATTGAAGGTGGAGAGGGTCAGTAACTTTAAATTCCTTGGCATTGTCATATTAGAGGATCCGTCCTGGTATCAACATGTAAGGAGCATCACAAAGAAAGCACAACTGCACCTCTACTTTCTTAGAAGTTTGCGCAGACTCAGCATGTCATCTAAAACTCTGACAAGCTTCTATAGACGTGCAGTGGAGAGTATCCCGACTGGCTGCATCACAGCCTGGTATGGAAACACCGATGTCTAAGAACTAAAAAACCTAACAAACAAAAAGTGGTGGAAAAAGCCCTCTCCATCATGAGCACTGCCGCAGGAAAGCAGCATTAATCATCAAGGACCCTACCATCCAGGCCTTGCTCTCTTCTCACTGCTGATGTCAGAGTGGAGCTACAGCACCCTTGGGTTGCTTGTACAGATTTTCATTGATTCTATTGTATTTCTTGGTTTCCCTGAGAATGCTTACAAGGAAATGAAACTCAAAGTATTATGTGGTACCTTGATAATAAATTTAGTTTGCATTTTATACTTATTATATCTTATCCTGGAGAACCTCTGAGTGTGAGAGATGTTCAGTGCAATAGCTGACCATTGTCAGTTATATGATTCATGATAACCTGTGCCAAATGCACCCAGATAATAGAAACAATTATGACAACCACCACTCGAGCTAATTGGTCATCTTCCTAGTCAGATGTCTTAGCAACACCGTAGACTATGAGTGTGTCTGCTTGGCACTATCATATTGTAGTGCTGATTTACTAGCGTGGCTTGAAAAAAAATTGTGCTTAATAGTTTATGGTTAATTTTGACCTACTAGATTGGTTATTCCCATAATTCACCCTCAAGTTTTAGAGGCCAAAACCCTGATTGGCTTGTTTTCTCTTTTGTGTATACGCTATTCAATGATCACGATAATCACTACAACACTAACCAGGATTCCTTTATTAATTATAAATAAACTCCCGCAAAGCACTGAAATCAGTCATATTTGTTGCACAGCAAAGATAGCTGATGTTTAATACAATCCCACTGATGTTGTCAGCAATGTATAAAGCAATACAGTCGGCCCTCCTTATCCGCAGGTGATTGTTTCCGGGACACCCCCCCCCCCGTCGATACCAAAAAACGCGAATGCTCAAGTCGGTGGACTTTGGGACCCATCAGAGCTCCAGAGCTTATTTAACCTGTCTCAGTGCAGTGAACTTCAGGACCCGGCGAAGCAGTTTCTGTTCCGGAAAACTATCACGATTGAAAATAAAGTGGAAATAATAAAGCGATCGGAAAGAGGTGAAACGCCATCGGTCACTGGAAAAGCGTTAGGCTACGTTGGTCAATGATCTGAACAATTTTAAAGTGAGAATAATGGAGCATGTGGAAGGCCCTGCCCTGATGAAAGCTACAATTATTACTAAGCAACGGCGTAGTTTAATTATTGAAATACATACGTTTCTTAAGTGTTTTATATGCATAGAAAGGTAAAATATATACTATATACTTAAACAAACATTTGACTAACTGATGCTAAATAATACTAGATGTACGGTTTTTTCTCGATTCCCGATCTGCACTAACCTATGCACATTGTCCCGTATACTTTAAATCATCTCTAGATTACTTATAATAACTAATACAATGTAAATGCTATGTAAATAGTTGTTATACTGCATTGTTTAGAGAAAAATGACAAGATAAAAAAGTCTGTACATGCCCAAACAACAAGTGCTAGAGAGAGAACTTCAGGGTTTTCCCGATCCGCGGTTGGTTGAATCTGTGCATGAGGAACCCGCGGATAAGAGGGCCGACTGTACCAGTAAAAATAATTTCTTGTGCTTAAAACACACAAAATGCTGGAGAAATTCAGCACACCAGGCAGCATCTATGGAAAAAACTACAGTCGACATTTTTGGCTGAGACTTTTCAGCAGGACTGGGTCCTGCCGCAAGGTCTCGGCCCGAAATGCCAGCTGTACTCTTTTCTATAGATGCTGTCTGACTTTACTGAGGTCCTCCAGTATTTTGTGTGTGCTGCTTTGATTTCCAGCATCTGCAGATTTTCTCCTGTTTGTGCTTGGACAGATTCTGCTCCTTATTCACAGTTGGATTCAATTGGACATCACCTGCCAAAGCTTGCTTGGCAACCTCTATTCCCTGCACGCCCACTTCAGCTTTATGCCATTTGTGAATACCAATATCCTTTTTCCATAAAAATGAGGCGGGTCTCATTACAAATACAGCTCAACTGAGCTTCAAAGCTCTTCTACCACTTTTTATTGGGTGAAGCAATTTCTAATGCAGCAAAGACAATTAAAGTGCACATTTCCTGACAGATATTAAAGAGGAGATGTCTCACTACCAGGTCCATAAATAGAAAGAATATCATCTTCTAGAAGAACATGTGCAAAAGAACTGGGAGCTAAAAAAAAATTCTTTTTCTAAGTTATATTTGTAGAAATAAACTTTATCTTTCATTAGGTGTACAAGATATTAAGAGAAATAGACAGAGTGGACAGCCAGCGCCTCTTCCCCAGGGCACCACTGCTCAGTACAAGAGGACATGGCTTTAAGTTAAGGGAAGGGAAGTTCAAGGGGGATATTAGAGGAAGCAGTGAGTGGTTGGTGCGTGGAATGCAGTGCCCGAGTCAGTGGTGGAGGCAGACACACTAGTGAAGTTTAAGAGACTACTAGACAAGTATATGGAGGAATTTAAGGTGGGGTTATATGTGAGGCAGGGTTTGAGGGTCAGCACAACATTGTGGGCCGAAGGGCCTGTAATGTGCTGTACTATTCTATGTTCTATGTTTGTTTTAACTTGAAAGCATATGGTTACCACAAATCTAATTCCAGTATGGATCCCTGCAGAACACCACTAGCCACGGACGTCCAGCGAGAATGAGGCACACGGTCAAGCCAATTCTGAATCCAAATGCCCAAATTACTGAATACCATACAACTTAACCTTCTGGATGAGCATACCATAGGGACTTTGTCAAATGCCTTACAACAACCCATACAGATAACATGCACAGTTCTACCTTCTGTTAGGTACCCCTAAGGTTCATATCTCCTGTGGACAACCTCTTTAAAATGTCAGGAGAATGAGACTGGCTTTTGGAGCAAACACGAGGAAATCTGCAGATGCTGGAAATTCAAACCACACACACAAAATGCTGGTGGAACACAGCAGGCCAGACAGCGTCTATAAGGAGGAGCACTTCGACGTTTAGGGCCGAGACCCTTTTGTGCGTGTTGTCTGGTTTTTGGACACTGCTGCTACTGAGAGACAGAGAATGATTTAGTATTATGGCTTCTTCACTAATTGTTTACTTTGCTCCAAGGACACTCTCTTTGTCTGCTTGTGTGGATTCCTGCTGAGACAGCAAGGCGGGACCAGGTGATGGACAGCATGGATGGCTGGTACTGTGTCAGGGGAAATAAAAAGCAAGTCTGCTGAGACACACTACGGGACACTGAAAGAGCGTTGTGCATCCACGCGAAGGTGGGGGTTTGGAGGATCGATTTGGGGGAATTGATCAGAGGCTCACAGTGTGTGAAGGCAGACCGGTGGGGGCTTGTGTGTGTGTCCACCCTTGCCTGGGTGACAGGCTCATCACTGAAGAATGGTCTGGCCTAGTACAGAGGGGTCACAGTCGGTGACCACAACAGGACAAGAAGACAACGGAAGGTTTGCCTGCAACTGCATCACCTCTCGCTCTCTCTCTCTCTCTCTCTCTCTCTCTCTCTCTAACGACTTAAACTAAACTGAATTGAACTCTGCACCATCATAAGACCCTTTACCCCTAGACTTCGATAGAGCTTGGTTTTGATTCCTATTTTCACACTTCTGTATATATCATTGCTAAACTGTTTTATATGTATATCTGCTTTTTATAGTACTGTATTACTTAGTTTACTAATAAACACTACTAGTTACAGTACCACCAGACTCCAACGTATTATTCCATTTCTGCTGGTTTGGTAACCTGGTCACGGGGTACGTGACACTTCAAAAATCAACTTCATTACTTCAAGAAACTCTACTAATCAATAAAGCAAGACCTGTCCCACACAAAATTAACACAAGGTGCACTGCAGATGCTGTGGTCAAATCAAGACGTACAAAAAAGCTAGATGAACTCAGCAAGTCGGGCAGCATCCGTTGAAAGAAGCAGTCAATGTTTCAGGTCGGGACCCTTCGTCAGGACTAATGAAGGAGAGGACAGGGGCCCTATAAAGAAGGTGGGGGGAGGGTGGAAAACCAATCAGAGGAAAGATCAAGGGGAGGGGGAGGGGAAGCAGGGAGGGGATAGGCAGGAGAGGTGAAGAAGGAATCTAAGGGGAAAGCACTATGGGTAGTAGAAGAAGGCAGAGTCATGAGAGGTGATGGGCAGCTAGAAGAGGAGACAGAGTGAAGGTGGGATGGGGGAAGGGAGAGGGAGGGAATTACCAGAAGTTGGAGAATTCGATGTTCATACCAAGGGGCTGGAGACTACCCAGACGGTATATGAGATGTTGTTCCTCCAACCGAAGTTTGGCCTCATCATGACAGTAGAGGAGGCCATGTATGGACATATCCGAATGGGAATGAAAGGGAGAGTTGAAGTGAGTGGCAACCGGGAGATCCTGTCTATTGTGGCGGATAAGTGCCAGGTGGGAGATCTGTGGGGAGGGACGTGTGGACCAGGCAGTCACGGAGGGAACGATCCCTGCAAAAAGCAGAGAGGGATAGAGAGGGAAAGATGTCCTTAGAGGTGGGGTCCTGTTGAAGGTGGTGGAAGTTGCGGAGGATAATATGCTGACTATCTATGCTGACAAAGCTATGATAAAGCTATGCTGACTATCCCTGATTTGGCCAGGATTTTCCAATAAATCCTATCCCTAAGAAATGCCTCAAGCAGCTTCCCTACCACTAACATTAGAATAATCAGTCTATAGTTTCCAGGATTATTCCAGTTCCTTTCTTGAACAACAGATCAACAGTAGCTACTAACCAGCCCTTTGAGACTTCACCTGTATGAAGAGAGAGCACAGAGATCGTGGACAAAATCCAGACAATTTCATCTCATGCCTCTTAATAGCAATTATAGGCCTGTAAGTTTGATGTCAGTGGTGGGTAAATTAATGGAAAGTATTCTTAGAGATGGTATATATAATTATCTGGATAGACAGGGTCTGATTAGGAACAGTCAACATGAATTTGTGCATGGAAGGTCATGTTTGACAAATCTTATTGAATTTTTTGAAGAGGTTACGAGGATAGTTGACGAGGGTAAAGCAGTGGATGTTGTCTATATGGACTTCAGTAAGGCCTTTGACAAGGTTCCACACGGAAGGTTAGTTAGGAAGGTTCAATCGTTAGATGTTAATATTGAAGTAGTAAAATGGATTCAACAGTGTCTGGATGGGAGATGCCAGAGAGTAGAGGTGGATAACTGTTTGTCAGGTTGGAGGCCGGTGACTAGTGGTGTGCCTCAGGGATCTGTACTGGGTCCAATGTTGTTTGTCATATACATTAATGATCTGGATGATGGGGTGGCAAATTGGACTAGGAAGTATGCAGATGATTCAGATTCACATTGTTTATTGTCATTTATAAACCACAAATACAATGCAATTAAAAAATGAGACAACGTTCTCCAGAATGGTATCACAAAAAAGCACAAAACAGACCACACAAGAAAAACCACACAGACCTCTGTTGATACCCCTGCCCCACTTTACCCCCATCCCTATCTATTATTTTAGTTTGGTTCTCTTTCTCTCTCTTTTTTTACCCCCTCACTATAATCTCCCCCCAGCCCTACCTTTCTTTCTCTTTTATTTCCCATAATTCTCCACCTTCCCCCTAGCCCATTTCCCTCCAGCCTATCACTTCCTAGCTCTCTACTTTATCCCTCCCTCCACTTCTTATCCCCCCTCGACCATCCCATGTTACTTCACTCCTGATGAAGGGTTTCGGCCCAAAATGTTGTCACTACCTCCTCCTATAGATGCTGTCTGGCCTGCTGAGATCTGCTGGCATTTTGTGTTTTTATTTATTTCCAGCATCTGCAGATTCACTCGTGTTGCCTTTGAAAAACCACATTACGTTTGGTAATCCCCAATCCAGAATCCGGAGAGGCTGCTGCATATCGATATCGCACTACCGTCTTAGCACGTTCCCCGGAAAGGAACTACAAACCCATCAGACAAAACTAAAGCTACAAGACCTACGCAAAACCACATAGTTACATATAGTTATAGTTAACATATAGTTTCAACAGTGCAGACAATACCATAATTGATAAAAGACTAACTGACAAAGACCACATAATTATAACACATAGTTTCAACAGTGCAAAGCAATACTGTAATCTGATAAAGAGCAGTCCATGGCACGGTTTAAAAAACTCCTGACAGCCCATCAGACGGTAGAAGACAGCAGATGGTAGAAGGAAGAAAAACTCTTCCTGCCATGAACCTCCAGCGCCGCAGCTTGCCGATACAACACCTTGGGAGCCCCAAGCACAGCCAACTCTGAGTCCGTATATACCAAGGTAGGTGGCGTTGTGGATAATGAAGTAGGTTTTCAAAGCTTGCAGAAAGATTTAGGCCAGTTAGAAGAGTGGGCTGAAAGATGGCAGATGGAGTTTAATGCTGATTAAGTGTGAGGTGCTACATTTTGGTAGGAGTAATCAAAATAGGACATACATGGTAAATGGTAGGGCATTGAAGAATGCAGTAGAACTGAGTGATCTAGGAATAATGGTGCATAGTTCCCTGAAGGTGGAATCTCATGTGGATAGGGTGGTGAAGAAAGCTTTTGGTATGCTGGCCTTTATAAATCAGAGCAATGAGTATAGGAGTTGAGATATAATGTTAAAATTGTACAAGGCATTGGTAAGGCCGAATTTGGAGTATTGTGTACAGTTCTGGTCACCGAATTATAGGAAAGATGGCAAAATAGAGAGAGTACAGAGAAGATTTACTAGAATGTTACCTGGGTTTCAGCACCTAAGTTACAAAGAAAGGTTGAACAAGTTAGGTCTTTATTCTTTGGAGCGTAGAAGGTTGAGGGGGGACTTGATAGAGGTATTTAAAATCATGAGGGGGATAGATAGAGTTGATGTGGATAGGCTTTTTCCATTGAGAGTAGGGGAGATTCAAACAAGAGGACATGAGTTGAGAGTTAGGGGGCAAAAGTTTAAGGGTAACACGAGGGGGAATTTCTTTACTCAGAGAGTGGTAGCTGTGTGGAACGAGCTTCCAGTAGAAGTGGTAGAGGCAGGTTCGGTATTGTCATTTAAAGTAAAATTGGATAGGTATGTGGACAGGAAAGGAATGGAGGGTTATGGGCTGAGTGCGGGCCAGTGGGACTAGGTGAGAGGAAGCATTTGGCACGGACTAGAAGGGCCGAGATGGCCTGTTTCTGTGCTGTAATTGTTATATGGTTATAATATTTTATGCTACTGTAGGTAATGTAATTGGTGGAAGTGTACATAATTCACAACCACCAACACTGAGTTGGAATTCACTTTAAGAGGCTGCTCTAATAAGATGAAGTAATTATGTGAAGTTCAGTTACCACACTTTGTATTCAGGTTTTGGAATACAATAAATGTGTTGTTACAGTTTTCTTAAACATAAAACACCTCACTTGTTTTATTTGCGAAAATCTGTATCAGTGACCGTGATGTTCTAGGATGATCCCAGAGTTATTGAATAAGTACACTAATACAGTCACTTTGAAACTGCCAGAGGTTTGGGAGTAAAACGCCATTGCTCGGTTTGCACAAGCTGAGGCCCAAATCACACTGCAAGACATCTCCATCAACAACACCAAATACTTTTATGTGGTAGCGTCACTCAGCAACTCACAGCTGCAAGAGTGGTGAGTCTGCTTAAACACCAGCCTGAACACAATAAATACTGATCACTGAAAACTTACCTTTCACAGACATTTGGATTATTGGAGTCTGAGCACACCAAACAATTGCTTTCCTTGCCTGACCTGGGCGATACTAGGCCTTCAGAGCTAATGGACCACATGCTGTCTCTCCTGGGAAATTACCAGCCTCGTCTTATTTTTAAAAATTCTTCATGCAAGCTGATCAAGCTCATGCACCTGTGGAGATTGCTGATAGTCTACCCTCAGCCAGGCAGAGATGCACAATTCCTCCTCCTTTCCCCGCATCAGTAAGCCCTGTAGCAAGGCCGCCAAAGACACACCAAGTCTGTGTATTTACCACGCTCACTTTTGTGAAAACTTTGGGAAGGGATGACTGCCTTGCAGCTTCAAAAAATGCCAGCACGTCAAGGCAGAGGTCTGTGCACACCATGGGTTCCAGCTGCCAGAATGTCTACTGTTCATTACAGACACTCTTTCAGGGTGACACTTCCTGCTTAACATGGGGCCTCAAGTGAATGTGCTGCCAGCATTGTCCATTGATGAGCAGGCAAATAGCAACAAAACCTCACCAGAAGCTGCCAATGGCTGCAGGATCCTGACATACAGGATGATGCTCTGCTTCAGTGGGCAACGTCACAGATGAGACTTTGCCCTGGCTGAAGTGGCTAGATCTCTGCTCATTGCAGATTTCATGTCTGCCCAAGGACTGATAATCAATCTTAAGAAGTACCAGCTTGTGGATGTCGAGGACTTTGGGTCATTACCCTGCTCCCCCAGTAAATTCCCAACATTGACTCTCATGTACGTGCAAGTTTACCTAACTGCTGGTGAATTCCCAATCCTCATCAAGCCCACATTCTCCACTACAATCACAAATCATGGGGGTTGCCCCTGGGGTTTACCCCTCCCTGCGGTCCCCAAGTCCGATGGTGGTTCCACAGAGTCACCACACATCCAAGACTTTTTAGTACATTTAGCCGGAAATTTGATTTTTTTTCCCCCGAAGTCAACTTAGTTAGGGGCTACCAAAAGGTGCCCGTGTGCTCGGAGGACATTCCCAAAACAGCTGTGATCATCCCATTTGGCCTTTGGAGTTTCTGCACATGCCAGCTGGACAGAAAAAAGCTGCACAGACTTTCCAATGGCTGATGGACTCTGTATTAGAGTTTCTTTTTGTTTACCTGGATGACATTCTTGCTGCCAGTGCATCCAAATCCAAACACTTATCTCATCTCTTGTACACTTTGAGTGCATAAGGCAACACCAGTTTTGGGCTGTCAGCCATGGACTTTCGCATCTCCACAGAAGGTGCAAAAACCTTGCCATCAAAGGTAGCTACTATTACAGATTTCCCACCGCCCCAAACCACTAAATAACTACAGGAGTTTTTAGACATGGTGAATTTCTATCTCCGCTTCATTCCACAAGCGGCTGAACTTGTGCTCCCCCGTGTATGGTGCACTTAAAGGCAATACCGTTAATCAGGTGCTTGACTGGTCAACAGACACGACCAGGGCATTTGATGATAACAAACAAGCTCTTTCTAACACAACCCTACTGGCACACCCACTCCCCGATGCACCCATAGCCATTACTATTGAAGCCTTAGACCATGCTGTGGGGGCTGTGCATGAATAAGTAATTAGAGGTATGTGGTAGCTGCTCGTCTTCTTCAGCTCCATACCCCTGAAAGAACGTACAGCACGTTTGACCATGAGCTTCTCGGTCTCTATCTGGTTGTCTGCCATTTTCATTTTCTTCTTGAGCGTCACAGTGTTCACTGACCATAAAACCCTCGTGCATGTGATGGCCAACATACCAGACCCCTTGTAACGTTCTCGCTCGGGTGTAACGGACCCGAATTAAACGTCGAGGTAAACCGGAGTCAATGAAAACAAGGTCGCAGTAAGATTAACCATTTAATGTTCACTCTTCACATTAACGTATGGTGAAAACTGTTGATAAAACAATACAAGATTGGTACAGTGTTTGTTTCCTTCTAAATATCACATTTACATTGTGAATACTTGCAAAGGTAAAACTACAATAACTACATTACATTAAAGTGCAGCATACAGTCAGAATCTAGCTGCTCCACTGACTGCTTTAAATACACTTCAATACAAACTATCCCGACTCTTTAACTAACGAAAACATAAACCTTATCGACCGTCGTTACTTTTAACAGAATCGGCGTTAACATTTTAACTCAACATATCGATTATCTAATGACTTACAGCGTTGCTTTCACTGTATCTTTGGTGCGTAGAGAAAACTTAACTCGCGCTGTGGCGCCACATGTGAGTGACCCCCACCCTTGCGTTTATCCCAAACCGGTATTTTCCCACAAGACGCGGCGAACCGGATGTGACGTCATCGCAGCCGCGATATATTACAGACAAATAAATTGAGTTAAACAATCCTAACTTTAACTAAAAAATGCCAACAAATTACTAAGCGAAAATATTATAAACTAAATAACTGCCATAAAGGCAGCACACTCCCCGCTTGACCTTCGTAAGGTCACAATGAACATAATACAAACTTCGGTCTCTAAATCAGTCATTAGGTAGAAGTAGAATGACTTCTGTAACTGGCCTTTGGTAAATTTTCACATTGCCTTGGTCGGTAGTTTTCAACTCGACTTTCCTGACATGTCCATCCCGACTAGGGAATGTGGCAGTGATTCTGGCCATTGGCCAGCAGTTGCGGGCGCTTTGCTTGTCCCTGAGCAGGACTAAATCTCCAACTTGAAGGTTCCTTCTCCATTGCTTTGTGTACAGACCCTTATCGGAGAAGTCCCCTGGTGGAGGGGCAGCACCTGCCTTCTGCGTAAGGAGCATTGATGGCGAGAGTATGAAGGGGTTTTCCGGGTCAGAAGACACGGGTAGGAGTGGTCGTGCATTTATAATGGCTGTGACCTCTGCCATTAATGTGCACAGTACCTCGTGGGTCGATCGGTGTGTTGCTGCATCTCGGGTTTCCTTTTCAGGGTTTTTTGCAAGGACGTGAACCGCTTAACTGCCTGCTCTTTGTTATTTGGCAAGCACTGGCGTGGTTCTCTGAAAGGTAGTGGGGCGACCCCACTACTTGCTTTGTCTCTGAAGACCTTGGTGTCCTCTGTTTTTAAGATGATGGCGTCTTGAGCCGATGGAGCAATTTTATTATCATGCTCCGTTTGAGCGAAGACTGACTGACCCAGCATCTCGTCAGTTACTTTGCGCTTGTTAAAGCCTTGTTCTGCTTCCTGGACGCACATGGAACTTGTGCGGGGTTGAAGAATCGAATGGCGGCTACTCTCTAGCACATTGGTCTTGAGTGTGTTAACCATTGATTTGTGTTCGTTGCCAGGGCACACCTCTCCTATCACCACCCAGCCCAGATCCAGGCATTGCGCAAAGGGGGCGTCGTGTGGTCCATTGACCTGCTGCCTAACCTTGTGTACCTGGAGAACATCTCTCCCTAATAGCAGGAGTATTTCTGCTTCTGGATCCAGCTCTGGGATGTGTTTGGCAATGTGGTGGAGATGTGGCTGGTGTAGCTCCGCACTTGGCGTCGGGATCTCAGTGCGGTTATTCAAGATTTCATCGCACTCTAAGAGTGAAGGGAGACAGATGAGGACTTTACCATCCAGGGACTCGATCTGGAAGCCTTCAGCCCTCCTTCCGTAAGTTTTCATGTTGCCTGAGCAAGTTCTAAGGTAGTATGGGAACTGCTCACTCTCAATGTTGAACAAGTTAAAGAACTCTGGACTGACTAGCGAGCGATTGCTCTGATCGTCCAGAATTACGTAGGCTTTGATGGCCTTGTCTTTGACTCCCTTAGGGTACACCTTAGTGAGACAGATCTTTGAACAAGAACGGCTTGCCTGAGCTTGACCGCAAACTTCTGTGCAGCTCGAGCTGACAACAGTTGTCCTGGAGTGAGCTTCTCCCTCCCCGCCGTCCTGTTGTGGAGGTGAAGGAGCGTTGTCGGTTCGCGGTAACGGGCCGGGATGCATGGCCCCGTCATGATTAGTGCTATTACATTCCGGGCACTTCACAGCGATCGTACACTCTCTAGCACAGTGAGAGGTCGAGGAACAGCATTTAAAACATATTCTTTTCTCCTTGAGAAGGGCCTCCCTCTCTTCAAGGGGTTTTTCCCTAAACGTTCTGCATTTCTTGAGGGGGTGGGGTTTGTCATGCAATGGACAATTCTTGCTAGGGTCGTTGTTAGTTGTAAAGACTTCAGTCTTAAGCGCTGAGACTGGTTTATTATTGTTGAGATTATTCGAAGAGGATTTATCTGGCTTGGTGTAAATTGTACTGCTTCCTGGACCTATGAGGCTAGGATCATTTCGCTTCTTCGCCTCCTTGCACACAAACCTAGTGAAATACTCGAAGGGAGGAAATCGACCTCTGTGTTCATCCTTGTACTCTGAGGCAACGGACAACCACCTGTCCTGCAGCCCAAATGGAAGTTTGTCTACGAGTTGTCTAATCCCGGTTGGAGTGTCTAGGTATACTAGACCAGCTGAGTAGCCATCTTCTTTGGCGCCTTGAATCTCCATGAGTAAATCTCCGAATTCTTTTAGCTTGGTGTGGTCCTTGGCTGACACCTTAGGAAAATTTCCCAAACGTTGGCATAGCGCCGCTTCAATAATTTCGGGGGCTCCATAGCCCTCCTGAAGTCTCTCCCATGCTTTTTTCAATGCTAGCTCGGGTTTGTTGATGTACGCTGAACGTATGCGTCTCACCTGTTCACATGATTCTTTTCCCAGCCATTTTGCCATAAGATCCAACTCCTGGGTTTCTCTGAGCTGGACTCCGTCGATAGCGTTGGTGAATGTGGAGTGCCATGCACAGTAATTTTCAGGTTTATCGTCGAACTGGTATAGTCCTGAAGTGACGAGATCCCGTCGTGCGAAATACCGTGCTACGGGTTCGTCTGCAAGTGGCGTGCGGGCTGAGGGAACATGTCTGCAGGTACACGACTGAGGGCGTACATCTGTTACGGAATTTGTTGGTCTGGACTCGGTCTTTGCCTCTCTTCTCCCCAAATCTGGTAAGTTCGGTGTCGAGAAGTACTTGTCGTGAGCCCTTGCATTCCTGGATTCATCGCGGAGTTGCGAGGGTAAATTGTCTTCCTCAGATGGATGTGGTGCGGTCGGGCCCTTCTGAGCCTCCTCGTGAAGTGGGACGTTATCAAATAAGTAAGGAGAGGAAGAAAGAGTCTTCCATTCTATTTGAGATTGGACATAGTCGCTTGTGCGTTCCAATCTGATCTTTTCTGAAGTAGATTTTCCGTCGACCGGATCATGCATTTCTTCAGCATCTTCTATTAACTCTGCTTCCACCCTGGCGGCTTCTGCTTCTCGTTCTAGCTTCAGCACTTCTAACTTTGCCTCTACCCTTTTCCTTTCCAACTCGTTTTCGGCTTCTCTGGCAGCCGCTTTCATTTTTACTTCTAATTCTTGTTTGGCAAAGCGCGCTCACACATTGGCGAGTTCTGCTTTAGCTCTTGCTTGGGTGGCCTTACTTGATGCCCTACTGCCCCTGTCGCAGGATGGCGACGACTTTGGCAATGACTTGATGCTGGACCGAGTTGACATTGCTGCACTTTAAACACCTGATAATGCCGCTTTTTCACTGTAACGTTCTCGCTCGGGTGTAACGGACCCGAATTAAACGTCGAGGTAAACCGGAGTCAATGAAAACAAGGTCGCAGTAAGATTAACCATTTACTGTTCACTCTTCACATTAACGTAAGGTGAAAACTGTTGATAAAACAATACAAGATTGGTACAGTGTTTGTTTCCTTCTAAATATCACATTTACATTGTGAATACTTGCAAAGGTAAAACTACAATAACTACATTACATTAAAGTGCAGCATACAGTCAGAATCTACCTGCTCCATTGACTGCTTTAAATACACTTCAATACAAACTATCCCGACTCTTTAACTAACGAAAACATAAACCTTATCGACCGTCGTTACTTTTAACAGAATCGGCGTTAACATTTTAACTCAACATATCGATTATCTAATGACTTACAGCGTTGCTTTCACTGTGTCTTTGGTGCATAGAGAAAACTTAACTCGCGCTGTGGCGCCACATGTGAGCGACCCCCACCCTTGCGTTTATCCCAAACTGGTATTTTCCCACAAGACGCGGCGAACCCAGATGTGACGTCATCGCAGCCGCGATATATTACAGACAAATAAATTGACTTAAACAATCCTAACTTTAACTAAAAAATGCCAACAAATTACTAAGCGAAAATATTATAAACTAAATAACTGCCATAAAGGTAGCACACCCCTGGTCTGCACGGCAGCAAGGTCACCTGCCCTACATATCAAAGTTCACAACTGATATACAATATATCAAGGGAAAAAACTGCCAGCTATTGAGGCTATCAGGGTTGACTATGTCATCATGGCAGCCCACCAAGATACCAACGCCACGACCAAGCTAGAGGTCCATGCCTACTGAACAGTAGTCATGGGTCTGCGATTGGCTGACATTAAGCTGGAGTTTCTCTTCTGTGCGATGTCTGAACCAGTCACCCTCTCCCCATCGTGCCGACAAAATGTAGACAGACTGTTTTCAACTCACATCTGGGCCAGAAGACCTCACAGAAACTAGTTGCACTAAAGTTTTTATATTATTGGCTAGCTTACCATCATATTTCATCTTTTCTCTCTTTATGGCTTTTTTTTAAGTTGCCCATTGTTGGTTTTTAAAGGCTTTTCAATCCCCTCCCTTCCCACTAATTTTTGCAATATTACATGCCCTCTCATTTGCTTTTATGCTGTCTTTGACTTCCTTTGTCAGCCACAGATGCCTCATCTTGCCTTTACAATACTTCTTCATCTTTGGGATGCATCTTTCCTGCCCTTTTCAATTTTCCCCCAGCAACACCAGCCATTGCTGTTCTACTGTCACCCCTGCTAGAGTCCCCTTCCAATCAACTTTGGTCAGCTTCCCTCACATGCCTCCATAATTCCTTTTACTCCACTGATATACCCGATTTTAGCTTCTCCTCCTCAACCTGCAGGGGAACTCATTCATATTACAATGAATGCTTCCTAAAGGTTTTTTTTAAACTTAAGCTCCCTATTCAAATCAGGGTCATTACATAACACCCAATCCAGGATGACCATTCATCTCGTGGGCTCAACTGTGAGCTGCTCTGAAAAGCCATTTTTAGGCATTGTACAAATTCCCACTCTTGGGATCCAGCACCAGCCAGATATTCCAATCTACCTGCACAGGGAAATCCCCCATGATTAACGAACAATTGTGCCCTTTTCTACCTCCCATTGTAATTTGTAGCCCATATCCTGGTACTGTCCAGAGGCCTGTGTATAACTCCCATCACATTCCTTTTACCCTTGTAGTTTCTTAAACCCTACCACAAGGATTCTCCAGCTTCTGATCCTCTTTCTAAGGATATATTTCACTTTTTACTAACAGATCCACCCCACCCCTTCTGCCTGCCTGCCTGTTCTTTCAATACAATGTGTATCCTTGGACGTTAAGCTCCCAATTATGACATTCTTTCAGCCACAACTCAGAGATGCCCACAACATCACACCTGCCAACCTCTGTGTTACAAGATCATCAACCTTATTCCGTAAACTGCATGCATTCAAATATAACACCTTCAGCCCTGTATCCATCACCTGATTTGATTTTGGCCCCCGTTACACTGAACTCATTTCATTGACTGCAATTTTGCTCTTTGATCTGCCTGTCCGTCCTCACAGTCTCACTACACATTGCATCTAGTAGTAAACCAACTGCCCCATCCTCAGCCTCATCTCTCCGGTTTCCTTCCCCCTGCCAAATTAGTTTAAACAGTCCCCCACAGCTCTAGGAAACCTGCCTGCAAGGATATTGGTCCCATCCTTTTTGTACAAGTCATACCTTCCCCAGAAGGGATCCCGATGACCCACAAATCTGAAACCCTGTCCCCTGCACCAATTCTTCAGCCTTGCATTCATCTGCCAGTCATCCTATTTTTAGCCTCACTGGCATGTGACACAGGCAGCAACCCAGAGATTACGACTGACATCATCCTCAGAAGAACAGTTATAGAGAAACTGGATCCATTTTCCCCAGAAGGAAAAGGCCAAGGGATAACCTGGTAGGGGCACGTGAAATTATAAAAGGCATAGACACTTACCGTAGATTCCGGACTACAGAGCGCACCTGATTAAAAGCCGCTGGCTCTAATTTTAGAAATAAAATCAATTTTTTAATTGTAAAGGCCGCACCGGATTTTAGGCCGCACCGGATTTTCGGCCGCAGGTGTCCCACGTTGTAATATGAGATATTTACACAGAAAGATATTACACGTGAGGATTTTTTTAACTTTTAATTAAATCCATATGGTAACAAAAACAAATACATATTGCAAATGCTTTTTTTCGAACCGTGCCCGTAACGCGGCTACTTTTAAATACGTTGCGTATACTTCTTTACTGAACAACATTCCAATATCTCCTAACGACTGGTAAAAAATATATATACTGCAGCCTACCAGGAAAAGTTATTGATCATCTTTAACTTAAAAGCAGCGTTCGCTCAGATCCAAAGCCGCTCGCGTAATGCGCTCCCTCCCTCCGTCCCGTTTCATCGCAAACCGGCATTTTCCCACAAGACACCGCGAAACCGGGTGTGATGTCATAGCATCCCGCGATGTAGTACAGAAAACAAATATACCGGTAGTTAAAACTCTTCTAACTTTAACTAGAAAATGAATTACTAAGCGAAAATATTATAAACTAAGTAACTGCCATAAAGGCAGCACAATGCTTCGAGTGTTTTCCATGTTGATGAGGGTGAGTACAAATGACTGATTTACAATAATTTAATTGTGAAAGTGCGCTTGATTTATCGTACAATTTCATTGGACCTCTGTGAACTACTCATCAATTTTATTGGTCTACTGTTATGAGGCAAAATGTTTACGAGGCGGCATGAAAAAAAACCATGTATTAGCCGCTCTGGATTATAGGCCGCAAAGTTCAAAGCTGTTCAAAATGTGGGAAAAAAGTAGCGGCTTAAAATCCGGAATCTACGGTAAATTTTTTATTATTGCAGAGCTCTGAGAAACAAGAGCAGGGAGGAAGTTTTAAAGGAACTTTGAGGGGTAAGTTTTTTTAAAGACAGAGTGGCTGATATCTGAAATGAAAGAAGATGTAATTACTATATTTAACAGACATTTAGACTTTAACAGACATTTAGACAGGCAGTTAAATATATACAGAGCAATGCAGGCAAATGGAATTAATGTAGATGGGCAAAGGGCTGCTATGGATGTGGTAGCTGAAGGGCTTGTTTCTGTGCTATACACTCTGACTCAATGACTCAAAATGGGGCTGAGAACTGGCTACATGAAACAACTCCCTCTCAAAACCAGTCATCACAATTCCTGGCATTTTTCAGTTGTTATACCAACCAAATAAATTATAGGACATCAGTTGTCCGGCAACACTAAACCCTATGTTAACAAGCTGTTTTTAAAAAAAAAAGCTCTTATGAAAAGGATGCAGAAAGTTGAATAATTGGACTAGCACGAGAAGGCACAGTTTTAAGGTGCTTGGAAGTAGGAACAGAGGAGATATCAGGGTTAAGTTTGTTTGGTTTTTTTACGCAGAGAGTGGTGAGTGCGTGGAATGGGTTGCTGGCAATGATGGTGGAGGCTGATACGATAGGATCTTTTAAGAGACTCCTGGACAGGTATATGCAGCTCAAAAAAATAGAGGCTATAGGTAACATTAGGTAATTTCTCGGGTAGGGACATGTTCGGCACAGCTTTGTGGGCCGAAGGGCCTGTATTGTGCTGTAGGTTTTCCATGTTTCTATGACTCTTACCCACAGGAATTCAAAACTACTTTGTTATCAAGAAACACAAGCAACACACAGAAAATGCTCAGTCTGGTGAGAACAGAAGACTGGGCTCAATATCCTCCATCAATCATGCCAGCAAAAAAGTGACAACAATGTAATTTGTTAAGACATTTGGCTTTCCACAATCATCTTTCATTGACTGTGAAAAAACTGTTCTGCTCTGAATAGGATTCTTCGCTATAGCTTTTGTTATGTTTTGTAACTTCAAGACATTAAACTAATTCAAAGGACGATGCAGCAGTCCAGGAATGTGGTCTAACTTCGAGTTTACTTTTAGCGAGGTGTGTACGTATGTGGTAGTGTGGTGATGTATTGTAATTCATGTATTTAAGCACAATACCCATAATGAATTCTTTAAATGAACAAGAATGCTTAATCAAGCAACATACACAAAATTACTCAACCATTACTGAAGTATTAAAAACACAGTTTTAGTTGTGATTTCCATACAGATCCTTCACAAATAGTTAACTATTACTGAAGTATTAGATACACAACAGTTTTAGTTGTGATTTCCATACCGATCCTTCACAAATAGATAACTATTACTGAAATATTAGATACACAACAGTTTTAGTTGTGATTTCCATACAGATCCTTCACAAATAGATAACTATTACTGAAGTATTAGATACACAACAGTTTTAGTTGTGATTTCCATACAGATCCTTCACAAATAGATAACTTATTGTTTATTTATTGAGATACAGCATGAAGTAGGCCCCTCTGGCCCTTTGAATCATAGCACCCAGAAATCCCCAAATTAATCCTAGCCTAATCATGGGATAATTTTACAATAACCAATTAACCTACCAACAGGCATGGCTTTGGACTGTGGGAGGAAACTGGAGCACCGTGAAGAAACACGTGCGGTCATAGGGAGAACATACGAACTCCTTACAGGCAGCATTGGGAATTGAACCAGGTTCGTCTGTATTGTAAAGCGCTGTGCTAACCACTATGTTACTGTGCCGTTCCTAATTTGTTGGGTATGTAGATTTTTTTCTCAAAGTTCTGATTAACATAGAACACTTCAATACTGGAATAGTACAACTCAAGAATTGGCTCTTCAGCCCTGAATGTCTATACTGACCATAATGCCAATTTAAACAAATCTTTGCATGCCTAGAGTGTATATCACCCCTCCCCCATTTACTGTGCATTCATGTGTCTGTCTAAGCATCTTTGAAATGTTTCCCTTGTAACTACTTCTGCCACTGACCCTGGTAGCATGTTACAGGCACCTACTACTCTCAGTGTCAGAAACTTGCCCTGCAAATCTCCTTTAAAATTTTCACCTCTTACTATATATTTAAGCCTTCTTTCCACCCCAAGGAAAGATTCTACCCTATCAAAATCTCTCAAAGTTGTACTTATACTTTTATCCGGTTGCTTTTCAGCCTTGTATGCTCCAGAGATTATAGTCAGTCCAACATCTCCTCATACCTAAATCTCTCTAATCCAAGCAACAACCATAATTACACACAATAATCCAAACTGACCTAGCCAAAGGTTTAGGAAGCTGCAACACAGAATGTATAATCGCACAACACAAAAACAGAGCTTTTGACTCATGATGTTGTGCCAAGCTACCGTAGATTTCGCACTACAGAGCGCACCTGATTAAAAGCCGCTGGCTCTAATTTTAGAAATAAAATCAATTTTGTACTTGTACAAGCCGCACCGGATTTTAGGCCGCACCGGATTTTCGGCCGCAGGTGTCCCACGTTGTAATATGAGATATTTACACAGAAAGATATTACACGTGAGGATTTTTTAACTTTTAATTAAATCCATATGGTAACATAAACAAATACATATTGCAAATGCTTTTTTTCGAACCGTGCCTGTAACGCGGCTACTTTTAAATATACGTTGCGTATACTTTTTTACTGAACAACATTCCAATATCTCCTAACGACTGGTAAAAAATATATATATACTGCAGCCTACCAGGAAAAGTTATTGATCGCCTTTAACTTAAAAGCAGCGTTTTGGCTCCGCCGCTCACCCCCCGCCTTCCCGTTTATCGCAAACCGGTATTTCCCACAAGACGCGGCGAAACCGGGTGTGACGTCATAGCATCCCGGGATGTAGTACAGAAAACAAATATAGTTAAAACACTTCTAACTTTAACTAACAAATGAATTACTAAGCGAAAATATTATAAACTAAATAACTGCCATAAAGGCAGCACAATGCTTTTCTTCGAGTGTTTTCCATGTTGATGAGGGTGAGTACAAATGACTGATTTACAATAATTTAATTGTGAAAGTGCGCTTGATTTATCGTACAATTTCATTGGACCTCTGTGAACTACTCATCAATTTTATTGGTCTACTGTTACGAGGCAAAATGTTTTTGGCGGCATGAAAAAAAATCATGCATTAGCCGCACCGTAGTAAAGGCCGCAGAGTTCAAAGCTGTTCAAAATGTGGGAAAAAAGTAGCGGCTTATAATCCGACATCTACGGTAAGTAAATTTGCAATTAAACTCTTAACTAAAGTAATTCCTTCTATCTACATACTCACTCCCCTTGGAGGTTTTCATGTTTTATTGTTTTACAACATTGAATCACAGTGGATTTAATTTGGCTTTTTTTTTCAGACTGATTAACAACAAAAGACTCTTTCGTGTCAAAGTGAAAACTAATCTCTACAAAGTGATCTATGTTAATTACAAAATATAAAACACAAAATAATTGATTGCATAAGTCTTCACCCCCCCCCCTTAATATGACACACCAAATCATCATTGGTGCAGCCAGTTGGTCTTACAAGTCAAACAATTAGTTAAATGGAGATCACCTGTGTGCAGTCAAGGTGTTTCAATTGATTGTAGTAAAAATACTCCTGTATCTGGAAGGTCCAACTGCTGGTGAGTTGGTATCCTGGTAAAAACTACACCATGAAGACAAAAGAACACTCCAAGCAGCTCTGTGAAAAGGTTATTGAAAAGCACAAGTCAGGAGATGGATTTCCAAGTCACTGAATATTTCTTGGAGTACAGTTAAGTCAATCATCAAGAAATGGAAAGAAAATGGCATAGCTGTAAATCTGCCTGGAGCAGGCCTTTCTCAAAAACTGAGTGACCGTGCAAGAAGGGGACTAGTGAGGGAGGCCAGCAAGAGACCCATGATAAATCTGGAGGAGTTACAAGCTTCAGTGGCTGAGATGGGAGAGAGTCTGTGGCTACTATACAACAACTGTTGCCCGGGTGCTTCACCAGTCTCAGCTTTATGGCAGAGGAGCAAAGAGGAAGCCACTGTTGGAAAAAAAACTCACATGAAATCTTGACTAGAGTTTGCCAGAAGGCATGTGGGAGAGTCTGAAGTCAGCTGGAAGATTCTATGGTCTGAGAAAACCAAATTGAGTTTTTTGGCCATCAGACTAAACACTGTCTTTGGCATAAGCTAAACACTGCACATCATCAAAAACACACCATCCCTACCATGAAGCATGGTGGTGGCTGTGAGGATGCTTCACTGCTGCAGTCCCTGGAAGGCTTGTGAAGGTAGAGGGCAAAATGAATGCAGTAAAATACAGGGAAATCCTGGAGGAAAACCTAATGCAGTCTGCAAGAGAACTGCAACTTGGGAGAAGATTTGTTTTCCAGCAAGACAATGACCCCAAGTATAAAGCTATGCAGGAATGGTTTTAAAACAACAAAATTAATGTCCTGGAGTAGCCATGTCAGAATCCAGACCTCAATCCAATTGAGAATTTGTGGCTGGACTTGACTGTTCACTCATGATCCCCATGCAATGACAGAAATTGAGCAGTTTTGTAAAGAAGAATGGTGAAAAAATTACAGTGTCCAGATGTGCAAAGCTGATAGAGACCTATCCACACAGACTCAAGACTGTAATTGCTGCCAAATGAGCATCTACTAAATACTGACTTGAAGGAGGTGAATACTTAAGCAATCAATTATTTTGTTTTGTATTTGTAATCAACTTAAATCACTCATTTATAGAGAACTGTTTTCACTTTGACATAAAGAGTCTTTTTCTGTTGATCAGTGTCAATAAAAAAAGCCAAATTATATCCACTGTGATTCAATGTTGTAAAACATGAAAACTTCCAAGGGGGCGGGTGAATACTTTTTATAGGCACCGTATATCTATTCTCTACCTGATGCCCTGCCTAGAGCAGTGAGGGTGCAAACAGGTTTCAGCGAAATATGGACTGTTTAAATTAATGGACGTTAGTCAATAAATTAATGATAAAACGTCTTCCACATTAGTAGAAAAACAGAAAAGCAAAGTACTTTTTAAAATGAGACACTGAGGTTCTGGTGTTTCAAAATACCTACATGCTCTGTGACATGAATTGCTCAAAATTAAAGTGCAAATATTGTAAGCCAACTATATTTTGGATTGTTTTGAAAGACATTAATATCTTAGAAAGTACAGTAATCCAGAGAATTGGGAACATTTTAGAATTCAACAAAAGATGACCAAAAAAGTCATAGAGAAAGGGAAAATAGAATGAAGGTACACTAGTGTGGAAATTAAAACAGACAATTTATATACAGAAGGAAAAGGTTTCTGAGCACAAATGTGACTACCTCACTGCCAGATAAGGGAGAACTTAAGAGGTAAATAAGGAAATAACCAAGCAATCAAATACATTGTGTCTGTCTTCAGAGAATACAAAAAGAAAACTCTCGTAAAAATACTAGAGAACCAAAGGCTTACTACAAATAAACTAAAATAATTTAACATTAGTTTAAAAGTTAAATTTAAGGGTCTAAAAGTTGACAAATGCTGAGGACCTACATCCAAGAGGTTGGAAGATAAAGCCTATGCAGTAAGTGGATGCTTTGGCTATTCTGTAGATTCTTGAGTCGTTCCAACAAAGTAAAGGAGGCAAATATGACTCTGCTATTTAAGACAGGAGGAAAAAGGAAAAAAACCTGTTGGTCTGAAATTAGCGAGTAGAAAAAGGCTGAAATTTGTAACAATACCAACATACTAAGAAAATAATAATAAGATTAAACAAAGTCAAACAGGATTTCTGAAAGAAAAATCATGTTTGATTACTCTTTTTGTGGATGTGCTGAACCTTCCTGAAAATGCAGTGCAGTTGTGTTTTCAGGAAAGCTTCCATAAAAGGTCTGAGTCAGGAGGCTGTGAGGAAATGTTAGTGTCTTGGGTAATAGACTAGTGTGGATTGAAGTCTAGCTAACAGGTAGAATAAGGAGTTAGAATAAACAGGTCTTTCTCAGTTTGAAAATTTTAAAAAGGCAGATGTGGAAATTTGAAACTAGAACAGAACATACCGCAAATCTTCAGTGAAGGACCATAGATAGGAAATGTTGATTGTTTCTATGGTGACCAGCACTTTGAAGTTCTGTAAATGACCTAGGCAGAAATGTGAAGATACAGAGGCTTCGAGGGGATATTAACAAACTAAATGAGTGGGCTGCAACCCGGCAGATGCAATGATATGTTGAAAGATATAATATCTGTTTCAACAGGAAACAAAGCAAAACTTGAGCAATTTTTAAATATTGGAAAAATTTCAAATGTTTTTGCTCAAAATGATGTTGAACAAAACTAATGTGGCATCACATTAAATCAGAAAGGTGAAACAGTACATTCACCGTCCTGGTGAAGGAACTTGGGCACGTTTTCCTACAGCTATACAGATGTTTAGTTGAATTACTATGTACAATGCTGGTCTCATTACACTTGGAACAGAATAAATGCAGCAGAGACAACTAGTTTCTGGGAAGGCTAAATCAAATCTGTCATATGTGGAGAGACTGAGCAGGCTTGGCCACAATACAACAGATTCTGGAACTAGAGAGGTGACCACTGAGAGAAACAAAGTTCTTAGAGGGTGCATCTTGCACTGACTGGAGAATTTAATATTAGGAGTCACAGTATCAAAATTAGAGACAATTTAAGATTGAAATAAAGAGAAATTCCTTCACTCGGAGGGTGGTCAATGTTTGGAGTTCTCTATACTGAAGATCTGGTTGGAAGCTAGATTGCTGAAATAATCAAATAAAAAATTCAACATATTTCTTAGTATTAGAGGAATGAGGGGCTATCGAGATAAGGTAGGAAAAGTGGTCTTGTTGTAAAGGATCAACTGAAATTTTACTAAGTGGCTTATTAGACCAGGGAAGCAAATAAACCGACACTGTTTCTTATTTGTTTACGTTCTAGAGTTCTCTTAGTTAGGAATTTCCTGCTATAGTATTTAAATTGCACTGTTTGCTGAAATCCCCTGCAGAAGCTGGCTTCTCACATCCAGTTCCCATACATTGGCCTTAATGGCTTGGTGGAGAGATCCTGCAGACAAAGCTTAGTAGCTGAACAGGCAGCTCCTCTGCTTTTCTTGTGCATCCTTACTTTATCAGTTGAAACTTCAGCATCAAGGATAATGAAAGCAATATCTTATTCAAATTATGCCAAATGTGCTAAAGTGATTCAATTTCTAGTCTAAT
This sequence comes from Hemitrygon akajei, assembly GCF_048418815.1. Lineage (NCBI taxonomy): Eukaryota > Metazoa > Chordata > Chondrichthyes > Myliobatiformes > Dasyatidae > Hemitrygon > Hemitrygon akajei. The sequence continues at coordinate 71,298,894 of NC_133125.1, forward strand.
TACAACCCTGTAAAGGAGTGAAATACTACTACTCTTGATTTACATATTTAATAAAGTTACTTTATTCTTCTACTTTGCACCAGTATTTCAGGCTTTCCTATGCTTGTTTATTGGGATTAAGCCAAAAGTTTAAATACTTGTGTACGATTTCTGGCGAGCATTTTATATTTCTTTCTTGTTGTGGAGTTCCTGGAGTTAAGCAAATAATTCCTTCAGGTCAGAGTGCATTCAGAAAGAATCAGCACATACTCAGAGGAGACACAAGAGACTGCAGATGCAGGAATCTGGAGCACAACAAAATTCTACAGGAACTTTATAAAACGGCTTCCTGGCCTTATGCACCAAGGGGAAGTATACATTTTGTTTCCAGTTTGGTTTGAAACATTGTAATCTACAGGGTTTTCTGGTACAAATCATACCATTGGAGAGGTACACAAAAAACCCACACACAAAATAAAATCTGTAATTTGAGAAGTTTAAAGTGCAGATACAATTAGAGCAGCCAAGCAAACAGAGATGTGGGTGGCCTTTCAAAGTTGACATGATCCAGCTTTCATTATTTCGACCTCACTTGAAGACAAAGTAAAATGGTGTACTTTCCTTGCTCAATCTGCATTTCAGATGTCAAAGCAACATTTTTTAAGCTAAGTCATTAGCTGGATATCCAAAACTGTGAGTTAAAGACAGGTACAATTTGTAAAAGGGGCTTCTAATTCTGATTTTAACAATTGCTTCATTTATTACACACACTAAAACAGTTGCAAAAGTGAACAAGTAACTCCTGCTGATAGTTTCACTCAAGTATTTAGAAAAGTAATTTGTAACTGAGTTAGCTCTGTGAGTGGGAACATTCTGCCTCTCTGAATGGGAACACTATTAGGTCAAGTACCACTCTGCAGATTTTAGCTCTTCAGTTTCCTTACTAATGTTTACAGGACAACGGACTTACGGACAATTTGTACATACGGACCAAGGAAGGAGAACGCCATCCACCATTTTAAGTCGAATTGAGATGCCTTCCGCCATTTTAAGTCGTTGCTGTTGACACTGTGTTGAGTGTTTAACTTTGTATTTGGCTTAAATTTTTCTTAGTAAGATTCACCCTGACCCTGCCTCCCACCCCCCCCCCCCCAACCCCTGTTCCGGTCGGCTGGTGGCACAATGAGATCAGCGCCGGGCTCGAGAACGGAGGTTCCTAAATTCGAATTAGTGACAGACCACTCCCGTGCCAGGTTGATGTCGATCTAGTGACTCCCGTACCATCCAGGCTGGATTGATGTCAAGCTCGCAACTCGACCTCGTTAAAAAAAGCACTGCCACCTCCAGTTTAAATTCCCACGTGGAATATTGTGGAGGATCAAATACCCAAACCCAGCACAGTCTCCACTTGTCCCATTTAGCCTGTCTCAGTGCAGTGGTCCTTAGGAGCCAGCGGAGCTCGGGACCCGCCACCCGCAGTGTTTCTGTTCCATTGACGGGAAGCGATCGCGATTGAAGATAAAGTGGAAATAATAAAGCATTTGGAAAGAGGTGAAACACCATCGGTCATTGGAAAAGCGTTAAGCTATAGTCGGTCAACAATCGGAACAATTTTAAAGGATAAAGTGAGAATAACAGAGCATGTGAAAGGCCCTGCCCCAATGAAAGCTACAATTATTACTAAGCAACGCAGTGGTTTAATTATCGGAATACATACATTTCTTAAATGTTTTATATGCATAGAATGGTAAAATATATACTATATACTAAGACTAACGTTTGATTAACTGATGCTAAATAATACCGGATGTATTTGTTCCGACTTACATACAAATCCGACAAAGACAGACTCAGGAACGGAACTCATACGTAACACGGGGGCTGCCTGTACCTCAAATCTACAGCTGCAGCTGTTAACTCCCAATGCCTCTTCATTCTTAGAGAAAGCCTCAGAGTTAAGGATGATTTGCTTCTACTCCAGTTCTCAGACAACTGCTGCTACTTCTGAACGAGAGATACTTGTAGTGTCAGGTTGGATACATAATTTAGGGCTTCATATGCTCCTTCCACAGTTTCTACATCACCTTCATCAATTTCAATCTCAACGACTCAGACAGAACACAAAACAGGCCCTTCAGCCCACTGAGCCCTTACCAGCCCACACCATTACATTAATTGTTCAATAGTTCCATTTTTAAAAATCTCCCTACAGTCCCATTGGCTCCCCCCTCCCCAGATTCTACAAATACCTACACAATAGGGGCAACTTACAATGGCCAATTAGCCTAAAAACCTGCCCACTCTGCAATGTAGGAGGAAACTAGAGCACCCACAGGCAGGTCTCAACGGGAAAACTCAAATTCCACACCAGCAACACCCAAGGTCAGGATCAAAACCACATTTCTTTGTTGCTCTACCAACTTACCCCACTATACCACCTTTGATTATTATTTACCTATCAATTTACCAATGAGGATTCAGGAAAGAGATGTCATAATAGTTACCTTTCAGAACATTCAGAATATGGTGAAGAAGAGTGCAAACCGTGCTCTCAGAAATCACTTTGTGGCCAGTGATTGCATACCCGTTCACTGCAGCACAGGCAGCAGAGCAAGCAGCAATCACCATGCAAAATAGAATGTTCAATTGCAATTACCTTCCATCATGCAAAATTGCACATCATCTGCAGGTAGGGTAAAGCTAGTGTACAAATCAATGGTTTCTGGACCCTCTCTAATGCCTTCATAGCTTCTTATAATGTGGTGACTGCAAATAATCACAACATTTCGGTTAAGGCCAGAATAGTGTTCTACAAAGGTTCAACATAACTTTCCGACTTTCATATTCAAAGCATTGACTGATAAAGCACAAACTGTAAACGTTTTATTAACTGTTTTCTCAAGCAGAATTACCACTTTCTAAGACTTGTATCCTCCTTCTCCTGAAATCTCCTATAGAACAGTGTTCATTATTCTATATTCCATCTCATTACTCCTATCTTAAAACTTCTCCACATTAAGATTCAACTACCCAGTGGCATACTGACATTTTGCTGCCATTTATTACAACCTTCTTAGGAGTTCGCAATACTGCCCAGGTTTGTGTCATCTGTCAATTTAGAAATTGTATTATTGGAGATCAACAGAAATAACAGTTGCAACACCAATCCTTGGAGAACACGGCTCTATTTTCCCCTTGCTCAAAACCCACCACTCAGCACAAGCCTCTGTTGTGTTAATGAGCCAATTTTTATCTGTGTTACCATTGTTCATTTTATGCTTTAACCTTACTGATAAATCTGTTATCTGGCAAAATGTAATCCCCTGGATGATCGTGTACTCTACCTAGTTTACAATATTCAAATCAACTCTGTTAATCAATTCATTTAAAATTCTATCACATTCATCAAACAGCATTTAACTTTATCAAATCTATGCTGTCATAACTAAACTAATCCTTTTTTCTCATCACTATTAATCATATTCTGGATCAATATTTATGAAATCTATCCTGACTGCTTTGCTGCTGTTACATCATTTACAAGCATTCCTAAGGTTTATATTCTGCTGAGTTAAGACATTTCTTTACACCTCTGTCTCAAATGGCAAGTCCTTTTTCTTAAAACCATGAGCCTAGTTCAAAGCAATCCATTGAGGGAAATATCCTCCAGCATGTACCCCACGAGCTCCTCCAGCACTTGAGGATTCATTAGATCCCCTCTCATTCTTTTAAATGTCAAAACAGCAGACACTGCGTATAAACAGTATTCACCCCCTTGGAAGTTTCATAGAACATAGAATAATACAGCACATTACAGGCCCTTCGGCCCACAATGTTGTGCCAACCCTCAAACCCTGCCTCCCATATAACCCCCCACCTTAAATTTCTCCATATACCTGTCTAGTAGTCTCTTAAACTTCACTAGTGTATCTGCCTCCACCACTGACTCGGGCACTGCATTCCACGCACCAACCACTCTCTGAGTAAAAAACCTTCCTCTAATATCCCCCTTGAACTTCCCTCCCCTTACCTTAAAGCCATGTCCTCTTGTACTGAGCAGTGGTGCCCTGGGGAAGAGGCGCTGGCTGTCCACTCTGTCTATTCCTCTTAATATCTTGTACACCTCTATCATGTCTCCTCTCATCCTCCTTCTCTCCAAAGAGTAAAGCCCTAGCTCCCTTAATCTCTGATCATAATCCATACTCTCTAAACCAGGCAGCATCCTGGTAAATCTTCTCTTTACCCTTTCCAATGCTTCCAAATCCTTCCGATAGTGAGGCGACCAGAACCGGACACAGTACTCCAAGTGTGGCCTAACTAGAGTTTTATAGAGCTGCATCATTACATCGCGACTCTTAAACTCTATCCCTCTACTTATGAAAGCTAACACCCCATAAGCTTTCTTAACTACCCTTATGTTTCATGTTTTATTGTTTAACAACATTGAATCACAGTGGATTTAATTTGACACTGATCAACAGAAAAAGACTCTTTCATGTCAAAGTGAAAACAGATCTCTAAAAAATGATCTAAATTTATTGTAATTATTAAATGCAAAATAATTGATTCCACAAGTATTCACTCCATTCAAGTCAGTATTTAGTAGATGCACCTTTGGCAGTAATTACAGCCTTGAGTCTGTGTGGATAGGTCTCTATCAGCTTTGTACATCTGGACACTGCAATTTTTCCCCATTCTTCTTTACGAAACTGCTCAAGCTCTGTCAGATTGCATGGGGATCGTGAATGAAGAGCCCTTTTCAAGTCCAGCCACAAATTCTTGTTTAGATTGGTCAGGTCTCTGACTTGGCCACTCCAGACTTTGTTGTTTTTAAGCCATTCCCTTGTAGCTTTGGGTTTATGCTTGGGGTCATTTCCAAATCACAGTTCTTTTGCAGACTGCAACAGGTTTTCCTCCAGGATCTCCCTGAAATTTGCTGCATTCATTTTGCCCTCTACCTTCACAAGCCTTCCAGGGCCTGCTGCAGTGAGGCATCCCAACAGCCACCACCACGTTTCACAGTAGGAATGGTGTGTTTTTGATGATATGCGATGTTTGGCTTATGCCAAACACCGCGTTCAGACTGATGGCCGAAAAGCTCAATTTTGGTTTCATCAGGCCATACAACATTCTTCCAGCTGACTTCAGAATCTCCCACACGCTTTCTGGCAAACTCTCGCCAATATCTTAAACACAAAGTACACAGCAGATGCGGTGGTCAAAGCAACACATACAACATGCTGGAGGAACTCAACAGGTTGGGCAGCATCCGTGGAAACGAGCAGTCAACGTTTCGGGCCGAGACCTTTCGTCAGGACTGAAGAGGGAGGGGGCAGGGGCCCTATAAAGAACGTGGGGGGAGGTGGGAAGGAGAAGGCTGGTAGGTGCCAGGTGAAAAACCAGTAAGAGGAAAGATCAAGGGGTGGGGAAGGGGAAGCAGGGAGGGAATAGGCAGGAAAGGTGAAGAAGGAATGTAAGGGGAAAGCACTATGTGTAGTAGAAGGCAGAATCATGAGAGAGGTGATACCCACTGACTCTCATAACTACCTCAACAAGACCTCTTCCCACCATTCCTCCATCTCCACCGCATCTGCTCCCAAGATGAGGCTTTCCGTTCTAGGACATCTCAAATATCCTCTTTTTTTTTTAAGAATCGTGGTTTCCCTTCTGCTGTCATCAATGATGGCCTCATCTGCATCTCCTCCATTTCCCACACTTCAGCCCTCACCTCATCCTCCAGTCACCATAACAGGGACAGAATTCCCCTTGTCCTCACCTACCACCCCATCAGCCTCCACATCCTGCACATTATCCTCCATCTTCAACAGGACCCCACCACTAAGGACATCTTTCCCTCTCTACCCCTCTCCGCTTTTCACAGGGATCGTTCCCTCCATGACTGCCTGGTCCACACATCCCTCCCCACAGATCTCCCACCTGGTACTTAACCCTGCAAGCGCAAGTGCTACACCTGTCCCTACACCTCCTCTCTTACCACCATTCAGGGCCCCAAACAGTCCTTCCAGGTGAGGCAACACTTCACTTGTGAGTCTGTTGGGGTAATCTATTGCATCTGGTGCGGCCTCCTCTACATCGGCAAGACCTGACACAGATTGGGGGACTGCTTCGTCGAGCACCTCCACTCTGTCCGCCACAACAGACAGGATCTCCCGGTTGCACCTACTTCAACTCTGCTTCACATTCCCATTTGGATATGTCCATACATGGCCTCCTCTACTGCCATGATGAGGCCAAACTCAGGTTGGAGGAACAACATCTCATAAACCGTCTGGGTAGTCTCCAACCCTTTGGCATGAACATCGAATTCTCCAACTTCCGGTAATTCCCTCCCTCTCCCTTCCCCCATCCCACCTTCACTCTGCCCCCACCTCCAACTGCCTATCACCTCCCTCATGGCTCCACCTCCTTTTACTACCCATAGTGCTTTCCCTTCAGATTCCTTCTTCACCTTTCCTGCCTATCCCCTCCCTGCTTCCCCACCCCTTGATCTTTCCTCTGATTGGTTTTTCAACTAGCATCTACCAGCCTTCTTTCCACCCTCCCCCCACCTTCTTTATAGGGCCCCTGCCCCCTCCCTCTTCAGTCCTGACGAAGGATCTCAGCCCAAAACGTTGACTGCTCGTTTCCATGGATGCTGCCTGACCTGCTGAGTTCCTCCAGTGTGTTGTACATGTTGCTCTCGCCAATATCTTACCTGAGGATGTACTTCAGGGTGTATATTGTATGCATTTCTCCGACATTAAATGTATCTTTGAAACCTTTGAGTCCCCCCCCCCCCCCCCAACAGTGGCTTTCTCATTGCTACTCTCCCATAAAGCTGCGACTGATGAAGCACCTGGGCAACAGTTGTTGTATGTGTAGTCTCTCCCATCTAAGTCACTGAAGCTTGTAACTTCTCCAAAGTTGTCATAGGTCTCTTGCTGGCCTTCCACAATCATCCCTTTTTTGCACAGTCACTCAGTTTTAGAGGACGGACTGCTCCAGCCAGATTTACAGCTGTGCCATATTCTTTCCATTTCTTGATGATTGACTTAACTGTACTCCAAGGGATATTCAGTGACTTGGAAATCCATCTCCTGACTTGTGCTTTTCAATAAACTTTTTGTGGAGTTTACCTGACTACATGGTGTAGTTTTTGCCAGGATACTGACTCACCAGCAGTTGGACCTTCCAGATACAGGAGTATTTTTACAACAATCAATTGAACCATCTTGACCGCAGACAGGTGATCTCCATTTAACTAATTATAATACTAAAACCAATTGGCTGCACCAGTGACGATTTGGTCTGTCATATTAAAGGGGATGAATATTTATGCAATCAATTATTTCATGTTTTATATCTTAGATCATTTTGTAGAGATATTTTCACTGATACGAAATAGTCTTTATCTGCTGATCAGTGTCAAAAAAAAGCCAAATTAAATCTACTGTGATTAAATGTTGTAAAATGATAAAACATGAAAACTTCCGTGGGGGAGTTGAATATGTTTATAGACACAGTAGATCAAGTCTGCAAGACCTCTCTTCATGGGTCAAGATCATAATCCCATAATAAATCTGGTGATGACTCTCTATCACCAGTATAGTCTTCTATTAGAAGGAATGTAAGGCCTGTACAGAGTAGTGCAGGTACAGCCTCACAAACACCCTATATAATTGGAGTAAGATGTCTCTACTTCTGTACTCAAATTGTTCTCCAGTGAGAGTTTCTTCTCCTAATTGCTTGCTATACATGTAAACATCAACAGAAGATGGACATGCTAGAAGGCGAGAGAGTGCTGAAGAGATTTACAAGGATGTTGCTTGGATTGGAGAGCATGCCTTATGAGTGAACTTGGCCTTTTCTCCTTGGTGAGACAGAGGACGAGAGATGCCCTGATAGAGGTGTACAAGATGGTCAGAGCCATTCATTGTGTGGATAGCCAGAGACTTTTTCCCAGGGGCTGAAATGGCTAACATGAGGGGGTATAGTTTTAATGTGCTTGGAAGTAGGTGCAAGAGGGGATATCAGGGGTAAGTTTTCCACACAGAGAGTGGTGGGTGTGTGGACTGCGCTGCCAGCGAAGGTGATATAAGCAGATACTTTTAAGAGACTCCTGGATAGGTACATGGACCTCAGAAAAATTGAGGGCTATGCAGCAGGAAATTCTAGGCAGTTTCTAGAGTAGGTTATATGGTTGGCACAATACTGTGGGCCAAAGGGCCTGTAATATGCTGTATATTTATATGGTCTAAGTTCTATGTTCTATGTGATAGGTGAAGCTATGGGGGTGGAAAGGTAAAGGAAACATCCCTTCAGTACTTTGACATTCTATTTGTTAACATTTTTTTAAAATTCATTTGTTCTCCCTGATGACAAGGAATATTTATCTATGTCATAGAGGTATATAAAATTATGATGGGTATAGATAGAGTGAATGCAAGCAGACTTTTTCCACTGAGGCTAGGGGAGAAAAAAACCAGAGGACATGGGTTAAGGGTGAAGGGGGAAAAGTTTAAAGGGAACATTGGGGTGGGGGCTTCTTCACACAGAGAGTGGTGGGAGTGTGGAATGAGCTGCCAGATAAAGTGGTAAATGAAGTGGTCACTTTTAACATTTAAGAAACACTTGGACAGGTACATGGATGAGAGGGGTTTGGAGGGATATGGGCCGGGTGCAGGTCAGTGGGACTAGGCAGAAAATGGTTCAGCACAGCCAAGAAGGGCCAAAAGTCCTGTTTCTGTGCTGCAACATTCTACGGTTCTATGTCCTCTTTTGCTTTTTATAGAAAATGGAATTGTCACAATTTTTGGAATGTTTCTGTCGAAGCACAAGGTGCAGGTATTCCTGATGGCTAGTTTAGAGCGGACTGTAATGAATGCTTCCATCAGATTTCAGAAATATTTCTGTTGTCATGCTGATGCTGTGACTGCATTTAACATGTAGATGTTAAGAAATTTAGAAATATTTATATGGAATAAGTAATCATGCCATTGATTCCACTCTCTCCTTCAGTATGCTTTCCCTCAATCTGATTCCATCTTCTCACTCTCCCTCAGCTTCGCTTCTCGTCTTCCTTGTTCTTCCTCAATTTCCTTCCTCCTCGCCCTGACTCAGTCTGCCTCCACTTCCTCCTCCCCACTGTCCCATTGTCTGCAGAGAAGCAGCCAACAGTTTAGTCAGCTGGTGTAGTCCACCTCAGTTGTGGTTTCTTCAGCCACAGTGGTTCTGCATTTGAAAGTCTAAACCACTGTTTGCTCCATCCTCTCTCGTGCTGTCTGTTACACCCTGTCTCTTCAATTTCTACATACTTTTCCTGATGGACCTGCTGGCCTTCTGTCTCCAGAGGGCACACATTTTAATTACCTAAGACCATTTTTCCACTCTGAATTTTAAAGCAACGCTATGGTTTCCCCACTTGCCTTCTCTCTGCTCTGTTCCAAAGTCAAGCAGACAAATGCAGATTACACAGTCTGATGTGTAATCTTCTGTCACGTAAATAACTCAAATGTTACATCAAGTGTACAGCAGAGAAAGGGGCCATTTTGTCTAACCAGTCAATGCCATGCTCTCATCTCCTGTCATCAGATCATAGAAATGGAGAGCAAAGAAACAAGCACTTTTGGTCCATCTTGTCCTGGAAGATCATCATCCCATTTGCAAGCATTAGACCCGTATTTCTTTTCTATCCAAATGTCTTTTAAACAGTGTAGTTGTTTATGCCACTACCACCTTCTCTGGCAGCTCATTCCAGATATTCACACTTTGTATGAAGAAAGGTCTCCTTTCAGTTTCTGCACTCTCACCTTAAACCCGTTCAAGACACCATTACACTGAGAAAAAGACTGACCATCCATCTCATCTGCAACTCTCTTAATTTTATAACCTACTACAAACATTAACACTCACTAAAATTAACAAACAGTCTTTCACGTTCATTCCAATGAGAATGTACCCAGCCTAACCAATCTCTCCTTACAGGTGCAGCCCTTCATTCCTAGTAGTGTTTTTAGTGAATCTCAACTATATTGCTCTGTTGCTACCACATTCTTTGTACTAGAACTGTATACAATACGTAAATGCTGCGTTACCGATGTTTTGTTCAGCTGGAACATGACAACCCAACTCTTGTATTCATTGCCTCAACCAGAGAAGCAAATTCCTTTTTCACAACTCAATCTATGTTGGCATTTTCAGGACACTGTAAACTTGCATCTTAACTTCCATCTCTCTCTACCCCAATGTCGCTAAGATTCCTGTCAGTGTCTGTATATGTCCTCCTAGAATTTGATTACTCAAAGTGCATTCCACTGATGAAGGCTCTTGGCCAGAAACGTTGACTGTTTACTCTTTTCCATTGTTGCTGTCTGGCCTGCTGAGTTCCTCCATTTTGTGAGTTACCTCACATTTATCCGGTGGTTCCACCTGCCACTACTCTGCTCAACTTCCCAGCTGATTTATCCACAAACAACCTTTGCTGTCTACATCTCCACTGAAATTTGTGTCATACCACTTGTATTCTCATCCACTTCATTTATGTACTTTACAAATATGAAATGTCAAGTATCGATCCTCATGGTACACTACTTGTATCAGACTTCCAGTCAAAACACTCCTGTCCACCATTACCCTCTCCCTCCAATCACCCAAGCCAATTTTAAATCCAGTTTGCCAACATGCCTTGGATCCCTTGTGCTTTAAACATTTGGATCATTCTACCTGTAGAACAGTGTCAGGAGACTTACTGAGGTTCTTGTAAACCACATTTATGGTTCTACCTTCATTAATCTTCATTTGGCTTTTAGACAGGTACTTGGATAGCAATGGGCTCCAGGGATATGCAAAACCTCAGATTTACGAGACATAATTTCCCCTGACTCCTTCTAAATTTGCAAGTGAACATGTAATCTGTCCCTCAGAATCTTCTTCAACAAATTCCCTACCACTAATGTATCCCCTTCTCCAACATGTGCTTGTGCATCCTCTACTGCTTTAATAACCCTTTTAGATACAGTAATCAAACAGGAAAAGTGCTCCAAATGTGGTTTAAAAAGTAATTACAAAGGAATTTTTAGATAATATTGCCAAAAATAACAGCATCTGAGGATTTTTCTGAAATCAATAGTTAGGAAAATAGGAGAGTGGTAAGGAATACTAAGGAAATGGTAATGGTGCCCTTAGAAAATAATAAGACTGGGTGTGGATTTATGAAAAGCAAATCATATTTGACAAATCTGTTGCAATAAAACTACATACAGAATACAGAAAGATTATCTATTTGAAGGCATTTGAGATTATTAAATAAACTTTGCCCATTTAGCCTTAGTAGACTAGCTCTCCAATCTGTGCTGTCTGAGCACTGTCGGGATATTTTCCCTGATAATAATGCCACACCTTCACCTTTAATCCCTTCCACTCTATCACATCTAAACAACTGATTCCTGGAATATTGAGCTGCCAGCTCTGTCCCTTCTGCAACTAAGTCTCATTAATGGCTACCATATCATAATTCTACATGCCCTGAGCTCATCTGCCTTTCCTACAATATTCCTTGTGTTGAGATGTACACAACTAGTCCCACCATGCTCAACCTTTCGAAGACTGACTTTGTACAAAGGCTTAACGACATCTGCTTGGGTTGTGTTGTTGTCCAATCTTGGGAAATTTACTTGCAAACATGAGGAGACTTCGTCAGTTCACCTCTTGTATGGAGATGAAACATCTGCAATCATCAACCACCTGAGCTACACATCTTCTGAATTATTTTTAACAACATCTTTCCCCACAACCACTCCGCTATCTGCTTTGGTACTCTGCTTTTCATCTCTTTCCTCCCCCACCATCTAAAGTGCTAGCAATCTTTCCCAAGGGATAGTAGTCCCCTTCCATTACAGGTACAAACCATCCCATCTGACTGGTTCCTCCTTCTCTGGAAATGAGCCCAATGATCCAAAATTCTGAAGCCCTTAACAACATGTTGAACTGTATGATCTTAATATTTCTGGCCTCACTAGCACATGGCATGGGGAGCAATCCCGAGATCACAACTCTGGAGGTCCTCTCCTTTAACTCAGCACTAACTCCATGAGCTCACTTTGGAGGATCTTGTTCCCTCCATTCCTTCCCATGTCATTGGTACCAAAGTGGACCATGACTTCTGGATGCTCACCTTCGCACTGCAGCCTCGATCCAAGATGTCTCCGACCCTGGCACCTGGGAGGCAACTATATGGAATTCTTATTCTCATCCACCGAACCTCTTTTCTGTTTCTTGAACGAATGAATCCCGTATCACTGCAGCAGAGACCCGACTGTTGTGCTTTCCTCTACTAGGTCACCCTTCAACACTATCCAAAGCGGTATACCTGTTGTTGAGGGGAATGTCCACGTGTGCACTCCATACAAGCTGCCTATCACCTTTCCTCTTCCTGATGGTTATCCAGTTAATTGTGTCCTGAACCCTGAGTGAAACTACCTCACTGTATGTCCTGTTGATCAACTTCTCGATCTCCTGAATAGTCCAGGGTTCATCCAGTTCTGGTTCCAATTCACTAACATGTCTGAAGGAAGCTGCAGTTGGATGCACTTTTTGTAAGTATAGTTGTCAGGGACACTGGAGGTCTCCCTGTCTTCCCACATCCCACAAGAGGAGCATTCCATTATCCTGCCTGGCATCACCACAGTTCTAACTGTGAAATAAGAAAGAAATATTAAACAAATAAAGCTATCTACAACCTCCACCTTTCCTTGCCAAAGTCACTATAAGCCAAATCCTGAACTCACCACTCTAAAACTCATTCACCCACAGTGGCCCATTCACACAATGGCCACTCTCTGTGAGCCTCACCTCTTTTTATTGGCCCTAGTTAAGTGCCTAATTATGCACAATCCAATGTCTCCTCAGGAGCTGTGGTGCACAGAATGCCTAACTGCTGTCACTTGCTCCTTTTGAACTCTCTCTCCCGTTATACATTCCAACGTCTCCTCGGGAACTATGGCGCACAGAATACAGAAAGGGAAATGTATGGGTGACTACATGGCAAGAGGATTGCAATGTAGAAAACAAGATGTGCTTTAATCAAAAAACAAAATGGAATAAAGAATTTTTGGTAATAAACTAATAACTACTGAGAGACTGAGATTCAGAGTTATCTTGGTAGGGTGGGAGAGTAACACCATTTTCCTTCTGGGTAGCCTCTAACCTGGTGGCATGAGCATTGATTTCTCTTTCCAGTAACGTGTTTTTTTTAAATTTCTTCCACTTTATTTCTTTTCTCCTTTTCCCTTTCCTTTTCTTCTATTCCACACTCCTGCCTCTTACCTCTTCTCCTCAGCTGTCTTTCTCCTCCCCCCCCCCTTCTCACATGGTCCACTCTATTCTCCTATCAGATTCCTCCCTTTCCTACCCCATAGCTTCACCTATCACATAGAATTTAGAACATATAAATATACAGCTCATGAAAGGCCCTTCGGTCCACAATGTTGTGACAACCATGTAACCTACTCTATAAACAACCTGGAATTTCCTACCGCGTAGCCCTTTATTTTATGGCATGATTACTTATTCCATATAAATATTTCTATATTTCTTAACATCTACATGTTAAAAGCAGTCACTGCATCAACATGACAACAGAAATATTTCTGAAATCTGATGGAAGCATTCATTGCAGTTCACTCTAAACTGGCCACCAGGAATGCCTGTACCTTGTGCTTCGACAGAAACACCCCTTCAGTACTTTGACATTCTATTTGTTAAGATTTTTTTAAAGTTCATTTGTTCTCCCTGATGGCAAAGAATATTTGCCCTTGTGCTCATTTGCCTATTATAGAAAATGGGATCTTCACAATTTTTGCTCACACCAAACCCCACTGTGGACTCGTTACATTTGCAGCTTCACACTGTCTCACAAGAGCATAAGAATACAAGGAGGAGTCGGCCATCTGGCCCCTCGGGCCTGCTCCACCCTTCAATAAGATCAGAACTGATCTGACCATGGACTCATCTTCACCTACCTGCCTTTTCCCCAGCAGCCCTTAAATTCCCCTTTCAAGTCTGCAAATGCTGGAAATTTGAGCAACACACGCAAAATGCTCCATCATTCCTCAGCATTTTGGGTGTTGCTTGTCTTAATTATAATTACTGAGTAGCCTCCACTGCTTCATTAGGCAGAGAATTCCACAGACTCACCACTCTTTGGGAAAAGCAGTTCCTCCTCATCTCTGTTCAAAATTGACTCCATAGAACCATAGACCATTACAGCACAGAAACAGGTCTTTTGGCCCATCTTGGCTGTGCCAAACCATTTTTCTGCCTAGTCCCACTGACCCGCACCTGGCCCATATCCCTCCATACGCCTCTCATCCATGTGCCTGTCCAAGGTTTTCTTAAATGTTAAAAGTGAGCCCACATTTACCACTTCATCTGGCAGCTCATTCCACACTCCCACCACTCTCTGTGTGAAGAAGCACACCCCCCCCCCCATGTTCCTTTTAAACTTTTCCCCCTTCACCCTTAACCCATGTCCCCTGGTTTTTTTCTCCCCTAGCCTCAGTGGAAAAAGCCTGCTTTCATTCATTCTGTCTATACCCATCATAATTTTATATACCTCTATCAAATCTCCCCCCATTCTTCTACGCTCCAGGGAATAAAGTCATAACCTAATTCAATCTTTCTCTGTAAATGTTTCTTAAGTCCCAGCAACATCCTCGTAAACCTTCTCTGCACTCTTTCAACCTTATTAATATCCTTCCTGTAATTCGGTGACCAAAATTGCACTCAATACTCCAAATTTGGCCTCACCAATGCCTTATACAACCTCACCATAACATTCCAACTCTTATACTCAATACTTTGATTTATAAAGGCAAATGTACCAAAAGCTCTCTTTACGACCCTATCTACCTATAACGCCACTTTTAGGGAATTATGTATCTGTATTCCTAGATCCCTCTGTTCTACTGCACTCCTCAGTGTCCTACCATTTACCTTATATGTTCCACCTTGGTTTTTCCTTCCAAAGTGCAATACCTCACACTTGTCTGTATTAAACTACATCTGCCATTTTCCAGCCCATTTTTCCAGCTGGTCCAGATCCCTCCGCAAGCTTTGAAAACCTTCCTCACTGTCCACTACACCTCCAATCTTTGGATCATCAGCAAATTTGCTGATCCAATTTACCATATTATCATCCAGATCATTGATATAGATGACAAATAATAATGGATCCAGCACTGATCTGTGACAGACCTCTTAGTGGGGTAGCATTTTGGTGAGACTGACCACAACTCTCTTACCTTCAGCATAGCTATGGAAAGGGATAAAATCAGATGAAATGGTTAACTGGGGAAGGGCTAACTTTGAAGGGATCCAAGATGGCGGCGCGATGCAGCTTGCAGCGGCCACTCCGGAACTGATTATCTGTTATTTGTGAAGTGGGGTGCTGTGCGCAATCATAATTGATTGAAAACGGATGTGGAAGCACGGAGAAATATCGGGAAATTCCAGGAAGACCTTCTTCATTGCTGCTGCTGCGAGGTCCGGGACTCAGCTGGGAAGAACAGGCCCCCAGTCCTCGGCGTCGCGTTGCCGATGGCCATTGGCAGGGCTGTCTTAATACACTCGGCAGAGGATGGTGCTCGGAGAAGCTGTGCTGGAGGGGATGGTTGTCGACTCGGAGGTTCGACGGACTCAGGTCGCTTTCGGTGTGTGCTGTGTCTGCGAGGCTGGTTTCGACAGAGCTTCCATTGTGTGCTGCGTCTGTGAGGCTGAGTCGGGCGGCGCCTTGGAAGTCCATAGTGGGGGTATTCCCTTCTGCTGCCAACGTGGGATGGCGAGTCTGTCGGGACCCTGGGGACTTGTGGAAACTGTGGTGATTTCTCTTGAACTTACAGTCCTTTAACATCTTAGACTATTTTTACTGTGCCCATAGTCTGTTTTTTTTTATCAATTATGCTATTGTTTGCACTGTTGTAACTATATGTTGTAATTTTGTGGTTTTGTGCAGGTCTTGTAGCTTTAGTTTTTGGTCTTGTTTTTGTCTGGTCGATTTGGAGCTCCTTTCCAGGGAACGTGCTAGACGGTAGCGCGATATTAATACGCAGCAGCCTCTCCGGACTCTGGATTGGGGATTGCCAAACGTTATGTGGATTTTCTGGTGTAGTCTCTTTTGTCATATGCTTTTATGATATCATTCTGGGGGAATGTTCTCTCATTTTTTAACTGCATTGCATTTGTGGTTTCTAAATGACAATAAACTGAATCTGAATCTGATGAGGCAGGAACTAGCAAGAGTAAATTGGAAACAGATGTTCAAAGGGGAAAACACAGAAGTAATGTGGGAGAAATTTAGGGACCACTTGAGCTGGGTTCAGGATAGGTTTGTCCCACTGAGGCAAGGAAAAAATGACAGGAAAAGGGAACCGTGGCTGACGAAACATGTGAGGCAACTCATCAAGAGGAAAAAGGAAGCATATGCTAGATATAAGAAGCAGGAAGCAGGAGGGGCTTATGAGAAATATAGGGTAGCCAGGAAGGAGCTAAAAGGACTAGGAGAGCTTGAAGGGGGCATGAGAAGGCCCTGGCATGTAGGATTAAGGAGAACCCCAAGGTGTTCTATGTGTATGTGAAGAATAGGAGGATGATGAGAATGAAGGTGGCAACATTCAAAGGATAAAGAGGGCAACATGTGCCTGGAAGTGCAGGAGGTTGGGGAGGTCCTAATGAATACTTTGCTTCAGTATTCACAAGTGAAAAGGATCTTGATCAGGATGAGGTTGAAGTAGAGCGGGCCTGTGTGCTGGACAATGTGGAGATTAAGGAAGAAGTAGTGCTGGATCTTCTTAAAAACATTAAGATTGATAAATCCCCAGGGCCAGATATGATACACCCCAGGTTGTTGTGGGAATTGAGAGAAGAGATCGCAAGAGCATTAGCTATGATCTTTGAATCCTCTTTGGCTGCAGGGGAAGTGCCAGAGGACTGGAGAATGGCAAATGTAGTTCCCTTGTTTAAAAAAGGTAATAGGGAGAAACCTGGGAACTATAGACTGGTGAGTCTTACGTTGGTGGTCTGCAAACTACTGGAAAGGATTCTTAAGGATAAGATCTACGAAGATTTGGAGAAGTACAGTCTACTCATGGATAATCAACATGGCTTTGTGAAGGGAAGATTGTGCCTCACGAGCCTGATTGAGTTTTTTGAAGAGGTAACAAAAGAAATTGGTGAGGGTAGGACAGTGGATGTGGTCTACATGGACTTTAGCAAAGCATTTGACAAGGTCCCTCATGAGAGACTCATCCAGAAAGTCATGAGGCATGGGATAAGTGGAACCTTGGCTGTTTGGATAAAAAATTGGCTTAAATGAAGAAAGCAGAGGGTAGTTGTGGAAGGAAAGCATTCTGCCTGGAGGTCGGTGACTAGTGGAGTGCCACAGGGATCTGTCCTGGGACCCCTGCTATTTGTGACTTTTATAAATGACCTGGATGCAGAGGGGGAAGGATGGGTGAGTAAGTTTGCAGATGACATGAAGATTGGAGGAGTTGTTGATGGAGCTGTAGGTTGTCGAAGGTTACAAGAGGATATAGACAGGCTGCAGAGTTGGGCAGAAAAATGGCAGATGGAGTTCAATCCGGACAAGTGTGAGGTGATGCATTTTGGAAGGACAAACCAGAAGATTGAGTACAGGATTAATGGTCGGATACTTAAGAGTGTGGATGAACAAAGGGACCTTGGGGTTCAAATCCATACATCCCTCAAGGTTGCAGCACAGGTTGATAGGGTAGTTAAGAAGGCCTATGGGATGCTAGGCTTCATTAACAAGGGGATTGAGTTCAAGATTAGAGAGGTCATGTTGCAACTCTACAAAACTTTGGTGAGACCGCACTTAGAGTATTGTGTTCAATTCTGGTCACCTCATTATAGGAAGGGTGTGGAAGCTATGGAGAGGGTGCAGAGGAGATTTACCAGGATGTTGCCTGGTTTGGAGAACAAGTCATATGAAGCAAGGTTAGCAGAGCTGGGACTTTTCTCTTTGGAGTGTAGAAGAATGAGAGGGGACTTGATAGAGATTATGAGATAGAGATAGAGACAAGATTATGAGAGGCATAGATAGGGTGGATAGTCAGTACCTGTTTCCCAGTGCACCAATAGCAAACACCAGAGGGCATATGTACAAAATTAAGGGAGGGAAGTTTAGGGTAGACATCAAGGGGAAATTTTTTGTTTTGTGTCTTTTTTTACACAGAGGGTTGTGAGTGCCTAGAATGACTTGCCAGGGATGATGGTGGAGGCTAAAACATTAGGGGTATTTGAGAGCCTCTTGCACAGGCACATGGATGAAAGAAAAATGGAGGGTTATGGGGTAGTGTGGGTTTAGTACTTTTTTTTAAGGATTATATGGGTCGGCACAACATGGAGGGCTGAAGGGCCTGTACTGTGCTGTAGTGTTCTATGATCCCTGTGGCACACCACTAGTCACAGGCCTCCACTCAGAGAAGCAATCCTCCACTACCACACTCTGGTTTCTCCCATTAAGCCAATGTCTAATCCAATTTACTACGTCACCATGTATACTTAGCGACTGAATCTTCCGAACGAACCTCCCATGCGGGACTTTGTCAAAGGCTTTACTGAAGTCCATGTAGACAACGTCCACTGCCTTCCCTTCATCCACTTTCCTTGTAACCTCCTCGAAAAACTCTAATAGATTTCTTAAACATGACCTACCACGCACAAAGCCTTGTTGACTCTCCCTAATGTCCTTGTCTATCCAAATACTTGTAGATCCTACCTCTTAGTACTCCTTCCAATAATTTACCTACTACCAATGTCAAATTTACCAGCCTATAATTTCCCGGATTACTTTTGTGTGTAGGGCTCCGTTAGTCTCGATCGACCATGGATTTGCACCTTGGAAAGTTTCCAGGGCGCAAGCCTGGGCAAGGTTTTTTTTAATGGAAGACCGGCATTTGCCCAAGCTGCAAGTCTCCCTTCTCCACGCTACCAATGTTGTCCAAGGGAAGGGCATTAGATTACTTTTAGAGCCTTTTTTAAACAACGGAACAACATGAGCTATCCTCCAATCCTCCGGCACCTCTCCCGTAGATACCAACATTTTAAATATCTCTGCCAGGGCCCCTGCAATTTCAACACTAGTCCTCCTTCAAGGTCCGAGGGAATACCCTGTCAGGTCATGGTGATTTATCTACTCTGATTTGCCTCAAGATAGCAAGCGCTTCCTCCTCTTCAATCTGTATACATTCCATGACCTCACTACTTGTTTGCCTTATTTCCATTGACTCCATGCCAGTTTCCTTAGTAAATACAGACGCAAAAAACCCATTTAAGATCTCCCCCATTTCTTTTGGTTCCATACATAGCTGACCACTCTGATCTTCAAGAGGACCAATTTTATCCCTTACTATCCTTTTGCTCTTAATATACCTGTAGAAGCTCTTTGGATTATCCTTCACCTTGACTGCCAAAGCTACCTCATGTCTTCTTTTAGCCCTACTGATTTCTTTCTTAAGTATTTTTTTTTGCACTTTTTATACTTCTCAAGTACCTTAATTGCTCCCTGTTTCCTATACATGTCATACATCTTTCTCTCCTTCTTTATCAGAGTTTCAATATCCCTAGAGAACCAAGGTTCCTTAACCTTATTCACTTTGCCTTTAATCCTAACAGGAAAATACAAACTCTGCACTCTCAAAATTTCTCCTTTGAAGGCCTCCCACTTACCAATCACATCCTTGCCAGAGAACAACCTGTCCCAATCCACGCTTTTTAGATCCTTTCTCATTTCTTCAAATTTGGCCTTTTTCCAATTTAGAACCTCAACCCGAGGGCCAGATCTTTATCCATGATTAAATTGGAACTAATGGTGTTACGACCACGGGAACCAAAGTGTTCCACTACAAACACTTACTGTCCTAACTCATTTCCTAATAGGAGATCTAATATTGCATCCTCTCTAGTCGGTACCTCTATATATTGATTTAGAAAACTTTCCTGAACACATTTTACAAACTCAAACTCATCTAGACCTTTAACAGTATGGGAATCCAATCCCCTATTATCACAACTTTGTTTCCTGCAGTTGTCTGCTATCTCTCTGCAGGTTTGCTCCTCCAGTTCTCGCTGACTATTGGGTGGTCTATAATACAACCCTATTAATGTGGTCATACCTTTCCCGTTTCTCAGCTCCACCCATATGGCCTCGGTAGACAAGCCCTAATCTGTCCTGCCTGAGCACTGCTGTAACATTTTCCCTGACTAGCAATGCCACTCCCCCACCCCTAGTCCCTCTGCCTCGATCATGTCTGAAACATCACAACCCTGGAACATTAAGCTGCCAGTCCTGCCCCTCCTGTAGCCAAGTTTCACTAATGGCTACAATGGCATAATTCCACATGTCAATCCACGCCCTCAGCTCGTCAGCCTTCCCCACAATACTCCTTGCGTTGAAATAGACACACCTCAGAAGATTATTACCACCACACACAACCCTTCTATTTGTGACTGCATGAAACTTTAACATCATCTATTTTCACCCCTGCTCCACTATCTACTCTGGTTCCCATCCCCCTGCAAATATAGTTTAAACCTCCCCCCTCCCAATAGCACTAGCAAACCTCCCTGCAAGGATATTGGTCCCCCTGTAGTTCAGATGTAACCCATCTTTCTTGTACAGGTCCCACCTGCCCCAGAAGAGGTCCCAATGATCCTGAAATCTGAAACCCTGCCCCCTACACCAGTTCCTCAGCCATGTGTTCATCCTCCAGAACATCCTACTCTTACCCTCACTGGCACATGGCACAGGAAGCAATCCTGAGGTTCTGCTTTTTAACTTTCTACCAAGCTCTCTATACTCACTCTTCAGGACCTCCCAAGTCTTTCTTCCTGCATCAGTGGTACCGATGTGTACCATGACATCTGGCTGATCACCCTCCCAGTTCAGAATGTTGTACACTTGATCAGAGACATCACAGACCCTGGCACCTGGGAGGCAACAGACCATCCGGGAGTTTCTGTCGTGACCACAGAACCTCCTGTCTGTACCTCTAACTATCGAGTCCCCTATCACTACCACTCTCCTCTTCTTGCCCCTCCCTTCTGCACTACAGAACCAGACTCAGTGCCAGAGATCCGGCTGCCGCAGCTTGTCCCAGGTAAGTCATTCCTCCCCCCCCCCCCCCCCACAACAGTACCCAAATCAGTATACTTGTTGTTGAGGGGAATGGCCACAAGGGAGCCCTGCTCTGCCTGACCTTTCCCCTTCTCTCGCCTGACAGTAATCCAATTACCTCTGCCCTGCTCCTTTGGCATAACTACCTAACTGAAGCTACTATCTATAAACTCCTCATTCTCCTGAATGATCCGGAGGTCATCCAGCTCCTGCTCCAGTTCCCTTTATTTTGTTATTTATTTTTTTATTGAAGTTCATCATCAAACATAGATATCACAAATCTCCACAAAGTATTTATCTGAGGTATACACTTATAGAAAAGAGTGGAAAGAAAAAACAAGCAAAAGGAAAGAACTATGTACAAGTAGGGTGTGATCTCTTTTTTTAACAACAGATTCATTGATTTGTGAGAATAAAATCAGGCCCATGAGGCATTATGTAGTGAAACCATTTTTCCCAGTATGGATCAAATTGTTCCAGCTTATGATTAACAAATGCTGTTATCTTCTCCATTTTGTAAATGTCCATTGTAATTTCCATCCATGTATTTAAAGTTGGGCTCTCCTGTGATAGCCATATATAATAATATATATATTCAATAGAGTAACTGAATTTCCGTCTATATTCCCCCTTACCAGAATATATCTGCCCACTTTATCTCCCATTTCGAATACTTTTTCAAAATTTAGCTTACTTGAGATAAAAATGGCAACTCCTCTCCTATGTTCTGATTTATATGAGGAGAAAAACAGATTAGTGAAGCCCATTCTCTTTAGTTTTTTATGCTCATTATCACTTAAATGAGTTTCCTGTAAATATGCTACATGGGCTTGTTTTTTCATTTTGGATAAAATTCTCTTACATTTGATTGGATTTAATAGCCCATTGACATTAAAAGAAATGAATTTTACCTTGTCCTTAGCCATCTGGATTTATCTGTCAATGTATCATTGAAATTAAAATAAAGCTTAATCGATCTACTCCCTGAACAAATAAGAACCAAGAAACGCAAATAACAACAAAAATGGCAACGAACGTGTGATTCCAAGGCTGAGGTCTCTAGTAGATGACCCTGCGTTGAGCTAGAGGAAATGTCTAGCTGTGGGGGATAACCCCTCCTACTTGTGAGTTGAGGGCCCCCATTGCAGTATTCATAAAAGTCAGTGAACAAATCCATTAAACAGAAAAGATTTCCCTGTGTACTCCTCCTATATATATATATATATATATATACACACACACACATATATTACATACATATACACACACACATATATATATATATATATTCTCATTTTGGTGGGGAAAAAGGAGTAAGTGAGCGAATAAAGAATAACAACTAAGAAATATAAAATCCACATCATAATAAATATTTCTCGAGATAGGTATATCACCGTGTACTTTTGCTTCCATTTAGCTTCTCAACATTTTTAAAGTTAGCCAAACCTTATGGCTCTTCTGAAGGGGGTGAGGAATGTCTTTGGAAAACTCCCAGTCTCTTTCTGATATACTTCTCTCGGCCTCCTCCCGTCTCCTGCCTTCTCGATTCTCGCACTATTTCCCAAGCGCAGCAGGATAATTCCTCAGCCAAGCTTTCCCTCGTTTTGGTCACGCTAACGGGCAACCCTCTGGCCTGTAGTCTGTTGTCGCCTCTTCCACACTCTGGTACAACCGCGTCCCGTTGTCATAAAACACTCGAAGTTTAGTAGGGTACGGAGTTTGAAATCTAATCTTTTTTTTGCTTTAGTACTCACTTTACTTCAGAGTATTCTTTGCGTTTCTGCAGGACCACAGGGGGGGGGGGGGGGGGGGTGTAGTCTTGGTCGAAAAATATTAATTTTTCATCGAAAAACACTCTCTTCTTACTCCAAGCCCTTCGTAGAATCTCCGCCTTGGTGCTGTACCAAAGGAATTTAATTATTATTGAGTGTGGTTTATGGACGAGCGCACGATGGGCTCTTTCAACTTCCAGCTCCCTAGCCAAGGGAAGATCCAGCGCGTCTCGCAGTAACTTTCCGATAAACTCCGTCATAGATGAGCCCTCCGCTCCTTCAGGAACGTTGTAGATTCTGATATTTTTCCGCCGTGATCTTCCCTCCAGGTCAAGCAGTTTACCTTCTTGGTGATGTAATATTTTTATTGTCTTACTCAGTATCCGTTCCACATTTTTAACACGATCTTCCAGTTCTCAATTTGAGTCTCTGCTACCGCTATTTTTTGACTGACGCTGGCGAGCTCTGACTTAATATCATGGAGCTGCTGCTCTAATTCTTTCCGGAACTCCCTTGTCGCTTTCAGGATTTCAAACATATTCGCCGCTTCGTCTGAATGAGGCCCAGCGGCCGCCTCGCTAGCACACTGTCGGGTAGGAAAGCCGCTCGCTGCACTCCTCTCGGACGCTTTTTTTATTTCCATTCTTTTTCCCTATTCTTGCCCCTCTTTTCAGTTCAAATATTTTTCCAAAAATATTATATTTGATGGGTTAGCGGGGCTTAATACGCGTTTTTCCGGAGGAGCTAGTGATTAAGCTGCTTCTCAACAATAACGTCACCGGAAACCACTGCTCCAGTTCCCTAATGCAGTTTGTTAGGAGCTGTAGCTGGATGCACTTCCTGCAGGTGTCGTTGTCAGGGAGACCAGAGGTCCCCCTGACTTCCCACATCCTGCAAGAGAAGCATTCCAACATCCTGCCTGGCATTCTCTTTACTCTAAACAAAACAAAACTACATTTGCCTCTGCCTGTTCACGCCGAAGCCTGCTGAGCCAAAGCCATCCCACTCTGACAATGGCCACTGTATATGGCATCTTATTTTTAAACCCTTGGCGTGCTATGTCACGCAGTCTAGCCTCTTTGCCCCGATCAGTTTTTAAAAAAAGCTTCTCTCCGAGATGCCTTTACGTCTTCACTCTCTGCCTCTTGCTTCAATTTCTCCCCCAAATCTTGAGGCTATGTCTCCTAGTTCTAGTATCACCTATCAGTGGAAACAAATTTCCTGCCTCTATATTATCTGTACCTTTCATAACTTTATTTGTTTCTATAAGATCTCCTCGCATTCTTCTGAAGTGGAGTGAGCCGGAAGCAAAGTGAAGGCTTAAGGGCTTGGGCTCAACGGACTTAGATGGAAGCGGGCGAAGCAAGGTAGGTTTAGGTTTCAGTTTTTCCTGTTGTTTGAGGAAAGGGGGAAGTACGAGTGTGAGGGTAGCTGGTTGTTCTCGGTGTCGGATGTGGGAGGTCCTGGAGTCTCCTAGCCTCCCGGATGTCCACATCTGCACCAGATGTGCCGAGCTGCAGCTCCTAAGGGACTGAGTTAGGGAACTGGAGCTGCAGCTCGATGACCTTCGTCTGGTCAGGGAGAGTGAAGAGTTGATAAAGTGAAATTACAGGCAGATGATCACACCGGGGCCATGGGAGGCAGACAAGTGGGTCACAGTTAGGAGGGGGAAGGGGAAGAGTCAGGTACTAGAGAGTACCCCAGTGGCTGTACCCCTTGACAATAAGTACTCCTGTTTGAGTACTGCTGGGGGGACAGCCTACCTGGGGGAAGCAACAGTGGCCGTGTAGCCGGCACAGAGTCCGGCCCTGTAGCTCAGAAGGGTAGGGAAAGGAAGAGGAAGGCAGTAGTAATAGGGGACTCGATAGTTAGGGGGTCAGATAGGCAATTCTGTGGACGCAGTCAGGAGACCCGGATGGTAGTTTGCCTCCCTGGTGCCAGGGTCCGGGATGTTTCTGATTGCATCCAAGATATCCTGAAGTGGGAGGGTGAGGAGCCAGTGGTCGTGTTACATATAGGTACCAATGACATAACTAGGAAAAGGGAAGAGGTCCTGAAAGGAGAATATAGGGAATTAGGAAGGGAGTTGAGAAGAAGGACTGCAAAGGTAGTAAGCTCGGCATTACTGCCTGTGCCACATGACAGTGAGAGTAGGAATGGAATTAGGTGGAGGATAAATGCGTGGCTGAGGGATTGGAGCAGGGGGCAGGGATTCAAGTCTCTGGATCATTGGGACCTCTTTTGGGGCAGGTGTGACCAATATCCTGGTGGGGAGATTTGCGAAGGCTACTGGGAAGACTTTAAACTAGAATGGTTGGGGGATAGGAATCAAATTGAAGAGACTAGGAGAGAGGAGGTTAGTTCACAAATAGAGAAAGCTAGTAGACAGTGTGTGAGGGAGGATAGGCAGGTGACAGAGAAGGGGAGCGCTCAGACCGAAGATGTAGGGGAGAAGGAAGACAAATATGATAAAGTTGTTTGCACCATTAGGGATAAACAGAGAGTAAGAGGTGGAGAGTTTCTTAAATGCATCTAT
The DNA here is from genome assembly GCF_048418815.1 of Hemitrygon akajei. Lineage (NCBI taxonomy): Eukaryota > Metazoa > Chordata > Chondrichthyes > Myliobatiformes > Dasyatidae > Hemitrygon > Hemitrygon akajei. The sequence goes on from NC_133125.1 coordinate 71,324,371, forward strand.
TTTAATACTAGGAGCATTGTAAGAAAGGTGGATGAGCTTAGAGCATGGATTGATACCTGGAAATATGATGTTGTAGCTATTAGTGAAACATGGTTGCAGGAGAGGTGTGAATGGCAACTAAATATTCATGGATTTCGTTGCTTCAGGTGTGATAGAATCGGAGGGGCAAGAGGGGGAGGTGTTGCATTGCTTGTCAGTGAAAATATTACAGCGGTGCTTTGACAGGATAGATTAGAGGGCTCATCTAGGGAGACTATTTGGATGGAATTGAGGAATGGGAAAGGTGTAGTAACACTTAAAGGGGTGTATTATAGACCACCTAAAGGGGAGCGAGAATTGGAGGAGCAAATTTGTAAGGAGATAGCAGATATTTGTAGTAAGCACAAGGTTGTGATTGAGAGAGATTTTGATTTTCCACACATAGACTGGGAAGCCCATTCTGTAAAAGGGCTGGATGGTTTGGAGTTTGTAAGATGTGTGCAGGATAGTTTTTTTACAGCAATACATAGAGGTACCGACTAGAGAAGGGGCAGTGTTGGATCTCCTGTTAGGGAATGAGATAGATCAGGTGACGGAGGCATGTGCTGGGAGCACTTCGGGTCTAGTGATCACAATGCCATTAGTTTCAATATAATTATGGAGAAGGATAGGTCTGGACCCAGGGTTGAGATTTTTGATTGGAGAAAGGCTAACTTTGAGGAGATGCGAAAGGATTTAGAAGTAGTGGATTGGGACAATTTGTTTTATGGGAATGATGTAATAGAGAAATTGTGGTCATTTAAAGGTGAAATTTTGAGGGTACAGAATCTTTATGTTCCTGTTAGGTTGAAAGGAAAGGTTAAAAGTTTGAGAGAGCCATAGTTTTCAAGGGATATCGGAAACTTGGATCAGAAAAAGAGTGAAATCTACAATAAATATAGGCAGCATGGAATAAATGAGGTGCTCAAGGAATATAAAGAATGTAAAAAGAATCTTAAGAAAGAAATTAGAAAAGCTAAAAGATGATATGAGGTTGCTTTGGCAAGTAAGGTGAAAATAAACTCAAAGGGTTTCTACAGTTATATTAATAGCAAAAGGATAGTGAGGGATAAAATTGGTCCCTTAGAGAATCAGAGTGGACAGCTATGTGCAGAGCCAAAAGAGATGGGGGAGATTCTGAACAATTTCTTTTCTTCGATATTCACTAAGGAGAAGGATATTGAATTGAGTAAGGTAAAGGAAACAAGTAGGGAAGTTATGGAAACTATGATGATCAAAGAAGAGGAAGTACTGGTGCTTTTAAAGAATATAAAAGTGGATAAATCTCTGGGTCCTGACAGGATATTCCCTAGGACCTTGAGGGAAGTTAGTGTAGAAATAGCAGGGCCTCTGACAGAAATATTTCAAATGTCATTAGAGACGGGGATGGTGCCAGAGGATTGGCGTATTGCTCATGTAGTTCCATTGTTTAAAAAGGGGACTAAGAGTAAACCTAGCAATTATAGGCCTGTAAGTTTGACGTCAGTGGTGGGTAAATTAATGGAAAGTATTCTTAGAGATGGTATATATAATTATCTGGATAGACAGGGTCTGATTAGGAACAGTCAACATGAATTTGTGCATGGAAGGTCACGTTTGACAAATCTTACTGAATTTTTTGAAGAGGTTACGCGGATAGTTGAGAGGGTAAAGCAGTGGATGTTGTCTATATGGACTTCAGTAAGGCCTTTGACTAGCTTCTACACAGGTTTGTTAGGAAGGTTCAATCGTTAGCTATTAATATTGAAGTAGTAAAATGGATTCAACAGTGGCTGGATGAAAGATGCCAGAGAGTAGTGGTGGATAACTGTTTGTCAGGTTGGAGGCCGGTGACTAGTGGTGTGCCTCAGGGATCTGCACTGGGTCCAATGTTGTTTGTCATATACATTAATGATCTGGATGATGGGATGGTAAATTGGATTAGTAAGTATGCAGATGATACTAAGGTAGGTGGCGTTGTGGATAATGAAGTAGGTTTTCAAAGTTTGCAGAGAGATTTAGGCCAGTTAGAAGAGTGGGCTGAAAGATGGCAGATGGAGTTTAATGCTGATAAGCGTGAGGTGCTACATTTTGGTAGGAATAATCAAAATAGGACATACATGGTAAATGATAGGGCATTGAGGAATGCAGTAGAACAGAGTGATCTAGGAATAATGGTGCATAGTTCTCTGAAAGTGGAATCTCATGTGGATAGGGTGGTGAAAAAAGCTTTTGGTATGCTGGCCTTTATAAATCGGAGCATTGAGTATAGGAGTTGGGATGTAATGTTAAAATTGTACAAGGCATTGGTGAAGCCAAATTTGGAGTATTGTGTACAGTTCTGGTCACCAAATTATAGGAAAGTTGTCAACAAAATAGAGAGAGTACAGAGGAGATTTACTAGAACGTTACCTGGGTTTCAGCACCTAAGTTACAGAGAAATTTTGATCAAGTTAGGTCTTTATTCTTTGGAGCGTAGAAGGTTGAGGGGGGACTTGATAGAGGCATTTAAAATTATGAGGGGGATAGACAGAGTTGACGTGGATAGGCTTTTTCCATTGAGAGTAGGGGAGTTTCAAACAAGAGGACATGAGTTGAGAGTTAGGGGGCAAAAGTTTAGGGGTAACACAAGGGGGAACATCTTTACTCAGAGAATGGTAGCTGTGTGGAACGAGCTTCCAGTAGAAGTGTAGAGGCAGGTTCTATTTTCTCATTTTAAAAAAAATTGGATAGGTATATGGACAGGAAAGGAATGGAGGGTTATGGGCTGAGTGCAGGTAGGTGGGACTAGATGAGAGTAAGCGTTCAGCATGGACTAGAAGGGCCAAGATGGCCTGTTTCCATGCTGTAATTGTTATATGTTTATATGGTAAATTCTAGCAAGTACAGTCCTGGGTAACTCAATCTCCTCTTATAGTCTAACCCCTCATTTCTGGGATCAACCTGGTTAACCTCCTCTGCACTGCCTCCAAAGCCACTATGTCCTTCCTCATATAAGGAGACCAGAACTGCACACAGTACTCCAGATGCAGCCTCACCAGTATCCTGTACAGTTGCAGCATAACCTCTCTGCCCTTGAATTCAATCCCTGTAGCAATGAGGGCCAAGATTCCATTTGCCTTCATGAGACTCTGCTGCAACTGCAAACCATCCTTTTGTGATTCAAGCAGAAGCACTCCCAACTCCTTCTGCATAGCAGCATGCTTCAATCTTTTAGTATTTGAATAATAATCTGGTCTTCCATGTTTCCTTCCAAAGTGGATGACCTCATATTTGCCAACATTGTCCTCTATCTACCAGACCGTTGCCCACTCACTTAACCTATCTATATGTCTTTGCAGACTCTGCACACAATTTGCTTTTCCACTCAATTTTGTGTCATCAGCAAACTTTGATACACTACACTCGGCCCCCTCTTCCAGATCATTAAAATATATCGTGAACAGTTGTGGGCCCTGCACTGACCCCTGTGGCACACTGCGCACCATTGATTGCCAACTGGAGTAACACCCACGTATCCCAACTCTCTGCTTTCTATTGGCTAACCAATCCTCTATCCATGCTAATACATCTCTCCCAACTCTATGCATCCTTAACGACTGGATAAGGCTTTTGTGTGGCACCTTATCGAACGCCTTCTGGCAATCCAAGTAAGTAATGTCCATCTGTTCCCCTCTGTCCTCTGCCACTGCGCTTGTTATATCCTCAAAGAACTCCAGTAAATTTGTCAAACACCTTATCCACCTTCGTAACTGGATTTTTCCCCACCTTGTAAAGAGAGATTTTCAAGATTTAGCACTGATACAGCACTGGGCAGGCAATTTGTCCCACAACATTGTGCAGGTACTGAATGTTCTCCTCCTCTTTCTCATCCAAATCCCTTCATATTCAGGTGAATATCTAAAAGCCTCAACTTCCACCAAACTCTAGTAGACTATTCCAGGTATCTACCACTCTCTGCATAAAAACTTGCTACTCACATCACCTTTAAACTCCCCCCTAACTTTAAAGCACGTCCTCTGGTGTTAACATTTCTATCCAGGGGAACAGATTTTGACTTTCAAGTTCATTTCTCTGTAATTTTGTAATGAAATACCACTTCAGCAAACATATTTATGACTTGAAATTTATTGGTTGATTTCTACTGAAAAAGGAATTATCTCCTTGTATATCCTCCTCAGGATTTTCCATGGTTAATACAGATTCCTCATCTACCAAATGATTTACTATCTGGCGATTTAGTCAGACCAGACCAGACCAGACACAAGCAATAATTCTCTTCTTAGCACTACTCCAGTGTACCAAATTTATTTTAACCTCTTCCCTTCTGCTTGCATTCCCTCTTTTATGACAACTGCTAAAAGGATTTCTACTTGTCACTCTTTCAATAACAGCTGTATCTGTCATACTGAAACCTTCTGACAGTCTTCAATCTAAAATGTTAACTCTGCTTCTCCTTCACACAAACTACCTGACCTGCTGACATTTGAAACATTTTCCTCTGTAGTTATGATTTCCAGTATCTGCAACATTTTCCATTTTCATTTCTATAGTTATTATAACACCCCTAGTCCTCTCAATTATCATTATATTCCCTCTCATTTCTTTCTCTTGTTAAATGTCATTACTTTTCAGTAGTGAACCATTTTTTATAGATTATTTCTCATTAGATATCCTCTGCCATTTGAGAGTGGCAGTATCAACCTTTCTGGTTCCTAGGAAAAGGATTATGGTGGCACACAATTTGGTGATTGTAAATGTATCCAAAAGAAGTCATCATGCTCCAATGCCGAACTCATGGCACAACAGTAGCACATCTAACTCCAGATTACATGTTAAAATCATGTCAGTGTCACAAACACTGTCAGATTCTTTTTGGGGCCAGCACGCAATCGCTTGCTGACAAGGATTCAGTTCCTGCTGCAGTCTGTAAGGAATGTGTATGTTCGGTGCGAGTTTCTCCTTGGTGCTCCACTTTCCTCTGATATTCCAAAGATGTAAAGTTAGGTTTGGTGAGTTGTGGGGATGCAGTGCTGATGCAGGAAGCATAGTGACACTTGCGGGCTGACCCCAGCACAATCCTGATTTGATTTGACCCAAACAACGCATTTCCCTGTGTGTTTTGATATTTCAATACATATGTGATAAAGTTAACCTGCTTTAAAAGCTGACTGGAATTAGGGGATGAAAACCCTCATGAAGAACTCTAAGCTCTCTTGCCGCAATGTTCCCAAAACATCACAAACATGGTTACATAAAGAAGCTGGCTCTCTGCTAAACAAACTGGAAAAAAAACCCTCACAAGCTTCAAGCACGTCTTCCACAATCTTCAAGCCTCCAACTGCCCAGCATATCTCGGGGAAAGCACATTCCATGAACTAAGAAAATCCTTCCTGTGAGATCCATTTCTTGAATGACAATCCTGTGAGCACTCACCCCGTCCATGCAGCCCACAAGAACACACAATGGCATGTCCAGTGCTATGCCACCTCACTGAGCTGCTCAGCTTTGTTCAGTTGTTCACTGCTGCTATTTGCATGGCAAGAATAAAACTGTGTACTTATAGGGAAAATGAGTTGGGAAACACTTTGGAAAATCAGCTTATTGCCACTTATCAGTGTCAGATTATGCTAAAGAAAAATTAATATTTAGCAGTTACCTTTAACTATATTAAGCTGCTGACTCCTGTTAGTAAAATAATTCAAAAAAGTCATTTTCTACATTTCATCGTCTATTAAATAATTATTTTCTGATGAGCAAGCAGATTGAAGAAATGCTACGCCAAGCTTTGGACCAGACACAAACCTGCTGGATGAAAGTCATCAGCGATTTCAGGATGCGAGCGCTGGAAAGCTGACCTGCGGTACACCACGTGAACTCGACCTTTCTCCTCTTCCTCTGCTTGCTTTCCCTTTTCGAGTGGCTCGATAAAATATTCCCCTTGATCTGTTCGGATCATGCCAGCCTAATGAGAAGGTCAAAACCAGGTTAGACTCAAATCTAAAATACATCCCGCCGCTGTCTGTAAGGAGTTTAATTGTATGTTCTTGCTTAGGTTTCCTCTGGGGGCTCTGGTTTCCTCCCACATTCCAAAGACACTGGTTATTTAATTGGTCACATGGGCACAACTGAGCCGGAAGGGCCTGTTACCATGTTGTATCTCCCATTTGAATTAAAATATATCATTTTAACACCAAGTATTAGTGCAGGATGGGTGAGGGAGGCACCTGATTTTTTTTAATTTTCCAAATGCAAATTCACCCTCACCTCAATAGTTCTAATTTTACTAACGTTGAAAAACACTTGCCATAAAAAAAAATAGATCAGGTCACACTGCCTTTCTCAGAGCAACATGAAGAGAATTTATCAAGGGGAAAATTCTGCATCACACCATAAATTCTTGTGGCACTTCCTAGGATATATTGTACTTTGCAAGTCAGAGTCATAGTTGTGCAGCGAACAAATAGGAAAGAGTTTAGAGTCTAAGCTCTTCCTGTTCAATGCCTGTTTAAGTGCCTTTTGCACATCAGAGTCATAGTTATACAGCACAGAAATGGTCCTTCCTTTTTTCCCCTTGGGAAAGAGTTTAGAGCTGAAAAAGAGCAGTACCGAAGGTACATAGCATGTTTGCGTTTACTCATCAAGGCACTGAATTCAAGAGTTCAGAAGTCAAGCTGTAATTTTATAAAATTTTGGTTAGGTCACTTGTGGAGAATTGCATTCGATTCTAGGCACCCCATTCTCGGAAGCACGGGGAGGCATTGGGGAGGATGCAGAAGAGGTTTATGAGGATGCTGCCTGGATTGGAGGATGTGCGTTATGTGGAGAGGTTGGACAAATTTAGGGTTGTGGACATAATTCAACCAATTAGTTTGGTGAAACATTGAGGATGCAAGTGCCTGTTACTGGGCAATAGAACTGTTACATGGTTTATTGTCTGTAGTCACCTACAGCACCAACCACTGAACACCAACCCATCACTTCACTGATCCCTCTCAACTCTCTCCCTCTCCCACTACTCCCAAAGAGTCTTAAATTAACCAGCAGCAATAGAGTAAAGCATTCAGGCAATGTCCTGAGTCAAATAAGCCCTCTAGCATCCAGGACACAAAACCGCCATTTGAAAATGCTTTTATCGTCACTTTCTGTGTAATAAATTATTTGGTCACCAGGGCTTAAAGCTTTAACTTTTCTTGCTCTCTTTACTTTATGTCATCTGTTTGACAAAGAATAATTATGATTTACTCCACTTGTTTTAATACTTCCTATGTTACAATTTTCAGCATCACCAGGTGATTCCAATCCATACATTGTTATAGCTAATGGCCACCCTTCACGGACACAAATGGGTTCACCCTGTAGTGTCAAAGAGTCAAATGGAGCACAGAGCCATTCCCTTCAGTTAGCAGGTAGAGTGCTGGCTGAACGAGATCCCTATAGGCCTGTGTCCCTCTATTCCTTTTAAATATTGTAATTTCAGCAGCCTCTACAATCTCAATCCATATACCCATCACCTCAGATCTCATGCGTTTCCTCTCTCACCTTAAACCTGTACCCTCTTGATTTAGACTCCTCTACCCTGGAAAAATAATGAAAATGCTCCCTGTCTACAATCCTCATGATCTTATACACCTCTCAGCCTAGACACTCACACTCCAGGTAAAAAAGCAGTTTATCCAGGCTCTCATATTATACACCTGTCAGTCTGCGGCACACACTCCAGGAAAAACAGTTTACCCAGGCTCTCATTACAAAAAACCCTCTATCCCGGAAACCATCACTATGATGTTTCTCTGCGCTCTTTCCAGCTTAATGACATCATATAACCATATAACAATTACAGCACGGAAACAGGCCATCTCGGCTCTCTAGTCAGTGCCGAAGGCTTACTGTCACCTAGTCCCACTGGCCCGCACTCAGCCCATAACCCTCCATTCCTTTCCTGTCCATATACCTATCCAATTTTTCTTTAAATGACAATACCGAACCTGCCTCTACCACTTCTACTGGAAGCTCGTTCCACACAGCTACCACTCTCTGAGTAAAGAAATTCCCCCTCATGTTACCCTTAAACTTTTGCCCCCTAAGTCTCAACTCATGTTCTCTTGTTTGAATCACCACTACTCTCAATGGAAAAAGCCTATCCACATCAACTCTATCTATCCCCCTCATAATTTCAAATACCTCTATCAAGTCCCCCCTCAACCTTCTACGTTCCAAAGAATAAAAACCTAACTTGTTCAACCTTTCCCTGTAACTTAGGTGCTGAAACCCAGGTAACATTCTAGTAAATCTTCTCTGTACTCTCTCTATTTTGTTGACATCTTTCCTATAATTCGATGACCAGAACTGTACACAATACTCCAAATTCAGCCTTACCAATGCCTTGTAAAATTTTAACATTACATCCCAACTCCTTTACTCAATGCTCTGATTTATAAAGGCCAGCATACCAAAAGCTTTCTTCACCACCCTATCCACATGAGATTCCACCTTCAGGGAACTATGCACCATTATTCCTAGATCACTCTGTTCTACTGCATTCCTCAATGCCCTACCATTTACCATGCATGTCCTATTTGGATTATTCCTACCAAAATGTAGCACCTCACACTTATCAGCATTAAACTCCATCTGCCATCGTTCAGCCCACTCTTCCAACTGGCCTAAATCTCTCTGCAAGCTTTAAAAACCTACTTCATTATCCACAACGCTACCTATCTTAGTATCATCTGTATACTGACTAAACCAATTTACCACCCCATCATCCAGATCATTAATGTATCTGACAAACAACATTGGACCCAGTACAGATCCCTGAGGCACACCACTAGTCACCGGCCTCCAACCTGACAAACAGTTATCCACCACTACTCTCTGGCATCTCCCATCTAGCCACTGTTGAATCCATTTTACTACTTCAATATTAATACCTAATGATTGAACCTTCCTAACTAACCTTCCATGCGGAACCCTGTCAAAGGCCTTACTGAAGTCCATATAGACACCATCCACTGCTTTACCCTCGTCAACTTTCCTCGTAACCTCTTCAAAAAATACTTTCTTTTAAAATCCTTTTATTAATTTCAAATAATCATAAGAAAAACATCAAATATAGAGAGCTTGAGAGTACATAATTGATAGGTTAGAATACAAATACAAACAGTTAATAATCCATATATACTAGCCTCCCAGACTCATGGTAGATACAAAAAATAGAAAAATAGAAAAAAAACAAAAAACCCAAAAAAAACTCACCTAACCGACACGGGCTCGTCAAAAAATTCAATAAGATTTGTCAAACATGACCTTCCACGCACAAATCCATGCTGACTGTTCCTAATCAGACCCTGTCTAACCAGATAATTATATATACCATCTCTAAGAATACTTTCCATTAATTTACCCACCACTGACGTCAAACTTACAGGCCTATAATTGCTATTAAGAGACATTAAGAGACATGAGATGAAATTGTCTGGATTTTGTCCACGATCTCTGTGCTCTCTCTTCATTCAGGTGAAGTCCCAAAGGGCTGGTTAGTACTGCAGAACCAGACTCAGTGCCAGAGATCCAGCTGCCACAGCTTGTCCCAGGTAAGTCATCCCTCCAACAGTATCCAAATCTGTATACTTGTTGAGGGGAATGGCCACAGGGGAGCCCTGCTCTGCCTGCCCTTTCCCCTTCCCTCGCCTGTTGGTAACCCAATTACCTGTTCCCTGCTCCTTTGGTGTAACTACCTCCCTGAAGCTACTATCTATAAACTCCTCATTCTCTCAATCCAGAGGTCATCCAGCTCCTGCTCCAGTTCCCTAATGCAGTTTGTTATGAGCTACAGCTGGATGCACTTCCTGCAAGAGGAGCATTCCAACATCCTGCCTGGCATTCTCTCTACTCTAAACAAGCAAAACAAAACTTATTAGAACCTACCCTCGCCTCTGCCTATTCACGCCAAAGCCTGTTGAGCCAAAGCCATCCCACTCTGCTCCCTCTCACTCCACTGCCCACTCTCAATGCTGTATATGGTGGTCGCCTTTTAAACCTTTGGTGCTCTATGTCACACGCCTGCACAGTCCAGCCTCTTTTCCCCGAGCAGGCAAACAAAAATGGCTTCTCTCCGAGATTTCTTACTCCTTCACTCTCAGCCTCTTGCTCCGATTTAAAAGAGACCTTTGAAAATTTCTCGCCTTTTTAAACCTTTGGCACTCTGTCACGTGCCTGGGCAATCTAGTCTCTTTTCCCCGAGCAGGTAAACAAAAATGGCTTCTCTCCGAGATTCCTTACTCCTTCACTCTCACCCTCTTGCTTCTCTCCCAGAAGTTCCAGGAGTCTCCTGCATATTGATAGCAGCTCCTATTGGAGTATAAAAGTTGAAATTGTTTGCTGAGTAACCAAAACTATGTAGTCAGCTTTGAACTTGCTATTTGCTAGAGAATGAAATCTTAAGAATGTAGAAGACACAGGAACAGTGTGAGCAGGACACTATAACTCTGTTAGAGAAGCTGGCGCACGGAGGACATAAAGTATCCAAAAAGAAACTGCAATTTTGCACGCAGCAAGTGGAATACTTAGGCAGGGTAATATCCAAGGGAGTGAAGGCGATAGCACCATATCAGATTGAGGCAATAACTAAGGCCCCCAAACCCCAGACCGTAGGGCAGATGATGACGTTTTTGGGAATGGCAGGGTACAGCTCAGATTGGATAGGAGAATATGCTGAGATTGTGGCACCTTTGAGAAAGATAATGAAAGAAGCAGGACATACAAATTTGAAGAACGGCTTACAGTGGAATGGAGAGGCGGAGATAGCTTTCAATACTATTAAGCAGGAATTGCAGTCAGCACCAGCATTAGCTTTGCCTGACTACGAGAAGATTTTTCATTTGTATGTATCCAACCGACAGGAGGGTTATGTCACAGCGGTTCTAACACAGGAGACAGGCACAGGAAAAGCAAAGCAGCCGATAGCATACTACAGTACGAGACTAGATGAGGTGGCTCAGGGGTATCCACCCTGTTATCAGGGATTGGCGGCACTGTACTATGCATATGGAAAGGCATCATCTGTAACCCTGGGCTATCCTGTGACTCTGTACACACACCACAAAGTAGCAGAATTGCTGGAAAGAGGGAAATTTGTGCTGACGCCAGCCAGGATAGCAGCGTATCAGATGCTCGTGACATTTCCTGATATAACTATACAGAGATGCACTACCAGTAATATAGCCGATTTTGTCCCTTTGGGCTATGAAGGAGAACCCCATGATTGTGTAGGGAAGACGATGGCATTTGCCAAATTGAGAGCAGATTTACGGTCAGAACCACTAGAGGATGCAGATAAAAAGGTTCTGTTCGTAGATGGCTCTTGTTATAGGGATTATGATGGAAATCATGCAGGGTTCTCAGTAGTGCAGCAGGTTCAGTCGAGCTATAAGATTATTAGGATGGAGTCCTGTCCCCAACCGTGTTCCGCCCAACTAGCGGAAATCAAAGCCCTGACAGCTGCGTGTGAAATGATGGAAGGTGAGAAAGTAGACATCTATACTGATTCGGCATATGCTCATGGAGTATGCCATTTGTTCGGGGCAGTGTGGAAGCAGAGAGGTTTTTAAAAAAAGTAGTGGAGATCCCATACAACATTGTCAGCAAATTCTAGACTTAATAAAAGCCATAATGAAACCTAAAGCATTGGCTATAGTAAAATGCCAGGCACATAAAAAGGGAAATGATGTAATAACAAAGGGAAATCAAGCTGCGGACGAGGCAGCCAGAAAAGCGTCTGGATGTACATCAGCTGTCATTGCCCCCCAGGTAAGCCTAGCTCCAGAACCTCTGGTAGAGGACCTAATTGAAATACAAGGTTAGGCAACTTTGGCCGAACAGACAATGTGGAGACGAAGGGGGGCCAAGTAGAACCCGGAAGGCTTGTGGAGCACGGAAGACGGTTTGTTGGTAGCGCCCACCCCTCTACTGACGATTCTGATTTCAGAAGCGCATGGGATTGACCATTGTGCAAGGGGGGAAGTGATAAAGCAAATAAAGAAGGATGGTTTTTGGTCACCTTATTTACAGGCTTCAGTGGACTTTGTCTTGTCACAGTGCGAGGTATGCGCACAGAATAATGTTCGGAAGGGAATTACAACCCCAATAGGTCACATTCCTGTACCTGAAGGACCATTTAAACATCTAGTGATCGATTACGTAGACATGATAAAGACAGTGAGAGGGAAAAGATACATGCTGGTAGTAATTGATCAATTTAGCAGATGGGTAGAGGCGGTACCTTCAAGAGATCAAGGGGCAAAGACAGTGGTAAAATTTCTGACAATTGAAGTGATCCCAAGGTTTGGAATACCTACAGAAGTTAGCTCAGACAATGGTTCAGCTTTTATCCAGAAGGTGGTCAAACTGGTACTACAGGCGCTGAGAATAAAGCAAAGATTTGGATGTGTATACCACCCTCAGTCGCAGGGCATGGTAGAGAGAATTACTGGAACCCTGAAAGCCAAACTGAACAAAATTTGTGCAGACACTAAACTTAATTGGGTCGATGCTTTACCTTTAGCATTGATGAGTTACCGCATGCAAACTAATCGAATGACATGCCTAACACCGCATGAGATGCTCACTGGGAGGCCCATGCCAGTGCCCCAGAGGAGAGGGCCGTATAAGGGACCTAGTTTGGAACAATTGGAAGTAGAATTGAAACAATACATGCAGCAGCTAACTATGATACATAGGTCTATTTATGCCCAGGAAAAACAGAAAGAGCCGGAGACCGTACAAGGGGAAGGACCGATTAAACCAGGAGACCAGGTTTACGTGCGAGATTTTTGGAGAAAGTGGAACTAGCCAAGAAGGGAAGGACCCTTTACGGTGACCAAGGCATCACCCACCGCAGTTCAGGTAGAAGGACGCTCCACCTGGTACCATCTGAACCACTGCACGAGGGCAGTCCTGCAAGGGCAATCAGGTGAAGTGTCCGAGGTAAGTGATGCGGAAGAACAGTTAGCAGGAGACAGACAGGAGGAACAAGAAGCTGACACTGCACCTCAGGAGTTTGATCAATTGGTAAGGGAAATTTTTGATTCTGAGGACGGGCCTGAAAACCCTCAGGATGTAGTGGTGAATAGTAGGGCTTCTTCAGATAATGGGGAGGAGCTGGGAACGACCAGTCGTGCCCCTGGGGACAAAGCACCCACATACTCCAGTGCAGACTTGGGAACCATTAGTGTGGCAGATATGGAATGGGACTGGTAACCTACAGAAAAGAAGTAAGAGGAGCACAACACTTACCTCCTCGCCATGGATACAGACAAATACTGATCAATGGTATCAATGGGCAACTTACACGGCAGGAATGATGAAGAAACAGAATTGTTACCTGTGCTCAAGAGAAAGCCCCACTCAACATGTAGTTCCCATGCCTTATAACTCCTCCACTTGCACGTGGTGGCGAAGAGAGCATAGGGAGCAATGCGAACGACAGTGTCCAGGTCCGGGTAGGGCTTGTGTCATGAGGATTTGCGTTGAAGCAGATCCCTGCTATCAAAACTGTATGAACAATGCACCAATGTGCCCCAAGTTTGATCAAAGCAAGCTTGCCTCTGAATGCAATTACAGCAGACCATGGGCTATAAATAAAAGAAGCCAGACACCTACACTGCAACAGCTTATAATGCAGGACCATCTGAATTATAAATGTTTCATGCGGGTGGGCACTCACCCAGTTGGCCACTTCCGAGGCAACTGCACTCAGACGTGGGATGTAACCCCAGGTAAAAGACACTTGATGGGTTCCCCTCCTCCTGAGGGTGCAATGGAGTCTTCAGACTATCCCATTAGCAGACACTTGGTGGCTGTGTGGACAGGAAGGAGGTCTGAGATCTACGCTCCCCCTCAATTGGGCAGGAACATGTACGCGTGTCATGCTGCTTCAGAAAGTTATAATGTCCCCTGAAGTACAGTCCAACGCTAATTTCCCTGAGCAGCGGACTCTGCTACGGCAGAAGAGAAAATATGACCCTGACCTGACAATCCAGATTGACAGTATAGGACAGCCGAGAGGTATACCTCACGAATTCAAGGCGCGGAATGAGATTGCTGCAGGCTGGGAAGCTATCATACCTGTGATAGGGGTAAGCAAAAATGTTGAATGGATAAACTATATAGACTACAATCAACAGAGATTCATCAACTACACCGATGATGCACTGGAGGCCTTAGGGCAACAGCTGGATGCAACTAGCAGGATGGCGTGGCAAAACAGACAGGTACTGGATTGGCTTTTGGCAGAAAAAGGGGGTGTGTGTGTAATGTTTGGAGAACAATGCTGCACTTTCATACCGAACAATACTAGCCCAGAAGGGTCTTTCACCAGAGCAACGAATAAATTAAAGAATCTGCGGACGGAGGTCAAACAGAATGCAGGATTTGAACATCAGTTCTTTGATGATTGGAAAGTAGACTCGGAGGATGGGGAGCATGGCTGACTAAAATAGCAATAACTGTCAGTATTGTGTTGTTGAGCTTTGCGCTTGTGCTGTGCTGTTTTCTTCCTTGTCTCAAGTCTCTTGTAGTGCGTGCTGCAACCAAACAATTTCCAATGCTCGTGGCAATTACTGAAGCAAGCTTAGTGGAGAAAGAAACACCGAAAATGTATCGTTACAGTCTACAACACCTGCAGGATGAACAAGAGCAAAACAACAATGTGGGAGTAGATTGTAAGGGCTTCTGAGTCTTTTTCCCTGTCTCAGGTACAGAGGGACAGGTTTTTGGCTCAGCGGCCCAGGGTAACAGGGAGAGAATACTTTAAGGTCTTGGCGCAGAAAATTATAGTTTAACCCGAGATTTGGGAATAAGTGCTTGAGTTTATTGGGGCTTTTGTGCGCAGACTCTTAGTCTTCTTTCTCTGTGTGAGACCCTCTGGGTCTCAAAGGGGGGGTATATTGGAGTATAAAAGTTGAAATTGTTTGCTGTGTAACCAAAACTATTTAGTCAGCTTTGAACTTGCTATTTGCTAGAGAATGAAATCTTAAGAATGTAAGAAGACAATGGTGTGTTAATGAGAGGTAGCCAAGAGATGTAGATTAGAACATGATTAAGTCAATGGGTAGAAACAATAGTGGCGGATGTACCTGTGATACGCAACCATAGACCGTCGGTATTGGATATGCTAATGCAACTAAACCAGGAGATTGCTATAAAAAAATGCTATGTCCAAGGATCGGTGGGCAATCAGCGACTAGCTCAATGACTGTCTCAGCTTTGATTTGCAAATTAAAGTTTAATACTTCTTGAAGAATCTTCTGCGTCTCTTGGTCATTTGTGGGGCACGAGAAACCACTACACTACATCCCTGAAATGAATTTTTGCAAGGTGGGATGTCTGCAACATTCCTGCACCTTTTTGTCTTCATTCACACTGCAAAAATGACAGCTGGTTCAAAAGCGGAACCCCAAAATGGAAGTTAGAGACTACTAACTGCCCAGATCATTTTTGAGACAAAGTGTGAGCAATGAACAGTTAATAGTTGTGTTTGCTGCCAGCAAGTCATCACTGTGCTTCACCAGAACCATCTTAAACCAGAATCAACACTTTTGCACTTAATTTCCATCTACTGCTCCTTCGCCCAACTTTTCCAGTTACTCGAGAACCTGTTGTAATTTTAGTTAACTATTTTTGTAGTCCACTATACCACAGAATTTGATGTCATCTGAAAACTTGCTAACCTGGGTTTTTGCCCAATAACAGTGACAGAATGGTGATACACAGTCAACCATGGATATATTGTGTCTAGCAGGTTAAGGCATTTCCATTCATCTGGTATCTTTTGTGTGTCTAGTTGGTGGAAATCTTATGCCTGTGAGGCATTACCAAAGAAACCTACAATTTCTGCAGAGACTTAAAATTTCAATTATTCTGTCATTGTAAAACTGCTCTTTTTTGACTGATGTAAATAAGATTCATGTCAAGATATCAGCAACAGAGCCAGAGAGATTTTTGAGGATATTCCAGGTAATTAAATCAATGTTTCAGTTAATTCCAATATTAATCAGAAGAAACAATTCAGCACCCCATACTTCAATACTGCAGCAAGCTTGGCTCCCTTCAGGGAATTATTGAATCAATCTGCTTTGGTAAGATTACACAGTTGGACAAAATGCCAAAGCAAGGAATGCCAATTTTGCATAAATTCCAAACTTCATTTCCATGAAAACTCCATGAAAATCTTAAAAACAAATCACCAACCATGGAAATCTTATATAAAATATTGATCTTGATAAACGCAAGGCAAAATTAGGCCATTCAGCCTATTGAGTCTGCATCATGGCTGATTTATTATCCCTCTCAAATTATTCTCCTGCCTTCTTTAACGCCCTTGCTAATTAAGAACCTATCAATCTATGCTTTAAATATATCCAATGACTTGGCCTCTATAGCTGTCTGTGGCAATGAATTCCACAGATTTACCATGTCTGCCCAAAGAAATTCCTCCTCATCTGTTCTAAAGTGACACCCTTCATTTCAGAGGCTGTGCCCTTTAGTCCTAGACTTACTAGAGGGAACAGGCTCTCCACATCCACTCTACTTACACCTTTCAATATTTGGTAGGTTTCAATGAGATCTCCCCTCAATCTTTAACATTCAGCGAATGCAGGCCCAGAGACATCAGATGTTACTCATACATTAACCCTTTTCATTCCCGGGTTCATTTTCATGAACCTCCTCTAGTCGCTCTCTAATGCCAGCATGTATTTTCAGAACTGCTCACATCTTATAAAGTCTCAGCATTATATCCTTCCTTTTATATGCTAGTCTTCTTGAAAGGAATGCTAACATTGTACTCACCTTCCTTACCACTGACTCAACCTGCAAGTTAACCTTTAGGGAATCCTGCATAAGGCCTTCCAAGTCCCCTTGAACCTTGGACCTGAAATTTCTGCCAGCTTAGAAAATAGTCAATCCCTTTATTCTTTCTACTGAAGAACATGACCACACACTTCCCTACACTATATTCCATCTCCTACTTATTTGTCTATTCTCCTAACCTGCCTAAATCCTTTTTGCAGAATTCCTGCTTCATCACTGCTACCTGCCTCTCCACCTATCTTTGAATAATCTGTAAATGTGGCCACGGAGCCATCAACTACATCATCCAAATCACTGACACTTAACACGAAAAAAGTGGTTGCAATGCCAATCCCTGCAGAACACCACCAATCACCAGCAGCCGACTAGAAAAGGCTCCCGGTACTCCCACTTTTTGCTTTCTGCCAGTCAGCCAATCTTCTGTCCATACAAGTATCTTTCTTGTAAAGGTATTACAGAAAAATTTATTGATTAGCAGCCTTCTGAAAATCCAAATAAACAACATCCACTGACTCTACTTTGGTCTATCCTGTGTGTTATTTCCTCAAAGAATTAGAACAGATATATCATGCAAGATTACCCCTTAAGGAAACCATGCTGACTTTGGTCTACTTTATCATGAGCCTCTATGTACCCTTAAACCACATCCCTAATAATGAAGCCCAGGATCTTACCAACCACTGTTTCAATCTAACTGGTCTATAAATTCCTTTCTTTTGCCTACCTTCCTGTATAAAGAGTGGAGTGATATTTGCAAATTTCCAGTCAACTGGAACCATTCCAGAATCTAGTGATGCTGGAAAGATCATTACTAATGCTCCACAATCTTTCAGCCTCTTCTTTTAGAACCTTGGAGTGTTGTTCATTTGTTCCAGGATACCTGTCTACCTTCAGACCTTTCATCTTCCCAGAACCTTCTCTTCAGCAATAGTAACTACACTCACTTCCGCTCCCCAATACTCTTGAATTCTGACATATTGCAGGAGTCTACCACAGAGGATATTACTGCAAAATACTTTTGAGTTCATCTGCCATTTTTCTGACCCCCATTACTACCTCTCCAGCATAATTTTCTAGCGGTCCAATATCCACTCAAGCCTCTCTTTTGCTCTTTATATATCTGAAAAAAATTTTGTTATCTCTGTACATTATTGGCTAGCTTACCATCATATTTCTAATTGCCTTCTGTTGGTTTGTATAAGCTTCCCCGCTAATCTTTGCTATATTGTATACCCTCACTTTTGCTTTTATTTTGTCTTTGACTTCCCTTGTCAGCCACAGTTCCCTCATCCTCCTTTTAGAATACTACTACTTCTTTGGGATGTATCTAACCTGCATCTTCCGAATTTGTCCCAGAAACACCAGCCATTGCTTCACTGTCATCATCCCTGTTAAGAGTCCCTTCCAATCAATTTTAGCCAGCTCTTCTCCCATGACATTGTAGATCCCTTTACTCCAGTGTAATACTGATGCATCTGATTTTAATTTCTCCCTCTCAAGCTGCAGGATGAATTTCATCATAGTATGACCACTGCCTCTTAAGGGTTCCTTTACTTTAAGCTCCCTCAAGTCATTACACAACACCCAATCATTAATTGTATTTTCCCAACCACAAACTGCTCCTATCTCTTGCGATCCAGCACAAAAAAGATTTTCTCAATCTCTCTGCATATTAAAATCACCCAGACTATTGTAATATATTTATTTTTATATTGTTTGTCTTTCTCCCATTGTAATTTATACTCCACATCCTACCATTCGGAGGCCTATATATAACTCCTATCAGTTTCTTTACTTGACCCACAAGGATTCTACATCTTCCAATCCTATATTCTGAAATAGGATTCAGTGGTCAAGATCTTTTAGGTTGAAAAGTAACTTGTAGGGACTCAAGTACATTGTACTGTAAATGAAGATAGGAGTGTTTGTTTCACTAGAGCCTGCTGTATCATTCAGTAAGATACAGGTGATCTTCACCTTCCTACCCTGTCCCATATCCTTCGAATCCCCTCATGTTCAGTATGCAGAGACTGAGCATCAAAATAAAGAAAATTTCATCTAAGCCTTATTCTAATGCTCTACCCCTTTTATTCTAAATTCTGTAGTATAAGAAAGCATGTTGCAGCACCTTAGAATCCATTCTATCAATCACACTCAAATCTTCTCTTTAAATTCCAGTAAACATAGATCAAACTTCCTCAATTAATCCTCAAAGAATACTTCTCATCCTAGGTTTATATCAACACTATACAATTCCAACAAGCTTAATCAATATTTTGCAATAAAGATCAAAATACCACCTGCATTCCCAAAAGCTAGTGAATATGTACATTTATTTCCTATGTTTCAAGATTGTAACAACATTATGGTTTTCTATTTTCATGGCAAAATGAAAAACCTCAAATTTTCCAACATTACGATACATTACCTGCAGCTATGCTAGTGCAGGTGAGATGATAACATGTGAATCTTCTGTTGTTTATGTAAGTTATTGAATGGAGCAAAATCTTACCAAACATTCTGGAAAAATGCTTAGTCCAGATTCAAAATGAGAAACATAAACAGACCCAAGAGATAACATTACTACTCAGAACCGGGATGATAAAGGTAGAGCAAGTTAGAGCTCCATTGTGAGTTGTACCATAAATTGTTAGATTAATGTAGTGTAATTTTTCAAAATATCCAGCTTCTGGCTGGAAATTATTAACACAAGAATCTATATCTCATTTTGTGCTGAATAATATATTGTAAAACAATTAATGATCACAGTATGACCTTAATCTTTTCCCCAAAGCTTACTCACTTTTCAGTGACTGAAATGTTTGAGGAATTACAGGTTCTTGAGAGTGTGGCACTGAGATTTTTACCTTGACATAATGTTGATCTGAAATGGATCAAGAGCTCTGTGTTCCATTAGTTTTAATATCCCAGAATATGTGTCAGCCAACCAGACACTACAGCCTTGCCAACACAAACATGTGGGATTCAGCAAGAGGGGCCAACTTTCAGAGACTGGCTGTTCATTTTAAATGGAATAAATGTGCATTTATTAACAGAGCGGAGCTACAGAGTCAACTAGAGCTCCAGCATCTTTCATCATCTTGGATCTCACTTGAAGCAGAATCCATGAAGGAGTGTCTTTGTGGTTAACTGCTGAATCCCACTGTGGAGGTACCAATGGAATTCTTCATAGGCACAGAAAGCAGTGTGATTCACAGCAAAGAGTCAAAAAGATGGAAATGCATTTACCTATTCCTGCTGTCACAGATATGCTATAATTATTTAATACTGTATAATTCTGTATGCCAATGATTACAAATCACCGTCTTGCCCCAGACTCCAACTTACTATCAGTCAAAACAAATACATCTTTATTTACATATTGCAACAGACATGGTTATTTAGGCGTCTAGTTCTGTAGCAACTTCTATCATTCCATTTCCGCCATCTTATTTTCCATAATGCTCTGCAATTTACCTTCCCTCATATTCTCAACAATTCCACTTGGATTCCAAACTGCTTCTATGCTAATTGTCTTTAGGACGTGGGAGGAAACCAGAGGAGCTGGAGGAAACCCAAGCTGTGACAGGGAAAATGCATGTAAAGAGTAACTAAAGATTGAGTCAAACTGTCAGGCAGCATCACTAACCACTGCAATGCCCTACTGCCTTATCCACCTCAGATTTAAAATTACCAACTGACCTGGATAAATTAGAAGTCTGAATTTCAACCACATTGTGTGGAGAAGTATTTCCCAACCACACTTGAAAGAGTGATCTCTGGCTTTTGGAACAGGTCCCTTCATTGCAGACCACCACCACCCCAAATCCTCCCATCTAACTAGGAGAAATAATTTTACTCCAGCCATCAAAAACTTAACGTATGAAAAAAAATCACCATTTAACATTCTGATTTCACAATTCTGGTGTGCGTAATCTCATTACTAAACTCACAATTCATTTTTCTAAGATTAATACCGTATGTCCCTGCACCAGGTGTGGGGTACAATGTTGCTAACAATGTGTGTGTATGTACTGTGTTGTATGACGTGGGTGGTCATGGTCTTTCCATGACCATGATTATTCTTGGTAAATTTTTCTACAGAAGTGGTTTGCCATTGCCTTCTTCTGGGCAGTGTCTTTACAAGATGGGTGACCCCAGCCATTATCAATACTCTTCAGAGATTGTCTGCCTGGCGTCACTGTTGTATAACCAGGACTTGTGATATGCACCAGCTGCTCATACGACCATCCATCACCTTCTATCATGGCTTCACGTGACTCTGATTGTGGGGGCTGAGCAGGTACTACACCTTGCCCAACTGTGACCTGCAGGCTACAGAGGGAAGGAGCGCTTTACACCTCCTTTGGTAGCGACGTCTCCCCACACCACCACCCTAACCATACATGAGGAATTACAGTTCGTCAGTAAGATCTCTTACTTAATCTAAACAAAAAGGTGATGAATAGTTGACCTTAATGTAAAAATCATTGTAGTAAAAATGGGAATATAACCATACAGATCAACCTTCAACACCATAGATATGACAGGTGAAATTCATGGACACCCAACTAAGCAAAATTCCCCTCACAAACATACGGTACTATTCTGCCTAACTTGGGAGAGCTGTCAAGTAAAATAACAGTCTTACAGAGTCATACATAAAAAAATTCCCACCACTATTTTTCCAGAAATAACCCAGTGGGTGTTCTGCCACAGTGGGAGTGTGCGATTCCAGAGGTCTTCTGCATTAACTCTCCACTTCATGCATGACAAGGACCTCTCTTCCTGGTAACAGCATTCAAACTTTCCTCAATCAGCACTCCTCATGCTGGACTCGGGTTAGGAAGATCACGTTATACACTGCCTTGGGAAGATTTCAGTATTTACACCCAGCAATGTGTCAGTGGCACCGAAAGACTGAGCATCCTGAGCTACCACACTGATTTGGTGACAGGAGGTAGATCAGTCCACTGAGAAACATTTTGGGATTGTTCTCAAAAATCCACCTGTCACGTCTTGACCCAGGTGGATCAAGACAACACAAGTAGGGGTGACCTTGTTCACAGAAAAGGTCCTGTTTTCACACTGCAAACATTAAGGAGAGATCAAACTGAGCATGGTGGTACCATGGGCAAAGGTCCACTCCTCAATCAACCCCAACACTTCCCCCTGTGCAAGATAACACTCCCCCTTTTACCTTCTTCCTTTCCAATGTCGATTAAACACTCCTCTCGAGTAAAACCCATGTACAGTCTATTGCAGAGCACATAGTATAGTGCAGTAAATGAGTTGCTGCATACAGTATCCTATATTGTACTACTTAGTGTACTACATTTGTCTAATTTGCTGCTCAAAGATTCCCAGCCCAAGTTTCTAGTTGTCCATCACTCGTTGGACACCTCTCTGACCACTACTATCACTGTCTTAAGAAATGATACAGGTCTTGTGAGCCATAGCATAATGCTCATGGCAACCATCAAACACATAACTAGACTAACCCTATTTTTCAGCACCTGGCCTACAGCACTTCAAGTGTTATCCAAGTATTTATTACAGATGAGAGAACCTGCCTCCACCATCCCGTGAGGTGGCGTTTAACCATTTCTGGGTAAAAAAAAGATGCTGACTCAAATCTGATCTAAATTTCCTAAGTGTTACCATAAACATATGCCCTCTGGTCATCGAATGTTCTGTTAAGGGGAAAAGATTTGCATCATCTATGCCCCTCATATATTTGTATGTCTCAGTAACATCACCCTCAACCTTCTCTGTTGCAGGGGAAATAAATCCTGCCTATCCAATGTCCACTCAAACTTTTCATCCTGCTGTATCTCCTCTAAGTGACATCCTTCCTAGAATGTGTTGACCAGAGTTGCACACACAGATCAATCATGGCCTAATTAATGTTTAATATGGTTGTACTACAGTCTCCTTACCCGTATATTTGACACCTTAGCTAATTAAGGGTTGTCCTTCAAAACTTCTCAACCATCTTATCAGCCTGTGCTTCTGCCTTCAGGCATCCTTGGACAAGTACACCAACACCCCTTAGTGCTTCTCAGAGTCCTATCATAGAGGGCTATAGTAATTTCTAAGGTAGGGACATGTTCAGCACAACTTTGTGGGACAAAGGGCCTGTATTGTGCTGTAGGTTTTCTATGTTTCTATGTTTCTATAATTTGTTTTATATACATCTTACTGGCCCCTCAAAATGTCTCCCCTTGCACTTCCATCTGCAGTTTCTCTGCTCATAATATCAACATATATATTGATATGCACCCTCCTCACCATCAACAAAATCATCTTTTCTGTGTCAGCTGCAAACTTAACCCTCATATCTCTTGCATTCAAATCCAGATTATTAATGTATATCACCAATGGTATCAATCCAGGCAATACTCCAGAGATCACAGGCTTCCAATCCCAAAAATAGCCTCTGGCTCTCTGCAACGTCAATTTTGGATACAATTTGCAAAATTACCTTTCAGATTTTGTCCAAGGCCTTATTGGTACTAAACTAGCCCCTCAACATACTTAATCACTTCAAAAAAGTGATCTTGTTCTAACAAAGCCATGTTGGCAATGTTTGCATATTCCCTGCCTTTCCAAATACAATTTAATCTTATTCCTCAGAATTTTTGGCTACTATCAATTTATTTTTAATCTTAACCCAACACTTTATATTCGTACTCTTTAGGCTTGTTATTTCACTGTTACCAGAACATATAGGTTCTGAACTCTCATCATTTCTTTTGAACGACTCCCACTGGTTGCATGCAGGCGTCTCTGCAAATAACTGCTCCCAGTCTACTTTTGACAGTTCTACCCACAGTTCAGAATCTTAATTTAAAGATTATCCAGGTCCTTCTCCACAGAAACCTTAAAAGTTACAGAGTTATTGCTTCTGCCTGAGAAATACTCCCTCCCCTTCCTAAGCTAGGTCCTCAAGTCACTTATAAGATTATAAGGGACTTGATGTTTTGACTAGGGCAAAGAGTCACAAACAAAGGACATAGCTACAAAATAAGGGGCTGATTACTTAAAACTGAGGTGCATAGCAATGTCTTTGCTCAGAAAGTACTGAATCCCTGCCACTGAGAATGGTGGAAATCGATCATTACATTTATTTGAAACAGACATACAAACCCCATTTCCAGAAAAGTTGGTATATTTTCCAAAATGCAATAAAAACAAAAATCTGTGATATGTTAATTAACGTGAACCTTTATTTAACTGACAAAAGTACAAAGAAAAGATTTTCAATAGTTTTACTGACCAACTTAATTGTAGTTTGTAAATATACACAAATTTAGAATTTGATGGCTGCAACACACACAACAAAAGTTGGGACAGAGTTAAAATAAGATTGAAAAGTGCACAGAATATTCAAGTAACACCAGTTTGGAAGACTCCACATTAAGCAGGCTAATTGGTAGCAGGTGAGGCATCATAACTGGGTATAAAAGTAGCGTCCATCAAAGGCTTAGTCTTTGCAAGCAAGGATGGGTCACGGCTCACCTCTTTGTGCCAAAATTCGTGAGACAATTGTTAGTCAGTTCAAAAGGAACATTTCCCAACGCAAGATTGCAGAGAATTTAGGTCTTTCAACATCTACAGTACATAATATTGTGAAAAGATTCAGAGAATTCAGTGCGTAAAGGACAAGGTCGGAAACCACTGTTGAATGCGCGTGATCTTCGAGCCCTCAGGCGGCACTGCCTAAGAAACCGTCATGCTACTGTGACAATTATAGCCACCTGGGCTCGGGAGTACTTCAGAAAACCATTGTCACTTAACACAGTCCGTTGTTGCATCCAGAAATGCAACTTGAAACTGTATTACGCAAGGAGGAAGCCATACATCAACTCTATGCAGAAAACGCAGGCGAGTTCGCTGGGCCCGAGCTCATCTCAGAGGGACCGAAAGACTGTGGAACCATGTGCTGTGGTCAGATGAGTCCACATTTCAGCTAGTTTTCGGAAAAAAGGGCATCAAGTTCTCTGTGCCAAAGATGAAAACGACCATCCTGATTGTTATCAGTGAAAGGTGCAAAAGCCAGCATCTGTGATGGTATGGGGGTGCATCAGTGCCCACAGCATGGGTGAGTTGCATGTATGTGAAGGTACTATTGACTCTGAGGCGTATATTAGGATTTTAGAGAGACATATATTGCCATCAAGACGTCCTTCCCGGGACGTCCATGCTTATTTCAACAGGACAATGCCAGACCACATTCTGCACGGGCTACAACAGCATGGCTTTGTAGACACAGAGTGCGTGTGCTTGACTGGCCTGCTGCCAGTCCAGATCTATCTCCTAATGAAAATGTATGGCGCATCATGAAGAGGAGAATCAGACAACGGAGACCACGGACTGTTGAGCAGCTGAAGTCTTATATCAAACAAGAATGGACAAAATTTCCAATTGCAAATCTACTACAATTAGTATCCTCAGTTTCAAAACAATTAAAATGTGTTATTAAAAGGAAAGGTGATGTAACACAATGGTAAACATGCCTCTGTCCCAACTTTTGTTGAGTGTGTTGCAGCCATCAAATTCTAAATTTGTGTATATTTACAAAATACAATTAAGTTGGTCAGTAAAACTATTGAAAATCTTTTCTTTGTACTTTTGTCAGTTAAATAAAGGTTCATGTGAATTAACATGTTATGTACCCCGTAACTGGGTCACTTACCAGCAAAGATAGAGAGGTCCGTTGAAGTCTGATGGTACTATTTTTAACAGTATTTATTGATAAAAATACACAAAATAATATCAAGGCAAACATACAGATAATATACGTCATCAATACTAAATCTAAAAGCGCGGGTCTAATAGTAATCAATAAGAAATAGCTGTATCGTTGTCTAGGGGATAATGTATTGTCCGATGGAAATATAAAAGTCACTCAGTTCATTCAAGCTGCAGCTTTTGGGTTGGAGAGAAAGACGGGTTAAAACTTGCCCATTCCGTTTATGATGTCAATCCTTCGAGAGTCGTTGGGAGTTGATTTCCCCGTTGTTAGCTAAAAACCGTTCTGCCGTGGTACAGGACCCACCGATTCCGGGGCAAACGGAAAAGGACGCACGTGGCTTTCCACTGGTTTTTGCTATTATGGGATCGTTAGCATTTCTTCTGGTGCGTCTGAGGGGCTGTTCCCACAGACCCCCTTTTTATCCTGACTCACAGGGTCTCAGGTGTCAATCAGGTTGGGATGATGCAATCCCTCCACCAACCTCCTCCTCGGTTCATTGCCTGGGGCTTCGATGCATCGTACAGGATGCAATACACAAGTCCCTCTCCAAGAGACAATAGCCGGTATCAATGGGTCCGCCTTTCGGAGGCCAGGACACATTCCAACCCTTTTGTGGATTCTGTATGTCTTTCTCTCATTTCCTGTGTCCCCTGAACTGACTTAATAGTGATCTTGCGATTCTCACAAAGGAGGGGGCTACCCCGCACCCTTCGGCCCCTCAGAGCTGTGGCACATTCGTAACACATATCACAGATTTTTGTTTTTATTGCATTTTGGAAAATATCCCAACTTTTCTGGAAATGGGGTTTGTAGATAAATATTTGAAAAGTGAGAAATTGAGTGCTATGGTTACCAACACAGAGGAGTTGAGGCCAGCATGGATCAGCCCTGATCACATTGAATGCTGAAGCAGATCTTCTGGGGTTAACCTATTCCTGCTGATACTTTTTTCTCAAGTTCTTAACTTCAGCATAAACTCATGGAACAGAACTTACATTTCAACTAGCAATTTAAAAGATATTGGGTTTAACTGTGATTCTGATATTCCCATGTAGGCCCTTGTTTGGCAAAATTTGTTCAGGTTAAAGTTCCACACCAATAATTTGAACTCAACGATCTCACCCTTAGAGGGAGTCCTTCACCTTCAGAAGTACCAGATTACAGCGATGACTGTACTGGAAATGTAGCTTACTGACTGCAAAGCAGCCTGGGACATGCACACATGGTGAAAAGTGCTGTGCTAATGCATTTTTTTAAGTTTCCCATCTTTCATTGCCTCAGCTTTGCTCAAAACCTCATTGTTTAGCAAAGGTTACTGACACAAAAAAAATCTTAAGTCTGTTGCTCTCCCCATAGATTCTGTCCAACCTCCCAAGTAGTTACTGCATGGAAGTGCATTCCCACTGCATTCTGCAACCCGGCACATTGCACACTCTATTGTGAAGTTCCGATTCGGTGAGCACCCTAGGTTTGTTCATTATTTATTAATGTAGACGCGTTTCCTCCCACAACGGCTGCCTGGCCCAGCAGATCAATGTTGAAACACATGTTTCTTCCAATCTAGAATCAAGATTACGCGATCAATCATCAAAGAATGCAAGTGGAAGAACTCAAGGCTTGGTGCCAGGCAAATAGCCTCTTTCCTCAATGTCAAAAAGACAAAGCAGATTGTTATTGTCTTAAGAACGACTCGTACCACTCACACTCTTCTTCAAACTCCCAGGAGTACACCTCTCATGGTCCCAGGACACATCCTTCACAGTAAATGAAAGCTCATCAACACCTTTACTTTGTGAGGAGGCTGAAGAGAGCTGAAGAGTGCACGTTAGTGCTTACAGCCTTCTACAGGTGCAGTTGGGAGTATCTGAAAATGCTGCATCACCATGTGATTCGGCAGACAGGAGGGCTCTACAACAGTCAGTTAAAACACGTCAATGTGCCAGAAAAAGGTTAGCAATATCATGAAGGATCCCATCCACTCTGTTCATAGACTGGTTGTCCCACTCCCACTAGCGAGGAGGCTAAGCAACATCCATGCCAGGATCACCAGACTCAAAAACAGTTAGTTTCTTCAAACAATCAACACCTCCACCCAGTAACTCAATTCACCAGCACCACTACTTTATCCTTTCCTGTCAAAGTCACCTGATGTACAGATAATCCTGAACTTAGCATCACTCTATGAACATACAATCAGTCTATACAGACAAGATAATCTTATGGATTTATATTGTGTTTATATATTATGCTCTTTTTACTTAGTGATTTTTTTTGCTCCTTTACTCATGGGTAATAAACAATCATGGATCTTGATGCTGGCTTACAAGGCCTGCAATATACACATGCAAATTCCTAACTGTCCTAATTCCTAAGACAGTGTTACTATGCTAGCTTTTTAAACAAGGAAGCAATGATAGTATTTTTAAAGGCAAGATGGAATGTGACTTGGGAGAGGAACTAATAGATACTGATGCCCTATGCACTTCTGCTCTATGCAGAAGTAATAGTGATCCAAGTTTTGAACTATGCTGTCAAACTATCCTTGTTAAGTTGCTGTAGAGTAACTCAATGACTAAATCTTATTGGCTGTGGTATTTGCACTAAGGAGGTCCCTTGTCACCAACAACACAGTCCAATGTAGGTCAAGTGTGATCAAGATGGCACTGAGCTGTGATGGCTGTGATTCATGGCTCAGATTTGCTTTTTTTTTGTTCTTGGGGATGGTTTGGGACAATGCAGGGAAACTGGGGGGTCAGGTTATGGCTTAGAGACAGGTTAGGGAGAATGAAGAGTCAGGGGCAGGTTGGAATGCTCTGCAAAGGTCAGGGGTCAAATCAGGTCAATAGGTGCTGAGGAGACCATGTCAGTGACCAGGTTGGAGGTCCTTGGGTGTGGGACTCAAGGGCCATTGACCAACCCCCTCACTTTCAGGCCCGAGATCAGAGGTACGGAAGACAAGGCCCAATGTGCTCTGTGACCAAAGGTCCTGATCCTGGATGCCAGTTTGGCCTAGGCCCAAAGGTCAAAGCTGTGACTGGCAAGTCCTGGGGGTCCATATCCAGAGGTCAGCGAAGTCCAGAGGACAAGGCCAAAAGAGGTGGTCCAGAGGTAGAAGGTCTGTATGATTGAAGAGTAAAGATGACAAGTCTGGAGGTAAAGGCCAAAGGCCAAATCTGCAAGTCTAGGCCAGAGAATGGAGGTTGGAGGCCTGATGTCTGAGTTCTGGAGTTGGAGGTGTGTGCCTGCGAGAGCTTGTGTCAGCTCGCGTGCACACTGGTGGGAGGATGGGAAAGGGGCTTATTTGCTGTTACAGGCAGTCCCCGGGTTACGTACGAGTTCCGTTCCTGAGTCCATCTTTAAGTTGGATTTGTACGGAAGTCGATACAAGTACATCCGGTATTACTTAGCGTCAGTTAGTCAAACGTTTGTCTTAGTATATAGTATATATTTTACCTTTCTATGCATATAAAACACTTAAGAAACATATGTATTCCAATAATTAAACCACTGCGTTGCTTAGTAATAATTGTAGCTTTCATCGGGGCAGCGCCTTTCAAATGCTCCATTATTCTCAGTTTATCCGTTATCCTTTAAAATTGTTCCGATCGTTGATGGACTGTAGCCTAACGCTTTTCCAATGACCGATGGCGTTTCACCTCTTTCCAAACGCTTTATTGTTTCCACTTTATTTTCAATCGCGATCACTTCCCGTCAATGTAACAGAAACACTGCGGGTGGCAACTTCCGAGATTTGCCGGCTCCCAAGGTCTGCTGGGTCCTAAGGACCACGGCATTGAGACAGGCTAAATGGGACAAGTGGCAGCTGTGCTGGGTTTGGGTATTTGATCATCCACAATATTCCATGTGGGAATTTAAACTGGAGGTGGCAGTGTTTTTTTTTAACGAGGTCGAGTTGCAAGCTCGACATCAACCCAGCACGGATGGTATGGAGTCTCCGGATCGACATCAACCTGGCACGGGAACGGTCTATCACTGGATTGAACTCGGGAAACTCCGTTCTCCAGCCTGGCGCTGATCTCACTGCGCCACCAGCCGACGGGAATGGGGGGGGGGGGGGAGGTGAGGGGTCAGGGTGAATCTTACTAAAATTTTAAGCCAAATACAAAGTTAAACACCCAACACAGTGTCAACGGCACCGACTTAAAATGGCAAACGGCGCTGCGATCCGACTTAAAATGGCGGACGGCGTTCTCCTTCCTTGGTTCATAAGTACGAGTTGTTCGTAACTTGGGGACTACCTGTATCTTATTTTGTTGTGTTGTTTTGTGTCTTGTTGCCTCCACCTGTGCTGTGTTGTATTGAATTTTGTGGGTATGCTATGTTGGCACCCATGGCCTTGATGAGTCAGTGAGCTTGTAGCTCCTTCTTAAGAATATTGGCAAAATTTTCTTTTAGCGAAGTTGTGAATAGAGTGCCTCTTTGGGAACTGCAAATGTCAGGGATCCCAGTGATGCAGCAACATCATATCCGGCTGACTGTAACTAAATCCTTGATGCTCAGGAGTTTACTTGTAAAAGGACTCCATTATCCTGCCAGTAGACTTGGGAGAATTGTATGGAGACAATAAACACAGTATTTTTTAGGGTATGGGGAGGTAAGGTAAGCTTTGTCACGGAAATACACAAGAGAAAGGAAGTTACTGCTGCCCAGTACTGCACCAGCTTTGTGCTCAGTACCAAATCTTGATCACCAAACACCATCATCCTCAGCTAAAAGAGGCAGTGAGGAATTTCACCAGAAAATCTTTTTTCACCGAGATGTGGTTCCCAAATTGGGGGAAGTTTCAAGTTTTCCTAGAGTCTTCATTCCTGGACTACAGTCAGATGAGGTGATAAGACGAGGGATATGGGATAGCAGTGTACAACACAAACAAGTTGGTAGAAGATTTTTATTTAGTGGGTATTTAGTGCAAGACCTATTTTCTTATAAATTAGATGACGACTTGAATGTGCTCTGCCAAGTATTGCCTTCGTGGTCTAGATGGAAGAAACATTGTAATATGGTTCAACATCAATCTGCTGGAAGAATTTAGTGGCTCAGAACTGTCAGTATTTCTTTTCTCCCACTGATGCTTCTTGGAACTATGAAGTTCTTCTATCAAACTGTTGCTCCAAACACCAGCATCTGCAACCACTTGTGCTTCCTGTTTTGTACGGTTTTCCAATTGTATTGGGAATTAACTCAGCTCCAGGGAGAAATTATATTGAAGCCAGATGTAGAAAAGTTGAACAGTGTTAGCATAAAGACACAGCCTTGACAGCAGCTTGCACTGAGATTTTAGACATGAAGCTACAGATGCTGGCAGCTGTCAATACTGACACAGTGTAGACCTGCAAGGACAATAATTCCTTTCTTTCCACAGATGCTACTCAACCACAGACTTCTCCCAAAGTGGTTAAGATCATAATCTGTATGCCATCCTATAGCAAGTATGTTAGTTGTGCCTTTAGATAGATAGAATCTATGCTGCAATATAGATGCAGCTCCTTGGAAACTAAGGAGATGGGTGAGGATCCTAGTGGTGACTTCCCCTGCAGCAAGACCTTGAACAGTTACCAAAATGGGATTTATTTCCTTTCTTAAAGCTCCTCATCTCTGAGATTTCCCCACACTTTATCCTCATGTGAGAGGTGCAAGTTAGGACTGCAAATCTGTGAACAAATTTGGTCTCCAACTAATTTTAAATGATTTAAAAAAAACAGATCTCTACTTCCAAGACCTTGCTGTTTCTCAGACGATATATCTATTGACTTTATCAATGTGGTGTGCACATCCTGGCTGCTCCAGGTAAAGTTTACCCCCCAGTGTTCCTACCCTAGATTGACAAAAATTCTTCAGCAAGTGAGCACCAAGCCTTCCCAATATACGTCAAGAAATGACGTAGTACTCTCCCCTTGCTTAGTTGAATGCAACTTCAACAAGCGCAAAAAACATGCTACCATCCAGAATAAAGAAGCCCTCACAAGCAGCATCTTATTCATCTCCTTAAATAGTAAACTCCTCCACCATTGATGCACCTTAGCCCCAATGGAACGCTGTTTCATTTGACTATATTCAGGTGTATGGCTGAATGACAATTCAACTTGAACTTGATTGCTATATCTACAATATGCCAAAACTTTTGACAGCTTTTCTCAAAACTAAAATGAGCAACACCTAAGAGAAGAACAACAGCTGTATGGAAAGCACCACCATTTCTGAGCTCCCCTCCAAGTCACGTACTATTCTGATCAAAAATATAAACACAAGAGATTCTACAGATGCTATAAACCTTGACCAACACAAGTGTGTGAGGTTACTCTAACTAGAGAAAAAGTTCTTGGAAAATTAAAAGGTCTGATGATGGATAAGTCACCTGGACCAGTTGATGTATACCCTAGAGTTCTGAAAGAGGAGGCTGAAGAGATTGTAGAGGCATTAGTAATGATCTTTCAAGAATCACTAGATTCTGGATGGTTCTGGTACAGTGAAAAATTGCAAATGTCACTCCACTCTTCAGGAAGGGAGGGAGACAGAATAAAGGAAACTATAGGCCAGTTAGTCTGACCTCAGTGGTTGGAAAGATGTTGGTGTCGATTGTTAAGGATAAGGTCTCAAGATACTTAGAGGCACATAAAGGCTATAGTTAGCAGGGTTTCCTCAAGGGAAAATCTTGCCAGACAAACCTGTTGGAATTCTTTCAAGAAATAACAAGCAGGATAGACGAGAGAATCGGTTGACGAGACGAGAGAATATGCTTGGATTTTCAGAAGGTCTTTGACAAGGTGCCACACTTGAGGCTGCTTAACAAGCATGGTATTACAGGAAAAATTCTAGCATGGATATATCAGAGGCTGATTTGCAGGAGGCAAGGAGTGGGAATAAAAGGAGCCTTTTCTGGTTGGCTGCCGGTGACTAGTGGTGTTCCAAAGGAGTCTGTGTTGGGACTGATGCTTTTTACGTTGGATGATGGAATTGATAGCTTTGCTTCAAAGTTTACAGATAATATGAAGATAGGTGGAGGGGAAGGTAGTTTTGAGGAAGTAGAAGGGGTACTGGAAGCCTTAAACAGATTAGGAGAATGGGCAAAGAAATAGCAGATGGAACACAATGTTGGGAAGTGTATGGTCATGCACTTTGGTAGAAGAATTGAAAGGGTTGACTATTTTCTAAATGGAAAGAAAATACAAAAAAACTGAGGCGCAAAGGGACTTGAGTCCTTGTGCAGGATTCCCTGAAGGTTATTTTGTGGGTTGGGTCTGCGGTGAGGAAAGCAAATGTGATGTTAACATTCATTCAAAGAGGACTAGAATATAAAAGCAAGGATGTAATGTTGAGACTTTATAAATCACTGGTGAAGCCTCACTTGGATACGGTGAGCAGTTTTGGGCCCCTATCTTAGAAAGGATGTGCTGAAACTGGAAACGGTTCAGAGGAGTTTCACAAAAATAATTCTAGGATTGAATGGTTTGTCATATGACATGCATTTGATGGCTCTGGCCTGTATTCACTGGAATTCGGAAGAGGGGTGACCTCATTGAAACCTATCAAATGGTAGAAGACCTTGATAAAGTGAATGTGGAGGGGATGTTTCCTATGGTGGGAGAGTCCAAGACCAGAGGACACAGCTTCAAATTAGAGGGGTGTCCTTTTAGAACGGACATGAGGAGGAATTTCTTTAGCCAAAGTGTGGTGAACCTGTGGAATTCTTTGCCACAGACAGCTGTGGAGGCCAAGTCTGTATGTATATTTAAGGCAGAGGTTGATAGATCGTTGATTAGTCGGGGCATGAAGGGATACGGGGAGAAAGCAGGAGACTGGGGCTGACAAGAAAACCCCTTCATAGATGTTGCCTGACCTGCAGAGTTCCTGCAGCATTTGGGTGTCAAAGTAAAAATATACAGACAACACACTCAAAATGCTGGTGGAACACAGCAGGCCAGGCAGCATCTATAAGGAGAAACACTGTCGACGTTTCGGACCGAGACCCTTCGTCAGGACTAACTGAAAGGAAAGATAGTAAGAGATTTGAAAGTAGTGTGGGGGAGGGGGAAATGCAAAAGCCTTTCTTTCTTCAATGATAGGGCTAAATTCTGTAATTCCTGACTCAGGTGCTGTTTAAAAGCATCTTCAGGTGAATTGCAGAAATTGAAAGTGTTTTTTTTTAAAACCAACTCTTTCGAGGAGAAATGCAGATAAGCTGTCACAACCACAGAGTCAGCAGCACAGCAGCTTCTGCAATTGTGCTTGTGAACCTGTACGCGCCAGGTTATTATTATTTCATTGTGATGGTATTTAACTCCCTTCTTTTCGTTGTAGTGCTTGTCAAGACGAGCAAAACACAGCAACATTGCGCTGTCTGCTTGTGTTCAGCCTTGCCTGAGAATAGTGGGCTGTCGAGTCAACCGACTCTGAAGACTAGCGGTATCCATTTTATATTTAGATATTCCCTTCAGCTGCGGTGCTGGCATTTAGTTTTCCATTCAAGAGTTTTAGTTAATGGCCCTGTTTGGCCTAACATTGATTTTTTTTCTTTTCCCTCTAACTCTGTCCGCATGAAAGTCTGTGAACTATCAACCTGCTACAGTGTCTCCCTCTCGGTGCTTGGGTCAAATCCGAGCCCGGTGACAGGAGGTCTTGACCAACAAAGATGGACCTGAGGGGGAGGGGGAGAGGGGAGGGGGAGAGGGGAGGGGGGAAGGGAGGGGGGGGAAGGAGGGGGGGAAGGAGGGGGGGAAGGAGGGGGGGAAGGAGGGGGGGAAGGGAGGGGGAAGGGAGGGGGAAGGGGGGAAGGGGGGAAGGGGGGGAAGGGGGGGGAAGGGGGGGGAAGGGGGGGGAAGGGGGGGGGAAGGGGGGGGGAAGGGGGGGAGAGGGGGAGAGAAAAAGAGAAAAATTCTGAACTTGGCCCTGAGATTCACTGGTCAGGTAGGGGACAAGCTACAGGCAATTGAATCTGTTTCGGGTGAAGTTACTGAAGCCATGAGGCAGATAATTTCGTCCCGACAAGCCCAGTCTCATCTGGACAAACAGCTATCAACCCTCGCAGCAACTGTTCAGCAGCACACTGCAGACAATTGGAGTCAGGTGTCTGCAATTTCGCTCTTACGGCTGCTATCCACAAGCTCACTGTGGACAACCAACTGACAGCCATTAACATTCTCACCAATGTAATTCAGCAGCCTCTGGCGGCTCCGTCCCACTCCCAGCATCTCGCAGGTCCTCCTTTTCCACTGTCCCAACAAATTCTGCTGCTACTGCTCCCGCACCCGCTGACTCGACTTGTCCAGAACTAACTCCACTTTCGGACAATCACACTGTCCTGTATCCATACAGCAACCGAGAATTCCACCACCAGGCAGAAACTCTGGTGATCCCGATGACTGCAGGAATTTTATTACCTGTACGAGCTGACATTCCAAGCCCAATCTGGTCATTATGGTGATGATGCACGAAAACTGGCGTATATAGTCAGTCTCCTAGATGGACCTCCACTCACAGCCTGTTCAATGCTTTACGGGAGCAACGATATCCCGCGGGTACAGTCGTTCTGGCATTTTATTGCAGAGTTAAGGGGGGGGGGGGGTTTTTGACCTTCCAGTATGGGGTCAGGAGGCTGCCACCGACTCTTGGACCTGCACCAAAGCAGAGGAACGGTGAGGGCCTACGCAGTCAAATTCCACACGCTTGTAGTAGAGACGGGTTGGAATGAGAAATCTCCCATCACTGCCTTCCAGCGTTGACTAAACGAAGGGGTCCAGCACGAGATTACTGTCAGTTCATTTGAATACAGCCGGGGGGGGGGGGGGGGGAAGAGACAGACACAGAAGCAGGTTGATAGTTCAGACTTTATGTGAACAGAGTTAGAGGGAAAAGAAAACAATAAACACTAGGCCAAACAGGGCCGTTTAACCAGAATTCTCAAATGGAAAACTAGATACCAGCACTGCGGCTGAAAGGAATAACTAAATATAAAACAAATACCGCTAGTCCTCAGTGTCTGTCGGTCAACTTGATAGTCCACTATTCTCAGGCAAGGCCGAATGAAGCAGGCAGCGTAACATTGCTGCAACTTGCTGCATCTCGACAAGCGCAACAATGAAAAGGGAGTTAAATACTCTCATAATGGAATATCTGACACGTGTATTTTCACGAGCACAATTGCCAAATCTGCCTTGCAGCTGAGTCTGTGGTTGTGACACAAGCAATAACTTACTGAATTTTCACACATTCTGTAAATAAGGAAGCAAGCAAAAACTCAAAACATGAATCAAATCCAGTGACTTAATTCCATTGCTGTAAGGCAACATAAAGATTCAGGCTCATTATTGCAAACAAGAGAAAATCTACAGATTCTGGAAATCTGAGCAACACACACAAAATGCTGGAGGAGCTCAGCAGGCCAGGCAGCATCTATGGAAAAGAGAACAATCGATGTTTCAGGCCGAGACCCGTCATCAGGACTGGAGAAAAAAAAGATGAGGAGGTGAAAAAAAAGTTAGGTGGGGGGAGGGAAGAGAGAAACACAAGGTAGGTGAAACCAGGTTGAGGAGTGGTGAAATAAAGAGCTGGGAAGTCGATTGGTGAAAGAGATACAGGGCTGGAGAAGAGGGGATCTAACAGCAGAAGACAGAAGGCCATGGAAGAAAAGGGGAAGGAGCACCAGAGGGAGATGATGGGCAGGTAAAGAGATAAGGTGTGTGAGGGAGAAGGAGGGAGAGCTTACCTGAAGTTCTTGAAATTGATGCTCATGCCATCAGGTTGGAGACTACCCAGATGGAATACAAGGTGTTGCTCCTCCAACCTGGGTGTGGCCTCATTGTAGAAGAGGCCATGGATTGACATGTTGGAATGGGAATGGAAAGTGGAAATAAAATGGGTAACTACTGCCTTTTCTGGTGGATGGAGCATAGGTGCTCGGCAAAGCAGTCTCCCAATCTACAACGGGTTTCGCCAATATACAGGAGGCCACACTGGGAGCACCAGATACAGTACATGACCCCAACAGACTCACAGATGAAGTGTCGCCACCCCTGGAAGGACTGTTTGGGGCCCTGAATGGTAGTGAGGAAAGAAGTGGAGGGGCAGATGTAGCACTTGTTCCGTTTGCAAGGATAAGTGCCAGAAGGGAGATCAGTGGGGAGGGATGAATAGACAAGGGAGTCATAAAGGGGGCAATCCATGTGGAAAGCAGAAAGTGGGGCGGGGGGGGTTCAAAAAAGATGTGCCTGGTGATGGGATCCCATTCGAAATGTGGCAAAAATTAGAGAGAATTACACACTGGCACAAAGGCTGGCAGGGTGGTAGGTGAAGACAAGAGGTGGAGAGGCAGAAGAATGGAGTAAGGAGAGAAGTGCATGAAATGGAGGAGATGTAGTTGAGGGCAGCGTTGATGGTGGAGGAAGGGAAGCCCCTTTCTTTGAAGGAGGAGGACATCTCCTTCGTTCTAGAATGAAAAAACTCATCCTGAGAGCAGATGCAGTGGAGAAGGACAGATTGAGAGAAGGGTATGGCGTTTTTACAAGTGATAGGGTGGGAAGAGATAATCCAAGTAGCTGTGAGAGTCGGTAGATATCAGAAGATGATCTGTTTCCAGAGATGGAAGCAGAGAGAGAGCGAGAAAGGAGAGGAAGGTGTCGGAAATAGACCAGGCAAATTTGAGGGCAGAGTGGAAGTCGGATGCAAAGTTGATGAAGTCAACGAGTTCTGCATGGATGCAGGAAGCAGTACCAATGCAGTCATTGATGTAGCGTAGTAAAAGGTAGGGAGGACACTAGTGTAGACTTGGCATGTAGACTGTTCTACATAGCCAACAAACAGGCAGGCATAGCTGGGACCCATGTGAGTGCCCTTTTGTTGAAGGAAGTGGAAGAAATTGAGTGCGAGAACAGACAGAGGAGAGTGGTGGTGGAGGGGAACTGGTTGGGTCTGGTGTCCAGAAAGAAAGAAACAAAGCTCTGGGGCCTTCCTGGTAGGGGAGGGAGGTGTATAGCGACAGGACATCCATAGTGAAAATAAGATGCTCAGGGCCAGGTAATTAAAATCATTGAAACGATCGTATGAAGTGTCACAGATGTAGGTAGAAAGGGGTCGAACTGGGGTATGAAGTACGAGAAATACGAGTTCAGCAGACAGGAACAAGCAGAACCAACGGGTCTACCTGGACAGACAGGTCTGTGGATCTTGGGTAGGAGGTAGAAAGGGGAGGTGCGGGGTGCAGGAACTATGAGGTTAGTGGCAGTGGGTGGAAGATCCCCAGAGCTTATAAAGGATGATGAAGGTGTGGGAGACAATGGTATTCTGTTCCTTAGTGGGGCAAGTAAGAGGAGGTGTCTGACAGTTGTCGCTGGGCATCAGCAAGGTAGAAGTCAGTACGCCAAACTACTACAGCACCTCCCTTATCTGCGGGTTTGATGGTGAAGTTAGGATTAGTGTGGAGGAAGAGGCGAGCAGACATTCAGAAGAAGCGAAGTTGGAATTGAAGAGAGGGTGAAGTCAAAACGAATGAGGTCTCATCGGCAGCTGGCAATGAAAAGATCCAGAGTAGGCAAAAGACCAAAGAGGGACGTCCAGGAAGAGGAGGGTTGAAGATGGGAGAAAGGTTCATCAGTGTGGGTGGAGAGTCTTTGCCAAAGAGGAACAACATCTTATATTCAGTCTGGGTAGCCTCCAAACTGATGGCATGAACATAGATTTCTGGAACTTCCAGTAATGCCCCCCCTTCACCATTCTCCATTCCCTTTTCCCCCTCTCACCCCATCTCCTTGCCTGCCCACTGCCTCTCTCTGGTGCTCCTCCCCCCTTTTCTTTCTTCCATGGCCTTCTGTCCTTTCCTATTCCCTTCTCCAGCCCTGTATCTCTTTCACTAAACAACCTCACTGCTCTTTACTTCACCCCTCCCCCACTCCAGGTTTCACACACATATCACCTCGTGTTTCTCCCTCCCCTCCCCCACTCCAGGTTTCACACATCACCTCGTGTTTCTCCCTCCCCTCCCCCACCTTCTTACTCTAACTCATCATTTGCCCCCCCCCCACCCCCCAGTCCTACTGAATGGTCTCGGCCCAAAATGTCAACTATACCCTTTTCCATAGATGCTGAGTTCCTCATGTGTGATACTCATTGTATTGAGTTGCAAGATGTTTAATGTTCCTATCTCAAGGGAAAACTGATAGACCAACTGGAACATACAGGCCCCAGCAATCTCAATTGCCTCTTTCAATAACCTGCAATAAATCTCTTCAGGTCCTGGGGACTTTCAATTTAATGCTCTTCAAGAAACCAAGTTCCATTCAAGATAACCATATCACCTTTGATCTCACTATTTTCCATGTCCTTCTGCTTGGTGGATGTCAATGCAATGTACTTGTCTCATACCTTACACACTCTCACTGTCTTCAAAGTTGAATTCCCTCCTTGGTCCTGGTGAGGTACTACTCTCTCCCTAGTTTTTCATGCTTCAGTTTTCTCTCTGGAAAGCCAAGCCAAGTGGTAAGTCCAGACCAAATTTAAATCACTGAATGATGTGGGGGGGGGGGGGTAGGTGAAGGGGGCCTTTGGGGTTCTAACATTTAAATGTCTTTCATTCTTTGGGGCACTCCTCTGTTTTTGGGAATGTTTGCGAAGAAAAATAATTTCAGCATGTATATTATATACATTTTTCTGACATTAAATGCACCTATTGAAACCTAGGAACTCCCACAGTCCAGACAACCCTGTGATTTCAATCTGAGGCCAATATGGGAGCATTCTTCAGGAGTGTAAATCCACGGAAAACATCCAGCCCAACCGGGTTACCTGGCTGAGTACCAAAGACCTGTGCTATTCAAATGGCTGGTGTGTTCACTGTTATCCTTAACCTC
Organism: Hemitrygon akajei; assembly: GCF_048418815.1. Taxonomy (NCBI): domain Eukaryota; kingdom Metazoa; phylum Chordata; class Chondrichthyes; order Myliobatiformes; family Dasyatidae; genus Hemitrygon; species Hemitrygon akajei. The sequence goes on from NC_133125.1 coordinate 71,363,857, forward strand.
AGGATTTTGCAGTCAGAGGTACCCACCTGCTTCAAGTAGGCTTCAATTATACCAGTGCCCAAGAATATGATAACCTGCCTCAATACTATTGCCCAGTAGCACTGACATCCACTGTGATTAAGTGATCTGAGACATTGATGATAAAGCATAATTCTTTCAGTTCCTGCTTGTTGAGCAACTTGGATCTGCTCCATCTTGCCTAGCATCACAACAGGTCAAAAGCAGATGCTGTTTCACTGGCTCTCCCCTCAACCACGGAATATCTGGATAGTGACGGTGCACGTATAAACAACAACACATACAAAATGCTGGTGGAACACAGCAGGCCAGGCAGCATCTATAGGGAGAAGCACTGTCGACGTTTCGGGCCGAGACCCTTCGTCAGGACTAACTGAAAGGAAAGATAGAAAGAGATTTGAAAGTAGTGGGGGGAGGGGGAAATGAGAAATGATAGGAGAAGACCGGAGGGGGTGGGATGAAGCCAAGAGCTGGAAAAGTGATTGGTGAAAGTGATACCGAGCTGGAGAAGGGAAAGGATCATGGGACGGGAGGCCTCGGGAGAAAGAAAGGGGGAGGGCGGAGAAGCACCAGAGGGAGATGGAGAACAGGCAAACAACTAAATATGTCAGGGATGGGGTAAGAAGGGGAGGAGGGGCATTAACAGAAGTTAGAGAAGTCAATGTTCATGCCATCAGGTTGGAGGCTACCCAGCCGGTATATATGGTGTTGTTCCTCCAACCTGAATTTGAATTCATTTTGACAGTAGAGGAGGCCATGGATAGACATATCAGAATGGGAATGGGACGTGGAATTAAAATGTGTGGCCACTGGGAGATCCTGCTTTCTCTGGCGGACAGAGCGTAGGTGTTCAGCGAAACGGTCTCCCAGTCTGCGTCGGGTCTCACCAATATATAAAAGGCCACACCGGGAGCACCGGACGCAGGATACCACACCAGCCGACTCACAGGTGAAGTGTCACCTCACCTGGAAGGACTGTCTGGGGCCCTGAATGGTGGTGAGGGAGGAAGTGTAAGGGCAGGTGTAGCGCTTGTTCCGTTTACAAGGATAAGTGCCAGGAGGGAGATCGGTGGGAAGGGATGGGGGGGAACGAGTGGACAAGGGAGTTGCGTAGGGAGCGAGCCCTGCGGAAAGCAGAAAGGGGGGGGGGGGAAGGAAAGATATGCTTGGTAGTGGGATCCCATTGGAGGTGGTAGAAGTTACGGAGAATTATACATTGGACCTGGAGGCTGGTGGGGTGGTAGGTGAGGATAAGGGGAACCCTATCCTTAGTGAGGTGGCAGGTGGATGGGGTGAGGGCAGATGTGCGGGAAATGGGAGAGATGCGTTTGAGAGCAGAGTTGATGGTGGAAGAAGGGAAGCCCCTTTGTTTAAAAAAGGAAGACATCTCCTTCATCCTGGATTGAAAAGCCTCATCCGGAGAGCAGATGCGGCGGAGACGGAGGAATTGTGAGAAGGGGATAGCCTTTTTGCAAGAGACAGGGTGGGAAGAGGAATAGTCCAGGTAGCTGTGAAAGTCTGTAGGCTTATAGTAGATATCAGTAGATAAGCCGTCTCCAGAGATGGAGACAGAAAGATCAAGAAAAGGGGAGGGAGGTGTCAGAAATGGACCAGGTAAATTTGAGGGCAGGGTGAAAGTTGGAGGCAAAGTTAATGAAGTCGACGAGCTCAGCATGCATGCAGGAGGCAGCGCCAATACAGTCATCGATTTAGCGAAGGAAAAGAGGGGGATGGATACCGGTATAGACTTGGAACATGGACTGTTCCACAAAGCTAACAAAACGGCAGGCATAACTGGGACCCATACGGGTGCCCATGGCTACACCCTTGGTTTGGAGGAAGTGGGAGGAGCCAAAGGAGAAATTATTTAGAGTAAGAACTAATTTCGCTAGATGGAAGAGAGTGGTGGTAGAGGGGAATTGGTTAGGTCTGGAATCCAAAAAGAAGCAAAGAGCTTCGAGACCATCTCGGTGGGGGATGGAGGTATCTAGGGACTGGACGTCCATGGTGAAAATAAGGTGGTGGGGGCCAGGGAACTTAAAATCATTGAAAAAATTCAAAGCATGAGAAGTGTCACGAACATAGGTGGGAAGAGATTGAACAAGGGGGGATAAGACAGTGTCAAGGTATGCAGAAATGAGTTCAGTGGGGCAGGAGCAAGCTGAGACAATAGGTCTACCTGGACAGGCAGGTTTGTGGATCTTGGGTAGGAGGTAGAAACAGGAAGTGCGGGGTGTGGGAACTATGAGGTTGGTGGCAGTGGATGGGAGATGCCCAGAGCTGATAAGGTTGGTGATGGTATAGGAGTCAATGGCCTGGTGCTCCTTAGTGGGGTCATGATCAAGGGGTAAATAAGAGGAGGTATTAGAGAGTTGGCGTTGTGCCTCGACCAGGTAGAGGTCAGTACGCCAGACAACAACAGCGCCCCCCTTATCAGCAGGTTTTATAGTGAGGTTGGGATTGGTGTGGAGGGAGCGGAGAGCAGAGCGTTCGGAAAGAGTTAGGTTGGAATTAGAACAGGGTGCAGTGAAGTCGAGACAGTTGATGTTCCGTCGGCAATTAGCAATAAAGAGATCCAGAGCAGGCAGAAGACCAGAGCGGGGTGTCCATGAAGAGGAGGAGGGTTGAAGACGGGAGAAGGGGTCATCGGTGGGGGTAGGAGAGTCCTTGTCAAGGTAGTAAGCTCGGAGATGGAGCCGGCGGAAGAAGAGTTCGGCATCATGGCGTAAGCGGAACTCGCTGAGGTGTGGGCGAAGGGGGACAAAGCTGAGGCCCTTACTGAGGACAGAGCACTCTGCCTCAGAGAGTTGAAGACGGTGATGGCGCTGGAGTCCGGGTTTTCAATATGCCCTGGTTGCTGGAGTCTAGCACCATCACTGCGTGTTCCAACGGCCATGGATTTGCACCGGCCATCGATCTCGGCTGCCCCAGCAACCCAGGGCATATTGAAAACCCAGACTCCAGCACCATCACCACGTTGTTCCAATGACCATGGACAGCTTCAAAGTGATTGCGCAACCACCGACTGCGACTCCAGCCTTGAACTCCAGGCCGGGTCTTCACGTGCTGCGATTGTGACTCCCGTCTCCCCTTCCCCCACCACCACTCTGCAATCCCCTCTCCCTCAGATCCCATCGACAGCTCCTGGGCCCTCAGAGGCTCCATCTTCCTCTCACTCCAACCATCCCCTCTCCACCAACACCACCAGCCTCCCTCCCCCCTCTGATCCCATCTCTCATCCGTGCCAGGTCTTTACCATTCCCTCCGACCTTCAACTCTGAAGCAGAGCGCTCTGTCCTCAGTAAGGGCCTTAGCTTTGTCCCCCTCCCCCCATTACTTTCAAATCTCTTACTATCTTTCCTTTCGGTTAGTCCTGACGAAGGGTCTCGGCCCGAAACATCGACAGTGCTTCGCCTTATAGATGCTGCCTGGCCTGCTGTGTTCCATCAGCATTTTGTGTGTGTTGTTGTTGTTTGAATTTCCAGCATCTGCAGATTTCCTCGTGTGTGCAAATATAAAAATGTTCTTCACTGATTTCTGCTCTTCATTCAATACTATCATCCCCTCAGAACTAAGCAACAAGCTTCAAAACCTTGGCTTCAAACCCTCAGCCTCAATACCTCATTGAGCAAATGGACCCTGGATTTCTTCACTTGCAGATACAGTCAGTTTGGATTGGCAACAACATCTCCTCCACAATCACCATCAATCAGCGCAGCTTAACCACAGGTGGTGAGCCTAGCCCCCTGCTCTACACTTTACATTTATAAATATGATGCTAAGATCATTTGCTGATGACACCATAGTTGTGTCTGAATCAAAGGTGGTGATAAATCAGCAAGTAGGAGGGAGATTGAGAATCTGGCTGAGTGGTGTCACAACAACAACCTCTCACTTAATTCCAGCAAAAGCAAAGAGATTATCATTGGCTACAGGGGGAGGAAACCAGAGGTCTATGACGTCCTCATCAGGGAATCAAGCTGAAGAGGATGAGCAGCTTTAAATTCCTCGGTGTTATCATTTCAGGGGTTCAGCATGTGTTTGTGCAGATTCAGATGCGAAGTGAAGAGTATATTGACCAGTTGCATCATGGCCCAGAATGGGAACACCAATGCCCTTGAATGGAAAATCCTACAAAATGTAGTACAGATAGCCCATCGCAGGTAAAGCCCTCCCCACCACTGAGCACATTTAGGAGGAAAGCAACATCCACCATCCAGGCCACACTCTCTCCTCACTGCTGCCATCAGGAAGGTACAGGAGCCCCAGGTCCCACAGCACGTTATTACCCCTGAACCATCAGGCTCTTGAACCAGAGGTGATATCTTTACTCTTTCCAACACTGAACTGATTCTGCAACCTATGGACTCTACAATTTGTGTTCTCAATATTTATTGCTTTTTTTTTCTTTTCTTTTTGTATTTGCACAGTTTGTAGTCTTTTGCATTCTGGTTGTTTGTCTTTTTCTGTCATGTGCAGTTTTACATTGATTGCATTGTGTTTCTTTGTACTTACTGGGAATGCCCACAAGAAAATGAATCTCCATTGTATATGATGAAATATTTTGTACTTTGATAATAAATTACATTTAACTTAACTCTACTTGCCTAAGATATTTTAAGATCGCCTTTAGCCCTCCTGATTCCCAGTTTTGCTTTGTTGATAACAGTTTTGGAGACTTTATAGGGCTTCTTTTTAACATCTGACTAAATTTGCAGTAATCCATCATGTCAACTTTGCTGAGCCGTGCCACGATACGCTTGTGTTCTGCTAAGCAAACACCAAGGGGCATCACGAGTCCAACCCAGACACCATGTAACTCCGCCTCCGGTGGAGCGCAAACACCAAGGGGCATCACGAGTCCAACCCAGACACCACGTAACTCCGCCTCCGGTGGAGCGCAAAGACTCTGATGCCTCTCCATTGGGGGGGCAGTAAACAGGTGACACCGTGACAAGGCAAAGAGTGGTTGTAGACGGGTCATATTCTGCATGGAGGTCAATGAGCAGTGGTGTGCCTCAGGGATCTGTTCTGGAACCCCCTCTCTTTGTGATTTTTATAAATGACCTGGATGAGGAAGTGGAGGGATGGGTTAGTAAGTTTGCTGATGACACAAAGGTTGGGTGTGTTGTGGATAGTGTGGAGGGCTGTCAGAGGTTACAACGGGACATTGATAGGATGCAAAACTGGGCTGAGAACTGGCAGATGGAGTTCCAACACAGGTAAGTGTGAAGTGGTTCATTTGGTAGGTCAAATATGATGGCAGATGGCAGTATTAATGCTAAGACTCTTGGCAGTGTGGTGGATCAGAGGGATCTTGGGGCCCGAGTCCATTGGTCACTCAAAGGTGCTGCGCAGGTTGACTCTGTGATTAAGAAGGCGTATGGTGTATTGGCCTTCATCAATCATGGAATTGAATTTAGGAGCCAAGAGGTAATGTTGCAGCTATATAGGACCCTGGTCAGACCCCTCTTGGAGTACTGTGCTCAGTTCTGGTCGGCTCACTACAGGAAGGATGTGGAAGCCATAGAAAGGGTGCAGAGGAGATTTACCAGGATGTTGCCTGGATTGGGGAGCATGCCTTATGAGAATAGATTGAGTGAACTCGGCCTTTTGTCCTTGGAACGATGGAGGATGATAGGTGACCTGATAGAGGTGTATAAGATGATGAGAGACATGGATCATGTGGATAGTCAGAGGCTTTTTCCCAGGGCTGAAATGGTTGCCACAAGAGGACACAAGTTTAAGGTGCTGTGGAGCAGGTACAGAGGAGATGTCAGGGGTAAGATTTTTACTGAGAGAATGGTGAGTCCGTGGAATGGCTGCCGGCAAAGGTGGTAGAGGCAGATACGATATGGTCTATTAAGAGACTTTTGGATAGGTACATGGAGCTTAGCAAAATAGAGGGCTATAGGTAAGCTTAGTCATTTCTAAGGTAGGGACATGTTCAGCACAACTCTGTGGACTGAAGGGATGGTATTGTGCTGTAGGTTTTCTATGTTTCTACCTCTCCACTGGGGGGGGGGCTGTAAACAGGCTACAAGACTGGTCCTCAGCTCCCCATGATCCACCAATAATTCAGTGAATCGGACTACCGGCACTCCACTTTACCAGTGTCCAACAGGGTCTCGTGGTCACTCGCAGTTAGACTGTGCATCTCCTCCACACACCCACTCCTCCAACACCCCTCTGTCACAGCACGAACCGCACCAAGACCAGCTCCTTCAGCTTCTCCACCAACAGGCAACTCACTGATCGGTAAAGTACCGCAGGTGTACCTTTCTTAATAGTGTAACTGGCCTTTACCCAACTTTGCAGGTTTTCCCAATCCTTCTCTACAATTACCTGAAAACATACAGGGTGTAATGTTCACTGTTCCCAAAATGCACTCTCCTGAAACTCGAATCATCTGTCCCAGTTCATTTTCCTTTGCAAGGTCTGATGTGGCCCCTTCGCTGGTTGGACTATCTGTATGCTGTCCTGAAGAATCCTCCTGGATTCACCAATTCTCCTCTCTGACACAGTGTGAGTCCCAGTCAAGACTGGTGGAAATGAAGTTGCCTAATACAACTATTCTATTTATTTTAGATGTTTCCATAGTCTGTCTCTATTTACCTTGGGATACCCATGTTCCAAAGCTAAGCAGCAATTTATCCAACTTCTATCCTGACTTCTCCTGCATTGTTTTATTTATTCTACAGTTGCTTCCAATTTGTAACAAGACTAATGGTTATCTCGCATGTAATTGCCCTCAAGTGCATGTCTGTGTGGTGAATAATGTCAAGGAGAGATGGCAGAACCAAACACGAGTGAGAGAGGAGGATCAGCAAAGCATTTTCAAATTTCTCCACACCATCACAATTTTCAATACATCAGTTTCATCATACCAAACTTTACAAGGCATGCAGCCAACGCCACCAAACACCAAAATTCGCCCACCAACCTCAAAAACAGCTGGAGAAGTAATGAAAGAGTTGGAAATTTAGCAAGTAGGGGATGAAGTGATCAGGTCAACATGACTTTCAATAATTTCAAAAGACCTTACAAGTTTAGCTCCTGAATTCACCTAACAGCAAAATAGTTTTTGCTTGATGATAGCAGGGTCAACATGGATCACAATTCAAGTCCAATCACACACTTTGCATTTCTTCCCCCATACCTTCCAAAGGCATCCACTTTTCTGACTGCTGACAAAATGCAGCTGGCAATACAATGACCAAAAGTGTGAGGCACCACAGCAAAAACTAAATAAATTGCTAACTGAAGCAGCCCTGAAGTAAATTGGGCTTGCCAGTGGTGTTGTGACATCAGCACCAGACTTCGAGTGCGAGTGGTCCCAGGTTCGAATCTGGCCAGCCCCTTGCATGCTGGGTTGAACATCAAGCTAGCAACTTAGCCATGTTAAAAAAAAAACAGACAAATGCTAAGGAAATTGGCAAACAAAAATGCCACCTGAAGAGCCAGAAGACGTGAAATGGAGCAGCAGTAAATTAAAAAGGGCAGATCATAGGAATGATTCTTGGGTATTGTGGCTGGAACAACTATTCCTTTCAGAGTACTTAACAAAATAGTCCATTACGACTGCTCAATGTAGAAAACCCCTGTGTGCAGCATCTCAAGGTATGAAATAATATTGCCAATGCTCTTTCAAAATGAAAGCAATGTTGCAAGTGACTGCTGAAATGAACAGAGAGATAATTAAACAGAGCAATTGGAGTCATGCTATGGACAGTAACCAGAAACGTTTTGTGCCATTGACTTATATACTAATATTAACAATAAAACAACTTGCCTGTTCTTCTTCAAAATAATGCTGTGAGATCTTTCATTACATTAGAAAGAGAAAAGAGGAATTCTTCATTTTAAAGTCTCTTTCAAAAGCTGAAACAGTGAGACATTGCTTCATTGAAATATTGGCCTTGATGTGAACAATTCTCTGAATCTACAACATTGGAAACTAGAGGAGGAGCAACAAGATATTTCAATCTTCTCACTGTCCATCTCAACATAAGGTGCAGCTGAATTTGGAGCAAATGTCAATGATTTTGGACATCGAAGAGAAACTGAAGTGTATGAAAGGAATGGGATAGAAACCAGAATAAGGAGGTTGTTGGGGGGGGGGGGGGGTGGTGGCAAGAACGAGCACAAGGTAATATATCAGACCTGGTGAGGAGGATAAAGTAAGAAGCTGGGAGAAGATAGGTGGAAGGAGTAAAGGACTGAAGAAGAACAAATCTGATGGGCGAGGAGAGTCAACCATGGGAAAAAGCGAAAGACGAGGGGAACCATAAGGAGGAGATAAGCAGGTAAGAAGAGGAGTGTGTGAGGGTAACCAGAATGGGAAGTGGAAAAAGTAGGAAAGGGGAGAAATTTCTCCATTGATTTCTCTAACTTCTGGTATTCTTTTGTCCCCTCCCCCATCCTTCTCTCTGCTTCCATTCTCCATTCTGGTTACCCTTTCTCACAGCCCATTAGCTCCCTCTTGTTCTTCCCCTTTCTTTCATCATCCACTACTCTCTCCTATCCGATTCCTTCTCCTTATTCAGATTTTCTTATTCAAACCATCTCCTCCTCCTTCTGGCTTCTTGCCCCTTCCTTTCCTACCCTGGTCTCAATCCAAAATGTCAATTGCTTATTCCCTTCCATAGACACTGCCTGACTTGCTGTGCTTTTCCAGCATTTTCTGTGTTGCTGAAGAACTACCGCAAATAATAAAAACACTGACAATATATTTTTTAAAAATTGGAGGACAGTAGCCGATTATATACTTTAATGCACTGATGATTAAAATTAAGTGACCTGCAGTTTTCACCTGTGCACGACACAAAGAATCAACGCCTGCTGCTTACGCAGATTCATTCCATACAAAAGAATTCACGCCAATGCCAAACAGGCCAGAGAGAAGTGAGTGGCTCCAGACACCAGCACACTACAGGCTGAGAGTCAGTGACCCATGACAGAGAGCAGCAAAGCACAAACTAAAGGTAAATGACTCACATTTACACCCAAACACAACTAGGGATCAGTGTCCAACCACTTAACATCAATTTCTACAGATTGGTGATCATAAACATTACTCATGATGCACCCTGCTGTAAACAATCACAGTTTGCATCCATACAACACCTGCAATGCCCAAAGATGCACATTGGAGCAATTTTAAACAAACAAGAGACCAGGCCCATTTAATGGAGACTCAATATGATGCAATTCATAGGGTTTGATAACCAAGCTGCTGAAGAAATCACTAATACTCTGGGAAAGTACTTTAGCGTAGGGCACAAACATCTGAAAGCAAGATCAAGGACAAAAATGGAAGACACTGATGTTTACAGTCTAGAAAGACAAATCACAGATCTCACAGGGTTGCATGATTAGCAATATCTCAGTGACAGAGATGCATAGTGTGAGGGATAAACTCAAAAAACATGGTAAATTTTGAAAATATTGTGTTGCTTAACCAGGATCAGCTGCCAATGAGATAATGGGATTTTGAATTAGGGTTTGTCACAGATGATTTTTTGCAAGTGTCAATAACAATATTTGTTGCAAAATAAAAAGCTGGTCAACAAATCTAAGAACTCTGCAAATACAATTAGAGTCAAGCAATTTATGTAAATTACTAAATCTGCTTAAACTTATCACAAACTCCAAACCGACACTAGTCTGCTGAACCTCAGCCACAAGGTCCAAGCCTACAAGGAACCTATGCTTTAAAGTTACAGGTGCATTACCTGTCTGCACATTGATCATTCAGGGGCTGCACATACACAAATTAGAACAGATGAGGTAAAATGAGTATAGGATAAGCAGTTAGAACATAGAACAGTACAGCACAAGAACAGAGCCTTTGGCCAGGATGGTACACCAAATTAGTTCAGCTAATGCTGCCTAATTACAGCAATTCCTTCTGCCTGCACACTGCCATGTCCCTCTCTTCTCTGCATATTTATGTGCCAATACAAGAGCTTCTTAAACAACTCTATCATATGCATTTCCATGATCTGCTTGCAGTGTATTCCAAGCACCCACCTTATCCCACACATCCCTTTTAAACTTTCCCTCCTTCACCTTGAATGCATGTTCTCTAGATTAGACATTTTGACCCTGGGTTAAAGATACCAGCTGCCTATCTATGCCTCTCTTAAATGTTATACATTTACATCAGGCCTCCACTAGAGAACACAACTCTAATTTGTCCAACCTCTCCTTTAAGCACATGCCCTGTTGTTCGTCCATCATCGTCAATGAAGACCTCGACACCATTATGATGATGGTGATGGTGTTGAGACTAGTGCTTGATTTGGATTTAAGTGAGGGAGAGCTGCACAGTGTCAGCCTCACTCTCTCTTCCCGAATCCCATCTGGATCCAGTTACAAGACAGGAGTTGAGATGGTGGAGATGGGACTAGATGCAGTGGATGACCAGGATATCTCCTGTGTCCAGTCCTGCTCTACGCGTTCCACGACACTTGCAGAGACTGCCTTCTTGACCATTGGACCTTCTATTGGTCTCATCCGCTCAATCCACCGGAATCGGTCTTCACATGCTGGGATAAACAACTCCCTATCTCACCGAGGGTTTGAGACCTGTTGGCTACCCTCAGCTGGTTTAGCCAGCTTGTCGAAGCTGTTGCCCGGGGTATGGCCGCTGTCGCATGCAAACAGCTACGAGAAGCCACAGGTGAGAGCTGAGTGCCAGATGGGGACCAAAGGTGGACAAACCACCTGAAAAGGACCCTGTAATCCGAGTAAATTTATTTAACACACCCTCTCCAAAGCCTCTGCATCCTTTCTATATTCATATGACAAGAATAGAATGCAATACTGTAGATGCGGCCTAACCAGAGTTTTATAAAGCTGCAACATAACTTTTGAACTCAGTGCCTCACTGACAGAAGCAACCACACCACACATCTTCTTTACTACTCTATTAACCTGTGTGGACATTTTCAAGGAGATACTTTAGGTGCTTCAGTAAGTAAAATATGGGCGGGGGGGGGGGGTCACGTGATGACGTAGGATCGAGACGTGGAAATCCAGCTCTCCCGTAAAAACTAGTAAAATAAAGTTTAAGTGAAGAAGAGTTAATAAATACTTTCTAAAAACTACTTATAAACAACTCAGGACTATCTTTAGATATGTCTCCTAAACAGAAACAGAAACTAAACAGAAACAGAAGAGAACTACTACTTTGAAGATAGCGCGAGTTGGCAAAGAAAGAGGCCCGACAATTATGATGAAACCTCGTACTCAAGTTGGATCTCTTCCCGGCGAAGTACATGTCACCTCCGACGATGCAGAACAGGAAACTGCGGCAGCATCAACGGTCTCTACGAAGAAACAGCAGGAACTGCACATGCGTGAAGAAACGGGTATGTGCAAACAAAACTACAAGCTCCAGCTGCAACTGTAAGTGAAAGTGAACCGGAAGTAGAATCAGACTCTCTGGAAAACACAGATGAGGAAATAGATGAAGGAGAAGAAGAACAGGAAGAAATTAAAGGTGGAAGACTTTCTGGAGACACAAGAAAAGCTCTGATACAAATAATGCATGAATTAAAAGCATTAAAAGTAATAAAAACAGATATTAAAAATATGAAGATTATGCTTGATAAGGTGGTGGAAAAACAAAAGAAAACGGATAATAAAGTTAAAAAGTTGTAAGAAAAAACAGGAGACACCACTGAAAGAGTGGACAAGATGGAAGATAATATCCTTGCCTGGACATCAGAAAGAAAACGGGTTGTTGGAAAAAGTAGATGTGCTTGAAAATTTTAGCAGACGAAACAATATTAAGATTGTTGGTCTTGAAGAAGGTATAGAGGAAGAAGATCCAATAAAATTCTTTCAAAAATGGATCCCGGAAATCTTGGAAATGGAAGAGGGAAGTCAGTTAATTGAAATCGAAAGGGCTCATAGAGCTTTAAGACCAAAGCCCCAACAAGATCAAAATCCACGATCAATCTTGATAAAATGTTTAAGATATCAAGATAAAGAAAAGATCTTGAAGGCAGCTGCTCAAGGTGCCAGAAAGAGAAATGGCCCATTGATGAAAGAAGGGAAAAGAGTTCTTTTCTATCCTGATATAAGTTACGACCTTTTGAAGAGGAAGAAGGAATTTAACCCAGTGAAAAAAATCTTATGGGAAAAGGGTTATAAATTTATACTGAGCTACCCGGCAACACTGATAATCTTTTTGGATGATGGAGAAAGAAGATTTTTTACTGATCATCGGAAAGCGGAGGAGTTTGTACAAGAACTTCCTAATATTCGCGAGACACGGTAAAGAATTATGGAAGTGAAATGGATTAAAGATGAAGACTGAGATAGGGATCAGATTTGATGTATATTTAAGAGTAGAAGAATATACAAAAATACTTTAAGTATATGATAGGAGAGAAAGATAAAAAAATTGAATATTAATTGGGAGTAGGGATATTAATTTTTTTTCTTCACTTATATATATCTTTTTTTTGTTACGGGGGAGCTGGAGGAGCTTCTGATCGATTGCTGCAAGATTCACGTGTGTAATCATGGCAATTGCCATGACCCGCAAAACAGAGGGGGTTAGTGTTGTGTCTCTATTCATTCACAACATTAGTAGGGGGGTATTTTGTTATCTTTTTCTTTACTATCTATCGTTCTTCTATTTTTCTTTTTTTGCCTGGATGATTGGGGGGGGAGAAGGGGAAGACACATAGCAACATGGAGAATTTTAAAGAGATTCCCCAAGGTATTATGAAATGACTAATTTACTCAATTTTTTAAGTTTTAATGTTAATGGGCTTAATGGACCGGTGAAAAGGGAAAGTGTTTTAACATATATATAAAAAAATGAAAGTAGATATAGCTTTTTTGTATGAAACACATTTAACAGAGATGGAACATCAGAAATTAAAGAGAGATTGGGTTGGAAATGTTATTGCAGCTTCATTTAATTCAAAGGTGAGGGGAGTTGCAATTTTGGTTAATAAAACCTTACCAATTAAAATACAAAATGTACTAATTGATTCTGCGGGGAGATATGTGATTATACATTGTCAAATCTTTTCGGAGTTATGGACTCATGAATATTTATGCACCAAATGAAAATGATGCAAAATTCATACAAGAAGCTTTTTTGAATTTGGCCGACGTACACGATAAAATATTAATTGGTGGAGACTTTAACTTTTGTCTAGACCCAGTTCTAGATAGGTCAACTAATGTCGTTACAAAATCAAAAGTAATAAAGCTAACTTTATCATTGATGAAAGACTTAAATTTGATTGATATATGGAGAAGAATTAATCCAAGAGAACGAGATTATTCATTTTATTCAAATAGACATAAAACTTATTCAAGGATTGATTTTTTCCTATTATCAATGAATATTCAGGATAGAGTGAAAATGTGGAATATAAAGCGAGAATACTGTCAGATCATTCCCCCTCGATAATGACAATGATAATGATGGATAAGGAGGAATTGATTTACAGATGGAGATTTAATTCCATTTTATTAAAACGTCAAGATTTTTGTGATTTTATGGAAAAACAGATCCAATTTTTTTAATACAAACTCACATTCAGTTGAAGATAAATTTATATTATGGGAAGCGATGAAAGCATATTTGAGGGGCCAGATAATGTTATACTTCTAAAATTAAGAAGGAATATATGGTAGAAATAGATCAATTAGAAAAAGAGATTACAAAATTAGAAAAAGAATCTAGAAAAAGAATCTCAAAGATATATGACAGAAGAAAAACAAAGACAACTTGTCAATAAGTTACAATATAATACGCTCCAGACATACCGAACAGAAAAAGCAATTATGAGAACTAAACAGAGATATTATGAATTAGGTGAAAGATCACACAAGATTCTTGCTTGGCAGTTGAAAACAGAACAGGCTTCCAAAACAATAAATGCAATTAGAACAAGTGCAAATAAAATTACTTATAAACCTTTAGAAATTAATGAAACCTTTAAAAAAAATTTATTCTGAATTATATCAATCAGAATCACAAAATGAGGTTGCTGAGATAGAAATTTTTTTATCACAAATAATTCTTCCAAAATTGAATTCGGAAGAACAGAAAGGATTAGATATTCCCTTTACATTAAAAGAGGTTGAAGAAGCTCTAGGATAACTCCAGAGTAATAAATCTCCAGGAGAAGATGGTTTTCCACCTGAATTTTATAAAAAATTTAAAGATTTATTAATCCCTCCCTTTATGGAGTTAATATATCAAGCAGAAAGAACACATAAACTTCTACAATCTTTATCGACAGCGATCTTAATAGTATTGCCAAAACAAGATAGAGATCCTTTAAAACCAACATCATATAGGCCTATCTCTTTGTTGAATATAGATTATAAAATAATAGCAAAAATTTTATCTAATGGATTATCTAAATATTTACCAAAATTAATACATATGGATCAAACAGGCTTTATTAAAAATAGACAATCGGCGGATAATGTAACTCGATTACTTAGCATAATTCATCTGGCACAAAAGGAGGAGGAAATGAGTGTGGCAGTTGCTCCGAATGCAGAAAAAGCATTTGATAGATTGGAATGGGACTTTTTATTTAAGGTATTGGAAAAATATGGGTTGGGAAAATCTTTTATAAACTGGATTAAAACCTTAAATACTAGTCCCAAAGCTAGTGACAAATCGTCAAATTTCAACATCATTCCAGTTAACAAGGTCAACTAGACAAGGCTGTCCATTATCGCCTGCCCTATTTTAATTAATTAGAACCGATTCAGATATTATGGGCTTCAGAGTTAACCAGGAGGAATGCAAGATTAATTTATTTGCTGATGATGTTTTGATTTATCTAACAAACCCATTGCATTCGTTGCATAAACTATCTTTTAGATTGGAAGAATATGGGAAAATATCAGGGTATAAAGTAAACTGGGATAAAAGTGAAATTTTACCCCTTACTAAAGGAGATTATAGTCAATGTTGATTAGTAACTCAATTTAGATGGCCGATAAATGGTATAAAATATTTAGGTATAAGAATCGATAACGATAAAAGAATTTACATAAATTAAATTATTTGCCATTATTGAAAAAAATTCAAGAGGATCTTGATAAATGGATGATGTTACCAATAACATTAGTAGGTAGAGTTAATGCTGTAAAAATGAATATATTTCCTAGATTATGATATTTATTCCAAACATTACCAATACAACTGCCGCAGAAGTTTTTTCAAGAGTTGAATAAATGTGTGAGGAAGTTTCTTTGGAAAGGTAAGATGTCAAGAATATTGTTGGAAAAATTGATATGCAAGTTTGACCTAGGAGGGTTACAACTCCCAAATTTTAAGAATTATTATAAAGCAAATCAACTTAGATTTATTGCATCTTTTTTTGATGAAGATAAACCAGCATGGATTAGAATAGAGTTAGATAAGATAGGAGAAAATATACCAGAAGATTTTATATATAAATGGGAATCCAAATGGATACGGGAAAAGAAAGAATCTCTTATATTAAAACATTTGATTGATTTATGGAATAAGATAAATGTTGATGAGATAGAGAAATCTTTATTAGCAAAGAAAACCCTAATTCAAAATAGACTCATTCCTTTTACAATGGATAACCAACTTTTATATAACTGGTTTCAAAAAGGGATTAGATATATAGGTGACTGTTTTGAAGGAGGTATATTGATGTCATTTGATCAACTAAAGAATAAATATAAAATATCAAACAACACTCTTTTCTGTTACTTTCAATTAAGGGCTTATTTAAGAGATAAACTGGGTCAAACAATGTTAATGCCGAAGCCTAATGAAATAGAAATTTTAATTCAAAAAGGAGAAATTTTAAAAATTACTTCTTGTATGTATAATTTGATTCAAAAACAGACAATTAAACAAGGAATTCATAAGTCAAGACAAAAATGGGAAACTGATTTGAATATTAAAATTGATAAAACAAGTTGGTCAAGACTATACCTTGACAGTATGACAAATACAATAAAGGTCCAACTTAGATTAGTACAATACAATTTTTTACATCAATTATATATTACACCACAAAAAATAAATAGATTAAACCCAAATTTATCTGACCAATGTTTTCGATGTAATCAAGAAATTGGTACTTTTTTTACACTCTACTTGGTGTTGTTTTAAAATTCAACCTTTTTGGATAAATTTAAGACTTTTATTGAAACAAATTATTGGAATACAACTTCCACATAACCCAATATTATTTTTATTAGGCAATATTGAAGGGATAATACCGAAACCTAAATTGAATAAATATCAGAAAAAATTTATAAAAATTGCATTGGCAGTAGCCAAAAATGCTATTGCAGTTACTTGGAAATCAGATTCATACTTAACTATGGACCATTGGAATAATGAAATATTTAGCTGCATTCCACTTGAAAAAATTACTTATAATTTAAGAAATGAATATGATATATTTTTGAAAATTTGGCACCCTTATTTACAAAAGATAGGACATATATATTTAATCCTTCGAAGATAAAATTATTAGCTATTTGGGGAAAAAAAATAAAGATATATACCAAAGCTATTTTGAACTCCATGGAGCATGTGGGGATCTTCCGATATCCAGGCAAGCTTTCTATTTTCTTTCTTTCTCTTTTTTTTCTTTTTCCTTTTTTTTAAGATAGGGATGTTAAGGGGGAGGAAGGGTTAAGGGGAGGGTGAGGGCTGTTATTAACTTTCATTACTCTATTATTCCATTCATTTTATGTAATTCTCTTAAAAATTTAGTAAAAAATATATATTTTTTTAAAGTAAGTAAAATATGGCAATGGCCAATCTCCAGATAACAAAGACACTGATGAGAGTTTGAGTCGAAGGACTGAGTGAGTGACACCCAGGAAGATAGTAAACAATTCACAAATGGAATTAGATGAATTAGAATCAGCAATGGGAAAAGTTAGGGGGTGAAACACCGACCAGTCTGTGAAATTCAACTGTTTTAGTCAGTCCCGTTGCCAGATAAATCAATTTTATGATGGACAGTAAAGGTGCTGGGAGAGAAATTTGTTTTTTCTTACTTGCTCTGAACAAGTAAGAGAGTATTATCTGCTGTTTCTTCTCTCGCTGCTGGTCACAATCATGTGTGTCTGTCTAACAGCAGTGGCTGATACAAGCAAGCACAGAAGGCTTGAAAAAGAATGGCGATAAATTTAAAATCAAGCTTTAATTGGGAGCCATCAACAGTCAGGAGGCATAGAGACGAGTTTTGATAGATTGTAAATTAAGGATATGGGTAGCACAGCTTTGAAAAAAACCAAGTTAATGAATAAAAATAGGAAGCAAGGCATGAATGCTTTCTGAATGTATATCACAAGATTAGATTACATTTTCAGCAACATTTTGGTATTTGACAACATACTATTAAAATAGCAGAAACTAATTTATTCAAACGAGAGGACATGATTTGAGAGTTAGGGGGCAAAAGTTTAAGGGAAACACGAGGGGGTATTTCTTTACTCAGAGAGTGATAGCTGTGTGGAATGAGCTTCCTGTAGAAGTAGTAGAGGCCAGTTCAGTTGTGTCATTTAAGGTAAAATTGGATAGGTATATGGACAGGAAAGGAGTGGAGGGTTATGGGCTGAGTGCGGGTAGGTGGGACTAGGTGAGATGAAGAGTTCGGCACGGACTAGGAGGGCCGGAATGGCCCGTTTCCATGCTGTGATTGTTATATGGTTATATGGTTATATAAACCTTTGGGAGACTATTGCTAATATTTTGAATGAAGTGTTTCAATTAGTTCTGGAATATACAACCAGCTGCTTTGTAAACTGTCAGAATAGACGGGGCTTCCTTGAAAACTGAGACATGGTGGAATTTTTTCAGCCAGAAGATGCTGAATCTGTGGAATTTGTTGCAGAGGGCTGTGGATATATTATTGTTATTGCAATGCACTCCTGCCGCAAAACAACAAATTTCATAGCATGTGCCAGTGATATTGAACCTGATTCTGATATTTAAGGCAGAAACCAATATGTTCATGATTGGCATTATGGGAAGAAACTGGGAGAATGTGGTTAAATAAAGCATTGGTCATGATGCTCTCAATCTTAAACAGGACATTCCATTCCTTACAATTAAATTTCAGCTTGTAATCCTCTGTGCTACAAACCCCATAAACTATACATTCACAAAATTCAGTGACTAGGATAAGCAGATATTGCTTTAAGTAGACAATATTATATTCCTATAGTGGGGAGTCTAGGAACATAGTTTATTCAACAGAAATTTGCCAATCCGACATTATATGGGGCAACTATTCAATGTTAACTTGTTGCATACAAGCGAAGTTCCTTTCAGTAAGCATGGCATTCTACTTGGATTCATTATGAAAACAAAGCAGGCATTTATGCAGTGAAAAAGTCAAAATTCCTCATTCCAAGATCCCTGCGGTTAATTGCTTTGTAACATTCAAACATCACTGAAACAGCATATTCTTTCATCCTCACGCTGCTTTTAAAATCCCATAAACAGCAATCTGTAATTATAAGGTTTACAAAGAAGTATCATGAGGCTCCCCTGTGCAAGGTGACCATGGCAGCCAATCTTCAAAAAGATGCATCAGAATAAGACTTTTCCAGAGAGTGATGCTATGCAAAAAAAACAGATGCTGTAAAATTAATGTCATTTCCTGTATGCAAGTGCAAGAAAAATTAAAGTTTGTTCATCTGAATCCAATGCAGCACAAAACAAAGAACACAATAACAATATTAAATTACATACAATAAAGATAGCTTATATACACAAATTGATTGCACATCCATAAATGATATTAGGAATTTATATAGCTGTGGTTTAGTGGATGGAAGTGTAGATCAGTCTTACTGCTTGAGCAAAGCCACTGATTTTGAGTTTGCTGGTCCTGGTGTGGATGCTATGTAGCCTCTTCTCTGATGGGAGTGGGACGAACAGTCCTTAAGCTAGATGTGTGGGATCCTTCATGATATTACTGGTCCTTTTCCAGCATTTTTCTGTGTACATGTCCTCAATAGCAGGTAGGCTGGTGCCAGTGATGCACTGGGCGGTTTCGATCATCCATTGAAGAGACTTCCTGTCCGTCGTGTGCAGGTTCTGAACCAAGCAGTGATGCAGCTCGTAGGATGCTCTCTACTGATAATCTGTAGATGTGCAAATTCCAGCTCTGATCTGCCTCCTCAGGAAGTAAAGGCATTGGTGAGCTTTCCTGACTCTAGTGCCTAGAGAGGTTGTGTGTGATGTGCACTGCCAGGAGTTTGAGGGGTGCGGGTTCTCCTGAAATCGATAACCATTTCATTTGTCTGGTTCACATTAAGGGGAAGTGAAAGTGTTCCCAGATTAAGAGAAACCTACACAGAATGGCAAAAGCACAGCATCTGATATCTATGCACCTCACAACTGGATCTCAGCACAAAAGCTGTGGCTGGAATTTCTGGCAGCTGTTTGGAAGGCACAGGGTAGATCCATCCCAAAGAAAGGCCAGACGATGCAACTGTGGTGACAAGGCAAATCAAAGCCAACATAAAAGCAAAAGAGAGGGCATATAATAGAGCAAACATTAGTAGGAAATTAGATGATTGGGAAGCTTTTCAAAAGTAACTGAAGGAAACTAAAAAAGCCATAAAGAGAGTAAAGAATAAATGTGGAGGTAAGCTAGCCTATAATATTAAGGATACCAGAAGTTTCTTCATATATGTAAAGAGTAAAAAGGGAGGCAAAAGTAAATATTGGACCACTGGAAAATGCTGGAGAGGTAGTAATAGGGGACAAGGAAATGGCAGATGAACTGAATAAGTATTTTGCATCAGTCTTCTCTGTGGAAGACACCAGCAGTATGCCTGAAGTTCGAGTGAGTCGGGGGCAGAAGTGTGTGAAATTGCCATTACTAGATAAATGGTGCTGATGAAACTGAAAGGTCTGAAGGTAAATAAGTCACTTGGAACAGATGGTCTATGCCCCAAACTTCTAAAAGAGGTGGCGGAAGAGATTGTGGAGGCATTAATAATGATCTTTCAGGAGTCAATGGATTCTGCCATGGTTTCAGAAGACTGGAAAATTGAAAATGTCACTCCTTCAAAATGTCCCTCAAGAGGGGAGAGAGGCAGAAGAAAGGAAACTGTAGGCAAGTTAGTCTGACCTCAGCAATTGGGAAGATGATGGGAGTTGATTATTAAGGATGAGGTCTCTGGGTACTTAGAGGCACATGATAAAATAGGCCGTAGTCAGCATCGTATCCTCAAGGGAAAATCTCGTCTGACTAATCTGTTGGAATTCTTTGAAGAAATAACAAGCAGGATAGACAAAGGAGATATTGTGCACTTGGATTTTCAGAAGACCTTTGACAAGGTGCTACACATGAGACTGCTTAACAAGTTAAGAGGCCATGGAACACGTACAAAGTGCTGGAGGATCTCAGCAGGGCAGGCAGCCTGATGAACGGTCTCTGTCTTGGGAGTCATCTTGTAGGATTCTCTAAAGGTTAATTTGCAGATTGAGTCGGTGATGAGGAAGGTAAATGCAATGTTAGCTTTCATGTTGAGAGGTCAAGAATACAAAACCAAGGATGTAATGTTGAGGTATAATAAAGGTACTCTTAATGCCTCACTTGGAGTATCATGAGCAGTTTTGGACCCCTTATCTGAAGAAAGAGGGTTCAGAGAAGGCTCACAGGAATCATTCCAGGACTGAAAGACTTAACTTATGAAAAGTGGTTGATGGTTCTGGGCCTTTACTCACTGGAATTTAGATGAATGAGGGGGATCTCATTGAAACCTATTGAATATTGAAAGGCCTGGAAAGAGTGGATGTAAAGAGAATGCTTCCAATGGTGGGGAGTCCAAGACCAGAAGACACAACTTCAGAATAGAAGGACGTCCTTTTAGAATGGAGATAAGGAGGAATTTTTTTTCAGCCAGAATGTGGTGAACATGTGGAATTCCTTACAACAGGCCAAGTCATTGTGTATATTTAAGGCAGAGGTTGACAGATACTTGATTAGTCAGGGCATGAAGAGTTCTGGGAAGAAGGCAGGAGATTTCCCTCTCAGCCCCAATGAATCAGCCATGATAAAATGGAGGAGCAGACTCGATGGGCCAAGTGACCCAAATCTGCTCCTGTCTCTTGTGATCTTATGATTGAGACTGGAAAATGGCGGATCTGTTTTCTTGTTCAACATGGGAACAGGGATGCACATCTTTCCTTGGGGGCAATTGAGACAAGTCTAGAAACTGCAGGCATGTGAGCCTTACATCAGCAGTCAGAAACTTGTTGGAAAATATTCTGAGGAACAACATAGTGTACACATTCACTTGCAAAGGCAGGATCTGATCCAGAGCAGGCAGCATGGCTTTTTGTGGGAGAGATCATGCCTCACAAATCTGAGGGGAGATCATATGACAACAGTGGTAACAAAGAAAATTGGTGAAAGCACAATTATGGATGTGTGTTACATGGACTTTAATAAGGCTTTGGACAAGTTCCTGCATGATAGGTGGTCCACAAGATAAAAGGTATTTGAAATGTATTGGCAAATTTGATCCAATATTGGCTAGGTGACAATAGGCAGAGGGTAGTATTGGAGTATAAAATTTGAATTGTTTGCTGTGTAACCAAAACTATGTAGTCAGCTTTGAACTTGCTATTTGCTAGAGAATGAAATCTTAAGAATGTAGAAGACAATGGTGTGTTAATAAGAGGAAGCTAAGAGATGTAGATTATGTAGTCTGAGTTTGCTATTTGCTATGCATGTACCCAATTTAGTAGGAGAATGAAATCTTAAGAATGTAGAAGACAATGATGTGTTAATGAGAGGTAGCTAAGAGATGTAGATTAGAACATGATTAAGTCAATGGGTAGAAACAATAGTGGCGGATGTACTTGTGATACGCAACTATAGACCGATTGGATATGCTAATGCAACTAAACCAGGAGATTACTATAAAAAAATGCTATGTCCAAGGATCTGTGGGCAATCAGCGACTAGCTCAATGACTGTCTCAGCTTTGATTTGCAAATTAAAGTTTAATACTTCTTGAAGAATCTTCTGCGTCTCCTGGTCGTTTGTGGGGCACGAGAAACCACAACAAAATTGGCGACCGCGGTAGGACCGGAAAGAGACCCGCAGAAAGGAAACGGCAGATTGGGGACGCTTCCCAGACCTCTAGGGACCCCCACAAGGCTAACAGAATTAAGGGTGCACCCAAACAAAAGGTAAGCGCTTTTTGCGACAATTTGAACTAAGAATTCTGTTGGTTTTGGGGAGGTCTTGGGAGTCTCAGAAGTGTGGAACCACTGCCAAAGGGTCTCTCCGGTCCAAAGAATCTGGCAGAATTGGGGGTTAACAGGAGGCTCAGAGGATTGATCAAGAACACTGCAGTGAGGGTAAGTACAAATAAGTTAATAAGAAGTTAAGAAAAATTCCACGTGGTATTGGTAAATCTCTGTGGATACCGCTTCGTATAAAACGAAGGTCTGAATGGGCAGGGAAAGGGAAAATAGAGAAAATCCTCGTGGATACCGCCTTAAGAGATAAGGGTCTGAATAGATGAGGTGCAAAGAGCAAGTTCTGTGGGTACCGCTCTGAATAGAGATCTGTACGGGCAGAACAGAATAGGAAACAAGGACAGTCCAATATATAGTTTAAAGCGCTAGTAGATAGTCGATAGACTAGGCATAGAATTAGAGTAAATAATATTATCCAGTAAAAGAACTGTGAATCTCTGAAATACCTTAAAAAGAGAGAACAACATGACAGGTAAAGGAACGGCAGCAGAGATTCTGGAAAAAAAAATCCCGGTAAATAAATATGAGATCACAAAAACTTCAGAAAAATGGGAAAAAAGAACCAAAAACCTGGTCACAAAGTGGCCAAGAGAAGGAACGTTTGATGTAAGCTTGTGCGAAGAAATGGAGGGACTAATTAAAAATTACAAACCAAAAGATAAATCTAAGAAGAGGGCAAAAAAGAGAACGAGAAATGGAAGTGCTAAAACTCTTCAGAACGGAGGAAGGCTGAGGAGGACAGGTAGAATATTGATTACAAGCAAGGAAGACACTAAGGTGCTGGAGAAACAGCCTGTTAGAGGGAGAGGAAGGTACAGTGAGAAGCTGGCTTCAGCTCCATACCCGGATGCGAAAGAAACAGAAAAGCCCCCTCCCTATAATGAGGAAGGAACCCCTAAGCAGTGCCCCCTGCTGACGGGAACAGTAAACATGCAGGGAGAAGTACAAGTTTGGGATCATGAGGAGGAAAGAAGACAATACGAGAAGGAAAAAGCGGCGATATGGAAGGAGATACAGGCAGAAAGGATAAAGGTGGAACAGGCAAAGAGAGAAATGGAAGAAGAGATTGAACGGATGAAATACTTGAGAGAGGAAAAGGAGTATGAGGAGTATCGGTTATACCATAGAAATAAACAGACTAGAAAAGAAAGCGGCTCATCAGGGCAGGAAGAGATGAGGCATTCAAGAGGAAGTGGAAAAAAGATAGGAGATGAGAGTCTTGGAGAAACACAAGAGAGAAGGGAATCAAGCACGAGTAAGGATCATGAGGAGTCCCTGCCACAGGTGTACAGACACGGACAGGAAGAAAGAGAAGGTGACTCATTGGAGGAGCAAGAGTTAAGTGGAGAGAGAGAGGATGTGAGAATTTGTGGGGAAGAGGTAGGAGGCAGAAGCCTAGAAGAGCAGAAGGAGGCGGTAGGGAAGCGACTTGCGGAAGTAGAGAGAGAGCTAGATAAGTTACTGAGAGGGGATTGCCAGAGGAGATGCGAAAAATACTCCAGGGGCCAACCAAGTATTGAATCAGGACAGAAAGGAAGGACTCCACAGGGAGACCGAGGGAAGAAGAGGACCCCGGAGAAATTTGTGTGGGAGGCAATAAAGACATACCCAGAGACAGATGGGGAGTCAGGCGAGGAGGAGAGCCAGGGCAGGTGGGAAGAAGGAGGAAGAATGATGCCGTTGTTAGTTAAAGGATCAGGACAAGTGCAGTACATCCCTTGGGGATCCCAGGACCTAGAAGGGCTGAAAAACACTCTGCCCAATCTACATGAAGGAGCAGGGAAATGGATTAGAGCCTTTGAAGAAGAAATGGCAGGACGATTATTGGCTATGGGAGATTTGAAGGCACTATTGATAAGGTTGATGGGAACCTCCAAATTTAACGAACTAATGGAAATGGCTGGCAAAGTAAACTCGAACGACCCAAGAACTGATGGAGACGGGTTTGACAGAGTGAGGCAGAGGGTATGGCAGGCCCTCAGGAAGCTTTACCCACCCAAAGTGGACCCCAAAGCCTTAAAAGGGGATCCACTGGGAGACACTGAAAACCCAGCAGCCTACGTAGAAAACTAGTTGAAAAGGTGGAGACTGGAGACTGAGCAAGAGGTGGAAAACAGCTTATTTATCACCACACTGTTCCGACAGCATTTTGGATGCAATGCCTCCGCAAGTAAAAGTGGTTGGGCTGACGTCAATGACCCCACAAGAATTTAGAGACCACGTCGTCCATGCGGTTGAGAAATACCGGAAAGACAGACGAAGGTTGGCTGAGCAGCAGGAAGAGGTGCAAAGAAAGTTAAAACAAATGCAGCTCAAAGAACTCAAAAAGGAAAAAGAAAAGCAAAATGATGCTGCCAGCAACCACCAGTCCGAGTACAGCCATCGAACTGGATGAAGCACCGCTATATGGAGGAACCGATCATACTGTAAGACAAGGGCCGGAAAACCCCATGCCAATAATCAACGTCTTTGGAGGAGCATTCCCACAAATGCCCTATCAGGAACAGACTAAATTCAAACAGCCCAGACAGGACTGGAAGTCCCAAGGAGGGGGACAGAGGAGCTATGGGCAGAGGGGACCAGTGAGGAAACAGGGGGAAAGAGAGGTAGAGAGATTGTGTTGGGGATGTAATCAGCCAGGTCACATGAGAAGAGATCGTCCGTTTACACCATGGCCTGTCACACACCAGCAGGAACCGATAAGAAGGGAAATAAAGTTTAGCCAAGGACCAGCCCCCACAGGCTCAAGCGGACCTGTGAACCCCTATGCGAGGTATTAGGGGTGCCCCGAGAACTCCAGTGGGAAGGGACATTACCCAATGATAACAAGGGAGGCAGACGAGGAACCCATTGTTCAGGTTATGTTAGAAGGGCAACTGACACCAATGATGATAGATACTGGAGCCACGTACACTTGTGTACAGCCACAGTATGCCCTTCACTTTCCCATGTCAGGAAAGTTTATTAAGATGGTAGGGTTCTCGGGGAAAACACAGTTGACACAGTACACGTCTCCAGTGCAGTTGAGAATGGGAAATAAAGGAATTGTTTTGCCGGTGCTAGTATTTAAAGGAACTCCGATTAATTTGTTAGGCAGAGATGCCTTATTGAAACTGGAATTAAAATTAGAATGCACCAGAAATGGGCTGAGTGTGGAAAGAGCAGGGGCTCAATTGATAGTGCGAGAAGACAAGAAGGCTAATCTCTTTTGGATAGGAGACATTGCAGATCAGATTCAGGAAACCTGGGAAAAATGGAAAAAGGGCGTGCAGGCTGTATTACCCAGGGCTGTAATGCCCAAATCTGAGCTACATTGTACAGTGATTTTTGATGAGACTCAGAACAGGGAGTTAGAGGAGAGATGGCACCTGGAGGCATGTACCCAACAGCACCTGGAAGGGGAGGCTGTGATAATTGAAAAGCAAGGGGCAGCTTTACAAGTTAAGTGGAACACCTTTTTAGAAAAATGGTACAGGATACCGGAGGCTGCGCCCCACGTAACATTGTTGGTAAACAAGGGATATCAGTCTAAAGACTTAGGACCCTTAGTTAAGAGTGCTGAAACCGTAACAGTGTGGAGGAAAATCACGCTGGAGGTGTGGATATCAGAAGACAACGATTGCATTAAAATAATGGTAAGTGTAGATAATGGTAGGGACAGTGAGAGAGGTCGAAATAACTCCCCAACCACATATGCCATTGATAGGAAAGGAAAGAGGCCAGCAGAAAGATAGAAGGTTAGATGAGTTGCCATCTATTCTGTGGTCACAGCATGACACGGACATAGGGAAAATAAAAACAGCTAGTCCGGTGGAAATAAGGCTGAAAAGGGGAGCAATTCCACCCAGGAGACCACAATACCCTCTAAGACCAGAAGCAGAAGCAGGGGTTGCTTGAAATAGGAGTGCTTAAAAGAACAAACAGTCCATGCAATACCCCGTTGCTGCCGGTCTTAAAAGCAGATAAATCTAAGTGGAGATTGGCGCATGATTTGCGAGCGGTAAATGATGTGGTAGAGGACTGGCCAGCGGTAGTCCCCAACCCACACATGCTTTTGACTAATGTTCCACCAGAAGCAAGTTACTTTTCAGTGATTGATTTGTGTTCGGCTTTCTTCAGCATTCCTCTAGCCGACCAATGTCAGTATCTGTTTGCATTTACTTACAGAGGTGCTCAGTATACCTATACCAGAATGCTGCAAGGATTTAAACATTCACCACACGTTTTTAATCAGGTGTTGAAGGCAGACCTAGAGGGCATACCATTGGAAAGTACATTGTTACAGTATGTGGATGACCTGTTGATTTGCTCCCACAGCGAGGAACAGTGTGAGCAGGACACTATAACTCTGTTAGAGAAGCTGGCGCATGGAGGACATAAAGTATCCAAAAAGAAACTGCAATTTTGCAAGCAGCAAGTGGCGTACTTAGGCAGGGTAATATCCAAGGGAGTGAAGGCGATAGCACCAGATCAGATTGAAGCAATAACTAAGGCCCCAAAACCCCAGACTGTAGGGCAGATGATGACGTTTTTGGGATTGGCAGGGTACAGCTCAGATTGGATAGGAGAATATGCTGAGATTGTGGCACCTTTGAGAAAGATAATGAAAGAAGCAGGACATACAAATTTGAAGAACGTCTGACAGTGGAACGAAGAGGCGGAGATAGCTTTCAATACTATTAAGCAGGAATTGCAGTCAACACCAGCATTAGCTTTGCCTGACTACGAGAAGATTTTTCATTTGTATGTATCCAACCGACAGGAGGGTTATGTCACAGCGGTTCTAACACAGGAAACAGGCACAGGAAAAGCAAAGCAGCCAATAGCATACTACAGTACGAGACTAGATGAGGTGGCTCAGGGGTATCCACCCTGTTATCAGGGATTGGCGTCGCTGTACTATGCATATGGAAAGGCATCATCTGTAACCCTGGGCTATCTTGTGACTCTGTACACACACCACAAAGTAGCAGAATTGCTGGAAAGAGGGAAATTTGTGCTGACGCCAGCCAGGATAGCAGCGTATCAGATGCTCCTGACATTTCCTGATATAACTATACAGAGATGCACTACCAGTAATATAGCCGATTTTGTCCCTTTGGGCTATGAAGGAGAACCCCATGATTGTGTAGGGAAGACGATGGCATTTGCCAAATTGAGAGCAGATTTACGGTCAGAACCACTAGAGGATGCAGATAAAAAGGTTCTGTTCGCAGATGGCTCTTGTTATAGGGATTATGATGGAAATCATGCAGGGTTCTCAGTAGTGCAGCAGGATCAGTCGAGCTATAAGATTATTAGGATGGAGTCCTGTCCCCAACCGTGTTCCGCCCAACTAGCGGAAATCAAAGCTCTGACAGCTGCGTGTGAAATGATGGAAGGGGAGAAAGTAGACATCTATACTGATTCGGCATATGCTCACGGAGTATGCCATTTGTTCGGGGTAGTGTGGAAGCAGAGAGGTTTTAAAAAAATTAGTGGAGATCCCATACAACATTGTCAGCAAATTCTAGACTTAATAAAAGCCATAATGAAACCTAAAGCATTGGCTATAGTAAAATGCCAGGCACATAAAAAGGGAAATGATATAATAACAAAGGGAAATCAAGCTGCGGACGAGGCAGCCAGAAAAGCATCTGGATGTACATCAGCTGTCATTGCCCCCCAGGTAAGCCTAGCTTCAGAACCTGAGGTAGAGGACCTAATTGAAATACAAGGTAAGGCAACTTTGGCAGAACAGACAATGTGGAGACGAAGGGGAGCCAAGCAGAACCCGGAAGGCTTGGAAGACGATTTGTTTGTAGCGCCCACCCCTCTACTGACGATTCTGATTTCAGAAGCGCATGGGATTGACCATTGTGCAAGGGGGGGGAAGTGATAAAGAAAATAAAGACGGATGGTTTTTGGTCACCTTATTTACAGGCTTCAGTGGACTTTGTCTTGTCACAGTGTGAGGTACGCGCACAGAATGCAGGGTTCGGACATCAGTTATTTGACTGGTTAGAAAGTAGACTCGGAGGATGGGGAGCATGGCTGACTAAAATAGCAATAACTGTCAGTATTGTATTGTTGAGCTGTGCGCTTGTGCTGTGCTGTTTTCTTCCTTGTCTCAAGTCTCTTGTAGTGCGTGCTGCAAACAATTTCCGATGCTCGTGGCAATTACTGAAGCAAGCTTAGTGAAGAAAGAAACACCGAAAATGTATCGTTACAGCCTACAACACCTGCAGGATGAACAAGAGCAAAACGACAGTGTGGGAGTAGATTGTAAGGGCTTCTGAGTCTTTTTCCCTGTCTCAGGTACAGAGGGACAGGTTTTTGGCTCAGCGGCCCAGGGTAACAGGGAGAGAATACTTTGAGGTCTTGGCGCAGAAAATTATAGTTTAACCCGAGATTTGGGAATAAGTGCTTGAGTTTATTGGGGCTTTTGTGCTCAGACTCTTAGTCTTCTTTCTCTGTGTGAGACCCTCTGGGTCTCAAAGGGAGGGTATATTGGAGTATAAAAGTTGAAATTGTTTGCTGTGTAACCGAAACTATGTAGTCAGCTTTGAACTTGCTATTTGCTAGAGAATGAAATCTTAAGAATGTAGAAGACAATGGTGTGTTAATAAGAGGAAGCTAAGAGATGTAGATTATGTAGTCTGAGTTTGCTATTTGCTATGCATGTACCCAATTTAGTAGGAGAATGAAATCTTAAGAATGTAGAAGACAATGGTGTATTAATGAGGTAGCCAAGAGATGTAGATTAGAACATGATTAAGTCAATGGGTAGAAACAACAGTGGCGGATGTACTTGTGATACGCAACCATAGACCGATTGGATATGCTAATGCAACTAAACCAGGAGATTGCTATAAAAAATGCTATGTCCAAGGATCGGTGGGCAATCAGCGACTAGCTCAATGACTGTCTCAGCTTTGATTTGCAAATTAAAGTTTAATACTTCTTGAAGAATCTTCTGCGTCTCTTGGTCATTTGTGGGGCACGAGAAACCACAACACTAGCAGTGAACAGGTGTTTCTCTGACTGGAAATTTGGATCCAGTGATATACCAGATGGATAAATGCTGAGAACTTTGTTGGTTGTCATATACTGTGTATATACACATACGTCACATATATACAGGTGAAAACTAACTTGGCTGGCTGCTGGGAACCAACGTGATAGGGCTAAGGATGGGGCAGTTAGTTTGCAAACAAAGGCAGTGTGTAGTGAGACTGCTAGTACTGGTTGCAGTTTGGTTAGTACAAAGTTGCATTGTTTGCTGCGTAACCAAAACTATGAAGTCAGCTTTGAGTTTGCTATTTGCTATGCATGTACCCAATTTAGTAGGAGAATGAAATTTTAAGAATGTAGAAGACAATGGTGTGTTAATGAGAGGTAGCTAAGGATGTAGATTAGAACATGATTAAGTCAATGGGTAGAAACAATAGTGGTGGATGTACTTGTGATACGCAACTATAGACCGATTGCATATGCTAATGCAACTAAACCAGGAGATTGCTATAACAAATGCTATGTCCAAGGATTGGTGGGCAATCAGCGACTAGCTCAATGACTGTCTCAGCTTTGATTTGCAAATTAAAGTTTAATACTTCTTGAAGAATCTTCTGCGTCTCCTGGTCGTTTGTGGGGCACGAGAAACCACGACACTAGCAAGGAGAGGCTTGTAATAGAGCAAATTTGCAGTCAACAGGGTGGTGCAATGTAAAAAGGGAGTCATAAACAAAAAAGGTGCTAAGTACTGAGCTGAAGGTGTTATATTTAAATGCATGTATAACGCAATAAGGTAAACAAACTTGTGAACAATTGCAGATTGGCATGTATTATGTTGTGTGCATCTCGGAATCATGGCTGAAAGAAGATTATACCTGGGAGCTTAATATTCGAGGATACTAGTGAGGCCTCTGTCAGTCAGGGTCCTAACAAGCCAGGGCAGTATGATATGGAGAGCAAGCTATTGCCCACGTAGCAGGCTCCCCCTCCACACATCTGATGAACCCAAAGGAACAGCAGAGACTGATAGAGTTTGATACCAGCAGCAGCACAGAAGTTGCCAGTCAGTCTTGAACTCAACACAGGACAGCCTTAGGGACTCCAGCTCCAGATTCCCCCCACCCACCTCGGGATTTACTCATTCCCCATGAGTGGGTATAGCCACAAGGCAGTGGAGGTTTGAGATCAGAGTTTTCCTTCTCCTAGATGAGCTGCCAACCACCTGACGAGCCTCATCTGCCCAAAGCAACTGCTTTGAAGGTGTCAGTAACCCACTTGCCTTTGCCCCTTTGCCCATTCAGTACAAACTGTTCTGCCAGGTTTAACAGCTAAGGCACGCAAAGGCCAGGAGCTTGAGTTGGTTATCAGAGGCTATTTGAGACACACACCATTGCGAGCATTTAATAGGTAATGCATTGCCACTCCCGGCTATAACAACCTTGTGGATACACATTGCATCAAAAGATAAGCAGGTAGGCAGAGGGTGTGGGGTGGCTGTTGGTTAAAAATGAAATTTGAAAGAATTGACATGGGGTCGGAGGAGTGGTAGGAGGGTTAATGGTGCCCAACGGTGACTCCTTTGCTTGCATCTTTGGAAACAGCTCTATTTCCATCTTTAATTTCTATTTTTCCCTTTCAGTGTTATTTTGAAAACCCTGACCTGGAGTTAGTTACATACTGACTACGGTTTTTAAAAAAAAAACAGGAATGGGACATTGTTCAGCACGCTAAAGGCTCGGCCTAAGAGTCCGGCTCGAATTCAGAAGCCTAGGATCTCGGGGCTCTGGAGACAGGCAGATCGAGGGTCGGTGTCACGACAGGAGACCCATGTGTCACTAGACACTAGAATACTACAGCACATGACAGGCCCTTCAGCCCTCGATGTTGTGCTGACCCATATATTCCTTTAAAAAAAGTACTGAACCCACACTACCCCATAACCCTCTATTTTTCTTTCATCCATGTGCTTGTCCAAGAGGCTCTCAAATACCCCTAATGTTTTAGCCTCCACCACCATCCCTGGCAAGTCATTCCAGGCACCCACAACCCTCTGTGTAAAAATCTTGTCCCTGATGTCTCCCCTAAACTTCCCTCCCTTAACTTTGTATATATGCCCTCTGGTGTTTGCTATTGGTGCCCTGGGAAACAGGTACTGGCTATCCACCCTATCTATGCCTCTCATAATCTTGTGTCATCGGGGGAGTCAGGATATCTGCAGCTGTGTGCCTAGAGACCTGGGATCTTTGTGAGCTTCAAGCGCACAGCTCAAAAAAAGCAACATAACAGACTTCTAACACTGTAAACCAGTGAGTTGTTTGTTATGTCTCCCCACTCACTGGGAAAATGGAGACACCTCTTTCTCCCTTGTTAGGGGGGGAGAGAGAGAGAGAGAGAGAGAGGGGGGGGGGAGAGGGGGAGGGGGAGGGGGAGGGGGAGGGGGAGGGGGAGGGAGGGGGGGAGAGAGGGGGGGAGAGAGGGGGGGAGAGAGGGGGGGAGAGAGGGGGGGAGAGAGGGGGGGAGAGAGGGGGGGAGAGAGGGGGGGAGAGAGGGGGGGAGAGAGGGGGGGAGAGAGGGGGGGAGAGAGGGGGGGAGAGAGGGGGGGAGAGAGGGGGGGAGAGAGAGGGGAGAGAGAGGGGAGAGAGAGGGGAGAGAGAGGGGAGAGAGAGAGAGAGAGAGAGAGAGAGAGAGAGAGAGAGAGAGAGAGAGAGAGAGAGAGAGAGAGAGAGAGAGAGAGAACCTGCGGTATGTCGAATGCTGGGTGAAACGCGAAGTCTTTGGGGTAACTGCAAATCTGTGTCTTTGGTATTGCTTTGCTCACACTTGAGTGCTCGGTGGTGGTGTCAATACATTTTTTTGCTGGTGGGGGGAGGGGGGATTGTTGCTGCCGCATATGCACAGGAGGGGAGAGTTGGGGGGGGTACACTGGGGTTCTAACATTTAACTGTCATTCATTCCTTGGGGCACTCCTCGGTTTTTGTGGATGGTTGCGAAGATAAAGCATTTCAGGATACATACTGTATACATTTCTCTAACATTAAATAGTACCTTTGAACCTTAAGGTGTTGAATTGTTATGGGTAGAGCTAAGAAACTGCAAGGTTAAAAGACTCTGATGGGAGTTGTATACAGACCTCTGAACAGTAGCAAAGATGACAACAGAGATAGAAACACCTGTCAAAAGGACAATGTTACAATAGTCATTTCAATATGCACATAGATTGTGAAAAGCAGGTTGGGGCAGGATCCCAAGAGGGAGAACTTCTGGAATGCCAATGAGACCAGATTATGGACTTCAGGAAACACAAACCGAAGGTCCATGAGCCAGTACTCATCGGAGGAGCAAAGGTGGAGAGGGTCAGTGACTTTAAATTCCTCGGCGTCACCATCTCAGAGAATCTGTCCCAGACACATCATAAACATGTAATTGTGAAGAAAGCACAACAGCACCTCAGCTTCCTCAGGAGTCTGCGGAGATTCAGCATGTCATCAAAAACCTTGGCAAACTTCTATAGATGTGAAAAGTGTACTGACTGGCTGTATTACGGCCTAGCATGGGAACACCAATACCTCTGAGCAGAAAATTCTACAAAGGGTAGAATATTTGGCCCAACCATCACAGATAAAGCCCTCCCAATCACTGAGCACATCTACTTGAAACATTGCCAGAGAAAAGCAGCATACATCATCAGAGATCCTCACTACACAGGCCATGCTCTTTTCTCACTGCTGCCATCAGGTAGAAGGTACAGGTTCACCATCAGGTTCGAGAACAGTTACTACCCCTCAGCCATCAGGCTCCTGAACAAAAAGAAACAACTACATTCATTCTGTTTCAGGTGTTCCACAATTGATGGTCTCTTGTTATTTCATGCTCATTATTTATTGCTATTTTTTATATTTGCATTTACACAGTTTGTTGTCATTTATAGTTACTGTTCTAGATTTGCTAAGTATGCCTGCAGAAAATTGAATCTCAGGGTTGTATATGGTGACAAATGCAGAGAAACCACAGATGTCCGCAAGGAAAAAGGTTGCTCTTCCTTGGGTTGAAAAGAAAAATCACACTGGATTTAGACATCACTTGGGGGAGAAGTTATGGCCGTAACAAAACAAGCCCACTAAAATGTCAGATGTTGAATTTTCAGAGGCTGAGAAACCCGGAAATATGTAACGTCTTGCCCTTTTATGGGCTAAGCTTGTTTTGAACTAAACAATACCGTTTCTCTGTAGCCACCACCAATTTCTGGGTCAGTCATTATTGCCTTGAGCCACTCCTCCTTGTGCAGATTCTTAAATACAAACCATTAATTCACTGCAGATTGTTTCTGCTCCCTTGTAACTCTTAGTAAAAAAAACACTTCCAACTCTATAGCATCAATATTATATTAAGTTCTGCACATTCGCCAGTTCATCCTTTTAATTCCTAATTCTTCACCTTTTCTCCATGATCATGGCCAGATGGATACCTAAGTAACTATCCCTGATACTTCTAGTGATGCTGTTATAGCCGCAATTAGACTCTGCAGATTTCCTCTGAACCCCTCCCATGCTACCTCAGCTATTCAGTCATGGAGTTATATTGTATGGAAACTTGCCCTTTTGCACTGATTTGCCCATGCTGATTAGAGCTCTTTTTTGAACTAGCCCCATTTGCTAACGTTGTGCCAATAGCCACCTAAACCTTTCCAATCTCTCAACTTGCCCGTAAGTATTTTACACATTGTAAATTTACCTGTCTTTACCACTTCGAGAAACTCATTCCGCATGGTCACTAACCTGTGTGGGAAAACTCCTTTCTGGGATCTCCTTTAAATGTTACCCTTCACCTTATACTGTACCTATGTCATTGATGTAGTTGGCTGTTTACAATATTCTGCTGCTTTTTCTAATCCTGTGCAGTGGCCCCTCCATACTGAACAGTGGTACCACTAACTAGAATGCTCACCATGGTATATAGGTATACATTTTTAAGCATCTTTGAATGACATGGCAGTAGCCTCACAAGCATTAAAAATACCTTTAAATGACAATGTCTCAAAAAGGCAGCACCCATCATTAAGGACCCCCATCACCCAGGACTTGCCCTCTTCTCACTGAAACCATCAATGTGGAGATAGAGCAGTCTGAAGCCACACTCAACATTTCAGGAACAGCTTCTTCCCCTCCACCAGATTCTTGAATGAACAATGTACCCACAAACAACACCTCATATTTCCCCTTCTCTGCTTGCACTACTTTTTTTTCCCTGTAATTCAAATTTTTTTATTTATTCTTATTTTACAAAGTAGCACAGCATATCATAGAGCAGATACAGTACAGCATATTTACAAAGCCATCCCATGAATAATTTCATTATTATGTATTGCAATGTATTGCTTCCACAAAACAGCAAATTCCATGGCACATGCCAATGGTATTAAACCTGAATCTGTCTCTACTTTCAGCCTCCACAACCCTGAAAAGAACTATGACCACTCATGTTATCTACACCCCTCATGACTTTATATACCCCTCAACCTCCAATGATCCAGGGGAAAAAATTTTAAGACCGTCCTCATAACATGAACCTTCCCGGTCCTAGGAAAATCCTTGTGAATCTTTCCTGCACTCTCTCTAGCTTAATCTAGCAACAATGTGCACAAAATTCCAGATAGTTACAGGGATGTCCTGCAATGACACAAGATGATATCACAACTCTTGAATACATGCCCCATCAGGTGTGGACAAGTATTCCCCATAATCCTTTCACCGCCTCATCTACCTGTTTGGCCCTCTCTACAGCACTCCACAGGGCCCTGCCATTTACTCGAATGTGCTGCCCTCATTTGATTTGCCAAATTGCAACATGTTGCACTTGTTCAAGTTATATTCCATCTGCAATTGCTTTGCCCACTTTTCCGGTTGACCTAGATCTTGTTCTAACCTTAGACTACCTCCTTCACTGTCCACCTCACCAACAATGTTGACATCACCCACAAACTACACTCCGATCCAAACTGCTAACATACATGACAAAGAGCAATAGACCCAGCACCAATCCCTATGGAATTCTGTTGATCAGAGGCCTCCAATCTGAAAAACAATCTTTCACTACCATCCTGTTTCCTTCCACCATGCCAATTTTGTGTCCCGTTAGCTAGCTCACCTTGAATCTCTGTTCTCACCTTCCAGTTTAACCTTGCTAAAGTCTAAGTAGGCCACCTGCCCTCAATCTCTTCAAAAAAAAAACTCAAATGACTTACCAGTCCATCACAGTTGCTAATGGCCACGGTGGCTCCAGAGACATGGCTGATGCCCCCATTGTAGATACAGTTCCCATCCAGTGTCTCTATACGGTTCTGTCCATCTTCCTGCCACTCCACCACAGCTCCTGGGGCCAGCAACCGGCGGCTGGGCTCCAGTCTCAACTGCCAGTTCAAACCAAACACTGTGACATTGAAGAAGAGAGGGTGGGTCTTGACTTGAGCTTCCCCAGAAGATGCAGACCAGGACTCAGGACCACTCTGCCTTTTCCTCCGAGCTGCAGGGCCTGACACCAGGTGAGACACAAAGTGGCCCTGGGAGTCTGTTCTGAGTGGAGTCACTAGCCCATAGTCCTGACCCAGAGCACCAAACCTCTGCAAAAACTCTGCAATAAAAACCAAAAGACAAGAATTAGTAGATAGATTTCTTTGTCACAGTCATCCTTCTATGAAATTAACTCAGATCATTGCTTACTTCCTTCATTTTTAGTTCTTTTCATTGGGAGTGAAGAGCAAATCCAGTCTGACATGCTGGGCATTCCTCCTCCTGTGCAGTTCACATTCCCTCTTTCATTTGCCTGTTCTGTTTATACTTTCACTCTCCAACTGCTCCCACTTCCTCGTTCATCAGATAACCTTGTTTATCCCCAGGATCACTGACTTTATCCTGCAAGCCTCTTCCATCTTCCTCCCAATTCTGACAACCTGAAACATTGACTCTATTTCTGTCCCCACAGATGTGGCTTGACCTGTTTAGTATTTCCAGCATCTTCAGTCACTCCATCTCCACCAAGGAAAGATTCCTATCTTTCCATCCTGTCAAATGAGTCTCGCTCCCAGTCAGTCACTAAATGATAAACCAATGTCATCCTCCTTATTTGTTCAGCTTTTTATCTTCCAGGAGAAGGGGCAGTGAAATTACAACATACCCACCTCTGCTCTTAGTAACTTCGGATTCAGCCTGCAGGAATAAAAAAAAAGCAAAATATCAGACTTGTGAAGAAAAGCTGAGGCTTTGCATTGTTATATATTCAAGCTTCCCCATGAAATCAACCAGAAGTGTCTAAAGAGAGGAAATTGGTTAATGCAAATTTATGTGCTTTGAAATTAAGGTGTACAATTTATACAACTGGTTCACATAGTGATTAACACAACGCTTTATAATACAGGAGTTGTAAGGAGTTGGTACATTCTCCCTTGACTGTGTAGGTTTCCTCTGGGTGATCCAGCTTCCTTCAACAGTCCGGTTGGTCAGTTAATTGGTCATTGTAAATTGTCCCATGATTAGACTGGCATTAAATCGGCAGATCCCTGGGCGGTGTGGCTTGAAGGGCTAGAGGACCTGTTCCGTACTGTATTCCAATAATAATAATTAAAAAATAAACACACAACTCATGAAGTTTAATTAATGCAACATATGGTTATCATTTCAACACTAACCTATGCTAACAGAGCTGCCTGTCACACCAGTGCATATTGACAAGTTATAAATAACAGCATTGGTCCCAGCTAAGCCATCTGACTTGCTCTTGCTTCAAGAATTATAAATTACAGCACAGAAACAGGTCCTTTGGGCCATCTAGACCTTGCCAAACTACAATTCTGCCTAGTCCCATCAATCTGAACCCAGACCAAACCACTCCTATCCAAATTTCTCTTAAATGTTTAAATCGAACCTGCATCGACTAGTTCAGCTGGCAGCTCATTCCACTCTCAAATCTGAGTGAAGAAGTTCCCCCTTGTGTTCCCCTTAAATATTTCATCTTTCACCCTCACCAATGACCTCTGCTTCTAGTGTCACCCAACCTCAGTGGGAAAAGTCAGCTTGCATTTACCCTATCTATACTGCTCAGGTCAGTGTGCCAAAAGCTTTCTTATCCACCTGTGACACCACTTTCTATGAATTATGGACCTGTATTCCCAGGTCCTTTTATTCTACCACACTCCTCAGTGCCCCACCGTTCACTGTGCAAGTCCTACCCTCGTTAGTCCTCCCTTAGTCCAATTCTCCACACTTGTCTGCATTAAATTCCATCTTCAGCCCATTCTTCCCATTATAGAAATCATTCCATAAGTTTTTTTTTAAAGCCTGACAGAGTATGACTGATACAAATGAGAGTGTTGATGCTGGAAGTGAGAGAAAAAAAATAGACAAAATGCTGCAAGAACTCTGGATCAATCAGCACCAATGGTTTCACAAAAGGTGAAAACTCATGGTTCAGCTTGAGACCCTACATCAGGACATGGCGGAACAAAGACAGTGAAAACTCTTCTATGTGGTTAATGGAGTAGTTCAATGAGTACCTGCTAAATCTCCTTCACCACTGAGAAAGTAAAGGTGGCTTGGACCCTCTAACCACCATCAACTGAAAGGGTGTATCAGCTCACCATCTTTTTTTTTTAAAAAAAACAGGCCAGTGAGGGATAGGCAATGAATGGACCTTTTTCCACAACACAAATAAAAGGCAGCAATACTACCAAATGTTTAATGGCCTCAGCCAAGGTCAATGATATCATCAAATCCCACCTGTCAGAAACTGCTTCACCAGCCTACTTGATAACCAACAATGAATTATCAAGAAACATTAGAGTTAGAGTTGTGGGGATAACGATGGCAACCCAGCTCCATCCTTACAAATAACACTGCACAGAAACTGAAGCCATTGACAAATCATACAATGCCCTATTAAGGACTAAGAGCTCACCAATGAAATGCTCCTCAAACATACATATAGAAAACATGTCTAGAAGCCATGGACCTCTTCCACAGACCCTTCCTCCTTGTGAGACCTCAGCCTACACCCAAACACCATCATGCAAGAGCAACAACAACACACTTCATCAATGGACTATTTAAGCCAAAGAGCATTGTCTGTTCCATATATCCGCCAGCATAGCAATCTCTGTAAAATGCTCTTCCTCCAAAGATCTAACAGTTTTCTTTCAAAAACGTACACTCCAGCTCATAATAAACAATACAACCCAAGTGGTGGGGTAAGGGGCAGCTGTGAGCACTTCAACAGCAAACTTCTCCATGCAAGATGAACAATGCCAAATAACAACTTTGCATACCTCTGAAATGTATGAAAGACACACACACACACACACACACACACACACACCATATAAACCTGACTCCTAAGGCTAATTATAAACATTTTATCCTTCTGACAAAAGTTGCAACCAGTAGTCCAATTTAGCCCCTACAAATTCACAATCTAACCA
Source organism: Hemitrygon akajei (assembly GCF_048418815.1). Classification (NCBI taxonomy): domain Eukaryota; kingdom Metazoa; phylum Chordata; class Chondrichthyes; order Myliobatiformes; family Dasyatidae; genus Hemitrygon; species Hemitrygon akajei. The sequence continues at coordinate 71,402,622 of NC_133125.1, forward strand.
GCAAGATTGTTAATATGAAGACCTCTGCACATTTTCCTCAAAACACAGGAAAAAAACAAAAATTTGGCTGTGAGGTTGTGGATGGATCCTTAACTTAAATATGCAAGAGCACAGTAACTTTTCCCAGAAACACCACAGAGAACAAAGTCTATTAGAATGAATTCCCTTCAAATAAGGAGTAGCCCATCTTGACTTGGAGCATGCCAGATCATCGCTCCTCTCATCACCTGTTCTAGCATCTAGTTGTGGTTCAGTGACCAACCTCAGCAGAATTCTCAGTGCAATGAGAATTCCACAGTTCTTTATAAACATCCTCTTGTTCTTGACTCCTTTACCACTGTTGCCAGCACCTCTCGAATCTATTAACTGATTAAATTAAATCAGCTTGAACACCCCAATTGGAACATCAGCCTGGAGCAACAATATGTTGGGGAACTCAGTTTGTCTTCCACACCTGCTTTTTTCACTCTTTCTTTGTGATATATCTGCAACTCATCGAAACACAATGTTTCCTTTAGGATGTGCAGCCTCTTGCTATGTTCCATTGGTGCATCTACTTACTGTGCGAATGAGTCCATTAACTGGATATGATGGTTGAAGCTTAGGCTCCGCTCAGACCGAACTTTACCACATTTAGCCAAAGAAAACACATTTACCTTTCAAAGTTGTTGATGACCTCAAATCTCCTTTTGAACTCCACCTGCTCCAGTTCTTCCAACTCACTTCAGCTACAAAAATTCTTTACTGACAACACCACAACAGCCAATGAGATAGATAGAGGTGGGCGGCCTGTCTGCTTCCAGAAAATCTGTCACAGGAGCTGTACAGCCTTCTGCCCCCAACAACACAACTTCCTGTGCCGTCTAACTTCAGTTTCATCGACAAATTTAGGTTTTAAAAAAATCGAGTATATCCGCAATTCTCCTGCCATTTATGAATACAATTAAGTGCCGAGGGCACCAGTAATTACATCCTCACCTTCTGTGTCTCGAACAAAACAAAATCAACACCCCGGGCCTTCCGTCCCTTTTCATTCCATCCGTCCTCTTGCGTGGGTCGTTAGTAAAACTCTTTCGGAACACCACATAATTAATTTCAACCCATGTTCCCACATTTTGCACTCCAGTTAGGCTGCCTGAAACACCTCAAAACCGGTGCACTCCGAAATGTTTTACCGCACGCTTTAGAACATTTAAACCGCCATCCTTAGTGTTTCAGAATTCTTCAAATGCGATACAGAAAAATGCCAGAAAACCAGAATAGAAACGCTTCCTAAATTAATCTAGGCTCCCAGAACTCTCCGTTTTGTCATCCATGAAATAAATCTGCACGAAATATCCGAGAAAATATTAAATTGTCACTGAGTCCACAACTCAAAGATCCTGTAAGAAGTGATTAACTTACACGCACCGCTGCAGTTAAAGTCCACACAAAGATCCTGTAAGAAGTGATTAACTTACACACACCGCTGCAGTTAAAGTCCACACGAGTATCCCAGTTACCAGCCATAGTGACAGAAGAACCATCGCCGATCCCTGGAACCTTTAACTGTGGACGTCTCGGGAGAAAGCGATCCCTGGGGGTAGTATGACTGCGGCTCTCGAGTTGGTGTGTGAGGAGCTGGCAACCTCGAAGGGAGTGGAGAAAGCGTGCCCCACATATACTGACTCCTGCCCCCGGTCCCGGGTAATAAACTGCAAGTAGCTTGACGTCACCGCCTCCAGTGTAACCGCATGCCTACACCGAGCTGCAGAGACAAACTTTATTCAGAGACGCTCGATACGGATCGCTGGCTGCATTCGGGAAGATCCACCCCCACCCTTGTCAACTAGGAACGTTCTCAGAATAAAAACTTAACGTTCAGCAAATCGTGACAAAACAGACTGAAGCAACAACTATGATGGGGATTGCAACATTTACATCGTACCATCCACGACTTCAGAAAGTCCCAAAGCATTTTATAGAGGAGGTATAGTCGCAAAAGTTAACGGTTACAAGTATAGAAACAGGACTGAGTAATAACCTGAGGTGTGATCAGAGAACGATAGCGTTGTAAATTGCTGGAAATTCTGAGGAGAACTCCGAACATTTTTACTTCTATTTTTGGCTCCAATTTAACACTTTCTTGGAGATCTCATGGGCTTTTATGATTTTGACCAGCTGATCAGGTTGGACCTTGTGAAAAGTCTTGCTGAATCCTGACAACATGAAACATATAGTGTGTATCACTCACTTCTATTTCCAACAACTTTACTCGTTTGAGGCATTGCCTTTTGAAATGCAGCATTAAACAGGGGTCACTCTGCTCTTTCAATAGAAAATAAAACATCGCAGCACACTACAGGCCCTTCGGCCCACGATGTTGTGCTGAACCACTCTGACACTTCACTCCTGCATAGTGCCGATCTAGAGTTTCTTAAATGCCCACAATTTATCTGTTACACAACCACTCCTGGTGCCAATATCTGTGCCAACCATGATGCCATCTAGCTGTACAGGATCTCTATCCACCCATTTGTTCATTTGCCCATCTAACTGCCTCGTAGACAATGTTATTATATCGGATTCCACCACTTCCCCTGAAAATACATTCCAGGCACCTCTCACTTCCTGTGTAAAATTTCAACTAGTAAATCTTTCTTTAACATTAAAGTTATGTCCTGTAGTGTTTAATTTTTCTACCTTACAAAAAGACTATCTATTCTATTCATCCACTCATAATTTTATATACTTTAATCAGGTTAACCGATGCACTGAGTTTGTCAAACCCCTCCTTGTAACTAATACTGTCTAATCCAGGTAACATAGAGGTGAACTTCTTTTGCACCCTCTCAACATACTTTTCTATCCTTCTTGTAATGCTGCAACTGGTATGCAATGTTGAATTCTTCACTTTTTGTAATATATATTTAGATTTAAAAGCAGGAAGCGTGATAAAGAATTTTGCAGACTGAGTATGAAAACTTTAGCTTGTGGAAAGATAAAACTTTAGCTCGCTTCCCTTCATATTTCATCTATTCACTCCATATGGTTTTTTCATTGCCTTCTGTGGGTTTTTAAAAGCTTCCCAATCCTCTAACTTCCCACTAATATTTTCTTTACTATATTCCTTCTCTTTGGCTTTTATGTTGGCTTTGACTTCCCTTGTCATCCATGGTTGCATCAACCTGCCTTTAGAATACTTCTTCCTTCCACGTGTACCTATCCTGCATCTTCTGAATTGCTCCCAGAATTTCCAGCCTCTATTGTTCTGCCACCATCCCTTCTAGTGTCACCTTCTTGTCAACTTTGGCCAGATCTTTTCTCAGGCCTTTGTAATTCCCTTTACTCCACTGTAACATCTGACTTTAGCTTCTTGCTCTCAAACTGCAAACTGTCTTCTCAGAGTTCCTTTACCTTAAGCTCCCTAATCAAATCTGGTTCATTACACAACACCCAATCCAGAACAGCTGAACCCCTAGTGGGCTCCACTGCAAGCTGCTCGAAAAATCTGCAAGTTTTCTTTCTTGGGATCCAAAATTAACACCAACTTGCTTTTTCCAATCTACCTCCATATTGAAATCCTCCATGACTCTTGATATGCATTTTCTATCTCCTGTTGTAATTTATTGTCCCACATCTTGGTTAGTGTTCAGAGGCCAATATATAACTCCCATTAGGGTCTTTTTACCCTTGCAGTTCCTTAATTCTACCCACAACGATTCTACATCTTCTGATCCTTTGTCAGTTCTTTCTAAGGATTTGATTTCATTTTTCACAACAGAGCCACACCACCCCTCTGCCTAACTGCATGTTCTTTCAATACAAGGAGTATCCTCGGATGTTAAAGCTCCCAACTACAATTTTTTTTTCTGTCACGGCTCAGTGATGGCCACACATCATACTTGCCAATTTCTAACTGTACTGCAAGATCATCTACATTAATTTGTATACTACATGCATTCAAATATAAAATGTTCAGTCCGGTATTCATCACTCTTTTTGATATTGACCCCCTGTTACACTGCAACACATCCCACTGACTGAAATGTTGCCTTGTCATCTGCCTGTCCTTCCTGACAGTCGCACTACACACTGCTTCTGCTTGTAAACCAACTACCCCATCCTCAGCCCTGTCACTCAGTTTCCCATCTCGCAACCAAATCAATTTAAAGCTTCACAACAGTTCTAGCAAGCCTGCTCGCAAAGATATAGGACCCCCTTTGTACAATAAAGGTGTGGTTGAACCAAAGAGAGAAGATTTATGAGCAGGTAGCCCTGATTGGAAAGCTGGGCCTACTGGGCCTGAATACCTCCCTCTGCAACTGGATTCTAGACTTCCTGACTGGGAGACCTCAGTCAGTCCAGATCGGGAGCAGCATCTCCAACACCATCACACTGAGCACCGGAGCCCCCCAGCGCTGTGTGCTCAGTCCACTGCTGTTCACTCTGCTGACCCACGACTGTGCTGCAACACACAGCTCGAACCATATCATCAAGTTCACTGATGACATGACCGTGGTGAGTCTCATCAGCAAGAACGACGAGTCAGCTTACAGAGAGGAGGTGCAGCAGCTAACGGACTGGTGCAGAGCCAACAACCTGTCTCTTAATGTGAACAAAACAAAAGAGATGGTTGTTGGCTTCAGGAGGGCACGGAGCGACCACTCCCCACTGAACCTCGACGGCTCCTCGGTAGAGATCGTGAACAGCACCAAATTTCTTGGTGTTCACCTGGCGGAGAATCTCACCTGGTCCCTCAACACCAGCTCCATAGCAAAGAAAGCCCAGCAGCATCTCTACTTTCTACGAAGGCTGAGGAAAGTCCATCTCCTACCCCCCATCCTCATTACATTCTACAGGGGTTGTATTGAGAGCATCCTGAGCAGCTGCATCACTGCCTGGTTTGGAAATTGCACCATCTCGGATCACAAGACCCTGCAGTGGATAGTGAGGTCAACTGAGAAGATCATCGGGGTCTCTCTTCCCGCCATCATGGACATTTACACTACACGCTGCATCCAGAAAGCAAACAGCATTATGAAGGACCCACGCACCCCTCATACAATCTCTTCTCCCTCCTGCCATCTGGGAAAAGGCACCGCAACATTCAGGCTGTCACAACCAGACTATGTAATAGTTTCTTCCCCCAAGCTATCAGATCCTCAATACCCAGAGCCTGGGCCGACATCTTACTGCCCTATTGTCCTGTTTATAATTTATTGTAATACCTCCACTGTTTTGTGCACTTTATGCAGTCCTGAGTAGGTCTGTAGTCTAGTGTAGTTGTTGTGTGTTTTTTTCTCTGTGTTTTTTACGTAGTTCAGTTTAGTTTTTGTACTGTGGCATGTAACACCATGGTCCTGAAAAACGTTGTCTCATTTTTACTATGTACTGTACCAGCAGTTATGGTCAAAATGACAATAAAAGTCACTTGACTTGACTTGACTTGGCTGAAGAATTGTAGCTTTGAAAAAGTTTAATAAGCTAGGGACAAGCCAAATGGCAAAGATTTAAGATCATTGGTAGAAAGATTTGATTGGAACTTTCTTAAGTCAAGAATCTAGATGAGGTGGGATTTCTTCAGTGCACTCCAAGTAATTCTTGGAACAGTATATGGAGTGTCCAACTACAGAACATATACTGTTTGGGAAACAAGGCAGCCCAAGTGAAACACGTGATGGTGAGTGAACATTTTGTTAATAGTGACCACAAGTCACCATGATTTAAGGATAAAATTGGATCCTGCCGTAAGGTACTAAATTGGGGAAAAAACAAATTGCAACAAGGTCTGACAAGAGTGTAAGGGTGTCAATTGGGAGCAGTTGCTGTTTGACAAGTCTAAAGCTGATAGAAAAGATGTATATACATTTTGAAAGGCATAGCCTGCTTAGGGACAGTCAGCACTGGCTGTGCAGGCCATGTCGTGTGATTTTTTTGAGAAGTTGACAAGGGAGGTTCGTGAGGGTAAGGCAATGAACATTATCTACCTGGACTTCAGTAAGGCATTGGATAAAGTCCCTCACGGTAGGTTGATTCAGAAGCAAATGATGTGTGAGATTCAGCGTAAATTGCAAGTTTCAGTTCAGAACTTGGGTATCCAGAGAACACAGAGTAGAAGTTCTTTATTCTGGCTGGAGATCTGTGACCAGTGGTGTTGAAGACGACAGTATGTAAGTCATTCTGCAGCAGAGTAAAACTTGAGTCGTATAACACATGTTTCGATCAGCCCCTCCCATTATAGGAAGGATATGGAGACTGTGCAGAGAGGGCAGGAGCTGTTTACCAGAATGGTGCCTGGATTAGTGAGTATGAACTATAAGGAATGGTTGTACAAACTCGGAATGTTCTCCCTAGAGTGCCAGAGGCTGAGGGGAGACCTGATAAATGCTTTTAAAATTATGAGAGGCATAGACAGTCAGAATCTTTTTTAAAGATTCAAAGTAAAGAAGGTATGAATTATACAATCTTGAGATTTTGTTGCTTACAGGTAGCCTCAAAGCAAGAAACCCGAAAGAATCCAAATTAAAAAAATAAAGCCCAACACCCGATGCACAAGAGAAAGACAAAACAACACAAATCATGCAAACAATTGAAGCAAACAGCAACATTCCAAACCAGATTGAGTCCTCAGATCCAAACCGCGAAGCAGCCTGGAGTAGGCCCAAAGCCTCACTTATCAGCTCATCAGATTAGCGGGTATGGAACACCGCAGTCTTCATAGCCTCAGCACCCTGGAGAGAGGAATGCACATCACGGAGAGCGAGTGAAATCAGCTCTTGCCTCCAATCTGGGCAGGTGTTAAATTGTCTAAAGAGCGTATCATGCCTCACACTAGGAACCAGCAACTATGAAGGGCTCGGGGCCTAGTGACTTACTCTGGACCCAGATTTCACTGCCTAGCCCAAAGCCACTCTCAAGCTCTTCAAATTCTTGCTCTTGCTCTTAAAAACAAGGATGTAATGTTGAGACTTTATAAAGCACTGATGAGGCCTCATTTGCAGTATTGTGAACAGATTTGGACCCCTAATCTGAGAAAGGATGTGCTGAAACTGGGGAGGGTTCAAAGGAGGTTCACAAAAACAATTCCAGGATTGAATGGCTTGTCGTATGGAGAGACTTTGATGGCTATGGGCCTGTATTCAGAAGAATGTATTTTCAGAAGAATGAGGGGTGACCTCATTGAAACCTATCAAATGGTGAAAGGCCTTGATAGATAGAGTGGTGATCTAGATGATAACATGTACTTACAGAGTGGTGATCTAGATGACGATGTGTTCTCACAAAATGGTAATCTAGACAATGTGTGCTTACAGAGTGGTGATCTAGATGATGTGTACTCTCAGAGTGGTGATCTAGATGACGATGTGTACTCTCAGAGCAGTGATCTAGACGACGATGTGTACTCTCAGAGCGGTGATCTAGACGACGATGTGTACTCTCAGAGCGGTGATCTAGACTTTGTGCTTACAGAGCAGTGATCTAGACGACGATGTGTACTCTCAGAGTGGTGATCTAGACGACGATGTGTACTCTCAGAGCGGTGATCTAGACTTTGTGTGCTTACAGAGCAGTGATCTAGACGACGATGTGTACTCTCAGAGCGGTGATCTAGATGACGATGTGTACTCTCAGAGCGGTGATCTAGATGATGTGTACTCTCAGAGTGGTGATTGAGACGATATGTACTTACAGACCAGTGATCCAGACAACAACGTGTACTCACAGAGTGGTGATCTAGACGACAATGTGCACTCACAGAGCTGTGATCTAGAAGACGATGTGTACTCACAGAGCAGTGATCTAGATGTCGATATGTACTTACAGACCAGTGATCTAGACAACAATGTGCACTTACAGAGTGGTGATCTAGACAACGATGTGTACTCTCAGAGTGGTGATCTAGACTTTGTGTGCTTACAGAGCGGTGATCTAGATGGCATGTACTCTCAGAACCGTGATCTAGATGGCGTGTACTCTCAGAGCAGTGATCTAGACTTTGTGTACTTACAGAGCCGTGACCTAGATGGTGTGTACTCTCAGAGCGGTGATCTAAATGGTGTGTACTCTCAGAGCCGTGATCTAGATGGTGTGTACTCTCAGAGCCGTGATCTAGATGGCGTGTACTCACAGACTAGTGATCTAGATGGCGTGTACTCACAGACTAGTGATCTAGATGATAACGTGTACTCACAGAGCTGTAATCTAGATAATGACATGTACTCAAAGAGCCGTGATCTAGACAATGATGTGTACTTACAGAGCGGTGATCTAGACGACATGTACTGACAGAATGATGATCTAAACGATGACGTGTACTCTCAGAGTGGTGATCTAGATAATGACATGTACTTATAGAACGATGATCTAGATGTTAATGTGTATTTACAGACCAGTGATCTAGACTTTGTGTACTCACAGAGCAGTGATCTAGATGACAATGTGTACTTACAGAGTGGTGATCTAGATGACGACATGTACTGACAGAGTGGTGATCCAGACAATAAAGTGTACTCACAGAGCTGTAATCTAGATAATGACATGTACTCACAGAGCCATGATCTAGACGACGATGTGTACTCTCAGAGCGGTGATCTAGACAACGTGTACTGACAGAGCGGTGATCTAGATGATGATAGATTGAGTGCAAGAGATTAAGCAAAGTTCCTCATTTTCTGCTGGTGTTGGGGAAACAGCAGCATCCTTCAGTCAGGTAAGATTCCAGTGATACTCCCTTTCTTTGACAGTGCAACCCCCTTCAATGCTGGACTGAAATGTTAATCTGGTTTATATGCTATCTTTGGTGTGGAACTTGAACGCATGGTCTAATGGTACAGAGTGAGAGAACATAAAATAAGAAAGGATGTTGGCATCTGATTAAAACACAAACTTTCAAAAACATGGCTTGCATAAACACTTCTAATGGAGAATTTGATTGGGTATTAGGCAAGAGCAAAGGAGATGGCACTGGAAAGTCTGCAATTGTCTAAATAGTCCTCCTCTGTGCTGGAAGTTACCATAATTACCTGCATAAAATAATTACATACGTTTGAAAATTAGTCTGCCAAGCTTTCAGTTTTACTTATATTGTAGTGGATTCAGCATAATCTTTTACACATAATTCAGAATCAGGTTTATTGTCTCTGATATCTATTGTGAAATCAGCTGTTTAATGGCAGCAGGACATAAGTTACAAAAATAAGTAAATAGGGCAGAAGACCAATAATGAGACAGTGTTCTTGAGTTCATGGACTGTTCAGAAATCTGATGACAGAGGGGAAGAAGCTTTTCCAAAACCATTCAGTGTAGGCCTTCTGGTTTCTGTACCTCCCTCCAAATGGTGGTAAGGAGAAGAGATGATAAGGGTTCTTAATGACAGATGCTCCCTTCGTGAGGCACTGCTTCTTGAAGGTATCCTCAATGGTGGAGAGGGTTGCGATGGAGCTGGCTGAGTCTACAATCCTCCTCAGCTTATTGTAAATCTGTGTATTGGAGCCTCTGATACCAGACAGTCATGCAACTAGACAGAATGTTGCCATCATACATCTGCTGAAATTTTCCAGAGTCTTTAGTGATACACCAAATCTACTAAGTCTTGCTGATGTTGACTACAAGGTCATTGTTGCAACCAGCTGATCTATCTGACTCTTACACATCTCCTCTTTGCCATCTGAGAATCTGCCACAAAAAGTGGTGTCATTGGTGAATTTATGAATGGCATTTTAACTAATAAATTAGCATTGCAGGTGGTCCATTGGGAAGTTGCCAGCCAGATGTAATCAAGTTACCAACCCGACATATAAATAAGTAATTTACCAGCCAGAAATAATTGAGTTACCAACCAGATATAATTAATTATGTTACCAGCCAGATATGGGATTCAATAGTTAGGGCAACAGATAAAAGGTTCTGTGGAAGAGATCGAGAATCCTGGATGGTCTGTTGCCTCCCTGGTGCCAGGGTCCGCGATATCTCAGATTGAGTTCTCAGTATTCTGAAGAGGGAGGCTGGGCAGCCAGATGTTGTGGCCCATGTAGGGACCAATGACATGGGTAGGAAGAGTGAGGAGGTCCTGCAAAGAGAGTTTAGGGACTTAGGTGCAAAGTTGAAAGACAGGACCTCCAGGGTTGCAATCTCAAGATTGCTACCCATGCCACTTGCTAGTGAGGCTAGAAATAGGAAGATAATACAGCTAAGTACGTGGCTGAGGAGCTGGTGCAGGAGGGGGGGCTTCATGTTTCTGGACAATTGGGCCTTGTTCCAGGGAAGGTGGGACCTGTTCTGACGGGACGGGTTGCACCTGAACTGGAGGGGGACTAACATCCTTGCGGGAAGGTTTGCTACTGCTGCTCCGGGGGGTTTAAACTAGGTTTGCAGGGGGAGGGGAACCAGAGTGTTAGAGCAGATAGTGAGGTGGAGGAGAATAAAGTTCATGCGAGAGCTGCAAGTATAGTGCATGAAGTAAAGCCAGATCTAACATATAAAGAGGCTTTGAGGAAAGAGAAGCAGAATAAAGGGTGTAAAGGTAGTAAGGTAGAAGGGCTAAAGTGTGTGTACTTCAATGCAAGAAGCATCAGGAACAAAGGTGATGAACTGAGAGCTTGGATACATACATGGAATTATGATGTAGTGGCCATTACGGAGACTTGGCTGGCACCAGGGCAGGAATGGGTTCTCAATATTCCTGGATTTCAGTGCTTTAAAACAGATAGAGAGGTGGGAAAAGGGGAGGAGGGGTGGCATTACTGTTCAGGGATACTATTACAGCTGCAGAAAGGGTGGATAATGTAGCAGGATCCTCTTTTGAGTCAGTATGGGTAGAAGTCAGGAACAGGAAGGGAGCAGTTACTCTATTGGGAATATTCTATAGGCCCCCTGGTAGCAGCAGAGATACCGAGGAGCAGATTGGGAGGCAGATTTTGGAAAGGTGCAAAAATAACAGGGTTGTTATCATGGGTGACTTTAACTTCCCTAATATTGATTGGCACCTGATTAGTTCCAATGGTTCAGATGGGGCAGAGTTTGTTAAGTGCATCCAGGACGTATTCCTGTCACAGTATGTTGACGGGCCAACTAGGGGGAAATGCCATACTAGATCTAGTATTAGGTAATGAACCGGGTCAGGTCACAGATCTCTCAGTGAGTGAGCATTTGGGGGACAGTGAGCACCGCTCCCTGGCCTTTAGCATTATCATGGAAAAGGATAGAATCAGAAAGGACAGGAAACATTTTTATTGGGGAAGGGCAAATCATGAGGCTATAAGGCTAGAACTTGCGGGTGTGCATTAGGATGATGTTTTTGCAGGGAAGTGTACTATGGACATGTGGTCGATGTTTAGGGATCTCTTGCAGGATGTTAGGGATAAATTTGTCCCGGTGAGGAAGATAAAGAATGGTAGGGTCAAGGAACCATGGGTGACAAGTGATGTGGAGAATCTCGTCAGATGGAAGAAGGCAGCATACATGAGGTTTAGGAAGCAAAGATCAGATGGGTCTATTGAGGAATATAGGGTAGCAAGAAAGGAGCTTAAGAAGAGGCTGAGAAGAGCAAGAAGGGGGCATGATGCAGCTCTATAAAACTCTGGTTAGGCCACACTTGGAATACTGTGTCCAGTTCTGGTCGCCTCACTATCGGAAGGATGTGGAAGCATTGGAAAGGGTACAGAGGATATTTACTAGGATGCTGCCTGGTTTAGAGTGTATGGATTATGATCAGATTAAGGGAGCTAGGGCTTTACTGTCTGGAGAGAAGGAGGATGAGAGGAGACATGATAGAGGTATAAAAGATATTAAGAGGAATAGATAGAGTGGACAGCCAGCGCCTCTTCCCCAGGGTACCACTGCTCAATACAAGAGGACATGTCTTTAAGGTAAGGGGTGGGAGGTTCAAGGGAGATATTAGAGGAAGGTTTTTTACTCAGAGAGTGGTTGGTGCGTGGAATGCACTGCCTGAGTCAGTGGTGGAGGCAGATAGACTAGTGAAATTTAAGAGACTACTAGACAGGTATATAGAGGAATTTAAGGGGGAGGGTTATATGGGAGGCAGGGTTTAAGGGTCGGTACAACATTGTGGGCCAAAGGGCCTGTACTGTGCTGGATTGTTCTATGTTCTATATAATTAAGTTACCAGACAGATATAATTAAGTTACTAGTCAGATATAATTAAAACACCAGTCAAATATAATTTAGTTACCTGACATAAAATTTAATATTCATTTAACTTAAAAGAACTTTATTGCTTAATGTTTATTTTGATAGCTTTGTAAATGTTTTGATAAAAGATTTTTCCATTTCAATGCTCAAGATATGCAAAAAATCAATGTTAGCAGAATAATTTTACTGTGTAATTAATCCAAAGTTGTAAATACAATGTTAGCATCAAATGCCACGTTTTCATGTATTCAGATTCCATTAGTTATTAGAACATCTACTGCTATATCATCTCCAACTACCTTTTTCAACTGATGAAAATATTTACTATATATAATACCTATTGCATTGTTAGTATCTGCCAATGCATTTTGCAGCCAATGAAACGTAGCTCATAATGTATGCAGGAAATGCAGCAAAGAATTTGCACTTGCAATCTCCTAAAAAAGACAATATAGTCTTGAGTGGAAATTCAATTTTAGTTAGGTTCTGCGTATTGAGAGATGATTATTGACTAAGGCACCCAACAAGTCTTCCTGCACCTAAATTCACCTGGTCTATCTCTGACACCTCCCTCCCCTTCCTTGATCTCTCTGCCACTATCTCTGGAGACAAATGATCAACCAACATCCTTTATCGACCTACTGATTCCCATGATTACCTTGTCTATCCCTCTTCCCACCCCGTCTCCTGTAAAAATGCTATTACTTTTTCTCAGTTTCTTTGGCTCCTCTGCATCTGTTCCCAGGATGTGGCTTTTTCCATTTCAGGTCATCACAGATGTTCTCATTCTTTACAGAACGGGGTTTCCCTCCCTCTACTATTGATGCTGCCCTCACCCACATCTCCTCCATTTTCCGTACATTTGCACTTACCCCATCTTCCCACTCCCTCAGTAGTGATACCGTCCCTCTTGCCCGTACCTACCACACTATCAGCTTCTGCAACTTCCGCCATCTCCAAAGGGATCTTACCACTAAACATAGGTAAGATCTCCTATAACTAAACCTCCTCCCTTCCACTTTCTGCAGAGACACTCCCTTTGTGATTCCCTTGTCGATTCATCCCTCCACACTGATCTCCCTCCCAGCATTTATCCCTGCAAGCAGCCTAAGTGCGACACCTGCCCATTCACCTCCTCCCTCACCTCCATTCAGGGCCACAAACAGTCCTTCCAGGTGAGGCAACAATTCACCTCTGAATCTGCTGAGGTCACATATTGTGTCTGGTGCTCCTGACACAGCCTCCTCGAGCACCTCCGCACCATCTATCGTGTCTGGTGCTCCTGACACAGCCTCCTCGAGCACCTCCGCACCATCTATTGTGTCTGGTGCTCCTGACACAGCCTCCTCGAGCACCTCCGCACCATCTATTGTGTCTGGTGCTCCTGACACAGCCTCCTCGAGCACCTCCGCACCATCTATTGTGTCTGGTGCTCCTGACACAGCCTCCTCGAGCACCTCCGCACCATCTATTGTGTCTGGAGCTCCTGACACAGCCTCCTCGAGCACCTCCGCACCATCTATTGTGTCTGGTGCTCCTGACACAGCCTCCTCGAGCACCTCCGCACCATCTATTGTGTCTGGTGCTCCTGACACAGCCTCCTCGAGCACCTCCGCACCATCTATCGTGTCTGGTGCTCCTGACACAGCCTCCTCGAGCACCTCCGCACCATCTATTGTGTCTGGTGCTCCTGACACAGCCTCCTCGAGCACCTCCGCACCATCTATTGTGTCTGGTGCTCCTGACACAGCCTCCTCGAGCACCTCCGCACCATCTATTGTGTCTGGTGCTCCTGACACAGCCTCCTCGAGCACCTCCGCACCATCTATCGTGTCTGGTGCTCCTGACACAGCCTCCTCGAGCACCTCCGCACCATCTATTGTGTCTGGTGCTCCTGACACAGCCTCCTCGAGCACCTCCGCACCATCTATTGTGTCTGGTGCTCCTGACACAGCCTCCTCGAGCACCTCCGCACCATCTATTGTGTCTGGTGCTCCTGACACAGCCTCCTCGAGCACCTCCGCACCATCTATTGTGTCTGGTGCTCCTGACACAGCCTCCTCGAGCACCTCCGCACCATCTATTGTGTCTGGTGCTCCTGACACAGCCTCCTCGAGCACCTCCGCACCATCTATTGTGTCTGGTGCTCCTGACACAGCCTCCTCGAGCACCTCCGCACCATCTATTGTGTCTGGTGCTCCTGACACAGCCTCCTCGAGCACCTCCACACCATCCGCCACAAGCAGGATTTCCCAGTGGCCAAAAATTTTAAGTCTGATTCCCGTTCCTGTTCCGATGTGTTGATCCATGGCCTCTTCCTGTGCCAAGATGAGGCCACCTCAGGGTGGACCTTATCTCCTATCTGGGTAGCCTTCAACCTGATGAAGTAGTGAACAAATTCCCTCCCCTCTTCCTCCATTCCTCACTCTAACTTTTCACTTTTTCTCTCCTGCCTGTTACATTCCCCATGTTCCCTCCTTCTTCTCTTTCTCCTATTGTCCACTCTCCTCTCCTATCAGATTCCTTCCTCTTCAGCTCTTGAACTTTCATGGCTTCAGCTATCATCTTCCAGCTAGCCTTCTTGCCCTCTACCAATCTTTTCATTCCGGCATCTACCCGCTTCTTTCTCAGTCCTGAAGAAGGGTCTCAACCGAAAACATTGCCTGTTTACTCTTTTCCATAGATGCTGCCTGAACTGCTGAGATCCTCCAGCATTTTGTGTGTGTTGCAACAAATCTCCATTCACTTCTTCAACAAAAAGCACAAGAATTTTACCAACCAACAAAGAACAAATGAGATCTGGACTTCATTGTCCTTTTATATGAACTGTATTTCCTTTGGACTGCACTGTTACACCCTACTAGGCCTTCACAATCAAAATGTAGAGTCTAAATTGATCCCACAACTTTCTAACCTTAACTCAAAAGTGTTGAGACACAACTATTGGCATTGAATAAAGTATACTGACAGAGATGAATTGAAATGATTAGACTAGAGGGTGATACCGAAATAAGAAAGAAGGGAATTCCTGGTGGTGGCTGATGGAGTAACAGCAATCTCCAGTTGCTCCAATTCTAATTATCTTACTATTTCCAACCTACCTTGAAACTTTCATTTTTAAGTGAGATATTTTTTCATTATGGCTACATCAAAAGGTGGCAGAGATACTAAAAAGGATGATCCCCCTGCTTCTTTGGGTTCTATCATGAATTTGCTGCAAAGTCATACACGAGAAGCCTCTGAGAAGTTTCAACAATTCAGCTCTGAATTTAAACAAGTAGATGGTAAATTGGATTCTTTTCAGCAAACTCTTAATGAACATGATAAATTTATTAAAAATAATGAAGCAATGTTATAGTCTCTGGAAATGGAAGTGGATGAACTGCAGAAGCTTTGTGAAAAGCAATCGAAGTCCAACGAGAAGTTAAGACAGAAGATTATCAACATAGAAAATAGAAGTAGAAGGAACAACCTATGGGTTCTGGGTCTCGAAGAATTAATCAAAGTAATCATCCTATGGAATTTTTGCAAACTTTCTGCAAGAATTATTTCCAGAAATTTTGGCGTCTTTGCCTATGATTGACTGAGTTCACAGGTCTCCCGTTTTTAGACCTCCTAACAGAGATAGAACAAGATCAGTAATAAATTGTTTTCATGAATTTAAAACAAAGGATCTGTTAATCAGCAAATCTCATCGAAGAAGCATGATTGACTATCATGGTTGCAAGATTAGAATTGTTGAAGATTACTCGCCTGAGGTTATGCAGGAACATGCTAAATCCAAAGAAGTTATGTCTGAGTTTTTTAACAAGGGTTTCAAACCCTCCCTTTGCTACTCAGCTTGTCTCAGATTTACACTTAAAAATGATTCTTTCGTATGGTTTCGTTCGACTGCTGAAGCACAAAGATTTTTCAAATCCGAAGGCTAGCTGTTTAGTCTGTCCTTACATGAAGACACAAGATTAAATGAGAAACTTTTAATTCGCAAACCCCGTCAAAATGGCATGATTCGTTATAGGGTGGAATATTAAGATTCTCAAAGGCTATTTGCTTGAGGTTATGCAGGATTGTGCTAAGTTTAAACAAGCTCTATTGGAATTTTTTTTAACAAGGATTTTAACCCATCACTTGGCTACCCAGCTTGACTGAGAATCTCATTAAAGATGGATCCTTCAAGTGGTTTCATTTAAATGTTGAAGCATAAAGATTTTTAAATTTGAAAGCTAACTGCTTAGCTTGTTTTATCATGAAGATATAAGATTAAATGTTTAATGTCTTTCTGTATGAATAATTATAAATTTTACTTTTGGTAAACCTTTGTAACTAATTTCCTTTTGTATTTTTAATACTGTATTTTTGAGATATGAGAATTGAATTTCTTGTTTGGATATTGCTTAGTCTAGGTTGGAATATAAATAACCTTGAAACTAATTGGAGCGATCTCCAGGTTTTTTTGGGGGGGTTGTCCATAGTTGTAGATGCCGCCTTTCTATTGCTCGGTTTTCCTTCTTTGTGAGGTGGGCGGGGAAGGGTTTTTTTTCTGCGAAGCTGTTTTTGAATTTTTTTTGCCAACTTGTTGCTTGGTTACCATTTCTCAAGGTTTATGGATTGGTTTTACTTACATTTTAACCCTTCCTTTAAATAATATTAAAAATGAAATGAACTATTCATCTACTCAGTTTTAACACATGAAAGTGTTAAATTACCCTGTTAAACGTTATGAGATTTTTGCTTATATTAGGAAATGTAAGGTGAGTTTACAAGAAACTCACATACGCAAATATGATCATCTACATTTTTTAGCCATTGGAACGGACTTTGTTTTCATTCGTCTTTTCAGGTCAAATCTAGAGGAGTTTCGATTCTTGTGGATAATACACTTTCCTTTCTCCAACATAAAGTAGTGCATGATACTAATGGATGTTTTGTTATAGTTTCAGGAAAACTAGATAATAAATTAATAGTATTTGCCAATGTGTGTACCCCAAATGTAGGTGATCCAGGATTCTGTGAGTGTTTTTTTTTCATTTTTACCAGTACTGAGTCTTTATTCTTTGGTGATAGGAGAAGATTTTAACTGCTGGCTAGACCCAATTTTAGACCGATCATCTTCTAAACTAGCATCTCTTAATAAATCAGCTTTGTTTATTCAATCCTTTTTTATTGAAATATGGTATTGTTGATGTTTGGCATTTCTTACATCCTTTAGATCGGGGGTACTCTTTTTGTTCCTATGTTCATCATACATATACCAGGATTGTGTTAGTCAAATAATTTCATCAGTTTGTTCCTGTGAATATAAAGAGATTGCTGTTTAAGATCATGCTTCTGTATTTCTATCTTTAAATCTCCCTGGTTTTCCTCAAACAAACAGATTTTGGCATTTTAGTACAATGTGGCGACCCACTTCCCAGCGCACTCGAACTGGCTCACAAAGTGGCACGCGCCAGCATTGAGGCAGGTCCCAAAGAGGGCGCCAAGCCTGCTTCACCAGCAAAGGGAAAAGCCCACGCGCGGGACGGGACTGTGTATATGCATTCCCGCCCGGGGAGGGTGGGATCAGGAAGGCTTTAAAGCGAGGCCGCAAAGTTTGAATAAACCTCTTTTGTAACTGCAGCTCACCGACTCCGTGTCGTTATTGCAGCACTGCGTGTAGCACACCACTACAACAACTTTGTTATCTGATAAGGAATTTTTAAAATTTCTAGAGAAGTACATTATTTTGTTTTTTGAACAGAATAAAATGGAAGAGACTTCCAATCTCATTGTATGGGGTACTTTCAAGGCCTATATTAGAGGACAAATTATTTCTTATACTGCGAGTGTTAAGAATAAAGCTAATAAACCCTGAACATCCTCTACATAGCACCATCCAGAGACAGAGAAGCAGTTTCAGCGACAGGTTGCTATCGATGCAATGCTCCTCAGACAGGATGAAGAGATCAATACTCCCCAATGCCATTTGGCTTTACAATTCAACCACCAGGAGTAAGATATGTTAAAGTGCCGGGGTTAGGACTCAATGTATTTAAGTAAACTACTTAAGAATTTTTTAAAAGCTATTATTAATGCTTTTTGAGAGGGTGATTTTAGATGCATATCATATTTTTACTGAGTTAAGTATTGTATGTAATTAGTTTTGCTACAATAAGTGTATGGGACATTGGAAAAAATGTTGAATTTCCCCATGGGGATGAATAAAGTATCTATCTATCTATCTATCTAAAGAAAGAATTGAATTTGCCAATCAATTGAAACAATTAGATCAAAAATATGCTATAGCTCCAGATCCTGTTTTATATAAAAGACGTGTTGAAGTTAAAACTAAATATGATCTTCTGTTAACATATCCAATTGAAACTCAACTTCTTAAAGATAAAACTCAATTTTACATTCATGGAGACAAATCAGGCAAAGTATTGCCCAACCAATTAAAAACTTCTTAGTTAAACGACAAATTAAAGAAATTTGCAAAACTAATAGTGATAGGACAACTGATCACTCTGAAATAAATGATACCTTTAGAGAATGCTATTCTAAACCTTATGGTTCTGTTACCCCTACAGATAATAGTATAATGAATAATTTTCTAGATCAATTAAATATCCCTGCACTTCCTGCAGATAATTGTAAACAGATGGATCAAACTATTTCTTATGAGGAAATTGCCGAGGCTATATGTTCATTACACTTGGGGAAGGTCCGGGTGGATTTTCTGGAGAATTTTATAAGGCTTTTTCTTCATTAATTATACCGCAGTTGCACTTAGTCTTTTTGGATTCTTTCACATTGGGTAGCTTGCCTCAATCTTTTTATGAAGCCTCTATTTTGCTTGTCCTAAAGAAGAACAAGGACCCAACTGAACGCTCTTCATATAGGCCAATTTCATTACTCAATGTTGATACTAAAATCCTTTCTAAAGTTCTGGCTCATAGGATTGAAAATATTCTACCTTCTAATGATCAGACTGGATTTATTATAAACCGACATTCCCATTTTAATATACGCTGTGTATTAAATGTTACTTACTCTCCCTCCCAGGAGATATCGGAATGTGTGATATCCTTAGATGCTGAGAAGGCCTTCGATCGTGTTGAATGGAATTATTTATTTAAAACCTTAGAAAAGTTTAATTTTGGACCAGATTTTATTCAGTAGATTAAATTACTTTACCTATCTCCTTCTGCTTGGGTTCTTACTAATTTTCAAAATGCCAAACCATTTAAATTTCAGCACAGAACTAGACAAGGCTGTCTGTTGAGCCCTTTGCTCTTTGATCTAGCTTTAGAACCTCTTGCCATTGCTTTTTGAGAATCTAATGATATCTGTGGTATTTTAAGGAGAGGTATTACTCACAAAAATTCACTTTATGCTGATGATATATTGCTGTTTATCTCTAAGGTTGAGACTTCGTTACCTTGCGTACTTTCTTTACTCTCCCGTTTTAGCCAGTTTTCAGGATATAAATTGAACCTACATAAGAGTGAATTATTTCCTTTAAATAATTTGATATCAATTAATAATAATCTCCCTTTTAAAGTTGTAAGAAATCAATTTACTTATTTGGGTGTAACAGTCATTAAGAATTACAAACACCTGCTCAAAGAAAACTTTCTTACTTTATTGAATCATGTAAAGAGGATATCATTAAATTGGTCACCTCTTTCAATATCATTGATTGGACATATTAGCTCTATAAAAATGAATATTCGACCTAAATTTATATATCTTTTTCAGGCTTTACCCGTTTTCATTCCTAAATAGTTTTTTGACTCTCTTCTATTTTATCCTCCTATATATGGAAAAATAAACATCCTCATTTAAATAAAGTTCATCTTCAAAAATCTAAAAAGTCTGGAGGTTTAGCCTTACTCAATTTTAGGTTTTATTACTGGGCAGTTAATATACAATATCTTACGTTTTGGCTGTATTATATTAATTGTGTAGACTGTCTGGTATGGGTCTCTTTAGAAGCTAACTCTGTTAATAAATTTTCTATTATTTCTCTTCATGGATCCTCACTTCCTTTATTTGTAAGTAAACTATCCGATAATTTAATACTTAAACATACTCTGAGGATCTGGATACAATTTAAAAAACACTTTGGTTTATTGAGATTTTCCCTTTCAAGTCCCATTCATTCTAATTCTTTTTTAAATCCTCAATGACTGATTTAGTTTTTAAAGAACGGGACAGGTTGCGTATTGAATGTTTTTGGGATCTGTTTGTTGGAGGAAACCTTTTTCCATTTGAGCAATTGTCAGCTAAATATAGCTTACCCAAAAGTCACTTTTTTAGATATTTACAAATTAGAGACTTCTTAATATCTCTATTATGCACATTTCCTATAAGCTCAGATAAGAACTTACGAGATGTAATTTTTAGTTTGACACCTTTTCATAATGGTTCAATATCTAATATTTATGGTATGTTACTGGAGACGAGGAATGTTCCTTTTGACAAAATTAAGAATCTCTGGGAACAAGATTTATAGACATCAATATCTGAGGAAACTTGGAATGAAATTTTTAAACTGGTTAATACTTCATCGCTATGTGCTCATCATTCCCTCATACAGTTTAGGGTGGTACATAGAGCTCATATGACTAAGGATAAGCTATCTCGTTTTTATATGGATATATCTCCCTACTGTGACAGATGTAATAAAGGAGAAGCTTCATTAATTCATATGTTTTGGACTTGTCTGAATCTTGAAAAATATTGGAAGGAAGTTTTTCGAACTTTTCAATTTTAAGCCTAACCCTCTGACGGCCCTATTCGGTATTGTTGCAGGACAAGATATTAAGCTGAAGGCATCTGATTTACATATTTTGGCCTTTAGCTCTCTTACAGCTAGGAGGACGCTTTTGTTTAAATGGAAAGATGTTTTTCCTCCTACTCATGCTCAATGGTTATGTGACATTATGTCATGTTTAGATTTAGAGAAGATTCGTTGTTCAATTTCTGAATCTCATCAAGACTTTCAAACATTGTGGGGACCTTTTCTGAATTATTTTCAAAACCTTCAATTCGTTGTTTAAACTCAGATGTTGGCTATTATTAATTTTTATTATATGAGAATGTTTTTTACCTTTTCTCCTTAATAAACAGCTTCAGTCTTGATAGAGATTATATTCTTTTTTTGTAATAAATTAGTATATTTCAATATAACTATGGATTAACTTACATGAATATGGGGTAATGAGATTGTTATTATGAACAGATAAAATGTAACTGTTCATTTTTTAAAGTCTTTTTTGACCTTTTATATACACTTTCTTGTATTCTGTATTCTTCTATGTAGAAACTAATAAAAATATTGAAAAGAGAAATAGGAGCAGAATTAAGCCATTTGAATTATCATGTCTGCTCCACCATTTCATCATGGCTGACTTTAACCTTTCGTGCCCTTACTAAACAACAACCTACAAACTTCAATTTTAAATATGCTGAATGAGTTGGCCTCCACAGCCATCTGTGGCAATGAATTCCACAGATTCACCACCATCTGGCCAAAGAAATTCCTCCTCATTTCTGTTCTAACAGGCATCCTTCTACTCTGAGGCTGTGTTTTCTTGTCCTACACTCACTCACTATAAAAAGCATCCTCTCTATATCCGCTCAATCTAGGCCTTTCACTGATCAATGAGTTTCAATAGGATCACAAGACAAAGGAGCAGAATCAGGCCATTTGGCCCATTGAGTCCGCTCTGCCATGCCACCATGAGCTAAACTATTCTCCCATCTAGTTCCAATTTCCAGCTTTTTTCCCATATCCTTTGATACCCTGACTAATTAGATACCTGTCAAGCTCCTCCTTAAAAACCCTCAATGATTGGGCCTCCACAGCTGTATGTTGCAACGAATTCCATAAATCCACGACCCTCTGGCTAAAAATATTTCTCCTCAACTCTGTTTTAAATGGGTACCCTCTAATTCTAAGACTGTGACCTCTTGTCCTGGACTCACCCACCAAGAAAAACAGCCTTTCCACATCTACTCTGTCCAACCCTTTCAACATTCGAAATGTTTCTATGAGATCCCCTTTCATTCTTCTATACTCTAATGAATACTATCCAAGAGCCTACAAACGCTCCTCATATGTTAGTCCCTGCAGCCCAGGAATCATCTTCGTGAATCTTCTCTGAACTTTCTCCAACATCAGCACATCCTTTCTAAGATAGGGGGCCCAAAACTGCACACAGTATTCCAAATGGGGTCTCACCAGTGCTCCATAGAGCCTCATCAACACCTCCTTACTCTTATACACTATTCCTCTTGAAATGAATGCCAACATAGCATTCGCTTTCCTTACTACCGATCCAACCTGGTGGTTAATCTTTAGGGTATCCGGCACTAGGACCCCCAAGTCCCTTTGAATTTCCGATTTTTGAATTTTCTCCCCATCTAAATAATAATCTGCCCAATTGTTTCTTCTTCCAAAATTTACAACCATACATTTCTCAACATTGTATCTCATCTGCCATTTCTTTGCCCACTCTCCTAAACTGACCAAGTCTCTCTGCAACCTTTCTGTTTCTTCAACACTTCCTGCTTCTCCACCTATCTTGGTGTCATCCGCAAACTTAGCCACAAAACCATTTAATCCATAATCTAAATCGTCGATATACAGTGTAAAAAGAAGAGGCCCAACACCGACCCCTGCGGAACACCTCTAGTAACCGGCAACCAAGCAGAATAGGATCCCTGTATTCCTACTCTTTTCTTTCTGCCTATCAGCCAATGCTTCACCCATTCCAATATCCTTCCTGTAATTCCATGGGCCCTCATCTTATTAAGCAGTCTCTTATGTGGCACCTAATCAAAGGCCTTTTGAAAATCCAAATACACAACATCCACAGCCTCCCCTTGTCAAACTTATTTGAGATTACCTCAAAAAATTCCAATAGGTTGGTGAGGCAGGATCTTCCCTTCATGAAACCATGTTGGCTTGGGCCTATTTTGTCATGCACCTCAAGGTAATTCATAATCTCATCCTTGAGGATCGACTCCAATACCCCCTCATTCTTCTCAACTCCAGTGAGTACAGGCTCAGAGCCATCAAAACCGCTAAATATATTAACCCTTTCATTTCCAGAATCATTCTTGTGAATCTCCTCTGGACCACCCACTACCCCCCACCCCCCCATGCCAACACATCATTTCTCAGATAAATGGCTGATAAATCCTCACAAAAGCTTCAAGTGCTGTCTGATGAATGCCTTATAAAGCCACAACATTACATTCTTGCTTTTATGTTCTGGTCCCCCTGAAATGAATGCTAAGACTGTATTTGCTCTCCTTATTACTGACTCAACCTGCAAGCTATCCTTTAGGGAATCCTGCACCAAGACTCCCAAATCCCTTTTCATATCTGATTTTTGAATTTTCTCCCCATTTAGAAAATTGTCTATGCCTTTATTCTTTCTACCAATATGGATAACCATACATTCCATCTGCCACTTACTTGCCCATTTTCCTATTCTGGCCAAGTCCTTCTGCAGACTCTCTGCTTCCTCAACATTATCTGTTTCTCCACCTGTCTTTGTGTTGTCTACAAATATGGCCACAAAGCCATCAATTCGTCATCTAAATCATGAGCGTATAAAGTGAAATGAAGTGGTCCCAACACCAACCCCTGTGAAACACCACTAGTCACCGGCTGCAAACCAAAAGTGGCCCCTTTATTCTCAACCTTTACCCCTGCTAGTCAGCCAATCTTCTATCCATGTTAGTATCTTTCCTATAATACTATGAGCTCCTATTTTGTTTAGCAGCCTTCTGAAAATCCAAGTAAACAATGTCTGCTTACTCTCCTTTGTCCATCCTGCCTGTTATTCCCTGAAATACTTTGTATTTACAGCAGATTTGTCAGGCAAGGTATCCCCTTAAAGAAGCCATGCTGACTGCAGCCTATTTTATCATGTGCCTTCAAGTACCCAGAAACCTCATTCTTGGTAATGTACTCCATCCACCAAAGTCAGGCTAACTGGCCAATAATTTTCTGTCTTTTGCCTACCTCTGTGTTTAAAGAGTGGAGTGAATTTTGCAATTTTTCAGTCCTCCAGAATCTAGTGATTCTTGAAAGATCATTACTAGTGCCTCCACAATCTCTTCAGCCACTTCTATCGAACCCTGGGGTGTAGTCCATTCGGTCCAGGTGACATCCACCTTCAGACCTTTCACCTTCCAAGCACTTTCTCCTTAGTAATAGCAAATACATTCACTTCTGCTTCCTGACACTCTCAAATTTCAGGCATACTGCTGTGTCTTTCACTGTGAAGACTGTAACAAATGCTTATTATATTCATGCATCATTTGTTTGTCCCCCATTACTACCTCTCTGGTGTCATTTTCTAGCGGTCCAATATCCACTCTTATCTCTCTTTTACGCTTTATATATCTGAAAAAAAAACACAATTATTATCCTCTTTTATATTATTAGCTAGTTTACCTTCAAATACCCCCTGTTGGGTTCGAGCACCAACTTACTTTCCCCTATCAACTTGCCCATTGAAATCTCCCATGATTATTGCAACATTGCCCTTTTTACAAGCCTTTTCTATCTTCCATTGTAATTTGTACCCCTCATCCTGGCTACTGTACGTGGGCCTATATATAACTCCTATCAGGGTCTTTTTACCCTTGCAGATTCCTAACTCTTGCCACAAGAATATTATGTTTTCCAATCCTATGTGAATTCTTTTTAGGGACTTGATTTCATTTTGACCAGTAGAGCCACGCCACCCCCTATGCTTACCTACCTGTCCCTTCAATACAATGCATGTCCTTGAATGTTAAATTCCCATCTACGATCTTCCTTCAGCTACAACTCAGTGACGCACACAGTGTCATACCTGCTAACCTCTACCTGCAGTGCAAGATCATCTACCTCGTTCCATGTACTTTGGGCATTCAAATATAACAACTTTAGTCCTGTATTCATCACCCTTTTAGACTTTGTGTCCATGTTACCAGAAGTTAATTTCTCATCCCTTTCTAAACTTTATATCTTTTAATTTA
This sequence comes from Hemitrygon akajei, assembly GCF_048418815.1. NCBI lineage: Eukaryota > Metazoa > Chordata > Chondrichthyes > Myliobatiformes > Dasyatidae > Hemitrygon > Hemitrygon akajei. The sequence continues at coordinate 71,427,777 of NC_133125.1, forward strand.
TTCTGGAAATGTTCATTATCTCTCCTGTACTCTCCTTTTTACTTTATCCTCACTTTTCCAAATTTTTGAACCACCATTTCATTCACTTCAACCCGTCCCATTGACTGCAGTTTAGCCCAGTCAACTCCCTATTCCACCTCAGTCTCACTACTTGTATACCAAATGTCCCATTTTCTGCCCTATCACTCTGACAAATTAGTTTTAACCCACCCCAACAGCTCTTGAAAATCCATCCGCAAGGGTATTGGTCCTCCTGAAGTTCAGGGGTAATTCGTTCCTTTGTACAATGATCCACAATTTTTAAACTAAGCCCCATGCACCATTTCCTCAGCCACACATTCATCTACTAAATCATCCCATTCTTATCATCTATGGCATGTGGCACAGACAGCAACACAGAGGTTACTACTCTTGAGGTCCTGCCTTTCAGCTTTCTACTTAGCTCCTGATATTCTCTCTTCAGGACTCGTATCTGTTCCTATCTATGTTGTTTGGTACAAATATTGTTAAGTTTTACAACTCCAGAAACTAATCAAAAGAAAAATACAGGAGACTGGGAAAATGTGTTTACTTCATTTTACTTCAGTACATAGGAAGTGCATGCATGGTGTTTTAAAATGCCCCATTCAGGTCTAAGGATTTCATCACTGTGGAAGAGTTCTTACTTTTGTGGGATAACATCTTTCCTGAGAAGGGGCAAGGGTCACTCTGCCAGGGCAATGCAGGCCATTCCCAGGGATGGAGAGTTGCTGCTCTTGGTTGGCATCCAGAACAGTGTATGACTAGCTGCTCAATCTGCTGATGTATCCTAGGCCCCCAGACAAAGTCTTGAGCAAATGTTTTCATTTTGACCATGCCTAGATCCTCTAAGAAACTGAATCCATCTCTGAATTCATGCTGCTGCTGTTAGTGAAACACCTTTCTGTGGGTTGAAAAGTCTCTAGTGGCTGGTGATCAGTAATGAGGGTAAACTGTCTCCCATACAAATGCTGTTTGAAATGTTTTATGCCCAAACTGGACTCAGGCCCTCTCTGTCAGTCTTGATGCACCATTAATAACTCTCTCTGAGACGTGAAGGCGAGATGTCGGCTTTTATTGACTGGAAGAAAGAACAAGCAGTAGTTGACCACCATACTACATCCTGGAGACTGAGGGCCGGGCTCAGGCCTCAGTCGCCTTTATACCGGGGTCTGTGGGAGGAGCCACGGTCAGTGGGAGGGGCCACAGGAGCAGTCAGCAGGGGGCGTGTCCAGACAGGTATATGTAGTTCACCACAAGTCTGTAGATACTTTTTCTCTGTAGCGGTAGGCACATGATGCAAAGGCTATGGGCCATTCATTCCCATCACTCAGGACATGTGGCATGACTGCACCTATACCATATGGTGAGGTGTCACAGGTAAGCTTCACTGGGTGATGTGGATCGTATTGTGTGAGTACAGTGTCTGATGTCACATTTCTTTTACCGTTTTGAAAGTCACCTTGCACTGCTTTGTCCATTGCCATTTCTTCTGCAGTAATAAGTTCAACAGATGGAGCACAGTAGTCAGGTTTGCCAGGAACCTATTATAATGGTTGACAATCCTAAAGGGACTGCAACTGTGACATGTCCTTTGGCCATTGGGCATCCACCATTACTTGAATTTTCTCAGCACACTTGCTTAATCTTCATGGTATGACCAGAGTAGGAATGCTAGGTTTAAAGAATTCATGCTTGTTGTATAATACTCTGAACCCGTAATCTTCTCATCTTTATAACACTGTCTTGAGATTTTGGAGATTTTCCTTGTCATCCTTATTGGTAACAGTGATGTCATCCAGGTAACACAAGTGACTGAGCAGCCTTGCAGCACCAGGTCCATAGCTTTCTGACGGAGTGCAAGTGTAGATGCTAAGAAAAATAAGCCTATTATAGCAGTAAAGCCCTTTGTGAGTGTTTATGGTGAGAAACACTTTAAACTTTTCTTCCATCTCCATCAGTAGGTAGGTCTCAGCTGAGTCCACATTGCTGAAGTGTTTCCCTCCAGAAAGGTTTGCAAAGCTATCCTCTATCCTGGGCATAGAGTATTGTTCTACATTCAGTAATGAGCTGTGGCTGGCCTTAAATTCACCATAGATCCTGACAGACCCATTCTTCTTGTCTACTGGGACCATTGGTGTTGCCTTGGCCTCCACTCAATGTTGGAACAAATTCCTTTAGCCTCCATGCAATCTAGTTCACTAGCTACTATATCAGGGATGGTATAAAGAACCAGATAGACTTTGCAAAACTTGGGTGCAGCTTTTTCATTTAACAGTATTTTTTATCCTTGATATGTTTGAGTTTTCCAACACCATCCTTGAACACTGTAGTGTCACTCTCCTGATGGTTGTGAATGGAGTAACAGCTTCTTGCAGTCACTCCTATCTCACTTACTTTACTGTTTCCAATCTGTTTTAAAACCTCACCTTTAAATGTGATATGAGTACGAGAGTTGCGAAAGGTACTAAAAAAGATGCTGCTGCATCCTTGGATTCTATAATGGATTTGATTCAAAAGCAGAGAAAAGAATCTTCCAACGAGTTCCAACAACTTAGATCTGAATTTCAACTAATGGATGCAAAATTGGATTCTATTCAAAAAACTTTAACTAAGCATGATAAACAAACAGAAGAGAATGAAGAAACTCTGATGATTTTGGATGTGAGAATGGATGACTTGTGAAAAGCAATCGAAATCTAACAAGAAATTAAAACAGATGATTATCAATTTAGAAAACAGAAGCAGAAGAAATAACCTACAAATTCTGGGTCTTGAAGAGTTACTTGAAGGTGATTAGCCTACTAAATTCTTTGCAAGCTTTTTGGTACAATTATTTCCTAAATTCTTACGATCGATTAATGCACCTATGATCGATCAAATGCATAGATCGGCCATGCCCAGAGCCAAGTCCAGATTAGTTATAATTTGTTTTCATGAATTTCAAACAAAGGAACTGATGCACCATCAATAACTCACTCTGAGACGTAAAAGCGAGGTATCGGCTTTTATTGACTGGAAGAAGGAACAAGCAGTGAGTGACCACCATACTACATCCTGGAGACTGAGAGGCCGGGCTCAGACCTCCATCACCTTTATACAGGGGTCTGTGGGAGGAGCGCTGTCATCAGGGGGCGTGTCCAGACAGGTATATGTAGTTCACCACATTCACCCCCCCTTTGTTTTAAAAAGAGTTCGCATGTGGCGAAGTTCCTGACAAGTATATTTACAGGTTAAGTCTATCAGGTGGTTGAATCTGTCGCTGCGATCTACGTAGCTCCGGCTGTGATTGCACAGGTGCCGGAGGTGGTGATTGCACAGGTGCCGGTGGTGGTGATTGCACAGGTGCCGGTGGTGGTGATTACACAGGTGCCGGAGGTGGTGATTGCACAGGTGCCGGTGGTGGTGATTGCACAGGTGCCGGAGGTGGTGATTGCACAGGTGCCGGTGGTGGTGATTGCACAGGTGCCAGTGGTGGTGATTGCACAGGTGCCGGAGGTGGTGATTGCACAGGTGCCGGTGGTGGTGATTGCACAGGTGCCGGAGGTGGTGATTGCACAGGTGCCGGTGGTGGTGATTGCACAGGTGCCAGAGGTGGTGATTGCACAGGTGCCGGAGGTGGTGATTGCACAGGTGCCGGTGGTGGTGATTACACAGGTGCCGGTGGTGGTGATTGCACAGGTGCCGGTGGTGGTGATTACACAGGTGCCGGAGGTGGTGATTGCACAGGTGCCGGTGGTGGTGATTGCACAGGTGCCAGTGGTGGTGATTGCACAGGTGCCGGAGGTGGTGATTGCACAGGTGCCGGTGGTGGTGATTGCACAGGTGCCGGAGGTGGTGATTGCACAGGTGCCGGTGGTGGTGATTGCACAGGTGCCAGAGGTGGTGATTGCACAGGTGCCGGAGGTGGTGATTGCACAGGTGCCGGTGGTGGTGATTACACAGGTGCCGGTGGTGGTGATTGCACAGGTGCCGGTGGTGGTGATTACACAGGTGCCGGTGGTGGTGATTGCACAGGTGCCGGTGGTGGTGATTACACAGGTGCCGGTGGTGGTGATTGCACAGGTGCCGGTGGTGGTGATTACACAGGTGCCGGTGGTGGTGATTGCACAGGTGCCGGTGGTGGTGATTACACAGGTGCCGGTGGTAGTGATTGCACAGGTGCCGGTGATGGTGATTGCACAGGTGCCGGTGGTGGTGATTGCACAGGTGCCGGAGGTGGTGATGGCACAGGTGCCGGTGGTGGTGATTGCACAGGTGCCGGTGGTGGTGATTGCACAGGTGCCGGTGGTGGTGATTGCACAGGTGCCGATGGTGTTTGCACCGGAGACGGTGGTTGTGCTGGTTCCGGCCTAACTGGAGGTGTCAGCCCACTAGGCGTCAGTGATCCCTCACGCGTGTGCAAGGCGCCTGGAATATACGCGTACGAGACTTCCAGTATATGAGTGTCGTGAGGGGTCTGTGTAGGGCTTGGTGTGCGCGGTGTCACCTCAGGTACAGGGTTCTTAGTTACAGTGGAGTGTTCAGGGTAGTGGTCTGCTGCTCCTGCGGGAGCCAGGTCGCGGACGGAGACCGTGTCCTCCCGCCCATCAGGTAAGACCACATAGGCATACTGGGGGTTCGCATGTAGAAGGTGAACCCTCTCGACCAGCGGGGAGTATTTATTGCTCCTCACATGTTTCCGGAGCAGCACTGGCCCCGGGGATGTCAGCCAAGCTGGTAGGGTGGTCCCAGTGACAGACTTCCTGGGAAAAGAGAATAGGCGTTCATGAGGGGTGGCATTGGTGGACATACATAACAGGGAGTGGATAGAGTGGAGTGCCTCAGGGAGGACCTCCTGCCATCGAGAGACCGGCAACCCCTTTGACTTAAGGACTAAAAGTGTGGCCTTCCACACTGTGGCATTCTCCCTCTCCACCTGTCCATTTCCCTGGGGATTATAACTCGTGGTCCGACTAGTAGCAATGCCCCTAGCCAGCAGGTACCGGCGCAGCTCGTCACTCATAAAGGAGGACCCTCTATCACTGTGGACATAGCAGGGATATCCGAACAGAGTGAAGAGCTGGCGCAGGGCTTTTATGACGGACGTGGTAGTGGTGTCGGGGCAGGGAATGGCAAAGGGGAACCGTGAGTACTTGTCGATAATATTGAGAAAATAGACTTTGCGGTCGGTGGAGGGAAGGGAGCCCTTAAAGTCAACACTCAGTCACTCAAAAGGGTGGGTGGCCTTGACAAGTTGCGCTGTTTCAGGACGGTAGAAGTGCAGTTTGCACTCAGCGCAGATTTGGCAGTCCCTGGTCATCGTCCTGATGACCACAGGAACATTTAATTTGTGAATCACGTTGAAGAGGAATTACAAGGGTCAGAAGATTAAGATTATTGAGGATTTTTCACCCTAGGTTATGAATGAGCGTGTTAAATTCAAAGAGGTTACGTCAGAACTTTCTATCAAAGGTTTAAAGCCGTCTCTTCATTATCCTGCTTGTCTTAGAATCACTCTGCAAAATGGTTCTAAAGAATGATTTCACTCAAGTGAAGAAGCCCGGAATTTTGTAAAACAATGGATTAACTGTTTAGAATCTTGCTATATGTATAATTGCTTCTCTTACTTTTGGTGAACCTTCGCAGCTAAATTTCCTTATTTGTTAAATGCTTTACTTAGAGAATAAAATTTTAATGAGTTAATACTGGATGTGATTATATGTTATGAATTTTGATAAATTTTTTATTATTTCATACCCTTCTCTCGAGGTTTATTTTATCAATATGGCTTAGTTTGGGTATTTTTTGTTCTATTGTTTTGAGACTATAATAATCAATCTATTTGTTTTCTTGTTATGAGGGTTAAGTTTTTTTTTGGCTGTTATTTAGTCTAGCCTGGAAAGACTTGACCTTGGAATTAATTAGGAGTCAATCAGCAGGTTGTTTTGGGAGGGTGATGACATTAGTTGTAGCTGCCAGCCTTCTTTTGGCTGGCCTTCTGATTTTGGGGGGGGGTGACTTTTTCTGGGAGCTGTTTTGGGATGTTAGCCAAATCTGTTGCTTGGTTACCCTATTTCAAGACTTATTGTTTGGTTTTAATGTTCATTTTACTGGTTATTACTTTAATTTCTTTATTAAATAGTATTAGTAATGGGTCATACTATTAACTTACTCAGTCTTAATGTGAAAGGATTAAATCACCCTGTGAAGCGGAATAAGATTTTTGGCTATATTAAAAAACTTAAGGCCTCAATTATTTTTTTTACAAGAAACACACAATGTACATATATGTGATAACTTACATATTTTCCGTAGATGGAAAGGACTCAATTTTTATTCCTCTTTCCAGGCTAAGTCTAGGGGAGTTTTGATTTTTATGGATAGTACAGTTCCCTTTGTCCAACATAGTGTCTGATACTAATGGGCGTTCTGTCATAGTGTCACGAAAATTAGATAATATATTGATGGTTTTTGCCAATCCGTAAACTCCGAATACAGATGATCCTGTTGCATGGAGCGACTGAGGAGAAACCCAAGTGCAGGACCGGCACGTCGACTGATTTGGGGATGCTGGCGTAGACGTGAACGTAGAACAGCAAACTGGAGGAATCTTGACAAGGAGACAAGATTTACAGGGACTATCTTGAAACTACAGCTGAACTTAGAACTAACGGTTCTAATCGGACAAGGGAACAAAGCAACACACGAGAATAGACCAACAAACTGGCAGCCTGTGATAGTGACGCCATCGTACTTATTTCACAGTCTCCGATGAAAGCCACGTGTACTGTAATTAAATAAACTAGCAGGAATTGGAAATCTAAGCACTGAAATTCGGGCATAATCAGGGAGAAAGGAGCATTAAAGGGGAACAGCCAACTGGAACCATGACACAATGGTGATAGGACAACTGACCATTTAGAAATAAACGATATTTTTAAAGAATTTTATTCTAAACTTTATAGTTCTGACCCTCCCAAAGATAACACCGTAATGAATAATTTTTTAGATCAATTAAACATTCCTACACTTTCTGTTGATAACCTAAAACAGTTGAATCAACCTATTTCTTATGAGGAAATTACCGGAGCTGTATGTTCATTGCACTCGGGGAAGGCTCCGGGTCTGGATGGATTTTCTGCAGAATTTTATAAGGCTTTTTCCTCACTGTTTATACCTCATTTATGTTCAGTCTTTTTGGATTCCTTTGTAGGTTATCACAATCTTTTTATAAAGCTTCTGTATTGCTTATCCTTAAAAAGAATAAGAACCCAACTGAATGTTCTTCATACAGACCAATTTCCTTACTCAATGTTGATACTAAAATCCTATTTAAAGTTCTGGCTACCACGAGGAAATCTGCAGATGCTGGAAATTCAAACAACAACACACACAAAATGCTGGTAGAACACAGCAGGCCAGGCAGCATCTATAGGGAGAAGCGCTGTCGACGTTTTGGGCCAAGACCCTTCGTCCTGACAAATTGTAAGAAATAAAGTTACCTACTTGGGTATAACAATTACCATGAATTATAAATACCTATTTAATGAAAATGTTCTTAACTTACTGAATTTTGTAAAAAGGACACGATCAAACTGGTTGCCTTTTTCATTATCCTTGATTGGCCGAATTAACTCTATTAAAAAGAACATTTTACCTAACTTTTCTCCCTTTTTGAGGTATTACCTGTTTTTATTCCTAAATCTTTTTTTTTTGATTCTCTCAATTCTACTATAGCTTCTTATATATGGAAAAATAAACATTCTTGACTAAATAAAGTTGCTCTTCAAAAATCTAAGAAGAATGCAGGTTTAGCTTTACCAAATTTTAGGTTTTAAAATTGGGCAGTCAATATACGAAATCTTATGTTTTGGACATATTATATTAACCGTGAGGAATGTCCAATATGGGTTTCTGTAGAAGCTAACTCTGCTAATAAATTTTCTATTATTTCTCTTCTCAGATCCTCACTCCCTTCATCTTTTAGTAAACTAACTGAAAATTTATTGTTAAACATACTTTGAAAATCTGGGTACAATTTAGGAAATCTTTGGTCTATTGAGATTTTCTTTGTCTAGTCCCATTTGTTATATTTTTTTAAACCTTCGATGACCAATTTAGTTTTAAAAGAATGGGATAGATTGGGTATTAAATATAAATGCAGGAAGGCTTTTTCCATTGAGGTCAGATGGAATCTCAATCAGAGATCATAAGTTAAGGTTGAAAGGCAAAAAGTTTAAGGGGAACATGAGGGGAAATGTCATGACTCAGAGGTCGTGAGAGTGTGGAATGAGCTGCCAACACAAGCGGTGCAGGTGAGCTCAATTTCAACATTTAAGAGATGTTTGGATAGGTACATGGATAGTAAGCTGTGGTCTGGGTGTAGGTCAATGGGAGTAAGCAGTTTAAATGGTCCGGCATAGACTAGATGGGCAGAAGGGCCTGCTTCTGTGCAGTACTTCTCTATGCCTCGACTCTATGATGCAAATTACTTTGTCCTTGCAATCTGAAATAAAAACAAAATGGTTTTTGAAAGAGAAAGTGTGAAAAAATCTTTAAGTAACAACAAAAAGAGACAATTTGAACAAAAACCAGCTGAGGTAATGACCTGCTAATGTACAATAACATTGCACTAGGTCTCCTTGATAATGTGCATCTCTGTATTTCCAGGATTTAACATCACAAAACATAGTTAGCTCTGATAACTTTCTTTCATCCTTCACTATAAATCCTCCTTCCAATCCATACTTGGCAACCCATCCACTATATCAGGGGTTCCCAGCCTGGGATCCACGGACTCCTTAGTTAACGGCATAAAAGAGGTTGGGAACCTTGCTCTACGTTGCTCTCTTTGTTGTGATGTTTCAATCTATTCATCTGCAGAATGTCAGGTGCAAATTAGTTATTCTCTAGGTTAATTGATTAATAGGAACTAGATATGTTCCAAATTTGAAACAAAAATTATACTATGAGCAATTTTTATTTTTGTTAATGTTCATCATCTGCGAGAAGTGCATCCAGTTACAGCTTCTAATAATCCGCGTTACGAAGTTGGAGCTGGAATTGGATGAACTCCGATCATTCAGGGGGCTGAGGAGGTGATAGATAGGACATTCAGAGAGGTAGCTACATCCAAGGTACAGGACACAGAAAACTGGGTGACAGTCAGGAAGGGGAAAGGGGTTAAGGAGCCAGCACAGAGTACCCAATGTGGCCGTCCCCCTCAACAACAGGTATATCATTTTGGATGCTGTTGTGGGGACTCCTAGCACAGGAAAGTCACAGCAGTCAGGTCTCTGGCACTGAGTCTGACTCTGCAGTTCAGAAGGGAAGGCGGGGGTGCAAAGTTGTGTGCTGTGGTGATAGGGGAACAGAAAGGAGGTTCGTGGGTTAAAACCTGGATAGTAGGTTGCCTCCCAGGTGCCAGATTCTGGGACATCTCAGATTGTGTCCTCAGCATTCTTAAGTGGGAGGGTGAACAGCAGAAATTGTGGTCCATGTAGGTACCAATGATATGAGGAGGATGAGTGACGAGGTTCAGCATAGTGAGTTCGGAGAGTTTGATGCTAAGTTAATAGACAGGCCCTCCAGGGTTGTGATCTCAGGACTGTGCCATGTGCTAGTGAGGCCAGAGCTAGGAAGATTATACAGTTTAACACATGGCTAAACAGATGGTGTTAGAGGGAAGGCATAAGATTTTTGAATCATTGGTCTTTTTTCCATGGAAGCTGGGACCTGTAGAGAAGGGATGGTTTGCCCCTCGACTGGAGGGGGATTAATATCCTAGCAGAAAGGTTTGTTAATGCTGCACGGTGGGGTTTAAATTAGAGTTGTTGGGGGATGGGAACCAATGGAGAGGTTGTGGAGACAGATGTTGGTAAGAGGTCAGACAAAATCTGGAATGAAAAGGTTGAGCATGGTGCGACTAGTGTCCTGAACTGCCTATATTTCAATGCAAGAAATATTTCAGGAAAGGCAGATGAGCTCAGGGCTTGGATCAACATGTGGATTTATAATCTTGTAGATATAACTGAGACTTGGTTGCAGGAGGTGGAGGACTGATGGCTCAATATTCCAATGTTTCATTGTTTTATATGTGACAGAACGGGAGGGATTTAAGGAGGAAAATGGGAAAATGTTACAGCAGTGCTCCATCAGGACAAACTGGAAAACTTGTCTAGTGAGGCAATAAAGTTAGAACTGAGAAATAAGAAAGGTTAATTGAGCTATATTACAGACCACCCAACAGACCGAGGGATTTAGAGGAACAAATTTGTAAAGAGATCATGGGCTGTTGCAAGAAACACAAGGTTGTTATAGTAGGTGTTTTTTAACTTTCCACATATTAACTGGGAATCCCATTCTGTGAATGGACTGGATGGGATAGAGTTTGTCAAATATGTTCAGGAAAGTTTCCTTCATCAGTACGTAGAGTCCCAACGAGAGAGTGTGTGATACTGGATCTACTATTAGGGAATGAGGCAGGGCAGGTGACAGAAGTTTGTGTAAGGGAAACACTTTGCACCTAGTGACCACAATGCCATTAAATTCAAAGTAAATATGTGAAACACTCTGGTTCTGTCGGCTGGGTAAATCTAGGGAAGACAGTCTGCAGCCCCAGTCAAATGTGTGAGATTGAGGCACGAGCCCACCCCGAAACTCCCTGTTTGTGTGGAAGCTGCGTGATTCGTTACCCTGTTACAAATAAGTACCACCAAATAACAATCAGTACACCGCATACAATTAAAATATTTAGCTTTATAATTCTTAATTTGACTAGGGGTTAGTAAAGAAAGAGTAAAAACAAAGAAAAATGCCATTTTAATGAAACAGTCTAATATGCACAAGGTTTCCCTTCACTGATCCTCCTTCGATCTCCCCGAGCTTTGTCGAACCACAGCCCTACTCCGGGTGGAATCCTATGACCTCTTCTCCCTAGCATCTTCTCCCTTCATCTCCCCTTGAACCAAAGCCCCAAGCCCAACCTTTGCGTCCCTCACCAGAGAAGCCTCCCCTTAATCTGACTATCCTAATTGGATGGCACACAATTCTCCTATCCCTTATCTTCAACAGTAACCCAAACAAGCAGCTTGCAGCACCATAACAGTAAAGAACTATTGACCAGGGTGTTACATATGCAAAAAGACTGGTCCTGACCATGGGTTGAGATTCTAACTTGGAAAAGCTCTTGCATCGAAATATAGGCAGCTGAGGACACTAGTTGCACCATGCTCAACCTTTTCATTCCTGCTTTTGTTTGATGTCTTACCAACATCTGTTTCCACAACCTCTCCACTAACTGTTATAGCATTCTGGTTCCCATCCCCTGGCAACTCTAATTTAAACCCCACTGTGCAGCATTAACAAACCTTCCCACTAGGATATTAGTCCCCCTCCAGTTCAGGTGAAAACCATCCCTTCTCTACAGGTCCCAGCTTCCATGGAAGAGAGACCAATTTTGTTGATATCAGAAATGATCTGACAGGCTGTTTTCTGGCAAGGGTGTACTTGGTAAGCGGGACCCTTCAGAAGTGAAACTTTATGAGGCCTGTATGAATCTGTCAGAATGAAAGATAAAGAATAATAATATTTAAGATAACAAGGATAAAAATCTCTTTGTTTTCAAGAGATATTGAGGCTGTGGTTAACAGAAAAGAGGAGATACATAGCAGATACTAGTAGATAGGAACAAATGAGGTGCTTATGGAGTGTAAGAAATGCAAGAGAACTCTTCAGAAAGAAATCAGGAGGGCTAAAAGAAGGCATGAGGTTGCCCTAGCAGACAAGATGAAGGAGAATCCTAAGGGATTCTACAGATATGTTAAGGGCAAAAGGATTGCAAGAGACAAAACTGGTCCTCTGGAAGACCTGAATGGTAATCCCTGTGTGGAACCAAAAGAGATGGGGAAGATCTGAAATCCATTTTCTGCATCTCTATTTACACAGAAGATGGACACAGAGTCAATAGAAGAGAGGCAAAGCCGCATCAACTTCATGGACCCTGTACAGATTACAGAGGAGGAGGTGTTTGCTATCCTGAGGCAAATCAGGGTGGATAAATCCCTAGAGCCTGACAAGGTGTTCCCCCAATCTCAACGGGAGACAAATGCAGAGACTGTTGGGACCCTAGCAGAGATATTTGACTCATCCTTAGTGACTGGATATATACCAAAGGATAATCAATATTGTTCTGCTGTTTGAAAAAAGGCTCTAAACATAAACCAGGAAATTATAGGCCAGTGAGTGGGAAAGTTATTGGAAGGTTTTCTAAGGGAACAGATATTAGTAATTGGATAGACATGGACTGATTAAAGATACTCAGGATAGCCTCATGTGTGGTAGGTCGTGACTAACCAATCTCATAGATTTTTCAGGGATGTTACCAGGAAAATGGATGAAGCCAAGGCAGTGGATGTTGTCACCATGGACTTTAGCAAAGCATTTGACAAGGTTCCACATGGGAGGCGGGTCAGAAAGGTTCAGTCACTCAGCATTCAAGATGAGTAGGAGAAGCCAGAGAGTGGTAGTAGATGATTGCCTCTCTGACTGGTGGCCTGTGACTAGTGGAGAGCCGCAGGAATCAGTGCTGGGTCCTTTGTTGTTTGTCATCTATATCAACAATCTGGATGATAATGTGGTCAACTGGGTCAGCAAATTTGCAGATGACACCAAGACTGGGGTTGTATGACAATGCAGAAGGCTATCATGATTTACAGTAGGATCTGCATCAGCTCGAAAAATGGGTTGAAAAATGGTAGATGGAATTTAATACAGACAAGTAGGAGGTTTTGCACTTTGGTAGGACCAATCAGGGTAGGTCTTACATGTAAGCTGAGCTTCTCTGTGACTCTATTTCATTCACACTGCTCAGGCTTTTATTTGTTAACTCATAGCCCTGCTGACTTTTATTTTGAAATTCATTTGGACCACACAAGGAAAGTAGTCATTTTATTTTAGTTGAGTTTCTTGTTTAGGATGTACACAATCATGTGTCTTCTTGCTTTCACTTATCCCTTCAAAATAATAATCTGCAAGTGTTGTTTTAGTTCACTGAGAAATATTGTGTTAATATGTAAATGTTTATCAGTATAGCATTTGATCAGCCTTTGTAATTTAATGAATTAAATGTTATTATTCTTCACTCATACTTTAAACCTTTGTTTACTCATGTTGTGTATAAGTTTTGTATATTTACCATGTAAATCTAGCTTCATATATTCCTAATTTCTTATGGATGTCTGACTTAATCTCCATAAATTTGCTGTAATAAGTACCTATGTTATTTTTCTGTTTCTCTCTCAGTTTTTCTCGAATTCAATTGTATATGAATGACCCAGAGCTTGGATGCTAAATCCTGAGTGGAGATTGAATTGTGTACTTTCTACACACCGAAGGTCTCATTCCTGAATAGAACAACTGCAAAAGACATTACGCAAGTTTCAGTACAGAGTTAAATTATGGAAATGATGATGAACAAGATCCCTATTCTCAACACAGCAGCTCCATGGATTATCAATAGCCTAACTTAGAAAATTTGACTTTATCTGTAAATTTTAAAAGTATTTTTCAAGCTAGTAATAGCAATAATAATAAAATGTTTCATGGATTTTAATAATGTCTGGACAATATATGTATTCCATGAATTTCATTATGGGTAATGTTCAGATAATTATTCTTTAGAAGAAAAAGGTTGATCTAACTATTTTTGATTAACCTCAGAAAGTGAGGGAATATTTAAATGATCTAGAATTGTGTACAGTTTTGGTCTCCAGGGTTAAGGAAGGACATCCTGGCTGTAGAGGAAGTGCAGCGTAGATTCACGAGGTTAATTCCGGGGATGTCAGGACTGTCTTACGCAGAGAGGTTAGAGAGACTGGGCTTGTACACTCTGGAATTAAGGAGATTGAGAGGGGATCTGATTGCAACATATAAGATTATTAAGGGATTGGACAAGATAGAGGCAGGAAATATGTTCCAGATGCTGGGAGAGTCTATTACCAGAGGGCATGGTTTGAGAATAAGGGGTAGGTCATTTAGGACAGAGTTAAGGAAAAATGTCTTCTCCCAGAGAGTTGTGAGGGTCTGGAATGCACTGCCTCGGAAGGCAGTGGAGGCCAATTCTCTGGATGCTTTCAAGAAGGAGCTAGATAGGTATCTTATGGATATGGGAATCAAGGGATATGGGGACAAGGCAGGAACTGGGTATTGATAGTAGATGATCAGCCATGATCTCAAAATGGCAGTGCAGGCTTGAAGGGCCGATTGGTCTATTTCTGCACCTATTGTCTATTGTCTATTGTCTAAAATTATTCATAGCAAAATTGGCTTTAGGGGAATCAGAGCTATACAGTTTAGAGTAAAATTCTCTAAAAGTATCATTTATTTCTAATTGATCAGAAGTTATATCACTACTCGGTTTGGAGATTTCCTTAATTTGACATTTAACTATTAAAGTTTTAAGTTGATTAGCCAAAAGTTTGCCCGTTTTATCACCATGAACATAAAAATGACTTTTATCTTTTGAAAGTTGAGTTTCAACAGGGTGAGTTAAGAGCAGATCATATTTAGTTTTAACTTCAACACGTTTTTTATATAAGACGGGATCCGGATTGGAAGCATATTTTTAATCTAAATATTTCAGCTGATTGGCTAAGTCAGTTCTCTCATTATTAGCTTTTTTCTTAATACTTGCTGTATAAGAAATAATTTGGCCTCTAATAAAAGCCTTGAAAGCATCCCAAATAATAAGGCTAGAAGTGCCATCTAGCGTATTCTCTTCAAAGAAAAAAGTAATTTGACTCTCTAAAAATTTTTAAAAACCTTATCTGATAGTAAAATTGGATTGAAATGCCAAAATCTGTTTGATTGAGAAACATCTGGAAGTTTTAAAGATAAAAAGACGGGGGCATGATCTAAAGCAGCAATTTCTTTATATTCACAGGATCGAACATATGGTATCAGTTGAGTATCGACAAAAAAAATATTAATCCTGGAATAGGTGTGATGAACATGAGGAAAAAAAGGAATATTCTCTTCTTGTTGGGTGTAAAAAATGCCACACATCAATAATGTCACAATTCATTAAAAAAGATTGGATATAGGAGGCAGATCTACTAATATTCAATCATTTTGAAGGTGAACGGTCTAAAACAGGATCAAGAAAGCAATTAAAGTCACCTCCCAAGATTAAAGAGAACAGATTTAAGTCTGGTAAAAAAGAAAAATAACGTTCAAAAAAGCCAGAATCATCTATATTCAGAGCATAGAGATTAGCATAGTTTGTTATCTAATTTCCCTGATACTATAATGAACCGCTCATTGGGGTCAGACATTACATGATGTTGAACAAAGGCAACTGAATTGTCAATCAAAATCGAAGTACCTCTGGCCTTGGCTTGAAAGGAAGAATGAAAAGCCATTCCAATGCTTGAACAAACGCCCACAGTCAGATCTGCAAACACGTGTTTCTTGCAAAAAATAATTCAGGCATTCAATTTCTTAATATAGGTAAAAATCTTATTGTGTTTCACAGGGTGGTTTAAACCTTTCACATTTAAACTAAGTACCGTAGATTCCGGACTACAGAGCGCACCTGATTAAAAGCCGCTGGCTCTAATTTTAGAAATAAAATCAATTTTTTAATTGTAAAGGCCGCACCGGATTTTAGGCCGCACCAGATTTTCGGCCGCAGGTGTCCCACGTTGTAATATGAGATATTTACACAGAAAGATATTACACGTGAGGATTTTTTAAACTTTTAATTAAATCCATATGGTAACAAAAACAAATACATATTGCAAATGCTTTTTTTCGAACCGTGCCCGTACGCGGCTACTTTTAAATATACGTTGCGTATACTTCTTTACTGAACAACATTCCAATATCTCCTAACGACTGGTAAAAAATATATATATTGCAGCCTACCAGGAAAAGTTATTGATCACCTTTAACTTAAAAGCAGCGTTCGCTCAGATCCAAAGCCGCTCGCGTAATGCGCTCCCTCCCTCCGTCCCGTTTCATCGCAAACCGGCATTTTCCCACAAGACACCGCGAAACCGGGTGTGACGTCATAGCATCCCGCGATGCAGTACAGAAAACAAATATACCGGTAGTTAAAACTCTTCTAACTTTAACTAGAAAATGAATTACTAAGCGAAAATATTATAAACTAAGTAACTGCCATAAGGCAGCACAATGCTTCGAGTGTTTTCCATGTTGATGAGGGTGAGTACAAATGACTGATTTACAATAATTTAATTGTGAAAGTGCGCTTGATTTGTGAACTACTCATCAATTTTATTGGTCTACTGTTATGAGGCAAAATGTTTACGAGGCGGCATGAAAAAAAACCATGTATTAGCCGCTCTGGATTATAGGCCGCAAAGTTCAAAGCTGTTCAAAATGTGGGAAAAAAGTAGCGGCTTAAAATCCGGAATCTACGGTAAATTAATATTGTGTACCATTTAAATATGTTTAAAACAGAGGTTAAACATATAAACCACTGGAATATACAAAAAACCCAAACCTTAACATTCAAAATACTTAACCAAGCAATAAATGAGGTGAGGATAAACAAGCAGCTGATAAAAAGGAAAAAAAAACAGCCCACTCCTGCCCTCTCCCACAAAGAAAAAAATCGCCCAAGGGAGGACGAAGGCTAATCTGATTAATCCCACCCATAATATCCTACTGGCAGAGCTCCAAGAGAAGAAGAGATTAGTACAGAATGAATTCCAACCTAGACTACATAACCTTCAAAAAGAACTAAAAAAAATTCAAAACAAAGAATAATTTCAAAGAAAACTTACTGAGGTTAATCAAAAATGGTTAGATCAACCTTTTTTCTCCTGAGGAAATTGCCTGGGATGTCCCTTCTCTGAGTTCGGGGAAGGCTTCCAGTCCTGATGGATTTTCTGGAGAGTTCTATAAGCTCCTTTGCTTATTCCTTACTTACTTTCTGTTCTTTCTGACTTTTTAAATTAGGCAGGTTGCCACAATTCTTTTATGATGCCTCTATTTTGCTTATTCTTAAACAGAATAAAGATCCAACTGATTGCTCTTCCTACAGACCTATTTCTTTACTTAATGTTGATGCTAAAATTTTATCTAAACTTTTGTCACATAGGATGGAAAACATTCTGCCTTCTATTATCTCTGATGACCAGACCGGATTTATCAAAAATCATTATTCTCATTTTAACATTTGTCATTTACTGAATGTTATTTATTCTCCTTCTAAAGAAACTTCGGAGTGTGTGATTTCTTTAGATGCTGAGAAAGCCTTTGACTGGGTTGAATGGAATTATTTATTTAAAATATTAGAAAAATTTAACTTTGGGTCCAATTTTATTCAATGGATTAAATTATTTTATTAATCTCCCACTGCTCAGGTTCTTAGTAACTCTCAGAGTTCTAAACCATTTAGTCTCCAATGTGGAACCAGACAAGGATTTCCTTTGAGTCCTTTGCTTTTTGATTTGACTTTAGAACCTTTAGCCATCACATTTCGTGAATCCATTGACATCTCAGGTATTTTAAGGAGGGGTATCACTCATAAATTGTCACTTTATGCTGATGACCTTTTGCTCTACATCTCTAATGTGGAGTCCTCTCTACCCTCAGTACTCTCTTTACTTTCTGAATTTAATCAGTTCTCAGGATATAAACTTAATCTTCATAAGAGTGAACTTTTTCCTTTGAATAATTTGGTACTGCTCAACTCTGACCTTCCTTTTAAAATTGTAAGAAAACAATTTACTTATTTGGGCATAACAATTACTAGGAATTATAAATCTCTTTTTAAAGAAAACTTTATCACTCTTTTGGAGTATGTTAAGAAGGTACTATCAAACTGGTCTCCCCTTTCTTTATCGCTGATTGGACATATCAATTCTATTAAAATGAATATTTTGCCTAAATTTTATATTTATTTCAAGCTCTATCTGTTTTTATTTCTAAATCTTCTTTTGACTCTTTAGATTCAATTATATCTTCTTATTTATGGAAGAATAAACCTCTCGCCTGATTAAGCAAAGTTCATCTTCAGAAAACTAAAACAAATGGGGGATTACTAATTTTAGGTTTTACTATTGGGCAGTCAACATACGATATCTTTCATTTTGGTTATATTATATTACTTGTGAAGACTGTCTGGGTTTCCTCAGAAGTTAATTCTGTTAATAAATTTTCTATTATTTCTCTTCTTGATTCTTCAATTCCTCTATTCTTAAGTAATTTAACTGATAATTATGTAGTTAAACATTCTTTGAGGATTTGGTTACAATTTAGAAAATTCTTTGGGTTATTTGGATTTTCACTCTCTAGTCCTTTTTATTTCTCTTTTAGCCAGAAGAGTTTTGTTGCTTAAATGGAAAGATGCCGCTCCGCCTACTCATGCCCATTGGTTGATAGATGTTATGTCATGTTTAAATTTAGAGAAGATTAGGTGTTCTATTTCTGTACCTAGACAAGATTTTTTCACATTATGGGGATCTTTTTGGAAATACTTTCACAATCTTTGACTTATTCAGCAATGATGATGGCTATTATATGTTTGAATTTACCACTATGTTCAGGATTTTTTTTCTTTTCTTTTAACCACTGTTTTTTTTTCTCTTTTTCTTTTTTTTTTGTTATGGGGTTTTGATTTTGTTTTAGATTAGAATACAATATCCCCTTTCAATATTACATTTAATTTACTACATACAGGTATGGGGCATTTCAACTTTATTTCTGTTTTCATAATATCATAATGTATTTGTATTGATCTATGCAAGTAATCAATAAAAATATTGAAAAAATAAAGAAAATCTTTAGAAAGAAAGAATTTTGGAAAATATATAAATATCTAGGTAAAATAATCATTTTCACAGCATGAATATGACTTATTAAAGAAAAATTAAGTGGATTCCATCTAGAAAATAGTTGTTTCATGGAGTCCTTTAAAGGAACTATATTCGCTTTATAGAGATCTTTATATTTTTTAGTAATTATAATACCTAAGTTTCTAAATGTATTAACAATTCTAAAAGGAATATCATTATATATACTTTTTAACTAAAAATATTTTTGATCAAATTGACTCTCTTATTTCTTCTTTTATTTGGAACAATAAGAGACCAAAAATTAATAAGTATCATTTACAAAAATTTTTAAAAAGATGGTGGACTTGCACTTTCTAATTTAATACTGTATTATTGGGCTGTGAATATTAGACAATTATGTTTTTGGTTATATTGGCTTGATAAGAGCCAAAAACCATTATAGGTTGATTTGGAATTAAAAGATGTTAATCAATTTCATTTAACTTCAATTTTAGGAACTCCATTATCTTTACAGCTCTCTAAAATTCCAAATTTAAATCTTTATCCGGTTATTAAACAATCCCTACGGATTTGGGTTCAGTTCCGTAATTTTTTTAATCTTAAACAATTTAAGTTATCTAGTTTTTTATATTGAAACTTTTTATTTAAACCTTCAACAACTGACCCCATTTTTCTTTTATGGAAAAATAAAGGAATCCATTCTTTTACAGATTTATTTTGTGATGGTCGATTGATGACTTTTGAGGAGTTTATTAATAAATTTTCTCTCGCTCATACACATTTTTTGCAATATTTTCAGGTTAGACATTTTTTACAACAATATTTACCTGTTTCCATATTTACAAGAATCTGATTTGTTAGATACCATTTTGAAATTGAATCCCTTAGTGAAAGGTTCCATTAGCAGAATTTATAATTTATTTTTGTTACAAAAAGAGAACCTATCACTAAAGATTAAACAAGATTGGGAGAAAGAACTTAATATGACCTTTGTTAATGAAGATTGGCTTTGAGTTTTGAAAAACATAAATTCTTCTTCTATATGTGCCAACCATTGTTTAATTCAATTTAAAATTGTACATCATTATTACTTAACAAAGGAGAGACTATCTAAAATATTTCCTAGTATAGATAACTATTGTGATAGGTGTAAAACTGAAGTAGCTACTTTGTCACATATGTTCTGGTCATGTTCTTCATTAAAATCGTTTTGGAAATCTTTATTTTCTACAATTTCTAAAGCTCTGAAAATTAATTTACAACCTAATAGAAAGAAAGAGTTTCAGTGATTGCACCACAACATACTGTAGTTACCATAGAAAGTGGATATTGCTGAATTATGGAGCAATCATCTCAGCGACATATCTCAGGACAGAACCTTTATATAACACAGGGACCGCCTATATGATCCCCAACCAATAATCGAAAGAATTCTGTTAGTCCTCTTGAATTCCACCACATATAGATTTTCCTCCCACTCCTTCCAGTGACCTCTCACTATCTCCTTAGCATTACCAATTTGCCATTTATGGCTTGGGAAATGTTTTTACCATTATTGGTTTGCAGTGTTGAATTTATCGAGCTGTTCATGCTCAGCTCCCTTTTCCAGCTTCCTCAAAATACAACGCCATGAAACATGCAGTGAAGTTATAAATAACTATCCAAGGTCCTGAACAATGTCTCCTGCTAAGTGTATCATGGAGCCCATTTTTCAACCTGTCACCAAATAAGCACTGCAGTTAACTCAGAGGAAGGCAATTAACCTCAGAATTGAATAGCAAGTGCTATACACAGATCACTGGTGTAGTACTGAATACAGACTTTCTTTGAATTTCAGTAATAACAATTGTAATATATTTTTCCAAACCATAAATTTTTTAAAAACTGCATCCACCTTCCTAAGTTCTTTTATCTGGCCTAATATTGTTTCTTTGCTATGCTTTATCATTATCATTATCCTTATCCTTATCCTTATCCGTATTTACTGAACTGCCCACTCTCCCATTCTGATCATCCTAACCTTTTTGATCCACATTTCCTTATCCGAATCTATACTATTTTTGGTTCCTGACCAAAAATCATCCTGATCTTAACGACACAGTCCATTCTAAATGCATTACTCTTCTCTTCCTGATTCTGTCACCTCCCCTCCCCTCATTTCTAAACTGTTCTCCACCAACCAAACTCTGATCCTGACCATTCCCCTCAAATGGATTACACTATCACAATTAGTTTGTCCTACCTGGGCAATCCACTAGTCATTCTGCAACTCTATACCTTCTTCTAAACTGTTGTCACTGCTATTTACTAATTTAAATTTAACTTTGTCCAATATTACCTGGAAATGTACATCTATGTTTGCCGAAGTCTCCACAGCAACATTCCATGTTTAAATATGTTGCTGCAGAGACTCTGGCAAATATAGACACCATTTTAAATTTGTCCACCCAGCACTAATATAAGTAGAACACACACAGGAATTTCAATGGTGGATCAGCTAACAGCGTACTGCACAGCACAAAACACATCAGGTTAGTATGTGTCATAATGTTAGGTGACCAAATAAAAGAAAGTCTGTGTTGTTACTGTGAAATTGGGATGAAGGAGGAATTTCAGTCTGCAATGCTTAATTTTTCCCTTCAGCTGTTAATGAACTTGTCTATGAAGATAGATACTGGAGGAATAATTTCTTCCATTAACTTGGGAATAAGAAATCTCTGATGGAAAAAAAGAAACGATGAATAAGAAGAAAAAAAATAAGGATCAGTTAAACTGATTGAAAGTAGCACACAGAAAATGCTGGAGGAACTCAGCAGGTCAAGCAACATCTATGGCAGTCAAAGTCTTGGGTTGAGACCCTTCTTCAGGACTGGAAAGGAAGTGGGGGGAAGAGAAGCCAAAATAAAAAGGTGGGTGTAGATGAAGCCAGATGGGTAGGACAGGTAAAGGGCTGGAGAGAAAGTAACCTGAGAGAAGAGGAGAGTGAAAGGGAAGGAGGAGGGGATCCGGGGCAGGTGAGAAGAGGTAAAAGGTCAGAGCGGGGAATAGAAGAGGGGAGGGGGAAGGAATTATTTTTACGGGAAGGAGGAATAAACATTCCATCAGGTTGGAAGCTACACAGACGAAATATAATGTGTGCTCTTCCACCCCGTGGGTGGCCTCATCGTGGCACAAGAGGGGGCTGTGGATTGGCTTGTTGGAATGGAAATGGGAATTAAAATATTTGACCACCAGGAAATTCCACTTTTGCTGGCTGGAGTGGAGGCGCTCGATGAAATGGTCTCTCAGGTTCCAACAGGTCTCATCAATGTAGAGGAGGCCACATCAGAGCACTAGACACAATAGAGAACCCCAGCAGATCTGCAGGAGAAGTGTTGCCTCACCTGGAAGGACTGCTTGTGGCTCTGAATAGAGGTGAGGGAGGAGGTGAATGGGCAGGTGTCGCACTTAGGCTGCTTGCAGGGATAGTGCTGGGAGGGAGATCAGTGAGGAGGGATGAATGAACAAGGGATTTATTGGTAAAGATATGTCAGTGGTAGGATCATTTTGCAGATGATGTAGAGGCTCATGGGGTGGTAGGAGAGGACAGGAGGAACTCAATGCTTGTAACGATGTTGGGAAGATGGATTGAGGCTGGATATTCGGGAAATGGAGGCGATGCAGGTGAGGGCAGTATCAATGGTGGAGACAGGGGAAACCCTTTCTTTGCAGCAGGAGGACAGCTCTGATATCCTGTAAAGGAAAGCCACATCCTGATGAAGATGAAGGAACAGAGAAAAGGAATAGCATTTTTACAGGACACCGGTTGGGAAGAGGCATAGTCAAGATAGACGTGGAAATTGGCAAGTTTATTGAAGATGCTGGTTGACAGTTTTCTCCAGAGATGGAGATAGAGAGATTGAGAAAGGGGAGGAATGTGTCAGAAATGGACCATGTGAATTTAAGGGCTGGGTGGAAGTTGGGGGCAAAGTTGATGAAATTGAGAAGTTCATTCATCAATGTAGCAAAGGAAGAGTTGGGAAGCATTGATTGGGAAGGCTTGGAACATGGTTGTTCTCCATAGCCAACAAAAGGCAGGCACAGCTAGGGCCCATGCGAGTACCCATGGCTACCTCTTGAGGTGGGAGAAAGTGTGAGAAGCCAAAAGATAACTCTTTGAGGGTGAGGGTGAGTTCTGCCAGATGGAGGATGGTGGTGGTGGAGGGGAACTGGTTGGTTTAATTGACTAAAAATTTCAATTTTTTGCAGTATTTCACCTTTTTCTCTCTTCTTAGGGTATGTCATATGCCAGATGAAATACAAAGTCTTTGGGATAACTGCAAGTCTGTGTCTTTGCTGTTGCTTTGCTCACGTTGAGTGCTCGGTGATGGTACCGACGCTTGCTTTTTTTTTAGAGTGGAGGGGAGGGGGTTTGTTGCTCACTGCCGCTTATAGGCAGGATGGACGGGAGCTGGGGGAGACTTTGGGGTTCTAATGTTCATCTGTTGTTCATTCTTTAGGGCACTTCTCTGCTTCCATGGATGTTTGCGAAGAAAAACCATTTCAGGATGTATATTGTATACATGTTACATTAAATTGGACCTTTGAACCTTTGAACCTCTGAATTTCTTCTGCTTAATAGTTAAACTGATTGTTGTGGCATTGCCAACAATCCAGAAATGATGTTGAAATTCCTTTAGGTGCACTCTGAAATTAATTGAGTGAAACTTCTGAAAGGGTATGCTATGCTCCAAGCATTTTAGACATCAGTTAGTTACATGTGGTTAGTTACGCCTAATCAAAAAAGAAGATCATGAAAGTTACTATCTCTAAAATCGAACCAATTTACTGATGCAAAACAAAAAGGATCCTGCTACCTAAGCCCTTGTAGGTTCACATCACGACCCCAGTTTTACAGAACAGAATGACTTCTAAAAGCTTCAGCCCCAGTCATGGCTGGGAGTCAAATGCTTTGTTAGTGTAATCCATATCTCAAAAGGTGTGTTGATTTCCTGAATTTTGTTCCTGTTTCTAATTTGTACTTCTCTGTGTTCCACATGAATAATTATACCTGATTGAATGTCTCCCTAAACTTGGGCATACTAGATTCAAAGAGAGGAATTCACTGAGCAATAATTCATACTGGGAGACCTTTTCACATTAAGTAAACTAAATGAATGCTAATGCATGCAATAGAAAACATGCCATGATTCCTTGTGGTCATTTGGTGCATAGTATTTGCTAGTTGTTAAATACCAATACTCTGTGAGATCCTTGTTCGACTCTCCTCGCGGGTCTGGGAGAATCTGAAACTCACTACTGTTACGTACTCGTGACACGTGACAGTGGTACCCTTGTCACGTGACTGGGGTTGAAGCTATACTGGACGAGGTAATGGTCTTGTGATGGTGGAGTGACGTCATTTTCCCACCAGTAGAGGTCGTGTGACAGGTTTTTTTTACAGGGTATAAAAGGAGGACCCCTCCCTGTGAGGAGGGGCAGTTCATGGCTGGATTTGCCAATTTGACTTCATGCCACTGCGTGATTTAATGTTATGACACAGTTTAGTTGAAAGATGAAGTTTTATCTAATGCCTAAAGTTTAAAAGGTCATTGCCAGCAGTTTCTCTACAATACTGCTAGTTGAGAATTAGTGGAGAGTGAAGATCGGAGTTCGGGAGTTAAAGATCGAGGAGAATCGATTTCGACGGTGAAACAGGTTCGACCTTGTTTGATCCTTATTTGGAAGGAATTCGTTGACTGTTCTCGTGTTAATCCCTGCGAAATAGCAGAAAGGATTGGGAATAGTTCTGTAAAGGAAAGGTCAGTGCCTTTAAGCCGTTTCGTTTCGTAAATTCTTCGTGGGAAAAAGTTCGATCTTGGGAACCGAAACAACACGACGGAAAAGAGAATTTAAATTGTCTCAAAAAGTCTCTCCCTTAAATGGACTGTGAGCATTTTGAACTTTTGGCAATACTACTTTGAAAAACTGTTTTTGCAACATTGTTTTAAGAACTGTTTAAGCTTCAATGCTTTAAAAACTGTTCAAGCTGTCGCACAGCAGCTGACTTCCGGTTTCGTCAGTGATTTGTTTACTTCTGGGGGGTTTGTTTTCAGTGTTTAATAAACATGTTATTTGTTATAAAAACCTCTGCCTAACTCATATATTTCTTGTTGCCTGAATCCATAACACTACAAAGACCAAGACTGTTGTGTACAATGCATGTGTTATCAGCACCCTCTTGTATGGTAGCGAGATTTGGACCATCTACTCCAAGCAGGAGAGGAAATTCAATAGTTTTCCCCTGCGCAGCCTTCGCTGCATCCTTGGCATCACCTGGAGAGACAAAGTCCCAAACTCTGAGATCCTCTCCCGTGCTGGACTTCCCACAATGTTCACGCTTTTAAGACAATGCAGACTGCGATGGCTGGGCCACATCTGTCGTATGAAGGATGGTAGACTGCCAAAGGACCACAAAGAACTAGCAACAGGCAAGAGGAATGTTGGTAGACTCCAACTTCGCTTCAAGGACCTCTGCAAGTGCGACATGAAAGCCTTAATAATCAACACAGAGTGCTGGGAGGGTACAGCAGATGACCATAACAAATGGCAAGGTACTCTTCAGCAACACCCAGAGCAAGGGGAAAGAGTGATCCTGAGTCAGTTTGAGGAGTGGAGAGATAAACGGAGAGCACAGCAGACAGCGGGCAGCAATTCCACGACACCCTACACATGCAGCAGCTGTGGCAGAGCCTACCGTTCCAGGATCAGCCTCAATAGCCACAGTTGATGCTGCTCGACAAACCAGTGACAACCAGAGGCGCAGTACCCATGGTCGACCACAACCAACGGAGGCCACACACATAGTACCAATAGTTCAGTTTACTTACTGATAGTAGTCGAGCATATTTTTCATTAAATTATTGACGTAGAGAATAATTCCCAGCAACTCAATACAGCACATTAATTTTCCACTACCCAGTAGAGCACAGTGCTTTCCTCCAGGCTGACAGGCAGGAGAAACACTCACTGCCTCCTGCTTGTCAGCCATTCCTCTATCCATGCCAGTGTCTTTCCTCTAACACCATAGGATTTTATCTTGTTAAGCAGCCTCATGTGTGGCACCTTATCAAATGCCTAACCTTTCCCAATCACTCAGATCTTCAAGTTCTGATAATATCATACTGTTATGACCCCAGCCCCCTCCTTTGTGAGAATCGCAAAAGCCCTAGTCAAGGGGGGGTCAAATGACCCACGAGAGGGAGACGTGCGGAAGACCACGTTCCCCCGGGAAGCAGAATAAAGTGACTCTGACTATTGTCTCATGAAGACCACGTGTAAAGCCCTCGGGCAACGTGGGCTGGTTGAGAGAGAGATTGACACTGGCGATCCCGTGAGGAAGATAAAAGGTGGGCTGCCGAGGTGGGGCCACAGACGCACCAGAAGACCCGCTAGAAATCCTGCGACAGCGTTTTGATAGCGACAGCCGGTGGTGGGGTTCGTGTGCGTCTTTTCCTTGCCTGGGATTGGCGACCTCACCACGGAAGAATGGCCTAGCTACAGGGGAGGCCACAGATGAGAGTCCATTCCCCAACGAGACTTCCGACGAACTCCTACAGGTTGGAAAACCTGTCGGGTAAATGTTTCATTCAATCTCTCTCTTTCTAACAAAAGTGCACCAACGCGACACCACAACGACGGCAGCTGGTGGAACTGCAGTGACTGCAAAATACTTTTAGATATCCAGCAAACAATATATATCTACATTACCCCTAGACAACGATAGAGCTTATTTCTGATTGATTGTTACTATACCTGTGCTTTAGATTGAGTTGTGACGACGCATATGATCTGAATGTTTGTATTAACCATACGTTTGTGCCCCTTTATAAATAAAAATGTTTGAAAATAGTAGCATCAGGCTTCAGCGGACCTATCTATCTTTGCTGATAAGTCACCCGGTTACTGGGGAACGTAACAAGTGGGTTGCTCGTCCCGGATTTGAAACCAAACGGGAGGGTCAGTGAATCGGGCTGTAAGTCCAAACTTAAATCTGGTTACACAGACAGGAAACCAGCAAAGATGGATGTGGGTGAATTTATGAGAAACCCGACTGTAGAGGTGCTAGGGACGGCTACCAAATCAGACTTGGTAAATCTGGCAAAGGGGTTAGGCCTCGCAGAGGTGAGGTCATCAATGAAAAAGCAGGAAGTGCGAGGGGTCATAAATCAGTATTACATTGGGAAGGAGGTGTTTGCAGCTGAGGATTTGGAAAATATCCCCGAAAAGAGATTAGCGAGTGGGACAGATCAGGTAGAGTTGGAGAAAGTAAGGTTGGACCATGATCTTAAAGTAAAGCAGCTAGAAGCAGCTGAAAAGGAAAAGGCTGAGGAATGGGCTGCAAAGGAAAAGGCTGAGGAACGAGCTGCAAAGGAAAAGGAAAAGGAAAGGGAGCAGGTGTTCAAACTAAAGGAATTAGAGATGAAACGGGGTCATGAGCTCCAGCTAAAGCAGCTAGAAGCAGAAGCAGAAGAGAAAGAGAAACAAAGGAGCCATGAATTGGAGCTGGACAGGCGAAAGCAAGAGCGAAGAGCTCAAGGGCAAGAGAGAGAGGAGGGGTTTGATGTTAGTCGGGCGTTGAGGTTGTTCCCCCCCTTCGAGGAGACGGATGTTGATAGTTATTTCTTGCTTTTTGAGAAGGTGGCAGTGAATCAGAAGTGGCCCAGAGAGCAGTGGGTAGCGTTGTTACAAAGTGTGTTACGAGGGAAGGCACAGCGGGTATATGCCGCGCTGCCCCCAGAAGGGGAAGGGAATTATGACCAAGTAAAGGAGGCCATTCTCCGAGGTTACGAGTTAGTACCTGAGGCGTATAGACAAAGGTTCCGAAATTTAAGGAAAGGGTGGAATCAAACGTATACCGAGCTAGCCCATGAGAAGGGTGTGCTCTTGGACCATTGGTGCACCGCGGAAAAGGTGGCCGAGAATTATGGGCGTCTCAGGGAGTTATTTTTGATTGAGGAATTTAAAGGTTGTGTTCCGGAAGAGATCCGGATGTATTTGAATGAGAGGACGAATCAGTCCATCTCAGAAATTGCTAGGCTCGCAGATGAATATGCCCTAACCCACAAGACAAAGTTTTCCTTGCCAAAAAGTTACCAGAGAGACCGTGGGAACGGTAGAGAAAGCCCACCGGCTGAGGCGGAGATCCCGCTGGGAGCTAGTGGTAAAATTGAGGAGGAGAGGCAAGACGGCAGGAGAGGTCCTGGCTTGACCTGTTTTAATTGTGGAAAGGTGGGTCATATTGCATCTAAATGCTTTGCTCCGAGAAAGGAGCCAGAGAGAGGGAAAGCAGCGATCCCTATCGGGTGTGCAGTGGTAATCAGAAAATCGGCAAGAGGGTCCCAGGGGAGCAGAGAGCGCGAGGGGTCGGAGATTTATCTGTCACACGGAACCGTGTCTGTGAGGAAGGGGGACCCGCCAATTCCCGTACGGATTTGGAGAGACACGGGGGCGGAGCTATCATTAATTAGCCGTAATGTATTACAATTCGGACCTCCGACGGGCGAGGTAGCCCTGAGAGGAATAGGAAAAGGGACAGAAAGGGTGTCTTTGCGTAGGGTCATTTTGGATTGTGAGCTGGTGTATGGATCAGTTGAAATGGGGGTGCCATCAGAATTCCTGAGAACTGACCTGGATGTCCTCCTTGGGAACGATTTAGCAGGAGGAAAAGTTTGGTTGGCCATGACTATGACCCGCCGACCGGTGCGTGTTGAGGCCCCGCCTATAGCGTCCCCGAGCTATCCCGCATGCGCGGACACTCGCAGCCTGTCGAGAGCGGCAGCTGAGAACGGGAGCAGTTTAAAATTGGCCAGTTTTGATTTGGCCCAGACGTCTTTACCGACCCTGTGCCACGAGGGTTTCGAGGGTGGTAAAACGAGGAATAGTAACGTAAAAGGGGGTAAGGGAGAGAAGGTAGACCTGCCCTTAGCGAAGAAAAAGGTCCTAGAGGTAGGAAATAAAGATGAGAAACAGATAAAGCTGTTAAAAGGTCCAGGGTTGGACATGGATGATCTGTCTGGTTTGGCAGGACTGTTTGAAGAAGTTGAAAATTCTAAAGGTGTTCCCGATAATGAAATGAGGGCAGTCCTAGATGAAAAGGATGCCATTACCTTGAAGAAGTCTGCTGGGTTGGCAGACGGGGTTGTTTCAGCCCGCGGGGTTGAGTTTACTCCGGAAGTGGGTTGCCCAGAGAGTAACTGGGAGGATCAGGGGAATTTAGAATTTGAAAAGGGTACGGGTATTGAAAGCCTGGAAGAGGCCAATGTCCCGTTTGAGTGTGTCCAAGATGGGGATGCACGTGGTCCTGAACCTAGTCACGGAGCTCAGAAAAAGGCTGAGGTATTTGACTCAGCTGGACGAGACGGCCGTCCTTTTGGAGCAGATAGACTTGGTTCGGGAAAAAAGGGGTTAACCTTGGGAAGTGTGAGTTCCCAGATGGTTGTGCTGAAGGGGGTGTTCAGAGTTAATGTGGAGTTTACGAATGGGGAGATAACTGTTGTTGTGGAGGAGAACGGTAAATCTGTAGTTCCCAAATCGAATGAAAAAAAGTTAAAGTCTAGATTGATGCCTGCGCATCGATTACAGGTTGATTTGGAATGTAAGGGTGCCTTACACGCTATTGTTATTCAAGAAAGCGCTGTGAGGAAGCCGAAATTTAAATGCGGCCGGAGAAAAAGGTTCGAACTGAAACACATCAGCCTGCATGGTCTTGACAAAAGGGTTAACTACCTGTGTAGCATTAAAGAATTGGGTGGAAATTCCCATGATGGACTAGGTTGGGGACACGGAGTTAAGAGAATAACCCTCGTGGAAAGGAAAGGCGGGAGAGTACCTCGCCAAATTACTCAAGTTCCCCACGGGGGGACTCTCCGGAAAAGAGGCGATGGTTAATAGAAAATGCCATTTTTAAACAGCAACGCCGGTTGAACGGGTTTGCGCCAAAGCCTGTGAATAATAAAGACAACCCCTTTAGAGACCTGCCGGTGAAATAACACGACCGAAACGATTAGTATTTGTATAAACTTTTGTAGATGCACCTAAGCTAAGATCACACCTCCTTAGTTTTGTTGCTGAAGAAAATAAATAAATAGGTGGTTATTGAGCTGAAGTTTGATGCTACCAGACTTTAGTACGGTATGCGATGTTAAGATATTAAAGAAAGGGACACTGTAATTGTTACCTGTTTAGATACTGACTTGAATGTATAACGGTAGTACTCTGTGAAGAGAGGAGCTTGTGTATTGTGTTAGAAAAAAAAATCCTATAAGACTCTGTACCAACTTGTTTTTAACCGCTGGTAAAAAACTTTTAAGAGGGGAGGTGTTATGACCCCAGCCCCCTCCTTTGTGAGAATCGCAAGAGCCCTAGTCAAGGGGGGGGGTCAAATGACCCACGAGAGGGAGACGTGCGGAAGACCACGTTCCCCCGGGAAGCAGAATAAAGTGACTCTGACTATTGTCTCATGAAGACCACGTGTAAAGCCCTCGGGCAACGTGGGCTGGTTGAGAGAGAGAATGACACCGGCGATCCCGTGAGGAAGTATAAAGGAGGGCTGCCGAGGCGGGGCCACAGACGCACCAGAAGACCCGCTAGAAATCCTGTGACAGCGTTTTGATAGCGACAGCTAATGTAAACACAAAAGAGAGGGCATAAAACAAACCAACAGCAGGAAGGTAAAGGATTGGGAAGTTTCTAAAAATCTACAGAAAGCAACCAGAAGAATCATTAGGAGGGAGAAGATGAAATATGAAAGCAAGCTAGCAAACAATATCAAAGTGGATAGAAAAAGCTTTTTCAAGTATGTAAAAAAAATAAAAGAGAGATGAGACTGGATATAGGACCACTAGAAAATGAGGCTAGAAAAATAATAATGGGGACAAGGAGATTATAGATGAACTAAATGAGTATTTTGCATCAGTCTTCATTGTGGAAGACACTAGCAGTATGTCAGATGTTGAAAGTTGTGAGGGAAGAGAAGTGAGTGCAGTTACTATTGCAAGAAAGAAGGTGCTCAAAAAGCAGAAAGACCCAAGGGTACATAAGTCACCCAGACCAGATGAACTGCTCCCTAGGGTTCTGAAAGGGGTAACAGTAGAGAATGTGGAGGCATTAGAAATGATCTTTCAAATATCATGGTGCTAGAGGAGTGGAAAATTGCAAATGTCAAACCACTCTTTAAGAAAGGAGGAAGGCAGCAGAAAGGAAATTATAGACCAGTTAGCCTGACCTCAATGGTTGGGAAGATGATGAAGACAATTGTTAAGGATGAGTTCATGGAGTACTTGGTGACACAGAACAAAATAGGGCAAAGTCAGCATGGTTTCCTTAAGGGAAAATTGTGGCTGACAAACTTGTTGGAATTCTTTGAGATTACAAATAAGATATAACTTGGCCTTTTCTCCTTGGAGTGACGGAGGATGAGAGGTGACCTGATAGGTGTGTATAAGATGATGAGAGGCATTGATCATGTAGATAGCCAGAGGCTTTTACCCAGGGCTGAAATGGCTAATATGAGGGGGCATAGTTTTAAGGTGCTTGGAAGTAAGTACAAGCAGGATGTCAGAGGTAAACAGAGAGTACTGGGTGTATGGAATGCACTGCTGGCGGTGGTGGTGGAAGCGGATACAATAGGGTCTTTTAAGAGACCCTTAGATAGGTACATGGAGCTTAGAAAAATAGAGGGCTATGCAGTAAGGAAATTCAAGGCAGTAGAGTAGGTTACATGGTTAACACAACATTGTGGGCTGAGTGCCTGTAATGTGCTGTAGATTTCTATGTTCTATGTTCTGTGATAGATAAAGGGGATGGAGTGGATGTTGTATATTAGGACTTTCCTAAGGCCTTTGACAAGGTGCCACATA
This sequence comes from Hemitrygon akajei, assembly GCF_048418815.1. NCBI lineage: Eukaryota > Metazoa > Chordata > Chondrichthyes > Myliobatiformes > Dasyatidae > Hemitrygon > Hemitrygon akajei. Next base: position 71,459,500 of record NC_133125.1, read on the forward strand.
TGAGTCTGCTTACCAAGTTAAGAGCCCATGGTATTACAGGAAAGTTACTGGCATGGTTAGAGCATTGGCTGATTGGTAGGAGGCAGCGAGTGGGAATAAAAGGATCCTTTCTTGGTTGACTGCCAGTGACTAGTGGTGTTCCACAGGTCACCACTTCTTTTTAAGCTGTATATCAATGATTTAGATGATGGTATAGATGGCTTTGTTGCCAAGTTTGCAGATGATATGAAGATTGGTGGAGGGGCAGGTAGTGTTCAGGAAACAGATAAAATGCAGTAGAACTTAGACCAGCCTTTCTCAACCTTTTTGCCCTGGAGGAACCCTTGCAGTAATTTTCAGGTCTCAGGAAATCCCTCCATACAAATTATTAAACCTACAGCTCATATTAGCATGATCACTAAATTGTAGATATAATCGACGCAAATTGAAGCAAGGAGTGGAGAGGGAAGAGATAAAAGAAGCTGGAGAGAAGCTGTTTTTTTAACTGATCGGGGCAAAGAGGCTAGACTGCGCAGGCACGTGATGTAGCGCGCCAAAGGTTTAAAAGAAAGACCGCCATATACAGCGGCCATCATCGTAGCGGCCATTGTCGGAGTGGACTGAGGCAGAGTGGGTCGGCTTTGGCTCAATCAGGCTTCGGCAAGAACAGGCAGAGGTGAGGCTGAACGGGGCACAACTGTGCAAGCGCATGGAAGTCAGACCAGCGGGGAATTTAAAAAGCGAGCAGAGGCTGAGTATGAGCTTCACTTCAGGTGAGGTAAGGCCGGGTAAGCTCCTTTAATTAATCTAGTTAGTTTAGGAGTAGGTAATGGAGGCAGCAGTTAGGGCAGTTGAGTGCTCCGTTTGCAGGATGTGGGAAGTCAGGGTGAGCACAGCTGTCCCTGATGACTACACCTGCAAAAGGTGCATCCAGCTGCAGCTCCTGTCAAACCGTGTTAGGGAACTGGAGCTGGAGCTGGATGAACTTCGGATCATTCGGGAGGCAGAGGCAGAAATAGACAGGAGTTACAGGGAGATAGTCACCCCTAGGAGTCAGGAGACAGGTAGTTGGGTGATTGTCAGTAGAGGGAAGGGGAATAGACAGGAAGAGCAGAGCACCCCTGTGTCCGTTCCCATCAACAATAAGTATACTGTTTTGGATACTGTTGGTGGGGATGACCTACCAGGGACAAGTTGCAGTGGTTGTGTCTCTGGCACTGAGACTGGACCCTCAGCTCAGAAAGGAAGGAGGGAAAAGAGGAGAGCTGTAGTGATAGGGGATTCGATAGTTTGGGGGACAAATAGGAGGTTCTGTGGAAGAGATCGAGAATCCCGATGGTCTGTTGCCTCCTTAGTGACAGGGTCCGCGATATCTCGGATCGAGTTCTCAGTATTCTCAAGAGGGAGGGTGAGCAGCTGGATGTCGTGGTCCATGTAGGGACCAATGACATGGGTAGGAAGAGTGAGGAGGTCCTGAAAGGTGAGTTTAGGGAGCTAGGTGCCAAGTTAAAGGACAGGACCTCCAGGATAGCAATCTCAGGATTGCTACCAGTGCCACGTGCAGGTGGGTTTAGAAATAGTAAGATAGTGCAGATCAACACGTGGCTGAAGACATGGTGCAGGAGGGAGGGCTTTAGATTTATAGATAATTGGGCAGTTTTCCAGTGGAGGTGAGATCTGTTCCAGCGGAACGGTTTACATCTGAACTGGAGGGGGACAAATATTCTTGCAGGTAGGTTTGCTACAGAGGCTCCAGTGGATTTAAACTAGATATGAGGGGGGAGGGGAACCAGAGTGTAGGAACAGATGTATGGGAGAAGGAAGAAAAAGAAGAAGTAAAGTTCTTTGTACTGTTAGAGATAAACAGAGAGGAAGAGGTGGAGAATTTCTTAAATGCATTTATTTTAATGCTTGGAGAATGGATTGATACCTGAAAATATGATGTTGTAGCTATTAGCGAGACATAGTTGCAGGAGGGGTGTGATTGGCAACTAAATATTCCTGGATTTCGTTGCTTCAGGTGTGATAGAATCGGAGGGACAAGAGGGGGAGGTGTTGCGTTGCTTGTCAGAGAAAATATTACAGCAGTGCTCTGGCAGGATAGATTAGAGGGCTCATCTAGGGAGACTATTTGGGTGGAATTGAGGAATGGGAAAGGTGTAGTAACACTTATAGGGGTGTATTATAGACCACCTAATGGGGAGTGAGAATTGGAGGAGCAACTTTGCAAGGAGATAGAAGATATTTGTAGTAAGAACAGGGTTGTGATTGTGGGAGATTTTAATTTTCCACACATAGACTAGGAAGCCCATACTGTAAAAGGGATGGATGTTTCGGAGTTTGTAAAATGTGTGCAGGATAGATTTTTGCAGCAATACATAGAGGTACCAACGAGACAAGGGGCAGTGTTGGATCTTCTGTTAGGGAATGAAATAGGTCAGGTGACGGAGGTATGTGTTGGGGAGCTCTTTGGGTCCAGTGATCACAATGTCATTAGTTTCAATATAATTATGGAGAAGGATAGGACTGGACCCAGGGTTGAGATTTTTGATTGGAGAAAGGCTAACTTTGAGGAGATGTGAAAGGATTTAGAAGGAGTGGATTGGGACAATTTGTTTTATGGGAATGATGTAATAGAGAAATGGAGGTCATTTAAAGGTGAAATTTTGAGGGTACAGAATCTTTATGTTCCTGTTAGGTTGAAAGGAAAAGTTAAAAGTTTGAGTGAGCCATGGTTTTCAAGGGATATTGGAAACTTGGTTAGGAGAAAGAGAGATATCTACAATAAATATAGGCAGCATGGAGTAAATGAGGTGCTCGAGGAATATAAAGAATGTAAGAAGAATCTTAAGAAAGAAATTAGAAAAGCCTAAAGAAGATACGAGGTTGCTTTGGCAAGTAAAGTGAAAATAAATCCAAAGGGTTTCTACAGTTATATTAATAGCAAAAGGATAGTGAGGGATAAAATTGGTCCTTTAGAGAATCAGAGTGGACAGCTAGGTGTGGAGCTGAAAGAGATGGGGGAGATCTTGAACAATTTCTTTTCTTCGGTGTTCACTGAGGAGAAGGATATTGAATTGTGTAAGGTAAGGGAAACAAGTAGGGAAGTTATGGAAACTATGACGATTAAAGAGGACAAAGTACCGGCGCTTTTAAGGAATATAAAGGTGGAAAAATCTCCAGGTCCTGACAGGATATTCCCTAGGACCTTGAGGGAAGCTAGTGTAGAAATATCAGGGGCTCTGACAGAAATATTTCAAATGTCATTAGAAACGGGGATGGTGCCGGAGGATTGGCGTATTGCTCATGTGGTTCCATTGTTTAAAAAGGGTTCTAAGAGTAAACCTAGCAATTATAGGCCTGTCAGTTTGACGTCAGTGGTGGGTAAATTAATGGAAAGTATTCTTAGAGATGGTATATATAATTATCTGGTTAGACAGGGTCTGATTAGGAACAGTCAGCATGGATTTGTGCGTGGAAGGTCATGTTTGACAAATCTTATTGAATTTTTTGACGAGCCCGTGTCGGTTAGGTGAGTTTTTTTTTGGGTTTTTTGGGTTTTTTTTCTATTTTTCTATTTTTTGTATCTACCATGAGTCTGGGAGGCCAGTATATATGGATTATTAACTATTTGTATTTGTATTCTAACCTATCAATTATGTACTCTCAAGCTCTCTATATTTGATGTTTTTCTTATGATTATTTGAAATTAATAAAAGGATTTTAAAAGAAAGTATTTTTTGAAGAGGTTACGAGGAAAGTTAATGAGGATAAAGCAGTGGATGGTGTCTATATGGACCAGTAAGGCCTTTGACGAGGTTCCGCACGGAAGGTTAGTTAGGAAGGTTCAATCGTTAGGTATTAATATTGAAGTAGTAAAATGGATTCAACAGTGGCTGGATGGGAGATGCCAGAGAGTAGCGGTGGATAACTGTTTGTCAGGTTGGAGGCCGGTGACTAGTGGTGTGCCTCAGGGATCTGTACTGGGTCCAATGTTGTTTGTCATATACATTAATGATCTGGATGATGGGGTGGTAAATTGGTTTAGTCAGTATACAGATGGTACTAAGATAGGTAGCGTTGTGGATAATGAAGTAGGTTTTTAAAGCTTGCAGAGAGATTTAGGCCAGTTAGAAGAGTGGGCTGAATGATGGCAGATGGAGTTTAATGCTGATAAGTGTGAGGTGCTACATTTTGGTAGGAATAATCCAAATAGGACATGCATGGTAAATGGTAGGGCATTGAGGAATGCAGTAGAACAGAGTGATCTAGGAATAATGGTGCATCGTTCCCTGAAGGTGGAATCTCATGTGGAAAGGTTGGTGAAGAAAGATTTTGGTATGCTGGCCTTTATAAATCAGAGCATTGAGTAAAGGAGTTGGGATGTAATGTTAAAATTTTACAAGGCATTGGTAAGGCTGAATTTGGAGTATTGTGTACAGTTCTGGTCATCGAATTATAGGAAAGATGTCATCAAAATAGAGAGAGTACAGAGAAGATTTACTAAAATGTTACCTGGGTTTCAGCACCTAAGTTACAGGGAAAGGTTGAACAAGTTAGGTTTTTATTCTTTGGAACGTAGAAGGTTGAGGGGGGACTTGATTGAGGTATTTAAAATTATGAGGGGGATAGATAGAGTTGATGTGGATAGGCTTTTTCCATTGAGAGTAGTGGAGATTCAAACAAGAGGACATGAGTTGAGAGTTAGTGGGCAAAAGTTTAAGGGTAACATGAGGGGGAATTTCTTTACTCAGAGAGTGGTAGCTGTGTGGAATGAGCTTCCAGTAGAAGTGGTAGAGGCAGGTTCGGTATTGTCATTTAAAGTAAAATTGGATAGGTATATGGACAGGAAAGGAATGGAGGGTTATGGGCTGAGTGCGGGTCAGTGGGACTAGGTGAGAGTAAGCATTTGGCATGGACTAGAAGGGCCAAGATGGCCTGTTTCCGTGCTGTAATTGTTATATGATAATCTGAAAATAATTGTTAATGCTATTTTGAGTAGAGAATGAATTTTTAGCTAACGTTCCTTGAAAATGTAGGTAGCTAAGCTAAGCTTTCTTTTTTTGAAATTAATCTTTCTTTCCCTTTCATAAATTTTAAAAACCTAAAAGGAAAACATAATAAATTTCTGTTTTCAATAAGACTCAAGACTTTCTGATATCCTTCCTCATTCTGAAGCCCAAGCAGCAGTGAAAACATTTCAAGATTTCCTTTTGCAACTTTATTTTTTCTAAAGATTCAGTTCCTTTTAAATCCAAGAACTTTGTCACTTTAAGTCAAAACATTTTTCCAGGGCCTTGCAAAGATTTGTTCAACTGATAAAAAATGTCTGCTGTCATCTAGTTTCTGCTTTATCTTCAAGGCACTCAGCAAAATTTGGCCCACTATTTTCTTGAAGTTATTCTTGCAATTCACCTTTCAGCTCAAACAGCTTACAGAGAACTCTTCCTCTGCTCAGCCACCGGATTTCTGTATGTAGCAGATTGGTGTGCTCTTTCTCCAAGTTTTCACACAGTTTCTTAAACATTCTCAATTCAACTGGTCTTTTTTTGATAAAATTAAGGATTTTTTTAGCATCATCCAGAACTTCTTTCATTTCATTTCCAGGAATTTTTGACATCAGCACCTCTCTGTGACATCAGGATTTACTTTTATTACAAGAGAAACAAAACTCTCATGGAGCCAACCATTGATGGGGCACCATCAGTACAGATGTCAAACAACACACACAAAATGCTTGTGGAACACAGCAGGCCAGGCAGCATCTAGAAGGAGAAGCACTGTTGACGTTTCGGGCCGAGACCCTCCATCAGGACCCTCTTTATAGATGCTGCCTGGCCTGCTGTGTTCCACCAGCATGTTGTGTGTGTTGTTTGAATTTCCAGCATCTGCAGATTTCCTCGTGTTTGCTTTTTAAGTATAGATGTCAACTCAGTTTTTTCAAGAAGGACCTTTAGTTTCTAGATATAAAGTCAAAGCATTAAATATATTTTGGCCTTTGCTTGTTTTGGGCAGCTCTTTGCAACTGAAAAGGTGTTCTTGAATTTCTCCATCATTTACAAATCTTACAAGTGCTACAACATGACCTTCATGGGTGAAATCTGTTGATTAATCACCTGGATAGAGAAGCTGCTGTTTTTCAGTTTATCACACAAAACCTCTTCAGCATCATTTGATGTGACATCAATACCTCGACTTACTGTACTGTTAGAGAGTGAAACATTTTCAATTTCTCATACTGCATCTTGTCCTAACACAGGGGTTAATAAAATATAAAAAAGAATGGCATAATACATAACTAAATGAGAATACAGCAAAAAAGTGCAAAGACTTCACAATACAATTCACTTCTAACCTATACAATTCACCTTCTGCAATGTTTATGACAGCAAAATGGCAGGCCAGCAGTTGAGTTGTGCACATAAAAATTCCTCCTTCAGAATGAAAATTTCCCTCAATTTTCTGCTACAACAATAGAGTTTTCTCATTTCTATAAGGCAGTCAGCCTTATAAGGGGAAGTTGGGGGAGGTAATTCGGGAGAGAGAGGCTGACGTCACTGCCTAAGTTGGGCAAGTCCATTCAATGCTCGGAAAACCCCCTTCACTCTCACCATCAACCTACCGTCCACCCCTCCGTGTAAGACAGCACTCACCAAATATCAGCCTACTGTCCTCCCCTCTGTGCAATACAGTGCTCACTAATTATTAACCTACCGTCCTCCCCTCTGTGCAATACAGTGCTCACTAATTATTAACTCACCGTCCACCCCTCTGTGCAATACAGTGCTCACTAATTATTAACCTACCGTCCACCCCTCTGTGCAAGACAGCACTCACCAAATATCAGCCTACCGTCCTCCCTGATCTCTTGTCAAAAACTGAGAGTAAACACAGTCCTACTGCACACTGCCATAGTGGGCTGATAGACCTCTAATGAGATTGCTAACAGGACTGCTGTCACTACCCATCACTGCGAGTGCAAGCATCGTGTATTGCATTAATTTCGAAAAACGGTGACACTTCTTTTAAAATTACGAACTCTCATGGAGCCCTGGTTGAGAATCCAGATTAGGCAGATTAGACAGATTAGGAGAATGGGCAAGAAAGTGACAAATTAAATACAGTGTTGGAAAATGTTTGACTATGCACTTAGGTAGTAGAAATAAATGTGTAGACTATTTTCTAAATGGGGAGAAAATCCAAAAATCTGAGATAGAAACATAGAAACATAGAAAACCTACAGGCCCTTCAGCTCAAAAAGCTGTGCCGAACATGTCCATACCTAAGAACAACCTAGGCTTTACCCACAGCCCTCTATTTTTCTAAGCTCTATGTACCTATCCAGGAATCTCTTAAAAGACTCTATCGTTTTTGCCTCCACCACCACCGCCGGCAGCCCATTCCACACACTCACCACTCTCTGCGTAAAAACTTATCCCTGACATCTCCTCTGTACCTACTTCCAAGCACCTTAAATCTATGCCCTCTCATGTTAGCCATTTCAGCCCTGGGGAAATGTTTCTGACTATCCACACGATCAATGCCTCTCATTATCTTGTACACATCTATCAGGTCACCTCTCATCCACCATCGCTCCAAGGAGAAAAGGCTAAGTTCACTCAAACTATTCTTATAAGGCATGCTCCCCAATCTATATCCTACCATAATATTTGACGTACTAAAATGAACCACTTCACACTTATCTGGGTTGAACTCCATCTGCCACTTCTCAGCCCAGTTTTGCATCCTATCAATGCCCCATTACAACCACTGACAGCCCTCCACACTATCCACAACACCCCCAAACTTTGTGTCATCAGCAAATTCACTAACCCATCCCTCCACTTCCTCATCCAGGTCATTTATAAAATTCACAAAGAAAAGGGGTCCCAGAACAAATCCCTGAGGTACTCCACTGTTCACTGACCTCCATGCAGAATATGGCCAGTCTACAACCACTCTTTGCCTTCTGTGGGCAAGCCGGTTCTGGATCCACAAAGCAAGGTTCCCTTGGATCCCATGCCTCCTTACTTTCTCAATAAGCCTTGCAGGGGGTACCTTATCAAATGCCTTGCTGAAGTCCATATACACTACATCTACTGCTCCACTTACATCAAGGTGTTTAGTCACATCCTCAAAAAATTCAGTCAGGCTCATAAGGCATGACCTGCCTTTGACAAAGCCATGCTGACTATTCCTAATCATATTATGCCTCTCCAAATGTTCATAAATCCTGCCTCTCAGGATCTTTTCCATCAACTTACCAACCACTGAATAAGACTCACTGGTCTATAATTTCCTGGGCTATCTCTACTTCCTTTCTTGAATAAGGGAACAACATTTGCAACCCTCCAATCCTCTGGAACCTCTCCCATCTCCATTGATGATGCAAAGATCATTGCCAGAGACTCCACAATCTTCTCCCTCACCTCCTACAGTAGCCGTGATACATCTCATCCGGTTCCAGTGACTTCTCCAACTTGATGCTTTCCAAAAGCTCCAGCATATCCTTTTCTTAATGTCTACATGCTCCAGATTTTCAGTCCACTGTAAGTCATCCCTACAATTGCCAAAGTCCCTTTCCGAAGAGAATATTGAAGCAAAGTATTCATTAAGTACCTCAGCTATCTCCTCTGGTTCCATACACACTTTTCCACTGTCACACTTGACGGGTCCTATTCTCTCACGTCTTATCCTCTTGCTCTTCACATACTTGTAGAATACCTTGGGGTTTTACTTAATCCTGCTCACCAAGGCCTTCTCATGGCCTCTTCTGGCTCTCCTAGCTTCATTCTTAAGCTCCTTCCTGCTAGCCTTATAATTTTCTAGATCTCTATCATTACCTAGTTTTTTGAGCCTTCCGTAAGCTTCCTTTTCTTCTTGATTAGATTTTCAACTGTCTTTGTACACCATGATTCCTGTACCCTACCATCTTCCCCTGTCTCATGGGAATGTACCTACGCAGAACATCACACAAGTATCCCCTGAACACTTGCCACATTTCTGCTGTACATTTCCCCGAGAACGTCTGTTCCCACTTTATGCTTCCAAGTTGCTGCCTGATAGCTTCATATTTCCCCTTACTCTAATTAAACACTTTCCTAACTTGTCTGTTCTTATCCCTCCCCAATGCTATGGTAAAGGAGGTAGAATTATGATCATTATCTCCAAAATGCTCTTCCACTGAGAGATCTGATACCTGACCAGGTTCATTTCCCAATACCAGATCAAGTACAGCCTCTTTTCTTGTAGGTTTATCTACATATTGAGTCAGGAAACCTTCCTGAACACACCTAACAAACTCCACCCCATCTAAACTCCTTGGGCTAGGGAGATGCCAATCAAAATCACTCACCACGGCAACCCTGTTATTATTACACCTTTCCAGAATCTGTTTCCCTATCTGCTCCACGATGTCCCTGTTACTATTGGGTGGTCTATAAAAACACCCAGTGGAGTTATTGACCCCTTCCTGTTCCTAACCTCCACCCACAGAGACTCCGTAGACAATCCCTCCATGTCTTCCTCCTTTTCTGCAGCCATAGCACTATCTCTGATCAGCAGTTCCATGCTCCCACCTCTTTTGCCTCCCTCCCTGTCCTTTCTGAAACATCTAAAGCCTGGCACTCTAACCATTCCTATCCTTGAGCCATCCAAGACTCTGTAATGGCCACAACATCATAGCTCCAAGTACTGATCCACGCTCTAAGCTCATCTGCTTTGTTCACAACACTCCTTGCGTTAAAATAGACACATCTCAAACCATCGGTCTGAGCGCGTCCCTTCTCTATCACCTGCCTGTTCTCCCTCTCGCACTGTCTATGCATTCTCTATTAGTGAGCCAACCGCCCCTTCCTCTGTCTCTTCAGTTTGGTTCACACCCCCCAGCAATCCTAGTTTAAAGTCTTCCCAATAGCCTTTGCAAGCCTCTCCACCAGGATATTGGTCCCCCTGGGATTCAAGTGCAACCCGCCCTTTTTGTACAGTTTACGCCTGCCCCAAAAGAGGTCCCAATGATCCAGAAATCTGAATCCCTGCCCCATGCTCCAATCTCTCAGCCACGCATTTATCCTCCACCTCACTCTACTCCTATACTTACTGACACGTGGCACAGGCAGTAATCCCGAGATTACCATCTTTGAGGTCCTGCTTCTTAACTTCCTCCCTAACTCCCTGTAGTCTTCTTTCAGGACCTCTTCCCTTTTCCTACCTATGTCATACGTACCAATATGTACCACAATCTCTGGGCTATTCACGTTCCAAATTCAGGATATTGTGGACGTGATCAGAAACATCCTGGACCCTGGCACCTGGGAGGCAAACTACCATCTGTGTTTCTTTCCTGCATCCACAGAATTGTCTGTCTGACCCCTAACTATAGATACCCCTATCTCTGCTGCCATCCTCTTCCTTTCCCTACCCTTCTGAACCACAGGGCCAGACTCGTGCCAGAGACACTGTTGCTTCCCCCAGGTAGGCCGTCCCCCCCAACAGTACTCAAACAGGAATACTGATTGTTATGGGGGACAGCCACTGGGGTACTCTCTAATATCTGACTCTTGCCCTTCCCTCTCCTGACTGTTACCCACTTATCTGTCTCCCGAGGCCCCGGTGTGACTACTTGCCTATAACTCCTCTCTATCACCTCCACATTTTCCCTGACCAGATGAAGGTCATTGCGCTGCTTCTCCAGTTCCCTAACCTGGTCCCTAAGGAGCTGTAGCTCGATGCACCTGACACAGATGTGGCCGTACGGGAGGCTGGGAGTCTCCTGGACATTCCACATCCGACACCCAGTACAGAACATCGGCCTCACAGACAAACCTCCTTTTTCTATTCTTCATAGGTAACTTACATCGTCTCGACCCGTTATCGCCAAAGCCCTCCTACTCGGACTCCCTCTACTCCATTGCCTGCTCTATAAAGCTGTCTTCTTTTTAAGTTCTTCCCACCGGTCTAATTCGCTGATGTCCATGCCCCTGCGCAGTCGTTCCTCAATCAAACCGCCGAGGGAAAAACTGTGGATAACCTCTCTAAGGAAGGAATCTTGTTAGGAGAACTCCTTCCAACTTTTACATAACCTAGCTAAAAATGGTCATAAAGTACCAAAGCAGCAACTACAGTTTGTACAGCCTGAAGTTACTTATCTCGGACATACCTTACCCAGGATACAAGGTCATTAATTAACACTCAGACTGAAGCAATAGTTAAGGCCCCGCCACTGATGACTCATAGTGAAATTGAGCTATGGGGATGACTGGGTATTGTAGACAGTAGATTTTAGATTGTGTTGCTATTGTTAGGTCCCTCCAGAAAACACCTCTTCCCAGTCAAACAGATCGGTTATGCTGCTGAAACGTGGAAGTTGAGGAAGTGTTTGAATATAAAAGAGGCCATGAATCCACCCCAGCTTTGGGCCTCCAAGACCATAATAAGGCATTTCACCTTTTCTTTCACCATGAATGGTTTTGTTCAAATCTTTTTGGCTCAGAAGCACATGAAAAGACAAAGGCCGAATGCTCATTTCAGTGTTCAGTTAGACCTAATATCCAGAGGGGCAATGGGATGTCTTCCAGTGGTAGCAACCTGTTGTCTGGCTGGTTAGTAAATGCAGTCTCCGACTCCTCATCATCTTACTGATGTCCATGTCCCATGTTACATGATCGACTCGCTGCCACGCAACACCTTACTCCCATTAGGAAAACTAAGTACGAAACTGAGTTATGAATAAACCTGAATGTTAGAATTACTTGTTGTACCACTCTTCTCCCGGTGGAGAAAGAGGGCGATCTACACTGCTGCGAGACTGTTACACAAGATGTAATAAACCCCGTGTGGACCTTACTGACACTCCTATTGTTAATGCCGCTTTCATGTTCTTTGCTGATGCTTTGGCTTTCCGTCTCGATAATGGAAAACCATGTGAAGGATGTGCAATTACCCATGTTGTGCAGACAGTGGCTCTTCAGCACCATAAGCGAGCTCTTGCCCTACTAGGGCTTGTATACTTGCTAAAGGACAGAATGCCAATGTTTATACTGACTCACAGTCACTTCACCCTTTTGGTCCACTGCCTCATCGACCGAAAGGGTAAAGTGGGAAAAGCTACGTTGTAAGCTTCATGTGGTTTCACCCCAATTTACCCCAGGTAAATTGTTACCGTGGACTGCCTAATGTGCTCACAAGAGGGGAATGATTGATTAAATAAGACGGACTTTATTGAATTGCCTGAGTGTGAAGGGTATCAGTTTGTATTAGCTATTATTGGTGTGTTCTCCCAATGGGTTGAAGCATTTCCTTGTAAAACATATGGTTCAGTTACAGTAGTGAAATGTTTGTTAAAGGAATTAATCCCGCAAAATGCTTGTTAAAGGAATTATTCCCGCAAAATGTTTGTTATAGAAAACAATCCCGTGAAATGTTTGTTAAAGGAATTAATGCCGCGAAATATTTGTTAACGGAATTAATCCCACGATTGGATCCCTTAGTGACAACAGTACCCACTTCACTGGTAAAGTAATTAAAGAAGTTTGCAAAGCCTTACACATGGATCAACATTTCCACTGTAGCTACCATCCTCAGTCAACAGGCCTAGTGGAAAAGATGGACGGAACAACTAAAAATGAACTTAGCAAAATGTGTGAGGAAACTGGATAACTGGATGAAAGTGGAAACAGGTGCTGCTTTTGGTTCTGATGACTATTCAAGCCATTGCTAATAGAAACATTAGCTTGTCCAGATAATAAAACATAATGGGACAGTACTTTCATCTGCCATTGGATGTGCCGCTGGGAGTTAAGCAGTTAGATGTACATAACCAGGATAACAAGTATTCTGGACTATTATATTGCCCTAAAAACATGACCAAGTATCAACAGGTAAAGGAAGCCTAGCAATCATTAGCAAATGCTAAGTGCCTCGACATAGAGCCTGGAGATTATGTGGTGGTGCAGACACTTAAAAGAACAAATTGTTTGGAACCTCGACTTGAAGGACCATTTCAGATATTGCTGGTCACTAACACATCTATTAGGGTAAGAGAAAAGCCGCGTGGATTCACGCTTCTCACTGTAAGAAGATACCTAATGATGCAAAAAATATATAAAACTGCTGAGAGTCCTGATGATGGTGGTTGGATTATCCCTTGTCCTTTCTCTGACAGGTGTAACTGTCATGAACATTTTCCTATGAATGATTTACAATTATGCAAACAGGACCAATGTCTGAAGTTGCTGGGTTTGTACAGCTATCCCGGCACATGTAGAAATGGATGTGTCCCTTTTACCCGTGCCCTTTAATGGAACAGAGATGAACTGTTTATTTTAGAGTTGGTCCAAGTCCTCTGCCCTGGATGATTGGTACAATGGTGATGGGACTCAGAAACATAGTGTTAGGAGACACTCCCAACCACGCCAGCTTCCGGGATTTAGGTGCCTGAACTCTCCAGAGTTTGGGTAGCTGGCACAGCCCCATTAAGGGTTCAGGGCGGTCCTATTAATTGGCAATCATGTTTTGTTTTGTTTAAATTGAGTATTTAAAGAGCCCCTGAACAGAGGCTCAGTGCTCAATCATAAGCCTCACTAGTGATTTCATCTAGTGTTTGTTTTGTGTTCAGTTCTTGATCCAGTTTGAAACCGCACCTCGATCCAGATACTGTAGCATTTGGGTTGAAGCCATCCTCATCAAGGACTGTCGTCACAGTAAGGTTGAGCCAACACGGACCCAATGGGGTTTTGGAGCCGTGTGCCAAGTTTTGCAGGAGGGAAGCCAAAGTCGCTTGGGTGAGGCTGTCAGTCATCCTGCAGAACCAGTCTATCTTCCAACCCCGGAGAGATTCGATGGTGACCCAGGTTCTTGCCACAGCTTCCTTGTCCAATGCTCATTAGTATTTGAACTCCAGCCATCCTGGTTCCCTTTGGAGTGCAGACAGGTGGCCTTCATTATCTCCCTTCTAGCTGGAAGAGCCCTGACCTGGACCACCAGGCATTGGGAACATAGGTCAGAGATTTGCTTGGCTTTGGAGACAGCTGAGCCTTGGACCGCCTGATGAAAATTCGACGGGGAGGATGGTCGGCAGACCTTGAATTTCAGACCTAGGCCAGGAGAGTGGTTGGAACAGGGAGGCCTTGGCCACACTACCACCACAGGCTCTGAGATGAACTGAAGGGTGCCCTCACCTTTGGAGAGCCAGTGGAGGACTTAGAGGTTCTAATCAACCAGTCCATCTGCTCCAACAGTCGTCTGGCGGAGCGAAAGTGGGACCACTCCAGGAGGTGAAAGACAGCAGGTCCAAGCCTGGGTCCTATCCATTGCCCAACCTTGGATCATGACCAGCCCATCACCTGCTCCAAATCCAGCTGAACCCATGCAGGTTGGTTACACCAAACTTTCTCCAGATGAAAGGTCCCTGCATCGGAGTTGAGGTAACTGGTTTTACTGCAGGGAAGCAATAGGTCAAATGTCCTACTCTGCAGCCACCTGGAGATCTGCTATGACCATCCAGTGTCAGATAGACTGTGATGTTAGAAGCTACTACTCCCAATCCTACTGATTCTGGTTTCATGCTGGAGTAAGAACTAAAGACTTTTGTGGACTCTGGGGCAGTGGATAATTTTCTGAATTTCGGAACCGCCCACCGGTTCAACATACCACCGCGAGATTTGTGCCAGCCCTTGCCCCAACAGTCCTAGACAGCTGCTTGCAAGGCTCCTTGCAGATCCTGCAACAGACTGTAGTTTTGTAGATGAGAATAGGGGCTTATGTGGGAGATATTAATTTCTACATTATTGACTCTCCACTTGTACCCCTGATCTTCGGGCACCCTTGGCTGTCCCAGCATAACCCATCCATGGACTGAAGGGAGGGGGGAATCATTGCTAGGTCCAATCATTGTAAGAGGGATTGCTTGCAACATGGTTTTCCAACACTCACACTCGCCCGTGACCAACAACCAATAAGGGGGACAGACTTCAGTGTGAGGTAACCCAAGACCTTCTGGAGAGGGCCAAGAACCTTTTCATCAATTGGACTGACCACAAGAACTTGGTTTACATTCAGGAGGCCAAGGATCTGAATTCTAGGCAGGCCAGGTGGTCTTTGTCCTTTAATCATTTTGATTTCATCCTGAACTATTGACTAGGGTCAAAGAACCAGAAAACAGATGCCTTGTCCCATCAATTTTATGAACTGGAAAGAGAGGAGTAGCCTACAACCATTTTGCCCCAAGCCAGGGTGGTAGCACCACTTCATTGGGGAATCAATGCTCTTGTTTGCAAGGCCCGAGTTCAAGAGGAGATTCCTGACAACAGTCCTCTGGGTCGGCTGTTTGTCCCAAATTCTGTCCAGTGCCAGGTACTCCAATGGGGACTTTCATTGAGAAATGAAGAAGGCCCAAAATGACAAAGGAAGTGTGGCAGTACGTGTAGGCATGTGAAGTGTGTTCCCGGAACAATGAGTCCCATACCCAACCTCAAGGGCTCATCCACCCCCTGCCTGTTCCAGAAAGGCCATGGGCACACACCTTTGCCATCCAAGGGGAAGACTGTCATCATGGTATTTGTCAATCAGATTTTGAAAGCCTGCAAGTCCATTGCCTTGGAGAAGCTACCATATGCAGTGAAGATGGCTAAAATTGGCCTGGACCAGGTCTTCAGGATCCATAGATTCGCAATGGACATTGTCTCAGATCGTGGTCCACAATTCACCTCACATTTCTGGAGGGTGTTCCGTAAGCTGATTGGGGCAACAGCAAGCTTTTCCTCTGGGTTTCACCTGCAGTCCAATGGCTAGACGGAGCAGGCCAACCAGGATTTAGAATGCACTTTAAGATGCTTGGTCTCAGAAAGACTGATGAATGGTGCCCACAACCCCTTACCATACTCAGCACATGGAATGTCACAGTTCGAGTACCAGTTTGGTTATCCTTCATCTCTCTTTCTGGAACAGGAGGCCGAGGTTGGGGTTCCTGCAGATGAGGATCTCATCTAAAATGGATTCGGGCCAGTGAGATTTTGCTGGCCTCTTCCCAGAAGGGGGAGACCAAGGTGAACCAAAGAAGAAGACAGGGACCTGCTTTACAGCTTGGGCAAAGGTCTGGCTGTCCACTCTGCCCAGGTGGAATCTAGAAAGTTGACGCTCAAGTTCATTGGTCCATTCAAAGTCCTGATGAAAGTAAACCTGGTGGCTTACACCTTGCAGCTCCCTAAGACCCTAAAGATCATTCCCACATTCCACATCTCTAAATTAAATATGTCAGCACCAGCCCCTTAGCCCCACCACTATCAGCCCTGCCACCACCCAGGTTTATTGAGGAGAGCAGATCTTCACGGTGAGAAGACATTTGAACTCACATACTGTTTGGGATGTTGAGCAATACCTCGTGGACTGGGAAGGATTCCAGCCCAAGGACAGGTTTTGGTTGTCTGAAAGAGACATCTTGGACTAGCTTTTATCCATGTCACTCTGAGCAGCATGCCATCCTCCTCAAGGTCTCTCATCACACATAGACCTCGCTTCCTACCATCAATCACTGCCTCTCTGAGTAGCCAGGGTCATAGGGGAAGGGGTCCTGTTATGACACACTCCCAACCATGCCAACTTCTGGGATTTAGATGCTCAAACTCTCCAGAGTATGGGTAGCTGGCACGGCCCCTTTAAGGGGTCAGGATGGTCCCATTAATTGGCAATCATGTTTTGGGTACCAAGAACTGAGTATTTAAAGAACCCCTGATGTTCAGGGTGAATTCTACACAAGTAGACTCTACAAGTAGTTCAGTAAACTCTACTTGTGATTTCATCTAGCATTTGTTTTGTGCTCAGTTTTCATTCCAGTTTGATACCACGTCTCAATCCTTGCTTCAGATGCTCCAGCATTTGGGTCCAGGACACTCATCACACAGAGATCCCTCCCCTCCCCCTATTGGTACAGCCAGAGTGTCATTGAGGGTGATAATTTTGGAAACAACAAGTGTTTCAGATGATGGTGCATACACCGGTATGACCATTCTAACAACAGAGTAAAGGGACTTGGTGTTGCCCTGGGGAAGGTAACGCTTGCCTATGGAACTGGTAAGGCAGCATGAGAACTGATTAATGTGGCATCAGCATTGTAAGAGTTAGCAAATGAAACTGAATATTCTCTCCATCAAATATAACAAACAATATATAAATTGCTGGCCGTCCATACATTAGCATTGCAAAATCAAAAAGGCTTTGGACTTTGTTTTATCTGAGAAAGAAGGTATGTATGCCTTGATTGGTCAAGAATGTTGCATTTACACAACAGATGAATCCAAAGCTATAACTTACTGAGAGGTCACCAAAAAGATCAAGAAATTGAGATCAGCTTCATAATTAAATCACTCCAGGAAGAGGATGGTGGGCAACTATCCCACATTATGGTATCATCATTGGTATAATTGGTCAGGCCATGAAGGGATATGGGGAGAAGGCTGGAACTTGAGGCTGAGAGGAAAATTGGATCAACCATGAAGAAATGGTGGAGCAGACTCGATGGGTCAAATGACATAATTCTGCTCCTATATCTTATGGTCTTATAATAATAATAGCTGTTATTCTTTTAGGAATTTTGTGTATTATAGTAGAACTAAGAAGAAAAGTGTATTGAAAATGGGTACCTGTTAGTCAGGACTAGGAAAGGAGGATTTCGTTTAACTAAAGTTCTGAGACTATCATTATCTGAATATTTGAAATCACTTCAATTATGGTTTTTTTGTGCCATATTCTACCAGTGCCTCGGCGACCACTTTTTAAAAAGTAGTTGTCTTGGAGGAAAGGTTCTGTGAGTGGTCCCCCATGTCCTTCTCACAGCGCAGTTTTTTTTTAATGATGCCGAGTTGCGAGCTCAACACGCAACCCGACATGGATGGAAAGCGTGTCTGGGAATGACCTGACTGGATTCGAACTTGGGAACCTTCGCTCTGGAGTCCGGCACTGATGTCACTGCTGTGACATCAATTACTGTACTCATACCTTAATAACTGTGCTTTGAAGATTATGGTATTGTCATGAAATGACAAAAAGGAGGGAATGTGGAAATATATCTGTAACCCTGAAGTCTTTATGAATTTGTAACTTTTCTAATATGTAATGTGACAAAATGGAACCTGTAAGATCCAAGAGCTTGGATGGGAGGCTTGCAAGTCTGTGTGTGTGTGTTTTACCAAGATGTGTGTTTATGACAGGAGACTGTGTTTATGGTAGGGATGTTTCAACAACAAAGAAAAACAGGACATAGCCTCTAAAGACAAATAGACTGATTGAAGGACTAGAGACTACAGACAGATGCCGATAACAACATAGATAATGGAGGAATATTATGGAATGGAACAGCCTAATTACTGTTCTCTGTAAAAAGTAGAATTGAAGCTATTTTCCAACAATAATATGTGGAGGTAGCTTCTCCTGCAAGTTAATAATTAAATGTGTCTATAATTTGATCCAATCTGAATTTGTTGTCATTTGCTTCTGCATGTTAGAAGACCTTGCTGCATGTTACATGACAGAACAAATGAGGAATTAAAGAATGCAATATTGACCATTGTAGGTGTTAACAGAGGGGCCCCGGTAGA
The DNA here is from genome assembly GCF_048418815.1 of Hemitrygon akajei. Classification (NCBI taxonomy): domain Eukaryota; kingdom Metazoa; phylum Chordata; class Chondrichthyes; order Myliobatiformes; family Dasyatidae; genus Hemitrygon; species Hemitrygon akajei. Next base: position 71,478,069 of record NC_133125.1, read on the forward strand.
TATGCTAGCTAAATGTTACAAGAGGCGAGGCAAACATCCCTCTGCAATTGCATCCCATTTATGGATGGTGTTTCAAGGAGTATATGGAACAGCATTAGATTGAGACCATTTAGTTCCAGAGCCGTCAAATAGATTGTTAAATACATTGGCGTCTCACTATACCGATGAATCTAAAAAGGCTTTGATCCCACTGAACCTACACATACTGAGGAAATTGAGTAGAGGAGATATTAAGCCATCTAATCAGGCAACTGCCTGGAGAAATGAGGGCAGAGGAACTACCCCAAAGGTCTCCCCACCACCCTATCAAGTAGCAAGGAAGGGTAAAGGAAATAGAACAGTGCCAGGGACAAGAAGAACTGAAGGTGGAGTATTTAAATGCTAGAACTGTGGTCAAGAAGGACATATTAAAAGAGAATGTCCAAACCAAAGAGAGAGAGAGAGCAGAGCCCTTGGAAGGGCCAGATATGCCAAGCCTACAACATAACCTGGTGGAACCACCCCCATCCAGGGGGTTGTAGCCGTAACTTCAGTGATGGTGTCAGGCCTCACCAACATGAGTGTGTGACACAAGATGTAATGAAACTGGAAGACCTCTAGTGAGTCGTAGGGTCGGAGGCTGCCCTGTCACCTTTTTATGGGATACTGGAGGATCCCAAACCACTAATATAAATAATGCAAATTGGGAGATACAAGGTAAAATTATCCAGGATTCACAGGACATTCACAAGTGAGACATGTGAGTGTACCATTGGAAATCAGAATAGAAGACATAGCATTGGAACATTCAGTAGTGTTGGTGGAATTACCCAGGGAGCAGGAACATATACTGGGGAGTGATTACATGGCCAAAGCAGGGCTTTGTTTTGACCCAGTTAATTGTATGATTTGGCAGATACCAACTGGCATGAATAACATATACCACATGCAGATCCTGGCAGGAGAATACCAGGACAGAATGGGTGAAATGTGGATAAAGCAGGAGGAGATGAGCAATGATCAGATGGTGCAGCAAATAACAGAATGAAAGAGCACAATGGTCACAGGTTAACACATAAATAATGGGATTTGGTCTATCTCATTAGAAAGAGAGTATCAATACAAGTTTGCATTTACCTTACTTGGTAGGTATGCACTGGTATTCAGTTATGCAAATTCATATACTTGTGAACTCAGCCAATGAAGGTACCTATCAGTAAAATAGATTCTTTCTGTTATAACTTATTAAGGAGAAAATCTTTGTAACATTGCCTTAAACAGCATTGGAGAAGAATGGAAAACTAAGGGTAACATGAATAGTTATGGATAAAGATAAAATTGGACTTCAGGGGAAAGTTCTATATTGGGGAAAGGCCAATTACAACTGTGTTAGGCAGAAGCTGGAGAAAGTAAATAGGGAGTAGCTATTATTCAATAAGATGAGATGTAATATGAGGGACCATTTAAAGGCCACAGATATGGGACAAATATATTCCTGTGAGTGAAAGAAACTGCATTGGCTAGATTCCAAGCAAGTTAGTCAAAAAGAAAAAGAAAGCTCACATATATTTAGGAAGATTAATGTTTAGGGCCAGGCTCTTTCTGGATATAGAGAAATCAGAAAAGAACTTGAACAGGGAACCAGTAATTCTAAAAATAAAAATGGCCATTATATATCCTTGGTGAATAGGTTTAAGAAAAACCCCAAAATATTTTATACAGTCATTAAAACAAGAGGGTAGCCAGGAACAAAGTAAAATCTGTCAAGGACAAAGGGAGGAATTTGTACCTAGAAGGTGTGCACAGTACCTTGTAGCAGTATTCCCAAGGAAAAAGGCATGGAAGATAGTCAGATGAGGGAGGGGTATGCTGATATGAAGAAGGAGGAGGTATTGAGGCTCTTGAAGAACATTAAGGTGGATAAATCCCCAGGGTCTGATGAAATTATAGGTCAGTGAATCTTATGCCAATGGTAGGAAAATTAATTGAGAATATTTTTATGGATGGAATCAGGATCAGATTCAGAATCAGATTCAGATCTAGTATCACCGGCAAATTTGGTGAAATTTATTGTTATGCAGTAGCAGTACATAATAATATAATCTGTGAATTATAGTAAGAAGTGTATCTATTTAAGCTAAATTTTTAAAAAATAGTGAGGCAATGTTCATGGGTTCGATGTCCATTCAGAAATCTGATGGCAGATGGGCAGAAGCTGTTCCTCAAATCTGGAAAGGCAAGAAACTTACTCGGGATAGACTTTGTGCAGGAGGGGTCATAGAAGACAGGGTAGTAATGGAGAGGTGTAACCAATCCTGTTTCTCCGGGATCAGTTCTTTGCTGTTTGTGACATCTACAAATCATTTGGATATAGGTGGGTTGATTAGTAAATTTGCAAATGGCATAAAAATTGATGTAGTTCTTGGCAGTGAGGAAGCTTGCCAAAACATAGAGCAGATCATAGAGCAGGTCAGTTGGAAATGTAGGCAGAAAACTGACATACGGAGTTTAATCTAGACAAGCGTGAGGTGTTGCACTTTGGATAGCCAACTATAAGAGGAAAGTATACTGTAAATGGCTGGGCCCTTAGGAGCAATGATATACAGAGTAACCTTCGGGTGCAGTTCTATAAGTGTCAGACAAGTAGATAGGATGGTAAAGATTGTGAAAAGCACACTTACATTCATCTGTTGAGACAGCAAATATAAAAGTCAGGAGGTAATGCTGCAGCTGTGTAAAACTTTGAATAGGCCAAATTTGGAATATTGTGTTCATTTCTGACCACTACATTACTGGAACACTGTACAGACACTGGAGAAGGTTCACCACTTGGACCACCTGGGTTCGAGAGCCTTAGCTAGGAGGAGGGGTCACACAGACTTGGATTGATTATCCGGAGAGTCAAAGTCTGAGAGACAACCTGATGGAAATAGATAAAATAGACAGGACAGGTAGGAAAGTGGGTGGGGGGCAGGGAGGGGATGGCATTGCTATTAGAAAGAGCTAACATAGAGTCAGAAGGTGTTGAATAATTGTGAATAGAGCTAAGGAAATGCAAGAGTAAGAAAACCCTGATATATTGATTCTCAAACAGGAGTAAGGATGTGGATTACAAATTACAACGTGAGTTAGAAAATGCATGCCAAAAGGGCAATGTTACAATAGTCATGGGGGACTTCGATATGCAGGTAGACTGAGAAAATCAGGTTGGTGCCAGATTCTAGGAGGGGGAATTTCTAGAGTGCAAATGAGGTGGCATTTTAGAGCAGCCCATAGTTGAACCCACAAGGGGATCAGCTATTCCGGATTGGGTGTTGTGCAATGAACCAGAATTGATTAGACAGTTTAAGGTAAAAGAACCCCAAGGGGCTAATGACCATAATATGATGGAATTCACCCTGAAATTTGTGAAGGAGGAGCAAAAGTCAGATGTATCAGTATTACAGTGGAGCAAAGGGAATTACAGAGGCATGAGGGAGGAGCTGGCCAGAATTGACTGGAAAAGAATATTGGCAGGAATGACTGCAGAGCAGCAATGGCAGGAATTTCTGGAAGCAATTTGGAAGGCAAAGGATATATACACCCAAAAAGGAAGAAGCATTCTAAAGGCAAGATGACAGAAGTGTTGATAACAAAAGAAGTCAAAGCCAACATGAAAGCCAAAGAGAGGGGATATAATATAGCAAAATGTATTGGGAAGTTAGAGGATTGGGAGGCTTTTAAAAAGCAACAGAAGACAACTAAAAAAGTCACTAAGAAGGTAAAGATGGAATATGAAACTAAGTTGGCCAGTAATATTAAAGAGGATACCAACATTTTCTTCTGATACATAAAGTGTAAAAGAGGCAAGAGTGGATATCAAACCATTGGAAAATGATGCTGGAGAGGTAGTAATGGGGGACAAGGAAATGGCAGACAAACTGAATAAGTATTTTCCATCAGTCTTCACTGTGGAAAACATCAGCACTATGGTGGAAGAGGTCATGAATGTGTGTAAAGTTACCATTACTAGAGAGAAGATTCTTGGGAAACTGAAAGGTCTGAAGGTAGATAATTCACCTGGACCAGATGTGTACTCCCCAGAGTTCTGAAAGAGGAGGCTGAACAGATTGTGAAGGCATTAGTAATGATCTTTCAACAATTACTAGATTCCGGAACGGCACTGGAAGACTGGAAAATTGCAAATGTCACTCCACACTTCAAGAAAGAAGAGAAGCAGAAGAAAGAAAACTTCTTTCTTACGTTAGTTTGACCCCAATGGCTGGGAAGATTTGGAGTCAATTATTAAGGAAGACATCTCAGAGTACTTGGAGGCACATGAAAAAATAGGGTATGGTTTCCTCAAGGGAAAATCTTGCTTGACAAATCAGTTTGAATTCTTTGAAGAAATAACAAGCAGGATAGACAAAGGAAAATCGGTTGATGTTGTGTACTTGGATTTTCAGGAAGCCTTTGACAAAGTGCCACACATGAGGTTGCCTAACAAGCTATGAGCCCGTGGTATTACAGGAAAGATTCTAACATGGATAAAGCAGTGCTAATTGGCAGGAGGCAAAGAGTGGGAATAAAATGATCCTTTTCTGGTTGGCTGCCAGTAACTAGCGGTGTTTCGCAGGGGTTGGTGTTGGGATCACTTCTTTTTTGCTGTATATAAATGATTTAGGTGATGGACTAGATAGCTTTGTTGCCAAGTTTGCTGATGATACAAAGATTGGTGGAGGGGCAGGTAGTGTTGAGGAAACAGGTAGGGTGCAGAAGGATTTAGACAGGTTATGTTAAAGATCTAGAAGATTATAAAGCTAACAGGAAGGAGCTTAAGAAGGAAATTAGGAGAACCAGAAGGGGCCATAAGAAGGCCTTGGTGGGCAGGATTAAGGAAAACCCCAAGGCACTCTACGAGTATGGGAAGAGCAAGAAGATAATACGTGAAAGAATATGTTAATGATTTGGATGATGGAATTGATGGTTTTGTTGTAAAATTTTCAGTTGATATGAGGACAAGTGGAGGGGCAGGTAGTTTTGAGGAAGTAGAGAGGCTACAGAAGGACTTAGAAAGATTAGGAGAATGGGCAAAGAAATGGCAGATGGAATACAGAGTCAGGAAGTGTATGGTCATGCACCTTGGTAGAGGGAATGAAAGGGTTGACTATTTTCTAAGCGGAGAGAAAATAGAAAAAACGGAGTCGGAAAGGGACTTGGGAGTCCTTGTGCAGGATTCCCTAAAGGTTAATTTGCAGGTTGAGTCTGTGGTGAGGAGGGCAAATGCGATGTTAGCATTCATTTCAAGAGGATAGAATATAAAAGCAAGACTGTAATGTTGAGACTTTATAAGGCACTGGTGAGGCTGCACTTTGAGTATTGTGAGCAGTTCTGGGCCCCTTATCTTAGAAAGGGTGTGCTGACACTGGAGAGAGTTCAAAGAAGGTTCACAAAAATTATTCCAGGATTGAATAAGAAGACTGAGCCTGTATTCACTGGAATTTAGAAAAATGAGGAGTGACCTTATTGAAACCTATCGAATGGTGAAAGGCCTTGGCAGAGTGGATGTGGAAGGATGTGGTGTCCTTTTAGAACAGAGATGAGGAGGCATTTCATTCGCTGGAGAGAGGTGAATCTGTGGAATTCTTTGTCACGGGCAGCTATAGAGGTCAAGCCTTTATGTATATTTAAGCCAAAGGTTTATAAAGATAGTTAGTCTATCTCCCAGGCTGGAAATAGCAAATACTAATGGGTATAACTTTAAGTTGAGCGGAGGAAATTTTAAAAAGATTTACAACACAAGTTTCTTTTACTGAGAGAATGGTATGTGCCTGCAAGGCACTGCCAGGAAAGGTGGTTGAAGCTGATATAATGACAACATTTAAGACTCACACGAGGAGGCAGGGGATGGAGGGGTATAGATCTTTTGCAGGCAGATGGGATTCATTTAAACTGGCAGCATGGCTGGCGTAGAAATCGTAGGTAGAAGAATATGTTTCTGTGCAAGAAGATGGTCAATGTGCATGATACAGCTTTATAAAGCAGAACAGAATAGACTGCAAAATGGAGTCCTGGTGCAAGGTTTCAACCCAAAACATTGATAATTCCTTTTGCCTCACAGATGTGCATCAACCCACTGACTTCCTCCTTCAGATTGTTTGTTGCAACTCTATAAATCTTTGGTTAGGCCACACCTGAATTACTGTTTGCAGATCTGGTCACCACATAGTAGGAAATGAACTGTTGGTTCTGGGGGCGAGGAGTATTTACACACTTCATTTTAGTCTTATATGAGTGACACTTGGTTCCAGATTGTCCCACAAGATGAAATATTCTCTCCATATCCATCCCTTATAAAGACTCCACTATTTTGTATGTTTAAATCAATTTTTTTTTTCTAAATTCCAGTGCATACAGGCCTAGTTTGTTCAAATTTTCCTCTTATGACAACTCATACCAGTACTAGAGTACTAGACTGGTAAATCTTCTCTGAACTGCTGCCAACACATTAACATCCTTTATAAATAAGTCTAACACTGCAGACATTACTCCAGGCAAACTCTCATCTATGCCCTACTCAACTGATACATTACTTCCCTACTTTTGTGCTGAATTCATTTAGAAATAAATGGTAATTGTTAGCTCTTTTAGTTACTTGCTTCCTCCCTTCTACAAATCATAGCTAGATTGCTTTCCATCTCAGAGTTTTGCAATGCCTTATCATTCAGATAAAACCTTTTCTGTACAAAAATGAAATACTGCATGTTTTAGACCAGGCATGGGCAAACTACGGCCCGGGGGCCATATGCGGCCCGTTAAGCTTTTTAATCCGGCCCACAGAACTTGATGAAATTATATTAATAAACCTTGTTAACGTTTTTTTCCCCGCAATTCTGGCATTTTCGCCACAACAAAACTAAATCCAGACTTTGATGCGCTGGCTAAAAAGGGAGACCAACAACACTGTTCCCACTAAAATTAAAAATAAGTTTCTTCGTTGTGTTATGTAAAAAATGCATTTGAAAATATTTTTTTCAATAAGCCTTACATGTTACATGTCATTTCTGTTAAGTGATGGACATGAGTAGTGCGCAGGTGCACGTATGTTCTCAAAATAAAAAATGCGCTCCAGATCAAATAACGCGCTCCGCATACTGGCGCGCTGTCACTGTTCTGTCCTTGTGCTGGTCGTTGTTGAGTTTTGGCACAGGGGACAATTGAATAAGAAGGAGCAGGACAAGTAGACCTGCATCTTCTACCATTTTTGAAATAAAGACAGTCAGGAGGAGAGTGATGATGATAATATCTTGAAGGATAACAGAATTTTCAGTGCTTTAAAATAATAACTGTTACTATTAAAAAAAGGTGTATTTTATTCATTTAATTTTCAGTGTTTTAAAAGTCATTTCAATAAATAGCTAAATACCATGGGACTTCAAAGACAGATATTTTGTTGTAATGCATTTGTTAATTTTCAATTGAAATTAAAGCACATGTTTTCTACATATCCCATGATATTTTATTTTCTCTTATGAGGTGTATTACCAAAACACTCCATCCATCTGCTCCTGGTCCTGTCAGTCCTGCAAATTTTAGAACCCTTTGTGGCCCACAAGTCAAGAAGTTTGCCCACCCCTGTTTTAGACCATAAGAACATTAGACATAGGAGCAGAATTAGGCTGTTCAGTACATCATGTCTGCTCTGTCATTCCATCTTGCCTGATTTATTATCGTTCTCAACCCCACGCTCATGTCTTCAGCCCATAAACTCTCATGCCCTTACTAGTCAGGAACCTATCAACCTCTACTTTAAATATATCCAACACTTCGCATCCGAAAATTGCAAAGACTTCGACACTTTCACCACCACTTTAGCTGAAGTAATTCATCCTAATCTCTGTTCTAAAGGAACTTCCTTCTATTTCGAGGCTGATGTCTGTTCCTAGACTTTCTCACTATAGGAAACATCCTCTACACATCCACTCTATCTAGGCCTTTCAATATTCAATAGCTTTCAATGAGATTCGCCCTCATTCTTCTAAACTCCATTGAGTACCAGCCCAGAGGCATCAAACGCTCCTCGTATGTTAACCCTTTCATTCCCGGCATCATTGTCATGAACCTCCTCTGGACCCTCTGCAAAGGCAGCACATCCTGTCTTAGATAAGGAGCCCAAACCAGCTCACAATACTCCGAGCACAGTTTGACCAGTGCTTTATAAAGCCTCAGCATTACATCCTGCTTTAATATTCCAGTCCTCTTGAAATGAACATTAGCATCATATTCGCCCTCCTTATCACTGACTCCACCTGCAAATTAACGTTTAGGGAATCCTGCATGAGGAGTCCTAAACCCTTTGCACCTCAGATTTCTTAATTTTGTCCCCATTTAAAAAATAGTCTACCTTTTTATTCTGTGTACACCAGACACTTCTCTGCACTATACGCCACCAGCCATCTCTTTTCCCATTTTCCTAATCTGTCTAAGTTCTTCTGCAGTCTCACTGCATCCTCAACACTACCTATACTTGCATTGTCTGCAAACTTGGCCACAAAGCCATTCATTCCATCGTCCAAATCATTGATATACGAGGGGTGATTGATAAGTTTGTGGCCTAAGGTAGAGGGAGTCAAGTTTAGAAAACCTAGCTCATTTAGTTTTCAACATAGTCCCCTCCTACATTTACACAACTTAGTCCAGTGGTCGTGGAGCATATGGATCTTGGACCTTCAGAAAGTGTCCACAGCAGGGTTGATTGATATGTTCGTGGCCTAAGGTAGAAGGAGATGAGTTATACAGCTCTTGTTTCATACACATGCAGTTCATCTCTTTGAGTGATTATGCAGAAAGTTTGAAGTTAATAACCCACCGATATTCTATCCATGTTAGTATCTTTCCTCTAATACCATGGGATTTTTATCTTGCTAAGCAGCCTCATGTGCAGCACCTTGTCAAAGAGCTTCTAAAAATTCAAGTACACAACATCCATTGACTCTCTTTTACCTATCTTGCCTGTTATTTCCTCAAGAATTCCAAACAGATTTGTCAGCCAAGATTTTCCCTGGATGAAACCACGCTGACTTCAGCCTATTTTATCATGTGCCTCCACATATCCCAAAATCAAATTCTTAACAATGGACTCCAACATCTTACTAAGGTCAGGGTAAATGCTCTTTCACCACCATTCCTTCTTAAAGGGTGGAGTGACAATTGTGATTTTCCAGTTTTCTGGAACCATGAGAGAATGCAGTGACTCCTGAAAGATCATTACACATGCCTCCACAGTCTCTTCAGCCACCTCTTTCAGAACCCTGGGTGTAGTCCATTTGGTCTTGGGAACATATCTACCTTCAGATCTTTCAAACATCCAAGCACCTTTGCCTTAGTGAGAGCAACTACATTCACTTCTGCCCCTGAACTCCTTAATCTCTGGCATACTGCTGGTGTCTTTCACAGTGAAGACTGATACTCAGTAAGTTCGTCCGCCATTTCTTTGCACCCCATTATGACACCTTCAGTGCAGTGCCATTTTCCAGCTTTTGCTTTTCTTTTACTGTAATATATGTACATGCATCTGAAAAAAATTGATATCCCCTTTTATATTTCAATGGCATTTAACAGCAACTATTTCAAGCTCATCTGTGGAAACAGCTGAATTTCTACCTTTAATGTCTCTGTTTTTCTTTTCAAGGTATCAGAGACCCTGACCTAGAGTTACACTCAGACTTCTGTTCTCTGGGGTGGTGGGACCCGCACCTGGGGGCTCGTGACTGGTCATTTTCCGATATCCCAAGGACACAGCCTCAAGACGATTGTGCCTTCCGATTTCTGAGTCTTTGTGGCCCTGTGTACTCTATGCCAGTGCCACCAACTGAAATGCCACAGGAGTAAATGGAACATTGGGAACAATGGATATGTGAAAGGGTGACACCTCCCTGCCCCTTTATTAGGGAGGGAGAGCCTGTGGCATGTCGAATTGTCAGGGAAATGATTAGTTTTTGTTGTATTGCAGATCATGGTCTTTCTTGGGGGGTAGAGGGTGCTGATGCTTTTCTTGGTTGAAGTAAGTGGGCAGGGGGCTGGTCATTGCTTTGCTGCTGCTTGTGTGTAGGAGGGGGAGTGGGGGGCTTTGGGGTTTGAATGTTTTTGCTGTCACTCATTCTTTAGGGCACTTTTCTGTTTTTGTGGATGTCTGTGAAGAACTATAATTTCAGGTTGTATATTGAATTTAAATGGAACTGTTGAAATATTGAGCTATATTATTAGCTAGCTTACTTTCATAGAGTCATAGAGAAGTACAGCACAGAAATCGACCTGTCGTGCTCCTAGTCCATGCTGAACTAGTTATACTGCATACTCCCATCGATCTGCACCCGGACCCACCCTCCATACCCCTTCCAGCCATGTGTCTATCCAAGCTTCTCTTAAACATTGATATAAGTTCGCATGTACCACTCACGCTGGCAGCTCATTCCACACTCTCATGAACCTCTAAGTGAAGAAGTTTCCCCTCATGCTCCCCTTAAACTTTTCACCTTAACCCATGACCATTCAACTTCAGTGGAATAATGTTGCTTTCACTTGTCCTATCTATGACACTCATAATTTTGTATACCTCTATTAATCTCCTCTCAGCCTTAGACATTCCAAGGAATAAAGTCTGAACATATTTAATCTTCCCTAACTCAGTTCCTGCAGACACAGCAGCAATCTTGTAAATTTTCTCTGGACTCTTTCAACCTTGTTTATATCTTTCCTGTAGATAGGTGACCAAAACTTCACACAATACTCCAAATTAGGTTTCATTAATGCCTTGTACAGCTTCAACATAACAGCCTATCTCCTATACTCAGTACTTTGATTTATGAAGGCCAATGTGCCAAAAGCTTTCTTTATGACCCTATCTACTGTGATGCCTCTTTCAATGAATTATGTACCTGTATTTTCAGATCTGATTGTTCTACTGCCCTACCATTCACTGTGTAAGACCTACCCGGGTTTGTCCTACTGAAGTGTAACACCTTGCACTTGTCTGCATTAAATTCCGTCTTGTAGGGACTCCTTAATTTCATTAGGCAGAATTCACCCAGACTGTTAAGGGTTAAGTTCACCATGTATGTTACATGTTATGTGTTATGTTATTATGTTTTGGGGGTGGGGCGGGTTCTTTTATATATATACACACACACAATGTCGCCATTCATTTCCGGTGGGAATAAAGTGTACGTTATAAATAATTACACTCATGTTGACTTTTGTCGACGCTCCTCTGGTCGATTCCGGAGTGATTTCGCTCATTTTACAATCATGACTATAAACACTGTTGCTCTCAGCCTCCCTGAATTCTGGCAGGAACATGCTGCTGTTTGGTTCATGTTTGGAACATGCTGCAGTTTGGTTCGCTCAGGGAGAGGCCCAGCTCACAGTGCAGGGACTCTTGCAAGATGACACGAAACTGCCTGACCAGTCAACAGGCATGTCAGCTAAGAGACACCCGCCAGCTACGTCATCACAGCTTTAGACAGTTCTACGGCGACAAGTGTCCTACAGCACCCCCCGGAAGTTGGCAGATACAAGACTCCTACTAGAGACTTTTGAACTTTCTGAGTCTGCGCCTGCCTGTCAGCTCCTCTCACGGCCCAGCTTAGGCAACTCCAAGCCATTGGAGTTGATGGGCCACATTTTGTCCATCCTTGGTGGACATCTGTTATGTTTCATCTTGAGCTTTCCCTGCAACAACTACCAGGCGAGGTGTTGTCAGCCCTGGCTGGCTCTCCCCTCAGATACCTCCGAGCTCTAGCGAGAGAGGCTGACAAGGTGTTTTCCATCACCAAGAGAGCCTGTGTGACCATGCGGCTAGAGGACTTCACTGCCTCGCCACCACCAGAACATAAGACCATTGCCACGGCGCAACGACAGTCTCCTTCTTACCTTGTGTTTCTATCACACGAAGATTGGGCTGAGAGCTAAGAAATGTCGCCCACGCTGCAGATTCCAGGAATTGGGAAAATGGAATGGCTGCTATGAGCATCAGCAGGTCAGGAAGTTGTTGTCTGTTACAGACTCTGTTTCTGGGCGCCATTTCCTCTGTGACACAAGTGTTCATGTGAGCGTCCTGCCTATGTCTAAATTGGACATAAGATCTGGGGAATATGGACCGTCTCGCGAGGCTGTGAATGGTGGTACCATCTGGACTTCTGGTAAGTGTGAGATGGCATTGTGCTTCAGCGGGCAGAGGTTCTGCTGGAATTTTGTGTTGGCGGTGGTGTCTACACCCCTGCTGGATGCCAACTCCCTCTTGTGTGGACAGACTGCCGTGGGTCATGTTGGGCCTGAGGACTGTCAGTCCTCTTCTGCAGAGCTCGTTTTTGGGCAACCCTGCGGGTGCAGGGAGAGTTTCTCCCAACACCCACAGTCCGATGGTCTGCCTCACAGCAGCGGTCGGGTGTTATGGACAGTGCCAAAACTTTCGCTCCAGTGCCAACGACGCAGCATGGCCAGCCGCGGTCTGACCTGTAGCCGGGCCTGCGGGCGGTGCAATATCTGTTTGTACATCAAGATGGACATCAGGGTCTCCTGCAGAGCCTTATGACAGCCTATTCCAAGTGTTGGGAACAGGGGATGAGTTTTTTACACAGGACTTTGGAGGAATCCTGGACAGTCTTTCTGTGGATTGTCTCAAGCCTGCCCATTTGGACCTGGACTCTCCAGTGGAAGTGACACACCCCCATGGAAGGGCCGGCCTCCCAGCTCCAGACCTTCTGACCAATGTTCCCTCTAATTTTTAGTAGTCAGTGTGCACAAAAATCTTATGTTGCGCAATTTTTTTCCTGTGACAAAAGTATGTGTGCACTGAATGCACACATGGCACAGTTTATGTAGGTTTACAAAATATTTGACATAAAACTGCACAGAATAACAACAAAATAACATACATATTTCAGCACTCAGTTATTTTTTCTCTCTCCTGTCTTTGGCATTTACCCATTCTTTGTAAACTCTATCTAAACTAATAAAACTTTCATCCAATTGATGGCTTGTGTTTCTCATTTACATATCCAAATGATATTCACCTAAACAGTTTCTCAGCTTGTTTTTGAGTTGATTCATTAGGCTAAAACCTCGCTCACAGTCCACACTAGACGCAAGAAAGGTTCCCCAATGTCCATCAACTGTGCAAGGTCACAAAACTGTTCATTTTGAAGTACAAATGCCACCATTTGAGCAAAGTTTGAAATCAGTTTACATAAAAAATTTGAAATCATTAAACTATCTAACTATTATAGTATTTTTAGCTAGAAAATCATGATATTTCAGGCATAAGGCATTAACTCGTTCATCGCCAAGTGTGAAGTCACAATCTGCAATTGCAGAGAAATCAAAAGCTGACCATTCTTGTACCTCATCTTCAGGAAACCTTTCTTCTAAATGAACATAAAGACTATTTATAAAAGTCACTAGTGAACTTGTATCTACTGTGATGTTTTCTTCACGTTGTTGGCTTAGCAAAACTTTAACTTTGTCACTCCACGAAACATTGCCTCCCAGATACTGCTTTCTTATCTTGTTAATTTTGCCTTGCACAAAATGAATCAATGAAGTGAATCAATCGGTGTCGGGCTACTGTTTTGCTGAATCTTGCACAGTGCAGCCAGTTCATCAAAGACATCACTTAAAACCTGTAAAGTTCTTTTGTGCTTCATGCCCTTCGCTTCTTTTGAATTCAACATAATATATCAATATTTTTTCAATAAAAATTTAGTAAGCTATCTACAGGATTTGAAGCAGATCCTTGTAAACTTTATGATATGAACACAGTCTGCCAAAGATGGCTGCCACCGTGATGCAGCTGTACAAACTGGAACAGGAAAGGTGAGGTGACGTAAATTAGTGACGTGCATTGTGGTATTTGAAAAACTGACTAACTGGTTAACAGAGACATTTAGCTAAAAGATTATTTTCAATAAGTATAATTATTAATTACTACATTATTTTAGTTAACTAACCTTTTGTGCGCACATTAATTTCCTTTGTGTATTGGTTGAAAAATGTGTGTGCGCGCACACAGCTTAAAGGGCACATAGCTTCTGAAGTTGACTGTTCTTCCTGCCTGCATGTGCCCGTGAAGGCAAGAGTGGGCTCGATCGAGTTTTGCAGGCCCCTGCTTATTTGACTTTGTCTGCTAGGGTGAATTCTGCGGGATGGGTGGGGGTCATGTGTAGGGACTCCTTAATTTCATTAGGCAGAACTCACCCAGACTGTTAAGGGTTAAGTTCACTGTGTATGTTACATGCTATGGTGTATGTTATTACATTTTGGGGTGTTTTTCTTCTGATATATATATGGTGTTACCATTTGTTTGCAGAGGCATAAAGTGTACATTAGAAGTAATTACACTCATGTCGATTTTTGTTGACACTCCTACACTCTGCTATTTTTTGGCCCATTTTTCCAGCTGGCCCAGATTCCACTGGAAGCCATTATAGCCTTCCTCACTGTCCACTACACCCCCAATCTTGGTGTCATCCACAAATTTTGCTGACCCAGTTTACTACGTTATCATCCAGAACACTGATATAGATAACAAATAACAATGAACCCAGCACAGATCCCTGAGGCACACCACTAGTCAATGCCTGTTGTCAGAGTGGCAACCATCTACTACCACTCTCAGGTTTCTCCCACACAGCCAATTCAAGTCTAATTTACTACCTCATCTTCATCTTGAATGCCAAGCGACTGTTCCTTCTCGACCAACCTTTCATACGGTACCTTGTTTAATACTTTGCTAAAGTCCATGTAGATAACATCTACTGCCTTGCCTTCACCCACTTTCCTGGTTCGTACCTGACCTATCATGTACGATGCCATACTGATTATCTTTAATCAGTCACTGTCTATCCAAATACTTATTTTTCTGATTCTTTAGAATATCTTCCAATAATTTCCCATTACTGATGTCAGGCTCACAGGACTATAATTTCCTGCCCTAATTTTAGAGCCTTTCTTAAACAGTGGAACAACATTGGCTATCCTGCAATCCTCTAATACCTCACCTGTCACTATGGATGATGGAAATATCTCTGCCAGGGCCCCAGCAATTTCTGCATTTGTTTCCTGCAGGGCTCATGAAGTTGATGCCAGTTTCCCTCACTTCTATAGTCTCTGTGTCTGTCTCCTGAGTAAACAAAAATGCAAAAAATTAATTTAAAATCTCCCACATCTTTTTTGGCTCCACACATGGATTAGCATTTTGATCTTCCAGAGGACCAATTTTTTCCCTTGCAATCCTTTTGCTCTTCACATATCCGTAGAATCCCTTAGTATTCTGCTTCATCTTGTCTGCTAGGGCATCCTAATGCCTTCTTTTAGCCTTACAGATTTCTTTCTTAAATGTTCTCTTGCATTTCTTACACTCCATAAGCACCTCGTTTGTTCATACCTGCCTCTACCTTCCTCGAAACTTCTTTTTTTTTAACCAGGGTCTCAATATCTCTTGGAAACCACGGTTCCCTAAACCTGTTAACTTCACCTTTTATTTTGACAGGGACATGCAAATTTCGTATTCTCAAAATTTCACGAAGGCTTCTCACTTTCCAAGAACACATTTGTCAGAAAACAATCTGCCCCAATCCATATTTGCCAGATCATTTCTGAACCATCAAAATTAGTCTTTCTCCAATTTAGAATTTCAACCCACGGACCAGACCACACACACAATGCTGGAGGAGCTCAGCAGGCCAGGCAGCGTCTATGGAAAAGAGTACAGTCGATATTTTGGGCCGAGACCCTTTGCTACCTGTTTTTATCCCAAGGAAGGTTGGTTAAAAATTCATTCTCTATTCAAAAGAGCATTAACAATTATGTTTGGATTATTATATCTATTGATCACATTAACTTACCGTGAGTTGTAGATTCAATAATTTTTATGCAGAGTTTCCCTGAGGCTTGAAAATTATTTCAAGGGTTCCTCCAGGGCAAAAAGGTTGAGAAAGGCTGGACTAAGTCCTTCTGCAGTCTTCCTGTTTCCTCAACATTACCTGCTCCTCCATCAATCTTCGTATCATCTGCAAACTTGGCATCCATCTTCTAAATCATTTATATATAGTTTAAAAAGAAGTGGTCCCAACACTAAACCCTGCAGAACACCACCAGACACTGGCAGCCAACCAGAAAAGGACCCTTTTATTCCCACTCACTGCCTCCTACCAATCAGCCAATGCTCTAACCATGCCAGTAACTTTCTTGTAATACCATGGGCTCTTAACTTGGTAAGCAGCTTCATGTGTGGCACCTTGTGAAAGTCCTTCTGAAAGTCCAAATATACAATATCTATTTCATCCCCTTTATCTATTCTACTTGTAATATCCTCAAAGAATTCCAACAGGTTTGACAGGCAGGATTTTCCCTGAAGGAAACCATGCTGACTTTGTCCCATCTTGTCTTGTGTCACCAAGTACTCCATTACCTCATCCTTAAAAATTGACTCCAACATCTTCCCAACCACTGAGGTCAGCGTAACTGGTCTATAATTTCCTTTCTGCTGCCTTCCTCTTTTCTTAAAGAATGGAGTGACATTAGCAATTTTCCAGTCCTCTGGCACCCTGTCAGAGTCCAATGAATTTTGAAAGATCATTACTAATGCCTCTTCAGTCTGTACTGCTACCCCTTTCAGAACCCTGGTGTGCAGTTCACCTGGTCCAGGTGATTTATGTACCCTTAAGTCCTTCAGGTTTTTGAGCACCTACTCCCTTGTTATTGTAACTCTCTCTATCACATGCTCTCTCATTGGGATTTTTACATACTGATGAAGGAAACGTTCCTGAACACATTTAACAAACTCTGTTCCATCTAGTCCTTTTTACAATATGGGTGTCCCAGTCAACATGTGGAAAGTTAAAATCATACACGATGACAAACTTATGTTTCTTACAACAGTCTGTGATCTCTCTACAAATTTGTTCCTCTAAATCCTTCACATGGTGGGTGGTCTGTAATATAGCCCCACTTATGTGGTCATGCATTTCTTATTTCTCAGTTCCACCCTTAACTCCTCACATGGAGCACAGCCATGAGATTTTCCCTGAATAGTAATGCCACTCCTCCTTCTTTATTCCCCCCCTGCTCTGTTGCATCTCAAACAACGGAACACCAGAATATTGAGCTGCCAGTCCTGGTCCTCCTGAAACCAAGTCTCACCAATGGCTACAATATCATAATTCCAGGTGTTGATCCATTCGTTTTCAAAATTGTTCCCAGAAACTCCAGCTATTACTGTTCTGCTGTCATCACTGCTCACGTTCCCTTCCAGAGATGGTGTTCCTGCAGATCCTGCGGGAGGCAAGTACAGAAATGGAGCGGGCCCTGGCAGAGATATTTCAATCATTCTTAGCAACAGGTGAGGTACCAGAGGATTGAAGGACAGCCAATGTTGTTCCACTGTTAAAGAGAGGCTGTAAAAATAAATCATGTGTGGTAGATCACCACTAACCAATTTTGTTAGAGTCCATGTAAACAACATCCACTGCCTTGCTGTTAACTTTCCTGGTAAATACTTCAAAAAACTATGTATACTTGGTAAGTATTTGACTAATTCTTTGCAAGGTATTTGACAAGGTCCCACATGGGAGGTTGGCCAATAAGTGTCAGTCATTTAGTATTCAATATGAGGTAGTAAATTGAATTAGACTTTGGCTTTGTTGGAGAAGCCAGAGAGTTGTAGCAGATGGTTGCTTCTCTGACTGGAGGCCTGTGACTAGCAGCGTGCCATAGGGATTGGTGTGGGGTCCTAATAGCTTGTCATCTATATCAATGAACCAGATGATAATGTGGTTAACTGGAATAGAAAATTTGCAGATAACACTAAGATTTGGGGTGTAGTGGACAGTGAGGAAGGCTATCATGGTTTGCAGAGGGATCTGCATCAGTTGGAGAAATGGGCTGAAGATGGCAGATGGAATTTAATGCAAACAAGTACAAGGTGTTGCACTTCAGTAGGACCAACCAGGGTAGGTCTTAAACAGTGAACGGTAGGGCATTGAGGAATGTTGTAGAACATAGGGATCTGGGAACACAGGTCCATAATTCATTGAAAGAGCTGTCACAACAGATAGGGTTTTAAAGAAAGCTTTTGGCACATTGGCCTTCATAAATCAAAGTATTGAGGATAGGAGGTGGGATGTTATGTTGAAGTTGTATAAGAGATTAGTTTTGATCACCTAGCTACAAAAAAGGTATAAGTAAGGTTGAAAGAGTGCAGAAAAAAATTTTCAGGAAGGTTGCTGGTTCTTGAGGACTTGAGTTATAAGGAAATATTGAATTTGTTAGGAATTTATTCCCTGGGATATAGAAAACTAAGAGGAGATTTGATAAAGGTATACCAAATTATGAGGGTTATAGATAGGGTAAATGCAAGCAGGTTTTTTCCACTGAGGTCGGGTGGGACCTCAACCAGAGGTCATGGGTTAAGGGTAAAAGGGGAAAAGTTTAAGAGGAACATGGGGGGTGGGGAGCTTCTTCACTCAGAGGGTTGTGACAGTGTGGAATGAGGTACCAGCACAGGTGGTACAGGCAAGCTCGATTTCAATGTTTAACAAAGCTTGGATAGGTACATGGATGGTAGAGATATGGAGGGCTGTGGTCCCACTGCAGGTTGATGGGAGTACGCAGTGTAATAGCTGGGCCACAGGGTCTGTTTCTGTGCTGTTATATCTACAGTGCCTATAAAAAGTAGTCACCACATCTTGGAAGTTTTCATGTTTTATTGTTTCACAACATTGAATCACAGTGGATTTAATTTGGCTTTTTATTGACACTGATCAACAGGATGAGACTCTTTGATGTCAAAGTGAAAACAGATCTCCACATAATGATCTAAATTAATTCCAAATATAAAACACAAAATAATTGATTGAATAAGTATTCACCCACTTTAATATGACACACCAAATCATCACTGGTGCAGCCAATTGGTTTTAGAAGTCACATAATTAGTAAAATAGAGATCACCTATGTCCAATCGAGGTGTTTCAATTGATTGTAGTAAAAATATTCCTGTGTCTGGAAGGTCCAGCTGCTGGTGAGTCAGTATCCTGGCCTACACCATGAAGACAAAAGAACACTCCAAGAAACTTCATGAAAAGTTATTGAAAAGCACAAGTCAGGAGATGGATACAAGAAAATTTCCAAGTCACTGAATATCTCTTAGAGTATAGTTAAGTCAGTCATCAAGAAATGGAAAGAATATGGCTCAGCTGTAAATCTTCCCAGAGCAGGCTGTCCTCTAAAATTGAGTGACTGTGCAAGAAGACAAGTGAGGGAGATTACCAAGAGACCAATGAAAATCTGGAGGAGTTACAAGCTTCAGTGATTGAGATGTGAGAGACTGTGCATGCAACAACTGTTGCCTGGGTGCTTCACCAGTTGCAGCTTTATGGGAGAGTAGCAAACTCACATGAAATCTCGGCTAGAGTTTGCCTGAAGGCACATTGGAGACTTTGAAGTCAGCTGGAAGATGAAAAATTGAGCTTTTTGGCCATCAGACTAAACATTATGTTTGGCATAAGCCAAACACCGCACATCATCAAAAACACACTATCCCTACCGTCAAGCATGGTGGTGGCTGCATCATACTGTAAGGATGCTCCACTACAGCAGGCTCTGGAAGGCTTCTTAAACAAATCCTTAATTGGCTCGAGGTCTGAACTTTGACTTGGTCACTCCAGGACATTAACTTTGTTGCTTTTAAGCCATTCCTGTGCAGCTTTGGTGTTATGTTTGAGTGATTGTTTTACTGGAAAACAAATCTTCTCTTAAGTCGCAGCTCTCTTGCAGACTGCATCAGATCTTCCTCCAGGATTTCCCTGTATTTTGCCACAGGTATGATAGTCGCCCTTTTGAAGCAGGTGGGAACTTCTGACTGCAGCAGAGAGAGGTTGAATGTGTCCTTGGCTGTCACACGTTTTCAGTGCCTTATTGGGTACACCATGATGGTGTAGCACCTTATGAGGCCTTACTCGAATGAATGGTAACACACACAAAATGCTGGTGGAACGCAGCAGGCCAGGCAGCATCTATAGGCAGAAGCGCTGTTGACGTTTCGGGACGAGACCCTTCATCAGGACTAACTGAAAGGAAAGATAGTAAGAGATTTGAAAGTAGGAGGGGGAGGGGAAAATGCGAAATGATAAGAGAAGACCAGAGGGGGTGGGAGCCAGAAAGGTGATTGGCAAAAGGGATACAGAGCTAGAGAAGGGAAAGGATTATGGGACGGGAGGCCTAGGGAGAAAGAAAGGGGGAGGGGAGCACCAGAGGGAGATGGTGAACAGGCAGAGTGATGGGCAGAGAGAGAAAGAAAAAAAGGGAGGGGGAAAAAACTAAATATATCAGGGATGGGGTAAGAAGGGGAGGAGGGGCATTAACGGAAGTTAGAGAAGTCAATGTTCATGCCATCAGGTTGGAGGCTACCCAGCCGGTATATAAGGTGTTGTTCCTCCAACCTGAGTGTGGCTTCACCTTGACAGTAGAGGGGGCCATGGATAGACATATTAGAATGGAAATGGGATGTGGAATTAAAATGTGTGGCCACTGGGAGATCCTGCTTTCTCTGGCAGACAGAGCGTAGGTGTTCAGTGAAACGGTCTCCCAGTCTGCGTCGGGTCTCACCAATATATAAAAGGCCACACCGGGAGCACCAGACGTAGTATACCACACCAGCCGACTCACAGGTGAAGTGTCGCCTCACCTGGAAGGACTGTCTGGGGCCCTGAATGGTGGTGAGGGAGGAAATGTAAGGGCAGGTGTAACACTTGTTCCATTTGCAAGGATAAGTGCCAGGAGAGAGATCGGTGGGAAGGGATGGAGGGGATGAACGGACAAGGTAGTCGCGTAGGGAGTGATCCCTGCGGAAAGCAGAAAGAGTAGGGGAGGGAAAGATGTGCTTGGTAGTGGGATCCCTTGGAGGTGGCGGAAGTTACAGAGAATTATACGTTGGATCCGGAGGCTGGTGGAATGGTAGGTGAGGACAAGGGGAACCCTATCCCGAGTGGAGTGGTGGGCGGATGGGGTGAGGGCAGATGTGCGGGAAATGGGAGAGATGCGTTTGAGAGCAGAGTTGATGGTGGAAGAAGGGAAGCCCCTTTGTTTAAAAAAGGAAGACATCTCCTTCATCCTGGAATGAAAAGCCTCATCCTGAGAGCAGATGCGGCGGAGACGGAGGAATTGTGAGAAGGGGACAGCATTTTTGCAAGAGACAGGGTGGGAAGAGGAATAGTCCAGGTAGCTGTGAGAGTCTGTTGACTTATAGTAGATATCAGTAGATAAGCCGTCTCCAGAGATGGAGACAGAAAGATCAAGAAAGGGGAGGGAGGTGTCAGAAATAGACCAGGTAAATTTGAGGGCAGGGTGAAAGTTGGAGGCAAAGTTAATGAAGTCAACGAGCTCAGCATGCGTGCAGGAGGCCGCGCCAATGCAGTTGTCGATGTAGCGAAGGAAAAGAGGGGGATGGATACCGGTATAGACTTGGAACATGGACTGTTCCACAAAGCCAACAAAAAGGCAGGCATAACTGGGACCCATACGGGTGCCCATGGCTACACCTTTGGTTTGGAGGAAGTGGGAGGAGCCAAAGGAAAAATTATTGAGAGTAAGAACTAATTCCGCTAGACGGAGGAGAGTGGTGGCGGGGGGAACTGGTTAGGTCTGGAATCCAAAAAGAAGCAAAGAGCTTCGAGACCATCTCGGTGGGGGATGGAGGTATCTAGGGACTGGACGTCCATGGTGAAAATAAGGCGGTGGGGGCCAGGGAACTTAAAATCATTGAAAAAATTCAAAGCATGAGAAGTGTCACAATCATAGGTGTGAAGGGATTGAACAAGGGGGGATAAAACAGTGTCACGGTATGCAGGAATAAGTTCAGTGGAGCAGGAGCAAGCTGAGACGATAGTTCTACCTGGACAGGCAGGTTTGTGGATCTTGGGTAGGAGGTAGAAATGGGAAGTGCGGGGTGTGGGAACTGAGGTTGGTGGCAGTGGATGGGAGATCCCCAGAGCTGATAAGGTTGGTGATGGTATAGGAGACAATGGCCTGTGCTCCTTGGTGGGGTCATGATCAGTGGCTAAATAAGAGGAAGTATCAGAGAGTTGCTGCTGTGCCTCGGCCAGGGAGAGGTCAGTACGCCAGATTACAACAGCTCCCCCCTTATCAGCGGGTTTTATAGTGAGGTTGGGATTGATGCGGAGGGAGCGGAGAGCAAAGCATTCAGAAGGAGAGAGGTTGGAATTGGAACATGATGTGGTGAAGTCAAGACGGTTGATGTCCCGTCGGCAATTAGCAATAAAGAGATCCAGAGCAGGCAGAAGACCAGAGCTGGGTGTCCATGAAGAGGAGGAGTGTTGAAGATGGGAGAAGGGGTCATCGGTGGGGGTAGGAGAGTCCTTGCCAAAGAAGTAAGCTCGGAGACGGAGCCGGCAGAAGAAGAGTTTGGCATCATGGCGTACGCGGAACACGCTGAGGTGTGGGTGAAGGGGGACAAAGGTGAGGCCCTTACTGAGGACAGAGTGCTCTGCCTCAGAGAGTTGAAGGTTGGAGGGAATGGAAAAGACTCGGCACGGATGAGAGATGGGATCAGGAGGTGTGGGGAATGCGAATGAAAGGTGTTCTGATGTTGGCCTCCAAGACAGATCACAGGGTCACTAGAGTTTTGCATAGGTATATTTTATTCTTGCATTGACAGCGTGTACAAAAGGCATTTTACTCATTTTGGAGTGAATCATTACAGGCACACATGATGTTATCTCTATCACCTCCTCATTCTCCTGTATGAGCTGTAAGGTGTCTGCCTGCAGCTCTCATTCCCTAACGCGGTTTGTAAAGAGCTGTAGCTAGCTGCACCTCATACGGATATAGTTTCTGGGAGACTGCAGGTCTCTCAGAGTTCCCACATCTCACATGAAGAAAATTCCACTGACCTTGGACCCATTTTCACCACACTAGCTATGTATAATTGACACGGAAAGAAAGACACTTACCAGAATCTTCTCTTCTCACCAAAGCCTGAAATATTCCACACTACTCATTCATGCTGTGGTGAACTACATATACCTGTCTGGACTGCTCCTGTGGCTCCTCCCACAGACCCTGCTGACTGCTCCTGTGGCTCCTCCCACAGACCCCTGTATAAAGGCGACTGAGGCCTGTTGCCCAGCCTCATTCCCCAGGATGTAGTGTTGTTCATTCTTCCAGTCAATAAAAGCCGATACCTAGCTTCTTACGTCTCAGAGTGAGTTATTGATGGTGCATCACATGCTATTGGCACTTGCACAACGGCTGCTCTGCTTAACTCTCAATTCTTTTTATTGCCTTTTGACAGATGCCTGATAGACCGCTATCACAGATGTTTGCCAAAAGCTTCTGAGCTCTGTTTAAATCGTGTGCCACCTCACCAACAAGCAACTGCCTGCGATGATTGAAGCCTTAAGTTTCCTTGTATTCCATTATGAGACCTTTGCCTACTCACTTTCTCAAGATTTATAGCCTCTTCCTTCTTTGGAAGAATGCATTTTGTGGATGTCAGAGGTAATTTTTTTTTACACAAGATGTTGTCTGTGCCTGGCAGTGATGGTGGGGCAGATACATTAGGGACAGAGAAGAAACTCTTAGATAGGGATGTATATGATAGAAAAAAAGGAGGGCTATGTGGGAGAGAAAGGTTAGAATTTTCTTCGATTTAAAATGGCCACACAACAACGTGGGTCAAAGGGCCTGTTCAGTGTTTTAATGTTCTATTTTCTTGTATCCTCTTCGCAATATTCAGCAAATGTAACATCTGTATCTTCAGTACCTTCATCCAAGTCACTTAGAGAAATAGTAAGAAATAGAAGCTAAAACACTAATATTGACAGCACCTCTTTTACTACATGTTCAAAGTACATTCATTATCAAAGTATGTATACATTATACAGCCTTGGGATTCATCTCCTTAAAGGCAGCCACAAAGCAAAGAAATCTAAAAGAACCCACAAACACCAGAACACCCAGAAAGAAAAAAAATCAAATTGTGCAAAACAATAAAAGTAAGCAAATAGCATTTAAAATGGAGGTGAGTACTCAGACACGGAGCCTGAAGCAGCGACAGCCTCAGTTCAGCGCAGAGTGAAGTAAATGTCACGGAGTCTGCAGACACGATGCCTGGAGCAGTCAGGGCAG
Organism: Hemitrygon akajei; assembly: GCF_048418815.1. Classification (NCBI taxonomy): domain Eukaryota; kingdom Metazoa; phylum Chordata; class Chondrichthyes; order Myliobatiformes; family Dasyatidae; genus Hemitrygon; species Hemitrygon akajei. The sequence goes on from NC_133125.1 coordinate 71,502,231, forward strand.
GCCACAGCGACAGCCTCAGTCCAGTGTAGAGCAGCGAGCAGAACTGGCCCAGCCTTCGCCTCTGGTCCCGACACTCTGTCTTTTCAATCCATCTGGCCCGGCATTTAAATCATCCAAACATCAGGTTGTTCCTCACTCTAAGTTGTTCCTGTTGCATCAATACTCTCTGGGCCTGGACCCTGATGTCACCTTTCAGCCTGTACCCGACCTTTCCAATCAGTTCAGCAATAGATCAATCACACCTCACCTTCGGTTTAGGTGGACAGGCCCTGAATCTGCCTCTCCTCCATGCTCCAACTTCACTCTGCTCCACTTGCTTTGACCTCACCCTGACCTCACCTCAGCCTCAGTTTCGCTCACCTTTTCATTGTTTGTGGTGATCGTATATCATTATTTTTTCCAGTGTTATTAATAGAGTGTTTAGTTGTTTTCCTTGTTTTATTAACTGACTGTAAACAGTTGCTTGCCTTTAGCAGCTTTTGGATCCTGGCATCCAAATGAAGACCCATCTCTACCTCCATTCCATCCCCTCTTCGTTAATCCACTTATTGTCTACTCTCCGTATGTTGAGAATCTGTTTCCCAGTTACCCCTTGATGCCTTCTGAAAATCTAAATTCAAAACATCGACCAGCCTCTCATTATCCATAACATGTTACTTCTTAAGAGATCTATTTCCTTTTTACAAAACTCTGTTGACGTTGTCTGAGCACCTTGAATTTTTCCTGTGCCCGATCAGAACACATTTAACGATAGCTTCTAACAATTTTCCTATGATTGGTAATAAACAGACTGGTTTGTAAATTTTTGCTTTTCCTCTGTCTATGCTTCCTCCTGTGATTGTTCTGAATCCACAAGAAGTTTTGTCTTTTAATACAGCAGAAAACTGCTTTTCTGGAATAATGCCATAATTCAAGGCATTGGTGAGGTCAAATTTGGAGTTTTGTGTACAGTTCTGGTCACCGAATTATAGGAAAGATGTCAACAAAATAGAGAGAGTACAGAGGAGATTTACTAGAATGTTACCTGGGTTTCAGCACCTAAGTTACAGAGAAAGGTTGAACAAGTTAGGTCTTTATTCTTTGGAACGTAGAAGGTTGAGGGGGGACTTGATAGAGGTATTTAAAATTATGAGGGGATAGATAGAGTTGACATGGATAGGCTTTTTCCATTGAGAGTAGGGGAGATTCAAACAAGAGGACATGAGTTGAGAGTTAAGGGGCAAAAGTTTAGGGGTAACAGGAGGGGGAACTTCTTTACTCAGAGTGGTAGCTGTGTGGAACGAGCTTCCAGTAGAAGTGGTAGAGGCAGGTTCGATATTCTCATTTTTTTAAAAATTGGATAGGTATATGGACAGGAAAGGAATGGAGGGTTATGGGCTGAGTGCAGGTCAGTGGGACTGAGTGAGAGTAAGCGTTCGGCATGGACTAGAAGGGCCGAGATGGCCTGTTTCCATGCTGTAATTGTTATATGGTTAATTTGTAACCATATATAATGTTAATATGGTCTATTTGCTGAAACCATATATAATGTTGCTGATGGTCTATTTGCTGAAACCATCAATATCAGTGGAGCATTCATATGTCATTGCATTTCAATGTTTCCTGGATAAAAAAGCATGACGGAACATCATTGGCAGCATAGACTATACCCAAAAGCACAAGCATATGAGAGCACGGAGGAACATCGGGAATTCTCCAGGAAGACCTTCTTCATTGCTGCTGCTGCTGTGAGGTCCGGGACTCTGCTGGGAAGAACAGGCCCCCAGTCCTCAGGGTTGCGTTGCCGATGGCCGTTGGTGGGGGCATCTTAATACGCTCGGCAGGGGATGGTGCTCGGAGAAGCTGTGCCAGAGGGGATGGTCGTCGGCTCAGAGGTTCAACGGACTCAGGCCGCTTTCGGTGTGTGCTGCGTCTGCGAGGCTGGGTTTGACGGAGCTTTCATTATGTGCTGTGTCTGCGAGGCTGAGTCGGGCGGCACCATTGTAGTCCATAGCGGGGGTATTCCCTTCTGCCGCCGGCGTGGGATGGTGAGTCTGTCGGGACCCTGGGGACTTGTGGAAACTGTGTGGTGATTTCTCTTGAACTTATAGTCGTTTAACATCTTTGGACTATTTTTACTGTGCCCATGGTCTGTTTTTTTTAATCAATTATGCTATTGTTTGCACTGTTGTAACTATATGTTGTAACTATGTGGTTTTGTGCAGGTCTTGTAGCTTTAGTTCTTGGTCTTGTTTGTCTGGTGGATTTGGAGCTCCTTTCCGGGGAACGCGCTAAGACGGTAGCGCGATATTAATATGCAGCAGCCTCTCCGGACTCTGGATTGGGGATTGCCAAACGTTATGTGGATTTTCTGCTGTAGTCTGTTTCGTCATGTGCTTTTGTGATATCATTCTGGAGGAACGTTGTCTCATTTTTTAACTGCATTGCATTTGTGGTTTCTAAATGACAATAAACTGGAATCTGAATCTGAACTTAAAAAGCTAGTTGAACATATTAGTCCAACTTAATATTTCCATGGCAAAATAAGAAAGAATAGCTTTGTATGTTATCTGGAACTATAAATCAGAATTTCTGATGATAATTTGAGGGGATAAAAACGCTCAAAAATTGGAGTTACAATTAATAGATCCATGAAAATAAATAGATCCCCAATGCACTAAGAATAGGTAATGATGTGAAAACATCTTCCTGAACAAGAGCAGTTGGAGAAATCATTGAAGGGAAGTGCATGCTCAGTTTCATTGGGATTGTACATTTGATTTTAACTAATATGGCAAAAAGTCACATAGCTAATTTGCATGTATCTTTTCATTGAGGAAACTCAAATACTACAATGTTGGATAAGGCTAGTTTTATTAGAGTTGACATTTCATCCCTCTCACCACACTGTTGTAAAGTAATTTAAAATCTTAACATCTGTGAGTAGGCAGATAGAAAACATTCTGATGCTGAAAGACAACGTTAATCTGATTTGTTGCAAGTTGTCAAATCATTTCACCAAATGTAGGGACCTTGTATCCTCTCTGCTTCTGCCATCGGTTACGCATCCTGCACATTGGGGTAGATTCTGGATCCTCAAACTCTGAGAATCCCAACTTGTCCAGGATTTCAAACACACCTGCGGGAGCTGCCACCTGTAAGCAACAAATTAGCAAAGGATGTTAGGACACAGAGTTATCTCCCATATTCCATAGTTCTGGCTACCTTAGCTCTAGGTAGGGAGTTTGCTATGTCTTCAAACCTAGCCTCTTTAAGATGAAATAAGTCTGAAGGAAAAAAATCCCAACCAGATCAGGTGGGAGGAAGCAAAAGAACTCTAAAATCCATCTCTAGAGACAGACTACTACTGACATCTTTTACAAACCTACAGACTCTTACATTTATCCCAAACGTTATGTGCATTTTCTGGTGTAGTCTGTTTTGTCATATGCTTTTGTGATATCATTCTGGAGGAACGTTGTCTCATTTTTTAATCTGCATTGCATTTGTGGTTTCTAAATGACAATAAACTGAATCTGGATCTGAATCTCAATCTATCTTGACTATACCTCTATCCACAAGGTCATTTGCAGAAATTCTAATCCCTTCTCTCAGTTCCTCCATCTTCACCACATCTGTTCTCAGGATGAGACTTACTGTTCAGAACATCTGAGATGTCTGCTTTTTTTAAAGACTGAGATTTTTCTTCCACCACCATTGCTGCTGCCCTCATCTGCGTCATATCCATTTCCTACACATCTGCCCTCACTGCATCCTCCTGCTGTCAGTAACAGGGATAGGGTTCTCCTTGTCATTACCGCCTACTGCGTCAGCCTCCATATCCAACTTATCATTATGTAACCTCCGTCATCTCCAATGGATCCTACCACTAGGCACATCTTCCCTTACCCAACTCTCTGCTTTCCATAGGGATTGCTACCTATGTGACTCCCTTGTTCATGCATCCCTCCCCAATGATCCCCCTCCTGCAAGCATGATCAGTGCCACACCTGTCTCCACACCTCCTCCCTCACCATAATTCAGAGCCCCAAACGGTCCTTCTGGGTGAGGAGACACTTCACGTGCAAGTTTGTCTGGGTCATTTATTGCATCTGGTGTTCTGAGTGCAGCCTCCTCTACATTGGTGAGACCTGACACAGGTTGGGAACTACTTAGTGGAGCAAATTCACTCCGTCTGCTGCAAAAAGCATGATTTTCCAATGGCTACCCATTTTAATTCAACTTCACATTCACATTCTGACATGTCTGCCCATTGGCTCCACTATTGTCTGGATGATTCCAAACTCAGGTTGGAGGTGGTCACTTCAAATTCAGTCTAGGTAACCTCCAACCTGATGGCATGAGCAATGATTTATTTAATTTCCAGTAATTTCTACCCACCCTCCTTCTTTCTTTTTCCATTTCTAGTTCTCACCTCTTCTCTTCTCACTTGCCATCACCTCCCTCTGGTTTCCCTCCTCTTTCCCTTTCTTCCATGCATGGTCCTCCGTCCTGTCCTAGTAGATTCCTTCTTCTTCAGCACCTTATCTCTTACACCTATCACCTCCCAGCTTCTTACTGCATGCCCCCTCCCCTGCTCACCTATCACCTGCCAGTTTGTACTCTTTCCCCTTACCCCCCTTCTTGTCCGTTTCCTTTCTAGTCCTAGTGAATGATGTCAGACTAAAATATTGACTGATTATTCCCCCCCACGGATGCTGAGTTTGCTAACCCTAGCTTGCTGAGTTTCTTCAGCATTTTGAGTTTGCTAACAGCATTTTGCACTGCTAACAGCCTTCAGCATTTTGTGTGTGTTGCTCAAGATTTTAGTATCTGCAGAATATCTTGTGTTTTTAAAGTCAAGAAATATCCCTCTGAATCTTAACTGAGACAAGAGCCTTAAGCATTTATTCTCCCTATCAGCAGTAGCTTCAACAATTACAATCAACAAAATGCATTGCATTTATTCACCACTGCTCCCAAATCCAGAGCCTCTACCACAGGACAGGACAGCAGCACGTGAACAACAGCACAACCAGCTTCCCTTCCAGTTTCACACCATTCTGTCACTGTCAAGTCATCATCACTGAGAAACTAATCTCCATCCAATGTTATAGAGTAACAATTAAACCCTCTTTCCACATTGTGGGAACATAATTGAATATCTGTTGGTACTGAACACGTACCAGCTGAGACTTCACCTTCATCAGATGATGCTTACTCCCACTTCTTTGAAAGCTAATAAATGCTGGCCTTGCCAATGACACCCAAATCCTATAAAAACAAATAGTTGCAAGGCTGAGATCAGGACAACGATGCCATTGTAAGATTTTTATCTTTCAAGGGGGATCATTAAATAAGTAACCTCCATTTCCCAGGCATCAATGCCAGTTTCCCTTTGGATTTCCTAGAACAACAATCAAAGTAATCTTGCATTTACTATATTTTTCACACATAACAGAGAACCGCTACAGTTTTTATACATCGATCAGTTCAGCAACAGAGCCTCCTCTATCGAGGAGACGAGACCGAGCTGCAGGGCAGCTCACATTTTCTTGCCACGCAGAGAATTTGGAGTGTACATTCCAAATAAATATAAACCATCTGCACCTTTTTCCAGACAGAATGAAATTTGCACTACACTCTTTAACATGAAAAAAACACATTTTAATCTGTCACGATATTTTCAGAGTTTTCTTCTTCAAACATCACTGACATAAAGTAAATAGCAGCTGACCACCCAAATATCAATCTTTATAAGTTAAACGTCTACTTCACTATAAATCTGGAAGCATACTCATTGTTAAAAGAATGAAATGAGACATACTTCTATCTGAGCAGGTTATGGACTCTTCTAGACACAAGGATGTTTCTAGCTGGCCTTCAAAGATTGTAAATTGAGTGACTGATATATAACACCGAGAGGCCCTGAATGTATAAACTAAGCCCCTTGCGCCTACTGCTTGTACGAGAACTGCTGCTCAGAACATAAGTGTACTTTGTCATGGATGAAAGTGATACACAGTTCAAATAAACTGCGACTAAAATGGTTGTCTAAACCCAGGAAAATTCGATGGCAAAATATGTTTCTTTACTTTAGCTGTGAAAACCCACCCAGCCTCTCTTTCACTGGTTGCCAGGGTAAATTTTCCTGAAAGCAGACTGTCTGAAATCGGGCTTGATCATAAACGAGCAGTGTTGAACAGATTTGATTACTACCCAGAAATTCCTGCTTTCTTAAAGATGCAGTACTTTCAATTTTGATGATAATCAAAAATATTATCACTCAAACTATCAGGCAAAAGGTGCCCAGTTCATGTAGAGTACTCTTGTTGTTATATAGTAGTCTCTCATTTTATAGTTTTCGAAGGCTGCTTGTTACTGTTAGTTTTAATTTGAAGGTAGACCTCTCATGGGGTGATATAGGGGTTCAAGACCAATTCCAGAGGTTTGACCACAAAATCGAGCTGGCACGAGTGTAACACTAAGGGAAAGCTGGTCTGCTGGATATATTTCCTTAGATATAGGACTAACCATAGCATTTTCTGCCCACTCAGCCAGACAAAGCAACATCATATATTTAGAAAATGCTGGTGGAATGCAGCAAGCCAAGCAGCATCTATTGGAAGAAGCACTGTTGACATTTCGGACCGAGACCCCTCGTCAGGACTAACTGAAAGAAAAGGTAGTAAGAGATTTGAAAGTAGGAGGGAGAGGGGGAAATCAAAATGATAGGAGAAGCCAGGAGGGGGTGGGGTGAAGCTAAGAGCTCGAAAGGTGATTGGCAAAAGGGATGCAGAACTAGAGAAGGAAGAGGATCATGGGATGGGAGGCCTAGGGAGAAAGAAAGGGGGAGGGGAGCACCAGAGGGAGGTGGAGAACAGACAAGGAGTGATGGGCAGAGGAAAAAAAAGGAGGGGGCAAAATAAATAAATCAGGGATGGGGTAAGAAGGGGAGGAGGGGCACTAACAGAAGTTAGAGAAATCAATGTTCATGCCATCAGGTTGGAGGATACCCAGACAGAATATAAGATGTTGATCCTCCAACTTGAGTGTAGCTTCATCTTGACAGTAGAGGAGGCCATGGATAGACATATCAGAATGGGAATGGGACGTGGAATTAAAATGTGTGGCCACTGGGAGATCCTGCTTTCTCTGGCAGACAGAGCGTAGGTGTTCAGTGAAACGGTCTCCCAGTCTGCGTCGGGTCTCACCAATATATAAAAGGGCACACCGGGAGCACCGGACGCAGTATACCACATCAGCCGACTCATAGGTGGAGTGTCGCCTCACCTGGAAGGACTGTCTGGGACCCTGAATGGTGGTGAGGGAGGAAGTGTAAGGGCAGGTGTAGCGCTTGTTCTGTTTACAAGGATAAGTGCCAGGAGGGAGATTGGTGGGAAGGGATGGGGGGGACGAGTGGACAAAGGAGTCGTGTAGGGAGCGATCCCTGTGGAAATCAGAAAGTTGGGGAGGGAAAGATGTGCTGGGTAGTGGGATCCTGTTGGAGGTGGCGGAAGTTATGGAAAATTATACGTTGGACCCGGAGGCTGGTAGGGTGGTAGGTGAGGACAAGGGGGACCCTATCCCGAGTGGGGTGGCGGGCGGATGGGGTGAGGGCAGATGTGCATGAAATGGGAGAGATATGTTTGAGAGCAGAGTTGACGGTGGAGGAAGGGAAGCCTCTTTGTTAAAGGTGCCAATGCAGACTGGGAGACCGTTTCGCTGAACACCTACACTCTGTCCGCCAGAGAAAGCAGGATCTCCCAGTGGCCACACATTTTAATTCCACGTCCCATTCCCATTCTGATATGTCTATCCATGGCCTCCTCTACTGTCAAGATGAAGCCACACTCAGGTTGGAGAAACAACACCTTATATTCCGTCTGGGTAGCCTCCAACCTGATGGAATGAACATTGATTTCTCTAACTTCCGTTAATGCCCATCCTCCCCTTCTTACCCCATCCCTGATTTATTTATTCCCCCCCTCCTTTTTTTTCTCTCTATGCCCATCACTCTGCCTGTTCTCCATCTCCCTCTGGTGCTCCCCTCCCCTTTTCTTTCTCCCTAGGCCTCCCGTCCCATGATCCTTTCCCTTCTCCAGTTCGGTATCACTTTCACCAATCACCTTTCCAGCTCTTAGCTTCATCCCACCCCCTCCTGTCTTCTCCTATCATTTTGGATTTCCCCCTCCCCCTCCTACTTTCAAATCTCTTACTATCTTTTCTTTCAGTTAGTCCTGACGAGGGGTCTCGGCCTGAAACGTCGCCAGTGCTTCTTCCTATAGATGCTGCTTGGCCTGCTGTGTTCTACCAGCATTTTGTATATACCTGTTCAAGTTTTTCTTAAATGTCAAAAGTGAGCCCGCATTCTCCACTTCATCTGGCAGCTCATTCCACACTCCCATCACTCTCTGCGTGAAGAAGCCCCTCACTAATGTTCCCTTTAAACTTTTCCCTCTTCACCCTTAACCCATGACCTCTGTTTTTTTTTCACCCCTGGCCTCAGTGGAGAACTTCTGTCATCTGTAGGCTGATTGTTAAGCCAAATTTTCCTGCTGCCACAGCGAGGCAGTCAGTGAGTTCCTGCAGGTCCCTTTCACTGTGCGTTGCAAGTGCAAGTGATTGCAGTCATCTGCAAAGAGGTCTCGTAACTATTGCTTCCAGCACTTTAGTCTTGGTCTTGAGGTGTCGCAGATCAAAGACACGTCCATCAGTCCTGTAGTGAATTGTTATTCCCACATCAGTCTGTGAGAGAGCAGAGAACAGTATCCTGGCAAACAGCAGGCTGAACAGAGTAGGCACAAGGACACAGCCCTGCTTGACATCATTAGTTACTAGGAATTAGTCAGAGATGCGATCATTTTTGATGACCCTGGCCATCACTCCATTGTGGAATGACCTTACAATGCTGACCAGCCTGGGGGGCAGCCTAACTCAGTAAGGATACACCAAAGGCCTATGTAACTGATGACATCAAATGCCTTCATCAGGTCTACAAAGGGGATGTAGAGATTCTGGTTCTGTCCTTGACACTTCTCTGAGATCTGTCCGACAGCAAAGGTCATGTCCACTGTCCCTCTGTTAGATCTGAAACCACAATGGCTCTCTGAAACAATGTCATCAAGGAGGTGAGAGGTAATCCTGTTCAGTATGATATGGGCCATGATCTTCCTGGCTAAACTCAGGAGAGATAGGCCTCTGTGATTGTCCCAGGATGCCCTGCCCCCTTGTTCTTGTACAGATGGATGATGTTTGCATCCCTAAAGTCCTATGGTACACAGGCTTTCTCCCAGAACTGCTGGATGAGCTCTGTCAGCCTCTGAAGAAGGGTTTCGCCACCCTCCTTGAAGATTTCTGGTGGGATCCCATCCAGGCCAGGGGCCTTACCTGGCTGCAGCTGGTTGATTGTCTTCCTAGCTTCCACCAATATGGGGGATCATCAAGGATCTCCAAGACTAGGCACTGGGCCATGTCTTCTATGGCCTGGTCATCTATCTGGGATGGCCTGTTCAGCAGTTGCCCAGCGTTGGACAATGTTGCTTTGTCAGTGAGGAGTGGTCCATCCAAGGAGCAGACTGGTGCCATGATGCTGGAGGAAGGTCCATACACTGCCTTTAGACCATGACAAAACTTCTTTGTGTTGTTCTGGTCAGAGTAGTGCTGCAGCTCTGCCACTTTGGCCTCCCACCACTGATCTTTCATCTTCCACAGTTCAGCCTGGACCTTACTATGGAGGTGCTTCAAGAGGTCATGTTTGGAGGTTGACTGCTTGTCACTGAGCCAGCTTGCAAAGGCTTCCTGCTTCTGTTTGAGAAGGGTGACAATATCAGAGTTGTTCTGATTGAACTAATCTTAATGCTTCTTCTTGGAGCACCTGAGAATGGCACTTGCAGCCCTGTATAGTAGTGGTCATCAACCTTTTTAAGCCCAAGATCCCCTACCTTGGCCTTAGTGAAAGGCAAGATTGACCCCAAATCAATTAGTTACACACATGTGCAGAAAGACCAGAAGTAAAACCCTGCAACCCGGAAGTAGAAGTAATGCATGAACACCAGGGGTCACCACCCTTTCTTGCACCGTGGACCGGTTTAATATTGACAATATTCTTGCAGACCGGCCAACTGGGGGAAGGGAGGTGGTGGTGTTAAACACGACAGGAATACAGAGATACTCGAAGCAGGTTCCTTATTTCCAGTCTATTCTGCAATTTAGTTTTCGTGGCTCTCAGCACTTACCTGCTGTCCTGCTTGTTCACGTTTTTTCCGCTTAAAAAAACTCAACGGGTTTGTCTTTAAGTGCAGGGTGCTTGGACTCAAGGTACTGAAGCAGTTTTGAGGCCTTCATTGCCTCATTAGACAACCTCCGCCCACCCACCGCCAGACGCCTTGGCCAGGTGCGGCTGTTCCCCCCCTTGTAGGATCTATCAGCCGACAAAAGTTTGTCTCGAGGGATGACTTTCAGTATATCGCAGCAAGGTAGCTGCTCTGCTACTTATGAAACCCTGAGCCCGAATTAGGTCGTCTGCGAATATTTTAGCACTGGGTTTCCCACAAACATTTGGTGTGATAAACAGGTTTAGAGGCGGCGACCATCTGTCCGCACTACAGGCCAGTAGCAACAGCACTTCCCGCCGGCCACGTGAGGCGGCTGGTTACCCGAGGCCAACCAGTGATCCCTGGCGTGAGGGTGTCACTGCGTTTAGGCGACTGAAGACCTCACATGCATTCAAGTTCAACAGTTGGCGTGACAGGGAATGAGGAAAGGTGAAGCTGACTAATCATTTCCTCGCGGCCCGGTGATTGGGGACCACTGTGTTGTGCGTGGCGGGGGAGCTACACGCATGCGCACTGGGCAGAAAGAACGGAACTAAAACCCCACAACCCGGAAACAATCTCTCAACAGTATTTGTGTATTTATTTTTCATTTTTTCGGGATCTACTGGGAAAGTCTCAAAGATCGACCAGTCGATCGCGATCGACAGGTTGGCGACCACTACTGTACAGGGTATCTCTGAAGACAGCCCATGCTGTTCCTGGTATGCTTCCACAGGCAGTTGCTGAAGTTGCTCCGCCAGTTTGCTGATCAGCTCTTCTTTGATGCTGGGGTCAGTAAGCCATTGAATATTCAGTTTTGCCCTGGCGATCTGAAATGACAGCTTGCTTCTCAGCAGGATGTGGTCAGTCCAGCAGTCTGCACCCCTCATTGCTCTGGTGATGATCACATCCCTGATGTCCCAGCTCCTTGTGATCGCGTAGTCAATCAGGTGCCAGTTCCTGGAGCGCAGGTTGCCTTTTGCATGTCCAGAAGTTGACTGAGGGTGTTGGTGATTGTCAGCCCATTTTCTGCACAGAAGATGACACCGCTTCTTGAAAATGTCCTGGGTACTTTTTAGGCTAGTGCCCAAGATGGAGCTGACTAAATTTACAAACCTGCAGCTTCTTTTGGTCCTGTGCAGTAGCCCTCCCATACCAGACAGTGATGCAGCCTGTCAGAATGCTCTCCACTGTACATCTATAGAAGTTTTTGAGTTTACTTGTTGACATACCAAATCTCTTCAAACTCCTAATGAAGTATAGTTGCTGTCTTGCCTTCTTTATAACTACATCAATATGTTAGGATCAGGTTAGATCCTCAGAGATCTTCTGTCAGAGTGACCAGTTCCACCACGTGAAAGCCAGAAGTTGGACTTGATTATCGGAGGCTAATTTGAGACACACGCCATTCGGAGCTCTTTACAGGCAGTGGGAGCTTATCCCCACTGCCACCTTGCCGATGACTACCATTCAGAACCAGACTCCTCAATCTCCTACTCTCCACCCCCTCAATCTCCTATACCCCACACCCCTCAATCTCCTACACTCCACACCCCTCAAACTCCTACACTGCTCCCCCTCAATCTCCTACACTCCACCCCCCTCAAATTCCTACATTCCAGCCCCCTCAATCTCCTACTCTCCACCCCCTCAATCTCCTACACTCCACCCCCTCAATCTCCTGCACTGCTCCCCCTCAATCTCCTACACTCCACACCCTCAATCTCCTACACTCCACTCCCTCAAACTCCTACACTCCACCACCCCTCAATCTCCTACACTCCATGCTCCTCAGTCTCCAAGAATCCATCCCCTCGATCTCCTACGCTCCACTCCCCTCAATCTTTTACTCTCCACAACCTCGATCTCCTACAACCCTCCTCCTCAATCTTCTACACCCTCAATCTCTTACATTCCACCCCACTCAATCTCTTACATCTAGCCTCTGCTGATAACTCAGCCCGCTGACCTGACAGTGTCGTTGTAAACATCTATAAATGACCTGCATGAAAATGTAGATGGGGGTTAGCAAGTTTGTAGATGATACGAAGATTGGAAGTGATGTCGTGTAGAGGACTTGCAAAGGATACAATGGATATAGTAGAATGGGCAGAAAACTGTCTGATGGGGTTTAAAGAGCAAACACGAGGAAATCTACAGATGCTGGAAATTCAAACAACAACACACACAAAATGCTGGTGGAACACAGCAGGCCAGGCAGCATCTATAGGGAGAAGCGCTGTCGACGTTTCGGGCCGAGACCCTTCATCAGGACGAAGAGGTCTCGGCCCGAAACGTCGACAGCGCTTCTCCCTATAGATGCTGCCTGGCCTGCTGTGTTCCACCAGCATTTTGTGTGTGTTGTTGATGGGGTTTAACCTGACCTAATGGACAATGTCTGATGAGGTTTCACCTGGCCAAATATGAAACTGTCTGATGTGGTTTAACCTGGCCAGACATGAAATTTTTCACTTTGAAGGTGAAATTTAGGGAGACAATACCCTGGTAATGACAGCAGAGTTAAAGTGCAGAGGGATGCTGTCAGGACTCGACAGTCTCAGTTATAGACAGAGGTAGCACAGAATTTATAGTTCCCTGAAAGTGGTTAAGAAGTCACAGTGCATTAGCTGGGAAATTGAGTTCAAGAGTCAGAGAGCCATGTTGCAACTTTATAAAATTCAATTTGGCCGCATCAAGGTATTGCATTCAGTTCGATTATAGAAAGGATACTGAGGCTTTGGAGAGGGTGCAAAATAGGTTTAGCAGGATGTTGCCTGGATTATGGGCATGAGAGTTTGGATAAACTTGGATTGTTATCTCCTGTGGTGAATCTGATGGGAGATTTTGGAGGTTTATAGGATTATGAGAGGCATAGATAGAGTGGATAGATGTTATTTTTCCTGGCGTGAAATCTCTAATACGAAAGACATGCATTCAAAGTGAGAAGGCCGTTCAAAGGAGATGTGTAGGGTGGTGTTCTCACACCATGATGGGAATCTGGAATGGGGGATGGTGGGTCCTAATATGATAAGGGAGCTCCACAGGCTCTTCCACAGGTACATGGATGTGATAGAAATGAAAGGATATGGACATTGTCTAGGCAGAACGGATTAGTTTAGTTGAGTATTTAGTTGGGAGTTTAATAGTTCGATACAAGATTGCTGGCTGAAGGACCTGTCCCTATGTTGTATTGTTCTATGTTGTATATACTAATATCTTGTACAACTGCAGTATAACATCCCAACACTTATTACTCTGTGCCCTGACTAATGAAAGCCAGTTTTCCAGATGACTTCTCATTTTTGTCTACATTTAGTAAACTATGTACCTGTACTCTGCAATTCCCCAGGGTCTGACCACTAACTATGCTGGTTTGACTTCCCAAACTACACTACTTCAGATATATGTGAACTGAAAGCAGTTTGCCACTGTGACCCACTTATCCAGCTAACCAAGATTCCTAGTAATTTTTGATAGCCTTCTTCACTGTCTACGATATCACCTACTTTAGTATACAGACAGACAGACGGACATACTTTATTGATCCCGAGGAAAATTGTGTTTCGTTACAGCCACACCAACCAAGAATCGTGAAGAAATATAGCAATATAAAACCATAAATAATTAAATAATAAGTTAATCATGCCCAGGTGGAAATAAGTCCAGGACCAGCCTATTGGCTCAGGGTGTCTGACACTCCGAGGGAGGAGTTGTAAAGTTTGATGGCCACAGGCAGGAATGACTTCTTATGATGCTCAGTGTTACATCTTGGTGGAATGAGTCTCTGGCTGAATGTACTCCTGTGCCTAACCAGTACATTATGGAGTGGATGGGACTCATTGTCCAAGATGGCATGCAACTTGGACAGCATCCTCTTTTCAGACACCACCGTCAGAGAGTCCAGTTCCACCCCCACAACATCACTGGCCTTACGAATGACTTTGTTGATTCTGTTGGTGTCTGCTACCCTCAGCCTGCTGCCCCAGCACACAACAGCAAACATGATAGCACTGACAACCACAGACTCGCAGAACATCCTCAGCATTGTCCGGCAGATGTTAAAGGACCTCAGTCTCCTCAGGAAATAGAGACGGTTCTGACCCTTCTTGTAGACAGCCTCAGTGTTCTTTGACCAGTCCAGTTTATTGTCCATTCATATCCCCAGGTGTTTGTAATCCTCCACTATGTCCACATTGACCCCTTGGATGGAAACAGGGGTCACCAGTGCCTTAGCCCTCCTCAGGTCCACCACCAGCTCCTTAGTCTTTTTCACATTAAGCTGCAGATGATTCTGCTCACACTATCATCATTAGTAAGTATCATCATAAACTTACTCTCACTCACATCCAAATCATTAATATGAATAATGAACAACAAAGGGCCCAGCACTGAATCCTTTGACACACTGCTGGCTATTGATCTCCAGTCCAAGAAATAATCTGTGACCATTATTCTCTATCAAACCAAATGGGAATCTACTTAACTATTTCTCCCTGGATTCCACGCGATCTAATCTTCCAGACTAGTCTGCCATGAGAGACCTTGTCAAAGGCCTTGCTGAAGTCCATATAGACAACCCTTACCTCATCCATCCTCAGTTACCTCTTAGAAAATGACTTTGTCAGACTTGAATTCCTATGCACAAAGCTATAATGACTATCCCTAGTTTCTAAAAACTTTGCACTTGCAAATCTTCCCATTACCACAAATAATTCTGTTTTTCCTCTCAGTCTTGCATAACATTTATCTTTCTACCAACACTGACAAAGCAGTGATTGTGTTTGCATTCTTTAATCTGTGAGAACTCTGCAATGTGTAAATCGCTACTGCATCTTCCACCTACACAATAGTAACTATGCTTTGGATAAAATAATGATCTGAAAGCCTATCTATAAGTAAGAATTTGTGTTACATATGGAAATTTATATTGCAAATCAAAACCAGAAGTGTTCCGAATCCACACATAAAAGAATCTTCTTGGAACATTCACTCAAATCCAAGCTTCTCCTCTATAGTTGATGATCTAACTTTCTTGCCTTTCAGGTGTGATTTGCACACATCACATTCATTGAATAGCCATTATGTGGAGAAATGGTTATTCTACAGACATGACATGAGGAAATCTGCAGATGCTGGAAATTCAAACAACACACACAAAATGCTGGTGGAACCACCAGCATTTAGTGTGTGTTACTCTACAGGCATGTCTGTTCTTTTAAGATATTTTCAGATGGAAATTGCATAAACTAGCTTTATTTGAAGCATTTTGTTTTTGAGCATCAAGTTCAAAACCTGAAGTGACTATGCTGATCAAACACAAAGCTTTTAGACTAACAGGCTCCCAACAGAACCAATCCCACACACATCAAGTTTCACAAAGTGTGCCTCTATCACATCAAGAAACTTGATCAGAGTTCATTCAACAGATTTCAAGTCACATGTGCTAAGAGTGATGTGCAGTCGACTGGAAATCCTGCATAGTCATTACACTCTAACTACACGTCTGACACAGACAGCAGATCTAAAGTATGCTTGAAGTGCACTTAATGCACGAAAATGTGGCAGTCATTATCTACACAGCAGGGACACAAAAGCAGCAAGGAAGCAACTAAAAACCTGTCACGTAGGTTGCCGAGTTCATATCCTGAGGGCATCGCACTGCACTTAAAAGTCAATAACTACTTCTTGTTTTATACATGATCACAGCAGCTGAATTGAATTAGCTTTCACAAGGAGCAGTCAGCCAGATAACCACTTCATCTGTTGTAAAAATACCAGTGCAAGGGGTGTTAAAGTCAGGCCTTGGATTAAAGGATACAGGCTTTTCATCAAATCCTTCATACAAAGCAATGCTTAAAATCTCATTTGGTAACAATGCAGAAGTTTTAATAAACTAGGACTAATAATCTGACATACGTTCTGTGCTCAAATCTCTCAATTATTTCAGTAATGGGAAGGCTCATAAAGACCATGAAAAAAAATTACCTGAAATAAAAAAGAATTATTAAGACTTCAATAGCAGATATCGAGGTAGGATTAGAAAGTGATTTTTGACGTGAAGCACTCATCTGATCAGGGTCAGATAAAATGATGTGGTTATGAATAAGCTCGTTCAGCCTCAGACAGAGGTCAAGGAGAGGTAGGAATTGTGATGAAGGTGTATGTTCGTGGTGTGGGATGAAGATAGTGGCTTTGCTCTTACTAATCCTCATTTGGAAGAAAGCATTGCCCAGTCTTAACATTTTCAGATGACCAAACTTCGTCAGAACTTTCCACTTTCCATTATATATGTCTATTATGTTCATTATATTATATGTCTATAATAGTTTTATTCCTTTAAAGAAGGAATAGATTTATGGGCTTTGTATTTAGTCTCAGAACTATAATGGGAGCCAACCTACCTCATCTTACTGAACAGGTATTTCAGTAAAACACCCACTATTTGGAAAATCAGTGGTGATGTTTTCCAGCACTCTCTGAGACTGACCAGGACCACAGTAGCTTGCTCAACACCCACCAGGTCCCGTGCTTCCCTACCTCGTCTGCCCTGCATCCATCCAATGGGTCCCCAGTATCTTCCCCACCTGACAACCATCAGGTCCTCATCCTCCCTCACATATGCCTCCTTCAACACCCACTGGGCCCCCACCTTCCTTACACCCAACACACACTGGGTCCTCGCATCCCTCACACCCTCCTGACACCCACTGGGTTCCCACCCACACTCACACTCCCACTCCCTAACACTCAGCTGACACACACTGGATCCCCACCCTCCATCGTACCCCAATACACAGTATGTCTCAGTGGTTCTCACCACCATCCAACCACTCCTCCCAACACCTACCAGTCCCCGTGCTCCTCCAAATTCACCCATTTTGCTGGATAATTTATTGTTCTATATAGCATTTAGAGAAATTATTTAGTTGTGTAATGGAGTATTAGTATAAAATAATTAAAAATCCCAAGCCCTGTAAGAATTTTGTAGGCTTCTCATTCACCTAAACCTTAGAGAGTGGAGGTGGCAAGAAGAAGGGATAATGCTTGAAGGTTTATTTAACGAGATTGGTGGAAATGTCAGGTTAAAGATTTCTTGCACGTCACACACTGCTTTTTGGTTTGCTGCCCTGTGATCTGCACCAAAGAATCATCTCATGGGTGTTTTCCATGTAACAACCCACACAAAATGCTGAAGGAACTCAGCAGGCCAGGCAGCTTCTAGGAAAAGAATACAGTCGACATTTCAGGCTGAAACCCTTTGGCAGGACTGCTGAGTTCCTCCAGCATTTTGTGTGTGTTGCTCTGATTTCCAGCATCTGCAGATTTTCCCTCGTTTGTTTGCACATAAGTTCACTCCCTCTATTTTCCTAGGCTTCTTTAATTGAGCTGCCCCCTTCCACACTGATATACGGGGCTATGAAACAGTCAGTGGTCTACATGTCAGAGTATTGGTATAGAGGTACATTGGTTATATTATTGGATGAGAAGTCCAAGTTCAAATTTCTCAGTATGGGCATATGTAGCCAGGGTATAATTGTTGTGAAAATTAGCACAGTACATTACAAATGTAATTACATCAACTTAAATTAACATGGATTCAGATCAATAATTTTGTGAGATGGAATGTCAAATTGTAACCTGACTCTGAAATGTTACATTCAGTTAACAATAATGGATTTGGAAATGATGAAAGTATTGTCAGAAATCTAATGTCAGTCTCCATAATGCACAGCATTCTACCACATACTGACACTACCCCCAAATGTTGTGTCTACCTCATTGCTTGCCTTCCTTAATCAGATTTACATGACTGGACTATTTGTGACTAAAGTTCCACAATGTCATGTTTGACTCAGGCAGAGGAAGCTATAATACAGTGGTTGAAGAGATCCATTCTTAAGGATATTAGTCAATAAACATTTTGATGGCCAGCAATGCCAATAGCCTGAAAATGAAGAAGATAAATAGATGAAACATTTGTGCTTTGGTTCTGATGAATGTGCAATCTGCAAAGCATACATCTTATATAATCTCTCTCCTCCAGTCAATGTTTAGATTCACTGCCACCTTGATGGTACAGATTTACAAATTTCAGCTGAAACTTCTTATTAAATTCATCCAGCATTTCTCTGTTCTTCATTACTACCTCTCCAGGGTCATTTTCCAGTTGTCCAACATGCACTCTCCCCTCTCTTTTACTCTACATATCTGAAAAAAAATCTTCTTTCATCACTTTGGACAACTTACCTTCATGTTTCATCTTCTTTCTAATTACGGTTTTTATTAGTTGTCTTCTGTTGGTTTTTTAAAATTTCCAAATCCTCTAACTTCCCACTATTTTTTGCTGTATTATATGCTCTCTCTTTTGTTTTTATTCTGACTTTGACTCCCCCTGTCAGCCACAGTTGCCTCATCCTCCCTTTAGAATATGTTATCTTTGGGATGTATCTATCCTGCACCTTCTGAATTGCTCCCAGAAACTCTAGCCATTGCTGTTCTGCTGTCATCCCTGCTAGTGTAGCCTTCCAATCAACTTTAGCCAGCTCCTCTCTCATGCTTCTGTAGTTCCTTTTACCCAACTGTAATACTGATACATTTGACTTACCTTCTCCCTTTCAAACAGTAGAGTGTATTCTATACATTATGATCACTGCCTCCAAAGGTTCCATTACCTTAAGCTTTCTAATCAAATCTGGTCATTACATAACGCCCAGTCCAGAATTGTCTTTCCCCTTGTGGGCACAACAACAAGCTATTCTAAAACGCCATCTACAAAATAAGCATTCCACAAATTCTCTCTCTTGGGATCCAGGACCAGCCTGATTTTCCCAATTGAACTGCATACTGAAATCCCCTATGACTATCATACCATTGCCTATTATGTGTCTTTTCTATTTCCCATAGAAATTTATATCTGAAATCCTGGCTAATGTTTGTGGGCCTGTATATAACTCCCATCAGGGGTTTTTTTACCCATGCAGTTTCTTAACTCTGCCCACAAGGATCCTACACCTTCTGATCCTGTCATCTCTTTCTAAGGATTTGATTTAATTTGTTAACCAGTAGATCCACCCCAACCCCTCTGCCTACCTGCCTGTCCTTTCGACAAGATGAATCCAAGCATCCATTATAACCACATAACAATTACAGCACAGAAACAGGCCATCTCGGCCCTTCTAGTCCATGCCGAACGCTTACTCTCACCCAGTCCCACTGACCTGCACTCAGCCCATAACCCTCCATTCCATTCCTGTCCATATACCTATCCAATTTTACTTTAAATGACAAGACCGAACCTGCTTCTACTGGAAGCACATTCCACACAGCTACCACTCTCTGAGTAAAGAAATTCCCCCTCGTGTTACCCTTAAACTTTTGCCCCCTAACTCTCAACTCATGTCCTCTTGTTTGAATCTCCACTACTCTCAATGGAAAAAGCCTATCCACATCAACTCTATCTATCCCCCTCATAATTTTAAATACCTCTATCAAGTCCCCCCTCAACCTTCTATGCTCCAAAGAATAAAGACCTAACTTGTTCAGCCTTTCCCTGTAACTTAGGTGCTGAAACCCAGGTAACATTCTAGTAAATCTTCTCTGTACTCTCTCTATTTTGTTGATATCTTTCCTATAATTCGGTGACCAGAACGGTACACAATACTCCAAATTTGGCCTTACCAATGTCTTGTAGAATTCTAACATTACATCCCAACTCCTTTACTCAATGCTCTGATTTATAAAGGCCAGCACACCAAAAGCTTTCTTCACCACCCTATCCACATGAGATTCCACCTTCAGGGAACTATGCACCATTATTCCTAGATCACTCTGTTCTACTGCATTCTTCAATGCCCTACCATTTACCATGTATGTCCTATTTGGATTATTCCTACCAAAATGTAGCACCTCACACTTATCAGCATTAAACTCCATCTGCCATCGTTCAGCCCACTCTTCTAACTGGCCTAAATCTCTCTGCAAGCTTTGAAAACCTACTTCATTATCCACAACTCCACCTACCTTAGTATCATCTGCATACTTACTTATCCAATTTACCACCCCATCATCCAGATCATTAATGTAAATGACAAACAACGTTGGACCCAGTACAGATCCCTGAGGCACACCACTAGTCACTGGCCTCCAACCTGACAAACAGTTATCCACCACTACTCCCTGGCATCTCCCATCTAGCCACTATTGAATCCATTTTACTACTTCAATATTAATACCTAACGATTGAACCTTCCTAACTAACCTTCCGTGCGGAACTTTGTCAAAGGCCTTACTGAAGTCCATATAGATAACATCCACTGCTTTACCCTCGTCAACTTTCCTCGTAACCTCTTCAAAAAATTCAATAAGATTTGTCAAACAGGACCTTCCACACACAAATCCATGCTGACTGTACCTAATCAGACCCTGTCTATCCAGATAATTATATATACCATCTCTAAGAATACTTTCCATTAATTTACCCACCACTGACGTCAAACTGACAGGCCTATAATTGCTAGGTTTACTCTTAGAACCCTTTTTAAACAATGGAACCACATGAGCAATACGCCAATCCTCCGGCACCATCCCCGTTTCTAATTACATTTGAAATATTTCTGTCAGAGCCCCTATTATTTCTACACTAACCTCCCTCAAGGTTCTAGGGAATATCCTGTCAGGATCCGCACATTTATCCACTTTTATATTCCTTAAAAGCGCCAGTACTTCCTCCTCTTTAATCGTCATAGTTTCCATAACTTCCCTACTTGATTCCCTTACCTTAAGTGAATACTGAAGAAAAGAAATTGTTCAAAATCTCCCCCATCTCTTTCGGCTCCGCAAATTGCTGTCTACTCTGATTCTCTAAGGGACCAATTTTATCCCTCACTATCCTTTCGCTATTAATACAACTGTAGAAACCCTTTGGATTTATTTTCACCTGACTTGCCAAAGCAACCTCGTATCTTCTTTTAGCTTTTCTAATTTCTTTCTTAAGATTCTTTTTACATTCTTTATATTCCTCGAGCAGCTCATTTACTCCATGCTGCCTATATTTATTGTAGATATCTCTCTTTTTCCTAACCAAGTTTCCAATAACCTTTGAAAACCACGGCTCTCTCAAACTTTTAAACTTTCCTTTCAACCAAACAGGAACATAAAGATTCTGTACCCTCAAAATTTCACCTTTAAATGACCTCCATTTCTCTATTATATCCTTCCCATAAAACAAGTTGTCCTAATCCACTCCTTCTAAGTCCTTTCGCATCTCCACAAAGTTAGCCTTTCTCTAATCAAAAATCTCAACCCTGGGTCCAGTCCTATCCTTCTCCATAATTATACTGAAACTAATGGCATTGTGATCACTGGACCCAAAGTGCTCCCCAACACATACCTCCGTCACCTGACCTATTTCATTCCCTAACAGAAGATTCAACACTGCCCCTTCTCTAGTTGGTACCTCTATGTATTGCTGCAAAAAACTATCCCGCACACATTTTACAAACTCCAAACCATCCATCCCTTTTACAGTATGGGCTTCCCAGTCTATGTGTGGAAAATTAAAATCTCCCACAATCACAACCCTGTGCTTACTACAAATATCTTCTATCTGCTTGCAAATTTGCTCCTCCAATTCTCACTCCCCATTAGGTGGTCTATAATACACCCCTATAAGTGTTACTACACCTTTCCCATTCCTCAATTCCACCCAAATAGTCTCCCTAGATGAGACCTCTAATCTATCCTGCCAGAGCACCGCTGTAATATTTTCTCTGACAAGCAACGCAATTCTCCACCTCCTCATCTCTGTTTAACAGTACAAAGAACTTTACTGTCTTCTTTTTCTTCCTTCATCCATACATCGGTTCCTACACTCTGGTTCCCCTCCCCCCTCATATCTAGTTTAAATCAACTGGAGCCTCTGTAGCAAACTGACCTGCAAGAATATTTGTCCCCCTCCAGTTCAGATATAAACCGTCCCGCCAGAACAGGTCCCACCTTTCCTGGAAAACTGCCTAATTATCTATAAATCTGAAGCCCTCCCTCCTGCACCATGTCTTCAGCCACGTGTTGATCTGCGCTATCTTATTATTTCTAAACCCACCTGCACGTGGCACTGGTAGCAATCCTGAGATTGTTATCCTGGAGGTCCCGTCCTTTAACTTGGCACCTAGCTCCCTAAACTCACCTTTCAGGACCTCCTCACTCTTCCTATCCACGTCATTGGTCCCTACATGGACCACGACATCTGGCTGCTCACCCTCCCTCTTGAGAATACTGAGAACTCAATCCGAGATATCGCAGACCCTGGCTCCAGGGAGGCAACAGACCATTCGGGATTCTTGATCTCTTCCACAGAACCTCCTATCTGTCCCCCTAACTATCAAATCCCCTATCACTACTGCTCTCCTCTTTTCCCTCCTTCCCTTCTGAGCTGTGGGTCCAGTCTCAGTGCCAGAGACACAACCACTGCAACTTGTCCCTGGTAGGTCATCCCCACCAACAGTATCCAAAATCTATACTAATCGTTGATGGGATCAGCCAGAGGGGTGCTCTGCTCTTCCTGTCTATTCCCCTTCCCTCTCCTGACAGTTACCCAACTACCTGTCTCCTGACTCCTAGGGTGACTATCTCCCTGTAACTCCTGCCTATTTCTGCCTCTGCCTCCTGAATGATCCGAAGTTCATCCAGCTCCAGCTCCAGTTCCCTAACACGGTTTGTCAGGAGCTGCAGCTGGATGCACCTTTTGCAGGTGTAGTCATCAGGGACAGCTGTGCTCACCCTGACTTCCCACATACTGCAAACGGAGCACTCAACTGCCCTAACTGCTGCCTCCATTACCTACTCCTAAACTAACTAGATTAATTAAAGGAGCTTACCCAGCCTTACCTCACCTGGAGTGAAGCTCGTACTCAGCCTCTGCTCGCTTTGTAAATTCCCCTCTGGTCTGACTTCCACGCGCTTGCACAGTTGTGCCCCATTCAGCCTCACCTCTGCCTGTTCTCGCCGAAGCCTGATTGAGCCAAAGCCGACCCACTCTGCCTGTCCACTCCGATAATGGCCGCTGTATATGGCGGTCTTTCTTTTAAACCTTTGGCGCTCTAGGTCATGCGCCTGCGCCGTCTAGCCTTTTTGCCCCGATCAGTTAAAAAAAACAGCTTCTCTCCAAGCTTCTTTTCCCTCTTCCCTCTCCGCCCCTTGCTTCGATTTAAATCATTCCCTCCCTCCTGGCACTTATCCTTGCAAGTAGAACAAGTGCCTTACCTGCCCCTACACCTCTTGTCGCATTACCATTCAGGGCCCCAAACAGTTCTTACAGGTGAGGTGACACTTAACCTGTGAGTCTATTAGGGTCATTTACTGTGTTGGTGTCCTGTTATGGCCTCCTATATATCGGTGAGAACTGATGTAGATTGAGAGACCGTTTCACCGAACATCTACACTCTGCCCGCCAGAAATAGCAGTATCTCCCAGTGGCCACCCATTTTAATTCCACTTCCCATTCCAATATGTCCATCCATGGCCTCCTCCACTGTCAGAATAGGGCCACACTTAGATTGGAGGAACAATACCTTGTATTCCATTTGGGTAGACTCTAATCTGATGGCATGAACATTGATTTCTCAAACTCCCCCTCCTCCCCTTCACCATTTCTCATCCCCTTTGCTTCATCCCTCCCCCTCGAGGTTTCATCTATCACATGGTGGTTCTCTCTCCCTTCCCCCACCTTTCAAATCTACTCCTCAGCTTTTTTTCTCCAGTCCCGCTGAAGGGTTTTGGCCTGAAACTTTGACTGTACTTTTTCCATAGATGTTGTCTGGTCTGCTGAATTCCTCCAGTATTTTGTGTGTTGGCCAGATTCACCTTTCCACCTAACCCCTCCAACTTGTGCTCGAAGGCAACCATAGTGAAGAACTCTCCTTCTATCTGGTTGCCACTGCCACTGGTATTCGATCTTTCCTGGTTATCGCAACATAACTGATGGATCGATTGGTCTCTGAAAAGTGGGGACTGGCATGCCTGTCTACCTGTCTGGGTCTAGCTCAAGCTCCATTCCATGAATCCCCTCCTGTGTCAGCTGAGGATGTGGACCTGCCTGGGTCCAGCTCAAGCTCCATCCCATGAATCCCCTCCTGTGTCAGCTGAGGATGTGGACCTGTCTGGGTCCAGCTCAATCTCTATCCCATGAATCCCCTCCTGTGTCAGCTCAGGATGTGGACCTGTCTGGGTCCAGCTCAATCTCTATCCCATGAATCCCCTCCTGTGTCAGCTCAGGATGTGGACCTGTCTGGGTCCAGCTCAAGCTCCATCCCATGAATCCCCTCCTGTGTCAGCTGAGGATGTGGACCTGTCTGGGTCCAGCTCAATCTCTATCCCATGAATCCCCTCCTGTGTCAGCTCAGGATGTGGACCTGTCTGGGTCCAGCTCAAGCTCCATCCCATGAATCCCCTCCTGTGTCAGCTGAGGATGTGGACCTGTCTGGGTCCAGCTCAATCCCCTCCTGTGTCAGCTGAGGATGTGGACCTGTCTGGGTCCAGCTCAATCCCCTCCTGTGTCAGCTGAGGATGTGGACCTGTCTGGGTTTCCGGCTGAATATGCGGATCTCCTTGCGGTTTTCAGTAAAAGAAAGGCCACCACCCTGCCCCCACACTGGCCATACGACTGTGCCATAGACCTCCTACCTGGCACTAGTCCTCCCCGGGCTGACTCTTTTCCCTCTCTCGTCCTGTAACGGTGGCCATGGAGGAATGCATCAAGAAGGGATTGGCCATGGGGTTTATCCATCCATCAACCTCGCCGGCAGGAGCAGGCTTCTTTTTTGTGAGCAAGAAAGATGGCAAGCTCTGTACTTGCATCGATTATTGGCCCCTGAACAATATCACTGTAGAACCTCTACCCTCTTCCCCTGCTGGCGTCTGCGTTTGAACATCTCCAGGGAGCAGCCATGTTTTCCAACATT
Source organism: Hemitrygon akajei (assembly GCF_048418815.1). Classification (NCBI taxonomy): domain Eukaryota; kingdom Metazoa; phylum Chordata; class Chondrichthyes; order Myliobatiformes; family Dasyatidae; genus Hemitrygon; species Hemitrygon akajei. The sequence goes on from NC_133125.1 coordinate 71,527,483, forward strand.
GATCTGCGCAATGCTTACAATCTGATTCGCATGAGAAGGGGATGAGTGCAAGACAGCTCTGAACACCTTTAATTGCCATTATGAGCTCAGATGTGCTCAGGGACATGTTGAACAGGTTTGTGTTTGTGTATTTAGATGACACCTTTATCTATCTCCAATCTCATCAGGAATGCGTCCAGCTTGCCCGAAGGTTTTTCAGATGGCTCCTTGAAAATAACCTGTACGCCAAACTTGAAAGATGTGAATTCCATGAAGACCAGGTGACATTTTGGGCCTATATACTTATCCCATCCACTGTTCAAATTGACCCTAGTAAAGTCTAGGCAGTTACAGAGTGGTCCAAACCATCTACAGTCAAACAGGTATGGCGCTTCATGGGGTTTGCAGACTTTTATCGCCACTTCATCCAGATTTGCGGCTCTATTGTGGCTTCGATAAATGCACTCACCAGGAAGACCTCGGCAGGATTCCATTGGACGGACGATGCTGACCAAGCATTTTCAGAGCTAAAACGACGTGTCACCACTGCCCCACTGCTGGAAAACCCAGACCCATCTCAGCCATTCTTTGTCGAAGTGGATGCATCTGATGTCGGCATTGGAGCTGTCCTCTCTCAACGCTCGTCTGCGGATCGCCGGCTGCACCCTTGTGCCTTTCTTCCCTGTTGCTTGACTCAGCAGAGAGGAATTACAACGTTGGGAACCGGGAGCTTCTGGATGTCAAGGAGGCCATGGAGGAATGGCGACACTGGCTGGAAGGGGCAGAACATCCATTCTTGGTCTGCAAAGATCACAAAAACCTCTCCTATATTCAGGATGCTGAGAGACTCAATTCTCATCAAGCCTGGTGGGCTCTCTTCACATGGTTCAATTTCATCCTCACTTATCGTCCCAGCAGCAAAAATACAAAGGCCGACGCTCTCTCTCGGCAGTTCCATGGATCTGAGGACAATGCCGATCCAGAGCCCATTCCTCCTCACTCGTGTATTGCTGCTCCGATGATCTGGGAAATTGAGGCAGAGGTGAGGCTCGGGTGGGGGACCTCCCAACTGGCTATTTGTCCCTGCTGCAGTGTGTTCCAAAGTGCTGGAATGGGGTCATTCCTCCCATCTGGCTGGACATCTGGGAATTCAACAGACTCAGGAGTTTATAAGGAGACAATTTTGGTGGTCATCTGTGTCCCAGGGTGCCCATGACTTTGTATCTGCCTGTCTCACCTGCGCTCGGAACAAGACATCATGCCAGCGTCCTGCGGGTCTGTTATGTCCACTGCCTGTACCCACCGCCTGGTCCCACCTCTCAGTAGATTTCATCACTCGTCTGCCGCCGTCTAATGGAAACACCACCATTTTGGTTGTTGTTGATCACTTTCCAAGGCTGCCTACTTCATTGCCCTCCGCAAGCTCCCATCGGCTCATGAGACTGCCACACTCAACATGTGTTCCAGCTCCATGGCTTTCCTCAAGACATATGGGACTGACAGTGGACCACAGTTCACTTCCCGCTTTTGGAAGTCTTTCTGCTCTCTTGTAGGAGCATTGGCCAGCCTCTCGTCTGGTTTCCAGACAGAGTGAACCAGGAGTTGGAGACTGTCTTGCCTCTTCCAACTCTGCGTCCTGGAGCTTCCAATTGGTTTGGGTAGAGATCGCCCACAAAAACCTCCAGTCGTTGTCTCCCTCTGAATGCCAGAAGGGATTCCAGCCCCTGCTCTTCCCTGACCAGGAGATCGGCATAGGAGTTCCTGGGGCTGAACAGCTGATCCAGCGCTACAAGCGCACCTGGAGACGAGCCTGGGCTTCTCTGCTGCACGCCCAGAAACAGCATCCCCGCAGGCTGATCGGCTCCGTCGACAGGTAAGGCCATTCAAGCCAGGAGAGGAGATCCGGTTGGCATCAAGCGATCTTCTCCTGAAAGTTGAGAGCTGCAAATTGGCTCCACGCTACGTGGGACCATTTGTAGTGGAAAAGGCTGTGAACAAGGTGTCTATAGATTGCATCTACCAGCATCACTGAAGATCCACCCAGTATTCCATGTTTCCCAGCTCAAGCCCTGTCACGATCATAGATTCAGCAACGCAGTAGATACCGCAATTGCCCTAGCGAATATTCACATGACAGCTGATTATTATTTTACTGTGATAGTATTTAACTCCATTCTTTCCGTCGTAGTCCTTTTTGAGACTTGGACCCAGCACAGCAACATTTCACTGCCTGCTTGCATTTGGCCTTGCCTGAGAAATTGGAGAAATTTTGTAGGAAGTAATGGCCTGCAAACTCTGCCAGAGTTGCCTTGCATCCAATTCTGCCTCCAGCCTTATTTGGAATTGTTCTTTCGCTGTTGAAATAGCCCTCTGCAAGTTGTACCTAGTGTTCTTGTACCGACCTGGGCCATCAGACTTCAATACCACAGATCTAGCCCTCAGCAGACAACACAATAGTAATAGACTGGGATTTTACTTTGTTGGAGCACAGAAGGATGAGGGATGATTTCACACAGATTTATAAAATCAAGAGGGGAATCGATAAGTGGACTGAGGCAGAGTGGGTCGGCTTTGGCTCAATCAGGCTTCGGCGAGAACAGGCAGAGGTGAGGCTGAACGGGGCACAACTGTGCAAGCGCGTGGAAGTCAGACCAGCGGGGAATTTAAAAAGCGAGCAGAGGCTGAGTATGAGCTTCACTTCAGGTGAGGTAAGGCCGGTTAAGCTCCATTAATTAATCTAGTTAGTTTAGGAGTAGGTAATGGAGGCAGCAGTTAGGGCAGTCGAGTGCTCCGTTTGCAGTATGTGGGAAGTCAGGGTGAGCACAGCTGTCCCTGATGACTACACCTGCAAAAGGTGCATCCAGCTGCAGCTCCTGACAAACTGTGTTAGGGAACTGGAGCTGGAGCTGGATGAACTTCGGATCATTCGGGAGACAGAGGCAGAAATAAACAGGAGTTTCAGGGAGATAGTCACCCCTAGGAGTCAGGAGACAGGTAGTTAGTTGGGTGACTGTCAGGAGAGGGAAGGGGAATAGACAGGAAGAGCAGAGCACCCCTCTGGCTGATCCCATCAACGATTAGTGTAGATTTTGGATACTGTTGGTGGGGATGACCTACCAGGGACAAGTTGCAGTGGTTGCGTCTCTGGCACAGAGACTGGACCCTCAGCTCAGAAGGGAAGGAGGGAAAAGAGGAGAGCAGTAGTGATAGGGGATTTGATAGTTAGGGGGACAGATAGGAGGTTCTGTGGAAGAGATCGAGAATTCCGGATGGTCTGTTGCCTCTCTGGTGCCAGGGTCCACGATATCTCGGATCAAGTTCTCAGTATTCTCAAGAGGGAGGGTGAGCAGCTGGATGTCGTGGTCCATGTAGGGACCAATGACGTGGATAGGAAGAGTGAGGAGGTCCTGAAAGGTGAGTTTAGGGTGCTAGGTGCCAAGTTAAAGGACAGGACTTCCAGGATAGCAATCTCAGGATTGCTACCAGTGCCACGTGCAGGTGGGTTTAGAAATGGTAAGATAGTGCCGATCAATACGTGGCTGAAGACATGGTGCAGGAGGGAGGGCTTCAGATTTATAGATAATTGGGCAGTTTCCCAGGAAAGGTGGGACCTGTTCCGGCGGGACGGTTTACATCTGAACTGGAGGGGGACAAATATTCTTGCAAGTAGGTTTGCTAGAGAGACTCCAAAGGATTTCATCTAGGGGGGAGGGGAACCAGAGTGTAGGAACAGATGTATGGATGAAGGAAGAAAAAGAAGACAGTAAAGTTCTTTGTACTGTTAAACAGAGATGAGGAGGTGGAGAATTGCATTGCTTGTCAGAGAAAATATTACAGCGGTGCTCTGGCAGGATAGATTACGGGGCTCATCTAGGGAGACTATTTGGGTGGAATTGAGGAATGGGAAAGGTGTAGTAACACTTATAGGGGTGTATTATAGACACCTAATGGGGAGTGAGAATTGGAGGAGCAAATTTGCAAGCAGATAGAAGATATTTGTAGTAAGCACAGGGTTGTGATTGTGGGAGATTTTAATTTTCCACACATAGACTGGGAAGCCCATACTGTAAAAGGGATGGATGGTTTGGAGTTTGTAAAATGTGTGCAGGATAGTTTTTTGCAGCAATACATAGAGGTACCAACTAGAGAAGGGGCAGTGTTGAATCTTCTGTTAGGGAATGAAATAGGTCAGGTGACGGAGGTATGTGTTGGGGAGCACTTTGGGTCCAGTGATCACAATGCCATTAGTTTCAGTATAATTATGGAGAAGGATAGGACTGGACCCAGGGTTGAGATTTTTGATTAGAGAAAGGCTAACTTTGTGGAGATGCGAAAGGACTTAGAAGGAGTGGATTAGGACAACTTGTTTTATGGGAAGGATATAATAGAGAAATGGAGGTCATTTAAAGGTGAAATTTTGAGGGTACAGAATCTTTATGTTCCTGTTTGGTTGAAAGGAAAGTTTAAAAGTTTGAGAGAGCCGTGGTTTTCAAAGGTTATTGGAAACTTGGTTAGGAAAAAGAGAGATATCTACAATAAATATAGGCAGCATGGAGTAAATGAGCTGCTCGAGGAATATAAAGAATGTAAAAAGAATCTTAAGAAAGAAATTAGAAAAGCTAAAAGAAGATACGAGGTTGCTTTGGCAAGTCAGGTGAAAATAAATCCAAAGGGTTTCTACAGTTGTATTAATAGCGAAAGGATAGTGAGGGATAAAATTGGTCCCTTAGAGAATCAGAGTAGACAGCAATTTGCGGAGCCGAAAGAGATGGGGGAGATTTTGAACAATTTCTTTTCTTCAGTATTCACTTAAGGTAAGGGAATCAAGTAGGGAAGTTATGGAAACTATGACGATTAAAGAGGAGGAAGTACTGGCGCTTTTAAGGAATATAAAAGTGGATAAATGTGCGGATCCTGACAGGATATTCCCTAGAACCTTGAGGGAGGTTAGTGTAGAAATAATAGGGGCTCTGACAGAAATATTTCAAATGTAATTAGAAACGGGGATGGTGCCGGAGGATTGGCGTATTGCTCATGTGGTTCCATTGTTTAAAAAGGGTTCTAAGAGTAAACCTAGCAATTATAGGCCTGTCAGTTTGACGTCAGTGGTGGGTAAATTAATGGAAAGTATTCTTAGAGATGGTATATATAATTATCTGGATAGACAGGGTCTGATTAGGTACAGTCAGCATGGATTTGTGTGTTGAAGGTCATGTTTGACAAATCTTATTGAATTTTTTGAAGAGGTTACGAGGAAAGTTGACGAGGGTAAAGCAGTGGATGTTCTCTATATGGACTTCAGTAAGGCCTTTGACAAGGTCCCGCACGGAAGGTTAGTTAGGAAGGTTCAATCGTTAGGTATTAATATTGAAGTAGTAAAATGGATTCAACAGTGGCTGGATGGGACATGCCAGAGAGTAGTGGTGGATAACTGTTTGTCAGGTTGGAGGCCGGTGACTATTTGTGTGCCTCAGGGATCTGTACTGGGTCCAATGTTGTTTGTCATATGCAATAATGATCTGGATGATGGGGTGGTTAATTGGATTAGTAAGTATGCAGATGTTACTAAGATAGATGGCGTTGTGGATAATGAAGTAGGTTTTCAAAGCTACTTGTGGACATGGTGGAGGATTACAAATACCGGGATACGAATGGACAATAAACTGGACTGGTCAAAGAACAGTGAGGCTGTCTACAAGAAGGGTCAGAGCCGTCTCTACTTCCTGAGGAGAATGAGGTCCTTTAACATCTGCCGGACGATGCTGAGGATGTTCTACGAGTCTGTGGAGGCCAATGCTATCATGTTTTCTGTTGTGTGCTGGGGCAGCAGGTTGAGGGTAGCAGACACCAACAGAATCAACAAACTCATTCGTAAGGCCAATTCTACAGTTATATTAATAGTGAAAGGATAGTGAGGGATAAAATTGTGGGGGTGGATCTGGACTCTCTGACGGTGGTGTCGGACAAGAGGATGCTGTCCAAGTTGCATGCCATCTTGGACAATGTCTCCCATCCACTGAGCGTCATAGGAAGTCATTCCTGCCTGTGGCCATCAAACTTTACAAGTCCTCCCTCGGAGGGTCAGACACCCTGAGCCACTAGGCTGGTCCTGGACTTATTTCCACTTGTCATAATTTACTTATTATCATTATTATTATTTAATTATTTATGGTTTTATATTGCTATATCTCTACACTATTCTTGGTTGGTGCGACAGTAACGAAACCCAATTTCCCTCAGGATCAATAAAGTATGTCTGTCTGTCTGTTTTGCAGAGAGATTTAGGCCAGTTAGAAGAGTGGGCTGAATGATGGCAGATGGAGTTTAATGCTGGTAAGTGTGAGGTGCTACATTTTGGTAGGAATAATCCAAATAGGACATACATGGTAAATGGTAGAGCATTGAAGAATGCAGTAGAACAGAGTGATCTAGGAATAATGGTGCATAGTTCCCTGAAGGTGGAATCTCATGTGGATAGGGTGGTGAAGAAAGCTTTTGGTGTGCTGGCCTTTATAAATCAGAGCATTGAGTAAAGGAGTTGGGATGTAATGTTAGAATTCTACAAGACATTGGTAAGGCCAAATTTGGAGTATTGTGTACCGTTCTGGTCACCGAATTATAGGAAAGATATCAACAAAATAGAGAGAGTACAGAGAAGATTTACTAGAATGTTACCTGGGTTTCAGCACCTAAGTTACAGGGAAAGGCTGAACAAGTTAGGTCTTTATTCTTTGGAGCATAGAAGGTTGAGGGGGGACTTGATAGAGGTATTTAAAATTATGAGGGGGATAGATAGAGTTGATGTGGATAGGCTTTTTCCATTGAGAGTAGTGGAGATTCAAACAAGAGGACATGAGTTGAGAGTTAGGGGGCAAAAGTTTAAGGGTAACACGAGGGGGAATTTCTTTACTCAGAGAGTGGTAGCTGTGTGGAACGAGCTTCCAGTAGAAGTGGTAGAGGCAGGTTCGGTCTTGTCATTTAAAGTAAAATTGGATAGGTATATGGACAGGAAAGGAATGGAGGGTTATGGGCTGAGTGTGGGCCAGTGGGACTAGATGAGAGTAAGCGTTCAGCGCAGACTAGAAGAGCCAAGATGGCCTGTTTCCGTGCTATAATTGTTATATGGTTACATGGGACTATTATGCCATCGGCCCCCTCCTTTGTGAGAATCTCAAGAACCCTAGTCAAGGGGGGGTCAACTGACCCAAAAGAGGAAGAGACGTGCTGAATGGACGCAGAAAAATGGGAGAGAGAGAAAGAGACCACATTCTCCCAAGAAGCAGAATAAAGGTGACATTGACTATTGTCTCATGGAGACCACGTGAAAAGCCCTCAGGCAAAGTGGGCTGGTTGAGAGAGAGATCGCATTACCTGCAACTTGATTGACACCTGCGATCCCGTGAAGAAGTATAAGGGAGTGTCTGAGGGGGGGGGAACCCTCAGACTCACCCAGGAGACGAAGGAAGCACGATATCGATTCCCGTGGGAGCGGGACGCCATTCTGAAGGAAGCCACGTGCGTTAGATTCCAACTTTTGAATCTGTGGCTAGACCCAACGAAAGACTGCTTTTAGCTAACAACGGGGAAGTCTACTACCCTGATTCCAAGGATTTGCTCTGCCAAGACGACGGGCAAGTGTTTATCTTTTCCAAACCATCTCTCTCTCTGCAACGTGAAAACCCCAGCGGTTCCCAAAAGGGAAAAGCCTGCAAACTTCTGAGTGACTCTTTATATTTCAATTGGACTCTGTATTAACCCCTAGACAACTGTAGAGCTTATTTCTGATGGATTATGGTTACACCGGTGTTTTAGATTGAGTTTGACGATGTATATGATCTGAATGTTTTGCATTAACCATACGTTTGTGCCCTTTTCGAATAAAACGTTTGAAAATAGTAGCATCCGACTCAGCTGATCCATCTATCTTTGCTGGTAAGTTACCTGGTTACGGGGTTACGTAACAAGTGGGGGCTCGTCCGGGATTTGAAACCAAACGGGAGGGTCAGTGAATCGGGCTGTAAGTCCAAACTTAAATCTGGTTACGTAGGTAGCCAGACGGGAAACCAGCAAAGATGGATGTGGAGGAATTTAGGAGAAACCCGACGGTAGAGGCGCTAGGGAAGGCTACAAAATCAGACTTGGTAAATTTGGTGCAGGCATTAGACCTCACAGCGGTGAAGCCAGCAATGAAAAAGCAGGAAGTGCGAAGGGTCATACAACAGCATTACATTGGGAAGAAGGTGTTTGCAGCTGAGGATTTTGAAAATATTCCCGAAAGGAGATTAGCGAGTGGGACAGATCAGGCAGAGTTGGAGAAAGCAAGGCTGGACCATGAGTTTAAAGTAAAGCTGCTAGAAGTAGAAGCAGCTGAGAAGGCTGCAGAGAGAGCTGCGAGGGAAAAGGATGCAGAGAGAGCTGAAAGGGAAAAGGCTGCGGAAAGAGAGCATGTGTTCAAACTAAAGGAATTAGAGATAGAACAGGATCGTGAGCTCCAGCTAAAGCAGCTAGAAGTAGAAGCAGAAGCAGAAGAGAAAGAGAAACAAAGGAGTCATGAATTGGAGCTGAACAGGCGAAAGCAGGAGCGAAGAGCTCAAGGGGAAGAGAGAGAGGAGGGGTTTGATGTTAGTCGGGCGTTGAGGTTGGTCTCCCCGTTCGAGGAGACGGATGTTGATAGTTATTTCTTGATTTTTGAGAAGGTGGCAAGGAATCAAAAGTGGCCCAGAGAGCAGGGGGTGGCGTTGTTACAAAGTGTGTTACGAGGGAAGGCACAGCGGGTATATGCCGCGCTGCCCACAGAAAGGGACGGGAATTATGATCAAGTAAAGGAGGCCATTCTCCGAGGTTATGAGTTAGTACCTGAGGCGTATAGACAAAGGTTCCGAAATTTAAGGAAAGGGTGGAATCAAACATATACCGAGCTAGCCCATGAGAAGGGTGTGCTCTTGGACCGTTGGTGCACCGCTGACAAGGTGGCCGAGAACTATGGGCGTCTCAGGGAGTTATTTTTGATTGAGGAATTTAAAGGTTGCATTCCGTCCGAATGTATTTAAATGAGAGGACGAATCAGTCCATCTCAGAGATGGCTAGGGTCGCAGATGAATATGCCCTAACCCACAAGACAGAGTTTTCCTCGCCAAAAAGTTACCCGAGAGACCGTCGGAATGGTAGGGAAAGCCCGCCGGCTGAGGCGGAGATCCCGCCGGGAGCTAGCAGCAAAAGTGAGGATAACAGACAGGAAACCTGGAGACCCTCCGGTTTAACCTGCTTTAATTGTGGGAAGGTGGGTCATATCGCATCAAACTGCTTTGCTCCGAGAAAGGAGCCAGAGAGGGAGAGAGCAGCGATCCCTATCGGGCGTGCAGTGGTAATCAGGAAATGGACAAGAGGGCCCCAGGTAGATGGAGTACCGGAGGGGCGGGAGACATTTAGTTCCGAAGGAACCGTGTCTTTGAGGGAAGGGGACCCCCCCATCCCCGTACGAATTTGGAGAGACACGGGGGCAGAACTATCGTTAATTAGCCGTAATGTGTTAAAATTCGGCCCTCGCATGGGCGAGGTAGCCCTGAGAGGTATTGGGAACCGGACCGAGGTCGTGCCTTTGCATAGGGTCCTTCTCGATTGCGAGTTGGTGTCGGGACCTGTGGAACTAGGAGTCCTGCCGGAGTTACCGGGGGAGGGCGTGGACCTCCTTTTGGGTAATGACCTCGCGGGTGGGAAGATGGGAACCGCCCTGATAGTTGAGGCCCCGCCCATGGAGTTCCTGAGCTATCGCGCATGCGCGGTCACTCACAGCCTGTCGAGAAAAGCAGCTGAGAACCAGAGCAGTTTAAATCGGGCCAGTAGTGAATTGGCCAAGACGTTTTTACCGACCCTATACCACGAGGGTTCAGAGGGTGGTAAAACAGAAGGTAGTAAAGTAAACGGGGGTAAGGGCGAGGAGATAGCCCCCCCCTTAGTGAAGGGAAAGGTCCTAGAGGTAGGAAATAAAGATGAGAAACGGATAAAGCTGTTAAAACGTCCAGAGTTGGACGTGGTTGATCTGTCTGGTTTGGCAGAATTGTTTGGAGAAGTTGAGAATTCTAAAGGTGTTCTCGATGGTCCCGAGAGTGAAATGAGGGCAGTCTTAGAGGAGAAGGGTATCCTTGCTGTGGAGAAGTCAGCTGAAATGGCCGAGGAGGTTGTTTCAGCTCGCAGGGTTGCGCCTTCCCCAATGGGGGGCTGCCTAGAGAGTAACTGGAAGGATCGGGGGACGTTAGAATTTGAAAAAGGTACGGGTGTTGAAAGCCTGGAAGAGGCCAATGTCCCGTTTGAGTGTGTCCAAGATGGGGATACACATGGTGCTGAACCTAGTCACGGAGCTCAAGGAAAAGGGGAACGTGTAGTTCCCAAATTGAATGAAGAAAATTTAAAGGCTGGACTGATATCAGAAGCAGCAACCAGGCTACAGAGACAATGGCTTGGTACCACAAAGCCTGTGAATCAATTACAGGTTGAGTTGGAAGGTAAAGGGGCCCCACACGCTATTGTTATTCCAGAGTGTGGTGTGAAAAGGCAGAATTTGAAATGCTGTCTGAACAAAGCGGGATCGCTTGCAGATCTTAACTTGGAAACTAATAGCATGACGGGTCCTGAAGAGAAAAATGACAAATTGCCTAAAATTAAGGAATTGGGTGGAAATCCGGAAGGTGGTCTAAGTTTGGAACACGCTGATAAAATAACTTCTATGAAAGGAGCGGGCGAAAGCCTATTTCGCCAGGGTGCCCAAGATCGCCACGAGGGAATTAACCGGAAAAGAGGCGAGGGTTAATGGGGACGCGATTTTTAAATAGCAGAAGCCGGTTTTAAGGGATTTTGACAAAGTATGTGAATAATAAAGACAACACCCATGGAAGCTTGACTGTTAAGTTTGAAAGTAACATAAAAATTAGTATTTTGCATGAACCTTTGTAGATGTATGTAAGCTAAGATCACACCTCCTTAGTTATGTTGCTGAAGAAAGCAAATAAATAAGGTGGTTATTGAGCTGAAGTTTGATGCTACGAGGCGTTAGTATGGCACGTGAGGTTAAGGTATTAAAGAAAAGGGGCACTGTACTTGTTACCTGTTTAGATACTGACTTGAATGTATAACAGTAGTACTCTGTGAAGAGAAAAGCTTGTGTAGTATGTAGATTTAAAAAAAACCCGGTACCAACCTGTTTTTAACCGCTGGTTAAAAACCCGTTATGGGGAGAGGTGTTATGCCATCGGCCCCCTCCTTTGTGAGAATCTCAAGAACCCTAGTCAAGGGGGGGGGTCAACTGACCCAAAAGAGGAAGAGACGTGCTGAATGGACGCAGAAAAATGGGAGAGAGAGAGAGAGACCACGTTCTCCCAAGAAGCAGAATAAAGGTGACATTGACTATTGTCTCATGGAGACCACGTGAAAATCCCTCGGGCAAAGTGGGCTGGTTGAGAGAGAGATCGCATTACTGCAACTTGATTGACACCTGCGATCCCGTGAAGAAGTATAAGGGAGTGTCTGGGGGGGGGGGGGAACCCTCAGACGCACCCAGGAGACGAAGGAAGCACGATATCGATTCCCGTGGGAGCGGGACGCCATTCTGAAGGAAGCCACGTGCGTTAGATTCCAACTTTTGAATCTGTGGCTAGACCCAACGAAAGACTGCTTTTAGCTAACAACGGGGAAGTCTGCTACCCTGATTCCAAGGATTTGCTCTGCCAAGACGACGGGCAAGTGTTTATCTTTTCCAAATCATCTCTTTCTCTCTACAACGTGAAAACCCCAGCGGTTCCCAAAAGGGAAAAGCCTGCAAACTTCTGAGTGACTCTTTATATTTCAATTGGACTCTGTATTAACCCCTAGACAACTATAGAGCTTATTTCTGATGGATTATGGTTACACCGGTGTTTTAGATTGAGTTTGACGATGTATATGATCTGAATGTTTTGTATTAACCATACGTTTGTGCCCTTTTCGAATAAAACGTTTGAAAATAGTAGCATCCGACTCAGCTGATCCATCTATCTTTGCTGGTAAGTTACCTGGTTACGGGGTTACGTAACAGGATGAATGGACAAGGGAGCTGCGTAGGGAGCAAACCCTGCAGTATACAGAAGGTGGGGCAGAGGGAAAGATGTGTTTGGTGGTGGGATCCAGTTGGAGGTGGCGTCAGTTTTGGAGAATTATGTGCTGGACGCGGAGGCTGGTGGAGTGGTAGATGAGGACAAGAGGAATCCTATCCCTGGGAACGTGGTGAGAGGATGGGCTAAGAGCAGACGTGTGTGAAATGGAAGAGATGCGGTTGAGGGCAGTGTTGATGGTGGAGGAAGGGAAGCCCCTTTCTTCTTTCTCTTTCATCAATCTATATCCCAGCTCTTTGCTTCATCTCTCCCTCTCCAGGTTTTATTTAACTGCTGGAGTTTCTCGCTCCCCTCTCACCACCTCTCAAATCTATTCCTCAGCTTTTTTTTCTCCAGTCCTGCCAAAGGCTTTTGGCCAGAAATGTTGACAGTACTTTTTTCCATAGATGCTGCCTGGCCTGCTGAATTCCTGCAGCATTTTGTGTGTGTTGCTCAGATTTCCAGCATCTGCAGATATTCTCTTGTTTGTGAGGTGGATCTGCCCAGTGCCCAGAGGTCAACTGTCCAGCACCTTCACGTTGATTTTTGCCGAGTCAGAAGTCCCCATCTTTAAGCGAGAGAGATGTCCATAAGATTTCCAGCTGCACCAGAGTCAATAAACGTCTTAAGTCCACTGGTCTGGGACCTCCACAACAAGAAAATTGTGAGCATTACAGAATTAGAGGAAGCTGACTGAAGAGGGAACCGACCCGTCAGGATTCCCCTCCCTGCTGACGGGTATTCTCTTTTACTGGACGCTTGGAGCATGCCGCCCGGAAGTGCCCTGGATCACCGCAGTGGAGGTAGGAACCTGTTCTCCAGTGCCACTCTTGTTCCTTCTGAGACAGGCGCTTGTGCCGCATTTGCATAGGCTCCTCCATGGACTGGGTGCTGGATGAGGGCGGGGAAAGACGGTGATCAGTTACCCGATTGTCAACTCAAATAGCCAGATTAATCAGGTCATCCAGACCATCCTGCTTGTCCCGGACAGTGATCTCACACCAGACCCCTGCATTCAGTCCATGCAGGAAGGCAGTGATGAGAGATCTCTCATTCCAACCCATCTCTACCGCAAGCATGCGGAATTAGACTCTCACCGTTCCTCTCCCTTGGCGCAGGTCCAAGAGTCAGTGGGCAGCCTCCTGACCCTGTAATGGAAGATCAAAAACCCTCCTCAACTCTGCCATGAAATGTCAGAACAACTGGGCTACAGGGTATCCTTGCTCCTGTATAACGTCGAACAGGCTGAGTGAAGGTCCATATAGAAGATTGACCAAGTATGTCAAAACGACCAGACTGGGGTTGGAATGTCAGCTCGCACTGGTAATAAAATTCCTCCAACCATCGGGATCACCAGAATATCTGCTGGTTGTGGAATATTGAAGCAGCAGTAAAGGAGGACATGTGAGATGCTGGGAGTAAGACCTAAGTGGCCAGAGGCTGCTGAGTTGCATTGGTGAGAACGTTAACGGTTGTCCGCTGACACTGGCTGTCCACAGTGAGCTCGTAGACGGCGCCATGAGAGCAGAAAGTTCAGACACCTGACTCCGATTGTCTGTGGTGAGCTGTTCAACCATTGCAGCTAGGGATGGTATCTGTTCCTCCAGATGAGACTGGCCTTGTTGGCATGAGATTATCTGCCTCATTGCCTCCATAACTTCACTGAGAACAGATTCTATTGCCTGTCGCTTGTCTCCTACCTGACCAATGAATCTCATGGCCATGGTCAGCTGCTCTCTCTCTCTCTGCTGGATCCACTGTTGTGTGGTCGAGACTTGCTGTCTCTATGTTCGGATATGGCCAAGTGTGGAGCGAGAGACATTGAAGTGGGTCGATAGTTCACAGACTTTAACATGAACAGAGTTAGAGGGAAAAGAAAACAATAAACGCTGGGCCAAATAGGGCCATTAATTAAAACTCTCAAATGGAAAATGAAGCCAAAACTGCAGCTGAAAGGACTAACTAAATATAAGATAAACATAGTCATCTCCTGCATGGGTTCTAGCCTCCATAGTATCCAGGACATCTTCAGAGTGATGCCTCAAAAAGGCAGTGTCTATCATTAAGCACCTCCATCACCTAGGTTATGCTATCAGGAAGGAGGTACAGAGCCTGAAGCCACATACGCAATGATTCAGGAACAGCATCTTCCCCTATGCAATCCAATTTCTGAATGGACATTGACCCATGGACACTACCTCACTACTTTTTATTTCTATTTTTTTGCACCACTTATTTAACTATTTAACATATATATACTTAATTCTTTTCTATTATTATGTATTGCATTGTACTGCTGTTGCAAAAGTACCAAGTTTCACCATAAGACGATAAGAAATAGGAGCTGCATTAGGCCATTCAGCCCATCGAGTCTGCTCCATCCTTCTGTCAAGGCTGATCCTGGATCCAATTCAACCCCATACAGCTCACCATCTCCTTTTATCCCTGACCGATCAGGGATAATTTCCACCTTAAATATACCCATGGACTTGACCTCCATCGCAGTTTGTTGCAGAGCATTCCACAGATTCACTACTCTCTGGCTAAAAAAATTCCTCCTTACCCCTGTTCTAAAATGTGCCCCCTCAATTTTGAGGCTGTACCCTCTAGTTCTGGACATGCCCCATCATAGGAAACGTCCTTTCCACATCCAACCTATCTATTCCTTTCAACATTCGGTAAGCTTCAATGAGATTCCCATGCATTCTTCTAAATTCCAGTGAGTACAGGCCCAAAGCTGTCAAATGCTCCTCATATGTTAACCTCTTCATTCCCGGAATCATCCTCGTGAACGTCCCCTGGATTCTTTCCAATGACAACACATTCTTTCAAAGATAAGGGGCCCAAAGCTGTTGACAATACTCCAAGTGTGGCCTGACTAGTGTCTTATAAAGCCTCAGCATTGTCTCCTTGCTTTCACGACAGATGCCAATTCTGATTCTGATGCTTCATTTAACTACACCCATGAGTTAAACATAATCTGCCAGGGTGACATTCTCTAACAAATTCACTATTCATCAAGAGGCTTCAAATTCTGTTCTTTATTTTTATTTCCAAGTAAGATTAAGTGGACTGTCCTTTAATTACCTGGTGCATTTCTACAATATATTTTGAAGAAAGGTAATATTTGAAATTCTCTATAAGCCCTGTACTAGTGAATGTTTGGGTTACCTTGCTAATAACGCTGCAATTTCCATCCATATTTTCCTCACAGCCCATTGTGCAATGCAATTGGACCCAAGAATTTATCTACTTTAAGTAAGAATTGTTAGGCATTTTTGTTATTTCATATTTGCAAAAAGTGAAATATCAGATACCACAAATATCGTAGTAGGAAAATATTACCATTTTGAAATCATGGTAATAGGAATTCACATGATGTAACACAAATCATTCACCAAGTAGTAGTTTTCAAACAATCAGAAACCATGCTGAGCTTTGATCTCTTACCTCAGTCATCCACTCTTTGAAGGTTCTTTTCCATGTTCCTAGTTTCTCCAAGTGTAGATAAGTGTTAAAAAGAATCAGGTACAGGTACCTCTCTAGGTATTGTAGACTACGCAAATGTAAGCTTTCTGCAGTATCTTTATCCTTAGCTCCTTTTGACTGTAATAATAATATAACATTATTTGAAAAGGTATTCATAATGATTAATAAATATTGCAGAATCAATGTTCAACCATGTACCAGTTTTACAAACTACTAACAGCTCTCCTGTGGTCTTTTTATAGATGTTCAGTTGTTCTCACCTTCAAGCTGGTTTGCAAGAAATCTTCCTTAAGACTCTTAAGTAAGTTTCTTTGACTGATGTATCATAATCTCTTTGCTCATTACCCAAAAACAGAATAAATTCCTTTCCCTCACACTTCAGTTTGTGTGGTTTTCTCAGAGCCTTTCATACTTTTTTTAGTTCATGTGAGACTAAGTATGGCCATGATAATAACTTGCAACAATATTTTCTTTGTGATATATCCCACCATGGTAATTAACAAAAATGGCCACCAAATCTAACAGTTAACAACTATGTGAAATGATTCAAACAAGAGGGCATGATTTGAGAGTTAGGGGGCAAAAGTTTCAGGGTAACACGAGGGGAAATTTCTTTACTCAGAGATTGTAGCTGTGTGGAACGAGCTTCCAGTAGAAGTGGTAGAGGCAGGTTCGGTATTGTCATTTAAAGTAAAATTGGATAGGTATATGGACAGGAAAGGAATGGAGGGTTATGGGCTGAGTGTGGGCCAGTGGGACTAGGTGAGAGTAAGTGTTCGGCACGGACTGAGATGGCCTGTTTCCGTGCTGTAATTGTTATATGGTTATATGGTTATAAGACTTAGATAGATATTGAAAGGTTAAAGACATGGATCTGTTAAAGGAAAATTGTGATTGACAAATATAATTCTGTTAAAAAAGTGAAAGACTGGATAGATGAAAGAAAAGTACCGTAGTCAAAGCTGTAAATATTCAGAAGTGCCCAGCTCTTAGTGTCCTGAGGGCCCTACAGCCACTGTACACTATCAATTATCCTTTTTTTTAAACATTCTTTGTCTCACTCAGGTGCAGAGAATGGATCCTCTGACATAATTTGTCTAAATCAGGGGTTCCCAACCTTTTTTATGGCATGGACCCTTACTATCAACTGATGGGTTAATGGAGGTCAGGTTGGGAACCCCTGGTCTAAAGTGAGATGCACACAAATTTTGTGCTTACAGTTCAAACTAGTGTTCACAGAAATATGATATAGAGAAGCAGCTAAAATGTTGGCTCGAAATCTAACTGTCTAATTTGCTACAATCTGTAGTCTGCAGCTTATATTTTACTCTATTTTAGTGTCACTCCTCACAGATTCCCCCGCATGCTTCTAAATTCCCATGAGTACAGGCCTAAAGCTGCCAAGCACTCCTCATATATTAACCCCTTCAATAACATACCCTAACCCTAGCCATACACTTTAGAAGTGTGTGAGGAGACCAGGACATCTGAAGAAAACCCACACAGTCACAGGGAGAAAGTGGAGATAGCAACAGGAATCATGCCCTGATCTGTATTCACTGGTGCTGTAAAGTGATGGCACTAAGTGCTACACTAACGTGCTGCCCACTGCAGACTGTAGTCAGGGAAATTGTTGTTTCCAAATAGAACCAAAGAACCATAGAACATTACAGCACAGAAACAGGCCCTTTGGCCCTTCTTGGCTGTGCCGAACCATTTTTCTGCCTAGTCCCACTGACCTGCACCTGGACCATATCCCTCCAAACCCCTCTCATCCATATACCTGTCCAAGTTTTTCTTAAATGTTAAAAGTGAACCTGCATTTACCACTTTATCTGGCAGCTCATTCCACACTCCCACCACTCTCTGTGTGAAGCCCCCCTAATGTTCCCTTTAAACTTTACCCCCTTCACCCTTAACCCATGTCCTTGGTTTTTTTCTCCCCTAGCCTCAGTGGAAAAAGCCTGCTTGCATTCACTCTATCCGTACCCATCATAATTTTATACACCTCTATCAAATCTTCCCTCGTTCTTCTACACTCCAGGGAATAAAGTCCCAACTTATTCAACCTTTTAAAGTGCAACACTTCACACTTGTCTGCATTAAACTCCATCTGCCATTTTTCAGCCCATTTTTCCAGCTGGTCCAGATCCCTCTGCAAGCTTTGAAAACATTCCTCATGGAGGAATAAGATAAATTGCAAAGCCACCACTTCGCTTTCAGTGAAACTAAATTAACTAAAAATCTACAAAACCAAACATTCAAATAAATTCAAATGAATTTTGACCAAAATATTTAAAAATATGCCCTGAATTTCCTTAGCACCCACAGCGGTACTTTTGTTTCGCCCTACATTCAATGCTGCATATATCGAATTCCAATGATAAAGAACCATCTCAGAGTGAAATTGCACTGTGTATTAACCATATAACCATATAACAATTACAACACAGAAACAGGCCATCTCGGCCCTTCTAGTCTGTGCCGAACACTTACTCTCACCTAGTCCACTGACCCGCACTCAGCCCGTAACCCTCCATTCCTTTCCTGTCCATATACTTATCCAATTTTACTTTAAATGACAATACCGAACCTGCCTCTACCACTTCTACTGGAAGCTCATTCCACACAGCTAGCACTCTGAGTATTCACAAATGATAAGTGCCTGAGAGCAAGATGCTGGTGAAGAGCCCCACCTTCAGATGGAAAGGGTAGGGAGAGTCTGCTATGTAATTCAAAGATGAATGTCTGGGTGCATATTGGCTGCTGACGATGATTGTCAGTAAACCCTGATCTAGGCCACTAGATTCACAGCTAGACTAACAGGGAAGGATAAAAGGAGATTAGGTAACAGCTGATCACTGCCTGCAGACTTCTGTCACTTCATCAATAAATGGAGGGCTCCTATCAGATGGTCTCTGGTTAGGGTGCATATGGACAATCAATAGGTATTGGAATCATGTCAGGCAATGTTACTTAGAGTGAGGTCATGATTCAGATGTTCCGTGGGTGGGAGAGGGATTTTGCGTCGGGTCGTCAGTGAGTGGAAATCTCATGTTAGTCATCAGTGAATGGAAGTTCTAATGCCAAATGATTGATGACTGGTGGCAACTCAGATATCTAGGTGGGAAATTTAGTGATCTGTGGTTGAGGAGTTCTAACTATGAGGTCCACTGGTAATGAAATCATTTTGGCTGTTACTAAAATGGAAAATGGTTCATTCATGAAAGCAAACTTCTCAACAAGAATCTCTAGGATTTTGTGAATAAAACATACAAGAGTTATTTTATGCTTCACAAATGTACTGCCACTCTTTACTTCCATTACGAACAAACCAAAAGCAGTCACCTTACACTGATGCCAGTTAATCAGACACTGTCTCTTAAAGTAAGGCACAACAAGGTAGAGCAGTATTTATAGATTTCAGTAAACCATTTGATAAGGATCCCCATGCGAGGCTCATTCAGAAAGTAATGAGGCAAGGGATCCAAGGACACCTTGCTTTGTGAATCAAGAACTGGCTTGACTACAGAAGGCAAAGAGTGGTTGTGGATGGTTCATATTCTGCCTGGAGGTCGGTGACCAGTGGTGTTCCACAGGGATCTGTTCCAGGACCCCTACTGTGATTTTTTATAAATAACTTGGATGAAGAAGTAGAAGGGTGGGTTAGTAAGTTTGCTGATGACACAAAGGTTGGGGGTGTTGTGGATAGTCTGGAGGGTTGTCAAAGGTTACAGTAGGACATCAATAGGATGCAGAACTGTGCTGAGAAGTGGCAGATGGTGTTCAACCCAGAAAAGTATGAAGTGGTTCATTTTGGTAGATCAAGTTTGAAGACAGAATTATAATATTAATGGTAAGAGCCTTGACAGTGTGGAGGATCAGTGAGATGTTGGGGTCCATGTCCACAAGACACTCAAAGCTGCTGTACAGATTAACAGTGTTGTTAAGAAGGTGTATGGTCCGTTGGCCTTCATCAACCGTGGGATTAAGTTCAGGAGCCGTGAGGTAACGTTACAACTGTATAAGACTTTAGTTAGACCTCACTTGGAGTACTGTGTTCAATTCTGGTCCTCAGTGCAGGAAGGAAGTGGATACTATAGAGAGTGCAGAGGAGATTTACAAGGATGTTGCCTGGATTGGAGAGCATGCCTTATGAGAATAGGTTGAGTGAACGTGGCCTTTTCTCCTTGGAGCGACAGGAGATGAGAGGTGACCTGATAGAGGCGTATAAGATGATGAGAGGCATTGATTGTGTGGATAGCCAGAAGCTTTTTCCCAGGGCTGAAATGGCTAACATGAGGGGGATGTAGTTTTAAGGTGCTTGTAAGTAGGTACAAGCAGGATGTCAGAGGTAAGTTTTTCACACAGAGAATGGTGGGTGCGTGGAATGCACTGCCAGCGACAATGGTGGAAGCAAATAGAATCCATCTGTCATCCAGTACATTACTCGACACGGGTCCCCCAGATTCACCAAAACCCACATTGTGAGTCAGTCTGCAGCTCATAGCAGCTGTCAGCCTGGGCCCTATGTGCCTTGGTTGGAGTAACAGCAGGTGTCCCTGGTGTGCCCTGGGGTGTGCTGTTGGTACGGTAAAGGAACCATCCAGGTCTTGCTGGGGCAGTTTCAGGCGATCTTCAGGAATATATCCAGGTTTACCCTTACTATCTATAAGAAAATTCTTTTCTCCCCATTCCAAAATGTGGATTGGGCCATCGTAAGGTGGCTTAAGGAGGTGCTGTTGTACATCATGGCAGACAAAAACGAATGAGGTAGATCTGGTACGCTGTGATGGGAGATAGGAATAGGTAGAAAGGAATTGTTTACTGAGGAGGGTGGAACCCTGCTGAGATGCCACATCAGGAAACTGATCATTGTGGCATCAGGAATAAAATCATTCGGCACCCACAGTGGCTGCCCATACTCAGCCAAAGATCACCTTATGGAGCAGCAGGACCCATGGGAGACGATCGGGACAACACTCATCTCTCAGAGCAGCCTTTAAGGAATGGTGAAACTGTTCATGCAGTCCATTGGACTGCAGGAGACACGCTGTGGTGTGGTGAAATTTATCACTGAGGTTCTGGCTGCTGACCTGAATTGGGGATCGTGGTCAGAAGAAATATCAGACGGGGTGTGGAACCAAGTGACCCAGGTGTTGGTGAATGCTGGAACCACATCCATGGCCATTGTCAACATTAGTGGAACGACCTCCGGCCACCTGGCATATGGTCCAAGCTGTGGGAGGAGGGGAGGCAGAGGACCCACCAAGTCCACATTGATGTGGTCAAACGTCACTTAGGGACTTTGAAAGGTGCCCATGGTGCCCGAAAGTTACGATTAATTTTCACCCACTGACACACAACAGAGGCTGCACTCTAGTATCGCACTTCCTTCCTAGGGCCATTTTAAAGCGACTAATTTCTGTGACGTCTTCCAGCTTGGATGTGAAAAGCCATGAACAGCGTTAAAAACAGTACACTTACAGTTTTCAGGGACTATGGGCTGAGGGTGACCAGTTGAGACATCGCACAGGCTAGAAACTCCTGCGTCCCCGAATTTGTGTCAGACAACCGCCAGCCCATGAGCTGCTCTCCAAGCCTGGAGCTCTGGGTCAGTAGCTTGGTTGGCTGCCATGCGTATGGCATGGATGCCTGGCCGTGACAGACAATCAGTAGAACACAGCAGTAGTTTTCCCTTAATGTGCTGTAAGTCATTTGTGAACTCCGAAATGCAGGCCTGGTGACATTTCTGCCGTGCAGACCAAGAGTCTCACACTTTGGCCAGCATGTGCACAAGGGGTCTGTGGTCAATGAATGCTGTGAAATGGTGACCCGCCAATAGAAAACAAAAAATGGCGGATGGCCAGATAGAAGCTCGCAGTCAAACGTGCTGTCTTCTCTCGGGGGGATGGAACTGACAGCTGAAGAAGGCGAGTGGCTGCCACTCACCTCCAACCAACTGTTCGGGCACAGCACCCACAGCACAGTAGCGATGGCTGTAGTGCACTGGGGAGCAGGTTGGCCAGTAGGATCATGTTCATAAGAGCTCGTTTGTTACTGTCAAATGCTCTGGTCATGTCTGCTGACCATTCAAGCATGTGATTAGAGGCACTGCCTTTATGGGCACTATACAAGGGGAGCATAAGTTCAGCAGCTTGCGGAATGAAAGGGTGATAGAAATTCACCATGCCTAAAAACTGTTGCAGTACTTTGGACAGTGGAAAGTCCACAATAGCAACAACTTTTGACACAGGGGTGTCGTACCTTCTGGACAACCTGATCTAGAATTTAGCAGAGTTAATAATCAGCCCATGTGGCCTAGGTGCCTGAAAAGTGTGAAGGAATGATAAGTATTTGAAACGTGTGAAAGTGTGCAGAAATGTCAAGTATTTGCTTTTGGATGTCCTGGTGACAAGTATGTTATCCAGGTAAACAACAAGAAAATCTAAATCTTTTCATTAGTTGTTGGAAAGTCTGTGCTGCATTTTTCAGCAGAAATGGCATGCACAGAAACTCAAATGGTCCAAATGGGGTTATCACAGTCATTTTGGGAATGGCCTCAGCTCGCATAGGCACCTGATGTAGCTCCTGACTGAGTCCACTTCGGAAAGACATGCCTTTCCGGCTACATGTTCTGGAAAGTCTTGAGTATGTGAGAGCAGGTAATGATTGGGGGTGGTGACTTCACTAAAACGGCAGTGATTGCCACAGGGACAGCAACCAGCATCGGGCTCAGGGACCATGTCGATGGGTCAAGCCCAAGGGCTGTTCGACCTGTGTATAATGTTAAGCATTTCCATGCTAGCAAACTCAGCCTTCACGCTGACCAGCTTTTCTGAGTCCAGTCTACACGGACGCGCATGGACTGGTGAACCACTTGTGGAAATATGGTGCTCGACCCTGTGCTTTGTAACTGTAGTGGAAAATGTGGGCTTGGTGAGGTTTGGAAATTCACCCAGCAGACAATGATTTCAAATGTGGTGGTGCATGTGGTGGACAGAGTCGGTGTGGGGAACTTTTAGGGGTACGGAATAATGATCCAAAGTCCTTTGCATTCACAAGCCGGCAGTTCTTAAGATCTACTTACAGTCCTTTGGCATACAGGAAATCTGCACCGAACAGCCAAGACAAAGTTATATGGTGCAGAGTTGTCCACAGAAGCAGAGCGTCACCTATCGTGTCCTGTGAGTCTGGGTCCTGCTGGCATTGGCGACCCCCAGCAAGGGTCTGTCGCTCTCTGCCTTATAATCAATGGGCGATGCTGGCAGCACGTTCATTTCAGCGCCGTGTCACACAGGAAGTGTCAGCCAGAATGATCAATAGACATCTCCTGCAGCTGGAACCCACTGTGGTCACAGACCCAGACCTCCCATGTCCCAATGCACTGGCACTGTCAAAGCTGTATGGTGGTTCTTGGTGTTCGTGCCAAGATCTGTGCAGTAAAAACATAGATCTGGCATTGTCTGGTTTGGAGCCAGAATCTGCTGGAGGTTCTGCTGATAGGAAAAGGGAAAGGAGGAGGAACGATACACTTCTGCCTGCCTGAGTGTAGACTATCAGCCATTTTAGCAAGCTCCTTATCATCCTTCACAGTGTATTAGCAAGGGCTCTGTGAACCTGATCAAGCATTTGTTGCATAATAAAACAAGGATAGTGATTGCCCAAGAGAGACAGCACGTGGTCCATTAGTTCTGAAGACCTAGAAACACCCAGTCCGGGCAAGGAGAACAGTTATTTGGCGTGCTCACACTCAGACAGTCCAAAAGCCTGCAACTACTGAGTTTTCAGAGTGACCTATTTGTCACATGCAGGCAGGTCTTTTAGTAGACTCAACACTCTGGCTGCCGTGGAACTACTTAACGATGCTATGATGTAGTAAAATTTGGTATTGTCCGTGGTGATCTCTCGCAGCGTGAATTAGGCTGTTGTTTGTGCAAACCGCACTGTAGCGTGCAGATCCCACAACGTCAAAGCAACTGTATCTGTCAACATATTGTTGAGTAACTCTGACACCATCCGAGAGTGTAAGATTTTGTGAATGGTACACGTGAGAATCATTTTATGTGCTTAACAAAAGCCGTAGCCCTTTACTTCCATTATGAACAAACCAAAATCAGCCACCTTACACTGAGGTCATTATGCCAGGCACCGTCTCTTAAAGTGAACACAACTCAATGATAGTGTTTGTGAACTATGTAGAACAGTTTCTATTATGAACAATATGTGTCATCTGTCCCTCATTACATTACCCTACAACACCCCAAGTTGAATTTACAGATGGTATATTTCAAACTATATTGCACTCCAGGGAAACACTAATAATTAATAAGCTTCTTATTTTAAAGAATCCAACTGTAGTGTTACTACATATCCTTAATTTTTGTGGTTTTAAGTATACACTCCTTGAATATTTATTCTAATTTGATTTAGGTTAATGGCATACAACTGAAAATATACTGAAGTGAACAACAGATCATGAAACTAAAAATTAGTTTTTAAGCAATACCATAAAAAATGCCTACTTCTGCCCAGGTGGCTGAATGTGGGATCAATATACAGTTTTGAAAATATTCTGATTGTTTACAATGAGGTTCTCAGATATTGAGAGGAAAGCAAAGCAATTCTATCACATAATACATTTTTATCTATGATCCACATTTGCAACATTTAATAGTAGTCCTGTGCATACACGAATTGTTTTAAGTGCCAGTGTTGTCAGACAGGTTAGTGCAACACTCAGCTTGCGATACGTAAAGCCCTTTAAAATTTGAGCATTATATGTCAACAATGTGAAGCTTGATTATAAGTGGGGGGGTGCCCTCATAACATTAGGCATTCAACTGCATTAAGTTAAGAAAACATCTGGACATTGGTCATTAAAGAAACCTCTAGAATGGATCAATTTCCCATCTGGCAGATTCACTGTCTTTATTCTTGTGTTCCTGGGAACTCAGTCAATATTTCTGTGTCAGGCATCCACATAAGCACTGGCCATGAATCCACACCATTCAAAGGCAAATCTGCCCCCAAAATATCCTTACTATGTGAAACAGTGATTCTCAATGGAAATCTCTACTTTCAGAGCTCTAACAATGGTGAAGATCGCAAGAACAGTATCAGACATTGTCCATGTGTACGTTGTTGCTTCGCACCAAACATGCTGAGGTCCCTAAGAACACAACTTTTTAAAGCACTGAAGTATGTCTAGATCACATATTCACCAAGTATAAACCTACACTTCTTGATGCTTTTTACAATCCTAGACAGTTAGGTACTTCAGATATGTGGTTATTTTTGTAAAATAGGAAATATAGCAACCAAATTGCACACAGCAAGCACCCGTGTGAAGAGCAAGTGATTGAGAAATAACTGTTGGTCAAGTCATTAGGAAAACTCCACTGCTATAGGATCGACTTGAAAGAACAGGCATGCCTCTGAAGTACTTCAGCCACAGCCTCAGTGCTCACTCTTGCCAACACTGACATTATATCCACAAGCTTTTACTTTCCTTTATTCTCATTACCAGAAGTATCCGTTGCATCTTAGTCCTGCAGTTCTCCACAATGACAGAATCCTGAAGTGTAAGAGATGTTTTCTACACCTAGAAGTTCCATGGGCAGAGAGTTGCTGTTGGAGAAAGATGACAAGATTGCTTCTTCAGAGCAATCCTAAAGAATTGGAATTATCATTGAGTTGGACTGCTAGGTATTGATAGAAAACTTTTCTTGCACCCGATGTTCTTAAAGCTGTAATGCCTATTGAGCTTGACTAGGATAACTGCCGACTGATTGGCATATTATTCCTTTCTGTTGATCAGATCACTTGGTAAACTAAACTCAGCAAATTGGTTACCTCCCTTTGTGGATTAGGGGTAGCGAGAGCACCCTTCCACATGCACATTTAATCTTAACCTTAGTCTTCAAGTGAAATTATTCATTCATTTTTAACCATGGTAATGAGTGGTTTTAATTAGTATTGGACCAGTGTAAATACAAACATATGTTCTGTTTGCCAGCCCTCAACTGGAATTATATGGGTGCACGTAGCTTTGGGAACAATTTCTTGTGTTTATCAAGTGTATAGGCACTGACAGCGCAGCAAGTGAGATGATATCAAGACATACACAAAATGTGATTAAGTGGACACTTAAGATAAGAAGTTTCTATTTCTACTGGTGCTCCTGGTCCAGCAATACAAATCCATGTCCATTAACTAGGAAAGGATATTTCAGAAGGGGGATTGTGGAGGAAAGGATCCATAAAAGGGGTGTGGTTGTGTCTGTGCCCATGCATGTCTGTTTGTCCAAATTTGTGCTATGCTTCTGCATTGGGACCTCATCTCTAATCGTCTTGGACCTCTTTGCCATTAGACCAAAACCTTGTGCTAACATAATCATATCATATTACACATTAAAAACAACTATGCATAGGCTTCTTCAAGTTTTCAGAAATGGAATCGAAACAAGTCATCCTCAGTCCCAAAGGATTGGAGGAGGAGGAGGAGGAGGAGGAGAGTTGAAGACAGGGATCAGGGAGATTAACTTCCCATTCAGTTTTGTGAGATTTTAACCCTGAGAGCAATGAAGGTTTAATATTGCTGCCAGTAGCAGAGGCATAATATTAAACTTTCATCACTATCAGCTTCTTGGAGCATTGCTCCACAACTAACATAGCACTAATTGTGGAAGGAGTGAAATTTATGGAACTGATTCAACTAGAAATTAATTTCAGAGAAGTTGCCGACCTCTTCTTAAAATTAAATGTTTTCTGCTTCAAACCTCAATGATTTAATGGTACCAAATATACTTTTGATCCCTGCATCACAGTAAGTTCTCATCACAACTGAACCATTGACTGTTATCAACATAGGCAACATCTGTCAGATTAATTTTCATGTGTGAAAACATTTGCTGACTTCAGTGAGTGTAGATCCAAAGTAAACCTCTGTGGTCCACAAATAACAACCCAAGTAAAGGATCTCATTCAGAGAAACAGTTTAAGGTCACCATCAGAATGATTCAGAATCTGAAGTACTATGACACTCGAATATACTGCACATGGTGATTAATAATAAAAATGTTTTAAACTGAAGCAAAATATTTCATGGAACAGCTGGACTGAAAAATTCTATTTGATTCAACTGGACAATCTTTCAGTAAGAAAGGAACAGAGAATAAAATCTGAAAATAGAACTGATGTCCTGAATAAGGGTGCACACCGAAAAATGATTATAGAATGCAAAAGCATAATTCCAAGCATTGGCTCCTTAATTTGATTAGCACTCAGACCAAATGGTATGACTGATGATGTCTAGTACTTGACTAAAGGTTTAGATAAATAGAAAAAATGAGACAACACAATGCTTCAGAAGCATTTTACAGGCAATAAAATATATTTAAGTTATTGTTATTTTGCATGAGGATACAGGACACAATATTTCAAGTTCTGACAACCATCAATTTGATAGCAATCAGATATTTATTTTATTTTTGAGTGATGTAGGGTAAGCATTGAGCAGAACCTGGTCAAGAGCTTTCCCGTTCTTCTTTAAGTGTGCCATATCAGAGATCCATCTCAAAGAGCAAAACGATCCTTGGTATGACAACTTGGACAAATTTTAAATCTTGAACATTGCAGCACTCCCTGAATGCCAGCTTGGAATATACATATTAAAGTCTTTGCAGCTGAACTTGAAGTTACATTTTTCTAATCTGAAAAGAAAAATGGCTGGCCCATGGCTGACTTTTCAATAATCCAGAAAATGTTATTATTTGAAACCTCAATAGAGAATGTTAAACATCTGGAAATGAGAACCCAGCATTTGCCTCCATGTGATTTCAGCCTAACAGCTGTATCAGGCTTTGTATAACTTCACTATATGGACCATCACAGTTCAAGATAAAGGTCCAGATTCTCAGGGAAGCAGGTAATACAGTCGGTCATACAACATGGAACCAGGCCCATCAAAGTTCCCATCTGAGCTAGTCTCATTTCCCTGTGTTTAACACATACCCATGTTTGTGTCTAAGTTCTATTTAAATATTATTAACATATCTGTCTCAAACACTTTCTCTGCAACTCATTCCCCAAACTGACCACCCTCTGGGTGAAAAAGATCCCCCTTAGATTCCTATTAAATCTCTCTCCTCTCACCTTAAACCTAGTCAATTTAATTCACATTCAAGACTTAGTGTAAATCCACCTTCATCAAGTTCAACACCATCATCCCCTCAATACTAATCACCAAGATTCAAAACCTGGGCTCTGCATTTCTCTCTGCAATTGGATCTTCAACTTCCTCTGGAGAACACGGTCAGTGCATATCAGTAACAAACATCTCCTCCTTGCCGATAATCAACATAGGCAGATCTGAAGAATGTGTGCTTAAGCAACTGCTCGACTCTCCCTACACTCATGACTGTATGGCAAGGCACAGCTTAAACGCCATCTACAGATTGGCTAATGGTGTCACAGTCAGTGTCAGCAAGACCAAGGAATGCTAACAGACTTCAAGAAAGGAAAGCCCACCACTCCTCCTCGAGGTGTCAGCAAAAGAAAGGGTGAGCAGCTCAAATTCCTGCGCATCAACATTTCAGAGCTTCTGTCCTTCTGTAGTCACAAAAAAAAACTCTACTCATTAGGAGTATGAGGAGATTGGGAAAGTCATCAAAACTCTTGCAAACTTCTAATGGTGTATGGTGGAGAGCATCACAACCTGGTAGACTCCAGTGCACAGGAACACAAGAGAACAGTTTAAAACTCAGCCACCTTCATCATGGGCACAACCCTCACCACCACTGAGGACATCATCAAGAGATGATGCCTCAAGAAGGCAGCATCCATCACTAAGACACTCCCCATCTGCGACATACTCTCTTCATTTTACTACCATGGGGGAAGGACACTCCCAATCTGTGACATACCCTCTTCATTTTACTACCATGGGGGAAGGACACTCCCAATCAGTAACATACTCTCTTCATCTTACCACCATTGGGGAGGACACTCCCAATCTGTGACATACCCTCTTCATTTTACCACCATTGGGGAGGACACTCCAAATCTGTGACATACCCTCTTCATTTTACCACCATTGGGGAGGACAATCCCAATCTGTGACATACCCTCTTCATTTTACCACCATTGGGGAGGACACTCCCAATCTGTGACATACCCTCTTCATCTTACCACCATTGGGGAGGACACTCCCAATCTGTGACATACCCTCTTCATTTTACCACCATTGGGGAGGACACTCCAAATCTGTGACATACCCTCTTCATTTTACCACCATTGGGGAGGACAATCCCAATCTGTGACATACCCTCTTCATTTTACCACCATTGGGGAGGACACTCCAAATCTGTGACATACCCTCTTCATTTTACCACCATTGGGGAGGACAATCCCAATCTGTGACATACCCTCTTCATTTTACCACCATTGGGGAGGACAATCCCAATCTGTGACATACCCTCTTCATTTTACCACCATTGGGGAGGACACTCCAAATCTGTGACATACCCTCTTCATTTTACCACCATTGGGGAGGACACTCCCAATCTGTGACATACCCTCTTCATTTTACCACCATTGGGGAGGACAATCCCAATCTGTGACATACCCTCTTCATTTTACCACCATTGGGGAGGACAATCCCAATCTGTGACATACCCTCTTCATTTTACCACCATTGGGGAGGACAATCCCAATCTGTGACATACCCTCTTCATTTTACCACCATTGGGGAGGACAATCCCAATGTGTGACATACCCTCTTCATTTTACCACCATTGGGGAGGAGATATGGGAGCCTAAGAATCCACAGTCACCAGTACAGGGACAGCTTCTTCCCCTCCACCATCAAACTTCTGAACTGTCCACCACCTTGTCACTCCTTTTCATTCAATTACTTATTCTTATATTTTCATAATAATTTTTATCCACCATTAGTGTGAGCTAACTCTGATATATTTTAGGGGGAAATCCCCACAGCCAGAATAAAATTTAAAGAAAGTTGGGACTGAAGCCATTCAGACATTTTTGTTCTGTTAACTACCCTTATAAAAATAGCACAGTTCTTAAAAAGTGATTACCTTAAATTATTACCTTTTTGGCAAATTTGTATGGAATTACCTGATTGATTGGGTCTACAAGAAAACAGGCTGCTGAATTATTTAAAGGGATAGCCATCTCTATTAAGTTAAATGGGATGCTAATGAGAGCTAGGGCCTTACTCTTTGGAGAGAAGGAGGATGAGAGGAGACATGATAGAGGTGTACAAGATATTAAGAGGAATAGATAGAGTGGACAGCCAGCGCCTCTTCCTCAGGGCACCACTGCTCAGTACAAGAGGACATGGCTTTAAGGTAAGAGGAAGGAATTTCAAGTGTTACGAATGTGCCACAACTCTGAGGGGCCGAAGGGTACAAAGTCGCCCCCTCCTTCTTGAGAATCGCAAGATCGCTATTAATTCGGGTCTGGGACCCAGGAAATAAGAGAGAATCCTCAAGGTTTTGGAATGTGTCCTGGCCTCAGCGAGACAAAGCCACGGATAACGGCCATTGTCTCTTGGAGACGGAATTGTGTATTGAGTACTGTACCATTCATTGAAGCCCTCAGGGGACGACCAGAGTGGGCTGGTTGAGGGATTGCATCATCCCAACCTGATTGACATCTGAGACCCCGTGAGTAAGGATAAAAGAGGGTCTGGGGAACAACCCCTTTAGACACACCAGGAGAAACGTATGAGACTGGTGGGGGCTTGTGTGTGTGTGTGTGTGTGTGTGTGTGTGTCCATCCTTGCCTGGATGACAAGTCCTCCACGGAACGGCCTCGCTAAAGGACGAATACGGATCAAGATCGGATAAAGGAAAGCCAGCAAGTTTCTTTTCTCAAAATCTCTCTCTCTCCAACAATTGAAAACCCAGCGGTCCCCAAAGGCTGAAGCCTGTATGAACTGAAACGAACTTTATATTTCCATTGGACAATTCATTATCCCCTAGCCAATGATAGAGCTTATTTCTTATTGATTATTTTTATACCTGCACTTTTAGATTTAGTATTGACGACATATGTTATCTGTATGTTTGCATTGATATTATTTTTGTGTATTTTTACCAATAAATACTGTTAAAAATAGTACCATCAGACTTCAACGGACCTCTCTATCTTTGCTGGTAAGTGACCCAGTTATGGGGTTCGTAACACAAGGGGGATATTAGAGGAAGGTTTTTTACTCAGAGAGTGGTTGGTGCGTGGAATGCACTGCCTGAGTCAGTGGTGGAGGCAGATACACTAGTGAAGTTTAAGAGACTACTGGACAAGTATATGGAGGAATTTAAGGTGGGGGGGGGGGTTATATGGGAGGCAGGGTTTGAGGGTCAGCACAGCATTGTGGGGCGAAAGGCCTGTAATGTGCTGTACTATTCTATGTTCTATTTGATAGTCTGCTATGGAGAGGCCCTGATTTCCTTCAATATCTACCTTCCAAATACTCTAAAATCATGGCATGTGGAAAGGCCATGAATTCCTTCAAAATCTGCCTTGTGAATTCTGTAAAATCATGGCATGAGAGAATGCATAACATTTAGGAAATAGTTGAAAATACAGGCGGGGATTATTCTGTGTGACAGAGGCTAACAGGCCATTTTAATTTAGTAATTTGTCTAGGAGATATCAGATTATTGTAATTTCAGAAACTGAACTTAATTTGGAACAAATGAACATTGGTTTCAGTGTTAATTTTTAAGTTCAAAATAAAATAAAATTTATTATCAGAATACATACATGTCACCACCTACAACCCAGACATTCTTTTTTTTGCAGGCATACTCAGCAGAACAGTAGAACTGTCCTATGGAACAGTAATTATAAACTGTAAGCTGTGCAAATGCAGATAGCAACTAAATAGCAATAAATAATGAGCATGAAATAACAAGATAAAGGAGTTATCCCCTGTTGTTCAAGAGCCTGCTGGTAATAACTATTCTTGAACATGGTGTTGTGAATCCTGAGGTTCTTGTATCTTCTACCTGATGACAGCAGTGAGAGGAGAGCATGGCCTGGGTGGTGATGATCTCTGATGATGAATGCTGCTTTTCTACATCAACGATTCATGTAGATGTGTTCAAAGGGTGGAAGGGTTTTGCCCATGATGCACTGGGCCAAATCTACTACATTTTGTAGGGTTTTCCACTCAAAGGCATTGGTGTTCCCATGCCAGGCCATAATGCAGTCAGTTAGCACACTTTCCACCACACATCTATAGAAGTTTGCCAAGGTTTTTGATGACATGCCAAATCTCCACAGACTCCTGAGGAAGTAGAGGTGCTTTCATGTTTTCTTCGCAATTATATTTTAATAATGGATCCAGGAAAGTTCTTTTGAGATTGTGACAGCCAGGAATTTAAAGTTACTAACCCTCACCTGGCTCATGGACCTCTGGTTTTCCTCTCCTGAAGTCTACAATCAGTTCCTTGATCTTATTGACACTGAGTGAGGTTGTTGTTATTACACCACTCAGCCAAATTTTCACTCTCCCTCCTGTATGCTGATTCATCAACCCCTTTGATAACAGCCCACATCAGTGGTGTCATCAGCAAACTTATATATGGTGTTGGAGCGGTTCCTGGCCCCAGTCACAGGTGTAAAGCAAGTAGAGTAGGGCTAAGTACACATCCCTGTGGTGCTCTTGTGCTGATGGTGATGGTGGAGGAGATGATTTTGCCAATCTGAACTGACTGGAGTCTACAAGTGAGGAAATCCAGGATCCAATTTCACAAGGGGGTATTGAGGCCCAAGTTTTAGAGTTTACTGATAAGTTGTGAAGGGCTGATGGCGTTAAATAACGAACTGTAGTAGATAAAGAGCATCCTGATGTATGATGGATCTTTACTGTCCAGATGTTCCAGGGTTGTATGAAGAGCCAGTGAGATGGCATTTGCTGTAGACCTGTTGCTTCGGTAGGCGAATTGGAGCAGATCCAAGTCGCCACTCAGACAGCTGATATGCTTCAACACCAGCCTCTCAAGTAAGGTGAAACCATGCAAAATTCCATTTCCTTCTTCACAGATATCATATATATATTTGAGTGGGAAAGGAGTGTGTGTGGTACAATATTGCCATCTACTGATGTACAAAACCCTCAAAGATTGCATGGCTATAACTTAATTGCTTCAGAACATTGTCTATTTGAATAAAGTTGCTTGGAATATCATGATAAGATCTAACTGTTTTGGTTGCTATTGGCCTACAAATTTTTCAGTGGTGTTGTATAGTTTGCCTGTACTTTTGCTCAACATTAATGCAGCAAGTAAACTGAACTGTGTAATATTGTAAGAAATTGTCTTCAACCTAATAAGTAAAAGTGAATACATTTTGAACTGATATCATTTGCAAAGTTATTAGGCCTGCTATGATGGTTGATGAGGAACCCACTTCCCTAGATCTAGATGATAATGTGGTTAACTGGATCAGCAAATTTGCAGATGACACCAAGATTGGGGGTGTAGTGGGCAGTGAGGAAGAACATCATGGCTTGCAAAGGGATCTGGATTAGCTGGAAAAATGGACTGAAAATGGCAGATGGCTTTAATACAGACAAGTGTGAGATGTTGCACTTCAACAGGACCAATCAGTGTACGTCTTACACAGTGAAGGGCAGGGCACTGAGGAGTGTGATAGAACAAAGGGATCAGGGAATACAGGTCATTCATTGAAAGTGACATCACAGTAGATACGGTCATAAAGAAAGCTTATAGCAAATTGGCCTTCATAAATCAAAGTACTGAGTACAGGAGATGGGATGTTATGTTGAAGTTGTAGAAGATGTTGGAGTATTGTGTGCAGTTTTGGTCACCTACCTACAGTAAAGATGTAAACTGGGTTGAAAGAGAACAGAGAAAATTTACAGGTTTGTTGCCGTAACTGGAGGACCCGAGTAATAAGGAAAGATTGAAACATAGAAGATGGAGAGGAGATTTGGTAGAGCTATACGCAATTGTGAGGGGGATAGATAGGGTTAGTACAAACAGACTTTTTCCATTGAGGTTTTGGGTGGAATTACCACTAGGGACCATGGGTTAAGGGTGAAAGGTGAGGAGTTTAAGGGGAGCATGAGGGGAAACTTTTTTCACTCAGAGGGTTGTGAGAGTGTGGAACGAGCTGCCAGCGCAAGTGCTACATGTGAGCTCAATTTCAATGTTTAAGAGAAGTTTGGAGAGGCCCATGGACGGTAAGGGTACTGAGGGCTATGGTCTCGATGCAGGTCGATGGGCGTAGGCACGGACTAGATAAGCCAAAGGATCTGTTTCTGTGTTGTACTTTTCTATGACTATGACTCTAGAGTCATTCTTTCTATCTATTTGTGCTACTTTAGCCATATCAGTAAGGCCCTTGGATGTACAGTTTGAAATTCTTTATAGAAGATTTCAGAAGAGAAGGGGCATCAGCCGAAAACCCGCTTTGGATCCCAGAGTGTAATTTATAAAGTGGATGGGCTGCTGCCATTCAGACCCACTATCTTTAATTAACAACCCTTTTAAAATTAGCACAACCTTTAATTCTTTGGGGTGGCATAGCCATGTAGTGGTTAGCACAATGCTTTCTAGTACCAGTGACCTAAGTTCAACTCCTGCCGCTGTCTGTAAGGAATTTCTACATTGCTCCAGTTTCCACCCACAGTCGAAAGAAATACCAGCTGGCAGGTTCAATCACAAACAAGAGAAAATCTGCAGATTCTGGAAATCTGAACAACACACACAAAATGCTGGATGAATTCAGCAGGTCAGGCAGCATCTATGGAAAAGAGTACAGTTGATGTTTCGGACTGAGACACTTCAGCAGTTGGTAGGTTAATTGGTCGTTGTAAATTATCCTGTGATTAGGCAAGGGTTAAATCAGGGGTTGCTGGGCTGCGTGGCTCAAAGGTTCGGAAGGGCCTGTTTCGTGTTGTATCTCAATAAGTAATTAAATAAGAGGAGAGCACGTTGCATGTTCGGATGGAGACTGGGACACCCTATCACACATCTTTTTACAAATAAAGGGTCAATTGAAAGTTGTATCAAACTTAATGATTGGTTTCAGAATCTTCCCTCCACTAATTCTATCCATAAATCAGGCAGGAGAAGAAACCAGACCAGGCTCCTTATCCAATTTTAGAAAGACAGCAAATGAAAGAGGCAGTGATGAACATTAAAGAGTGAGTGACTGCTTCTTATTAGAATCAGAATCAGGTTTATTATCACTAGCATGTGTTGTGAAATTTGTTAACTTAGCAGCAGCAGTTCAAAGCAATAATAATATAGAAGAAAAAAATAATAAGTAAATCAATTACAGTATACATATAATGAATAATTAAAAATACCCTGTAGTGCAAAAAGCAGAAAGAATATATAGTTAAAAAGAGAGGTAGTGTTCATGGGTTCAATGTCCATTTAGGAGTCAGATGGCAGAGGGGAAGAAGCTGTTCCTGAATTGTTGAGTGTGTGCCTTCAGGCTTCTGTACTTCCTACCTGATGGTAACAGTGAGAAAAGGACATGCCCTGGGTGCTGGAGGTCTTTAATAATGGACACTGCCTTTCTGAAACACCACTCATAGAAGATGTCCTGGGTACTTTGTAGGCTAGTACCCAAGATGGAGCTGACTAGATTTACAACCCTGCAGCTTCTTTCGGTCCTGTGCAGTAGTCCCTGCATACCAGACAGTGATGCAGCCTGTCAGAATGCTCTCCATGGTACATCCATAGAAGTTTTTGAGTGTATTTGTTGACATACCAAATCTCTTCAAACTCCTAACGAAGTACAGACGCTGTTTTGCCTTCTTTGTAGCTGCATCGATATGTTGGGACCAGGTTAGGTCCCTAGAGATCTTGACACCCAGAAACTTGAAACTGCTCATTCTCTCCACTTCTGATCCCTCTGTGAGGATTGATGTGTGTTCCTTCGACTTACCCTTCCTGAAGTCCACAGTCGGCTGTTTTGTCTTACTGACGTTGAGTGCAAGGTTGTTGCTGCAACACCACTCCACTAATTGGCATATCTCACTCCTTTACGCCTTTTTGTCTCCATCTGAGATTCTAAAAACAATGGTTGTATCATCAGCAAACATGTAGATGGTATTTGAGCAATGTCTAGCCACACAGTCATGGGAATAAAGAGAGTAGAGCAGTGGACTAAGCACACACCCCTGAGGTGCGCCAGTGTTGATAGTCAACGAGGAGGAGACATTATCACAAATCCGCAAGATTGTGGTTTTCCAGCTAGGAAGTCGAGGATCCAATTGCAGAGGGAAGTACAGAGGCCCAGGTTCTGTAACATCTCAATCAGGATTTTGGGAAAGATGGTGTTAAATGATGAGCTATAGTCAATGAACAGCATCCTGACATAGGTGCTTGTGTTGTCCAGGTGGTCTAAGTCCATGTGGAGAGCCATTGAGTTTGCGTCTACTGTTGGCCTATTGTGACGATAGGCATTTGCAATGGGTCCAGGTCCTTGCTGAGGCAGAAGTTCAGTCTAGTCATGACCAACCCCTCAAAGCATTTCATCACTGTCGATGTGAGTGCTACCGGGTGATAGTCATTAAGGCAGTTCACATTATTCTTCTTAGGCACTGATATAATTGTTGCCTTTTTGAAGTGGGAACTTCCACCCGTAGCAGTGAGAGGTTGAAACTGTCCTTGAATACATCTGGCAGTTGGTTGGCACAGGTTTTCAGAGCCTTGCCAGGTACTCCATCTTGACACAGAAGCATAGAAAACCTACAGCACAATACAGGCCCTTTGGCCCACAAAGTTGTGCCGAACATGTCCCTGCCTCAGAAATTGCTAGGCTTACCTATAGCCCTCTGCCTTGCGAGGGCTACTACCTACTGCGAGACCTACTGCCTTGGAAGGGTTCACCCTCTTTAAAGACAGCCTGACATCAGCCTCTGAGAAGAAGATCACAGGGTCACTGGGTGCAGCAGGGATCTTCACAGCTGTAGTTATATTCTCTTGTTCAAAGCGTACATAGAAGGGTTTGAGTTCATCTGGTAGTGAAGCGTCGCTGCCATTCATTTATGCTATAGCCAGTTTATTCAATTTGCAATGTGTTGATTACCCACTTTGTGTTACTATATTCTCATATTAGTGATCTTTGTTACCTCCCTGAATCAATTAACTGCATTGATTTTATCTGGAAAATCTGGACCTTGACATGGACAAATCATAGAGTTGTAAAGCACTACAACATTGAAACAGGCCTTTTGCCTACCTAGACCATGCCAAACTGTTAGTCAACCTCATCCCATTGTCCCACACCTGGGGCACAACCCTCCACAACCCTCCCAATTATATTCATATCCAAACTTCTCTTAAAAGCTGTAGTCAAACCCGCATCTAACACGCTCAGAGTGAAGTAGTTCTCTCTCAGTTTCTACTTATACACTTCAGATTTCATCCGTAAACTTTGACTTCTAGTTCTAGTCTAACTTTTCACCTGTAGTTTTCGTGGAAAAGGTCTGCTAGCATTTACTGTATATGTAACCCTCGTAATTTTGTATAGCTCTGTCAAATTTCCCCTAACCTAAATAAAGTCCTAACCTGTTCAATCATTCCCTATTATTTAGGTCCTGTCAACACCTTTGTAAATGTTCATTGCACTGTTCAAATCTTATGGATATCTTTCCTTTAGGAGATTGACTAGAAATACACATAATACGCCAAATTTTATAAAAATTCAACATCTCAAATCTTGTACCTTGATTTGTGATGGTCAACATCCCAAAAACTCTCTTTATGACCCTATCTTCCCGTGATGCCATTTGCAAAGAATTATGGCTCTGTATTCCCAGATCCTTCTGTTC
Organism: Hemitrygon akajei; assembly: GCF_048418815.1. NCBI lineage: Eukaryota > Metazoa > Chordata > Chondrichthyes > Myliobatiformes > Dasyatidae > Hemitrygon > Hemitrygon akajei. The sequence goes on from NC_133125.1 coordinate 71,564,919, forward strand.
TACCACACTCCTCAATGCTCTACTGATCACGGTGTAAGTCAGACCATAAGACATGGGAGGAGAATTAGGCCATTCAGTCCATCGAGTCTGCTTTGCTATTTCATCATGGCTGATCCTGGATCCCACTCACCTGCATACATCTGCTTTCTCATTATATGTTTTGATGCCCTGACCAATCAGGAGACGATCAACTTCCACCTTAAGTATACCCAAGGACTTGGCCTCCACCGCAGTCTGTGGCAGAGCATTCCACAGACTCACTACGCTCCAGGTAAAAAAAAATCATCCTTACCTCTATTCCAAATGGTCACCCCTCAATTTTGAGGCTGTGTCCTCAAGTTCTGGATACCTCCACCATAGGAGACATCCTCTCCACATCCACCCTATCCAGTCTTAGAAACATACAAAACCTACAGCACAATAAGGCCCTTCAGCCCACAAAGCTGTGCTGAACATGTCCTTGTCTTATAACTACCTAAGTTTACCATAGCCCTCTATTTTTCTAAGCTCCATGTCCAGGAGTCTCTTAAAAGACCCGATCATTCCTGCCTCCATCACCACCGCTGGCAGCCCATTTCTTGCACTCAACACTCTCTGAGGAAACAATTACCCAACATCTCCTCTGTACCTACTTCCAAGTACCTTAAAACTATGCCCTCTCGTACTAGCCATTCCAGAGTAGCGGTCCCAGAACAGATCCCTGAGGCACACCACTGGTGACTGACCTCCATGCAGAATATGACCCTTTTCCTTCTGTGGGCAAATCAGTTCTGGATGTACAAGCAATGTCCCCTTGGATCCCATGCTTCCTTACCTTCTCAATAAGCCTTGCATGGGGTACCTTGTTAAATGCCTTGCTGAGATCCATATACACTACATCTACGGCTCTTCCTTCATCAATGTGTTTAGTCACATCCTCAAAAAATTCAATCAGGTTCATAAGGCACAACCTGCCTTTGACAAAGCCATGCTGACTATTCCTAATCATATTATGCCTCTCCAAATGTTCATAAATCCTGCCTCTCAGGATCTTCTCCATCAACTTACCAACTACTGAAGTAAGACTCACAGGTCTATAATTTCCTGGGCTATCTCTACTCCCTTTTTTGAATAAGGGCACAACATCCAAAACCCTGCAATCCTCCGGAACCTCTCCCGTCCTCATTGATGCTGCAAAGATCATTGCCAGGGGCTCAGCAATCTCCTCCCTCGCCTCCCTCAGTAGCCTGGGCTACATCCCGTTTGGTCCCGGTGACTTATCCAACTTGATGCTTTCCAAATGATCCTGCATATCCTCTTCCTTAATATCTACATACTCAAACTTTACAGTCCACTGCAATTCATCCCTACAATCACCAAGATCCTTTTCCGTAGTGAATACTGAAGCAAAGTATTCATTAAGTACCTCTGCTATCTCCTCCAGTTCCATACACACTTTTCCCACTGTCACACTTGATTGGTCCTGTTCTCTCACGCCTTATCTTCTTGCTCTTCACATACTTGTAGAATGCCTTGGGGGTTTCCTTAATCCTGTTCACCAAGACCTTCTCATGGCCCCTTCTGGCTCTCCTAATTTCATTCTAAAGCTCCTTCCTGTTAGCTTTATAATCTTCTAGATCTCTACCATTACCTAGTTTTTTTAACCTTCTGTAAGCTCTTCTTTTCCTCTTGACTAGATTTACAACCTTTGTACACCACAATTCCTGTACCCTACCATCCTTTCCGTCTCATTGGAATGTATCTATGCAGAGCTCCACGCAAATAACCCCTGAACATTTGCTACATTTCTTCCGTACGTTTCTCTGAGAACATCTGTTTCCAATTTATGCTTTCAAGTCCCTGCCTGATAGCCTCATATTTCCCCTTACTCCAATTAAATATTTCCCTAACTTGTCTGTTCCTATCCCTCTCTAGTGCTATGGTAAAGGAGATAGAATTGTGATCACTATGTCCAAAATACTCTCACCTGACCAGGTTCATTTCCTAATACCAGATCAAGTACAGCTTTGTAGGCTTTTCTACATATTGTGTCAAGAAACCTTCCTGAAGACACCTAACAAACTTCACCCCATTTAAACCCCTCACTCTAGGAAGATACCAATCAATATTTGGGAATCTAATATCTCCCACCACAACAACCCTGTTATTATTACATCTTTGCAGAATTTATCTCTCTACCTACTCTTCGATGTCCCTGTTACTATTGGGTAGTCTATAAAAAACACCCAATAGAGTTATTACCCCTTCCTATTCCTAACTTCCACCCACAGAGACTCCATAGGCAACCCCTCCATGACTTCCTCCTTTTCTGTAGCCGTGATATTATCCCTGATCAACAGCACCACGCCCCTACCTCTTCTGCCTCCCTCCCTGCCCTTTCTGAAACATCTATAGGCAGGCACTTGAAGTAGCCATTCCTGCCCCTGAGCCATCCAAGTCTCTGTAATGGCCACAATATCATAGCTCCAAATGGTGATTCACACTCTAAGCTCATCCACTTTGTTCAAAATACTCCTTGCATTAAAATAGACACACCTCAAACCATCAGTCTGAGTGCATCCCTTCTCCGTCACCTGCCATTCCTCCTTTTTACACTGTCTCCAAGCTTTCTCAATTTCTGAGCCAACCTCCCTTTCCTCTGTCACTTCAGTTCAGTTCCCACCCCCAGCAATTCTAGTTTAAACTCTCCCCAAAAGCCTTAGCAAACCTCTCCACCAGAATACTGGTCCCCCTGGGATTCAAGTGCAACCCATTCTTTTTGCACAGGTTACAACTGCTCCAAAAGAGGTCCCAATGTTCCAGAAATCTGAATCCTGCCCCTGCTTCAATCCCTCAGCCATGCATTTATCCTCCACCTCATTCTATTCCTATACTCACCTTTGAGGTCCTGTTTCTCAACTTCCTTCCTAACTCCGTCAACTTTCAGTAGGTTTGAATGAGATCCTCACACATTCTTCTAAATTCCAGTGAGTACAGGCCCAAGGCTGCCAAATGATCCTTATATGTTAACCCCTACATTCCTGGAATCAACATCGTGAACCTCCTCCAGACTCTCTCCAATGGCAATAAATTATTTCTGAGATACCGGGCCCCAAACTGTTTACAATACTCCAAGTGCAGCCTGACTAGTTTCTTATAAATCCTCAGCATTATCTCTTGGCTTATATTGTCCGTTCCCCTTGAAATAAATGCCAACATAGCATTTGCCTTCTTTACCACAGACTCAACCTGTAGCTCTCTGGGAATCTTGCAGGAGGACTCCCAAGCCCCTCTGCATCTCTGATGTTTGAACCTTCTCCCCATTTAGATAATAGTCCAGACTATAGTTCCTTTGATCAAAATGCATTATCATACATTTCCAACACTATATTCCATCTGCCACTTTTTTGCCCATTCTTCAAATTTGTTTAAGTCCTGCTGCAATTACATTGCTTCCTCAGCACTACCTATCTTCATATCATCTGCAAACTGTGCCACAACGCCATCAATTCCACAATCTAAATCACTGACTAACAATGTGAAAAGCAATGGTCCCAATACTGACCTCTGAGGAACACCACTAATTACTTGAAGCCTTTTATTCCCACTCACTGCCTCCTGCATGTCAGCCATTCCTCTATCCATACCAGTATCTTTCCTGTAATTCCATAGGATTTTATCTTGTTAAGCAGCCTCATGTGTGGCACCTTAACAAATGCCTTCTGAAAATCCAACTAAATAACATCCACTGCCTCTCCTTTGTCCACAAATCCAACAGATTTGTCAAGCAAGATACCTCTTTACAAAAACCATGCTGACTTTGACTTACTCAATCGGTAGTCTTCAACAGGGATAAGGTTCCCCATGCAAGGCTCATTCAAAAAAGTAAAGAGGCATGGGATCCAAGGAGACCTTACTGTATGGATCCAGAATAGTCTTGACCACTGAAGTCAAAGGGTGTTTATGGATGGTTCATATTCTGCATGGAGGTTGGAAAATAGTGGTGTTCTGCTGGGATCTGTTCTGGAACCCCTCTTCTTTGTGATTTTTATAAATGACCTGGATGAGGGTAGGTTAGTAACTTTGCTGATGATACAAAGGTTGGAAGTGTTGTGGATAGTGTGGAGAGCTGTCAGAGGTTACAGCGGGACATCGATAGGATGCAGAACTAGGCTGAGAAGTGGCAGATGGAGTTCACCCAGATAGGTGTGAAGTGGTTCATTTTGGTGGGTCAAATTTGAAGACAGAATATAATATTAATGGTAAGACTCCTGGCAGTGTGGAGTTCCAGGGAGATCTTGGTGCCCATATCCATAGGACACTCAAAGCTGCTGAATGTTGTTAAGAAGGAGTATGGTGTGTTGGCCTTCATCAACCATGGGAATGATTTCAAGAACCATGAGGTAATGTTACAACTATGTAAGACCTTAGTTAGACCCCACTTGGAGTACTGTGTTCAGTTCTGGTCACCTCACTACAGGAAGGATGTGGATACCATAGAGGGAGTGCAGAGGAGATTTACAAGGATGATGCCTGGATTGGAGAGCATGCCTTATGAGAATAGGTTGAGTGTACTTGGCCTTTTCTCCTTGGATCGACGGAGGATGAGAGATCACCTGATAGAGGTATATAAGATGATGAGAGGCATTGATTGTGTGGATAGTCAGAGGCATTTTCTCATGGCTGAAATGGCTAACATGAGGGGGCATAGTTTTATGGTGCTTGGAAGCAGGTACAAGGGGATGTCAGAGGTACGTTTTTCACACAGAGAGTGGCGGGGACATGGAATGCACTGCTGGAAGTAGTGGTGGAAGCAGATAAAATAGGGTCTTTTAAGAGACTCTTAGATAGATACATGGAGCTTAGTAAAACAGAGGGCTATGTGCTAGGGAAACTCTAGGCAGTTCCTAGAGCAACTTACTTGGTTGGCATAACATTCTGGGCCGGAGGGCCTGTAATGTGCTGTAGATTTCCATGTATCTATGTTATGTTTACCCTGAAACCTCATTCTTAATAACATTTTCCCAACCACTGAGGTTAGGATAACTGGTCTGTAATTTCCTTTCTTTTGTCTTCCACCCTTATTAAAGAGTGGAGTGACAACTGCAATCTTCCAGTTCTCGGGAACATGCCAAAATCAAGTGATTCTTGAAAGATCCTGATGAATGCATCCGTTATCTCTTCCGCAATCCCTTTCAGGACTCTGGGATGTAGCCCATCTGGACCAGATGGCTTATCCGCCTGAAGACCCTTGAGTTTACCTAGCACTTTGTCCTTTATAATAGCAATGGCTCTCCTGCTCCCTGACACTCACAGACAACTGGCACACTGCTAGTGTCTTCCACAGTGAAGACAGATGCAAAGTACCAGTTAAGTTCGTCTGCCATTTCCTTGTCCCCCATTACTACCTCACCAGCATCACCTTCCAGTGGTCTAATATCAACTCTCACCTCCCTTTTAACTCTTTATATAACTGAAAACTTTTGGTATCCTGCTTTATATTATTGGCTAGTTTGCCCTTGTAGTTAATCTTTTCCCTTCTTATGGCTTTTTTTGTTGCCTTTTGTTGGATGTTAAAAGCTTCCCAATCATCCAACTTCCCACTCACTTCTGCTACCTTATATGCCCTTTCCTTGGCTTTTATGCAGTTGTTAACTTCCCTTGTCAGCCGCAGTTGCCTACCCCTGCCATTTGAGAACAACTTCTTCTGGGGGACATATCTATCCCGCACCTTGTGAACTATTTCCAGAATTTTCAGCCATCTCTGCACTCCCATCATCCCCACCAGTATCCTCCTCCAATCCACCTGAACAAACTCATCTCTCATGTGTCTATAATTCCCTTTATTGCATTGTGATACATGTAACTTACGCTTCTCCCTCTCAAATTTCAGTATGAAGTCAATCATATTACAATCACTGCCTCCTAAGGTTTCTTTACATTAAGCTCCCTAATAAGATCTGGGTTATTACACAAGACCCAATCTAGGATAGCCTTCCCTTGAGTGGGCTCAAGCACAAGCTGCTCTAAAAAGCTATCTCATGGTCATTCAACAAATACCCTCTCTTGCAATCTGACACCAATCTGATTTTCCCGATCCCCTTGCATAGTGAAGTCCTCCATTACAATTGTGTCATTAGCCTTATCAGCCTCTTCCAGCTTCTTTTGCAATCTCAACCCCACATCATGGCTACTATTTGGAGGCTTATATATGATTCCCATAATGCTATTTTTACCCTTGCAGTTTCCAACTATGACCTTCTTTCAGCCATGACTCAGTGACGCCCACAACCTCATACTGATCAATCTTAATTGTGCCACAAGTTCGTCCACCTTATTAGAATGCTGCACGCATTTAAATACAGCACCTTCAGTCCTGCATTCTTCTTCATTCTAAATTTTGCCTCTGTGTACAATTTAACTCTTTACTCTGTCTGTATTTGTACCCAATCATTGGCTTGTCCTTTCTTACATTCAAGTCCTCTCTTGTCCGTCCTCCCAAAGTGCAACATCTCACATTTGTCTGCATTAGGTTTTACCTGCCATTTTTCAGCCTATGTTTCTAGCTGGACCAGATCCCACTGATTTGATAGCCTTCTTCACTGTCCACTCTACTCCCAATCCCATTGCCATCCACAAATTTGTTGATCCAATTTACCACATTATCATTGATATAGATGACAAAAAACTACAGACTCAACACCAGTCCTAGCAGCACTCCACCAGTCAGCGAGGTAAGCATCTACTACCGCTCTCTGGTTTTTCCCACTTAGCCAATATTGAATTCAGTTTACTACCTCATCCTGAATGTCATGTGACCGAACCTTCTTGACCAACCTCCCATGTTGGATTTAATCAAAGGCCTTGCAGAAGCCCACATAGACAATGTCCACTGACTTTTCTTCATTAACTTTCCTGGTATTCTCAAAAAAAATACAAGATTGGGTAGATAAAACCAACCATGCACAAAGTCATGTTGATTATCCCTGATCACGCCCTGTCTATCCAAATACTTACATTCACTGTCTCTTGGAATACCTTCCAATAATTTACCCACTCCTGACCTCAGGCTCTCCAGCCTAAAACTTCCTGGCTTATTCTTAGATCCTTTCTTGAACACCAGAACACCATTAGCTCCAGTCCTCTGGCACTTACTCCGTTGTATTCCATAATATGTTCCTACCCACCCACCTTGTGGCAGCAATAGGAAGGAATGCTTTCCTCTGACTCCCCCTTGGAGTAGCACCTGTGCACCAAAAGGATCAATGTTCACCTTAACCCAATCATGATCCTTCATCAGTGAATTTTACAACACTTCAACAGAACCATTAATTTGCTTCAATATAAATGGGAATGAAAGTTTATGTTAGTTTGTGCTACACAAAGAAAACGGTGCTGGATTAGGGTGTAGAATTGTCATTTTTCTTGTAGTTTGCTTGTATTTTGTATTGTCATCTATATCCATGTAATTGGTCAGTGCATTTTCCAGTAAATGTCATGTAGCTGTTCCTGTAATTTTCTAGAAGTTTCTTAGTTTTCTGTAGCAGGTGTACTTCACCTCAATCTGACTAATTTATAGGTTAATTGGTATCAGCAGAATCAACAGGATCCAACAGTTGTCAAGTACAGAAGAATGAGGAAACTGAGAAAGAAGTAGATTGGTAATCTGTAAGAAAGAATCAACGATGCTGTCTACAGTCAATCTCAGACAACTTATTGATGAGAGTCTCATGCATGTTCCTTCCTTTTGCAACATAACAACGGTTCTTCCAACTACTTATCCCAATCCCAGTAATCAAGCTGACCTAACCCAATAGGCGAGTCCTCAAGTTGATTATCCATTTAAGATCAGTCTTCATTGGTGCTGCTCTATTACCACTAGGAATATAAAATAATAAAGTCTAGAAGCAAAATGCAGGACCTGTAATTAAACGTTCAGCTGAAGGTGGGTATCGCCTCACTGACAGTGGATCAATCAGAACCAGCTGTCCAGGGAAAAATCAAGAGCTGTGATGAGAGTGTAAGCTCTTGTCATCCTATTAAGAGAGTATCCACATTTTTTTATGAACCTATGACATTTTCTTTGGGGTGTATCTCTGCACTGGATCATTGTTTGTCAGTTATGACAGAGCTGGGTTTTGTTCCACTCCTGAGATAACCTTGGTTGATATTTCAGGAAAGTATTCGAGATGTTAACAGTTAAATTTTGCCCCATCAGTGCTGTAGCTAGTTATAAAATTACATTTTGTAGTTGAGAAGGAAAATAAATCAATATGATCGAACAGCAGAGTAAACTTGATTGGCCAAAAGGCCTAATTCTGCTCCATGTTTTATGGTCTTGATTAGTGAAGAAATGCAGAGGAATTTTTCTCAATGTCCTGAACAATATTTATCTTTCTAATAATATTACTAAACATATTATCTGACTGTTACCATACTAACATTTGTTGTGTCTTTGTGTGCAGAATCTTCCTGCTATGTTTCCAGCATTACAGTGGACCCTACTGTAACAGTAATAACTGTAAATTCCTTTGTCATTTTGTAAATCTTGAATGACTACATAAAAAAATATGTTTTCTTAAATATGCTTCTATTTAGCTTAGGAAAAGTTAAAGACCTTATCTGGCTAATCTCAAATATACTGTATGTAAGAGGATCAAAAATTGCCTCCTGCCAAAGGGTTGCAGCCCCAAACATCGACTGTGCTTTTTTCCATAGATGCTGCCTGGCCTGATGAGTTCCTCCAGCATTGTGTGTGTGTTGCTTGGATTTCCAGCATCTGCAGATTTTCTCTTGTTAATAATATGTCTTTCCTGTTTTTGGATAATGTACTAAGGTAAAAATTAAGTGTTTAAGTAAAACTGGACTTCTAGTTGACTATCTCAATACAAATGTACCACCAGTTTAACCTTGTCTGGTGAATATCTAATGTTTTTCCAGCCTTTCATCACATGATTCACCTAATCCGCTAAGCCACTTGTGCATTGTTAAATTGATTTCACAGCTGGGAATGTAACTACAGGAGGATTTGTATCACAATCTTGTTTTGGCAGTTTAGATACTAACAAAATCAAGAAGACATTTATCACTCTGTAAACTGAATGACTACAAAGGCAGTCTATAACCATTTGATCCTCAGCAACACCCGACAACTCTCTGTAAACTCCCAATATCAGCAACGTTCGTTATTCATAGGACTCAGCAAGAATGACAGACAGAAGTTCAAAGTGAACAAAACCAGAGAAAACCTACATTGTAAAAAAACAGAATGAACTCATAAATGCTAATACAACCTTTCAAGTATGGAAAAGTGGAGATGAATGTTAAGATAAAAAAATTGTAAAACCACTCAGCTTTTCTCCAATTTTACAATGACAAAGATCCAGTTTCCTCATGTCATCCTCTACAGAATCAGAGATACAGTTTCCCCATGTCATCCTCTCCGGAATCAGAGATACAGTTTTCCCATGTCATCCTCTACGGAATCAGAGATACAGTTTCCCATGTCATCCTCTCCGGAATCAGAGATACAGTTTCCCCATATCATCCTCTACAGAAACGGAGATACAGTTTCCCCATGTCATCCTCTCCGGAATCAGAGATACAGTTTTCCCATGTCATCCTCTACGGAATCAGAGATACAGTTTCCCCATGTCATCCTCTCCGGAATCAGATATCCAGTTTCCCATGTCATCCTCTACGGAATCAGAGATACAGTTTCCCATGTCATCCTCTACGGAATCAGAGATCCAGTTTCCCCATGTCATCCACTACGGAATCAGAGATCCAGTTTCCCCATGTCATCCTCTCCGGAGTCAGAGATACAGTTTCCCCATGTCATCCTCTACGGAATCAGAGATACAGTTTCCCATGTCATCCTCTACGGAATCAGAGACACAGTTTCTCCATGTCATCCTCTACGGAATCAGAGATACAGTTTCCCCATGTCATCCTCTACGGAATCAGAGATACAGTTTCCCATGTCATCCTCTCCGGAATCAGAGATACAGTTTCCCCATGTCATCCTCTCCAGAATCAGAGATACAGTTTCCCCATGTCATCCTCTACGGAATCAGAGATACAGTTTCCCATGTCATCCTCTCCGGAATCAGAGATACAGTTTCCCCATGTCATCCTCTATGGAATCAGAGATACAGTTTCCCCATGTCATCCTCTATGGAATCAAAGATGTTTCAGGGAGTTTTGTTCTTTTGTCTTCCTTCAAAATCTATACTATGTTTTAGTTGGTCATTATGAAGAATATTTTTCAAACCGCAGTCAAAGCTTATTTTTAAACAATCTTCACTCAGTTTCATGATTGACATGTTATCCAGTAGTTTTTCATTGTCGTGTGCTAACTCATATTTTTGCAAGGTCACTGATCAACATTGAAAGCACAAAGTACACTTTTCCCACTCTCTTCCCCAAACTCTCCTGAAAACAAAGGCAAGCAGTGCATAGAAAGGTTTAGAAAAATTAAATGTAGTAACCAAAATTAATGCTTCAACTTCTAACAGTGGTTAATATGCAAATAATGTATGTTTTATTGAAGTTGCTTTTGGGATAAATATTCGGTAAGGTATTTGGAAGAACTCTCCCAACTTGTTTGTAATAATGTAGTACCCTGAAAATATTTACATCTCACTTCACAATGAGATAGCAAATCAGTTCAACATCTCACTTTAAAGATGGCATGCCTGTTGGTGCAAGTCTTTCAGTATGAAGTAGTGCATCTGTCTCGATAATGTAATCAAGTGCTTAAGTGAGGTTTGAACCCACATACCTTCTCACTCAAAATCATGTTATTGAGGCAAAGCTGGCATTCTACTCACTCTAATAATCCGTTCGTTTCTTCAGCTAACTGTAGTTATCCATATCTTCCCACACTGCCTAAGCAGTGTCTTTGTGCCAGTTGTAGGGGGAACTGTATGTGTTTTATTAGTTGTTAGTTTGGAAGTAGAATGAAACACCAATTAAAACTACTACCTCATAGTTCCTGCAAACTTGATCTTATCTTGAACTCCTGCATTATCTGTAAGGAGTACGCTCAATCTCCCCGTGACTACATTTCTTCCTCATGCAGGTAACCTCTGCATTTTGGAAGGGATTTGAGGGTTGCTCCTAGAAAACATTGCATAGCACAGTTTACCACAATGTGAAGCCATGAAATATGCAAATGCATCAAGAAGAATTTGTTGAAAAAAATACATCTTGATTTATTTATTGACCTTTTTGTCTTAAATCCCACAAAAGTGAATTTGATTCTGTATCTCAGATGTCTGGGTAGTGACTTGTGGATTACCTGAATGGCACCTGTTACCTGAATGGCAGCAACATGGGAGATGCTTGGACAATGAAAATATAATGTAGATAGCTGTGTTCCAGACAATGCATCTTTTGCTCTGCATTGTCTGAACCTTGCTAGATTAATTCTTTCCTCTCTCTTTTTTGCACATGAATTCTTTCCATTATAATTCCATTCCCATACTAAATTGCCAATCAACCATTCTTGTACTCCAGCTGCAGATAACCAGGAAAACAACGTTACTCAAATGGGGTCTCCCTTCAATATTGGTGGCCCAACAATGCAGTGATGGAGAAGTCCTCCAACTGAGAGTTCGCATTAACCAAGACACTTGTATGGGTTGGAGACCCAGTGTGAGATCACTTACAAATCTAGCAGGTCACATGATCAGTTTCAATGACAAGCAAACATGGTGAATATTAAGTCTAATATATGAATTGAATAAACTGTCAACATAATAGTGAATGGAAAGTAAACATGCCATAATCATCTGTTGACAGTGGGAAATACAGCTTCTTTTGAAAGCAAAGATGATAATTACCTTCTTATACATGTTGAGGATAAGCTCCCTTAAGTGGTGCATCATGGGAGTCATTGAGTCACTCACTGCATCAAGAGCTCTGTCCACTTCCTTTTTCATTTCGTCACCGTTTGGAAGAATACGGACCAGACTAAGAACTGCCTGAGAGAAAAATAAACAGAACTGCAACAAAGGGATCATCTCTAGAGAATGTCCCAACAGTAAATGTTGACTAACGATGCGCTCTAAATTATGGGTACATTGTTCATTTTTCTGATCACGGAACGATTGTATTGTTTGGCTAGTACTTAGAATACGATCACCAAGATACAGTGAAAAGCTTGTCTTGCATGCTGCTTACACAAAACAGATCATTACACAGTGCATTGGGCTGGAACAAGATAAAATAATAACAATGCAGAATAAAGTGTAAAAGCTACTGAAAAAGTGCAGTACAGATAAACAATAAAGTGCGAAATGACAATGAGGTAGATTGAGAGGCCGGGAGTCCATCTTATCATGAAAATGGTCCATTCAAGAGTCAGATAACACTGGGATACACGCTACCCTTGAGCCTGGTTGGCCATGCTTTCAGGATTTTGTACCCTCTCCACTATGGCAGAAGGGACTAGAAAGGAACACAAAATTACAACTGCAGATGTGGACTACGTGGACTAGAAAGAATGTCTGAGATAGGTGGAGTCTTTGATTATGTTGGCTACTTTACTGGGAAGCGGCAGTGAGAAGTACAGAGACCACAGAAGGGAGGCTTGTCCACAACTCTCTGAAGTTCTTAGTCACGTACAGAGCAATTGGCAAACCAAGCCATTATGCATCTTGACAGAATGCCTTGTACGGTGTTTCAACCCAAGCATGCAAATTCATACAAAGGATAAAAGAAGTGAGTGATGTCATTCAGACTATCCAGCTCAAGATAGTCGTAATGACATCACAAATATTATCTATGAATGTGATTCCACATCCTATGTTCACACTCATCTTCCAAGTTCCAAATAATGATGTTCATTTGGTTAAGTTCATTTATACATTTATATGATAAGTTTGCTTATTTTTAAATTTTCGTTGAGCTTGTGAAAAGCCTGCTCTACTCTAGCTTAAAGGTAGAGCTACCTTCTTTTGCTATCAAGTAAAAGATATCCGGAGATACTCCATCTTGAATTATCTCTAGGGATTTTGCAATTTTCTCATTCATTCTAATGAAGACCCGTATTCCACTTGCTTTTAAACCATGTCCCTATGATGACACCATCAAGGTTCAAAGTTTTTCCTCACAATTCTGGAGAAGTAGATTTTCCACTGGATATAAACATTTTTTGACATCATTTGATTTGTCACATCTATCCAAAATGCTTAATGTTGTCCATCACAAAAGCCTTATTGTTTGCCCTCCCAAAAAAAAAACCTTGAGTGTCCTTTGTCCCTGTCACAGCACTGAGGCTTTTTGGTTGACCCTTAATCAACCGTTTATTATCTTCAATAATAAAAACATCTTTTTTAAAAATTTCAGATTTCTAGCATCTTTTTGATCAACAAGTATAAACATGTTGTACACACTTTATCATTTGTGCTCACATTAGTCAGGCAGGTCACGTTGTATCTAACTTGCTGCTCAGCAATATTTGCATAGGTACATACAGTATAGCGTAATGTCTCAACACAGATACTGTTTGACTCTGCAATCTAACAAATAAACCATGACCTCTAAAAATATAATGATTCAGTACCTTGCGCCTATACAAAGACATTGCATTCAATTCAATATTAATCCGTTAAGTATCCATGCATGGTTAACATGCCACAGACAGATCAAAAGTTCAGGAGCAATAGCTTACCATTGCCATCGGTAATTTTGGTAAGTCACTAACACTGTGCAGGAGGTAGGTGACTGGAAGATTATTGTATCTGTGCATCCATAAAGAGTTTCAATTTCCAGCCTATAATTACTATGGGTTTCTTACCTCAAACTCGCCCTTTGTATACTTTGCATCAGGGATGCTCACCATATCCTCCACAATAGGTTCTGGAAACCCCTGTCGGGAGAACCAATGGATTTCAGATTAAGCAATTTTCAGAAACATTAGGCATAAAATAAATTCTTGATTGAAAGAAATAAAGGCAAATAGTGAAAGATAATTTCTATAAAGGGCCAATAACATTAAATCTATGAAGGCCACAAGTGTGTAAAGCGTGTAGATTGTGTGTAGATTATCACTGGAAGAGTAAAAGGGAAAGCTAGAAGAAATATACTGAGAGGGCTTTTCACACGTGAAATGATTTGGATATGCGATTGTTTAAAAGACCATTAGCTATGGAGAGAGAGAATACAATCCCTAATGGGAAAGTATAAAGTATGGTCATTCACCTGAAACCCCTATGCGACTGCCTGGTCTGATAGGTATGTATTGCACTTACTGTTTTGATTGTAGGTTAGCATAATATGTAGCTTTAAATTTGTTCAAACACATTTTCATGTGGCATCATGGGGTGTTTTACGTCGAATATTAAATAAATCCATCAACGTTCTCAATATGCAGCACCCCATCAGTGTACCAGAGTGTCACACTGGAATTATATCCCTGCACAGTGAAGCAAATTAGCTTTGACCGTGTTGACATTGAGCAGACACTGATCCCTCAGATGTCATTAGAAACAGGGATTGTGCCGGAGGATTGGCGTATTGCTCATGTGGTTCCATTGTTTAAAAAGGGTTCTAGAAGTAAGCCTGGCAATTATAGACCTGTCAGTTTGACATCAGTGGTGGGTAAATTAATGGAAAGTATTCTTAGAGATAGTATTTATAATTATCTGGATAGACAGGATCTGATTAGGAGTAGCCAGCATGGATTTGTGCGTGGAAGGTCATGTTTGACAAACCTTATTGAATTTTTTGAAGTAGTTACGAGGAATGTTGACGAGGGTAAGGCAGTGGATGTAGTCTATATGGACTTCAGCAAGGCCTTTGACAAAGTTCCACATGGAAGGTTAGTTAAGAAGGTTCAGTCGTTAGGTATTAGTGCTGGAGTAATAAAATGGATTCAACAGTGGCTAGATGGGAGATGCCAGAGAGTAGTGGTGGATAATTGTTTATCGGGATGGAGGCCGGTGACTAGCGGGGTGCCTCAGGGATCTGTTTTGGGCCCAATGTTGTTTGTAATATACATAAATGATCTGGATGATGGGGTGGTAAATTGGATTAGTAAGTATGCTGATGATACTAAGGTAGGAGGTGTTGTGGATAATGAGGTGGGTTTTCAAAGCTTGCAGGGAGATTTATGCCGGTTAGAAGAATGGGCTGAACGTTGGCAGATGGAGTTTAATGCTGAGAAGTGTGAGGTTCTACATTTTGGCAGGAATAATCCAAATAGAACATACAGGGTAAATGGTAGGGCATTGAGGAATGCAGTGGAACAGAGAGATCTAGGAATAACAGTGCATAGTTCCCTGAAGGTGGAGTCTCATGTAGATAGGGTGGTGAAGAAGGCTTTTGGAACGCTGGCCTTTATAAATCAGAGCATTGAGTACAGAAGTTGGGATGTAATGTTAAAATTGTACAAGGCATTGGTAAGGCCAAATTTGGAATATTGTGTACAGTTCTGGTCACCGAATTATAGGAAAGATATCAATAAATTAGAGAGAGTGCAGAGACGATTTACTAGGATGTTACCAGGGTTTCAGCACTTAAGTTACAGAGAAAGGTTGAACAAGTTAGGTCTCTATTCATTGGAGCGTAGAAGGTTGAGGGGGGATTTGATCGAGGTATTTAAAATGTTGAGAGGGATAGATAGAGTTGACGTGAATAGGCTGTTTCCATTGAGAGTAGGGGAGATTCAAACGAGAGGACATGATTTGAGAGTTAGGGGGCAAAAATTTAAGGGAAACACGAGGGGGTATTTCTTTACTCAGAGAGTGATAGCTGTGTGGAATGAGCTTCCTGTAGAAGTAGTAGAGGCCAGATCAGTTGTGTCATTTAAGGTAAAATTGGATAGGTATATGGATAGGAAAGGAGTGGAGGGTTATGGGCTGAGTGCGGGTAGGTGGGACTAGGTGAGATTAAGAGTTCGGCACGGACTAGGAGGGCCGGAATGGCCTGTTTCCGTGCTGTGATTGTTATATGGTTATATGGTTATCTACAATACCCAATCAGAACCAATAAGTATTTCTCAAATATAGTGTATGAAGAAGGCCCATACTTTTGAGTAGTGTAAAGTTTATTACAATATGCAAAAGAACATATTATTATATGCCACTAGACTTATATGTTGAATGCTAAGCCACGGTAGTGTAGCAGTTTTGTGACAGAATTACAGCTCAGGGCATTAGAGTTTGGAGTTCAATTTCAGAGTTCTCTGTAAGGAGCCCTGTGTGTCCTCCCCATGTCCTCTCGTTCAGGGTAATTGGTCATTGATAAGGTTCTGTGATAAGGTTAAGGTTAAATTGGGTTTGTCAGGGATATCAGGGCAGTGCAGCTTGTGTGGCCAGAAAGGCCTATTCCAACTAGTATCCTAAATAAATAAACAAAACCTGCAATCTTTCAACAATGTCAATGTGATTAGGGGAAACCACTAAACCAAAATCTACAGGAATTAAACACTCAATTTTGTAGAAGCTGAAGATACTGAAATCTTGAACATTTTACAAAGATTTTGTCCCTTACTTCCCTGTTTCTCAATGATAGGCTGTTTTCTTTCTCATTGGCTATCCTTTATCTATGGTTTTGTACACTGCTTCA
Source organism: Hemitrygon akajei (assembly GCF_048418815.1). Taxonomy (NCBI): domain Eukaryota; kingdom Metazoa; phylum Chordata; class Chondrichthyes; order Myliobatiformes; family Dasyatidae; genus Hemitrygon; species Hemitrygon akajei. The sequence continues at coordinate 71,581,473 of NC_133125.1, forward strand.
CCATGATCTCGTAGCAAACTACAGAGTTTCAAAGGAAAATGCAGTCAGCAAGACTTCACTGGAAATCAGAAAGATACTGCAGGTTGCATTGCATTTCTACTTCCACACCATCATCTAAAATAAATGACAAATATCTCAAAAAATCTCCTTGTCTGTAGGGACTGAGCAGATGGAGCAACATCTGTGTGGGGAAAAGAACTGTCAGTGTTTCCCATGAGTTCCTCCAGTCAATTGGTAATTTAAAATGGTCCTGTAGAAGCTTTTAAACTCACTTTTATATGCCAGACCAGAAGCAGGGAAATAGCCATGCCAGCTGTGGTCCTTCCTTTACCGTTGCGACAATTTAAGACAATCACTGTGTTTTGATCTACTATTAAATTTGACCTTATGACACTAAGGAAGGTATCAAATTCCTGTCAATACAAAGAAAAATGCAAAAATCAGAACTGATAATTACAATATTATATTTTGTTTTAATGTTTTCAAACCCAAATTATAACACACAGGGTTTAATCATCCAGTTTAAGGTACAAAAGTGAACAGTCCATTTTCCAGCAAGAAGAAACATAATCATTGCATTTCTCTGCTTTGCCCCTATCAATCTTCCAAGCAAATCCTGGGGAGTGAGTATGAACAAGAGGAACTTCCTGTCATAGTCTAAATGAACCATATCCTCAGCCTAGTGTGGGGAAGGAGTTTGATTTGGGCATAGTGTTACATATCCTGTGGGTATCTTGTGACTGTCTTATGACCATGACGTAATTGAGTATCTTGTGAGCATGATGTAATGGTCTTGTGATGGTGGGGTGATGTAATTTTCCCGCCAGTGTAAGGTCACATGTTCTCAACAGGTATATAACGGGAAACCCCTGTTGTTACACAGTTGATACGTCATTTAATTCGTCAGTTACTCTGTTATGCTGCGTATTTGTCCCATGACACAGTTTCGTGTTAAAGTGGAGTTTTACTTTCTACTGTAAGGTACAGAATCGTTGTGCCAGCAGTTTCGCCAATCGCTGCCAGTTATGTTTGGTGTACCTTTGATTTAATTTTAAAGTCTAAGTATTGGAGAGTGAGACCTTACTAAAGTACGGGAACCTGAAGGATCGAGTAAAATTGGTGTCATTCGGCAGTTTAATAGAGGATCGACCTTATTGAATCTGCATTCAGAAATAGTGATCTGCATCTGAGATAACCCCTGTAAGATCAGAAAGGTTTGTGCAGTGTTCATTCGCCAAGGAAAAGGTCAGTTCCTTTAAGCTGTTTTTATTTCCTTCGTCGTGAATCCTTTGGACAAGGCATCTCTCAACTGTGATCAGCAGATTCATCATTTTCTTCGGAGAAATTGTTGCAGTAAAGTCTCTGCTTACTGACTGTATAAATCACTTGGCCTTTCGAATTTACCACTTTAAGACTGTGTTCGAATTTACCACTTTAAGAACTATTCCAGAGTTTGGCCGTTTGCTAAAATGCCATGTAGCAGTTAACGTCCAGTTAAGTTAGTCGTTTGTTTACTTTTCATTTGTGGTGAGCAGAGTTTAATAAATGTTTATGTTTGTTTATAAAACCTGACTCAATTCTATATTCATTGTTGCCGGACACATAACAATAGGAAGTCATGGATTTCTTTATGGGACTAAGAGGAGAAATTCCTAATGCAGGCCCTGCAGTTAAAAGCAGGCTATTGCTGCCTTTGAGTGACTTTTACAGTGCACAAAGTCAAGGATGGAAAGAGAAAATCACAATACTGACATTAACCACACGTGTACCCAGCTTCTGCTGGATTAGCAGTTTTAAGTGGTTACCTGCCTGCTGCAAGCATTCAGACTAGCTCAGATAGATATCTTGGTTGGTATAGACAAGTTGGGCCAAAAGGCCTGTTTCTATGCTGTGTACTCTATGACTTAATGACTCTACGAGAATTGCTTGGCATTAGTTCAGATATTTATGCACTTAAGTCCTGCTCCAGAGATGTTGGGACATAATTCCCACTAACATTCAAGTTCCAGGTTAAGTATTATTTGACCATACATGAAACAGCTTTCCTCCACGGCCAAGGTACAAAACATACATGTCACAAGCAAGACACAGCACATTCAAGGTAACTAGTCACACCCAAGTCCCCGATGACATGTCCACGAATTGATAGTGTAGTTCTTGGTAACATGCAGAAATGTTAAGGTTCTGCTGTAGACCACAGACGTTTGGGCTGTACAGCTGTTTCCAGAGAATTATATCCAATCTAAAACAGTCATTTAAGTTCAGATTTTAAGTGATTCTCTAGCCCCAAATGAGACCAAATGCTTGCTCTAATTCTGCCTACACACCAACATCAATACCCCCCCACCACAATCACCATCTCCTCACACCAGTTTAATTCTGACACCAAGACTAGATCTGCCAGAGTTTGAGTTATGCAATAACAACAGCTCCTCAATCATGCCATGCCTTGAGAGAAGTTGGGGGTGGGGGGGGGGGTCATTAAACACTGCCCTTCCAGAACAGTAACAAAAATAAATGGCTGATTGTGGCCCAAACAAATAAATCTCTCAACCTTATTGCAAGTATTTTTGTGAGCCAGGTTGCAGAAATGTTTCTCTGAGGCTCACAAGAGGCTTGGGTTACTTTTGCTATCACTGATAAGGTACAGGACCTTCTCACCACTACTGACAAAAAATAAGGCCTTTGACCTTGTGCTTGAATGGCAAATATGACCAGGTGGTAGATCTGTGCTAAGAGTCAGCCCTATGTTATAATAATGAGGCTCTTAATGAAGATATTGAAGGGCAGGCAAAGGTTTAGGATAATTATTTTCTCAGTATAAAATATATACAAGTTTTCACAAACTTTTTGTATATTACATGATAAAATGAATGTAAAGATAATGAGAGAAATAACCAACAAAAAAAAGGACCGAATAGTGCCTTAATAATGTGCAAGGATGGGTTTACGCAAATATTTATTACATTTTGGGGGATTTTGAGGGTTATCTGTCAGTGATAGAGAAGATTTTCCCTTTCAATTCGTTTGACTCCCAGTAATGATGAAGCCATCATGTTCCAGTGATTTCTCAGTATTTTTGGCATTTCATGAATTTAAAAAAATAATTCTTGGAATTATCCTCAAGGTTACATTGAAGAAGTTAGGTGTTCTATTTTTGAATCAAAAAAGATTTGAGGGGACTTTTGAAAGTGGTATATCAGATTATGAGGGGTTTTGATAGGGTGTTGAGAGAAACTGCTCCCATGGTTCAAGGCTACAGATTCAATATGTGAGTGAAAATATTGGAAATAAGTGAAAATAAGTTTAAATAGAGAATGTCTTGTCAATCTGGAACTTATTTTCAGTGAGACCAGTGGAATCACATTGTTGGGCACAAAATATCACTGTTACTTCATCTTTTCCTTACTTTATGGTAGTGGACAATCAATCAAAAGTACACATCAGCATACATTCCCCCATCAGTAACTATTAGAAACTAATACACTGGTTTTATTCATTATTGTAATAGTATTATTAGTGTTCTAATTTGTTCTGTATTTCATTTAATAATTTATTACTTAGTTAAATGGTAGCTTGGCTTTTTTATACCATTTTAACTATTTCCATAAAACTTCAGCTAACTGGGTCAGCCACTTAATTGGGCCAAAATTTACTGGTCTCGATGTGTCCCAATGAACCAGAATCCACTGTACTGAGATGGTGCAATATTGAATATTTAAGGAATAATGATAACAATTAAAAACAGCAAGAAGATTAGTGTTCCTACGTAACCCATGGGGAAATAGTGTACCTCTTCTGTAGGAGCTGCACAGTCGGTAATTGGAATGCGTTGGTATTGCAGCTGAGGATACTGTATGAAGGCCTGGCTGTAAAACTCCTTCAGAGTCAAGCAGGAGCTGAACTGTTTCATTTCTTTTGTTTCTTCCTGCCATATCTCTGTGGGGTGCTTGGAGCTCAACAGGTCCATTTTGGAGGCAGTCTCAACTTCCTGCAACACAAAAATATGCTAATGTTAAGCCTTTTATTCAATATGAGACAGAAGCAACAGATTTCATCAGAATACCAGTGTATTACCAGGCCTAAAACCATCATTATAATTGACCCATCAATCAAAATCACCTGGTGACCTTTAATTCCACTTGATTTCAAGTACTATGGAAAGCTATGTTTCCATTATATCAAATAATCAGTACAAAAGTAAGTTGAAACTCCACCTCTACAATCTTGAGAAAATATGACTCCTCATATTTATAACTTATACATCAGTGATGTGTAAATGATTGATAGATAAATGAGTAGCTGAACTTATATTCTGTAATCAAGCTATTGGGCATGTGTTATTACGCAATAAGTCATATCAAGTTAATGACCTTGCATCATGAGTGATGTCATTTGCAAAACTCAAAGCCTTTGCTCATCAGAGACAGTTCCCAAAACAATACTTTTCTCCCTTAGATTATGAAAGACCTTGAGGAAGGCCAAAAGGGCAATGACCTCAGCAAGCAGGGTCAAGGATAATACCAAGGCATTTTATACTTCTTTTAAGAAAAAGAGGATGGCGAAGCAGAGCAACACACACAAGATGCTAGAGGACCTCAGTAATTTAGGCAGCATCTATGGAGGGCTATAACCCAATACATTTCAGGCTGAGACCCTTTCATCAAAACCTGCTGAATTCTTCCAGTTTCTTTGGTGTGTTACTCAAGACTTGCTAAGCTTCTCCAGCATTTTGTATGAGTTGCTCCAGCATCATGTGTTTATGACTTAGGTCCACTCAAAGGTAAGGAGGGAGTTTGTGTTTGCAGTCAGAGCAAGTGGCTGAAATGCTAAATGTGTCAATATTTCCTGAAGAGAAGAAACTGGAGGACAGCAAAAACAAGAGTGGGACATGCTAATGTGCAGGGACATTTTGAGATTGAGGAGGTGGTGCTGGGTCTTCTGAAAAGCATTAAGGTGAATGAGTTCTCAGGACCTGATGACATATATCCCAGATTATGGAAAACAGCAAGAAAAGAGATTGTTTTGAGAAAGATTTTTGTATCTTCACTAGCAATAAGCAAAGTTCTTGAGGACTGGAGAGTGGTAAATGCTGTGCCTTTGTTCAGGACGGGAAATAGGGATAATGCAGGTAATTAAAGGGTAATGGGCACCCTATCAGTGGTAGAGAAGTTATTGGAGAGGATACTGATGGATAGGATTTAGGTGTATTGGAAAGGGATGGCCTGCTTAGGTTAAGTAGCATGGCTTAGCTCAGGGCGGGTTTTGACTGATAAATTTCACTGAGTATTTTGTGGAGATAACAAAGGTGCGTGATGAGGGTAAAACAGTGGATGATATCTACATAGAGTTCAGTTAAGTCCTTTCATTATGTCCCTTGTCATAGGTGATTCAGAAGATAAAGATACTCATGTTTCAGAGTAAATTACATGTTTGGATCCAGAACTGACTTCCCATAGAAGAGAGAGAGTACGGGTGGAAGGCAGTTCTTCTGGCTGAAGGCCAGTGACCAGTGACAATCTGCACTGGGACCTTTGTTGTTTCTGATATATAGCAAAAATGTAGATGGATGCCTTAGCAAGTTTGCAGACAGCAACAATATGGTGGAGTTGTGGACAGTATAAAGTTGTGGATGCTGTATTCTATCAAAGAAGACAGTGGGATATAGATCAATCGCAGATATGGGCTATGTCCTAATGTAATATTCTCAAAGAACTAGAGGACACTGACAAAGTTCTCAAGTTGGTAGAAACATGGCAAATGAATGTAACTGGATGAACTGAGAAACCATACTAGAAACATAGAAAACCTACAACACAATACAGGCCCTTCGGCCCACAATGCTGCACCTTACTTTAGAAATTATCTAGGGTTACACATAACCCTCTATTTTTCTAATCTCCATGTACCTATCCAAGAGTCTCTTAAAAGACCCTATTGAATCCGCCTCCATCACTGTTGCTGGCAGGCCATTCCACACACTCAACACTCTCTGAGTAAAAAACTTACCCCTGACATCTCCTTTGTACCTACTTCCAAGCACCTTAAAACTGTGCCCTCTCATGTTAGCCATTTCAGCTCTGAGAAAAAGCCTCTGACTATCCACACAATCAATGCCTCTCATCATCTTATACACCTCTATCAGGTCGCCTCTCATCCTCTGTCGCTCCAAGGAGAAAAGGCTGAGTTCACACAACCCAGTCTCATAAGGCATGCTCCCCAATCCAGGCAATATTCTTGTAAATCTCCTCTCCACCCTTTCTATGGTTTCCACATCCTTCCTATAGTGAGGCGATCAGAACTGAGCACAGTACTCCAAGTGGGGTCTGACCAGGGTCCTATATAGCTGCAACATTACGTCTCAGCTCTTGAACTCAATCCCACGTTTGATGAAGGCCAATACACCGTCACAGTCAACCTGCGCAGCAGCTTTGAGTATCCTATGGACTTGGACCCCAAGATCTCTCTGATCCTCCACACTGCCAAGAGTCTTACCATTAATATTATATTCTGCCATCGTACTTGACCTACCAAAATGAACCACCTCACACTTATCTGGTTGAACTCCATATGCCACTTCTCACCCTATCGATGTCGCACTGTAACCTCTGACAACCCTCCACACTATCCACACCACCCCCAACCTTTATGTCATCAGCAAATTTACTAACCCATCTCTGCACTTCCTCATCCAGGTCATTTATAAAAATCATGAAGAGGAGGAGTACCAGAACAGATATCTGAGGCATACCACTGGTCACTGACCTCCATGCAGAATATGACCCATTTACAACCACTCTTTGCTTTCTGTGTGCAAGCCATTTCTGGATCCACAAAGCAAGGTCCCCTTGGATCCCATGCCTCCTTATTCTCTCAATAAACCTTGCATGGGGTACCTTATCAAATACCTTGCTGAAATCCATATACACTACATCTCCTGCTCTATCTTCATCAATGTATTTAGCCACATCCTCAAAAAAATTCAATCAGACTCGTAAGGCACGACTTACCATTGACAAAGCCTCTATCGGGCTCATAAGGCACAACTTGCCATTGACAAAGCCATACTATTGGAAAAACATTGTTGAACTGAATGGTAGAGAGATTGGAAGAGACACGTTACAGAATCTGTACTAGATGTCCCATTAGTGAAGCATGGGGCTTAGTAATTAGGGAGATTACTTGGTTGTATTGACCAATCAATAAAAGAATGGTTTAGTTTTCCTGGAATTCTATAGAAAGCCAAAAGAAAATGGGGTTAGCATAGCGCATGTTAGAAAATATGAACCTGAAACCTTTTTAAGAGTAACAAATCACTTACTCGCTGGCTGGTGTTGTAGTGGCATCAGCACAAGACTTTGAGGTGAATGGTCCTGAATTTCAATCCCACCAGCTCCTTAATGCTTTTCATTCATGCTGGGTTGAGCATTGAGCTAGCAACTCAGCTTCGGAAAACCCAGTAAACTGCTACAGGAAAGACAAAAATGCTGCCCGATGTGTGAAAAGGAACAACGACAAACCACTTACCAGGACACTCAAGGATTTTAAAATGCAACAGTTACTTCACACAGAAGACGCATACCTCGAGTTGTTCCACTGTTGTGGCTGGGATAATGATCTCCTGCTGGAGACTGCTGGCTTCCCTGAGTGAATAAAATTGTCCATCTGCGTGCAACACTGCTTCTTCTCTCAGGTTTAGACACAACACCCTAGTAAACCTCCTGAAATCGTCTGTCAGATAGGACAAGATCCGCAACAGTCCCTGCAATTAAAATATCTTTATTTTCCGATTTCATCTCAATCCACAGCCTTATCTTAACACAATAAAATGCATCTAATCTTGAAACAACTTCTACAGACACCCAGCCTGGGTTTTTCTCATTAGTTAGCTAACTGGATCAATGGATTCAGACCATAATTTGTCTTGGGATCTCTGAGAAATAGTTAACCACAAGTAGTTGATAGAGGAGCTGTAAATCAGTTTTACGTACAGCAATTCTCTACATACAGTGTCTATAAAAATATTCACTCCCCCTTGGAAGTTTTCATGTTTTATTGTTTTACAACATTGAATCACAGTGAACTTAAGTTGGCTTTTATGGTACTGATCAACGGAAAAAGACACTTTTCATGTCAAAGTGAAAACAGATCTCTACAAAGTGATCTAAATTAATTACAAATATAAAATACAAAATAATTGATTGCATAAGTCTTCAACCCCCCCCCCCCTTAATATGATACACCAAATCATCACTGGTGCAGCCAGTTGGTTTTAGAAGTCACACAATTAGTTAAATGGAGATCACCTGTGTCCAGTCAAGGTGTTTCAATTGATTGTAGTAAAAATACTCCTGTATCTGGAAGGTCCAACTGCTGGTGAGTCAGTATCCTGGCAAAAACTACACCATGAAGACAAAATAATACTCCAAGCAGCTATGTGAAATGGTTATTGAAGAGCAAAAGTATGGAGACAAGAAAATTTCCAAGTCACTGAATATCCCCTGGGATACAGTTAAGTAAATCATCAAATGGAAAGAATATGGCACAGCTGTAAATCCACCTAGAGCAGGCCTTCCTCAAAAACTGAGTGCCCGAGCAAGAGGGGAACTAGTGAGGGAGGCCACCAAGAGACCTATAACAACTCTGGAGGAGTTACAAGCTTCAGTGGCTGAGATGGGAGTGACTGCACATGCAACCGTTGCACAGGTGCTTCACCAGTTACACACACAAAATGCTGGTGGAACGCAGTAGGCCAGGCAGCATCTATAGGGAGAAGCACTGTCAACATTATGGGCCAAGATCCTTCATCCTGACAAAGTCCTTCTCCCTATAGATGCTGCCTGGCCTGCTGCGTTCCACCAGCATTTTGTCTGTGTTGCTTGAATTTCCAGCATCTGCAGATTTCCTTGTATTTGCTTCACCAGTTGCAGCTTTATGGGCAAGACGCAAAGAGAAAGCCACTGTTGGAAAAAAACTCCCGTGAAATCTCAGCCAGAATTTGCCTGAAGGCAAGTGAGAGACTCTGAAGTCAGCTGGAAGATGGTTCTATGGTCTGATAAACTGAGCTTTTTGGCCATCAGACTAAATGCTATGTTTAGCATAAGCTAAACACCACACATCAACAAAAACACACCATCCTTACCATGAAGAATGGTGGTGGCTGCATCACGCTGTGGGGATGTTTCACTGCAGCAGGCCCTGGAAGGCTTGTGAAGGTAGAGGGCAAAATGAATGCAGCAAAATACAGACAAATCCTGGAGGAGAATCTGATGCAGTCTACAAGAGAACTGACTTGGGAGAAGATTTGTTTTCCAGCAAGCCAATGACCCAAAGCTTAAAGCCAAGGCTACATAGGAATAGCTTAAAAAACAACAAAATTAATGTCCCGGAGTAACTAAGTCAAGAGTCTAGACCTCAATCCAATTGAATATTTGTGGCTGGACTTGAAAAGTGCTGTTCACTCACAATCCCCATGCAATCTGACACAGCTTGAGCAGTTTTGTAAAGAAGAATGGGGAAACTGCAGTGTCCAGATGTGCAAAGCTGATAGAGATCTATCCACACAGATTCCAGACTGAAATTGCTGCCAAAGTTGCAACTACTAAATACTGAGTTGAAGGGAGTTTTATGCAATCAATTATTTTGTGTTTTATATGTGTAATTATTTTAGATCAATTTGTAGAGATCTGTTTTCACTTAGACATGAATCTTTTGCTGTTGATCAGTGTCAAAAAAGCCAAATAAAATCGACTGTGATTCAATGCTGTAAAACAATGAAACATGAAAATTTCCAAGTGGGGGGAATCCTTTTTATAGGCTCTGTATATGAAGGTACCACAGACTGTTCATGGCTGATCTCTTCCCATTGCTATAAATGTGAACTGTCTAAAGAGCAATACATACAGGAGTTGTCTACTGGTATATTATTTGACCCATGTGTGGAGCAGCTACCTATCAACAGACTGAAGATCACAACAGATTCTGCAGATGTTGGAACTCTTGAGCAACATGTATTAAAAACTGGAGGAACTTAGCAAGTCAGGAAGCACTTTGGGCTGAGTTCATTTTCCTCCGCAGATGCTGCCTGACTTGCTGAGGTCCTCCAGCATTTTGTATGCATTGCTTGGTATGTGGAAAGCATCATGCAATGGAACATTAAACTTTTTTTGTGGTATATGCTAAGCACACAATCTACAGATTTGTTGAGCAGATGCCCAATAATACATAGAAAAGACATTCGTTATTATTCAGCACAATTCCCCATATACACACGGTGTGGGGGGGGGGGGGGGGTGATTCTTTTCAAAATTGCTTTCGTATTATCTTTTTTACCTTCAACCCTAATTCCTATTGTCCTGCTGCTGTGGTTCCTATCCCCTTCCGATTAGCACTAGCCAACCTCACAGGAAAAATCTCCAGTTCAGATTCCTATCCTGCTGTAGCCTTAGATGACCCCATCAACTTTTAAGGTGATAAGACTGTGAGACACAGGAACAGAATTAGGCCATTTGGCCCATTGAGTCTGCTCCACCATTCAATCATGGCTGATCCTTTTTTCCCTCTTCAGTACCACTCCCCAGCCTTCTCCCCATAACCTTTGATGCTGTGTTCAGTTAAGAATCTATCAATCTCTGCCTTAAATGCAGCCAACGACCTGGCCTCCACAGCTGTTTGTAGTAATAAATTCTACAAATTCACTACCCTCTAGCTAAAGAAATCTCTCTGTATTTCTGTTTTAAATGCGTGCCCTCTTATCCTGAGGCTGTGCCCTCTTGTCTTAGACTGCCCCCCAATCATGGGAAATATCCTTTCCACATCTACTCTGTCTAGACCTTTCAACATTTGAAAGATTTCAATGAGATCCCTCCTCATCCTTCTAACTTCCAGCGAGTACAGACCCAGAGCTATCAAACGTTCCTCGTATGATAACCCTTTCAATCCCGGAATCATCCTTGTGAACCTGCTCTGAACTCTCTCCAAAGCCAACACATCTTTTCTTCGATGAGGAGCCCAAAATTGTTTGCAATACTCAAAATGAGGCCTCACCACTGATCTATAAAGCCTCAGCATTACATTATGTGTTCTAGACCTCATGACGTGAATGCTAACATTGTATTTGCCTTCCTCACCACCAACTCTACCTGCAAGTTAACCTTTAGGGTGTTCTGCACAAGGACTCCCAAGTCCCTTTGCATCTCATATTTATGCTACCCACAGACTTACTAATCATACCTCCTCCAGTCTCATCCCTGCCATTAATATATATATCAAAACGACAAAGTTCTTAGCTCTGATACATCATTGATTACAAACCTTCAATCAGAAAAACAAACTTCCACCACTACATTTTGCCTCCTATCATCAAGCCAATTTTAGATCCAATTAGCCAGGTCACCTTGGATCTTGTGCCTTAACTTTTGGACCAGTCTCCTACACATGGAACCTTGTCAAATACCTTATGTAAGTTTATTTACACAATATTTACACACTGTCATCAAAAATCTCCCTAGTTACCTCCTCATACAAGCCAACAAGATGGAATTTCCCCTACACAAATCCACGTCTATTGCCTTTCTAAATATGCACAAGTACTGTTCCTTGGCATTTCTCCAACACTTTCACCGATCAACACACATAAAATGCTGAAGGAACTCAGCAGGTAAGAAGGGCAGAATTAAGCTTCTCCAGGGTAGGCACCCCGGCAGACTTCGCAATGTAGTAGTCGAATCACAAATAAGAGAAAATCTGCAGGTGCTGGAAATCCAAGCAACACACACAAAATGCAGGAGGAACTCAGCAGGTCAAATATTGATAGTATTATTGACTGTGTACATAAGTACAAAAATGGCATGTTGTTGCTGAATATAAAATTAAGATGGTGCTGACCTCCTGATTTGGTTGTGCTATTCCACAGACAGGCATTTTGGAAACTTTTCTGTAGTTTGCCACTTTCATTTGTCTTTGACTACTCATTTCGTCAACATCCAGGTAGTCATCAGCAAGCTGTGGGTTACAAAGAAAATATGAAGTTGCAGAGAGGTTAAATTTACATTGAATCTTCAATCAGCAGGGAAAATGTTCTTGAATATCACTACCCCACTCCCTGAGCTTTCCACTTAAAATGTCTCCACAGTAAATGATGATGAGAAATATTCTCTAATATCTATGAATTATTAGGCACGAGATTTGTAAACTCTACTGCACAGCTGAACACCTCACAACCGTACAACACAATCTGAATACAATGCCAGACAGCCACATCCCCTAACAGAAGTAATTCCCTGACAGGCTTCTGTTCTTCTTTCAGGTACATGACAGCAAGGATCACTTGCAAACTACAGTCCTTATGTCTGGAAGATGACACTGCATTGGGAAAAGTGGTGCTGTGGCCAAACCCAGGAACAGGATGACAAATAATGAAGCTGATATTCTAATATCTAAATCTCCTTCTCACATAGTACTTATCCTCATCACAAGTTCTCTTTTGCTTATAAGCTACTGATCATTTTGCATTTCAGATGAACAAGAACTACAGCTGGGCAAATGTTGCAGGGAAGTAAAATGTTGGATGAAAAGCTGTGCCTCTTGGTTATTGACTTTCTGACATCAGTTCAGATAGACTCATAAAATGCCCAAGTATGCAGCACACAAAAACAAGCCCTCCAGCACAACTCACCCATGCCAACCAAAATGCTCATCTAAATTAGTCTAATTTGCCTGCATGTGATCTGTACCCTTCTAAACCTCACCTGCCCGTGCACCTGTCCACTTGTTAATAAACTTGCCATAGTCCCTTCCTCTGGAAGCTCATTCAAATATGCACCACTGTTTACATGAAGTAGCCACCTCTCGGATTCCTTTTAAATATTTCTCCTCTCACCTTAAATCTATCTGCTGTAGCTTTTGATTCCCTTTCCATGGTTAGGTTCAGTAGACTGCTTTGTGACCGCCAACATCTTACATACCACTCAATGCCTGACATTAATGACTCTGAATTTAGTACTCTTAAAACAATGTAAATGGAAAGAGATTGACTTACCATAGCTTAGCATATTCATCCTCCATGCTAAAACCTCCCTCGTCAAAGTCTCAAGCACAACACTCTGACTGTGAAACAGCCCTTCTCTAAATGACCACTCCTACCAGCGCTTGTCTCCCTTCTGACCTCTATCTTGGTGCTAGTCCTATTGGTGAGAGGTTCTTCCTTGCTCTCTTACCTCTTCTCCAAGATCGCCCTGCTATTCCTACCACAATGTGAAGGAAAGCCCAATCAACACCCCCATCTGCTTTGTGCAATGCTATGAGTCTGGTAACAACTCTGAAACTTGGGACTGCCACGAGAAACCCCAAACAACTGGAGAAATATAGAGCAATGACAAGGTAATGATCCTTCCTTTTGCTTAGTGTATATTGGGCCACACAAGCAAAGCGGCTGTTTGGGCTGACTATATTTGATGCACAGTAAGACCATATACATCAGACCATAAGACTATATGATGCAGGAACTGAATTAAGTCATTTGGACCAATGAGTCTGCTCCACCATTTCATCATGGCTGATCTATTTCCCTTTCAACCCCATTCTCCTGCCTTCGCCCTGTAACCTTTCAGGATCTGACTTATCAAGGAACTATCAACTTCCACCTTAAATGTACTCAAAGACCTGGCCTCCACAGCCACCTGTGGCAACAAATTCCACAGATCACCTTATGGATAAAGAAATTCCTCATCTCCATTCTAAATGGACGTGCCCTCACTATAGAAAACATCTTCTCTATGTCCACTCTATCTAAGCTTCTCAATATACGATAATCCCCGTCATTCTTATAAATTCCAGTGAGTACAGGCAAACTCTCCTCATACAATAAGCTTTTCATTCCCAAATTAATTTTCATGAACCTCCTTTGAACCCTCTCCAATGTCAATGTTCTTAGAAAAGTACTCACAGTACTCCAAATGAAGCATGTCTAGTACCTTATAAAGCCTCAGCATTACATCCCTGTTTTTATATTCTAGTCCTCTCAAAATGAATGATAACATTGCATTTGCCTTCATCATCACAAACTCAACCCGTAAGTTAACTTCTAGGGACCCAGCATGAGGACTCCCAAGTCTCTTTGCACTTATAATTTTTTTTTGTACCTCTCTCCTATCTTTGTATTGTCTGAGAACTTGGCCACAAAGTCATCAATTTTGTTGTCCAAATCATTGACATACAACATAAAAAGAAGTGGTCCTAACATTGACCCCTGTAAAACACTAGCAACCAATCAGAAAAGGTTTACTTTATTCCCACACTTTGCTTCCTGCCAATCGGCTTCTGCTCTTCCATGCTAGTATTTTCCCATGACTCTCATCTTGTTTAGCAGCCTCCTGTGGACCACCTTGTCAAAGGCCTTCTGTACATCCAAATACACAACATCCACTAATACTCCCTTGTCTATTCTGTTTGTTACTTCCTCAAATAATTTTAACAGGTTTGTTAGGCAACATTTTCTCTTAAAGAAACCAAGTACCTAAAACCTCATCCTTAACAGTCAACTCCAACTCGTTGCATCCACTGAGATAATTTTAACTGGCCTATAACTTCCTTTTTTTTGGCCTCCTTCCTTTCTTGAAGAGCGGACCGTTAGCTGGAATTTTATAAGTCCTCCAGAACCATCCCAGAATCTAGGGAAGTCAAAGCCAACATAAAAGCCGAAGAGAGGGCAAATAATAGAGCAAAAGTTAGTGTGAAGTTAAGAGGATTGGGAAGCTTATAAAAAACAACAGAAGGCAACTAAGAAGTCATTAAGCAAGTAAAGATGGTATATGAAAGTAAGCTAGTGATTAATATCAAAGGGGATACCAGAAGTTTCTTCAGATACATAACATGTGAAAGAGAGGCAAGAGTGGATATCAGATCTCTGGAAAATGATGCTGGAGAGATACTAGTGGGCACAAGGAAGTAGGGGAAGAACTGAAAAAGTATTTTGCATCTGTCTTCACTGTGGAAGACACCAGCAGTATGGTGGAAGTTCCAGGTGTCAATGGTCATTAAGTGTGTGAAATTACCATTCCTAGAGAGTTGGCTTGTGGGAAACTGAAAGGTCTGAAGGTAAATGATTTACCTGGTCTAGATGGTGTACATCTCAGGGTTCTGAAAGAGGTGACTGAAGAGAATGTGGAATGTGGATGCATTAGTAATGATCTTTCAAGAGTCACTAGATTCTGGAATGGTCCCGGAAGAATAGAAAATTGCAAATGTCACTCATTCTTCAAGAAGGGAGAGAGGCAGAAGAAAGGAAACATTGCCTAGTTAGTCCGACCTCAGTGGTTGGGAAGATTCTGGCGTCAATTGTAAAGGATGTGGTTTCAGGGTGCTTGGAGGCAGATGATAAAATAGGCCGTAGTCAGCATGGTTTCCCCAAGGGAAAATCCTGTCTGACAAATCTATTGGAACTCTTTGAAGAAATAACCAGCAGGATAGAGAATCAGTTGATATTGTATTTGGATTTTCAGAAGGCCTTTGACAGGGTGCCACACGAGACTACTTGGAAAAATTCCAGAATGAATAAAACAGCGGCTGATTGTCAGGAGGCCAAAAGTGGGAATGAAGGGAGCCTTTCCTGGTTGGTGTCGGTGACTAGTGGTTTTCCATAGGGTTCTGTGTTGGGACTGATTATTTTACATTATATGACAATGATTTGGATGATGAAATTGATGGCTTTGTTGCAAAGTTTGCAGATGATACAAAAACAGGTGGAGGGGCAGGTAGATTTGAGGAGATAGAGGTGGTCCAGAAAGACTTAGAAAGATTAGGAGAATGGGAAAAGAAGTGGTAGATGGAATGCAGTGTCTAGAAGTGTATGGTCATGCAATTTGGAAGAAGGAACAAAAGGGTAAACTATTTTCTAAATAGAGAGAAAATACAATAATCTGAGGCATATAGGGACTTGGGAGTCCTTCTGTAAGGTTCCCTAAATGTTAACTTGCAGGTTGAGTCTCTGGTGAGCAAGGCAAATGCAATGTTAGCATTCATTTCCAGAGGACTAGAATATAAAAGCAAGGATGTAATGTTGAGACTTCATAAAGGACTGGTGAGGCCTTACTTGGAGTATTAGGAGCAGTTTTGGGCCCCTTGTTATTAGAAAGGATGTGCAGAAACTGGAGAAGGTCCAAAGGATGTTCATGAAAATGATTCCATGATTGTATGGCTTGACATATGAAAAGTGTTTGATGGCTCTGGGCCTGTATTCACTAGAATTCAGAAGGATAAGAGTGATCTCATTAAAACCTGTTGAATAGTGACACGGCTTGATAAAGTGGATGTGGAGAGGATATTTCCTATGATGGGAGAGTCTAAGACCAGAGGACACAGCTGCAGAAAAGAGGGAAGTCCTTTTAGAATGGACATGAGGAGAAATTTCTTTAGCCGGCGAGTGGTGAATCTGTGGAAGTCTTTGCCATAAGCAGCTGTGGAGGCCAAGTCTTTATGTATATTTAAGGCAGAGGTTGATAGATTCTTGATTAGACAGGGCATGAAGAGATAAGACAGGAGATTGGGGCTGAGAGGAAAAGTGGGTCAGCCATGTTGAAATGGCACAGTGGACTCAATGGGCCAAATGACCTAATTCTGCTCCTATATCTTATGGTCTTATTTAGATTTTTCTTGAACAATCACTACTAATGCCTCCACAAAATCTTTAATGACTTCTTTCAGAACCTTGGAGTGTGGACCGTCTGGTCCAGATAATTTATCTACCTCCAGAACTTTCAGCTTCCCAAGCACCTTCTCCCTTCTAATAGCAACTGCACTCATTTCTGCTCCCAACACTCTCAAACTTGCAGCATACTGCTAGTGTCTTATGCAGTGAAGACTGATACAAAATACTTATTCAGTTCATTTGCCTTACTGTTACCTCTTCAGCATCGTTTTCCATGATGGTTTAGGGTGATTAGTGCAACTCATACCATGTTATCCCATATATAATTGTGATACTCAAATACTTGACAGATAGACCTCAGTATGTGCGGTTGGGAGACTGTAGGTCTGACACGGTGGTCAACAGCACAGGGGCGCCGCAGGGAACCGTACTCTCTCCGGTCCTGTTCACCCTGTACACATCAGACTTCCAATATAACTCGGAGTCCTGCCATGTGCAGAAGTTCACTGATGACACGGCCATAGTGGGGTGTGTCAGGAATGGACAGGAGGAGGAGTATAGGAAACTGATACAGGACTTTGTGATATGGTGCAACTCAAACTACCTGCGTCTCAATATCACCAAGACCAAGGAGATGGTGGTGGACTTTAGGAGATCTAGGCCTCCTATGGAGCCAGTGATCATTAATGGAGAATGTGTGGAGCAGGTTAAGACCTACAAGTATCTGGGAGTACAGTTAGACGAGAAGCTAGACTGGACTGCCAACACAGATGCCTTGTGCAGGAAGGCACAGAGTCGACTGTACTTCCTAAGAAGGTTGGCGTCATTCAATGTCTGTAGTGAGATGCTGAAGATGTTCTATAGGTCAGTTGTGGAGAGCGCCCTCTTCTTTGTGGTGGCGTGTTGGGGAGGAAGCATTAAGAAGAGGGACGCCTCACGTCTTAATAAGCTGGTAAGGAAGGCGGGCTCTGTCGTGGGCAAAGTACTGGAGAGTTTAACATCGGTAGCTGAGCGAAGGGCGCTGAGTAGGCTACGGTCAATTATGGATAACTCTGAACATCCTCTACATAGCACCATCCAGAGACAGAGAAGCAGTTTCAGCGACAGGTTACTATCGATGCAATGCTCCTCAGACAGGATGAAGAGGTCAATACTCCCCAATGCCATTAGGCTTTACAATTCTACCGCCAGGACTTAAGAACTTTTTAAAAGCTATTATTAATGCTTTTTGAGATAGTGATTTAGATGCATATCATATTTTTTACTGAGTTAAGTATTGTATGTAATTAGTTTTGCTACAACAAGTGTATGGGACATTGGAAAAAAGTTGAATTTCCCCATGGGGATTAATAAAGTATCTATCTATCTATCTATCTATCTATCTATCTATCTATCTATCTATCTATCTAAACCAAAGTTTTCAAACTATTGCTGATAAAATCAACTTGTATTGAATATGTGAATACACAATTTATAAAAGCATACTGTACATATACTGAGGACAAATATGATGCTCAAAATCAGCACTAATAAACTTGATAAGATTGTGTTCTGCAATATCTTCATATCTCATTCACACTCAAGTTGCCTCTTAAAGAAAAATTAAGTTGTTATCGATTTTGATGAACTTACTAGAACACAAAGGCGCTTAGTGAGGAGATTATCAGGAGTCTTCATCTCGAGTCTGAACATAGCACTCAGCAGCCTATAGAAGAAGGGTTTCCTTCGCATCCAAGTACTAAACATGACTGAGAAAGCCAATGGGTACTGGAAATTGATAAAAACAACTTATAGACAAGATTACAAGAAGACCTTTTAAACCAAAAATAACATTGTTTTGGTGATGGCAGATTAAAATAAGAGATTAAAATGACTGTGGGGGAGGGAATTGATGATTACAGGATGAACTACTCTTCCCCATTCTGACTGTTTCCATGGTTAGGCAAAGCAGCATGAAAGCATACCCTCTGACCCACTCAGTACATGGACCACCAAGCACACACTTGCAATAATCCTGCTTTAATCCTATATTTTATTCACCCCATATTCTCATAGTGGTTCAGGAAAAGAACTGATGCTTTATTTTCTCAATAAAATAGCAAGGAATATAAGAGTAATGGACAGCCAATGACATTTCTATATGCAAAATAGTGGTCGGAAACATCTTGAAATTCTTAATTAAATTGCATTACCAGAGCATCTAGAAATAGAGGCATTGACACCTCAATGAATAATTCATGATCTTATTGGATGTCAGGGCAGGCTTGAAATTCAAGGGGGCCTACTCAGCTCTTACTTTATTGTGTTCTTAAAAAGTCATCTGTAAAAGAGAAGGCCATGAAATTCCACCCAAGGTCAGGCAAGGTTATGGAAGTAAAAACCTGCTATGACTTTTAGCTTGTGGATTAATTGGGATTTTCAGTTTTGTTTAAATGATTTAATTCATCATAAACTGCACATTGATAATAAAGTTTCCAACCTGTTCATGAAGATAGCTGTTGAAAGCAATGAAGTAAAAGTATCTCTGAAGATAGAGAAAGACTTTGCTGATTGATGCTTCTCTTGAATCCTTTGTCTGAGCAGCACAAAGCAATTAAAAACAAATATTAATAATATCACTACTTTCGCTTTTCATCATTAAAGTACCTTTCTGTTATGAAAACAAATTTCCTTAATTAGTGCTTCCCATCCAACAGTGCCAGTGCACACAGTACAATGCATGTTATATATCCCAGCATGACTGTATAAAAATAACTGTACACGCCTGATACTCGGATGATCATACATGATCTTATTGGTGTCGAACTCTGGGAAGATTTGCTCAGATTCTTCACTAACTTTGGAGGATCTCATTAATGGTCAATAACTACAATGCTGGAAAATACAAAAAACTGGGATTGATGGAAGAAAAGATAATTAGCAAAATAGCCTCAGCCTATATCTACTGCAGAAGACATTGGGCAATTCCAAGTTTTCCACTTTAACTTTTAAAAGGGGAGTCTAGATTTTTGATTTAGAGATCATCAGGAGCACAGCAACAGCTCTTAACCAGCACAGATTCATTACTAACCATCATGGACTGCTCTATCCTTAAGTTGCTAAACTGCAATTAAATCCTGATGCTTTCTGATTCCACAGTGAAAGAGCAATGAGTGAGGCAAGGCTGACACCTTGTGACAACTTACAGCACGAGGGGTAAAACTTGTCACAGAAAGGAGGAGATGAGCCTATGGTCTTTAATATTCAATATAATACAATTAATTCAGTGTTCAGATTTTTAAGGGAAAGGAAGCAATGATTATAAAATATGTTGAAGATTGTAAGAAACTGGAGTCAGGAAACAAAGTCAAGGGGCAGAATGCACATAAACAGCTTGCAACTGTGAGTAGAAGATGCCAGAATGGAGTGGCAGGAAGGCAGACAGTGCAGAAACAATTGGAGGAGAATTGAACGACATTGGAGCAAATGAATGACTGAGATGGATTAGTTCCGGTTTTATTTATTTATTTATTTATTTTACTTACTTAGAGAAATAGTGCAGAACAGGCCATTCCGGCAAACTTGAGATGCACTGCCCCCAATTTAAATCCAGCCCAATCACAGGACAATTTACAATTTACCTATTAAACGGTACATCTTTGAACAGTGGGAGGAAACTGGTGCATCCTAATAAAAGCAGTTCCTCCTTATTTACTCGCCCTACTCCCTCAATCTTGAGGCTATGTCCCTAGTTCTAGTCTCACCTGCCAGTGGAAACAAATTTCCTGCCTCTATCTTATCTAGCCCTTTCATAATTTTATATGTTTCTGTAAGATCTCCTCTCATCCTCTGAATTCCAGTAAGTACAGTCCCAGGCAACTCTATCTCTGCTTATAGTCTAAACCCCTCAGCTCTGGAATCAACCTAGTATCTCCTTCCCCAAGTAAGGAGACCAGAACTGCAAGCAGTACTCCAGGTGCACCTTCAGCAGTACCGTATACAGTTGCAGCATAACCTCCCAGCTCTTAAATTCAATCAATCTAGCAATGAAGGCAAACATTCCATTTGCCTTCTTGATAGCCTGCTTGATGCACCATCAATAACTCTCTGAGACGTGAGGCAAGATATCGGCTTTTATTGACTGGAAGAAAGAACAAGCAGCAATTGACCACCATGCTACATCCTGGAGACTGAGGGCAGGGCTCAGGCCTCAATCGCCTTTATACCGGGGTCAGTGGGAGGAGCCAGCAGGGGGACATGTCCAGACAGGTATATGTAGTTCACCACACTGCTGCACCTGCAAACCAGCATTTTGTGATTCATGCGCAAGAGCTCTCAAGTCCTTCTGGACATGTGAGTACCAAGACTGTTCAGTATTCCTGGGTTCAATTGTTTAAAATGTGATAGAAAGGAGATGGTAAAAGAGATGGAGAGTTTCACTATTGATAAAGGAAAATCTCACAGCAGTAAACTGAGACGACACACTGGAGGGCTCATCACAGAATCAATTTGAGTAGAGCTCAAACATCGGACAGGTGCAATTACACTGATGGGATTAAACTACAGGCCCCTATAATAGCCACCTCGAGGTGGAGGTACAGCTTGGTAGACAGATTATTGAGAGATACAGAAACCGTAGGGTTGTCATAGTGGGGGACTTTAATTTTCCCAGTAGTGAATGGAACTTTGTTAGTACAAGAAGCAGGATGGGCGGAATTTATTCAATGAATCCAAGAGATGTTCTTTAGATGGTCTATGGAGAGTCCAGCTGGAGGAAACAACACTCGGGACAGTGTTGGAAATGAGCCAGGCCACTTTACAGACCTGATAGTAGGTGAACATTTTTGGAATAGAGACCACAGTTCATTAGGTTAGGAGTAAGGATAAAATTAGAGCTTGCAAGAAGTTTCGAAATTGGGCTGGGCAAATTGCGATAGGATAAAACAGGAGCTAAAAAAGTTCATCATAAACACAAGAGATTCTGTAGATGCTGGAAATCTCCAGCAACACATGCAAAATGCTGGAGGAGCTCAGAAGGTCTGCAACATCTACGGAGGGACTTACGGTCAATTTCAGGCTGGAAAAGAAGGAGTCAGAATCCAGAGTAAGAAGGTGGGGGAGGGGAAGAAGTACACATTGGCAGGTGATAGCAGAGATGAGGTTAGGGTGGGGAGACAAGTGGGTGTAGGGGTGGAATAGTGGGGACACTAAACCTAGTTTTATTGATTTCAGTTTCATGCGTCTATACCCACTCATAATTTTGTATACTTCAATCATTTCTCCTCCATTCTCTGCTCCTGGGAAGAGAGAACAATGTCTACTCACAATCAAAATGTTCCATATAAAACTCTGGTTAGGCCACACTTGGAGTACTGTGTCCAGTTCTGGTCGCCTCACTATAGGAAGGATGTGGAAGCATTGGAAAGGGTAAAGAGACGGTTTACCAGGATGCTGCCTGGTTTAGAGAGTATGGATTATGATCAGAGATTAAGGGAGCTAGGGCTTTACTCTTTGGAGAGAAGGAGGATAAGAGGAGACATGATAGAGGTATGCAAGATATTAAGAGGAATAGATAGAGTGGACAGCCTGCGCCTCTTCCCCAGGGCACCACTGCTCAATACAAGAGGTCATGGCTTTAAGGTAAGGGGTGGGAAGTTTAAGGGGGATATTAGGGGATGGTTTTTTACTCAGAGAGTGGTTGGTGCATGGAATGCACTGCCTGAGTCAGTGGTGGAGGCAGATACACTAGTGAAGTTTAAGAGACTACAAGACAGGTATACGGAGGAATTTAAGGTTGGGGGTTATATGGGAGGCAGGGTTTAAGGGTCGGCACAACATTGTGGGCCGAAGGGTCTGTACTGTGCTGTTCTATTCACCTCTTTCCTATAGTTTGGTGAATCTGAGCAATATTACCTCTTTCTTATAGCTTGGTACTCAGAACTACATACACTGCTCCAACTGGTGTTTAGAGATCTAACAAAAACAATTTGGTGAAAGAGGTATAAGCACAAAATTTTTAACAAAAGATAACAAATACTAAAAATAACAGTTACATCTGCAGAGAAAGTAGATTGTAAATTATGACTCATGTGCTAAAGACTTGAGGAAAACTAGTGGCTGATAATATTCCACTGGACACTCGCATCATATGAGTGCCACCTGTAAATGTGGTTCAATCATTCAAGCACAAGCAACCTCCTGCACATATAAAATCACATCTTTCATCTTTCAGCAATTCTGCAGTGCATGTTGTCTTTGTTTTTTTTTGTGAACACAAACTTAAAACATAGCAGCTCATCAAGAAATGGTTTCCAGTCTCATTGATAAAAGAGATGTTGAGTTTGTTTGAAATGCAGGGACATTTTGTTAGCTCTACCTGTCTCTGATGCTCTTCTGCAGGCTTTAGGACATCCTTTTTGTGAAGAAAAATGATTTCCTTCAGATCATGCATTTCTGAACAAATTTTCACGATGGTATCCACCTGCAAATTTCAATCAGATATTCTTGGTGAATCTGCACTATCTACAGATTGTCTGTAATACTGGAGGAACAGTCTTCCACTCTCTCCTTTTGTTTCAACCCAGCATGTTACCTTCATGTTACCAGCATGTGGCCTGGATTGGGGAGCATGCCTTATGAAAACAGGTTGAATGAACTCGGCATTTTCTCTTTGGAGCAATGGAAGATGAGAGGTGACCTGATAGAGGTGTATAAGATGATTAGAGGCATTGATCATGTGGATAGTCAGAGGCTTTTTCCCAGGGCTGAAATAGCTGGCACAAGAGGACACAAGTTTAAGGTGCTGGGGAGTAGGTACAGAGGAGATGTCAGGGGTAAGTTTTTTAACGCAGAGAGTGCTGAGTGCATTGAATGGGCTGCCGGCTACAGTGGTGGAGGCAGATACGATAGGGTCTTTTAAGAAACTTTTGGATAGGTACATGGAGCTTAAAAAAATAGAGGGCTATGAGTAACCCTAGTAATTTCTAAGGTAGGGACATGTTCGGTACAACTTTGTTGTCCGAAGGGCCTGTATTGTGCTGTAGGTTTTCTATGTTTTTATGCTTCATAAGTTATTGTGTGTTATGTGTAATACTGTGCTAACACCTCATTTCTATATACATTATATGGTTATATATTTTATATACAAGTATGTAGTTCAATGATAATAAACTTGACTTGACTTTATCTTAACTGGTGTCCCAAATCAGGAAGTGGTGTCCCAAAAGCTGTGCAATGCTTGACAGGATAAGTTCAGCTCACAGAAATAACAATGCCCTTGTCACATCTCTTGTCATTTCCACCACTCACCTTAGCTTACGAGGCAGAAGACAAGATGCATTGTTTAACTGCAGACTGCTGCAACATTCATGGACTCAGGGACTTGGACAATATGTTTTGGTGTGACTGTATTTTACTGCTGTCTTATGTGTGCCTTGTGCTGCATGTGACTGTTAGTACTGTGCACACTGGCTCCAGTGTAACACTGTCTTATTTGCCTGTATTCATGTATGGTTGAATGACATTTAAAATTGTGTGTGTGTGAAAGGGAGAGGGAGATAACAGGTGTGTGCACATGTGTGTACAGGTGCATGTGAGTGTGTGCGTGATTTAGCCTCACTCTTTCTAGGCAGTGAACTTGATTTCTCTCTTCCATTAACCTCCCAGGGCAACACAACATCAACATGATCTCACATGCCTTTCCCCTTTGTGTGACCCTGGATAGCAATATTAGATACTTCTGACCTTGGTATTAAATGTAAAATACTTTAATACACTGAGTAAAGTATTAACAAAAGAAGGAAATTTTAGCAGGAGTTCATATTCAACTCAACACTTTGTAAACTGATTTGTATCAAATATCCTTTTAACTCATTTTAAATTAGTTTAATTTTTATATATTTTGTTTTGGAGTTTCAATTTGTGGCATGCTTTTATCTCTTCAGGTACTTAAGTAACTTAAAACCCAATGAAGTTCAAAGCCATGCATCACATTTATTTTTAAAATTTTGATTACTTTTCACCTACTGTAAGATAGATGAAGGAAATACAATGAACAATTTGCTTCAATGTTAACATTCTTTGAAGCAATTAAAGACTGGTTTTGTCACACATACATTTAAACATCGAAAGATCCGTTTCAATGGGTTGTTTGCATCAAATCAAATCAGTGAGGATTGTGTGGCAGCCTGCAAGTGTTGCCACACTTCCAGCGTCAACATAGCATGCCCACAACTTATCAACCCTAACTGTATGCCTTTGGAATGTGGGAGGACACTGGAGCATCCGGAGGAAACCCATGCAGTAACTGGAACAATGTTCAGACACCTCACAGAGAGCGGCAGAAAATTAAATCTTTATCTTACACCTGGCATTGGAAAGCAATGGATAACAGTGCCATCCTGATTTTTGCTACTGGGTTGAAGACACACAACAGTAAACAGTACAATTTTTAGTGAATTTTAGCTTTGCACTGCACGAAACATGTTTGTTGGGGTTAAGTCGGTTGCTGAGATTTGGGAAAACTCAAAAACACAACTCTAACCCTAACTCAGTCACCAGGGTTTAAGTGAGACTCATTGGCCAAGGGAAAGGGTTGCTAATTAACAGAGCAAGTATGTTTTCATTCGCCGAGGCGCACACAGACCAGCCCTGCAGCGACCATACGAAGAACCTTACAAGGTGTGGCGCCTTAATGGGATGATCTGCGTTCTTGACATCGGCAGTCGTGAAGAGAATTTTACCATTGACCGTCTCAAACCGGCGCATCTAGACCTTGAGCGCCCGGGTGGCAGACCACGAGGCCTGCCCCCTAAACGAACTGACAGTGTGAGGGCTGTGGACTCTGCACCTCCTAGCACCGGTTCTTGGCGGTGCGGGGGGTGGGGGGGGGAGGTCATGTGGCAGCTCACCCATGCGGCAAGGGAACCGACTCCAACAGTCGCAGACAAGTCAGCAGCCAGCGTCAACCGGGGGCTCTGAGTGAGGGGCAGACCTTGGCCTGGGAGCCAACTTCACTTCCGCCCCACAAAGAGCAGGGGATGCAGGGAGCGGGCACTTAAGAGAGCGCGTGGGTTGAAACAGTAAACAGCACAACCAGACCCTGCTCGACTCAGTGTGTTGCTTTCACTCGTTGCATATCAGCGCGACCACAGTCCCCACAATTATCTGTGGCCATGAATTTAACAGGTTCATCACATACTGACTACAAGAATTCCTCCTCATCTCTGTTCTAAAGCGGCAAATTTTATACGGAGGTGCTCCATATGGTCTTAAAATCCCCCCCCCCCCATAGGAAACATCCACTCCACATCCCCACTATAGGAAACATCCACTCCACATCCCCCACTATAGGAAACATCCTCTCCACATCCCCCACTATAGGAAACATCCTCTCCACATCCCCACTATAGGAAACATCCAGTCCACATCCCCCACTATAGGAAACATCCTCTCCACACCCCCACTATAGGAAATATCCACTCCACATCCCCCACTATAGGAAACATCCTCTCCACATCCCCACTATAGGAAACATCCAGTCCACATCCCCCACTATAGGAAACATCCACTCCACATCCCCCACTATAGGAAAAATCCTCTCCACATCCCCCACTATAGGAAACATCCTCTCCACATCCCCACTATAGGAAACATCCACTCCACATCCCCCACTATAGCAATAATCCTCTCCACATCCCCCACTATGGGCATAATCCTCTCCACATCTCCGCTATAGGAAACATGCTCTCCACATCCCACACTGTAGGAAAAATCCTCTCCATATCCCTCACTATAGGAAACATCCACTCCACATCCCACACTATAGGAATAATCCTCTCCACATCCCCCACAAAAGGAAATATCAATTTCACATCCCTCACTGTAGGAAACATCCTCTCCACATCCCTCACTATAGGAAACATCCTCTCCACATCCCCCACTATAGGAAACATCCTCTCCACATCCCCCACGATAGGAATAATCCTCTCCACATCCCCCACTATTGGAAACATCCTCTCCACATCCCCCACAAAAGGAAATATCAATTCCACATCCCTCACTGTAGGAAACATCCTCTCCACATCCCTCACTATAGGAAACATCCACTCCACATCCCTGACTATAGGAAACATCCACACCACATCCCTCACTATAGGAAACATCCTCTCCATATCCCCCACTATAGGAAACATCCACTCCACATCTCTCACTATGGGAATCATCCTCTCCACATCCCCCACTATAGGAAACATCCTCTCCACATCCCTCACTATAGGAATCATCCTCTTCACATCCCCCACTATAGGAAACATCCTCTCCACATCTCTCACTATGGGAAACATCCTCTCCACATCCCCCACTATAGGAATCATCCTCTCCACATCCAGAAAACTATAGGAAACATCTGTTCCACATCCTCCACTGTAGGAAACATCCTCTCCACATCCCCCACAAAAGGAAATATCAATTTCACATCCCTCACTGTAGGAAACATCCTCTCCACATCCCTCACTATAGGAAACATCCTCTCCACATCCCCCACTATAGGAAACATCCACACCACATCCGTCACTATAGGAATCATCCTCTTCACATCTCTCACTATGGGAAACATCCTCTCCACATCCCCCACTATAGGAAACATCCACACCACATCCCCCAATATAGGAAACATCCTCTCCACATCTCTCACTATGGGAAACATCCTCTCCACATTCCCCACTATAGGAATCATCCTCTCCACATCCAGAAATCTATAGGAAACATCCGTTCCACATCCCCCACAGTAGGAAACATCCTCTCCACATCCAGAAAACTATAGGAAACATCCGTTCCACATCCCCCACTATAGGAAACATCCTCTTCAGATCCCCCACAAAAGGAAATATCCATTCCACATCCCTCACTGTAGGAAACATCCTCTCCACATCCCCCACTATAGGAAACAATCCTTCCACATCCCTCACTATAGGAAACATCCACTCCACATCCCTCACTATAGGAAACATACTCTCCCTATCCCTCACTATAGGAAACATCCACTCCACATCCCTCACTATAGGAAACATCCACTCCACATCCCTGAATATAGGAAACATCCACTCCAGACCCCCAACTATAGGAAACATCCACTCCACATCCCCCACTATAGGAATAATCCTCTCCACATCCCCCACTATGGGAATATTCCTCTCCACATCCCCGCAATAGGAAACATGCTCTCCACATCCCCCACTGTAGGAAACATCCTCTCCACATCCCTCACTATAGGAAACATCCACTCCACATCCGCCACTATGGGAATAATCTTCTCCACATCCCCCACTATAGGAAACATCCACTCCATATCCCCCAATATAGGAAACATCTACTCCACATCCCCCACTATAGGAATAATCCTCTCCACATCCCCCACTATTGGAAACATCCTTTCCACATCCCCCACAAAAGGAAATATCCTTTTCACATCCCCCACTGTAGGAAACATCCTCTCCGCAACCAGAAAACTATAGGAAACATCCGTTCCACAACCCCCACTATAGGAAACATCCTCTCCACTACCCCCACTATAGGAAACATCCACTCCACATCCCCCACTATAGGAAAAATCCCTTCCACATCCCTCACAATAGGAAACATCCACTCCACATCCTTCACTAAAGCAAACATCCTCTCCACAACCCTCACTATAGGAAACATCCTCTCCACATCCCCCACTATAGGAAACATCCACTCCACATCCCCCAGAAAAGGAAATATCAATTCCACATCCCTCACTGTAGGAAACATCCTCTCCACATCCCTCACTATAGGAAACATCCGTTCCACATCCCCCACAGTAGGAAACATCCTCTCCACATCCAGAAAACTATAGGAAACATCCGTTCCACATCCCCCACTATAGGAAACATCCTCTTCAGATCCCCCACAAAAGGAAATATCCATTCCACATCCCTCACTGTAGGAAACATCCTCTCCACATCCTCCACTATAGGAAACAATCCTTCCACATCCCTCACTATAGGAAACATCCACTCCACATCCCTCACTATAGGAAACATCCTCTCAATATCCCTCACTATAGGAAACATCCACTCCACATCCCCCACAAAAGGAAATATCAATTTCACATCCCTCACTGTAGGAAACATCCTCTCCACATCCCTCACTATAGGAAACATCCTCTCCACATCCCCCACTATAGGAAACATCCACTCCACATCCGTCACTATAGGAAACATCCACTCCACATCCCTGACTATAGGAAATATCCACCCCACATCCGTCACTATAGGAATCATCCTCTTCACATCCCCCACTATAGGAACCATCCTCTCCACATCCCCCAATATAGGAAACATCCTCTCCACATCTCTCACTATGGGAAACATCCTCTCCACATCCCCCACTATAGGAATCATCCTCACCACATCCAGAAATCTATAGGAAACATCCGTTCCACATCCCCCACAGTAGGAAACATCCTCTCCACATCCAGAAAACTATAGGAAACATCCGTTCCACATTCCCCACTATAGGAAACATCCACACCACATCCCTCACTATAGGAAACATCCTCTCCATATCCCCCACTATAGGAAACATCCACTCCACATCTCTCACTATGGGAATCATCCTCTCCACATCCCCCACTATAGGAAACATCCTCTCCACATCCCTCACTATAGGAATCATCCTCTTCACATCCCCCACTATAGGAAACATCCTCTCCACATCTCTCACTATGGGAAACATCCTCTCCACATCCCCCACTATAGGAATCATCCTCTCCACATCCAGAAAACTATAGGAAACATCTGTTCCACATCCTCCACTGTAGGAAACATCCTCTCCACATCCCCCACAAAAGGAAATATCAATTTCACATCCCTCACTGTAGGAAACATCCTCTCCACATCCCTCACTATAGGAAACATCCTCTCCACATCCCCCACTATAGGAAACATCCACACCACATCCGTCACTATAGGAATCATCCTCTTCACATCTCTCACTATGGGAAACATCCTCTCCACATCCCCCACTATAGGAAACATCCACACCACATCCCCCAATATAGGAAACATCCTCTCCACATCTCTCACTATGGGAAACATCCTCTCCACATTCCCCACTATAGGAATCATCCTCTCCACATCCAGAAATCTATAGGAAACATCCGTTCCACATCCCCCACAGTAGGAAACATCCTCTCCACATCCAGAAAACTATAGGAAACATCCGTTCCACATCCCCCACTATAGGAAACATCCTCTTCAGATCCCCCACAAAAGGAAATATCCATTCCACATCCCTCACTGTAGGAAACATCCTCTCCACATCCCCCAATATAGGAAACAATCCTTCCACATCCCTCACTATAGGAAACATCCACTCCACATCCCTCACTATAGGAAACATACTCTCCCTATCCCTCACTATAGGAAACATCCACTCCACATCCCTCACTATAGGAAACATCCACTCCACATCCCTGAATATAGGAAACATCCACTCCAGACCCCCAACTATAGGAAACATCCACTCCACATCCCCCACTATAGGAATAATCCTCTCCACATCCCCCACTATGGGAATATTCCTCTCCACATCCCCGCAATAGGAAACATGCTCTCCACATCCCCCACTGTAGGAAACATCCTCTCCACATCCCTCACTATAGGAAACATCCACTCCACATCCGCCACTATGGGAATAATCTTCTCCACATCCCCCACTATAGGAAACATCCACTCCATATCCCCCAATATAGGAAACATCTACTCCACATCCCCCACTATAGGAATAATCCTCTCCACATCCCCCACTATTGGAAACATCCTTTCCACATCCCCCACAAAAGGAAATATCCTTTTCACATCCCCCACTGTAGGAAACATCCTCTCCGCAACCAGAAAACTATAGGAAACATCCGTTCCACAACCCCCACTATAGGAAACATCCTCTCCACTTCCCCCACTATAGGAAACATCCACTCCACATCCCCCACTATAGGAAAAATCCCTTCCACATCCCTCACAATAGGAAACATCCACTCCACATCCTTCACTAAAGCAAACATCCTCTCCACAACCCTCACTATAGGAAACATCCTCTCCACATCCCCCACTATAGGAAACATCCACTCCACATCCCCCAGAAAAGGAAATATCAATTCCACATCCCTCACTGTAGGAAACATCCTCTCCACATCCCTCACTATAGGAAACATCCGTTCCACATCCCCCACAGTAGGAAACATCCTCTCCACATCCAGAAAACTATAGGAAACATCCGTTCCACATCCCCCACTATAGGAAACATCCTCTTCAGATCCCCCACAAAAGGAAATATCCATTCCACATCCCTCACTGTAGGAAACATCCTCTCCACATCCCCCACTATAGGAAACAATCCTTCCACATCCCTCACTATAGGAAACATCCACTCCACATCCCTCACTATAGGAAACATCCTCTCAATATCCCTCACTATAGGAAACATCCACTCCACATCCCCCACAAAAGGAAATATCAATTTCACATCCATCACTGTAGGAAACATCCTCGCCACATCCCTCACTATAGGAAACATCCTCTCCACATCCCCCACTATAGGAAACATCCACTCCACATCCGTCACTATAGGAAACATCCACTCCACATCCCTGACTATAGGAAATATCCACCCCACATCCGTCACTATAGGAATCATCCTCTTCACATCCCCCACTATAGGAACCATCCTCTCCACATCCCCCAATATAGGAAACATCCTCTCCACATCTCTCACTATGGGAAACATCCTCTCCACATCCCCCACTATAGGAATCATCCTCACCACATCCAGAAATCTATAGGAAACATCCGTTCCACATCCCCCACAGTAGGAAACATCCTCTCCACATCCAGAAAACTATAGGAAACATCCGTTCCACATTCCCCACTATAGGAAACATCCTCTTCAGATCCCCCACAAAAGGAAATATCCATTCCACATCCCTCACTGTAGGAAACATCCTCTCCACATCCCCCACTATAGGAAACAATCCTTCCACATCCCTCACTATAGGAAACATCCACTCCACATCCCTCACTATAGGAAACATCCTCTCCCTATCCCTCACTATAGGAAACATCCACTCCACATCCCCCACAAAAGGAAATATCAATTTCACATCCCTCACTGTAGGAAACATCCTCTCCACATCCCTCACTATAGGAAACATCCTCTCCACATCCCCCACTATAGGAAACATCCACTCCACATCCGTCACTATAGGAAACATCCACTCCACATCCCTGACTATAGGAAATATCCACACCACATCCGTCACTATAGGAATCATCCTCTTCACATCCCCCACTATAGGAACCATCCTCTCCACATCTCTCACTATAGGAATCATCCTCACCACATCCAGAAATCTATAGGAAACATCCGTTACACATCCCCCACAGTAGGAAACATCCTCTCCACATCCAGAAAACTATAGGAAACATCCGTTCCACATCCCCCACTATAGGAAACATCCTCTTCAGATCCCCCACAAAAGGAAATATCCATTCCACATCCCTCACTGTAGGAAACATCCTCTCCACATCCCCCACTATAGGAAACAATCCTTCCACATCCCTCACTATAGGAAACATCCACTCCACATCCCTCACTATAGGAAACATCCTCTCCCTATCCCTCACTATAGGAAACATCCACTCCACATCCCTCACTATAGGAAACATCCACTCCACATCCCTGAATTTAGGAAACATCCACTCCAGACCCCCCACTATAGGAAACATCCTCTCCACATCCCCCACTATAGGAAACATCAACTCCACATCCCCACTGTAGGTAACATCCACTCCACATCCCCCACTATAGGAAACATCCCTTCCACATCCCCCACTATAGGAAAAATCCCTTCCACATCCCCCACTATAGGAAACATCCTCTCCACATCCTTCACTAAAGGAAACATCCTCTCCAAATCCCCCACTATAGGAAACATCCACTCCACATCCCCCACTATAGGAAAAATCCCTTCCACATCCCCCACTATAGGAAACATCCTCCCCACATCCCCCACTGTAGGAAACATCCTCTCCACAACCCTCACTATAGGAAACATCCACTCCACATCCCTGACTATAGGAAACATCCACTCCAGACCACCCACTATAGGAAACATCCACTCCACATCCCCCACTATAGCAATAATCCTCTCCACATCCCCCTATATGGGAATAATCCTCTCCACATCCCCGCTATAGGAAACATGCTCTCCACATCCCTCACTATAGGAAACATCCTCTCCCTATCCCTCACTATAGGAAACATCCACTCCACATCCCTCACTATAGGAAACATCCACTCCACATCCCTGAATATAGGAAACATCCACTCCAGACACCCCACTATAGGAAACATCCACTCCACATCCCTGAATATAGGAAACATCCACTCCAGACCCCCCACTATAGGAAACATCCACTCCACATCCCCCACTATAGGAATAATCCTCTCCACAACCCCCACTATGGGAATATTCCTCTCCACATCCCCGCTATAGGAAACATGCTCTCCACATCCCCCACTGTAGGAAACATCCTCTCCACATCCACCACTATGGGAATAATCTTCTCCACATCCCCCACTATAGGAAACATCCACTCCATATCCCCCAATATAGGAAACATCTACTCCACATCCCCCACTATAGGAATAATCCTCTCCAGATCCCCCACTATTGGAAACATCCTTTCCACATCCCCCACAAAAGGAAATATCCTTTTCACATCCCCCACTGTAGGAAACATCCTCTCCGCAACCAGAAAACTATAGGAAACATCCGTTCCACAACCCCCACTATAGGAAACATCCTCTCCACTTCCCCCACTATAGGAAACATCCACTCCACATCCCCCGCTATAGGAAAAATCCCTTCCACATCCCCCACTATAGGAAACATCCACTCCACATCCCTCACAATAGGAAACATCCACTCCACATCCTTCACTAAAGCAAACATCCTCTCCACAACCCTCACTATAGGAAACATCCACTACACATCACTCACTAAAGGAAACATCCACTCCACATCCCTGACTATAGGAAACATCCACTCCAGACCACCCACTATAGGAAACATCCACTCCACATCCCCCACTATAGCAATAATCCTCTCCACATCCCCCTATATGGGAATAATCCTCTCCACATCCCCGCTATAGGAAACATGCTCTCCACATCCCCCACTGTAGGAAACATCCTCTCCGCAACTAGAAAACTATAGGAAACATCCGTTCCACTTCCCTCACTATAGGAAACATCCACTCCACATTCCTCACTGTAGGAAACATCCTCTCAACATCCCCCACTATAGGAAACAACACTTCCACATCCCCCACTATAGGAAACATCCACTCCACATCCCCCACTATAGGAAAAATCCCTTCCACATCCCCCACTATAGGAAACATCCTCTACACATCCCCCACTGTAGGAAACATCCTCTCCACATCCCTCACAATAGGAAACATCCTCTCCACATCCCCACTGTAGGAAACATCCACTCCACATCCCCCACTATAGGAAACATCCACTCCACATCCCCACTGTAGGTAACATCCACTCCACATCCCCCACTATAGGAAACATCCACTCCACATCCCCCACTATAGGAAAAATCCCTTCCACATCCCCCACTATAGGAAACATCCTCTCCACATCCTTCACTAAAGGAAACATCCTCTCCACATCCCCCACTATAGGAAACATCCACTCCACATCCCCCACTATAGGAAAAATCCCTTCCACATCCCCCACTATAGGAAACATCCTCTCCACATCCCCCACTGTAGGAAACATCCTCTCCACAACCCTCACTATAGGAAACATCCACTCCACATCCCTGACTATAGGAAACATCCACTCCAGACCACCCACTATAGGAAACATCCACTCCACATCCCCCACTATAGCAATAATCCTCTCCACATCCCCCTATATGGGAATAATCCTCTCCACATCCCCGCTATAGGAAACATGCTCTCCACATCCCTCACTATAGGAAACATCCTCTCCCTATCCCTCACTATAGGAAACATCCACTCCACGTCCCTCACTATAGGAAACATCCACTCCACATCCCTGAATATAGGAAACATCCACTCCAGACACCCCACTATAGGAAACATCCACTCCACATCCCTGAATATAGGAAACATCCACTCCAGACCCCCCACTATAGGAAACATCCACTCCACATCCCCCACTATAGGAATAACCCTCTCCACATCCCCCACTATGGGAATATTCCTCTCCACATCCCCGCTATAGGAAACATCCACTCCACATCCCCCACTGTAGGAAACATCCTCTCCACATCCCCCACTGTAGGAAACATCCTCTCCACATCCCCCACTATGGGAATAATCTTCTCCACATCCCCCACTATAGGAAACATCCACTCCATATCCCCCAATATAGGAAACATCTACTTCACATCCCCCACTATAGGAATAATCCTCTCCACATCCCCCACTATTGGAAACATCCTTTCCACATCCCCCACAAAAGGAAATATCCTTTTCACATCCCCCACTGTAGGAAACATCCTCTCCGCAACCAGAAAACTATAGGAAACATCCGTTCCACAACCCCCACTATAGGAAACATCCTCTCCACTTCCCCCACTATAGGAAACATCCCTTCCACATCCCCCACTATAGGAAACATCCACTCCACATCCCTCACAATAGGAAACATCCACTCCACATCCTTCACTAAAGCAAACATCCTCTCCACAACCCTCACTATAGGAAACATCCACTACACATCACTCACTAAAGGAAACATCCACTCCACATCCCTGACTATAGGAAACATCCACTCCAGACCACCCACTATAGGAAACATCCACTCCACATCCCCCACTATAGCAATAATCCTCTCCACATCCCCCTATATGGGAATAATCCTCTCCACATCCCCGCTATAGGAAACATGCTCTCCACATCCCCCACTGTAGGAAACATCCTCTCCGCAACTAGAAAACTATAGGAAACATCCGTTCCACTTCCCTCACTATAGGAAACATCCACTCCACATCCCCACTGTAGGAAACATCCACTCCACATCCCCCACTATAGGAAACATCCACTCCACATCCCCACTGTAGGTAACATCCACTCCACATCCCCCACTATAGGAAACATCCACTCCACATCCCCCACTATAGGAAAAATCCCTTCCACATCCCCCACTATAGGAAACATCCTCTCCACATCCTTCACTAAAGGAAACATCCTCTCCACATCCCCCACTATAGGAAACATCCACTCCACATCCCCCACTATAGGAAAAATCCCTTCCACATCCCCCACTATAGGAAACATCCTCTCCACATCCCCCACTGTAGGAAACATCCTCTCCACAACCCTCACTATAGGAAACATCCACTCCACATCCCTGACTATAGGAAACATCCACTCCAGACCACCCACTATAGGAAACATCCACTCCACATCCCCCACTATAGCAATAATCCTCTCCACATCCCCCTATATGGGAATAATCCTCTCCACATCCCCGCTATAGGAAACATGCTCTCCACATCCCTCACTATAGGAAACATCCTCTCCCTATCCCTCACTATAGGAAACATCCACTCCACATCCCTCACTATAGGAAACATCCACTCCACATCCCTGAATATAGGAAACATCCACTCCAGACACCCCACTATAGGAAACATCCACTCCACATCCCTGAATATAGGAAACATCCACTCCAGACCCCCCACTATAGGAAACATCCACTCCACATCCCCCACTATAGGATTAACCCTCTCCACATCCCCCACTATGGGAATATTCCTCTCCACATCCCCGCTATAGGAAACATGCTCTCCACATCCCCCACTGTAGGAAACATCCTCTCCACATCCCCCACTATGGGAATAATCTTCTCCACATCCCCCACTATAGGAAACATCCACTCCATATCCCCCAATATAGGAAACATCTACTCCACATCCCCCACTATAGGAATAATCCTCTCCACATCCCCCACTATTGGAAACATCCTTTCCACATCCCCCACAAAAGGAAATATCCTTTTCACATCCCCCACTGTAGGAAACATCCTCTCCGCAACCAGAAAACTATAGGAAACATCCGTTCCACATCCCCCACTATAGGAAACATCCTCTCCACTTCCCTCACTATAGGAAACATCCACTCCACATTCCTCACTGTAGGAAACATCCTCTCAACATCCCCCACTATAGGAAACAACACTTCCACATCCCCCACTATAGGAAACATCCACTCCACATCCCCCACTATAGGAAAAATCCCTTCCACATCCCCCACTATAGGAAACATCCACTCCACATCCCTCACAGTAGGAAACATCCACTCCACATCCTTCACTAAAGCAAACATCCTCTCCACAACCCTCACTATAGGAAACATCCACTACACATCACTCACTAAAGGAAACATCCACTCCACATCTCTGACTATAGGAAACATCAACTCCAGACCACCCACTATAGGAAACATCCACTCCACATCCCCCACTATAGCAATAATCCTCTCCACATCCCCCTATATGGGAATAATCCTCTCCACATCCCCGCTATACGAAACATGCTCTCCACATCCCCCACTGTAGGAAACATCCTCTCAGCAACCAGAAAACTATAGGAAACATCCGTTACACATCCCCCACTATAAGAAACATCCTCTCCACTTCCCTCACTATAGGAAACATCCACTCCACATTCCTCACTGTAGGAAACATCCTCTCAACATCCCCCACTATAGGAAACATCCACTCCACATCCCTGACTATAGGAAACATCCACACCACATCCCTCACTATACGAATCATCCTCTTCACATCCCCCACTATAGGAATCATCCTCTCCACATCTCTCACTATGGGAAACATCCTCTCCACATCCCCCACTGTAGGAAACATCCTCTCCACATCCAGAAAACTATAGGAAACATCTGTTCCACATCCCCCACAGTAGGAAACATCCTCTCCACATCCCCCACAAAAGGAAATATCAATTTCACATCCCTCACTGTAGGAAACATCCTCTCCACATCCCTCAATATAGGAAACATCCTCTCCACATCCCCCACTATAGGAAACATCCACTCCACATCCCCCACTATAGGAAACATCCTCTCCACATCCCCCACTATGGGAATATTCCTCTCCACATCCCCGCTATAGGAAACATGCTCTCCACATCCCCCACTGTAGGAAACATCCTCTCCACATCCCCCACTATGGGAATAATCTTCTCCACATCCCCCACTATAGGAAACATCCACTCCATATCCCCCAATATAGGAAACATCTACTCCACATCCCCCACTATAGGAATA
Source organism: Hemitrygon akajei (assembly GCF_048418815.1). Classification (NCBI taxonomy): domain Eukaryota; kingdom Metazoa; phylum Chordata; class Chondrichthyes; order Myliobatiformes; family Dasyatidae; genus Hemitrygon; species Hemitrygon akajei. The sequence continues at coordinate 71,619,507 of NC_133125.1, forward strand.
ATCCTCTCCACATCCCCCACTATTGGAAACATCCTTTCCACATCCCCCACAAAAGGAAATATCCTTTTCACATCCCCCACTGTAGGCAACATCCTCTCCGCAACCAGAAAACTATAGGAAACATCCGTTCCACATCCCCCACTATAGGAAACATCCTCTCCACTTCCCTCACTATAGGAAACATCCACTCCACATTCCTCACTGTAGGAAACATCCTCTCAACATCCCCCACTATAGGAAAAATCCCTTCCACATCCCCCACTGTAGGAAACATCCTCTCCACATCCCCCACTATAGGAATAATCCTCTCCACATCCCCCACAAAAGGAAATATCAATTCCACATCCCTCACTGTAGGAAACATCCTCTCCATATCCCCCACTATAGGAATAATCCTCTCCACATCCCCAACTATAGGAAACATCCTCTCCACATCCCCCACTATGGGAAACATCCTCTCCACATCCCCCACTATAAGAATCATCCTCTCCACATCCCCCACAAAAGGAAATATCAATTTCACATCCCTCACTGTAGGAAACATCCTCTCCACATCCCTCACTATAGGAAATATCCTCTCCACATCCCCCACTATAGGAAACATCCACTCCACATCCCCCACGATAGGAATAATCCTCTCCACATCCCCCACTATAGGAAACATCCTCTCCACATCCCCCACAAAAGGAAATATCAATTCCACATCCCTCACAATAGGAAACATCCTCTCCACATCCCTCACTATAGGAAACATCCTCTCCACATGCCCCACTGTAGGAAACATCCTCTCCACATCCCTCACTATAGGAAACATCCTCTCAACATCCCCCACTATAGGAAACATCCTCTCCACATCCAGAAAACTATAGGAAACATCTGTTCCACATCCCCCACTGTAGGAAACATCCTCTCCACATCCCCCACAAAAGGAAATATCAATTTCACATCCCTCACTGTAGGAAACATCCTCTCCACATCCCTCAATATAGGAAACATCCTATCCACATCCCCCACAATAGGAAACATCCACTCCACATCCGTCACTATAGGAAACATCCTCTCCACATCCCTCACTATAGGAAACATCCACTCCACATCCCCCACTATAGGAAACATCCACTCCACATCCGTCACTGTAGGAAACATCCTCTCCACATCCCACACTATAGGAAACATCCACTCCACATCCCTGACTATAGGAAACATCCACACCACATCCGTCACTATAGGAATCATCCTCTTCACATCCCCCACTACAGGAACCATCCTCTCCACAACCCCCACTATAGGAAACATCCTCTCCACATCCCCCACTATAGGAAAAATCCCTTCCACATCCCCCACTAAAGGAAACATCCACTCCACATCCCTCACAATAGGAAACATCCACTCCACATCCTTCACTAAAGCAAACATCCTCTCCACAACCCTCACTATAGGAAACATCCACTACACATCACTCACTAAAGGAAACATCCACTCCACATCTCTGACTATAGGAAACATCAACTCCAGACCACCCACTATAGGAAACATCCACTCCACATCCCCCACTATAGCAATAATCCTCTCCACATCCCCGCTATACGAAACATGCTCTCCACATCCCCCACTGTAGGAAACATCCTCTCAGCAACCAGAAAACTATAGGAAACATCCGGTCCACATCCCCCACTATAGGAAACTTCCTCTCCACTTCCCTCACTATAGGAAACATCCACTCCACATTCCTCACTGTAGGAAACATCCTCTCAACATCCCCCACTATAGGAAAAATCCCTTCCACATCCCACACTGTAGGAAACATCCTCTCCACATCCCCCACTATAGGAATAATCCTCTCCACATCCCCCACTATAAGAAACATCCTCTCCACTTCCCTCACTATAGGAAACATCCACTCCACATTCCTCACTGTAGGAAACATCCTCTCAACATCCCCCACTATAGGAAACATCCACTCCACATCCCTGACTATAGGAAACATCCACACCACATCCCTCACTATAGAAATCATCCTCTTCACATCCCCCACTATAGGAAACATCCTCTCCACATCTCTCACTATGGGAAACATCCTCTCCACATCCAGAAAACTATAGGAAACATCTGTTCCACATCCCCCACTGTAGGAAACATCCTCTCCACATCCCCCACAAAAGGAAATATCAATTTCACATCCCTCACTGTAGGAAACATCCTCTCCACATCCCTCAATATAGGAAACATCCTCTCCACATCCCCCACTATAGGAAACATCCACTCCACATCCCCCACTATAGGAAACATCCTCTCCACATCCCCCACTATGGGAATATTCCTCTCCACATCCCCGCTATAGTAAACATGCTCTCCACATCCCCCACTGTAGGAAACATCCTCTCCACATCCCCCACTATGGGAATAATCTTCTCCACATCCCCCACTATAGGAAACATCCACTCCATATCCCCCAATATAGGAAACATCTACTCCACATCCCCCACTATAGAAATAATCCTCTCCACATCCCCCACTATTGGAAACATCCTTTCCACATCCCCCACAAAAGGAAATATCCTTTTCACATCCCCCACTGTAGGAAACATCCTCTCCGCAACCAGAAAACTATAGGAAACATCCGTTCCACATCCCCCACTATAGGAAACATCCTCTCCACTTCCCTCACTATAGGAAACATCCACTCCACATTCCTCACTGTAGGAAACATCCTCTCAACATCCCCCACTATAGGAAAAATCCCTTCCACATCCCCCACTGTAGGAAACATCCTCTCCACATCCCCCACTATAGGAATAATCCTCTCCACATCCCCCACAAAAGGAAATATCAATTCCACATCCCTCACTGTAGGAAACATCCTCTCCATATCCCCCACTATAGGAATAATCCTCTCCACATCCCCAACTATAGGAAACATCCTCTCCACATCCCCCACTATGGGAAACATCCTCTCCACATCCCCCACTATAAGAATCATCCTCTCCACATCCCCCACAAAAGGAAATATCAATTTCACATCCCTCACTGTAAGAAACATCCTCTCCACATCCCTCACTATAGGAAATATCCTCTCCACATCCCCCACTATAGGAAACATCCACTCCACATCCCCCACGATAGGAATAATCCTCTCCACATCCCCCACTATAGGAAACATCCTCTCCACATCTCTCACTATAGGAATCATCCTCTCCACATCCAGAAAACTATAGGAAACATCTGTTCCACATCCCCCACTGTAGGAAACATCCTCTCCACATCCCCCACAAAAGGAAATATCAATTTCACATCCCTCACTGTAGGAAACATCCTCTCCACATCCCTCAATATAGGAAACATCCTCTCCACATCCCCCACAATAGGAAACATCCACTCCACATCCGTCACTATAGGAAACATCCTCTCCACATCCCTCACTATAGGAAACATCCACTCCACATCCCCCACTATAGGAAACATCCTCTCCACTTCCCTCACTATAGGAAACATCCACTCCACATTCCTCACTGTAGGAAACATCCTCTCAACATCCCCCACTATAGGAAAAATCCCTTCCACATCCCACAGTGTAGGAAACATCCTCTCCACATCCCCCACTATAGGAATATTCCTCTCCACATCCCCCACTATAAGAAACATCCTCTCCACTTCCCTCACTATAGGAAACATCCACTCCACATTCCTCACTGTAGGAAACATCCTCTCAACATCCCCCACTATAGGAAACATCCTCTCCACATCTCCCACTATAGGAAACATCCACACCACATCCCTGACTATAGGAAACATCCACACCACATCCCTCACTATAGGAATCATCCTCTTCACATCCCCCACTATAGGAAACTTCCTCTCCACATCTCTCACTATGGGAAACATCCTCTCCACATCCCCCACTATAGGAATCATCCTCTCCACATCCAGAAAACTATAGGAAACATCTGTTCCACATCCCCCACTGTAGGAAACATCCTCTCCACATCCCCCACAAAAGGAAATATCAATTTCACATCCCTCACTGTAGGAAACATCCTCTCCACATCCCTCAATATAGGAAACATCCTCTCCACATCCCCCACTATAGGAAACATCCACTCCACATCCCCCACTATAGGAAACATCCTCTCCACATCCCCCACTATGGGAATATTCCTCTCCACATCCCCGCTATAGGAAACATGCTCTCCACATCCCCCACTGTAGGAAACATCCTCTCCACATCCCCCACTATGGGAATAATCTTCTCCACATCCCCCACTATAGGAAACATCCACTTCATATCCCCCAATATAGGAAACATCTACTCCACATCCCCCACTATAGGAATAATCCTCTCCACATCCCCCACTATTGGAAACATCCTTTCCACATCCCCCACAAAAGGAAATATCCTTTTCACATCCCCCACTGTAGGAAACATCCTCTCCGCAACCAGAAAACTATAGGAAACATCCGTTCCACATCCCCCACTATAGGAAACATCCTCTCCACTTCCCTCACTATAGGAAACATCCACTCCACATTCCTCACTGTAGGAAACATCCTCTCAACATCCCCCACTATAGGAAAAATCCCTTCCACATCCCCCACTGTAGGAAACATCCTCTCCACATCCCCCACTATAGGAATAATCCTCTCCACATCCCCCACAAAAGGAAATATCAATTCCACATCCCTCACTGTAGGAAACATCCTCTCCATATCCCCCACTATAGGAATAATCCTCTCCACATCCCCAACTATAGGAAACATCCTCTCCACATCCCCCACTATGGGAAACATCCTCTCCACATCCCCCACTATAAGAATCATCCTCTCCACATCCCCCACAAAAGGAAATATCAATTTCACATCCCTCACTGTAGGAAACATCCTCTCCACATCCCTCACTATAGGAAATATCCTCTCCACATCCCCCACTATAGGAAACATCCACTCCACATCCCCCACGATAGGAATAATCCTCTCCACATCCCCCACTATAGGAAACATCCTCTCCACATCCCCCACAAAAGGAAATATCAATTCCACATCCCTCACAATAGGAAACATCCTCTCCACATCCCTCACTATAGGAAACATCCTCTCCACATGCCCCACTGTAGGAAACATCCTCTCCACATCCCTCACTATAGGAAACATCCTCTCAACATCCCCCACTATAGGAAACATCAACTCCACATCCCTGACTATAGGAAACATCCACACCACATCCCTCACTATAGGAATCATCCTCTTCACATCCCCCACTATAGGAAACATCCTCTCCACATCTCTCACTATAGGAATCATCCTCTCCACATCCAGAAAACTATAGGAAACATCTGTTCCACATCCCCCACTGTAGGAAACATCCTCTCCACATCCCCCACAAAAGGAAATATCAATTTCACATCCCTCACTGTAGGAAACATCCTCTCCACATCCCTCAATATAGGAAACATCCTCTCCACATCCCCCACAATAGGAAACATCCACTCCACATCCGTCACTATAGGAAACATCCTCTCCACATCCGTCACTATAGGAAACATCCTCTCCACATCCCTCAATATAGGAAACATCCTCTCCACATCCCCCACAATAGGAAACATCCACTCCACATCCGTCACTATAGGAAACATCCTCTCCACATCCCTCACTATAGGAAACATCCACTCCACATCCCCCACTATAGGAAACATCCTCTCCACTTCCCTCACTATAGGAAACATCCACTCCACATTCCTCACTGTAGGAAACATCCTCTCAACATCCCCCACTATAGGAAAAATCCCTTCCACATCCCCCACTGTAGGAAACATCCTCTCCACATCCCCCACTATAGGAATATTCCTCTCCACATCCCCCACTATAAGAAACATCCTCTCCACTTCCCTCACTATAGGAAACATCCACTCCACATTCCTCACTGTAGGAAACATCCTCTCAACATCCCCCACTATAGGAAACATCCTCTCCACATCTCCCACTATAGGAAACATCCACACCACATCCCTGACTATAGGAAACATCCACACCACATCCCTCACTATAGGAATCATCCTCTTCACATCCCCCACTATAGGAAACTTCCTCTCCACATCTCTCACTATGGGAAACATCCTCTCCACATCCCCCACTATAGGAATCATCCTCTCCACATCCAGAAAACTATAGGAAACATCTGTTCCACATCCCCCACTGTAGGAAACATCCTCTCCACATCCCCCACAAAAGGAAATATCAATTTCACATCCCTCACTGTAGGAAACATCCTCTCCACATCCCTCAATATAGGAAACATCCTCTCCACATCCCCCACTATAGGAAACATCCACTCCACATCCCCCACTATAGGAAACATCCTCTCCACATCCCCCACTATGGGAATATTCCTCTCCACATCCCCGCTATAGGAAACATGCTCTCCACATCCCCCACTGTAGGAAACATCCTCTCCACATCCCCCACTATGGGAATAATCTTCTCCACATCCCCCACTATAGGAAACATCCACTCCATATCCCCCAATATAGGAAACATCTACTCCACATCCCCCACTATAGGAATAATCCTCTCCACATCCCCCACTATTGGAAACATCCTTTCCACATCCCCCACAAAAGGAAATATCCTTTTCACATCCCCCACTGTAGGCAACATCCTCTCCGCAACCAGAAAACTATAGGAAACATCCGTTCCACATCCCCCACTATAGGAAACATCCTCTCCACTTCCCTCACTATAGGAAACATCCACTCCACATTCCTCACTGTAGGAAACATCCTCTCAACATCCCCCACTATAGGAAAAATCCCTTCCACATCCCCCACTGTAGGAAACATCCTCTCCACATCCCCCACTATAGGAATAATCCTCTCCACATCCCCCACAAAAGGAAATATCAATTCCACATCCCTCACTGTAGGAAACATCCTCTCCATATCCCCCACTATAGGAATAATCCTCTCCACATCCCCAACTATAGGAAACATCCTCTCCACATCCCCCACTATGGGAAACATCCTCTCCACATCCCCCACTATAAGAATCATCCTCTCCACATCCCCCACAAAAGGAAATATCAATTTCACATCCCTCACTGTAGGAAACATCCTCTCCACATCCCTCACTATAGGAAATATCCTCTCCACATCCCCCACTATAGGAAACATCCACTCCACATCCCCCACGATAGGAATAATCCTCTCCACATCCCCCACTATAGGAAACATCCTCTCCACATCCCCCACAAAAGGAAATATCAATTCCACATCCCTCACAATAGGAAACATCCTCTCCACATCCCTCACTATAGGAAACATCCTCTCCACATGCCCCACTGTAGGAAACATCCTCTCCACATCCCTCACTATAGGAAACATCCTCTCAACATCCCCCACTATAGGAAACATCCTCTCCACATCCAGAAAACTATAGGAAACATCTGTTCCACATCCCCCACTGTAGGAAACATCCTCTCCACATCCCCCACAAAAGGAAATATCAATTTCACATCCCTCACTGTAGGAAACATCCTCTCCACATCCCTCAATATAGGAAACATCCTATCCACATCCCCCACAATAGGAAACATCCACTCCACATCCGTCACTATAGGAAACATCCTCTCCACATCCCTCACTATAGGAAACATCCACTCCACATCCCCCACTATAGGAAACATCCACTCCACATCCGTCACTGTAGGAAACATCCTCTCCACATCCCACACTATAGGAAACATCCACTCCACATCCCTGACTATAGGAAACATCCACACCACATCCGTCACTATAGGAATCATCCTCTTCACATCCCCCACTACAGGAACCATCCTCTCCACAACCCCCACTATAGGAAACATGCTCTCCACATCCCCCACTATAGGAAAAATCCCTTCCACATCCCCCACTAAAGGAAACATCCACTCCACATCCCTCACAATAGGAAACATCCACTCCACATCCTTCACTAAAGCAAACATCCTCTCCACAACCCTCACTATAGGAAACATCCACTACACATCACTCACTAAAGGAAACATCCACTCCACATCTCTGACTATAGGAAACATCAACTCCAGACCACCCACTATAGGAAACATCCACTCCACATCCCCCACTATAGCAATAATCCTTTCCACATCCCCGCTATACGAAACATGCTCTCCACATCCCCCACTGTAGGAAACATCCTCTCAGCAACCAGAAAACTATAGGAAACATCCGGTCCACATCCCCCACTATAGGAAACATCCTCTCCACTTCCCTCACTATAGGAAACATCCACTCCACATTCCTCACTGTAGGAAACATCCTCTCAACATCCCCCACTATAGGAAAAATCCCTTCCACATCCCACACTGTAGGAAACATCCTCTCCACATCCCCCACTATAGGAATAATCCTCTCCACATCCCCCACTATAAGAAACATCCTCTCCACTTCCCTCACTATAGGAAACATCCACTCCACATTCCTCACTGTAGGAAACATCCTCTCAACATCCCCCACTATAGGAAACATCCACTCCACATCCCTGACTATAGGAAACATCCACACCACATCCCTCACTATAGAAATCATCCTCTTCACATCCCCCACTATAGGAAACATCTGTTCCACATCCCCCACTGTAGGAAACATCCTCTCCACATCCCCCACAAAAGGAAATATCAATTTCACATCCCTCACTGTAGGAAACATCCTCTCCACATCCCTCTATATAGGAAACATCCTCTCCACATCCCCCACTATAGGAAACATCCACTCCACATCCCCCACGATAGGAATAATCCTCTCCACATCCCCCACTATAGGAAACATCCTCTCCACATCCCCCACAAAAGGAAATATCAATTCCACATCCCTCACAATAGGAAACATCCTCTCCACATCCCTCACTATAGGAAACATCCTCTCCACATGCCCCACTGTAGGAAACATCCTCTCCACATCCCTCACTATAGGAAACATCCTCTCAACATCCCCCACTATAGGAAACATCCTCTCCACATCCAGAAAACTATAGGAAACATCTGTTCCACATCCCCCACTGTAGGAAACATCCTCTCCACATCCCCCACAAAAGGAAATATCAATTTCACATCCCTCACTGTAGGAAACATCCTCTCCACATCCCTCAATATAGGAAACATCCTATCCACATCCCCCACAATAGGAAACATCCACTCCACATCCGTCACTATAGGAAACATCCTCTCCACATCCCTCACTATAGGAAACATCCACTCCACATCCCCCACTATAGGAAACATCCACTCCACATCCGTCACTGTAGGAAACATCCTCTCCACATCCCACACTATAGGAAACATCCACTCCACATCCCTGACTATAGGAAACATCCACACCACATCCGTCACTATAGGAATCATCCTCTTCACATCCCCCACTACAGGAACCATCCTCTCCACAACCCCCACTATAGGAAACATGCTCTCCACATCCCCCACTATAGGAAAAATCCCTTCCACATCCCCCACTAAAGGAAACATCCACTCCACATCCCTCACAATAGGAAACATCCACTCCACATCCTTCACTAAAGCAAACATCCTCTCCACAACCCTCACTATAGGAAACATCCACTACACATCACTCACTAAAGGAAACATCCACTCCACATCTCTGACTATAGGAAACATCAACTCCAGACCACCCACTATAGGAAACATCCACTCCACATCCCCCACTATAGCAATAATCCTCTCCACATCCCCGCTATACGAAACATGCTCTCCACATCCCCCACTGTAGGAAACATCCTCTCAGCAACCAGAAAACTATAGGAAACATCCGGTCCACATCCCCCACTATAGGAAACTTCCTCTCCACTTCCCTCACTATAGGAAACATCCACTCCACATTCCTCACTGTAGGAAACATCCTCTCAACATCCCCCACTATAGGAAAAATCCCTTCCACATCCCACACTGTAGGAAACATCCTCTCCACATCCCCCACTATAGGAATAATCCTCTCCACATCCCCCACTATAAGAAACATCCTCTCCACTTCCCTCACTATAGGAAACATCCACTCCACATTCCTCACTGTAGGAAACATCCTCTCAACATCCCCCACTATAGGAAACATCCACTCCACATCCCTGACTATAGGAAACATCCACACCACATCCCTCACTATAGAAATCATCCTCTTCACATCCCCCACTATAGGAAACATCCTCTCCACATCTCTCACTATGGGAAACATCCTCTCCACATCCAGAAAACTATAGGAAACATCTGTTCCACATCCCCCACTGTAGGAAACATCCTCTCCACATCCCCCACAAAAGGAAATATCAATTTCACATCCCTCACTGTAGGAAACATCCTCTCCACATCCCTCAATATAGGAAACATCCTCTCCACATCCCCCACTATAGGAAACATCCACTCCACATCCCCCACTATAGGAAACATCCTCTCCACATCCCCCACTATGGGAATATTCCTCTCCACATCCCCGCTATAGTAAACATGCTCTCCACATCCCCCACTGTAGGAAACATCCTCTCCACATCCCCCACTATGGGAATAATCTTCTCCACATCCCCCACTATAGGAAACATCCACTCCATATCCCCCAATATAGGAAACATCTACTCCACATCCCCCACTATAGAAATAATCCTCTCCACATCCCCCACTATTGGAAACATCCTTTCCACATCCCCCACAAAAGGAAATATCCTTTTCACATCCCCCACTGTAGGAAACATCCTCTCCGCAACCAGAAAACTATAGGAAACATCCGTTCCACATCCCCCACTATAGGAAACATCCTCTCCACTTCCCTCACTATAGGAAACATCCACTCCACATTCCTCACTGTAGGAAACATCCTCTCAACATCCCCCACTATAGGAAAAATCCCTTCCACATCCCCCACTGTAGGAAACATCCTCTCCACATCCCCCACTATAGGAATAATCCTCTCCACATCCCCCACAAAAGGAAATATCAATTCCACATCCCTCACTGTAGGAAACATCCTCTCCATATCCCCCACTATAGGAATAATCCTCTCCACATCCCCAACTATAGGAAACATCCTCTCCACATCCCCCACTATGGGAAACATCCTCTCCACATCCCCCACTATAAGAATCATCCTCTCCACATCCCCCACAAAAGGAAATATCAATTTCACATCCCTCACTGTAAGAAACATCCTCTCCACATCCCTCACTATAGGAAATATCCTCTCCACATCCCCCACTATAGGAAACATCCACTCCACATCCCCCACGATAGGAATAATCCTCTCCACATCCCCCACTATAGGAAACATCCTCTCCACATCTCTCACTATAGGAATCATCCTCTCCACATCCAGAAAACTATAGGAAACATCTGTTCCACATCCCCCACTGTAGGAAACATCCTCTCCACATCCCCCACAAAAGGAAATATCAATTTCACATCCCTCACTGTAGGAAACATCCTCTCCACATCCCTCAATATAGGAAACATCCTCTCCACATCCCCCACAATAGGAAACATCCACTCCACATCCGTCACTATAGGAAACATCCTCTCCACATCCCTCACTATAGGAAACATCCACTCCACATCCCCCACTATAGGAAACATCCTCTCCACTTCCCTCACTATAGGAAACATCCACTCCACATTCCTCACTGTAGGAAACATCCTCTCAACATCCCCCACTATAGGAAAAATCCCTTCCACATCCCACAGTGTAGGAAACATCCTCTCCACATCCCCCACTATAGGAATATTCCTCTCCACATCCCCCACTATAAGAAACATCCTCTCCACTTCCCTCACTATAGGAAACATCCACTCCACATTCCTCACTGTAGGAAACATCCTCTCAACATCCCCCACTATAGGAAACATCCTCTCCACATCTCCCACTATAGGAAACATCCACACCACATCCCTGACTATAGGAAACATCCACACCACATCCCTCACTATAGGAATCATCCTCTTCACATCCCCCACTATAGGAAACTTCCTCTCCACATCTCTCACTATGGGAAACATCCTCTCCACATCCCCCACTATAGGAATCATCCTCTCCACATCCAGAAAACTATAGGAAACATCTGTTCCACATCCCCCACTGTAGGAAACATCCTCTCAACATCCCCCACAAAAGGAAATATCAATTTCACATCCCTCACTGTAGGAAACATCCTCTCCACATCCCTCAATATAGGAAACATCCTCTCCACATCCCCCACTATAGGAAACATCCACTCCACATCCCCCACTATAGGAAACATCCTCTCCACATCCCCCACTATGGGAATATTCCTCTCCACATCCCCGCTATAGGAAACATGCTCTCCACATCCCCCACTGTAGGAAACATCCTCTCCACATCCCCCACTATGGGAATAATCTTCTCCACATCCCCCACTATAGGAAACATCCACTTCATATCCCCCAATATAGGAAACATCTACTCCACATCCCCCACTATAGGAATAATCCTCTCCACATCCCCCACTATTGGAAACATCCTTTCCACATCCCCCACAAAAGGAAATATCCTTTTCACATCCCCCACTGTAGGAAACATCCTCTCCGCAACCAGAAAACTATAGGAAACATCCGTTCCACATCCCCCACTATAGGAAACATCCTCTCCACTTCCCTCACTATAGGAAACATCCACTCCACATTCCTCACTGTAGGAAACATCCTCTCAACATCCCCCACTATAGGAAAAATCCCTTCCACATCCCCCACTGTAGGAAACATCCTCTCCACATCCCCCACTATAGGAATAATCCTCTCCACATCCCCCACAAAAGGAAATATCAATTCCACATCCCTCACTGTAGGAAACATCCTCTCCATATCCCCCACTATAGGAATAATCCTCTCCACATCCCCAACTATAGGAAACATCCTCTCCACATCCCCCACTATGGGAAACATCCTCTCCACATCCCCCACTATAAGAATCATCCTCTCCACATCCCCCACAAAAGGAAATATCAATTTCACATCCCTCACTGTAGGAAACATCCTCTCCACATCCCTCACTATAGGAAATATCCTCTCCACATCCCCCACTATAGGAAACATCCACTCCACATCCCCCACGATAGGAATAATCCTCTCCACATCCCCCACTATAGGAAACATCCTCTCCACATCCCCCACAAAAGGAAATATCAATTCCACATCCCTCACAATAGGAAACATCCTCTCCACATCCCTCACTATAGGAAACATCCTCTCCACATGCCCCACTGTAGGAAACATCCTCTCCACATCCCTCACTATAGGAAACATCCTCTCAACATCCCCCACTATAGGAAACATCAACTCCACATCCCTGACTATAGGAAACATCCACACCACATCCCTCACTATAGGAATCATCCTCTTCACATCCCCCACTATAGGAAACATCCTCTCCACATCTCTCACTATAGGAATCATCCTCTCCACATCCAGAAAACTATAGGAAACATCTGTTCCACATCCCCCACTGTAGGAAACATCCTCTCCACATCCCCCACAAAAGGAAATATCAATTTCACATCCCTCACTGTAGGAAACATCCTCTCCACATCCCTCAATATAGGAAACATCCTCTCCACATCCCCCACAATAGGAAACATCCACTCCACATCCGTCACTATAGGAAACATCCTCTCCACATCCGTCACTATAGGAAACATCCTCTCCACATCCCTCAATATAGGAAACATCCTCTCCACATCCCCCACAATAGGAAACATCCACTCCACATCCGTCACTATAGGAAACATCCTCTCCACATCCCTCACTATAGGAAACATCCACTCCACATCCCCCACTATAGGAAACATCCTCTCCACTTCCCTCACTATAGGAAACATCCACTCCACATTCCTCACTGTAGGAAACATCCTCTCAACATCCCCCACTATAGGAAAAATCCCTTCCACATCCCCCACTGTAGGAAACATCCTCTCCACATCCCCCACTATAGGAATATTCCTCTCCACATCCCCCACTATAAGAAACATCCTCTCCACTTCCCTCACTATAGGAAACATCCACTCCACATTCCTCACTGTAGGAAACATCCTCTCAACATCCCCCACTATAGGAAACATCCTCTCCACATCTCCCACTATAGGAAACATCCACACCACATCCCTGACTATAGGAAACATCCACACCACATCCCTCACTATAGGAATCATCCTCTTCACATCCCCCACTATAGGAAACTTCCTCTCCACATCTCTCACTATGGGAAACATCCTCTCCACATCCCCCACTATAGGAATCATCCTCTCCACATCCAGAAAACTATAGGAAACATCTGTTCCACATCCCCCACTGTAGGAAACATCCTCTCCACATCCCCCACAAAAGGAAATATCAATTTCACATCCCTCACTGTAGGAAACATCCTCTCCACATCCCTCAATATAGGAAACATCCTCTCCACATCCCCCACTATAGGAAACATCCACTCCACATCCCCCACTATAGGAAACATCCTCTCCACATCCCCCACTATGGGAATATTCCTCTCCACATCCCCGCTATAGGAAACATGCTCTCCACATCCCCCACTGTAGGAAACATCCTCTCCACATCCCCCACTATGGGAATAATCTTCTCCACATCCCCCACTATAGGAAACATCCACTCCATATCCCCCAATATAGGAAACATCTACTCCACATCCCCCACTATAGGAATAATCCTCTCCACATCCCCCACTATTGGAAACATCCTTTCCACATCCCCCACAAAAGGAAATATCCTTTTCACATCCCCCACTGTAGGAAACATCCTCTCCGCAACCAGAAAACTATAGGAAACATCCGTTCCACATCCCCCACTATAGGAAAAATCCTCTCCACTTCCCTCACTATAGGAAACATCCACTCCACATTCCTCACTGTAGGAAACATCCTCTCAACATCCCCCACTATAGGAAAAATCCCTTCCACATCCCCCACTGTAGGAAACATCCTCTCCACATCCCCCACTATAGGAATAATCCTCTCCACATCCCCCACAAAAGGAAATATCAATTCCACATCCCTCACTGTAGGAAACATCCTCTCCATATCCCCCACTATAGGAATAATCCTCTCCACATCCCCAACTATAGGAAACATCCTCTCCACATCCCCCACTATGGGAAACATCCTCTCCACATCCCCCACTATAAGAATCATCCTCTCCACATCCCCCACAAAAGGAAATATCAATTTCACATCCCTCACTGTAGGAAACATCCTCTCCACATCCCTCACTATAGGAAATATCCTCTCCACATCCCCCACTATAGGAAACATCCACTCCACATCCCCCACGATAGGAATAATCCTCTCCACATCCCCCACTATAGGAAACATCCTCTCCACATCCCCCACAAAAGGAAATATCAATTCCACATCCCTCACAATAGGAAACATCCTCTCCACATCCCTCACTATAGGAAACATCCTCTCCACATGCCCCACTGTAGGAAACATCCTCTCCACATCCCTCACTATAGGAAACATCCTCTCAACATCCCCCACTATAGGAAACATCCACTCCACATCCCTGACTATAGGAAACATCCACACCACATCCCTCACTATAGGAATCATCCTCTTCACATCCCCCACTATAGGAAACATCCTCTCCACATCTCTCACTATAGGAATCATCCTCTCCACATCCAGAAAACTATAGGAAACATCTGTTCCACATCCCCCACTGTAGGAAACATCCTCTCCACATCCCCCACAAAAGGAAATATCAATTTCACATCCCTCACTGTAGGAAACATCCTCTCCACATCCCTCAATATAGGAAACATCCTCTCCACATCCCCCACAATAGGAAACATCCACTCCACATCCGTCACTATAGGAAACATCCTCTCCACATCCATCACTATAGGAAACATCCACTCCACATCCCCCACTATAGGAAACATCCACTCCACATCCGTCACTGTAGGAAACATCCTCTCCACATCCCACACTATAGGAAACATCCACTCCACATCCCTGACTATAGGAAACATCCACACCACATCCGTCACTATAGGAATCATCCTCTTCACATCCCCCACTACAGGAACCATCCTCTCCACAACCCCCACTATAGGAAACATCCTCTCCACATCCCCCACTATAGGAAAAATCCCTTCCACATCCCCCACTAAAGGAAACATCCACTCCACATCCCTCACAATAGGAAACATCCACTCCACATCCTTCACTAAAGCAAACATCCTCTCCACAACCCTCACTATAGGAAACATCCACTACACATCACTCACTAAAGGAAACATCCACTCCACATCTCTGACTATAGGAAACATCAACTCCAGACCACCCACTATAGGAAACATCCACTCCACATCCCCCACTATAGCAATAATCCTCTCCACATCCCCATATATGGGAATAATCCTCTCCACATCCCCGCTATACGAAACATGCTCTCCACATCCCCCACTGTAGGAAACATCCTCTCAGCAACCAGAAAACTATAGGAAACATCCGGTCCACATCCCCCACTATAGGAAACATCCTCTCCACTTCCCTCACTATAGGAAACATCCACTCCACATTCCTCACTGTAGGAAACATCCTCTCAACATCCCCCACTATAGGAAAAATCCCTTCCACATCCCACACTGTAGGAAACATCCTCTCCACATCCCCCACTATAGGAATAATCCTCTCCACATCCCCCACTATAAGAAACATCCTCTCCACTTCCCTCACTATAGGAAACATCCACTCCACATTCCTCACTGTAG
Organism: Hemitrygon akajei; assembly: GCF_048418815.1. Lineage (NCBI taxonomy): Eukaryota > Metazoa > Chordata > Chondrichthyes > Myliobatiformes > Dasyatidae > Hemitrygon > Hemitrygon akajei. The sequence continues at coordinate 71,636,282 of NC_133125.1, forward strand.
GAAACATCCTCTCAACATCCCCCACTATAGGAAACATCCACTCCACATCCCTGACTATAGGAAACATCCACACCACATCCCTCACTATAGGAATCATCCTCTTCACATCCCCCACTATAGGAAACATCCTCTCCACATCTCTCACTATGGGAAACATCCTCTCCACATCCAGAAAACTATAGGAAACATCTGTTCCACATCCCCCACTGTAGGAAACATCCTCTCCACATCCCCCACAAAAGGAAATATCAATTTCACATCCCTCACTGTAGGAAACATCCTCTCCACATCCCTCAATATAGGAAACATCCTCTCCACATCCCCCACTATAGGAAACATCCACTCCACATCCCCCACTATAGGAAACATCCTCTCCACATCCCCCACTATGGGAATATTCCTCTCCACATCCCCGCTATAGGAAACATGCTCTCCACATCCCCCACTGTAGGAAACATCCTCTCCACATCCCCCACTATGGGAATAATCTTCTCCACATCCCCCACTATAGGAAACATCCACTCCATATCCCCCAATATAGGAAACATCTACTCCACATCCCCCACTATAGGAATAATCCTCTCCACATCCCCCACTATTGGAAACATCCTTTCCACATCCCCCACAAAAGGAAATATCCTTTTCACATCCCCCACTGTAGGAAACATCCTCTCCGCAACCAGAAAACTATAGGAAACATCCGTTCCACATCCCCCACTATAGGAAACATCCTCTCCACTTCCCTCACTATAGGAAACATCCACTCCACATTCCTCACTGTAGGAAACATCCTCTCAACATCCCCCACTATAGGAAAAATCCCTTCCACATCCCCCACTGTAGGAAACATCCTCTCCACATCCCCCACTATAGGAATAATCCTCTCCACATCCCGCACAAAAGGAAATATCAATTCCACATCCCTCACTGTAGGAAAAATCCTCTCCATATCCCCCACTATAGGAATAATCCTCTCCACATCCCCAACTATAGGAAACATCCTCTCCACATCCCCCACTATGGGAAACATCCTCTCCACATCCCCCACAAAAGGAAATATCAATTTCACATCCCTCACTGTAGGAAACATCTCTCCACATCCCTCACTATAGGAAATATCCTCTCCACATCCCCCACTATAGGAAACATCCACTCCACATCCCCCACGATAGGAATAATCCTCTCCACATCCCCCACTATAGGAAACATCCTCTCCACATCCCCCACAAAAGGAAATATCAATTCCACATCCCTCACAATAGGAAACATCCTCTCCACATCCCTCACTATAGGAAACATCCTCTCCACATGCCCCACTGTAGGAAACATCCTCTCCACATCCCTCACTATAGGAAACATCCTCTCAACATCCCCCACTATAGGAAACATCCACTCCACATCCCTGACTATAGGAAACATCCACACCACATCCCTCACTATAGGAATCATCCTCTTCACATCCCCCACTATAGGAAACATCCTCTCCACATCTCTCACTATAGGAATCATCCTCTCCACATCCAGAAAACTATAGGAAACATCTGTTCCACATCCCCCACTGTAGGAAACATCCTCTCCACATCCCCCACAAAAGGAAATATCAATTTCACATCCCTCACTGTAGGAAACATCCTCTCCACATCCCTCAATATAGGAAACATCCTCTCCACATCCCCCACAATAGGAAACATCCACTCCACATCCGTCACTATAGGAAACATCCTCTCCACATCCCTCACTATAGGAAACATCCACTCCACATCCCCCACTATAGGAAACATCCACTCCACATCCGTCACTGTAGGAAACATCCTCTCCACATCCCACACTATAGGAAACATCCACTCCACATCCCTGACTATAGGAAACATCCACACCACATCCGTCACTATAGGAATCATCCTCTTCACATCCCCCACTACAGGAACCATCCTCTCCACAACCCCCACTATAGGAAACATCCTCTCCACATCCCCCACTATAGGAAAAATCCCTTCCACATCCCCCACTAAAGGAAACATCCACTCCACATCCCTCACAATAGGAAACATCCACTCCACATCCTTCACTAAAGCAAACATCCTCTCCACAACCCTCACTATAGGAAACATCCACTACACATCACTCACTAAAGGAAACATCCACTCCACATCTCTGACTATAGGAAACATCAACTCCAGACCACCCACTATAGGAAACATCCACTCCACATCCCCCACTATAGCAATAATCCTCTCCACATCCCCATATATGGGAATAATCCTCTCCACATCCCCGCTATACGAAACATGCTCTCCACATCCCCCACTGTAGGAAACATCCTCTCAGCAACCAGAAAACTAGAGGAAACATCCGTTACACATCCCCCACTATAAGAAACATCCTCTCCACTTCCCTCACTATAGGAAACATCCACTCCACATTCCTCACTGTAGGAAACATCCTCTCAACATCCCCCACTATAGGAAACATCCACTCCACATCCCTCACAATAGGAAACATCCTCTCCACATCCCTCACTATAGGAAACATCCTCTCCACATGCCCCACTGTAGGAAACATCCTCTCCACATCCCTCACTATAGGAAACATCCTCTCAACATGCCCCACTATAGGAAACATCCACTCCACATCCCTGACTATAGGAAACATCCACACCACATCCCTCACTATAGGAATCATCCTCTTCACATCCCCCACTATAGGAAACATCCACTCCACATCCCCCACTATAGGAAACATCCACTCCACATCTCTCACTATAGGAAACATCCTCTCCACATCCCCCACTATAGGAATCATCCTCTCCACATCCAGAAAACTATAGGAAACATCTGTTCCACATCCCCCACTGTAGGAAACATCCTCTCCACATCCCCCACAAAAGGAAATATCAATTTCACATCCCTCACTGTAGGAAACATCCTCTCCACATCCCTCAATATAGGAAACATCCTCTCCACATCCCCCACTATAGGAAACATCCACTCCACATCCCCCACTATAGGAAACATCCTCTCCACATCCCCCACTATGGGAATATTCCTCTCCACATCCCCGCTATAGGAAACATGCTCTCCACATCCCCCACTGTAGGAAACATCCTCTCCACATCCCCCACTATGGGAATATTCCTCTCCACATCCCCGCTATAGGAAACATGCTCTCCACATCCCCCAATATAGGAAACATCTACTCCACATCCCCCACTATAGGAATAATCCTCTCCACATCCCCCACTATTGGAAACATCCTTTCCACATCCCCCACAAAAGGAAATATCCTTTTCACATCCCCCACTGTAGGAAACATCCTCTCCGCAACCAGAAAACTATAGGAAACATCCGTTCCACATCCCCCACTATAGGAAACATCCTCTCCACTTCCCTCACTATAGGAAACATCCACTCCACATTCCTCACTGTAGGAAACATCCTCTCAACATCCCCCACTATAGGAAAAATCCCTTCCACATCCCCCACTGTAGGAAACATCCTCTCCACATCCCCCACTATAGGAATAATCCTCTCCACATCCCGCACAAAAGGAAATATCAATTCCACATCCCTCACTGTAGGAAAAATCCTCTCCATATCCCCCACTATAGGAATAATCCTCTCCACATCCCCAACTATAGGAAACATCCTCTCCACATCCCCCACTATGGGAAACATCCTCTCCACATCCCCCACAAAAGGAAATATCAATTTCACATCCCTCACTGTAGGAAACATCCTCTCCACATCCCTCACTATAGGAAATATCCTCTCCACATCCCCCACTATAGGAAACATCCACTCCACATCCCCCACGATAGGAATAATCCTCTCCACATCCCCCACTATAGGAAACATCCTCTCCACATCCCCCACAAAAGGAAATATCAATTCCACATCCCTCACAATAGGAAACATCCTCTCCACATCCCTCACTATAGGAAACATCCTCTCCACATGCCCCACTGTAGGAAACATCCTCTCCACATCCCTCACTATAGGAAACATCCTCTCAACATCCCCCACTATAGGAAACATCCACTCCACATCCCTGACTATAGGAAACATCCACACCACATCCCTCACTATAGGAATCATCCTCTTCACATCCCCCACTATAGGAAACATCCTCTCCACATCTCTCACTATAGGAATCATCCTCTCCACATCCAGAAAACTATAGGAAACATCTGTTCCACATCCCCCACTGTAGGAAACATCCTCTCCACATCCCCCACAAAAGGAAATATCAATTTCACATCCCTCACTGTAGGAAACATCCTCTCCACATCCCTCAATATAGGAAACATCCTCTCCACATCCCCCACAATAGGAAACATCCACTCCACATCCGTCACTATAGGAAACATCCTCTCCACATCCCTCACTATAGGAAACATCCACTCCACATCCCCCACTATAGGAAACATCCACTCCACATCCGTCACTGTAGGAAACATCCTCTCCACATCCCACACTATAGGAAACATCCACTCCACATCCCTGACTATAGGAAACATCCACACCACATCCGTCACTATAGGAATCATCCTCTTCACATCCCCCACTACAGGAACCATCCTCTCCACAACCCCCACTATAGGAAACATCCTCTCCACATCCCCCACTATAGGAAAAATCCCTTCCACATCCCCCACTAAAGGAAACATCCACTCCACATCCCTCACAATAGGAAACATCCACTCCACATCCTTCACTAAAGCAAACATCCTCTCCACAACCCTCACTATAGGAAACATCCACTACACATCACTCACTAAAGGAAACATCCACTCCACATCTCTGACTATAGGAAACATCAACTCCAGACCACCCACTATAGGAAACATCCACTCCACATCCCCCACTATAGCAATAATCCTCTCCACATCCCCATATATGGGAATAATCCTCTCCACATCCCCGCTATACGAAACATGCTCTCCACATCCCCCACTGTAGGAAACATCCTCTCAGCAACCAGAAAACTATAGGAAACATCCGTTACACATCCCCCACTATAAGAAACATCCTCTCCACTTCCCTCACTATAGGAAACATCCACTCCACATTCCTCACTGTAGGAAACATCCTCTCAACATCCCCCACTATAGGAAACATCCACTCCACATCCCTCACAATAGGAAACATCCTCTCCACATCCCTCACTATAGGAAACATCCTCTCCACATGCCCCACTGTAGGAAACATCCTCTCCACATCCCTCACTATAGGAAACATCCTCTCAACATGCCCCACTATAGGAAACATCCACTCCACATCCCTGACTATAGGAAACATCCACACCACATCCCTCACTATAGGAATCATCCTCTTCACATCCCCCACTATAGGAAACATCCACTCCACATCCCCCACTATAGGAAACATCCACTCCACATCTCTCACTATAGGAAACATCCTCTCCACATCCCCCACTATAGGAATCATCCTCTCCACATCCAGAAAACTATAGGAAACATCTGTTCCACATCCCCCACTGTAGGAAACATCCTCTCCACATCCCCCACAAAAGGAAATATCAATTTCACATCCCTCACTGTAGGAAACATCCTCTCCACATCCCTCAATATAGGAAACATCCTCTCCACATCCCCCACTATAGGAAACATCCACTCCACATCCCCCACTATAGGAAACATCCTCTCCACATCCCCCACTATGGGAATATTCCTCTCCACATCCCCGCTATAGGAAACATGCTCTCCACATCCCCCACTGTAGGAAACATCCTCTCCACATCCCCCACTATGGGAATAATCTTCTCCACATCCCCCACTATAGGAAACATCCACTCCATATCCCCCAATATAGGAAACATCTACTCCACATCCCCCACTATAGGAATAATCCTCTCCACATCCCCCACTATTGGAAACATCCTTTCCACATCCCCCACAAAAGGAAATATCCTTTTCACATCCCCCACTGTAGGAAACATCCTCTCCGCAACCAGAAAACTATAGGAAACATCCGTTCCACATCCCCCACTATAGGAAACATCCTCTCCACTTCCCTCACTATAGGAAACATCCACTCCACATTCCTCACTGTAGGAAACATCCTCTCAACATCCCCCACTATAGGAAAAATCCCTTCCACATCCCCCACTGTAGGAAACATCCTCTCCACATCCCCCACTATAGGAATAATCCTCTCCACATCCCGCACAAAAGGAAATATCAATTCCACATCCCTCACTGTAGGAAAAATCCTCTCCATATCCCCCACTATAGGAATAATCCTCTCCACATCCCCCACTATGGGAAACATCCTCTCCACATCCCCCACTATAAGAATCATCCTCTCCACATCCCCCACAAAAGGAAATATCAATTTCACATCCCTCACTGTAGGAAACATCCTCTCCACATCCCTCACTATAGGAAATATCCTCTCCACATCCCCCACTATAGGAAACATCCACTCCACATCCCCCACGATAGGAATAATCCTCTCCACATCCCCCACTATAGGAAACATCCTCTCCACATCCCCCACAAAAGGAAATATCAATTCCACATCCCTCACAATAGGAAACATCCTCTCCACATCCCTCACTATAGGAAACATCCTCTCCACATGCCCCACTGTAGGAAACATCCTCTCCACATCCCTCACTATAGGAAACATCCTCTCAACATCCCCCACTATAGGAAACATCCACTCCACATCCCTGACTATAGGAAACATCCACACCACATCCCTCACTATAGGAATCATCCTCTTCACATCCCCCACTATAGGAAACATCCTCTCCACATCTCTCACTATAGGAATCATCCTCTCCACATCCAGAAAACTATAGGAAACATCTGTTCCACATCCCCCACTGTAGGAAACATCCTCTCCACATCCCCCACAAAAGGAAATATCAATTTCACATCCCTCACTGTAGGAAACATCCTCTCCACATCCCTCAATATAGGAAACATCCTCTCCACATCCCCCACAATAGGAAACATCCACTCCACATCCGTCACTATAGGAAACATCCTCTCCACATCCATCACTATAGGAAACATCCACTCCACATCCCCCACTATAGGAAACATCCACTCCACATCCGTCACTGTAGGAAACATCCTCTCCACATCCCACACTATAGGAAACATCCACTCCACATCCCTGACTATAGGAAACATCCACACCACATCCGTCACTATAGGAATCATCCTCTTCACATCCCCCACTACAGGAACCATCCTCTCCACAACCCCCACTATAGGAAACATCCTCTCCACATCCCCCACTATAGGAAAAATCCCTTCCACATCCCCCACTAAAGGAAACATCCACTCCACATCCCTCACAATAGGAAACATCCACTCCACATCCTTCACTAAAGCAAACATCCTCTCCACAACCCTCACTATAGGAAACATCCACTACACATCACTCACTAAAGGAAACATCCACTCCACATCTCTGACTATAGGAAACATCAACTCCAGACCACCCACTATAGGAAACATCCACTCCACACCCCCACTATAGCAATAATCCTCTCCACATCCCCATATATGGGAATAATCCTCTCCACATCCCCGCTATACGAAACATGCTCTCCACATCCCCCACTGTAGGAAACATCCTCTCAGCAACCAGAAAACTATAGGAAACATCCGGTCCACATCCCCCACTATAGGAAACATCCTCTCCACTTCCCTCACTATAGGAAACATCCACTCCACATTCCTCACTGTAGGAAACATCCTCTCAACATCCCCCACTATAGGAAAAATCCCTTCCACATCCCACACTGTAGGAAACATCCTCTCCACATCCCCCACTATAGGAATAATCCTCTCCACATCCCCCACTATAAGAAACATCCTCTCCACTTCCCTCACTATAGGAAACATCCACTCCACATTCCTCACTGTAGGAAACATCCTCTCAACATCCCCCACTATAGGAAACATCCACTCCACATCCCTGACTATAGGAAACATCCACACCACATCCCTCACTATAGGAATCATCCTCTTCACATCCCCCACTATAGGAAACATCCTCTCCACATCTCTCACTATGGGAAACATCCTCTCCACATCCAGAAAACTATAGGAAACATCTGTTCCACATCCCCCACTGTAGGAAACATCCTCTCCACATCCCCCACAAAAGGAAATATCAATTTCACATCCCTCACTGTAGGAAACATCCTCTCCACATCCCTCAATATAGGAAACATCCTCTCCACATCCCCCACTATAGGAAACATCCACTCCACATCCCCCACTATAGGAAACATCCTCTCCACATCCCCCACTATGGGAATATTCCTCTCCACATCCCCGCTATAGGAAACATGCTCTCCACATCCCCCACTGTAGGAAACATCCTCTCCACATCCCCCACTATGGGAATAATCTTCTCCACATCCCCCACTATAGGAAACATCCACTCCATATCCCCCAATATAGGAAACATCTACTCCACATCCCCCACTATAGGAATAATCCTCTCCACATCCCCCACTATTGGAAACATCCTTTCCACATCCCCCACAAAAGGAAATATCCTTTTCACATCCCCCACTGTAGGAAACATCCTCTCCGCAACCAGAAAACTATAGGAAACATCCGTTCCACATCCCCCACTATAGGAAACATCCTCTCCACTTCCCTCACTATAGGAAACATCCACTCCACATTCCTCACTGTAGGAAACATCCTCTCAACATCCCCCACTATAGGAAAAATCCCTTCCACATCCCCCACTGTAGGAAACATCCTCTCCACATCCCCCACTATAGGAATAATCCTCTCCACATCCCGCACAAAAGGAAATATCAATTCCACATCCCTCACTGTAGGAAAAATCCTCTCCATATCCCCCACTATAGGAATAATCCTCTCCACATCCCCAACTATAGGAAACATCCTCTCCACATCCCCCACTATGGGAAACATCCTCTCCACATCCCCCACAAAAGGAAATATCAATTTCACATCCCTCACTGTAGGAAACATCCTCTCCACATCCCTCACTATAGGAAACATCCACTCCACATCCCCCACGATAGGAATAATCCTCTCCACATCCCCCACTATAGGAAACATCCTCTCCACATCCCCCACAAAAGGAAATATCAATTCCACATCCCTCACAATAGGAAACATCCTCTCCACATCCCTCACTATAGGAAACATCCTCTCCACATGCCCCACTGTAGGAAACATCCTCTCCACATCCCTCACTATAGGAAACATCCTCTCAACATCCCCCACTATAGGAAACATCCACTCCACATCCCTGACTATAGGAAACATCCACACCACATCCCTCACTATAGGAATCATCCTCTTCACATCCCTCACTGTAGGAAACATCCTCTCCACATCCCCCACTATAGGAAACATCCACTCCACATCCGTCACTGTAGGAAACATCCTCTCCACATTCCTCACTATAGGAAACATCCACTCCACATCCCTGACTATAGGAAACATCCACACCAAATCCGTCACTATAGGAATCATCCTCTTCACATCCCCCACTATAGGAACCATCCTCTCCACATCCCCCAATATAGGAAACATCCTCTCCACATCTCTCACTATGGGAAACATCCTCTCCACATCCCCCACTATAGGAATCATCCTCTCCACATCCAGAAATCTATAGGAAACATCTGTTCCACATCCCCCACAGTAGGAAACATCCTCTCCACATCCAGAAAACTATAGGAAACATCCGTTCCACATCCCCCACTATAGGAAACATCCTCTCCACATCCCCCACTATGGGAATAAACCTCTCCACATCCCCGCTATAGGAAACATGCTCTCCACATCCCCCACTGTAGGAAACATCCTCTCCAAATCCCCCACAAAAGGAAATATCCATTCCACATCCCTCACTGTAGGATACCTCCTCTCCACATCCCCCACTATAGGAAACAATCCTTCCACATCCCTCACTATAGGAAACATCCACTCCACATCCCTCACTATAGGAAACATCCTCTCCCCATCCCTCACTATAGGAAACATCCACTCCACATCCCTCACTATAGGAAACATCCACTCCACATCCCTGAATATAGGAAACATCCACTCCAGTCCCCCCACTATAGGAAACATCCACTCCACATCCCCCACTATAGGAATAATCCTCTCCACATCCCCCACTATGGGAATATTCCTCTCCACATCCCCGCTATAGGAAACATGCTCTCCACATCCCCCACTGTAGGAAACGTCCTCTCCACATCCCTCACTATAGGAAACATCCACTCCACATCCCCCACTATGGGAATAATCTTCTCCACATCCCCCACTATAGGAAACATCCACTCCATATCCCCCAATATAGGAAACATCTACTCCACATCCCCCACTATAGGAATAATCCTCTCCACATCCCCCACTATTGGAAACATCCTTTCCACATCCCCCACAAAAGGAAATATCCTTTTCACATCCCCCACTGTAGGAAACGTCCTCTCCGCAACCAGAAAACTATAGTAAACATCCGTTCCAAATCCCCCACTATAGGAAACATCCTCTCCACTTCCCTCACTATAGGAAACATCCACTCCACATTCCTCACTATAGGAAACATCCTCTCAATATCCCCCACTATGGGAATAATCTTCTCCACATCCCCCACTATAGGAAACATCCACTCCATATCCCCCAATATAGGAAACATCTACTCCACATCCCCCACTATAGGAATAATCCTCTCCACATCCCCCACTATTGGAAACATCCTTTCCACATCCCCCACAAAAGGAAATATCCTTTTCACATCCCCCACTGTAGGAAACATCCTCTCCGCAACCAGAAAACTATAGGAAACATCCGTTCCACATCCCCCACTATAGGAAACATCCTCTCCACTTCCCTCACTATAGGAAACATCCACTCCACATTCCTCACTGTAGGAAACATCCTCTCAACATCCCCCACTATAGGAAACAACACTTCCACATCCCCCACTATAGGAAACATCCACTCCACATCCCCCACTATAGGAAAAATCCCTTCCACATCCCCCACTATAGGAAACATCCACTCCACATCCCTCACAGTAGGAAACATCCACTCCACATCCTTCACTAAAGCAAACATCCTCTCCACAACCCTCACTATAGGAAACATACACTACACATCACTCACTAAAGGAAACATCCACTCCACATCTCTGACTATAGGAAACATCAACTCCAGACCACCCACTATAGGAAACATCCACTCCACATCCCCCACTATAGCAATAATCCTCTCCACATCCCCCTATATGGGAATAATCCTCTCCACATCCCCGCTATAGGAAACATGCTGTCCACATCCCCCACTGCAGGAAACATCCTCTCCACATCCCCCACAAAAGGAAATATCAATTCCACATCCCTCACAATAGGAAACATCCTCTCCACATCCCTCACTATAGGAAACATCCTCTCCACATCCCCCACTGTAGGAAACATCCTGTCCACATCCCTGACTATAGGAAATATCCACACCACATCCCTCACTATAGGAATCATCCTCTTCACATCCCCCACTATAGGAAACATCCTCTCCACATCTCTCACTATAGGAAACATCCACACCACATCCCTCACTATAGGAATCATCCTCTTCACATCCCCCACTATAGGAAACATCCTCTCCACATCCCTCACTATAGGAAACATCCACTCCACATCCCCCACAAAAGGAAATATCAATTCCACATCCCTCACAATAGGAAACATCCTCTCCACATCCCTCACTATAGGAAACATCCACTCCACATCCCCCACAAAAGGAAATATCAATTCCACATCCCTCACAATAGGAAACATCCTCTCCACATCCCTCACTATAGGAAACATCCTCTCCACATCCCCCACTGTAGGAAACATCCACTCCACATCCCTGACTATAGGAATCATCCTCTTCACATCCCCCACTATAGGAAACATCCTCTCCACATCTCTCACTATGGGAAATATCCTCTCCACATCCCCCACTATAGGAATCATCCTCTCCACATCCCCCACTATAGGAAACATCCTCTCCACATCTCTCACTATGGGAAATATCCTCTCCACATCCCCCACTATAGGAATCATCCTCTCCACATCCAGAAAACTATAGGAAACATCTGTTCCACATCCCCCACTGTAGGAAACATCCTCTCCACATCCCCCACAAAAGGAAATATCAATTTCACATCCCTCACTGTAGGAAACATCCTCTCCACATCCGTCACTATAGGAAACATCCTCTCCACATCCCTCACTATAGGAAACATCCTCTCCACATCTCTCACTATGGGAAACATCCTCTCCACATCCCCCACTATAGGAAGCATCCTCTCCACATCCAGAAAACTATGGGAAACATCTGTTCCACATCCCCCACTGTAGGAAACATCCTCTCCACATCCCCCACAAAAGGAAATATCAATTTCACATCCCTCACAGTAGGAAACATCCTCTCCTCATCCCTCACTATAGGAAACATCCTCTCCACATCCCCCACTATAGGAAACATCCTCTCCACATCCCTCACTATAGGAAACATCCTCTCCACATCCCTCACTATAGGAAACATCCTCTCCACATCCCCCACTGTAGGAAACATCCTCTCCACATCCCCCACTATAGGAAACATCCTCTCAACATCCCCCACTATAGGAAACATCCACTCCACATCCCTGACTATAGGAAACATCCTCTTCACATCCCCCACTATAGGAAACATCCTCTCCACATCTCTCACTATGGGAAACATCCTCTCCACATGCCCCACTGTAGGAAACATCCTCTCCACATCCCTCACTCTAGGAAACATCCTCTCAATATCCCCCACTATAGGAAACATCCACACCACATCCCTGACTATAGGAAACATCCACACCACATCCCTCACAATAGGAATCATCCTCTTCACATCCCCCACTATAGGAAACATCCTCTCCACATCTCTCACTATGGGAAACATCCTCTCCACATGCCCCACTGTAGGAAACATCCTCTCCACATCCCTCACTATAGGAAACATCCTCTCAATATCCCCCACTATAGGAAACATCCACTCCACATCCCTGACTATAGGAAACATCCACACCACATCCCTCACTATAGGAATCATCCTCTTCACATCCCCCACTATAGGAAACATCCACTCCACATCCCTCACTATAGGAAACATCCTCTCCCCATCCCTCACTATAGGAAACATCCACTCCACATCCCTCACTATAGGAAACATCCACTCCACATCCCTGAATATAGGAAACATCCACTCCAGTCCCCCCACTATAGGAAACATCCACTCCACATCCCCCACTATAGGAATAATCCTCTCCACATCCCCCACTATGGGAATATTCCTCTCCACATCCCCGCTATAGGAAACATGCTCTCCACATCCCCCACTGTAGGAAACGTCCTCTCCACATCCCTCACTATAGGAAACATCCACTCCACATCCCCCACTATGGGAATAATCTTCTCCACATCCCCCACTATAGGAAACATCCACTCCATATCCCCCAATATAGGAAACATCTACTCCACATCCCCCACTATAGGAATAATCCTCTCCACATCCCCCACTATTGGAAACATCCTTTCCACATCCCCCACAAAAGGAAATATCCTTTTCACATCCCCCACTGTAGGAAACGTCCTCTCCGCAACCAGAAAACTATAGTAAACATCCGTTCCAAATCCCCCACTATAGGAAACATCCTCTCCACTTCCCTCACTATAGGAAACATCCACTCCACATTCCTCACTATAGGAAACATCCTCTCAATATCCCCCACTATGGGAATAATCTTCTCCACATCCCCCACTATAGGAAACATCCACTCCATATCCCCCAATATAGGAAACATCTACTCCACATCCCCCACTATAGGAATAATCCTCTCCACATCCCCCACTATTGGAAACATCCTTTCCACATCCCCCACAAAAGGAAATATCCTTTTCACATCCCCCACTGTAGGAAACATCCTCTCCGCAACCAGAAAACTATAGGAAACATCCGTTCCACATCCCCCACTATAGGAAACATCCTCTCCACTTCCCTCACTATAGGAAACATCCACTCCACATTCCTCACTGTAGGAAACATCCTCTCAACATCCCCCACTATAGGAAACAACACTTCCACATCCCCCACTATAGGAAACATCCACTCCACATCCCCCACTATAGGAAAAATCCCTTCCACATCCCCCACTATAGGAAACATCCACTCCACATCCCTCACAGTAGGAAACATCCACTCCACATCCTTCACTAAAGCAAACATCCTCTCCACAACCCTCACTATAGGAAACATACACTACACATCACTCACTAAAGGAAACATCCACTCCACATCTCTGACTATAGGAAACATCAACTCCAGACCACCCACTATAGGAAACATCCACTCCACATCCCCCACTATAGCAATAATCCTCTCCACATCCCCCTATATGGGAATAATCCTCTCCACATCCCCGCTATAGGAAACATGCTGTCCACATCCCCCACTGCAGGAAACATCCTCTCCACATCCCCCACAAAAGGAAATATCAATTCCACATCCCTCACAATAGGAAACATCCTCTCCACATCCCTCACTATAGGAAACATCCTCTCCACATCCCCCACTGTAGGAAACATCCTGTCCACATCCCTGACTATAGGAAATATCCACACCACATCCCTCACTATAGGAATCATCCTCTTCACATCCCCCACTATAGGAAACATCCTCTCCACATCTCTCACTATAGGAAACATCCACACCACATCCCTCACTATAGGAATCATCCTCTTCACATCCCCCACTATAGGAAACATCCTCTCCACATCCCTCACTATAGGAAACATCCACTCCACATCCCCCACAAAAGGAAATATCAATTCCACATCCCTCACAATAGGAAACATCCTCTCCACATCCCTCACTATAGGAAACATCCACTCCACATCCCCCACAAAAGGAAATATCAATTCCACATCCCTCACAATAGGAAACATCCTCTCCACATCCCTCACTATAGGAAACATCCTCTCCACATCCCCCACTGTAGGAAACATCCACTGCACATCCCTGACTATAGGAATCATCCTCTTCACATCCCCCACTATAGGAAACATCCTCTCCACATCTCTCACTATGGGAAATATCCTCTCCACATCCCCCACTATAGGAATCATCCTCTCCACATCCCCCACTATAGGAAACATCCTCTCCACATCTCTCACTATGGGAAATATCCTCTCCACATCCCCCACTATAGGAATCATCCTCTCCACATCCAGAAAACTATAGGAAACATCTGTTCCACATCCCCCACTGTAGGAAACATCCTCTCCACATCCCCCACAAAAGGAAATATCAATTTCACATCCCTCACTGTAGGAAACATCCTCTCCACATCCGTCACTATAGGAAACATCCTCTCCACATCCCTCACTATAGGAAACATCCTCTCCACATCTCTCACTATGGGAAACATCCTCTCCACATCCCCCACTATAGGAAGCATCCTCTCCACATCCAGAAAACTATGGGAAACATCTGTTCCACATCCCCCACTGTAGGAAACATCCTCTCCACATCCCCCACAAAAGGAAATATCAATTTCACATCCCTCACAGTAGGAAACATCCTCTCCTCATCCCTCACTATAGGAAACATCCTCTCCACATCCCCCACTATAGGAAACATCCTCTCCACATCCCTCACTATAGGAAACATCCTCTCCACATCCCTCACTATAGGAAACATCCTCTCCACATCCCCCACTGT
The DNA here is from genome assembly GCF_048418815.1 of Hemitrygon akajei. Classification (NCBI taxonomy): domain Eukaryota; kingdom Metazoa; phylum Chordata; class Chondrichthyes; order Myliobatiformes; family Dasyatidae; genus Hemitrygon; species Hemitrygon akajei. The sequence goes on from NC_133125.1 coordinate 71,652,063, forward strand.
AGGAAACATCCTCTCCACATCCCCCACTATAGGAAACATCCTCTCAACATCCCCCACTATAGGAAACATCCACTCCACATCCCTGACGATAGGAAACATCCTCTTCACATCCCCCACTATAGGAAACATCCTCTCCACATCTCTCACTATGGGAAACATCCTCTCCACATGCCCCACTGTAGGAAACATCCTCTCCACATCCCTCACTCTAGGAAACATCCTCTCAATATCCCCCACTATAGGAAACATCCACACCACATCCCTGACTATAGGAAACATCCACACCACATCCCTCACAATAGGAATCATCCTCTTCACATCCCCCACTATAGGAAACATCCTCTCCACATCTCTCACTATGGGAAACATCCTCTCCACATGCCCCACTGTAGGAAACATCCTCTCCACATCCCTCACTATAGGAAACATCCTCTCAATATCCCCCACTATAGGAAACATCCACTCCACATCCCTGACTATAGGAAACATCCACACCACATCCCTCACTATAGGAATCATCCTCTTCACATCCCCCACTATAGGAAACATCCTCTCCACATCTCTAACTATGGGAAACATCCTCTCCACATCCCCCACTATAGGAAACATCCTCTCCACATCTCTAACTATGGGAAACATCCTCTCCACATCCCCCACTATAGGAATCATCCTCTCCACATCCCCCAGAAAAGGAAATATCAATTTCACATCCCTCACTGTAGGAAACATCCTCTCCACATCCCTCACTATAGGAAACATCCAGTCCACATCCCCCACTATAGGAAACATCCACTCCACATCCCCCACTATAGGAAACATCCACTCCACATCCGTCACTGTAGGAAACATCCTCTCCACAACCCTCACTATAGGAAACATACACTACACATCACTCACTAAAGGAAACATCCACTCCACATCTCTGACTATAGGAAACATCAACTCCAGACCACCCACTATAGGAAACATCCACTCCACATCCCCCACTATAGCAATAATCCTCTCCACATCCCCCTATATGGGAATAATCCTCTCCACATCCCCGCTATAGGAAACATGCTGTCCACATCCCCCACTGCAGGAAACATCCTCTCCACATCCCCCACAAAAGGAAATATCAATTCCACATCCCTCACAATAGGAAACATCCTCTCCACATCCCTCACTATAGGAAACATCCTCTCCACATCCCCCACTGTAGGAAACATCCTGTCCACATCCCTGACTATAGGAAATATCCACACCACATCCCTCACTATAGGAATCATCCTCTTCACATCCCCCACTATAGGAAACATCCTCTCCACATCTCTCACTATAGGAAACATCCACACCACATCCCTCACTATAGGAATCATCCTCTTCACATCCCCCACTATAGGAAACATCCTCTCCACATCCCTCACTATAGGAAACATCCACTCCACATCCCCCACAAAAGGAAATATCAATTCCACATCCCTCACAATAGGAAACATCCTCTCCACATCCCTCACTATAGGAAACATCCACTCCACATCCCCCACAAAAGGAAATATCAATTCCACATCCCTCACAATAGGAAACATCCTCTCCACATCCCTCACTATAGGAAACATCCTCTCCACATCCCCCACTGTAGGAAACATCCACTCCACATCCCTGACTATAGGAATCATCCTCTTCACATCCCCCACTATAGGAAACATCCTCTCCACATCTCTCACTATGGGAAATATCCTCTCCACATCCCCCACTATAGGAATCATCCTCTCCACATCCCCCACTATAGGAAACATCCTCTCCACATCTCTCACTATGGGAAATATCCTCTCCACATCCCCCACTATAGGAATCATCCTCTCCACATCCAGAAAACTATAGGAAACATCTGTTCCACATCCCCCACTGTAGGAAACATCCTCTCCACATCCCCCACAAAAGGAAATATCAATTTCACATCCCTCACTGTAGGAAACATCCTCTCCACATCCGTCACTATAGGAAACATCCTCTCCACATCCCTCACTATAGGAAACATCCTCTCCACATCTCTCACTATGGGAAACATCCTCTCCACATCCCCCACTATAGGAAGCATCCTCTCCACATCCAGAAAACTATGGGAAACATCTGTTCCACATCCCCCACTGTAGGAAACATCCTCTCCACATCCCCCACAAAAGGAAATATCAATTTCACATCCCTCACAGTAGGAAACATCCTCTCCTCATCCCTCACTATAGGAAACATCCTCTCCACATCCCCCACTATAGGAAACATCCTCTCCACATCCCTCACTATAGGAAACATCCTCTCCACATCCCTCACTATAGGAAACATCCTCTCCACATCCCCCACTGTAGGAAACATCCTCTCCACATCCCCCACTATAGGAAACATCCTCTCAACATCCCCCACTATAGGAAACATCCACTCCACATCCCTGACTATAGGAAACATCCTCTTCACATCCCCCACTATAGGAAACATCCTCTCCACATCTCTCACTATGGGAAACATCCTCTCCACATGCCCCACTGTAGGAAACATCCTCTCCACATCCCTCACTCTAGGAAACATCCTCTCAATATCCCCCACTATAGGAAACATCCACACCACATCCCTGACTATAGGAAACATCCACACCACATCCCTCACAATAGGAATCATCCTCTTCACATCCCCCACTATAGGAAACATCCTCTCCACATCTCTCACTATGGGAAACATCCTCTCCACATGCCCCACTGTAGGAAACATCCTCTCCACATCCCTCACTATAGGAAACATCCTCTCAATATCCCCCACTATAGGAAACATCCACTCCACATCCCTGACTATAGGAAACATCCACACCACATCCCTCACTATAGGAATCATCCTCTTCACATCCCCCACTATAGGAAACATCCACTCCACATCCCTCACTATAGGAAACATCCTCTCCCCATCCCTCACTATAGGAAACATCCACTCCACATCCCTCACTATAGGAAACATCCACTCCACATCCCTGAATATAGGAAACATCCACTCCAGTCCCCCCACTATAGGAAACATCCACTCCACATCCCCCACTATAGGAATAATCCTCTCCACATCCCCCACTATGGGAATATTCCTCTCCACATCCCCGCTATAGGAAACATGCTCTCCACATCCCCCACTGTAGGAAACGTCCTCTCCACATCCCTCACTATAGGAAACATCCACTCCACATCCCCCACTATGGGAATAATCTTCTCCACATCCCCCACTATAGGAAACATCCACTCCATATCCCCCAATATAGGAAACATCTACTCCACATCCCCCACTATAGGAATAATCCTCTCCACATCCCCCACTATTGGAAACATCCTTTCCACATCCCCCACAAAAGGAAATATCCTTTTCACATCCCCCACTGTAGGAAACGTCCTCTCCGCAACCAGAAAACTATAGTAAACATCCGTTCCAAATCCCCCACTATAGGAAACATCCTCTCCACTTCCCTCACTATAGGAAACATCCACTCCACATTCCTCACTATAGGAAACATCCTCTCAATATCCCCCACTATGGGAATAATCTTCTCCACATCCCCCACTATAGGAAACATCCACTCCATATCCCCCAATATAGGAAACATCTACTCCACATCCCCCACTATAGGAATAATCCTCTCCACATCCCCCACTATTGGAAACATCCTTTCCACATCCCCCACAAAAGGAAATATCCTTTTCACATCCCCCACTGTAGGAAACATCCTCTCCGCAACCAGAAAACTATAGGAAACATCCGTTCCACATCCCCCACTATAGGAAACATCCTCTCCACTTCCCTCACTATAGGAAACATCCACTCCACATTCCTCACTGTAGGAAACATCCTCTCAACATCCCCCACTATAGGAAACAACACTTCCACATCCCCCACTATAGGAAACATCCACTCCACATCCCCCACTATAGGAAAAATCCCTTCCACATCCCCCACTATAGGAAACATCCACTCCACATCCCTCACAGTAGGAAACATCCACTCCACATCCTTCACTAAAGCAAACATCCTCTCCACAACCCTCACTATAGGAAACATACACTACACATCACTCACTAAAGGAAACATCCACTCCACATCTCTGACTATAGGAAACATCAACTCCAGACCACCCACTATAGGAAACATCCACTCCACATCCCCCACTATAGCAATAATCCTCTCCACATCCCCCTATATGGGAATAATCCTCTCCACATCCCCGCTATAGGAAACATGCTGTCCACATCCCCCACTGCAGGAAACATCCTCTCCACATCCCCCACAAAAGGAAATATCAATTCCACATCCCTCACAATAGGAAACATCCTCTCCACATCCCTCACTATAGGAAACATCCTCTCCACATCCCCCACTGTAGGAAACATCCTGTCCACATCCCTGACTATAGGAAATATCCACACCACATCCCTCACTATAGGAATCATCCTCTTCACATCCCCCACTATAGGAAACATCCTCTCCACATCTCTCACTATAGGAAACATCCACACCACATCCCTCACTATAGGAATCATCCTCTTCACATCCCCCACTATAGGAAACATCCTCTCCACATCCCTCACTATAGGAAACATCCACTCCACATCCCCCACAAAAGGAAATATCAATTCCACATCCCTCACAATAGGAAACATCCTCTCCACATCCCTCACTATAGGAAACATCCACTCCACATCCCCCACAAAAGGAAATATCAATTCCACATCCCTCACAATAGGAAACATCCTCTCCACATCCCTCACTATAGGAAACATCCTCTCCACATCCCCCACTGTAGGAAACATCCACTCCACATCCCTGACTATAGGAATCATCCTCTTCACATCCCCCACTATAGGAAACATCCTCTCCACATCTCTCACTATGGGAAATATCCTCTCCACATCCCCCACTATAGGAATCATCCTCTCCACATCCCCCACTATAGGAAACATCCTCTCCACATCTCTCACTATGGGAAATATCCTCTCCACATCCCCCACTATAGGAATCATCCTCTCCACATCCAGAAAACTATAGGAAACATCTGTTCCACATCCCCCACTGTAGGAAACATCCTCTCCACATCCCCCACAAAAGGAAATATCAATTTCACATCCCTCACTGTAGGAAACATCCTCTCCACATCCGTCACTATAGGAAACATCCTCTCCACATCCCTCACTATAGGAAACATCCTCTCCACATCTCTCACTATGGGAAACATCCTCTCCACATCCCCCACTATAGGAAGCATCCTCTCCACATCCAGAAAACTATGGGAAACATCTGTTCCACATCCCCCACTGTAGGAAACATCCTCTCCACATCCCCCACAAAAGGAAATATCAATTTCACATCCCTCACAGTAGGAAACATCCTCTCCTCATCCCTCACTATAGGAAACATCCTCTCCACATCCCCCACTATAGGAAACATCCTCTCCACATCCCTCACTATAGGAAACATCCTCTCCACATCCCTCACTATAGGAAACATCCTCTCCACATCCCCCACTGTAGGAAACATCCTCTCCACATCCCCCACTATAGGAAACATCCTCTCAACATCCCCCACTATAGGAAACATCCACTCCACATCCCTGACTATAGGAAACATCCTCTTCACATCCCCCACTATAGGAAACATCCTCTCCACATCTCTCACTATGGGAAACATCCTCTCCACATGCCCCACTGTAGGAAACATCCTCTCCACATCCCTCACTCTAGGAAACATCCTCTCAATATCCCCCACTATAGGAAACATCCACACCACATCCCTGACTATAGGAAACATCCACACCACATCCCTCACAATAGGAATCATCCTCTTCACATCCCCCACTATAGGAAACATCCTCTCCACATCTCTCACTATGGGAAACATCCTCTCCACATGCCCCACTGTAGGAAACATCCTCTCCACATCCCTCACTATAGGAAACATCCTCTCAATATCCCCCACTATAGGAAACATCCACTCCACATCCCTGACTATAGGAAACATCCACACCACATCCCTCACTATAGGAATCATCCTCTTCACATCCCCCACTATAGGAAACATCCTCTCCACATCTCTAACTATGGGAAACATCCTCTCCACATCCCCCACTATAGGAAACATCCTCTCCACATCTCTAACTATGGGAAACATCCTCTCCACATCCCCCACTATAGGAATCATCCTCTCCACATCCCCCAGAAAAGGAAATATCAATTTCACATCCCTCACTGTAGGAAACATCCTCTCCACATCCCTCACTATAGGAAACATCCAGTCCACATCCCCCACTATAGGAAACATCCACTCCACATCCCCCACTATAGGAAACATCCACTCCACATCCGTCACTGTAGGAAACATCCTCTCCACAACCCTCACTATAGGAAACATACACTACACATCACTCACTAAAGGAAACATCCACTCCACATCTCTGACTATAGGAAACATCAACTCCAGACCACCCACTATAGGAAACATCCACTCCACATCCCCCACTATAGCAATAATCCTCTCCACATCCCCCTATATGGGAATAATCCTCTCCACATCCCCGCTATAGGAAACATGCTGTCCACATCCCCCACTGCAGGAAACATCCTCTCCACATCCCCCACAAAAGGAAATATCAATTCCACATCCCTCACAATAGGAAACATCCTCTCCACATCCCTCACTATAGGAAACATCCTCTCCACATCCCCCACTGTAGGAAACATCCTGTCCACATCCCTGACTATAGGAAATATCCACACCACATCCCTCACTATAGGAATCATCCTCTTCACATCCCCCACTATAGGAAACATCCTCTCCACATCTCTCACTATAGGAAACATCCACACCACATCCCTCACTATAGGAATCATCCTCTTCACATCCCCCACTATAGGAAACATCCTCTCCACATCCCTCACTATAGGAAACATCCACTCCACATCCCCCACAAAAGGAAATATCAATTCCACATCCCTCACAATAGGAAACATCCTCTCCACATCCCTCACTATAGGAAACATCCACTCCACATCCCCCACAAAAGGAAATATCAATTCCACATCCCTCACAATAGGAAACATCCTCTCCACATCCCTCACTATAGGAAACATCCTCTCCACATCCCCCACTGTAGGAAACATCCACTCCACATCCCTGACTATAGGAATCATCCTCTTCACATCCCCCACTATAGGAAACATCCTCTCCACATCTCTCACTATGGGAAATATCCTCTCCACATCCCCCACTATAGGAATCATCCTCTCCACATCCCCCACTATAGGAAACATCCTCTCCACATCTCTCACTATGGGAAATATCCTCTCCACATCCCCCACTATAGGAATCATCCTCTCCACATCCAGAAAACTATAGGAAACATCTGTTCCACATCCCCCACTGTAGGAAACATCCTCTCCACATCCCCCACAAAAGGAAATATCAATTTCACATCCCTCACTGTAGGAAACATCCTCTCCACATCCGTCACTATAGGAAACATCCTCTCCACATCCCTCACTATAGGAAACATCCTCTCCACATCTCTCACTATGGGAAACATCCTCTCCACATCCCCCACTATAGGAATCATCCTCTCCACATCCAGAAAACTATGGGAAACATCTGTTCCACATCCCCCACTGTAGGAAACATCCTCTCCACATCCCCCACAAAAGGAAATATCAATTTCACATCCCTCACAGTAGGAAACATCCTCTCCTCATCCCTCACTATAGGAAACATCCTCTCCACATCCCCCACTATAGGAAACATCCTCTCCACATCCCACACTATAGGAAACATCCTCTCCACATCCCTCACTATAGGAAACATCCTCTCCACATCCCCCACTGTAGGAAACATCCTCTCCACATCCCCCACTATAGGAAACATCCTCTCAACATCCCCCACTATAGGAAACATCCACTCCACATCCCTGACTATAGGAAACATCCTCTTCACATCCCCCACTATAGGAAACATCCTCTCCACATCTCTCACTATGGGAAACATCCTCTCCACATGCCCCACTGTAGAAAACATCCTCTCCACATCCCTCACTCTAGGAAACATCCTCTCAATATCCCCCACTATAGGAAACATCCACTCCACATCCCTGACTATAGGAAACATCCACACCACATCCCTCACTATAGGAATCATCCTCTTCACATCCCCCACTATAGGAAACATCCTCTCCACATCTCTCACTATGGGAAACATCCTCTCCACATGCCCCACTGTAGGAAACATCCTCTCCACATCCCTCACTATAGGAAACATCCTCTCAATATCCCCCACTATAGGAAACATCCACTCCACATCCCTGACTATAGGAAACATCCACACCACATCCCTCACTATAGGAATCATCCTCTTCACATCCCCCACTATAGGAAACATCCTCTCCACATCTCTAACTATGGGAAACATCCTCTCCACATCCCCCACTATAGGAAACATCCTCTCCTCATCTCTAACTGTGGGAAACATCCTCTCCACATCCCCCACTATAGGAATCATCCTCTCCACATCCCCCAGAAAAGGAAATATCAATTTCACATCCCTCACTGTAGGAAACATCCTCTCCACATCCCTCACTATAGGAAACATCCTCTCCACATCCCCCAATATAGGAAACATCCACTCCACATCCCCCACTATAGGAAACATCCACTCCACATCCGTCACTGTAGGAAACATCCTCTCCACATCCCTCACTATAGGAAACATCCACTCCACATCCCTGACTATTGGAAACATCCACACCACATCCGTCACTATAGGAATCATCCTCTTCACATCCCCCACTATAGGAACCATCCTCTCCACATCCCCCAATATAGGAAACATCCTCTCCACATCTCTCACTATAGGAAACATCCACTCCACATCCCCCACTATGGGAATAATCTTCTCCACATCCCCCACTATAGGAAACATCCACTCCATATCCCCCAATATAGGAAACATCTACTCCACATCCCCCACTATAGGAATAATCCTCTCCACATCCCCCACTATAGGAAACATCCTTTCCACATCCCCCACAAAAGGAAATATCCTTTTCACATCCCCCACTGTAGGAAACGTCCTCTCTGCAACCAGAAAACTATAGTAAACATCCGTTCCAAATCCCCCACTATAGGAAACATCCTCTCCACATCCCTCACTATAGGAAACATCCTCTCCACATCCCCCACTGTAGGAAACATCCTCTCCACATCCCCCACTATAGGAAACATCCTCTCAACATCCCCCACTATAGGAAACATCCACTCCACATCCCTGACTATAGGAAACATCCTCTTCACATCCCCCACTATAGGAAACATCCTCTCCACATCTCTCACTATGGGAAACATCCTCTCCACATGCCCCACTGTAGGAAACATCCTCTCCACATCCCTCACTCTAGGAAACATCCTCTCAATATCCCCCACTATAGGAAACATCCACTCCACATCCCTGACTATAGGAAACATCCACACCACATCCCTCACTATAGGAATCATCCTCTTCACATCCCCCACTATAGGAAACATCCTCTCCACATCTCTCACTATGGGAAACATCCTCTCCACATGCCCCACTGTAGGAAACATCCTCTCCACATCCCTCACTATAGGAAACATCCTCTCAATATCCCCCACTATAGGAAACATCCACTCCACATCCCTGACTATAGGAAACATCCACACCACATCCCTCACTATAGGAATCATCCTCTTCACATCCCCCACTATAGGAAACATCCTCTCCACATCTCTAACTATGGGAAACATCCTCTCCACATCCCCCACTATAGGAAACATCCTCTCCTCATCTCTAACTGTGGGAAACATCCTCTCCACATCCCCCACTATAGGAATCATCCTCTCCACATCCCCCAGAAAAGGAAATATCAATTTCACATCCCTCACTGTAGGAAACATCCTCTCCACATCCCTCACTATAGGAAACATCCTCTCCACATCCCCCACTATAGGAAACATCCACTCCACATCCCCCACTATAGGAAACATCCACTCCACATCCGTCACTGTAGGAAACATCCTCTCCACATCCCTCACTATAGGAAACATCCACTCCACATCCCTGACTATTGGAAACATCCACACCACATCCGTCACTATAGGAATCATCCTCTTCACATCCCCCACTATAGGAACCATCCTCTCCACATCCCCCAATATAGGAAACATCCTCTCCACATCTCTCACTATAGGAAACATCCACTCCACATCCCCCACTATGGGAATAATCTTCTCCACATCCCCCACTATAGGAAACATCCACTCCATATCCCCCAATATAGGAAACATCTACTCCACATCCCCCACTATAGGAATAATCCTCTCCACATCCCCCACTATAGGAAACATCCTTTCCACATCCCCCACAAAAGGAAATATCCTTTTCACATCCCCCACTGTAGGAAACGTCCTCTCCGCAACCAGAAAACTATAGTAAACATCCGTTCCAAATCCCCCACTATAGGAAACATCCTCTCCACTTCCCTCACTATAGGAAACATCCACTCCACATTCCTCACTATAGGAAACATCCTCTCAATATCCCCCACTATGGGAATAATCTTCTCCACATCCCCCACTATAGGAAACATCCACTCCATATCCCCCAATATAGGAAACATGTACTCCACATCCCCCACTATAGGAATAATCCTCTCCACATCCCCCACTATTGGAAACATCCTTTCCACATCCCCCACAAAAGGAAATATCCTTTTCACATCCCCCACTGTAGGAAACATCCTCTCCGCAACCAGAAAACTATAGGAAACATCCGTTCCACATCCCCCACTATAGGAAACATCCTCTCAACATCCCCCACTATAGGAAACAACACTTCCACATCCCCCACTATAGGAAATATCCACTCCTCATCCCCCACTATAGGAAAAATCCCTTCCACATCCCCCACTATAGGAAACATCCACTCCACATCCCTCACAGTAGGAAACATCCACTCCACATCCTTCACTAAAGCAAACATCCTCTCCACAACCCTCACTATAGGAAACATACACTACACATCACTCACTAAAGGAAACATCCACTCCACATCTCTGACTATAGGAAACATCAACTCCAGACCACCCACTATAGGAAACATCCACTCCACATCCCCCACTATAGCAATAATCCTCTCCACATCCCCCTATATGGGAATAATCCTCTCCACATCCCCGCTATAGGAAACATGCTGTCCACATCCCCCACTGCAGGAAACATCCTCTCCGCAACTAGAAAACTATAGGAAACATCCGTTCCACATCCCCCACTATAGGAAACATCCTCTCCACATCCCCCACTATAAGAAACATCCACTCCATATCCCCCAATATAGGAAACATCTACTCCACATCCCCCACTATAGGAATAATCCTCTCCACATCCCCCACTATAGGAAACATCCTTTCCACATCCCCCACAAAAGGAAATATCCTTTTCACATCCCCCACTGTAGGAAACGTCCTCTCCGCAACCAGAAAACTATAGTAAACATCCGTTCCAAATCCCCCACTATAGGAAACATCCTCTCCACATCCCTCACTATAGGAAACATCCTCTCCACATCCCCCACTGTAGGAAAAATCCTCTCCACATCCCCCACTATAGGAAACATCCTCTCAACATCCCCCACTATAGGAAACATCCACTCCACATCCCTGACTATAGGAAACATCCTCTTCACATCCCCCACTATAGGAAACATCCTCTCCACATCTCTCACTATGGGAAACATCCTCTCCACATGCCCCACTGTAGGAAACATCCTCTCCACATCCCTCACTCTAGGAAACATCCTCTCAATATCCCCCACTATAGGAAACATCCACTCCACATCCCTGACTATAGGAAACATCCACACCACATCCCTCACTATAGGAATCATCCTCTTCACATCCCCCACTATAGGAAACATCCTCTCCACATCTCTCACTATGGGAAACATCCTCTCCACATGCCCCACTGTAGGAAACATCCTCTCCACATCCCTCACTATAGGAAACATCCTCTCAATATCCCCCACTATAGGAAACATCCACTCCACATCCCTGACTATAGGAAACATCCACACCACATCCCTCACTATAGGAATCATCCTCTTCACATCCCCCACTATAGGAAACATCCTCTCCACATCTCTAACTATGGGAAACATCCTCTCCACATCCCCCACTATAGGAAACATCCTCTCCTCATCTCTAACTGTGGGAAACATCCTCTCCACATCCCCCACTATAGGAATCATCCTCTCCACATCCCCCAGAAAAGGAAATATCAATTTCACATCCCTCACTGTAGGAAACATCCTCTCCACATCCCTCACTATAGGAAACATCCACTCCACATCCGTCACTGTAGGAAACATCCTCTCCACATCCCTCACTATAGGAAACATCCACTCCACATCCCTGACTATTGGAAACATCCACACCACATCCGTCACTATAGGAATCATCCTCTTCACATCCCCCACTATAGGAACCATCCTCTCCACATCCCCCAATATAGGAAACATCCTCTCCACATCTCTCACTATAGGAAACATCCACTCCACATCCCCCACTATGGGAATAATCTTCTCCACATCCCCCACTATAGGAAACATCCACTCCATATCCCCCAATATAGGAAACATCTACTCCACATCCCCCACTATAGGAATAATCCTCTCCACATCCCCCACTATAGGAAACATCCTTTCCACATCCCCCACAAAAGGAAATATCCTTTTCACATCCCCCACTGTAGGAAACGTCCTCTCCGCAACCAGAAAACTATAGTAAACATCCGTTCCAAATCCCCCACTATAGGAAACATCCTCTCCACTTCCCTCACTATAGGAAACATCCACTCCACATTCCTCACTATAGGAAACATCCTCTCAATATCCCCCACTATGGGAATAATCTTCTCCACATCCCCCACTATAGGAAACATCCACTCCATATCCCCCAATATAGGAAACATGTACTCCACATCCCCCACTATAGGAATAATCCTCTCCACATCCCCCACTATTGGAAACATCCTTTCCACATCCCCCACAAAAGGAAATATCCTTTTCACATCCCCCACTGTAGGAAACATCCTCTCCGCAACCAGAAAACTATAGGAAACATCCGTTCCACATCCCCCACTATAGGAAACATCCTCTCAACATCCCCCACTATAGGAAACAACACTTCCACATCCCCCACTATAGGAAATATCCACTCCACATCCCCCACTATAGGAAAAATCCCTTCCACATCCCCCACTATAGGAAACATCCACTCCACATCCCTCACAGTAGGAAACATCCACTCCACATCCTTCACTAAAGCAAACATCCTCTCCACAACCCTCACTATAGGAAACATACACTACACATCACTCACTAAAGGAAACATCCACTCCACATCTCTGACTATAGGAAACATCAACTCCAGACCACCCACTATAGGAAACATCCACTCCACATCCCCCACTATAGCAATAATCCTCTCCACATCCCCCTATATGGGAATAATCCTCTCCACATCCCCGCTATAGGAAACATGCTGTCCACATCCCCCACTGCAGGAAACATCCTCTCCGCAACTAGAAAACTATAGGAAACATCCGTTCCACATCCCCCACTATAGGAAACATCCTCTCCACATCCCCCACTATAAGAAACATCCTCTCCACTTCCCTCACTATAGGAAACATCCACTCCACATTCCTCACTGTAGGAAACATCCTCTCAACATCCCCCACTATAGGAAACAACACTTCCACATCCCCCACTATAGGAAACATCCACTCCACATCCCCCACTATAGGAAAAATCCCTTCCACATCCCCCACTGTAGGAAACATCCTCTCCACATCCCCCACTATAGGAATAATCCTCTCCACATCCCCCACAAAAGGAAATATCAATTCCACATCCCTCACTGTAGGAAACATCCTCTCCATATCCCCCACTATAGGAATAATCCTCTCCACATCCCCAACTATAGGAAACATCCTCTCCACATCCCCCACTATGGGAAACATCCTCTCCACTTCCCTCACTATAGGAAACATCCACTCCACATTCCTCACTATAGGAAACATCCTCTCAATATCCCCCACTATGGGAATAATCTTCTCCACATCCCCCACTATAGGAAACATCCACTCCATATCCCCCAATATAGGAAACATGTACTCCACATCCCCCACTATAGGAATAATCCTCTCCACATCCCCCACTATTGGAAACATCCTTTCCACATCCCCCACAAAAGGAAATATCCTTTTCACATCCCCCACTGTAGGAAACATCCTCTCCGCAACCAGAAAACTATAGGAAACATCCGTTCCACATCCCCCACTATAGGAAACATCCTCTCAACATCCCCCACTATAGGAAACAACACTTCCACATCCCCCACTATAGGAAATATCCACTCCACATCCCCCACTATAGGAAAAATCCCTTCCACATCCCCCACTATAGGAAACATCCACTCCACATCCCTCACAGTAGGAAACATCCACTCCACATCCTTCACTAAAGCAAACATCCTCTCCACAACCCTCACTATAGGAAACATACACTACACATCACTCACTAAAGGAAACATCCACTCCACATCTCTGACTATAGGAAACATCAACTCCAGACCACCCACTATAGGAAACATCCACTCCACATCCCCCACTATAGCAATAATCCTCTCCACATCCCCCTATATGGGAATAATCCTCTCCACATCCCCGCTATAGGAAACATGCTGTCCACATCCCCCACTGCAGGAAACATCCTCTCCGCAACTAGAAAACTATAGGAAACATCCGTTCCACATCCCCCACTATAGGAAACATCCTCTCCACATCCCCCACTATAAGAAACATCCTCTCCACTTCCCTCACTATAGGAAACATCCACTCCACATTCCTCACTGTAGGAAACATCCTCTCAACATCCCCCACTATAGGAAACAACACTTCCACATCCCCCACTATAGGAAACATCCACTCCACATCCCCCACTATAGGAAAAATCCCTTCCACATCCCCCACTGTAGGAAACATCCTCTCCACATCCCCCACTATAGGAATAATCCTCTCCACATCCCCCACAAAAGGAAATATCAATTCCACATCCCTCACTGTAGGAAACATCCTCTCCATATCCCCCACTATAGGAATAATCCTCTCCACATCCCCAACTATAGGAAACATCCTCTCCACATCCCCCACTATGGGAAACATCCTCTCCACATCCCCCACTATAAGAATCATCCTCTCCACATCCCCCACAAAAGGAAATATCAATTTCACATCCCTCACTGTAGGAAACATCCTCTCCACATCCCTCACTATAGGAAATATCCTCTCCACATCCCCCACTATAGGAAACATCCACTCCACATCCCCCACGATAGGAATAATCCTCTCCACATCCCCCACTATAGGAAACATCCTCTCCACATCCCCCACAAAAGGAAATATCAATTCCACATCCCTCACAATAGGAAACATCCTCTCCACATCCCTCACTATAGGAAACATCCTCTCCACATGCCCCACTGTAGGAAACATCCTCTCCACATCCCTCACTATAGGAAACATCCTCTCAACATCCCCCACTATAGGAAACATCCACTCCACATCCCTGACTATAGGAAACATACACACCACATCCCTCACTATAGGAATCATCCTCTTCACATCCCCCACTATAGGAAACATCATCTCCACATCCAGAAAACTATAGGAAACATCTGTTCCACATCCCCCACTGTAGGAAACATCCTCTCCACATCCCCCACAAAAGGAAATATCAATTTCACATCCCTCACTGTAGGAAACATCCTCTCCACATCCCTCAATATAGGAAACATTCTCTCCACATCCCTCACTATAGGAAACATCCTCTCCACATCTCCCACTATAGGAAACATCCACCCCACATCCGTCACTATAGGAAACATCCTCTTCACATCCCTCACTGTAGGAAACATCCTCTCCACATCCCCCACTATAGGAAACATCCACTCCACATCCGTCACTGTAGGAAACATCCTCTCCACATCCCTCACTATAGGAAACATCCACTCCACATCCCCCACAAAAGGAAATATCAATTCCACATCCCTCACAATAGGAAACATCCTCTCCACATCCCTCACTATAGGAAACATCCTCTCCACATCCCCCACTGTAGGAAACCTCCTCTCCACATCCCTCACTATAGGAAACATCCTCTCAACATCCCCCACTATAGGAAACATCCACTCCACATCCCTGACTATAGGAAACATCCACACCACATCCCTCACTATAGGAATCATCCTCTTCACATCCCCCACTATAGGAAACATCCTCTCCACATCTCTCACTATGGGAAATATCCTCTCCACATCCCCCACTATAGGAATCATCCTCTCCACATCCAGAAAACTATAGGAAACATCTGTTCCACATCCCCCACTGTAGGAAACATCCTCTCCACATCCCCCACAAAAGGAAATATCAATTTCACATCCCTCACTGTAGGAAACATCCTCTCCACATACGTCACTATAGGAAACATCCTCTCCACATCCCTCACTATAGGAAACATCCTCTCCACATCTCTAACTATGGGAAACATCCTCTCCACATCCCCCACTATAGGAATCATCCTCTCCACATCCAGAAAACTATGGGAAACATCTTTTCCACATCCCCCACTGTAGGAAACATCCTCTCCACATCCCCCACAAAAGGAAATATCAATTTCACATCCCTCACTGTAGGAAACATCCTCTCCTCATCCCTCACTATAGGAAACATCCTCTCCACATCCCCCACTATAGGAAACATCCTCTCCACATCCCTCACTATAGGAAACATCCTCTCCACATCCCTCACTATAGGAAACATCCTCTCCACATCCCCCACTGTAGGAAACATCCTCTCCACATCCCCCACTATAGGAAACATCCTCTCAACATCCCCCACTATAGGAAACATCCACTCCACATCCCTGACTATAGGAAACATCCACTCCACATCCCTCACTATAGGAATCATCCTCTTCACATCCCTCACTATGGGAAACATCCTCTCCACATGCCCCACTGTAGGAAACATCCACACCACATCCCTCACTATAGGAATCATCCTCTTCACATCCCCCACTATAGGAAACATCCTCTCCACATCTCTCACTATGGGAAACATCCTCTCCACATGCCCCACTGTAGGAAACATCCTCTCCACATCCCTCACTATAGGAAACATACTCTCAATATCCCCCACTATAGGAAACATCCTCTCCACATCCCTGACTATAGGAAACATCCACACCACATCCCTCACTATAGGAATCATCCTCTTCACATCCCCCACTATAGGAAACATCTGATCCACATCTCTCACTATGGGAATCATCCTCTCCACATCTCTCACTATGGGAAACATCCTCTCCACATCCAGAAATCTATAGGAAACATCTGTTCCACATCCCCCACTGTAGGAAACATCCTCTCCACATCCCCCAGAAAAGGAAATATCAATTTCACATCCCTCACTGTAGGAAACATCCTCTCCACATCCCTCACTATAGGAAACATCCTCTCCACATCCCCCACTATAGGAAACATCCACTCCACATCCCCCACTATAGGAAACATCCACTCCACATCCGTCACTGTAGGAAACATCCTCTCCACATCACTCACTATAGGAAACATCCACTCCACATCCCTGACTATTGGAAACATCCACACCACATCCGTCACTATAGGAATCATCCTCTTCACATCCCCCACTATAGGAACCATCCTCTCCACATCCCCCGCTATAGGAAACATCCACTCCACATCCGTCACTATAGGAAACATCCTCTCCACATCCCTGACTATAGGAAACATCCACACCACATCCCTCACTATAGGAAACATCCTCTCCACATCCCCCACTATAGGAAACATCCTCTCCACATCCCTCACTATAGGAAACATCCTCTCCACATCCCCCACTATAGGAAACATCCACTCCACATCCGTCACTATAGGAAACATCCTCTTCACATCCCTCACTGTAGGAAACATCCTCTCCACATCCCCCACTATAGGAAACATCCACTCCACATCCGTCACTGTAGGAAACATCCTCTCCACATTCCTCACTATAGGAAACAACCACTCCACATCCCTGACTATAGGAAACATCCACACCAAATCCGTCACTATAGGAATCATCCTCTTCACATCCCCCACTATAGGAACCATCCTCTCCACATCCCCCAATATAGGAAACATCCTCTCCACATCTCTCACTATGGGAAACATCCTCTCCACATCCCCCACTATAGGAATCATCCTCTCCACATCCAGAAATCTATAGGAAACATCTGTTCCACATCCCCCACAGTAGGAAACATCCTCTCCACATCCAGAAAACTATAGGAAACATCCGTTCCACATCCCCCACTATAGGAAACATCCTCTCCACATCCCCCACTATGGGAATAAACCTCTCCACATCCCCGCTATAGGAAACATGCTCTCCACATCCCCCACTGTAGGAAACATCCTCTCCAAATCCCCCACAAAAGGAAATATCCATTCCACATCCCTCACTGTAGGATACCTCCTCTCCACATCCCCCACTATAGGAAACAATCCTTCCACATCCCTCACTATAGGAAACATCCACTCCACATCCCACACTATAGGAAACATCCTCTCCCCATCCCTCACTATAGGAAACATCCACTCCACATCCCTCACTATAGGAAACATCCACTCCACATCCCTGAATATAGGAAACATCCACTCCAGTCCCCCCACTATAGGAAACATCCACTCCACATCCCCCACTATAGGAATAATCCTCTCCACATCCCCCACTATGGGAATATTCCTCTCCACATCCCCGCTATAGGAAACATGCTCTCCACATCCCCCACTGTAGGAAACGTCCTCTCCACATCCCTCACTATAGGAAACATCCACTCCACATCCCCCACTATGGGAATAATCTTCTTCACATCCCCCACTATAGGAAACATCCACTCCATATCCCCCAATATAGGAAACATCTACTCCACATCCCCCACTATAGGAATAATCCTCTCCACATCCCCCACTATTGGAAACATCCTTTCCACATCCCCCACAAAAGGAAATATCCTTTTCACATCCCCCACTGTAGGAAACGTCCTCTCCGCAACCAGAAAACTATAGTAAACATCCGTTCCAAATCCCCCACTATAGGAAACATCCTCTCCACTTCCCTCACTATAGGAAACATCCACTCCACATTCCTCACTATAGGAAACATCCTCTCAATATCCCCCACTATGGGAATAATCTTCTCCACATCCCCCACTATAGGAAACATCCACTCCATATCCCCCAATATAGGAAACATCTACTCCACATCCCCCACTATAGGAATAATCCTCTCCACATCCCCCACTATAGGAATAATCCTCTCCACATCCCCCACTATTGGAAACATCCTTTCCACATCCCCCACAAAAGGAAATATCCTTTTCACATCCCCCACTGTAGGAAACATCCTCTCCGCAACCAGAAAACTATAGGAAACATCCGTTCCACATCCCCCACTATAGGAAACTTCCTCTCCACTTCCCTCACTATAGGAAACATCCACTCCACATTCCTCACTGTAGGAAACATCCTCTCAACATCCCCCACTATAGGAAACAACACTTCCACATCCCCCACTATAGGAAACATCCACTCCACATCCCCCACTATAGGAAAAATCCCTTCCACATCCCCCACTATAGGAAACATCCACTCCACATCCCTCACAGTAGGAAACATCCACTCCACATCCTTCACTAAAGCAAACATCCTCTCCACAACCCTCACTATAGGAAACATACACTACACATCACTCACTAAAGGAAACATCCACTCCACATCTCTGACTATAGGAAACATCAACTCCAGACCACCCACTATAGGAAACATCCACTCCACATCCCCCACTATAGCAATAATCCTCTCCACATCCCCCTATATGGGAATAATCCTCTCCACATCCCCGCTATAGGAAACATGCTGTCCACATCCCCCACTGCAGGAAACATCCTCTCCGCAACTAGAAAACTATAGGAAACATCCGTTCCACATCCCCCAATATAGGAAACATCTACTCCACTTCCCTCACTATAGGAAACATCCACTCCACATTCCTCACTGTAGGAAACATCCTCTCAACATCCCCCACTATAGGAAACAACACTTCCACATCCCGCACTATAGGAAACATCCACTCCACATCCCCCACTATAGGAAAAATCCCTTCCACATCCCCCACTGTAGGAAACATCCTCTCCACATCCCCCACTATAGGAATAATCCTCTCCACATCCCCCACAAAAGGAAATATCAATTCCACATCCCTCACTGTAGGAAACATCCTCTCCATATCCCCCACTATAGGAATAATCCTCTCCACATCCCCAACTATAGGAAACATCCTCTCCACATCCCCCACTATGGGAAACATCCTCTCCACATCCCCCACTATAAGAATCATCCTCTCCACATCCCCCACAAAAGGAAATATCAATTTCACATCCCTCACTGTAGGAAACATCCTCTCCACATCCCTCACTATAGGAAATATCCTCTCCACATCCCCCACTATAGGAAACATCCACTCCACATCCCCCACGATAGGAATAATCCTCTCCACATCCCCCACTATAGGAAACATCCTCTCCACATCCCCCACAAAAGGAAATATCAATTCCACATCCCTCACAATAGGAAACATCCTCTCCACATCCCTCACTATAGGAAACATCCTCTCCACATCCCTCACTATAGGAAACATCCTCTCAACATCCCCCACTATAGGAAACATCCACTCCACATCCCTGACTATAGGAAACATACACACCACATCCCTCACTATAGGAATCATCCTCTTCACATCCCCCACTATAGGAAACATCCTCTCCACAACCCTCACTATGGGAAACATACACTACACATCACTCACTAAAGGAAACATCCACTCCACATCTCTGACTATAGGAAACATCAACTCCAGACCACCCACTATAGGAAACATCCACTCCACATCCCCCACTATAGCAATAATCCTCTCCACATCCCCCTATATGGGAATAATCCTCTCCACATCCCCGCTATAGGAAACATGCTGTCCACATCCCCCACTGCAGGAAACATCCTCTCCGCAACTAGAAAACTATAGGAAACATCCGTTCCACATCCCCGAATATAGGAAACATCTACTCCACTTCCCTCACTATAGGAAACATCCACTCCACATTCCTCACTGTAGGAAACATCCTCTCAACATCCCCCACTATAGGAAACAACACTTCCACATCCCCCACTATAGGAAACATCCACTCCACATCCCCCACTATAGGAAAAATCCCTTCCACATCCCCCACTGTAGGAAACATCCTCTCCACATCCCCCACTATAGGAATAATCCTCTCCACATCCCCCACAAAAGGAAATATCAATTCCACATCCCTCACTGTAGGAAACATCCTCTCCATATCCCCCACTATAGGAATAATCCTCTCCACATCCCCAACTATAGGAAACATCCTCTCCACATCCCCCACTATGGGAAACATCCTCTCCACATCCCCCACTATAAGAATCATCCTCTCCACATCCCCCACAAAAGGAAATATCAATTTCACATCCCTCACTGTAGGAAACATCCTCTCCACATCCCTCACTATAGGAAATATCCTCTCCACATCCCCCACTATAGGAAACATCCACTCCACATCCCCCACGATAGGAATAATCCTCTCCACATCCCCCACTATAGGAAACATCCTCTCCACATCCCCCACAAAAGGAAATATCAATTCCAAATCCCTCACAATAGGAAACATCCTCTCCACATCCCTCACTATAGGAAACATCCTCTCCACATCCCTCACTATAGGAAACATCCTCTCAACATCCCCCACTATAGGAAACATCCACTCCACATCCCTGACTATAGGAAACATACACACCACATCCCTCACTATAGGAATCATCCTCTTCACATCCCCCACTATAGGAAACATCCTCTCCACATCCCTCACTATAGGAATCATCCTCTTCACATCCCCCACTATAGGAAACATCCTCTCCACATCCCTCACTATAGGAATCATCCTCTTCACATCCCTCACTATAGGAATCATCCTCTCCACATCTCTCACTATAGGAATCATCCTCTCCACATCCCCCACTATAGGAATCATCCTATCCACATCCAGAAAACTATAGGAAACATCTGTTCCACATCCCCCACTGTAGGAAACATCCTCTCCACATCCCCCACAAAAGGAAATATCAATTTCACATCCCTCACTGTAGGAAACATCCTCTCCACATCCCTCAATATAGGAAACATTCTCTCCACATCCCCCACTATAGGAAACATCCACTCCACATCCGTCACTATAGGAAACATCCTCTCCACATCCCTCACTATAGGAAACATCCACTCCACATCCCCCACTATAGGAAACATCCACTCCACATCCGTCACTGTAGGAAACATCCTCTCCACATCCCACACTATAGGAAACATCCACTCCACTTCCCTGACTATAGGAAACATCCACACCACATCCGTCACTATAGGAATCATCCTCTTCACATCCCCCACTACAGGAACCATCCTCTCCACATCCCCCAATATAGGAAACATCCTCTCCACATCCCCCACTATAGGAAACATCCACTCCACATCCGTCACTATAGGAAACATCCACTCCACATCCCTGACTACAGGAAACATCCACACCACATCCCTCACAATAGGAAACATCCTCTCCACATCCCTCACTATAGGAAACATCCTCTCCACATCTCCCACTATAGGAAACATCCACCCCACATCCGTCACTATAGGAAACATCCTCTTCACATCCCTCACTGTAGGAAACATCCTCTCCACATCCCCCACTATAGGAAACATCCACTCCACATCCGTCACTGTAGGAAACATCCTCTCCACATCCCTCACTATAGGAAACATCCACTCCACATCCCCCACAAAAGGAAATATCAATTCCACATCCCTCACAATAGGAAACATCCTCTCCACATCCCTCACTATAGGAAACATCCTCTCCACATCCCCCACTGTAGGAAACATCCTGTCCACATCCCTCACTATAGGAATCATCCTCTCCACATCCAGAAAACTATAGGAAACATCTGTTCCACATCCCCCACTGTAGGAAACATCCTCTCCACATCCCCCACAAAAGGAAATATCAATTTCACATCCCTCACTGTAGGAAACATCCTCTCCACATCCGTCACTATAGGAAACATCCTCTCCACATCCCCCACTATAGGAAACATCCACTCCACATCCCCCACTATAGGAAACATCCACTCCACATCCGTCACTGTAGGAAACATCCTCTCCACATCACTCACTATAGGAAACATCCACTCCACATCCCTGACTATTGGAAACATCCACACCACATCCGTCACTATAGGAATCATCCTCTTCACATCCCCCACTATAGGAACCATCCTCTCCACATCCCCCGCTATAGGAAACATCCACTCCACATCCGTCACTATAGGAAACATCCTCTCCACATCCCTGACTATAGGAAACATCCACACCACATCCCTCACTATAGGAAACATCCTCTCCACATCCCCCACTATAGGAAACATCCTCTCCACATCCCTCACTATAGGAAACATACACTACACATCACTCACTAAAGGAAACATCCACTCCACATCTCTGACTATAGGAAACATCAACTCCAGACCACCCACTATAGGAAACATCCACTCCACATCCCCCACTATAGCAATAATCCTCTCCACATCCCCCTATATGGGAATAATCCTCTCCACATCCCCGCTATAGGAAACATGCTGTCCACATCCCCCACTGCAGGAAACATCCTCTCCGCAACTAGAAAACTATAGGAAACATCCGTTCCACATCCCCCAATATAGGAAACATCTACTCCACTTCCCTCACTATAGGAAACATCCACTCCACATTCCTCACTGTAGGAAACATCCTCTCAACATCCCCCACTATAGGAAACAACACTTCCACATCCCCCACTATAGGAAACATCCACTCCACATCCCCCACTATAGGAAAAATCCCTTCCACATCCCCCACTGTAGGAAACATCCTCTCCACATCCCCCACTATAGGAATAATCCTCTCCACATCCCCCACAAAAGGAAATATCAATTCCACATCCCTCACTGTAGGAAACATCCTCTCCATATCCCCCACTATAGGAATAATCCTCTCCACATCCCCAACTATAGGAAACATCCTCTCCACATCCCCCACTATGGGAAACATCCTCTCCACATCCCCCACTATAAGAATCATCCTCTCCACATCCCCCACAAAAGGAAATATCAATTTCACATCCCTCACTGTAGGAAACATCCTCTCCACATCCCTCACTATAGGAAATATCCTCTCCACATCCCCCACTATAGGAAACATCCACTCCACATCCCCCACGATAGGAATAATCCTCTCCACATCCCCCACTATAGGAAACATCCTCTCCACATCCCCCACAAAAGGAAATATCAATTCCACATCCCTCACAATAGGAAACATCCTCTCCACATCCCTCACTATAGGAAACATCCTCTCCACATCCCTCACTATAGGAAACATCCTCTCAACATCCCCCACTATAGGAAACATCCACTCCACATCCCTGACTATAGGAAACATACACACCACATCCCTCACTATAGGAATCATCCTCTTCACATCCCCCACTATAGGAAACATCCTCTCCACAACCCTCACTATAGGAAACATACACTACACATCACTCACTAAAGGAAACATCCACTCCACATCTCTGACTATAGGAAACATCAACTCCAGACCACCCACTATAGGAAACATCCACTCCACATCCCCCACTATAGCAATAATCCTCTCCACATCCCCCTATATGGGAATAATCCTCTCCACATCCCCGCTATAGGAAACATGCTGTCCACATCCCCCACTGCAGGAAACATCCTCTCCGCAACTAGAAAACTATAGGAAACATCCGTTCCACATCCCCGAATATAGGAAACATCTACTCCACTTCCCTCACTATAGGAAACATCCACTCCACATTCCTCACTGTAGGAAACATCCTCTCAACATCCCCCACTATAGGAAACAACACTTCCACATCCCCCACTATAGGAAACATCCACTCCACATCCCCCACTATAGGAAAAATCCCTTCCACATCCCCCACTGTAGGAAACATCCTCTCCACATCCCCCACTATAGGAATAATCCTCTCCACATCCCCCACAAAAGGAAATATCAATTCCACATCCCTCACTGTAGGAAACATCCTCTCCATATCCCCCACTATAGGAATAATCCTCTCCACATCCCCAACTATAGGAAACATCCTCTCCACATCCCCCACTATGGGAAACATCCTCTCCACATCCCCCACTATAAGAATCATCCTCTCCACATCCCCCACAAAAGGAAATATCAATTTCACATCCCTCACTGTAGGAAACATCCTCTCCACATCCCTCACTATAGGAAATATCCTCTCCACATCCCCCACTATAGGAAACATCCACTCCACATCCCCCACGATAGGAATAATCCTCTCCACATCCCCCACTATAGGAAACATCCTCTCCACATCCCCCACAAAAGGAAATATCAATTCCAAATCCCTCACAATAGGAAACATCCTCTCCACATCCCTCACTATAGGAAACATCCTCTCCACATCCCTCACTATAGGAAACATCCTCTCAACATCCCCCACTATAGGAAACATCCACTCCACATCCCTGACTATAGGAAACATACACACCACATCCCTCACTATAGGAATCATCCTCTTCACATCCCCCACTATAGGAAACATCCTCTCCACATCCCTCACTATAGGAATCATCCTCTTCACATCCCCCACTATAGGAAACATCCTCTCCACATCCCTCACTATAGGAATCATCCTCTTCACATCCCTCACTATAGGAATCATCCTCTCCACATCTCTCACTATAGGAATCATCCTCTCCACATCCCCCACTATAGGAATCATCCTCTCCACATCCAGAAAACTATAGGAAACATCTGTTCCACATCCCCCACTGTAGGAAACATCCTCTCCACATCCCCCACAAAAGGAAATATCAATTTCACATCCCTCACTGTAGGAAACATCCTCTCCACATCCCTCAATATAGGAAACATTCTCTCCACATCCCCCACTATAGGAAACATCCACTCCACATCCGTCACTATAGGAAACATCCTCTCCACATCCCTCACTATAGGAAACATCCACTCCACATCCCCCACTATAGGAAACATCCACTCCACATCCGTCACTGTAGGAAACATCCTCTCCACATCCCACACTATAGGAAACATCCACTCCACTTCCCTGACTATAGGAAACATCCACACCACATCCGTCACTATAGGAATCATCCTCTTCACATCCCCCACTACAGGAACCATCCTCTCCACATCCCCCAATATAGGAAACATCCTCTCCACATCCCCCACTATAGGAAACATCCACTCCACATCCGTCACTATAGGAAACATCCACTCCACATCCCTGACTATAGGAAACATCCACACCACATCCCTCACAATAGGAAACATCCTCTCCACATCCCTCACTATAGGAAACATCCTCTCCACATCTCCCACTATAGGAAACATCCACCCCACATCCGTCACTATAGGAAACATCCTCTTCACATCCCTCACTGTAGGAAACATCCTCTCCACATCCCCCACTATAGGAAACATCCACTCCACATCCGTCACTGTAGGAAACATCCTCTCCACATCCCTCACTATAGGAAACATCCACTCCACATCCCCCACAAAAGGAAATATCAATTCCACATCCCTCACAATAGGAAACATCCTCTCCACATCCCTCACTATAGGAAACATCCTCTCCACATCCCCCACTGTAGGAAACATCCTGTCCACATCCCTCACTATAGGAATCATCCTCTCCACATCCAGAAAACTATAGGAAACATCTGTTCCACATCCCCCACTGTAGGAAACATCCTCTCCACATCCCCCACAAAAGGAAATATCAATTTCACATCCCTCACTGTAGGAAACATCCTCTCCACATCCGTCACTATAGGAAACATCCTCTCCACATCCCCCACTATAGGAAACATCCACTCCACATCCCCCACTATAGGAAACATCCACTCCACATCCGTCACTGTAGGAAACATCCTCTCCACATCACTCACTATAGGAAACATCCACTCCACATCCCTGACTATTGGAAACATCCACACCACATCCGTCACTATAGGAATCATCCTCTTCACATCCCCCACTATAGGAACCATCCTCTCCACATCCCCCGCTATAGGAAACATCCACTCCACATCCGTCACTATAGGAAACATCCTCTCCACATCCCTGACTATAGGAAACATCCACACCACATCCCTCACTATAGGAAACATCCTCTCCACATCCCCCACTATAGGAAACATCCTCTCCACATCCCTCACTATAGGAAACATCCTCTCCACATCCCCCACTATAGGAAACATCCACTCCACATCCGTCACTATAGGAAACATCCTCTTCACATCCCTCACTGTAGGAAACATCCTCTCCACATCCCCCACTATAGGAAACATCCACTCCACATCCGTCACTGTAGGAAACATCCTCTCCACATTCCTCACTATAGGAAACATCCACTCCACATCCCTGACTATAGGAAACATCCACACCAAATCCGTCACTATAGGAATCATCCTCTTCACATCCCCCACTATAGGAACCATCCTCTCCACATCCCCCAATATAGGAAACATCCTCTCCACATCTCTCACTATGGGAAACATCCTCTCCACATCCCCCACTATAGGAATCATCCTCTCCACATCCAGAAATCTATAGGAAACATCTGTTCCACATCCCCCACAGTAGGAAACATCCTCTCCACATCCAGAAAACTATAGGAAACATCCGTTCCACATCCCCCACTATAGGAAACATCCTCTCCACATCCCCCACTATGGGAATAAACCTCTCCACATCCCCGCTATAGGAAACATGCTCTCCACATCCCCCACTGTAGGAAACATCCTCTCCAAATCCCCCACAAAAGGAAATATCCATTCCACATCCCTCACTGTAGGATACCTCCTCTCCACATCCCCCACTATAGGAAACAATCCTTCCACATCCCTCACTATAGGAAACATCCACTCCACATCCCTCACTATAGGAAACATCCTCTCCCCATCCCTGAATATAGGAAACATCCACTCCAGTCCCCCCACTATAGGAAACATCCACTCCACATCCCCCACTATAGGAATAATCCTCTCCACATCCCCCACTATGGGAATATTCCTCTCCACATCCCCGCTATAGGAAACATGCTCTCCACATCCCCCACTGTAGGAAACGTCCTCTCCACATCCCTCACTATAGGAAACATCCACTCCACATCCCCCACTATGGGAATAATCTTCTCCACATCCCCCACTATAGGAAACATCCACTCCATATCCCCCAATATAGGAAACATCTACTCCACATCCCCCACTATAGGAATAATCCTCTCCACATCCCCCACTATTGGAAACATCCTTTCCACATCCCCCACAAAAGGAAATATCCTTTTCACATCCCCCACTGTAGGAAACGTCCTCTCCGCAACCAGAAAACTATAGTAAACATCCGTTCCAAATCCCCCACTATAGGAAACATCCTCTCCACTTCCCTCACTATAGGAAACATCCACTCCACATTCCTCACTATAGGAAACATCCTCTCAATATCCCCCACTATGGGAATAATCTTCTCCACATCCCCCACTATAGGAAACATCCACTCCATATCCCCCAATATAGGAAACATCTACTCCACATCCCCCACTATAGGAATAATCCTCTCCACATCCCCCACTATAGGAATAATCCTCTCCACATCCCCCACTATTGGAAACATCCTTTCCACATCCCCCACAAAAGGAAATATCCTTTTCACATCCCCCACTGTAGGAAACATCCTCTCCGCAACCAGAAAACTATAGGAAACATCCGTTCCACATCCCCCACTATAGGAAACTTCCTCTCCACTTCCCTCACTATAGGAAACATCCACTCCACATTCCTCACTGTAGGAAACATCCTCTCAACATCCCCCACTATAGGAAACAACACTTCCACATCCCCCACTATAGGAAACATCCACTCCACATCCCCCACTATAGGAAAAATCCCTTCCACATCCCCCACTATAGGAAACATCCACTCCACATCCCTCACAGTAGGAAACATCCACTCCACATCCTTCACTAAAGCAAACATCCTCTCCACAACCCTCACTATAGGAAACATACACTACACATCACTCACTAAAGGAAACATCCACTCCACATCTCTGACTATAGGAAACATCAACTCCAGACCACCCACTATAGGAAACATCCACTCCACATCCCCCACTATAGCAATAATCCTCTCCACATCCCCCTATATGGGAATAATCCTCTCCACATCCCCGCTATAGGAAACATGCTGTCCACATCCCCCACTGCAGGAAACATCCTCTCCGCAACTAGAAAACTATAGGAAACATCCGTTCCACATCCCCCAATATAGGAAACATCTACTCCACTTCCCTCACTATAGGAAACATCCACTCCACATTCCTCACTGTAGGAAACATCCTCTCAACATCCCCCACTATAGGAAACAACACTTCCACATCCCCCACTATAGGAAACATCCACTCCACATCCCCCACTATAGGAAAAATCCCTTCCACATCCCCCACTGTAGGAAACATCCTCTCCACATCCCCCACTATAGGAATAATCCTCTCCACATCCCCCACAAAAGGAAATATCAATTCCACATCCCTCACTGTAGGAAACATCCTCTCCATATCCCCCACTATAGGAATAATCCTCTCCACATCCCCAACTATAGGAAACATCCTCTCCACATCCCCCACTATGGGAAACATCCTCTCCACATCCCCCACTATAAGAATCATCCTCTCCACATCCCCCACAAAAGGAAATATCAATTTCACATCCCTCACTGTAGGAAACATCCTCTCCACATCCCTCACTATAGGAAATATCCTCTCCACATCCCCCACTATAGGAAACATCCACTCCACATCCCCCACGATAGGAATAATCCTCTCCACATCCCCCACTATAGGAAACATCCTCTCCACATCCCCCACAAAAGGAAATATCAATTCCACATCCCTCACAATAGGAAACATCCTCTCCACATCCCTCACTATAGGAAACATCCTCTCCACATCCCTCACTATAGGAAACATCCTCTCAACATCCCCCACTATAGGAAACATCCACTCCACATCCCTGACTATAGGAAACATACACACCACATCCCTCACTATAGGAATCATCCTCTTCACATCCCCCACTATAGGAAACATCCTCTCCACAACCCTCACTATAGGAAACATACACTACACATCACTCACTAAAGGAAACATCCACTCCACATCTCTGACTATAGGAAACATCAACTCCAGACCACCCACTATAGGAAACATCCACTCCACATCCCCCACTATAGCAATAATCCTCTCCACATCCCCCTATATGGGAATAATCCTCTCCACATCCCCGCTATAGGAAACATGCTGTCCACATCCCCCACTGCAGGAAACATCCTCTCCGCAACTAGAAAACTATAGGAAACATCCGTTCCACATCCCCCAATATAGGAAACATCTACTCCACTTCCCTCACTATAGGAAACATCCACTCCACATTCCTCACTGTAGGAAACATCCTCTCAACATCCCCCACTATAGGAAACAACACTTCCACATCCCCCACTATAGGAAACATCCACTCCACATCCCCCACTATAGGAAAAATCCCTTCCACATCCCCCACTGTAGGAAACATCCTCTCCACATCCCCCACTATAGGAATAATCCTCTCCACATCCCCCACAAAAGGAAATATCAATTCCACATCCCTCACTGTAGGAAACATCCTCTCCATATCCCCCACTATAGGAATAATCCTCTCCACATCCCCAACTATAGGAAACATCCTCTCCACATCCCCCACTATGGGAAACATCCTCTCCACATCCCCCACTATAAGAATCATCCTCTCCACATCCCCCACAAAAGGAAATATCAATTTCACATCCCTCACTGTAGGAAACATCCTCTCCACATCCCTCACTATAGGAAATATCCTCTCCACATCCCCCACTATAGGAAACATCCACTCCACATCCCCCACGATAGGAATAATCCTCTCCAAATCGCCCACTATAGGAAACATCCTCTCCACATCCCCCACAAAAGGAAATATCAATTCCACATCCCTCACAATAGGAAACATCCTCTCCACATCCCTCACTATAGGAAACATCCTCTCCACATCCCTCACTATAGGAAACATCCTCTCAACATCCCCCACTATAGGAAACATCCACTCCACATCCCTGACTATAGGAAACATACACACCACATCCCTCACTATAGGAATCATCCTCTTCACATCCCCCACTATAGGAAACATCCTCTCCACATCCCTCACTATAGGAATCATCCTCTTCACATCCCCCACTATAGGAAACATCCTCTCCACATCCCTCACTATAGGAATCATCCTCTTCACATCCCTCACTATAGGAATCATCCTCTCCACATCTCTCACTATAGGAATCATCCTCTCCACATCCCCCACTATAGGAATCATCCTCTCCACATCCAGAAAACTATAGGAAACATCTGTTCCACATCCCCCACTGTAGGAAACATCCTCTCCACATCCCCCACAAAAGGAAATATCAATTTCACATCCCTCACTGTAGGAAACATCCTCTCCACATCCCTCAATATAGGAAACATTCTCTCCACATCCCCCACTATAGGAAACATCCACTCCACATCCGTCACTATAGGAAACATCCTCTCCACATCCCTCACTATAGGAAACATCCACTCCACATCCCCCACTATAGGAAACATCCACTCCACATCCGTCACTGTAGGAAACATCCTCTCCACATCCCACACTATAGGAAACATCCACTCCACTTCCCTGACTATAGGAAACATCCACACCACATCCGTCACTATAGGAATCATCCTCTTCACATCCCCCACTACAGGAACCATCCTCTCCACATCCCCCAATATAGGAAACATCCTCTCCACATCCCCCACTATAGGAAACATCCACTCCACATCCGTCACTATAGGAAACATCCACTCCACATCCCTGACTATAGGAAACATCCACACCACATCCCTCACAATAGGAAACATCCTCTCCACATCCCTCACTATAGGAAACATCCTCTCCACATCTCCCACTATAGGAAACATCCACCCCACATCCGTCACTATAGGAAACATCCTCTTCACATCCCTCACTGTAGGAAACATCCTCTCCACATCCCCCACTATAGGAAACATCCACTCCACATCCGTCACTGTAGGAAACATCCTCTCCACATCCCTCACTATAGGAAACATCCACTCCACATCCCCCACAAAAGGAAATATCAATTCCACATCCCTCACAATAGGAAACATCCTCTCCACATCCCTCACTATAGGAAACATCCTCTCCACATCCCCCACTGTAGGAAACATCCTGTCCACATCCCTCACTATAGGAATCATCCTCTCCACATCCAGAAAACTATAGGAAACATCTGTTCCACATCCCCCACTGTAGGAAACATCCTCTCCACATCCCCCACAAAAGGAAATATCAATTTCACATCCCTCACTGTAGGAAACATCCTCTCCACATCCGTCACTATAGGAAACATCCTCTCCACATCCCTCACTATAGGAAACATCCTCTCCACATCTCTCACTATGGGAAACATCCTCTCCACATCCCCCACTATAGGAATCATCCTCTCCACATCCAGAAAACTATGGGAAACATCTGTTCCACATCCCCCACTGTAGGAAACATCCTCTCCACATCCCCCACAAAAGGAAATATCAATTTCACATCCCTCACAGTAGGAAACATCCTCTCCTCATCCCTCACTATAGGAAACATCCTCTCCACATCCCCCACTATAGGAAACATCCTCTCCACATCCCTCACTATAGGAAACATCCTCTCCACATCCCTCACTATAGGAAACATCCTCTCCACATCCCCCACTGTAGGAAACATCCTCTCCACATCCCCCACTATAGGAAACATCCTCTCAACATCCCCCACTATAGGAAACATCCACTCCACATCCCTGACTATAGGAAACATCCTCTTCACATCCCCCACTATAGGAAACATCCTCTCCACATCTCTCACTATGGGAAACATCCTCTCCACATGCCCCACTGTAGGAAACATCCTCTCAACATCCCCCACTATAGGAAACAACACTTCAACATCCCCCACTATAGGAAACATCCACTCCACATCCCCCACTATAGGAAAAATCCCTTCCACATCCCCCACTGTAGGAAACATCCTCTCCACATCCCCCACTATAGGAATAATCCTCTCCACATCCCCCACAAAAGGAAATATCAATTCCACATCCCTCACTGTAGGAAACATCCTCTCCACATCCCTCACTATAGGAAACATCCACTCCACATCCCCCACTATAGGAATAATCCTCTCCACATCCCCCACTATGGGAATATTCCTCTCCACATCCCCGCTATAGGAAACATGCTCTCCACATCCCCCACTGTAGGAAACGTCCTCTCCACATCCCTCACTATAGGAAACATCCACTCCACATCCCCCACTATGGGAATAATCTTCTCCACATCCCCCACTATAGGAAACATCCACTCCATATCCCCCAATATAGGAAACATCTACTCCACATCCCCCACTATAGGAATAATCCTCTCCACATCCCCCACTATAGGAATAATCCTCTCCACATCCCCCACTATTGGAAACATCCTTTCCACATCCCCCACAAAAGGAAATATCCTTTTCACATCCCCCACTGTAGGAAACATCCTCTCCGCAACCAGAAAACTATAGGAAACATCCGTTCCACATCCCCCACTATAGGAAACTTCCTCTCCACTTCCCTCACTATAGGAAAAAACTACTCCACATTCCTCACTGTAGGAAACATCCTCTCAACATCCCCCACTATAGGAAACAACACTTCCACATCCCCCACTATAGGAAACATCCACTCCACATCCCCCACTATAGGAAAAATCCCTTCCACATCCCCCACTATAGGAAACATCCACTCCACATCCCTCACAGTAGGAAACATCCACTCCACATCCTTCACTAAAGCAAACATCCTCTCCACAACCCTCACTATAGGAAACATACACTACACATCACTCACTAAAGGAAACATCCACTCCACATCTCTGACTATAGGAAACATCAACTCCAGACCACCCACTATAGGAAACATCCACTCCACATCCCCCACTATAGCAATAATCCTCTCCACATCCCCCTATATGGGAATAATCCTCTCCACATCCCCGCTATAGGAAACATGCTGTCCACATCCCCCACTGCAGGAAACATCCTCTCCGCAACTAGAAAACTATAGGAAACATCCGTTCCACATCCCCCAATATAGGAAACATCTACTCCACTTCCCTCACTATAGGAAACATCCACTCCACATTCCTCACTGTAGGAAACATCCTCTCAACATCCCCCACTATAGGAAACAACACTTCCACATCCCCCACTATAGGAAACATCCACTCCACATCCCCCACTATAGGAAAAATCCCTTCCACATCCCCCACTGTAGGAAACATCCTCTCCACATCCCCCACTATAGGAATAATCCTCTCCACATCCCCCACAAAAGGAAATATCAATTCCACATCCCTCACTGTAGGAAACATCCTCTCCATATCCCCCACTATAGGAATAATCCTCTCCACATCCCCAACTATAGGAAACATCCTCTCCACATCCCCCACTATGGGAAACATCCTCTCCACATCCCCCACTATAAGAATCATCCTCTCCACATCCCCCACAAAAGGAAATATCAATTTCACATCCCTCACTGTAGGAAACATCCTCTCCACATCCCTCACTATAGGAAATATCCTCTCCACATCCCCCACTATAGGAAACATCCACTCCACATCCCCCACGATAGGAATAATCCTCTCCACATCCCCCACTATAGGAAACATCCTCTCCACATCCCCCACAAAAGGAAATATCAATTCCACATCCCTCACAATAGGAAACATCCTCTCCACATCCCTCACTATAGGAAACATCCTCTCCACATCCCTCACTATAGGAAACATCCTCTCAACATCCCCCACTATAGGAAACATCCACTCCACATCCCTGACTATAGGAAACATACACACCACATCCCTCACTATAGGAATCATCCTCTTCACATCCCCCACTATAGGAAACATCCTCTCCACAACCCTCACTATAGGAAACATACACTACACATCACTCACTAAAGGAAACATCCACTCCACATCTCTGACTATAGGAAACATCAACTCCAGACCACCCACTATAGGAAACATCCACTCCACATCCCCCACTATAGCAATAATCCTCTCCACATCCCCCTATATGGGAATAATCCTCTCCACATCCCCGCTATAGGAAACATGCTGTCCACATCCCCCACTGCAGGAAACATCCTCTCCGCAACTAGAAAACTATAGGAAACATCCGTTCCACATCCCCCAATATAGGAAACATCTACTCCACTTCCCTCACTATAGGAAACATCCACTCCACATTCCTCACTGTAGGAAACATCCTCTCAACATCCCCCACTATAGGAAACAACACTTCCACATCCCCCACTATAGGAAACATCCACTCCACATCCCCCACTATAGGAAAAATCCCTTCCACATCCCCCACTGTAGGAAACATCCTCTCCACATCCCCCACTATAGGAATAATCCTCTCCACATCCCCCACAAAAGGAAATATCAATTCCACATCCCTCACTGTAGGAAACATCCTCTCCATATCCCCCACTATAGGAATAATCCTCTCCACATCCCCAACTATAGGAAACATCCTCTCCACATCCCCCACTATGGGAAACATCCTCTCCACATCCCCCACTATAAGAATCATCCTCTCCACATCCCCCACAAAAGGAAATATCAATTTCACATCCCTCACTGTAGGAAACATCCTCTCCACATCCCTCACTATAGGAAATATCCTCTCCACATCCCCCACTATAGGAAACATCCACTCCACATCCCCCACGATAGGAATAATCCTCTCCACATCCCCCACTATAGGAAACATCCTCTCCACATCCCCCACAAAAGGAAATATCAATTCCACATCCCTCACAATAGGAAACATCCTCTCCACATCCCTCACTATAGGAAACATCCTCTCCACATCCCTCACTATAGGAAACATCCTCTCAACATCCCCCACTATAGGAAACATCCACTCCACATCCCTGACTATAGGAAACATACACACCACATCCCTCACTATAGGAATCATCCTCTTCACATCCCCCACTATAGGAAACATCCTCTCCACATCCCTCACTATAGGAATCATCCTCTTCACATCCCCCACTATAGGAAACATCCTCTCCACATCCCTCACTATAGGAATCATCCTCTTCACATCCCTCACTATAGGAATCATCCTCTCCACATCTCTCACTATAGGAATCATCCTCTCCACATCCCCCACTATAGGAATCATCCTCTCCACATCCAGAAAACTATAGGAAACATCTGTTCCACATCCCCCACTGTAGGAAACATCCTCTCCACATCCCCCACAAAAGGAAATATCAATTTCACATCCCTCACTGTAGGAAACATCCTCTCCACATCCCTCAATATAGGAAACATTCTCTCCACATCCCCCACTATAGGAAACATCCACTCCACATCCGTCACTATAGGAAACATCCTCTCCACATCCCTCACTATAGGAAACATCCACTCCACATCCCCACCTATAGGAAACATCCACTCCACATCCGTCACTGTAGGAAACATCCTCTCCACATCCCACACTATAGGAAACATCCACTCCACTTCCCTGACTATAGGAAACATCCACACCACATCCGTCACTATAGGAATCATCCTCTTCACATCCCCCACTACAGGAACCATCCTCTCCACATCCCCCAATATAGGAAACATCCTCTCCACATCCCCCACTATAGGAAACATCCACTCCACATCCGTCACTATAGGAAACATCCACTCCACATCCCTGACTATAGGAAACATCCACACCACATCCCTCACAATAGGAAACATCCTCTCCACATCCCTCACTATAGGAAACATCCTCTCCACATCTCCCACTATAGGAAACATCCACCCCACATCCGTCACTATAGGAAACATCCTCTTCACATCCCTCACTGTAGGAAACATCCTCTCCACATCCCCCACTATAGGAAACATCCACTCCACATCCGTCACTGTAGGAAACATCCTCTCCACATCCCTCACTATAGGAAACATCCACTCCACATCCCCCACAAAAGGAAATATCAATTCCACATCCCTCACAATAGGAAACATCCTCTCCACATCCCTCACTATAGGAAACATCCTCTCCACATCCCCCACTGTAGGAAACATCCTGTCCACATCCCTCACTATAGGAATCATCCTCTCCACATCCAGAAAACTATAGGAAACATCTGTTCCACTTCCCCCACTGTAGGAAACATCCTCTCCACATCCCCCACAAAAGGAAATATCAATTTCACATCCCTCACTGTTGGAAACATCCTCTCCACATCCGTCACTATAGGAAACATCCTCTCCACATCCCTCACTATAGGAAACATCCTCTCCACATCTCTCACTATGGGAAACATCCTCTCCACATCCCCCACTATAGGAATCATCCTCTCCACATCCAGAAAACTATGGGAAACATCTGTTCCACATCCCCCACTGTAGGAAACATCCTCTCCACATCCCCCACAAAAGGAAATATCAATTTCACATCCCTCACAGTAGGAAACATCCTCTCCTCATCCCTCACTATAGGAAACATCCTCTCCACATCCCCCACTATAGGAAACATCCTCTCCACATCCCTCACTATAGGAAACATCCTCTCCACATCCCTCACTATAGGAAACATCCTCTCCACATCCCCCACTGTAGGAAACATCCTCTCCACATCCCCCACTATAGGAAACATCCTCTCAACATCCCCCACTATAGGAAACATCCACTCCACATCCCTGACTATAGGAAACATCCTCTTCACATCCCCCACTATAGGAAACATCCTCTCCACATCTCTCACTATGGGAAACATCCTCTCCACATGCCCCACTGTAGGAAACATCCTCTCAACATCCCCCACTATAGGAAACAACACTTCAACATCCCCCACTATAGGAAACATCCACTCCACATCCCCCACTATAGGAAAAATCCCTTCCACATCCCCCACTGTAGGAAACATCCTCTCCACATCCCCCACTATAGGAATAATCCTCTCCACATCCCCCACAAAAGGAAATATCAATTCCACATCCCTCACTGTAGGAAACATCCTCTCCATATCCCCCACTATAGGAATAATCCTCTCCACATCCCCAACTATAGGAAACATCCTCTCCACATCCCCCACTATGGGAAACATCCTCTCCACATCCCCCACTATAAGAATCATCCTCTCCACATCCCCCACAAAAGGAAATATCAATTTCACATCCCTCACTGTAGGAAACATCCTCTCCACATCCCTCACTATAGGAAATATCCTCTCCACATCCCCCACTATAGGAAACATCCACTCCACATCCCCCACGATAGGAATAATCCTCTCCACATCCCCCACTATAGGAAACATCCTCTCCACATCCCCCACAAAAGGAAATATCAATTCCACATCCCTCACAATAGGAAACATCCTCTCCACATCCCTCACTATAGGAAACATCCTCTCCACATCCCTCACTATAGGAAACATCCTCTCAACATCCCCCACTATAGGAAACATCCACTCCACATCCCTGACTATAGGAAACATACACACCACATCCCTCACTATAGGAATCATCCTCTTCACATCCCTCACTATAGGAAACATCCTCTCCACATCCCCCACTATAGGAAACATCCTCTCCACATCCCTCACTATAGGAAACATCCACTCCAAATCCGTCACTGTAGGAAACATCCTCTCCACATCCCTCACTATAGGAAACATCCACTCCACATCCCCCACAAAAGGAAATATCAATTCCACATCCCTCACAATAGGAAACATCCTCTCCACATCCCTCACTATAGGAAACATCCTCTCCACATCCCCCACTGTAGGAAACATCCTGTCCACATCCCTCACTATAGGAATCATCCTCTCCACATCCAGAAAACTATAGGAAACATCTGTTCCACATCCCCCACTGTAGGAAACATCCTCTCCACATCCCCCACAAAAGGAAATATCAATTTCACATCCCTCACTGTAGGAAACATCCTCTCCACATCCGTCACTATAGGAAACATCCTCTCCACATCCCTCACTATAGGAAACATCCTCTCCACATCTCTCACTATGGGAAACATCCTCTCCACATCCCCCACTATAGGAATAATCCTCTCCACATCCCCAACTATAGGAAACATCCTCTCCACATCCCCCACTATGGGAAACATCCTCTCCACATCCCCCACTATAAGAATCATCCTCTCCACATCCCCCACAAAAGGAAATATCAATTTCACATCCCTCACTGTAGGAAACATCCTCTCCACATCCCTCACTATAGGAAATATCCTCTCCACATCCCCCACTATAGGAAACATCCACTCCACATCCCCCACGATAGGAATAATCCTCTCCACATCCCCCACTATAGGAAACATCCTCTCCACATCCCCCACAAAAGGAAATATCAATTCCACATCCCTCACAATAGGAAACATCCTCTCCACATCCCTCACTATAGGAAACATCCTCTCCACATCCCTCACTATAGGAAACATCCTCTCAACATCCCCCACTATAGGAAACATCCACTCCACATCCCTGACTATAGGAAACATACACACCACATCCCTCACTATAGGAATCATCCTCTTCACATCCCTCACTATAGGAAACATCCTCTCCACATCCCCCACTATAGGAAACATCCTCTCCACATCCCTCACTATAGGAAACATCCACTCCACATCCGTCACTGTAGGAAACATCCTCTCCACATCCCTCACTATAGGAAACATCCACTCCACATCCCCCACAAAAGGAAATATCAATTCCACATCCCTCACAATAGGAAACATCCTCTCCACATCCCTCACTATAGGAAACATCCTCTCCACATCCCCCACTGTAGGAAACATCCTGTCCACATCCCTCACTATAGGAATCATCCTCTCCACATCCAGAAAACTATAGGAAACATCTGTTCCACATCCCCCACTGTAGGAAACATCCTCTCCACATCCCCCACAAAAGGAAATATCAATTTCACATCCCTCACTGTAGGAAACATCCTCTCCACATCCGTCACTATAGGAAACATCCTCTCCACATCCCTCACTATAGGAAACATCCTCTCCACATCTCTCACTATGGGAAACATCCTCTCCACATCCCCCACTATAGGAATCATCCTCTCCACATCCAGAAAACTATGGGAAACATCTGTTCCACATCCCCCACTGTAGGAAACATCCTCTCCACATCCCCCACAAAAGGAAATATCAATTTCACATCCCTCACAGTAGGAAACATCCTCTCCTCATCCCTCACTATAGGAAACATCCTCTCCACATCCCCCACTATAGGAAACATCCTCTCCACATCCCTCACTATAGGAAACATCCTCTCCACATCCCTCACTATAGGAAACATCCTCTCCACATCCCCCACTGTAGGAAACATCCTCTCCACATCCCCCACTATAGGAAACATCCTCTCAACATCCCCCACTATAGGAAACATCCTCTCCACATCCCTCACTATAGGAAACATCCTCTCCACATCCCTCACTATAGGAAACATCCTCTCAACATCCCCCACTATAGGAAACATCCACTCCACATCCCTGACTATAGGAAACATACACACCACATCCCTCACTATAGGAATCATCCTCTTCACATCCCTCACTATAGGAAACATCCTCTCCACATCCCCCACTATAGGAAACATCCTCTCCACATCCCTCACTATAGGAAACATCCACTCCACATCCGTCACTGTAGGAAACATCCTCTCCACATCCCTCACTATAGGAAACATCCACTCCACATCCCCCACAAAAGGAAATATCAATTCCACATCCCTCACAATAGGAAACATCCTCTCCACATCCCTCACTATAGGAAACATCCTCTCCACATCCCCCACTGTAGGAAACATCCTGTCCACATCCCTCACTATAGGAATCATCCTCTCCACATCCAGAAAACTATAGGAAACATCTGTTCCACATCCCCCACTGTAGGAAACATCCTCTCCACATCCCCCACAAAAGGAAATATCAATTTCACATCCCTCACTGTAGGAAACATCCTCTCCACATCCGTCACTATAGGAAACATCCTCTCCACATCCCTCACTATAGGAAACATCCTCTCCACATCTCTCACTATGGGAAACATCCTCTCCACATCCCCCACTATAGGAATCATCCTCTCCACATCCAGAAAACTATGGGAAACATCTGTTCCACATCCCCCACTGTAGGAAACATCCTCTCCACATCCCCCACAAAAGGAAATATCAATTTCACATCCCTCACAGTAGGAAACATCCTCTCCTCATCCCTCACTATAGGAAACATCCTCTCCACATCCCCCACTATAGGAAACATCCTCTCCACATCCCTCACTATAGGAAACATCCTCTCCACATCCCTCACTATAGGAAACATCCTCTCCACATCCCCCACTGTAGGAAACATCCTCTCCACATCCCCCACTATAGGAAACATCCTCTCAACATCCCCCACTATAGGAAACATCCACTCCACATCCCTGACTATAGGAAACATCCTCTTCACATCCCCCACTATAGGAAACATCCTCTCCACATCTCTCACTATGGGAAACATCCTCTCCACATGCCCCACTGTAGGAATCATCCTCTCCACATCCAGAAAACTATGGGAAACATCTGTTCCACATCCCCCACTGTAGGAAACATCCTCTCCACATCCCCCACAAAAGGAAATATCAATTTCACATCCCTCACAGTAGGAAACATCCTCTCCTCATCCCTCACTATAGGAAACATCCTCTCCACATCCCCCACTATAGGAAACATCCTCTCCACATCCCTCACTATAGGAAACATCCTCTCCACATCCCTCACTATAGGAAACATCCTCTCCACATCCCCCACTGTAGGAAACATCCTCTCCACATCCCCCACTATAGGAAACATCCTCTCAACATCCCCCACTATAGGAAACATCCACTCCACATCCCTGACTATAGGAAACATCCTCTTCACATCCCCCACTATAGGAAACATCCTCTCCACATCTCTCACTATGGGAAACATCCTCTCCACATGCCCCACTGTAGGAAACATCCTCTCAACATCCCCCACTATAGGAAACATCCACTCCACATCCCCCACAAAAGGAAATATCAATTCCACATCCCTCACAATAGGAAACATCCTCTCCACATCCCTCACTATAGGAAACATCCTCTCCACATCCCCCACTGTAGGAAACATCCTGTCCACATCCCTCACTATAGGAATCATCCTCTCCACATCCAGAAAACTATAGGAAACATCTGTTCCACTTCCCCCACTGTAGGAAACATCCTCTCCACATCCCCCACAAAAGGAAATATCAATTTCACATCCCTCACTGTTGGAAACATCCTCTCCACATCCGTCACTATAGGAAACATCCTCTCCACATCCCTCACTATAGGAAACATCCTCTCCACATCTCTCACTATGGGAAACATCCTCTCCACATCCCCCACTATAGGAATCATCCTCTCCACATCCAGAAAACTATGGGAAACATCTGTTCCACATCCCCCACTGTAGGAAACATCCTCTCCACATCCCCCACAAAAGGAAATATCAATTTCACATCCCTCACAGTAGGAAACATCCTCTCCTCATCCCTCACTATAGGAAACATCCTCTCCACATCCCCCACTATAGGAAACATCCTCTCCACATCCCTCACTATAGGAAACATCCTCTCCACATCCCTCACTATAGGAAACATCCTCTCCACATCCCCCACTGTAGGAAACATCCTCTCCACATCCCCCACTATAGGAAACATCCTCTCAACATCCCCCACTATAGGAAACATCCACTCCACATCCCTGACTATAGGAAACATCCTCTTCACATCCCCCACTATAGGAAACATCCTCTCCACATCTCTCACTATGGGAAACATCCTCTCCACATGCCCCACTGTAGGAAACATCCTCTCAACATCCCCCACTATAGGAAACAACACTTCAACATCCCCCACTATAGGAAACATCCACTCCACATCCCCCACTATAGGAAAAATCCCTTCCACATCCCCCACTGTAGGAAACATCCTCTCCACATCCCCCACTATAGGAATAATCCTCTCCACATCCCCCACAAAAGGAAATATCAATTCCACATCCCTCACTGTAGGAAACATCCTCTCCATATCCCCCACTATAGGAATAATCCTCTCCACATCCCCAACTATAGGAAACATCCTCTCCACATCCCCCACTATGGGAAACATCCTCTCCACATCCCCCACTATAAGAATCATCCTC
Organism: Hemitrygon akajei; assembly: GCF_048418815.1. Classification (NCBI taxonomy): domain Eukaryota; kingdom Metazoa; phylum Chordata; class Chondrichthyes; order Myliobatiformes; family Dasyatidae; genus Hemitrygon; species Hemitrygon akajei. The sequence continues at coordinate 71,695,880 of NC_133125.1, forward strand.
TCCACATCCCCCACAAAAGGAAATATCAATTTCACATCCCTCACTGTAGGAAACATCCTCTCCACATCCCTCACTATAGGAAATATCCTCTCCACATCCCCCACTATAGGAAACATCCACTCCACATCCCCCACGATAGGAATAATCCTCTCCACATCCCCCACTATAGGAAACATCCTCTCCACATCCCCCACAAAAGGAAATATCAATTCCACATCCCTCACAATAGGAAACATCCTCTCCACATCCCTCACTATAGGAAACATCCTCTCCACATCCCTCACTATAGGAAACATCCTCTCAACATCCCCCACTATAGGAAACATCCACTCCACATCCCTGACTATAGGAAACATACACACCACATCCCTCACTATAGGAATCATCCTCTTCACATCCCTCACTATAGGAAACATCCTCTCCACATCCCCCACTATAGGAAACATCCTCTCCACATCCCTCACTATAGGAAACATCCACTCCAAATCCGTCACTGTAGGAAACATCCTCTCCACATCCCTCACTATAGGAAACATCCACTCCACATCCCCCACAAAAGGAAATATCAATTCCACATCCCTCACAATAGGAAACATCCTCTCCACATCCCTCACTATAGGAAACATCCTCTCCACATCCCCCACTGTAGGAAACATCCTGTCCACATCCCTCACTATAGGAATCATCCTCTCCACATCCAGAAAACTATAGGAAACATCTGTTCCACATCCCCCACTGTAGGAAACATCCTCTCCACATCCCCCACAAAAGGAAATATCAATTTCACATCCCTCACTGTAGGAAACATCCTCTCCACATCCGTCACTATAGGAAACATCCTCTCCACATCCCTCACTATAGGAAACATCCTCTCCACATCTCTCACTATGGGAAACATCCTCTCCACATCCCCCACTATAGGAATAATCCTCTCCACATCCCCAACTATAGGAAACATCCTCTCCACATCCCCCACTATGGGAAACATCCTCTCCACATCCCCCACTATAAGAATCATCCTCTCCACATCCCCCACAAAAGGAAATATCAATTTCACATCCCTCACTGTAGGAAACATCCTCTCCACATCCCTCACTATAGGAAATATCCTCTCCACATCCCCCACTATAGGAAACATCCACTCCACATCCCCCACGATAGGAATAATCCTCTCCACATCCCCCACTATAGGAAACATCCTCTCCACATCCCCCACAAAAGGAAATATCAATTCCACATCCCTCACAATAGGAAACATCCTCTCCACATCCCTCACTATAGGAAACATCCTCTCCACATCCCTCACTATAGGAAACATCCTCTCAACATCCCCCACTATAGGAAACATCCACTCCACATCCCTGACTATAGGAAACATACACACCACATCCCTCACTATAGGAATCATCCTCTTCACATCCCTCACTATAGGAAACATCCTCTCCACATCCCCCACTATAGGAAACATCCTCTCCACATCCCTCACTATAGGAAACATCCACTCCACATCCGTCACTGTAGGAAACATCCTCTCCACATCCCTCACTATAGGAAACATCCACTCCACATCCCCCACAAAAGGAAATATCAATTCCACATCCCTCACAATAGGAAACATCCTCTCCACATCCCTCACTATAGGAAACATCCTCTCCACATCCCCCACTGTAGGAAACATCCTGTCCACATCCCTCACTATAGGAATCATCCTCTCCACATCCAGAAAACTATAGGAAACATCTGTTCCACATCCCCCACTGTAGGAAACATCCTCTCCACATCCCCCACAAAAGGAAATATCAATTTCACATCCCTCACTGTAGGAAACATCCTCTCCACATCCGTCACTATAGGAAACATCCTCTCCACATCCCTCACTATAGGAAACATCCTCTCCACATCTCTCACTATGGGAAACATCCTCTCCACATCCCCCACTATAGGAATCATCCTCTCCACATCCAGAAAACTATGGGAAACATCTGTTCCACATCCCCCACTGTAGGAAACATCCTCTCCACATCCCCCACAAAAGGAAATATCAATTTCACATCCCTCACAGTAGGAAACATCCTCTCCTCATCCCTCACTATAGGAAACATCCTCTCCACATCCCCCACTATAGGAAACATCCTCTCCACATCCCTCACTATAGGAAACATCCTCTCCACATCCCTCACTATAGGAAACATCCTCTCCACATCCCCCACTGTAGGAAACATCCTCTCCACATCCCCCACTATAGGAAACATCCTCTCAACATCCCCCACTATAGGAAACATCCTCTCCACATCCCTCACTATAGGAAACATCCTCTCCACATCCCTCACTATAGGAAACATCCTCTCAACATCCCCCACTATAGGAAACATCCACTCCACATCCCTGACTATAGGAAACATACACACCACATCCCTCACTATAGGAATCATCCTCTTCACATCCCTCACTATAGGAAACATCCTCTCCACATCCCCCACTATAGGAAACATCCTCTCCACATCCCTCACTATAGGAAACATCCACTCCACATCCGTCACTGTAGGAAACATCCTCTCCACATCCCTCACTATAGGAAACATCCACTCCACATCCCCCACAAAAGGAAATATCAATTCCACATCCCTCACAATAGGAAACATCCTCTCCACATCCCTCACTATAGGAAACATCCTCTCCACATCCCCCACTGTAGGAAACATCCTGTCCACATCCCTCACTATAGGAATCATCCTCTCCACATCCAGAAAACTATAGGAAACATCTGTTCCACATCCCCCACTGTAGGAAACATCCTCTCCACATCCCCCACAAAAGGAAATATCAATTTCACATCCCTCACTGTAGGAAACATCCTCTCCACATCCGTCACTATAGGAAACATCCTCTCCACATCCCTCACTATAGGAAACATCCTCTCCACATCTCTCACTATGGGAAACATCCTCTCCACATCCCCCACTATAGGAATCATCCTCTCCACATCCAGAAAACTATGGGAAACATCTGTTCCACATCCCCCACTGTAGGAAACATCCTCTCCACATCCCCCACAAAAGGAAATATCAATTTCACATCCCTCACAGTAGGAAACATCCTCTCCTCATCCCTCACTATAGGAAACATCCTCTCCACATCCCCCACTATAGGAAACATCCTCTCCACATCCCTCACTATAGGAAACATCCTCTCCACATCCCTCACTATAGGAAACATCCTCTCCACATCCCCCACTGTAGGAAACATCCTCTCCACATCCCCCACTATAGGAAACATCCTCTCAACATCCCCCACTATAGGAAACATCCACTCCACATCCCTGACTATAGGAAACATCCTCTTCACATCCCCCACTATAGGAAACATCCTCTCCACATCTCTCACTATGGGAAACATCCTCTCCACATGCCCCACTGTAGGAATCATCCTCTCCACATCCAGAAAACTATGGGAAACATCTGTTCCACATCCCCCACTGTAGGAAACATCCTCTCCACATCCCCCACAAAAGGAAATATCAATTTCACATCCCTCACAGTAGGAAACATCCTCTCCTCATCCCTCACTATAGGAAACATCCTCTCCACATCCCCCACTATAGGAAACATCCTCTCCACATCCCTCACTATAGGAAACATCCTCTCCACATCCCTCACTATAGGAAACATCCTCTCCACATCCCCCACTGTAGGAAACATCCTCTCCACATCCCCCACTATAGGAAACATCCTCTCAACATCCCCCACTATAGGAAACATCCACTCCACATCCCTGACTATAGGAAACATCCTCTTCACATCCCCCACTATAGGAAACATCCTCTCCACATCTCTCACTATGGGAAACATCCTCTCCACATGCCCCACTGTAGGAAACATCCTCTCAACATCCCCCACTATAGGAAACAACACTTCAACATCCCCCACTATAGGAAACATCCACTCCACATCCCCCACTATAGGAAAAATCCCTTCCACATCCCCCACTGTAGGAAACATCCTCTCCACATCCCCCACTATAGGAATAATCCTCTCCACATCCCCCACAAAAGGAAATATCAATTCCACATCCCTCACTGTAGGAAACATCCTCTCCATATCCCCCACTATAGGAATAATCCTCTCCACATCCCCAACTATAGGAAACATCCTCTCCACATCCCCCACTATGGGAAACATCCTCTCCACATCCCCCACTATAAGAATCATCCTCTCCACATCCCCCACAAAAGGAAATATCAATTTCACATCCCTCACTGTAGGAAACATCCTCTCCACATCCCTCACTATAGGAAATATCCTCTCCACATCCCCCACTATAGGAAACATCCACTCCACATCCCCCACGATAGGAATAATCCTCTCCACATCCCCCACTATAGGAAACATCCTCTCCACATCCCCCACAAAAGGAAATATCAATTCCACATCCCTCACAATAGGAAACATCCTCTCCACATCCCTCACTATAGGAAACATCCTCTCCACATCCCTCACTATAGGAAACATCCTCTCAACATCCCCCACTATAGGAAACATCCACTCCACATCCCTGACTATAGGAAACATACACACCACATCCCTCACTATAGGAATCATCCTCTTCACATCCCTCACTATAGGAAACATCCTCTCCACATCCCCCACTATAGGAAACATCCTCTCCACATCCCTCACTATAGGAAACATCCACTCCACATCCGTCACTGTAGGAAACATCCTCTCCACATCCCTCACTATAGGAAACATCCTCTCCACATCCCTCACTATAGGAAACATCCTCTCAACATCCCCCACTATAGGAAACATCCACTCCACATCCCTGACTATAGGAAACATACACACCACATCCCTCACTATAGGAATCATCCTCTTCACATCCTTCACTATAGGAAACATCCTCTCCACATCCCCCACTATAGGAAACATCCTCTCCACATCCCTCACTATAGGAAACATCCACTCCACATCCGTCACTGTAGGAAACATCCTCTCCACATCCCTCACTATAGGAAACATCCACTCCACATCCCCCACAAAAGGAAATATCAATTCCACATCCCTCACAATAGGAAACATCCTCTCCACATCCCTCACTATAGGAAACATCCTCTCCACATCCCCCACTGTAGGAAACATCCTGTCCACATCCCTCACTATAGGAATCATCCTCTCCACATCCAGAAAACTATAGGAAACATCTGTTCCACATCCCCCACTGTAGGAAACATCCTCTCCACATCCCCCACAAAAGGAAATATCAATTTCACATCCCTCACTGTAGGAAACATCCTCTCCACATCCGTCACTATAGGAAACATCCTCTCCACATCCCTCACTATAGGAAACATCCTCTCCACATCTCTCACTATGGGAAACATCCTCTCCACATGCCCCACTGTAGGAATCATCCTCTCCACATCCAGAAAACTATGGGAAACATCTGTTCCACATCCCCCACTGTAGGAAACATCCTCTCCACATCCCCCACAAAAGGAAATATCAATTTCACATCCCTCACAGTAGGAAACATCCTCTCCTCATCCCTCACTATAGGAAACATCCTCTCCACATCCCCCACTATAGGAAACATCCTCTCCACATCCCTCACTATAGGAAACATCCTCTCCACATCCCTCACTATAGGAAACATCCTCTCCACATCCCCCACTGTAGGAAACATCCTCTCCACATCCCCCACTATAGGAAACATCCTCTCAACATCCCCCACTATAGGAAACATCCACTCCACATCCCTGACTATAGGAAACATCCTCTTCACATCCCCCACTATAGGAAACATCCTCTCCACATCTCTCACTATGGGAAACATCCTCTCCACATGCCCCACTGTAGGAATCATCCTCTCCACATCCAGAAAACTATGGGAAACATCTGTTCCACATCCCCCACTGTAGGAAACATCCTCTCCACATCCCCCACAAAAGGAAATATCAATTTCACATCCCTCACAGTAGGAAACATCCTCTCCTCATCCCTCACTATAGGAAACATCCTCTCCACATCCCCCACTATAGGAAACATCCTCTCCACATCCCTCACTATAGGAAACATCCTCTCCACATCCCTCACTATAGGAAACATCCTCTCCACATCCCCCACTGTAGGAAACATCCTCTCCACATCCCCCACTATAGGAAACATCCTCTCAACATCCCCCACTATAGGAAACATCCACTCCACATCCCTGACTATAGGAAACATCCTCTTCACATCCCCCACTATAGGAAACATCCTCTCCACATCTCTCACTATGGGAAACATCCTCTCCACATGCCCCACTGTAGGAAACATCCTCTCAACATCCCCCACTATAGGAAACAACACTTCAACATCCCCCACTATAGGAAACATCCACTCCACATCCCCCACTATAGGAAAAATCCCTTCCACATCCCCCACTGTAGGAAACATCCTCTCCACATCCCCCACTATAGGAATAATCCTCTCCACATCCCCCACAAAAGGAAATATCAATTCCACATCCCTCACTGTAGGAAACATCCTCTCCATATCCCCCACTATAGGAATAATCCTCTCCACATCCCCAACTATAGGAAACATCCTCTCCACATCCCCCACTATGGGAAACATCCTCTCCACATCCCCCACTATAAGAATCATCCTCTCCACATCCCCCACAAAAGGAAATATCAATTTCACATCCCTCACTGTAGGAAACATCCTCTCCACATCCCTCACTATAGGAAATATCCTCTCCACATCCCCCACTATAGGAAACATCCACTCCACATCCCCCACGATAGGAATAATCCTCTCCACATCCCCCACTATAGGAAACATCCTCTCCACATCCCCCACAAAAGGAAATATCAATTCCACATCCCTCACAATAGGAAACATCCTCTCCACATCCCTCACTATAGGAAACATCCTCTCCACATCCCTCACTATAGGAAACATCCTCTCAACATCCCCCACTATAGGAAACATCCACTCCACATCCCTGACTATAGGAAACATACACACCACATCCCTCACTATAGGAATCATCCTCTTCACATCCCTCACTATAGGAAACATCCTCTCCACATCCCCCACTATAGGAAACATCCTCTCCACATCCCTCACTATAGGAAACATCCACTCCACATCCGTCACTGTAGGAAACATCCTCTCCACATCCCTCACTATAGGAAACATCCACTCCACATCCCCCACAAAAGGAAATATCAATTCCACATCCCTCACAATAGGAAACATCCTCTCCACATCCCTCACTATAGGAAACATCCTCTCCACATCCCCCACTGTAGGAAACATCCTGTCCACATCCCTCACTATAGGAATCATCCTCTCCACATCCAGAAAACTATAGGAAACATCTGTTCCACATCCCCCACTGTAGGAAACATCCTCTCCACATCCCCCACAAAAGGAAATATCAATTTCACATCCCTCACTGTAGGAAACATCCTCTCCACATCCGTCACTATAGGAAACATCCTCTCCACATCCCTCACTATAGGAAACATCCTCTCCACATCTCTCACTATGGGAAACATCCTCTCCACATCCCCCACTATAGGAATCATCCTCTCCACATCCAGAAAACTATGGGAAACATCTGTTCCACATCCCCCACTGTAGGAAACATCCTCTCCACATCCCCCACAAAAGGAAATATCAATTTCACATCCCTCACAGTAGGAAACATCCTCTCCTCATCCCTCACTATAGGAAACATCCTCTCCACATCCCCCACTATAGGAAACATCCTCTCCACATCCCTCACTATAGGAAACATCCTCTCCACATCCCTCACTATAGGAAACATCCTCTCCACATCCCCCACTGTAGGAAACATCCTCTCCACATCCCCCACTATAGGAAACATCCTCTCAACATCCCCCACTATAGGAAACATCCTCTCCACATCCCTCACTATAGGAAACATCCTCTCCACATCCCTCACTATAGGAAACATCCTCTCAACATCCCCCACTATAGGAAACATCCACTCCACATCCCTGACTATAGGAAACATACACACCACATCCCTCACTATAGGAATCATCCTCTTCACATCCCTCACTATAGGAAACATCCTCTCCACATCCCCCACTATAGGAAACATCCTCTCCACATCCCTCACTATAGGAAACATCCACTCCACATCCGTCACTGTAGGAAACATCCTCTCCACATCCCTCACTATAGGAAACATCCACTCCACATCCCCCACAAAAGGAAATATCAATTCCACATCCCTCACAATAGGAAACATCCTCTCCACATCCCTCACTATAGGAAACATCCTCTCCACATCCCCCACTGTAGGAAACATCCTGTCCACATCCCTCACTATAGGAATCATCCTCTCCACATCCAGAAAACTATAGGAAACATCTGTTCCACATCCCCCACTGTAGGAAACATCCTCTCCACATCCCCCACAAAAGGAAATATCAATTTCACATCCCTCACTGTAGGAAACATCCTCTCCACATCCGTCACTATAGGAAACATCCTCTCCACATCCCTCACTATAGGAAACATCCTCTCCACATCTCTCACTATGGGAAACATCCTCTCCACATCCCCCACTATAGGAATCATCCTCTCCACATCCAGAAAACTATGGGAAACATCTGTTCCACATCCCCCACTGTAGGAAACATCCTCTCCACATCCCCCACAAAAGGAAATATCAATTTCACATCCCTCACAGTAGGAAACATCCTCTCCTCATCCCTCACTATAGGAAACATCCTCTCCACATCCCCCACTATAGGAAACATCCTCTCCACATCCCTCACTATAGGAAACATCCTCTCCACATCCCTCACTATAGGAAACATCCTCTCCACATCCCCCACTGTAGGAAACATCCTCTCCACATCCCCCACTATAGGAAACATCCTCTCAACATCCCCCACTATAGGAAACATCCACTCCACATCCCTGACTATAGGAAACATACTCTTCACATCCCCCACTATAGGAAACATCCTCTCCACATCTCTCACTATGGGAAACATCCTCTCCACATGCCCCACTGTAGGAATCATCCTCTCCACATCCAGAAAACTATGGGAAACATCTGTTCCACATCCCCCACTGTAGGAAACATCCTCTCCACATCCCCCACAAAAGGAAATATCAATTTCACATCCCTCACAGTAGGAAACATCCTCTCCTCATCCCTCACTATAGGAAACATCCTCTCCACATCCCCCACTATAGGAAACATCCTCTCCACATCCCTCACTATAGGAAACATCCTCTCCACATCCCTCACTATAGGAAACATCCTCTCCACATCCCCCACTGTAGGAAACATCCTCTCCACATCCCCCACTATAGGAAACATCCTCTCAACATCCCCCACTATAGGAAACATCCACTCCACATCCCTGACTATAGGAAACATCCTCTTCACATCCCCCACTATAGGAAACATCCTCTCCACATCTCTCACTATGGGAAACATCCTCTCCACATGCCCCACTGTAGGAAACATCCTCTCAACATCCCCCACTATAGGAAACAACACTTCAACATCCCCCACTATAGGAAACATCCACTCCACATCCCCCACTATAGGAAAAATCCCTTCCACATCCCCCACTGTAGGAAACATCCTCTCCACATCCCCCACTATAGGAATAATCCTCTCCACATCCCCCACAAAAGGAAATATCAATTCCACATCCCTCACTGTAGGAAACATCCTCTCCATATCCCCCACTATAGGAATAATCCTCTCCACATCCCCAACTATAGGAAACATCCTCTCCACATCCCCCACTATGGGAAACATCCTCTCCACATCCCCCACTATAAGAATCATCCTTTCCACATCCCCCACAAAAGGAAATATCAATTTCACATCCCCCACAAAAGGAAATATCAATTTCACATCCCTCACTGTAGGAAACATCCTCTCCACATCTCTCACTATGGGAAACATCCTCTCCACATCCCCCACTATAGGAATAATCCTCTCCACATCCCCAACTATAGGAAACATCCTCTCCACATCCCCCACTATGGGAAACATCCTCTCCACATCCCCCACTATAAGAATCATCCTCTCCACATCCCCCACAAAAGGAAATATCAATTTCACATCCCTCACTGTAGGAAACATCCTCTCCACATCCCTCACTATAGGAAATATCCTCTCCACATCCCCCACTATAGGAAACATCCACTCCACATCCCCCACGATAGGAATAATCCTCTCCACATCCCCCACTATAGGAAACATCCTCTCCACATCCCCCACAAAAGGAAATATCAATTCCACATCCCTCAGAATAGGAAACATCCTCTCCACATCCCTCACTATAGGAAACATCCTCTCCACATCCCTCACTATAGGAAACATCCTCTCAACATCCCCCACTATAGGAAACATCCACTCCACATCCCTGACTATAGGAAACATACACACCACATCCCTCACTATAGGAATCATCCTCTTCACATCCCTCACTATAGGAAACATCCTCTCCACATCCCCCACTATAGGAAACATCCTCTCCACATCCCTCACTATAGGAAACATCCACTCCACATCCGTCACTGTAGGAAACATCCTCTCCACATCCCTCACTATAGGAAACATCCACTCCACATCCCCCACAAAAGGAAATATCAATTCCACATCCCTCACAATAGGAAACATCCTCTCCACATCCCTCACTATAGGAAACATCCTCTCCACATCCCCCACTGTAGGAAACATCCTGTCCACATCCCTCACTATAGGAATCATCCTCTCCACATCCAGAAAACTATAGGAAACATCTGTTCCACATCCCCCACTGTAGGAAACATCCTCTCCACATCCCCCACAAAAGGAAATATCAATTTCACATCCCTCACTGTAGGAAACATCCTCTCCACATCCGTCACTATAGGAAACATCCTCTCCACATCCCTCACTATAGGAAACATCCTCTCCACATCTCTCACTATGGGAAACATCCTCTCCACATCCCCCACTATAGGAATCATCCTCTCCACATCCAGAAAACTATGGGAAACATCTGTTCCACATCCCCCACTGTAGGAAACATCCTCTCCACATCCCCCACAAAAGGAAATATCAATTTCACATCCCTCACAGTAGGAAACATCCTCTCCTCATCCCTCACTATAGGAAACATCCTCTCCACATCCCCCACTATAGGAAACATCCTCTCCACATCCCTCACTATAGGAAACATCCTCTCCACATCCCTCACTATAGGAAACATCCTCTCCACATCCCCCACTGTAGGAAACATCCTCTCCACATCCCCCACTATAGGAAACATCCTCTCAACATCCCCCACTATAGGAAACATCCTCTCCACATCCCTCACTATAGGAAACATCCTCTCCACATCCCTCACTATAGGAAACATCCTCTCAACATCCCCCACTATAGGAAACATCCACTCCACATCCCTGACTATAGGAAACATACACACCACATCCCTCACTATAGGAATCATCCTCTTCACATCCCTCACTATAGGAAACATCCTCTCCACATCCCCCACTATAGGAAACATCCTCTCCACATCCCTCACTATAGGAAACATCCACTCCACATCCGTCACTGTAGGAAACATCCTCTCCACATCCCTCACTATAGGAAACATCCACTCCACATCCCCCACAAAAGGAAATATCAATTCCACATCCCTCACAATAGGAAACATCCTCTCCACATCCCTCACTATAGGAAACATCCTCTCCACATCCCCCACTGTAGGAAACATCCTGTCCACATCCCTCACTATAGGAATCATCCTCTCCACATCCAGAAAACTATAGGAAACATCTGTTCCACATCCCCCACTGTAGGAAACATCCTCTCCACATCCCCCACAAAAGGAAATATCAATTTCACATCCCTCACTGTAGGAAACATCCTCTCCACATCCGTCACTATAGGAAACATCCTCTCCACATCCCTCACTATAGGAAACATCCTCTCCACATCTCTCACTATGGGAAACATCCTCTCCACATCCCCCACTATAGGAATCATCCTCTCCACATCCAGAAAACTATGGGAAACATCTGTTCCACATCCCCCACTGTAGGAAACATCCTCTCCACATCCCCCACAAAAGGAAATATCAATTTCACATCCCTCACAGTAGGAAACATCCTCTCCTCATCCCTCACTATAGGAAACATCCTCTCCACATCCCCCACTATAGGAAACATCCTCTCCACATCCCTCACTATAGGAAACATCCTCTCCACATCCCTCACTATAGGAAACATCCTCTCCACATCCCCCACTGTAGGAAACATCCTCTCCACATCCCCCACTATAGGAAACATCCTCTCAACATCCCCCACTATAGGAAACATCCACTCCACATCCCTGACTATAGGAAACATCCTCTTCACATCCCCCACTATAGGAAACATCCTCTCCACATCTCTCACTATGGGAAACATCCTCTCCACATGCCCCACTGTAGGAAACATCCTCTCCACATCCCTCACTATAGGAAACATCCTCTCAATATCCCCCACTATAGGAAACATCCACTCCACATCCCTGACTATGGGAAACATCCTCTCCACATCCCCCACTATAGGAATCATCCTCTCCACATCCCCCACTATAGGAAACATCCTCTCCACATCCCTCACTATAGGAAACATCCTCTCCACATCCCCCACTATAGGAAACATCCACTCCACATCCCCCACTATAGGAAACATCCACTCCACATCCGTCACTGTAGGAAACATCCTCTCCACATCCCTCAGTATAGGAAACATCCACTCCACATCCCTGACTATTGGAAACATCCACACCACATCCGTCACTATAGGAATCATCCTCTTCACATCCCCCACTATAGGAACCATCCTCTCCACATCCCCCACTATAGGAAACATCCACTCCACATCCGTCACTATAGGAAACATCCACTCCACATCCCTGACTATAGGAAACATCCACACCACATCCCTCACTATAGGAAACATCCTCTCCACATCCCCCACTATAGGAAACATCCTCTCCACATCCCTCACTATAGGAAACATCCTCTCCACATCCCCCACTATAGGAAACATCCACTCCACATCCGTCACTATAGGAAACATCCTCTTCACATCCCTCACTGTAGGAAACATCCTCTCCACATCCCCCACTATAGGAAACATCCACTCCACATCCGTCACTGTAGGAAACATCCTCTCCACATTCCTCACTATAGGAAACATCCACTCCACATCCCTGACTATAGGAAACATCCACACCAAATCCGTCACTATAGGAATCATCCTCTTCACATCCCCCACTATAGGAACCATCCTCTCCACATCCCCCAATATAGGAAACATCCTCTCCACATCTCTCACTATGGGAAACATCCTCTCCACATCCCCCACTATAGGAATCATCCTCTCCACATCCAGAAATCTATAGGAAACATCTGTTCCACATCCCCCACAGTAGGAAACATCCTCTCCACATCCAGAAAACTATAGGAAACATCCGTTCCACATCCCCCACTATAGGAAACATCCTCTCCACATCCCCCACTATGGGAATAAACCTCTCCACATCCCCGCTATAGGAAACATGCTCTCCACATCCCCCACTGTAGGAAACATCCTCTCCAAATCCCCCACAAAAGGAAATATCCATTCCACATCCCTCACTGTAGGATACCTCCTCTCCACATCCCCCACTATAGGAAACAATCCTTCCACATCCCTCACTATAGGAAACATCCACTCCACATCCCTCACTATAGGAAACATCCTCTCCCCATCCCTCACTATAGGAAACATCCACTCCACATCCCTCACTATAGGAAACATCCACTCCACATCCCTGAATATAGGAAACATCCACTCCTGTCCCTCCACTATAGGAAACATCCACTCCACATCCCCCACTATAGGAATAATCCTCTCCACATCCCCCACTATGGGAATATTCCTCTCCACATCCCCGCTATAGGAAACATGCTCTCCACATCCCCCACTGTAGGAAACGTCCTCTCCACATCCCTCACTATAGGAAACATCCACTCCACATCCCCCACTATAGGAAACATCCTCTCCACATCCCCCACTATAGGAAACATCCTCTCCACATCCCTCACTATAGGAAACATCCTCTCCACATCCCCCACTGTAGGAAACATCCTCTCCACATCCCCCACTGTAGGAAACATCCTCTCCACATCCCCCACAAAAGGAAATATCAATTTCACATCCCTCACAGTAGGAAACATCCTCTCCACATCCCTCACTATAGGAAACATCCTCTCCACATCCCCCACTATAGGAAACATCCTCTCCACATCCCTCACTATAGGAAACATCCTCTCCACATCCCTCACTATAGGAAACATCCTCTCCACATCCCCCACTGTACGAAACATCCTCTCCACATCCCCCACTATAGGAAACATCCTCTCAACATCCCCCACTATAGGAAACATCCACTCCACATCCCTGACTATAGGAAACATCCTCTTCACATCCCCCACTATAGGAAACATCCTCTCCACATCTCTCACTATGGGAAACATCCTCTCCACATGCCCCACTGTAGGAAACATCCTCTCAACATCCCCCACTATAGGAAACAACACTTCAACATCCCCCACTATAGGAAACATCCACTCCACATCCCCCACTATAGGAAAAATCCCTTCCACATCCCCCACTGTAGGAAACATCCTCTCCACATCCCCCACTATAGGAATAATCCTCTCCACATCCCCCACAAAAGGAAATATCAATTCCACATCCCTCACTGTAGGAAACATCCTCTCCATATCCCCCACTATAGGAATAATCCTCTCCACATCCCCAACTATAGGAAACATCCTCTCCACATCCCCCACTATGGGAAACATCCTCTCCACATCCCCCACTATAAGAATCATCCTCTCCACATCCCCCACAAAAGGAAATATCAATTTCACATCCCTCACTGTAGGAAACATCCTCTCCACATCCCTCACTATAGGAAACATCCTCTCCACATCCCCCACTGTAGGAAACATCCTCTCCACATCCCCCACTATAGGAAACATCCTCTCAACATCCCCCACTATAGGAAACATCCACTCCACATCCCTGACTATAGGAAACATCCTCTTCACATCCCCCACTATAGGAAACATCCTCTCCACATCTCTCACTATGGGAAACATCCTCTCCACATGCCCCACTGTAGGAAACATCCTCTCCACATCCCTCACTATAGGAAACATCCTCTCAATATCCCCCACTATAGGAAACATCCACTCCACATCCCTGACTATGGGAAACATCCTCTCCACATCCCCCACTATAGGAATCATCCTCTCCACATCCCCCACTATAGGAAACATCCTCTCCACATCCCTCACTATAGGAAACATCCTCTCCACATCCCCCACTATAGGAAACATCCACTCCACATCCCCCACTATAGGAAACATCCACTCCACATCCGTCACTGTAGGAAACATCCTCTCCACATCCCTCAGTATAGGAAACATCCACTCCACATCCCTGACTATTGGAAACATCCACACCACATCCGTCACTATAGGAATCATCCTCTTCACATCCCCCACTATAGGAACCATCCTCTCCACATCCCCCACTATAGGAAACATCCACTCCACATCCGTCACTATAGGAAACATCCACTCCACATCCCTGACTATAGGAAACATCCACACCACATCCCTCACTATAGGAAACATCCTCTCCACATCCCCCACTATAGGAAACATCCTCTCCACATCCCTCACTATAGGAAACATCCTCTCCACATCCCCCACTATAGGAAACATCCACTCCACATCCGTCACTATAGGAAACATCCTCTTCACATCCCTCACTGTAGGAAACATCCTCTCCACATCCCCCACTATAGGAAACATCCACTCCACATCCGTCACTGTAGGAAACATCCTCTCCACATTCCTCACTATAGGAAACATCCACTCCACATCCCTGACTATAGGAAACATCCACACCAAATCCGTCACTATAGGAATCATCCTCTTCACATCCCCCACTATAGGAACCATCCTCTCCACATCCCCCAATATAGGAAACATCCTCTCCACATCTCTCACTATGGGAAACATCCTCTCCACATCCCCCACTATAGGAATCATCCTCTCCACATCCAGAAATCTATAGGAAACATCTGTTCCACATCCCCCACAGTAGGAAACATCCTCTCCACATCCAGAAAACTATAGGAAACATCCGTTCCACATCCCCCACTATAGGAAACATCCTCTCCACATCCCCCACTATGGGAATAAACCTCTCCACATCCCCGCTATAGGAAACATGCTCTCCACATCCCCCACTGTAGGAAACATCCTCTCCAAATCCCCCACAAAAGGAAATATCCATTCCACATCCCTCACTGTAGGATACCTCCTCTCCACATCCCCCACTATAGGAAACAATCCTTCCACATCCCTCACTATAGGAAACATCCACTCCACATCCCTCACTATAGGAAACATCCTCTCCCCATCCCTCACTATAGGAAACATCCACTCCACATCCCTCACTATAGGAAACATCCACTCCACATCCCTGAATATAGGAAACATCCACTCCTGTCCCTCCACTATAGGAAACATCCACTCCACATCCCCCACTATAGGAATAATCCTCTCCACATCCCCCACTATGGGAATATTCCTCTCCACATCCCCGCTATAGGAAACATGCTCTCCACATCCCCCACTGTAGGAAACGTCCTCTCCACATCCCTCACTATAGGAAACATCCACTCCACATCCCCCACTATAGGAAACATCCTCTCCACATCCCCCACTATAGGAAACATCCTCTCCACATCCCTCACTATAGGAAACATCCTCTCCACATCCCCCACTGTAGGAAACATCCTCTCCACATCCCCCACTGTAGGAAACATCCTCTCCACATCCCCCACAAAAGGAAATATCAATTTCACATCCCTCACAGTAGGAAACATCCTCTCCACATCCCTCACTATAGGAAACATCCTCTCCACATCCCCCACTATAGGAAACATCCTCTCCACATCCCTCACTATAGGAAACATCCTCTCCACATCCCTCACTATAGGAAACATCCTCTCCACATCCCCCACTGTACGAAACATCCTCTCCACATCCCCCACTATAGGAAACATCCTCTCAACATCCCCCACTATAGGAAACATCCACTCCACATCCCTGACTATAGGAAACATCCTCTTCACATCCCCCACTATAGGAAACATCCTCTCCACATCTCTCACTATGGGAAACATCCTCTCCACATGCCCCACTGTAGGAAACATCCTCTCAACATCCCCCACTATAGGAAACAACACTTCAACATCCCCCACTATAGGAAACATCCACTCCACATCCCCCACTATAGGAAAAATCCCTTCCACATCCCCCACTGTAGGAAACATCCTCTCCACATCCCCCACTATAGGAATAATCCTCTCCACATCCCCCACAAAAGGAAATATCAATTCCACATCCCTCACTGTAGGAAACATCCTCTCCATATCCCCCACTATAGGAATAATCCTCTCCACATCCCCAACTATAGGAAACATCCTCTCCACATCCCCCACTATGGGAAACATCCTCTCCACATCCCCCACTATAAGAATCATCCTCTCCACATCCCCCACAAAAGGAAATATCAATTTCACATCCCTCACTGTAGGAAACATCCTCTCCACATCCCTCACTATAGGAAATATCCTCTCCACATCCCCCACTATAGGAAACATCCACTCCACATCCCCCACGATAGGAATAATCCTCTCCACATCCCCCACTATAGGAAACATCCTCTCCACATCCCCCACAAAAGGAAATATCAATTCCACATCCCTCACAATAGGAAACATCCTCTCCACATCCCTCACTATAGGAAACATCCTCTCCACATCCCTCACTATAGGAAACATCCTCTCAACATCCCCCACTATAGGAAACATCCACTCCACATCCCTGACTATAGGAAACATACACACCACATCCCTCACTATAGGAATCATCCTCTTCACATCCCTCACTATAGGAAACATCCTCTCCACATCCCCCACTATAGGAAACATCCTCTCCACATCCCTCACTATAGGAAACATCCACTCCACATCCGTCACTGTAGGAAACATCCTCTCCACATCCCTCACTATAGGAAACATCCACTCCACATCCCCCACAAAAGGAAATATCAATTCCACATCCCTCACAATAGGAAACATCCTCTCCACATCCCTCACTATAGGAAACATCCTCTCCACATCCCCCACTGTAGGAAACATCCTGTCCACATCCCTCACTATAGGAATCATCCTCTCCACATCCAGAAAACTATAGGAAACATCTGTTCCACATCCCCCACTGTAGGAAACATCCTCTCCACATCCCCCACAAAAGGAAATATCAATTTCACATCCCTCACTGTAGGAAACATCCTCTCCACATCCGTCACTATAGGAAACATCCTCTCCACATCCCTCACTATAGGAAACATCCTCTCCACATCTCTCACTATGGGAAACATCCTCTCCACATCCCCCACTATAGGAATCATCCTCTCCACATCCAGAAAACTATGGGAAACATCTGTTCCACATCCCCCACTGTAGGAAACATCCTCTCCACATCCCCCACAAAAGGAAATATCAATTTCACATCCCTCACAGTAGGAAACATCCTCTCCTCATCCCTCACTATAGGAAACATCCTCTCCACATCCCCCACTATAGGAAACATCCTCTCCACATCCCTCACTATAGGAAACATCCTCTCCACATCCCTCACTATAGGAAACATCCTCTCCACATCCCCCACTGTAGGAAACATCCTCTCCACATCCTCCACTATAGGAAACATCCTCTCAACATCCCCCACTATAGGAAACATCCACTCCACATCCCTGACTATAGGAAACATCCTCTTCACATCCCCCACTATAGGAAACATCCTCTCCACATCTCTCACTATGGGAAACATCCTCTCCACATGCCCCACTGTAGGAAACATCCTCTCCACATCCCTCACTATAGGAAACATCCTCTCAATATCCCCCACTATAGGAAACATCCACTCCACATCCCTGACTATGGGAAACATCCTCTCCACATCCCCCACT
The DNA here is from genome assembly GCF_048418815.1 of Hemitrygon akajei. Classification (NCBI taxonomy): domain Eukaryota; kingdom Metazoa; phylum Chordata; class Chondrichthyes; order Myliobatiformes; family Dasyatidae; genus Hemitrygon; species Hemitrygon akajei. The sequence goes on from NC_133125.1 coordinate 71,715,019, forward strand.
ATAGGAATCATCCTCTCCACATCCCCCACTATAGGAAACATCCACTCCACATCCCTCACTATAGGAAACATCCTCTCCACATCCCCCACTATAGGAAACATCCACTCCACATCCCCCACTATAGGAAACATCCACTCCACATCCGTCACTGTAGGAAACATCCTCTCCACATCCCTCAGTATAGGAAACATCCACTCCACATCCCTGACTATTGGAAACATCCACACCACATCCGTCACTATAGGAATCATCCTCTTCACATCCCCCACTATAGGAACCATCCTCTCCACATCCCCCACTATAGGAAACATCCACTCCACATCCGTCACTATAGGAAACATCCACTCCACATCCCTGACTATAGGAAACATCCACACCACATCCCTCACTATAGGAAACATCCTCTCCACATCCCCCACTATAGGAAACATCCTCTCCACATCCCTCACTATAGGAAACATCCTCTCCACATCCCCCACTATAGGAAACATCCACTCCACATCCGTCACTATAGGAAACATCCTCTTCACATCCCTCACTGTAGGAAACATCCTCTCCACATCCCCCACTATAGGAAACATCCACTCGACATCCGTCACTGTAGGAAACATCCTCTCCACATTCCTCACTATAGGAAACATCCACTCCACATCCCTGACTATAGGAAACATCCACACCAAATCCGTCACTATAGGAATCATCCTCTTCACATCCCCCACTATAGGAACCATCCTCTCCACATCCCCCAATATAGGAAACATCCTCTCCACATCCCCCACTATAGGAAACATCCTCTCCACATCCCTCACTATAGGAAACATCCTCTCCACATCCCCCACTGTAGGAAACATCCTCTCCACATCCCCCACTGTAGGAAACATCCTCTCCACATCCCCCACAAAAGGAAATATCAATTTCACATCCCTCACAGTAGGAAACATCCTCTCCACATCCCTCACTATAGGAAACATCCTCTCCACATCCCCCACTATAGGAAACATCCTCTCCACATCCCTCACTATAGGAAACATCCTCTCCACATCCCTCACTATAGGAAACATCCTCTCCACATCCCCCACTGTACGAAACATCCTCTCCACATCCCCCACTATAGGAAACATCCTCTCAACATCCCCCACTATAGGAAACATCCACTCCACATCCCTGACTATAGGAAACATCCTCTTCACATCCCCCACTATAGGAAACATCCTCTCCACATCTCTCACTATGGGAAACATCCTCTCCACATGCCCCACTGTAGGAAACATCCTCTCAACATCCCCCACTATAGGAAACAACACTTCAACATCCCCCACTATAGGAAACATCCACTCCACATCCCCCACTATAGGAAAAATCCCTTCCACATCCCCCACTGTAGGAAACATCCTCTCCACATCCCCCACTATAGGAATAATCCTCTCCACATCCCCCACAAAAGGAAATATCAATTCCACATCCCTCACTGTAGGAAACATCCTCTCCATATCCCCCACTATAGGAATAATCCTCTCCACATCCCCAACTATAGGAAACATCCTCTCCACATCCCCCACTATGGGAAACATCCTCTCCACATCCCCCACTATAAGAATCATCCTCTCCACATCCCCCACAAAAGGAAATATCAATTTCACATCCCTCACTGTAGGAAACATCCTCTCCACATCCCTCACTATAGGAAATATCCTCTCCACATCCCCCACTATAGGAAACATCCACTCCACATCCCCCACGATAGGAATAATCCTCTCCACATCCCCCACTATAGGAAACATCCTCTCCACATCCCCCACAAAAGGAAATATCAATTCCACATCCCTCACAATAGGAAACATCCTCTCCACATCCCTCACTATAGGAAACATCCTCTCCACATCCCTCACTATAGGAAACATCCTCTCAACATCCCCCACTATAGGAAACATCCACTCCACATCCCTGACTATAGGAAACATACACACCACATCCCTCACTATAGGAATCATCCTCTTCACATCCCTCACTATAGGAAACATCCTCTCCACATCCCCCACTATAGGAAACATCCTCTCCACATCCCTCACTATAGGAAACATCCACTCCACATCCGTCACTGTAGGAAACATCCTCTCCACATCCCTCACTATAGGAAACATCCACTCCACATCCCCCACAAAAGGAAATATCAATTCCACATCCCTCACAATAGGAAACATCCTCTCCACATCCCTCACTATAGGAAACATCCTCTCCACATCCCCCACTGTAGGAAACATCCTGTCCACATCCCTCACTATAGGAATCATCCTCTCCACATCCAGAAAACTATAGGAAACATCTGTTCCACATCCCCCACTGTAGGAAACATCCTCTCCACATCCCCCACAAAAGGAAATATCAATTTCACATCCCTCACTGTAGGAAACATCCTCTCCACATCCGTCACTATAGGAAACATCCTCTCCACATCCCTCACTATAGGAAACATCCTCTCCACATCTCTCACTATGGGAAACATCCTCTCCACATCCCCCACTATAGGAATCATCCTCTCCACATCCAGAAAACTATGGGAAACATCTGTTCCACATCCCCCACTGTAGGAAACATCCTCTCCACATCCCCCACAAAAGGAAATATCAATTTCACATCCCTCACAGTAGGAAACATCCTCTCCTCATCCCTCACTATAGGAAACATCCTCTCCACATCCCCCACTATAGGAAACATCCTCTCCACATCCCTCACTATAGGAAACATCCTCTCCACATCCCTCACTATAGGAAACATCCTCTCCACATCCCCCACTGTAGGAAACATCCTCTCCACATCCTCCACTATAGGAAACATCCTCTCAACATCCCCCACTATAGGAAACATCCACTCCACATCCCTGACTATAGGAAACATCCTCTTCACATCCCCCACTATAGGAAACATCCTCTCCACATCTCTCACTATGGGAAACATCCTCTCCACATGCCCCACTGTAGGAAACATCCTCTCCACATCCCTCACTATAGGAAACATCCTCTCAATATCCCCCACTATAGGAAACATCCACTCCACATCCCTGACTATGGGAAACATCCTCTCCACATCCCCCACTATAGGAATCATCCTCTCCACATCCCCCACTATAGGAAACATCCACTCCACATCCCTCACTATAGGAAACATCCTCTCCACATCCCCCACTATAGGAAACATCCACTCCACATCCCCCACTATAGGAAACATCCACTCCACATCCGTCACTGTAGGAAACATCCTCTCCACATCCCTCAGTATAGGAAACATCCACTCCACATCCCTGACTATTGGAAACATCCACACCACATCCGTCACTATAGGAATCATCCTCTTCACATCCCCCACTATAGGAACCATCCTCTCCACATCCCCCACTATAGGAAACATCCACTCCACATCCGTCACTATAGGAAACATCCACTCCACATCCCTGACTATAGGAAACATCCACACCACATCCCTCACTATAGGAAACATCCTCTCCACATCCCCCACTATAGGAAACATCCTCTCCACATCCCTCACTATAGGAAACATCCTCTCCACATCCCCCACTATAGGAAACATCCACTCCACATCCGTCACTATAGGAAACATCCTCTTCACATCCCTCACTGTAGGAAACATCCTCTCCACATCCCCCACTATAGGAAACATCCACTCGACATCCGTCACTGTAGGAAACATCCTCTCCACATTCCTCACTATAGGAAACATCCACTCCACATCCCTGACTATAGGAAACATCCACACCAAATCCGTCACTATAGGAATCATCCTCTTCACATCCCCCACTATAGGAACCATCCTCTCCACATCCCCCAATATAGGAAACATCCTCTCCACATCTCTCACTATGGGAAACATCCTCTCCACATCCCCCACTATAGGAATCATCCTCTCCACATCCAGAAATCTATAGGAAACATCTGTTCCACATCCCCCACAGTAGGAAACATCCTCTCCACATCCAGAAAACTATAGGAAACATCCGTTCCACATCCCCCACTATAGGAAACATCCTCTCCACATCCCCCACTATGGGAATAAACCTCTCCACATCCCCGCTATAGGAAACATGCTCTCCACATCCCCCACTGTAGGAAACATCCTCTCCAAATCCCCCACAAAAGGAAAGATCCATTCCACATCCCTCACTGTAGGATACCTCCTCTCCACATCCCCCACTATAGGAAACAATCCTTTCACATCCCTCACTATAGGAAACATCCACTCCACATCCCTCACTATAGGAAACATCCTCTCCCCATCCCTCACTATAGGAAACATCCACTCCACATCCCTCACTATAGGAAACATCCACTCCACATCCCTGAATATAGGAAACATCCACTCCTGTCCCCCCACTATAGGAAACATCCACTCCACATCCCCCACTATAGGAATAATCCTCTCCACATCCCCCACTATGGGAATATTCCTCTCCACATCCCCGCTATAGGAAACATGCTCTCCACATCCCCCACTGTAGGAAACGTCCTCTCCACATCCCTCACTATAGGAAACATCCACTCCACATCCCCCACTATGGGAATAATCTTCTCCACATCCCCCACTGTAGGAAACATCCACTCCATATCCCCCAATATAGGAAACATCTACTCCACATCCCCCACTATAGGAATAATCCTCTCCACATCCCCCACTATTGGAAACATCCTTTCCACATCCCCCACAAAAGGAAATATCCTTTTCACATCCCCCACTGTAGGAAACGTCCTCTCCGCAACCAGAAAACTATAGTAAACATCCGTTCCAAATCCCCCACTATAGGAAATATCCTCTCCACTTCCCTCACTATAGGAAACATCCACTCCACATTCCTCACTATAGGAAACATCCACTCCACATCCCCTCACTATAGGAAACAACACTTCCACATCCCCCACTATAGGAAACATCCACTCCACATCCCCCACTATAGGAAAAATCCCTTCCACATCCCCCACTATAGGAAACATCCACTCCACATCCCTCACAATAGGAAACATCCACTCCACATCCTTCACTAAAGCAAACATCCTCTCCACAACCCTCACTATAGGAAACATCCACTACACATCACTCACTAAAGGAAACATCCACTCCACATCCCTGACTATAGGAAACATCCACTCCAGACCACCCACTATAGGAAACATCCACTCCACATCCCCCACTATAGCAATAATCCTCTCCACATCCCCCTATATGGGAATAATCCTCTCCACATCCCCGCTATAGGAAACATGCTCTCCACATCCCCCACTGTAGGAAACATCCTCTCCGCAACCAGAAATCTATAGGAAACATCCGTTCCACATCCCCCACTGTAGGAAACATCCTCTCCACATCCAGAAAACTATGGGAAAAATCCTCTCCACATCCCCCACTGTAGGAAACATCCTCTCCACATCCCTCACGATAGGAAACATCCACTCCAGACCCCCCACTATAGGAAACATCCAGTCCACATCCCCCACTATAGGAATAATCCTCTCCACATCCCCCACTATGGGAATATTCCTCTCCACATCCCCGCTATAGGAAACATGCTCTCCACATCCCCCACTGTACGAAACATCCTCTAAATATCCATCACTATAGGAAACATCCACTCCACATCCCCCACTATGGGAATAATCTTCTCCACATCCCCCACTATAGGAAACATCCACTCCATATCCCCCAATATAGGAAACATCTACTCCACATCCCCCACTATAGGAATAATCCTCTCCACATCCCCCACTATTGGAAACATCCTTTCCACATCCCCCACAAAAGGAAATATCCATTTCACATCCCCCACTATAGGAAACATCCTCTCCACATCCAGAAAACTATAGGAAACATCCGTTCCACATCCCCCACTATAGGAAACATTCTCTCCACTTCCCTCACTATAGGAAAGATCCACTACACATCACTCACTAAAGGAAACATCCTCTCCACATCCCTCACTACAGGAAACATCCACTCCACATCCCTGACTATAGGAAACATCCACTCCAGACCACCCACTATAGGAAACATCCTCTCCACATCCCCCACTATAGCAATAATCCTCTCCACATCCCCCACTATAGGAAACATCCTCTCCACATCCCCCACAATAGGAAACATCCACTCCACATCCCTGACTATAGGAAACATCCACACCAAATCCGTCACTATAGGAATCATCCTCTTCACATCCCCCACTATAGGAACCATCCTCTCCACATCCCCCAATATAGGAAACATCCTCTCCACATCTCTCACTATGGGAAACATCCTCTCCACATCCCCCACTATAGGAATCATCCTCTCCACATCCAGAAATCTATAGGAAACATCTGTTCCACATCCCCCACAGTAGGAAACATCCTCTCCACATCCAGAAAACTATAGGAAACATCCGTTCCACATCCCCCACTATAGGAAACATCCTCTCCACATCCCCCACTATGGGAATAAACCTCTCCACATCCCCGCTATAGGAAACATGCTCTCCACATCCCCCACTGTAGGAAACATCCTCTCCAAATCCCCCACAAAAGGAAATATCCATTCCACATCCCTCACTGTAGGATACCTCCTCTCCACATCCCCCACTATAGGAAACAATCCTTCCACATCCCTCACTATAGGAAACATCCACTCCACATCCCTCACTATAGGAAACATCCTCTCCCCATCCCTCACTATAGGAAACATCCACTCCACATCCCTCACTATAGGAAACATCCACTCCACATCCCTGAATATAGGAAACATCCACTCCTGTCCCCCCACTATAGGAAACATCCACTCCACATCCCCCACTATAGGAATAATCCTCTCCACATCCCCCACTATGGGAATATTCCTCTCCACATCCCCGCTATAGGAAACATGCTCTCCACCGCCCCCACTGTAGGAAACGTCCTCTCCACATCCCTCACTATAGGAAACATCCACTCCACATCCCCCACTATGGGAATAATCTTCTCCACATCCCCCACTATAGGAAACATCCACTCCATATCCCCCAATATAGGAAACATCTACTCCACATCCCCCACTATAGGAATAATCCTCTCCACATCCCCCACTATTGGAAACATCCTTTCCACATCCCCCACAAAAGGAAATATCCTTTTCACATCCCCCACTGTAGGAAACGTCCTCTCCGCAACCAGAAAACTATAGTAAACATCCGTTCCAAATCCCCCACTATAGGAAATATCCTCTCCACTTCCCTCACTATAGGAAACATCCACTCCACATTCCTCACTATAGGAAACATCCACTCCACATCCCCTCACTATAGGAAACAACACTTCCACATCCCCCACTATAGGAAACATCCACTCCACATCCCCCACTATAGGAAACATCCACTCGACATCCGTCACTGTAGGAAACATCCTCTCCACATTCCTCACTATAGGAAACATCCACTCCACATCCCTGACTATAGGAAACATCCACACCAAATCCGTCACTATAGGAATCATCCTCTTCACATCCCCCACTATAGGAACCATCCTCTCCACATCCCCCAATATAGGAAACATCCTCTCCACATCTCTCACTATGGGAAACATCCTCTCCACATCCCCCACTATAGGAATCATCCTCTCCACATCCAGAAATCTATAGGAAACATCTGTTCCACATCCCCCACAGTAGGAAACATCCTCTCCACATCCAGAAAACTATAGGAAACATCCGTTCCACATCCCCCACTATAGGAAACATCCTCTCCACATCCCCCACTATGGGAATAAACCTCTCCACATCCCCGCTATAGGAAACATGCTCTCCACATCCCCCACTGTAGGAAACATCCTCTCCAAATCCCCCACAAAAGGAAAGATCCATTCCACATCCCTCACTGTAGGATACCTCCTCTCCACATCCCCCACTATAGGAAACAATCCTTCCACATCCCTCACTATAGGAAACATCCACTCCACATCCCTCACTATAGGAAACATCCTCTCCCCATCCCTCACTATAGGAAACATCCACTCCACATCCCTCACTATAGGAAACATCCACTCCACATCCCTGAATATAGGAAACATCCACTCCTGTCCCCCCACTATAGGAAACATCCACTCCACATCCCCCACTATAGGAATAATCCTCTCCACATCCCCCACTATGGGAATATTCCTCTCCACATCCCCGCTATAGGAAACATGCTCTCCACATCCCCCACTGTAGGAAACGTCCTCTCCACATCCCTCACTATAGGAAACATCCACTCCACATCCCCCACTATGGGAATAATCTTCTCCACATCCCCCACTGTAGGAAACATCCACTCCATATCCCCCAATATAGGAAACATCTACTCCACATCCCCCACTATAGGAATAATCCTCTCCACATCCCCCACTATTGGAAACATCCTTTCCACATCCCCCACAAAAGGAAATATCCTTTTCACATCCCCCACTGTAGGAAACGTCCTCTCCGCAACCAGAAAACTATAGTAAACATCCGTTCCAAATCCCCCACTATAGGAAATATCCTCTCCACTTCCCTCACTATAGGAAACATCCACTCCACATTCCTCACTATAGGAAACATCCACTCCACATCCCCTCACTATAGGAAACAACACTTCCACATCCCCCACTATAGGAAACATCCACTCCACATCCCCCACTATAGGAAAAATCCCTTCCACATCCCCCACTATAGGAAACATCCACTCCACATCCCTCACAATAGGAAACATCCACTCCACATCCTTCACTAAAGCAAACATCCTCTCCACAACCCTCACTATAGGAAACATCCACTACACATCACTCACTAAAGGAAACATCCACTCCACATCCCTGACTATAGGAAACATCCACTCCAGACCACCCACTATAGGAAACATCCACTCCACATCCCCCACTATAGCAATAATCCTCTCCACATCCCCCTATATGGGAATAATCCTCTCCACATCCCCGCTATAGGAAACATGCTCTCCACATCCCCCACTGTAGGAAACATCCTCTCCGCAACCAGAAATCTATAGGAAACATCCGTTCCACATCCCCCACTGTAGGAAACATCCTCTCCACATCCAGAAAACTATGGGAAAAATCCTCTCCACATCCCCCACTGTAGGAAACATCCTCTCCACATCCCTCACGATAGGAAACATCCACTCCAGACCCCCCACTATAGGAAACATCCAGTCCACATCCCCCACTATAGGAATAATCCTCTCCACATCCCCCACTATGGGAATATTCCTCTCCACATCCCCGCTATAGGAAACATGCTCTCCACATCCCCCACTGTACGAAACATCCTCTAAATATCCATCACTATAGGAAACATCCACTCCACATCCCCCACTATGGGAATAATCTTCTCCACATCCCCCACTATAGGAAACATCCACTCCATATCCCCCAATATAGGAAACATCTACTCCACATCCCCCACTATAGGAATAATCCTCTCCACATCCCCCACTATTGGAAACATCCTTTCCACATCCCCCACAAAAGGAAATATCCATTTCACATCCCCCACTATAGGAAACATCCTCTCCACATCCAGAAAACTATAGGAAACATCCGTTCCACATCCCCCACTATAGGAAACATTCTCTCCACTTCCCTCACTATAGGAAAGATCCACTACACATCACTCACTAAAGGAAACATCCTCTCCACATCCCTCACTACAGGAAACATCCACTCCACATCCCTGACTATAGGAAACATCCACTCCAGACCACCCACTATAGGAAACATCCTCTCCACATCCCCCACTATAGCAATAATCCTCTCCACATCCCCCACTATAGGAAACATCCTCTCCACATCCCCCACAATAGGAAACATCCACTCCACATCCCTGACTATAGGAAACATCCACACCAAATCCGTCACTATAGGAATCATCCTCTTCACATCCCCCACTATAGGAACCATCCTCTCCACATCCCCCAATATAGGAAACATCCTCTCCACATCTCTCACTATGGGAAACATCCTCTCCACATCCCCCACTATAGGAATCATCCTCTCCACATCCAGAAATCTATAGGAAACATCTGTTCCACATCCCCCACAGTAGGAAACATCCTCTCCACATCCAGAAAACTATAGGAAACATCCGTTCCACATCCCCCACTATAGGAAACATCCTCTCCACATCCCCCACTATGGGAATAAACCTCTCCACATCCCCGCTATAGGAAACATGCTCTCCACATCCCCCACTGTAGGAAACATCCTCTCCAAATCCCCCACAAAAGGAAATATCCATTCCACATCCCTCACTGTAGGATACCTCCTCTCCACATCCCCCACTATAGGAAACAATCCTTCCACATCCCTCACTATAGGAAACATCCACTCCACATCCCTCACTATAGGAAACATCCTCACCCCATCCCTCACTATAGGAAACATCCACTCCACATCCCTCACTATAGGAAACATCCACTCCACATCCCTGAATATAGGAAACATCCACTCCTGTCCCCCCACTATAGGAAACATCCACTCCACATCCCCCACTATAGGAATAATCCTCTCCACATCCCCCACTATGGGAATATTCCTCTCCACATCCCCGCTATAGGAAACATGCTCTCCACCGCCCCCACTGTAGGAAACGTCCTCTCCACATCCCTCACTATAGGAAACATCCACTCCACATCCCCCACTATGGGAATAATCTTCTCCACATCCCCCACTATAGGAAACATCCACTCCATATCCCCCAATATAGGAAACATCTACTCCACATCCCCCACTATAGGAATAATCCTCTCCACATCCCCCACTATTGGAAACATCCTTTCCACATCCCCCACAAAAGGAAATATCCTTTTCACATCCCCCACTGTAGGAAACGTCCTCTCCGCAACCAGAAAACTATAGTAAACATCCGTTCCAAATCCCCCACTATAGGAAATATCCTCTCCACTTCCCTCACTATAGGAAACATCCACTCCACATTCCTCACTATAGGAAACATCCACTCCACATCCCCTCACTATAGGAAACAACACTTCCACATCCCCCACTATAGGAAACATCCACTCCACATCCCCCACTATAGGAAAAATCCCTTCCACATCCCCCACTATAGGAAACATCCACTCCACATCCCCCACAATAGGAAACATCCACTCCACATCCTTCACTAAAGCAAACATCCTCTCCACAACCCTCACTATAGGAAACATCCACTACACATCACTCACTAAAGGAAACATCCACTCCACATCCCTGACTATAGGAAACATCCACTCCAGACCACCTACTATAGGAAACATCCACTCCACATCCCCCACTATAGCAATAATCCTCTCCACATCCCCCTATATGGGAATAATCCTCTCCACATCCCCGCTATAGGAAACATGCTCTCCACATCCCCCACTGTAGGAAACATCCTCTCCGCAACCAGAAATCTATAGGAAACATCCGTTCCACATCCCCCACTGTAGGAAACATCCTCTCCACATCCAGAAAACTATGGGAAAAATCCTCTCCACATCCCCCACTGTAGGAAACATCCTCTCCACATCCCTCACGATAGGAAACATCCACTCCAGACCCCCCACTATAGGAAACATCCAGTCCACATCCCCCACTATAGGAATAATCCTCTCCACATCCCCCACTATGGGAATATTCCTCTCCACATCCCCGCTATAGGAAACATGCTCTCCACATCCCCCACTGTACGAAACATCCTCTAAATATCCATCACTATAGGAAACATCCACTCCACATCCCCCACTATGGGAATAATCTTCTCCACATCCCCCACTATAGGAAACATCCACTCCATATCCCCCAATATAGGAAACATCTACTCCACATCCCCCACTATAGGAATAATCCTCTCCACATCCCCCACTATTGGAAACATCCTTTCCACATCCCCCACAAAAGGAAATATCCATTTCACATCCCCCACTATAGGAAACATCCTCTCCACATCCAGAAAACTATAGGAAACATCCGTTCCACATCCCCCACTATAGGAAACATTCTCTCCACTTCCCTCACTATAGGAAAGATCCACTACACATCACTCACTAAAGGAAACATCCTCTCCACATCCCTCACTACAGGAAACATCCACTCCACATCCCTGACTATAGGAAACATCCACTCCAGACCACCCACTATAGGAAACATCCTCTCCACATCCCCCACTATAGCAATAATCCTCTCCACATCCCCCACTATAGGAAACATCCTCTCCACATCCCCCACAATAGGAAACATCCACTCCACATCCCTGACTATAGGAAACATGCACACCACATCCCTCACTATAGGAAACATCCTCTCCACATCTCTAACTATGGGAAACATCCTCTCCACATCCCCCACTATAGGAATCATCCTCTCAACATCCAGAAAACTAGAGGAAACATCTGTTCCACATCCCCCACTGTAGGAAACATCCTCTCCACATCCAGAAAACTATGGGAAAAATCCTCTCCACATCCCCCACTGTAGGAAACATCCTCTCCACATCCCTCACGATAGGAAACATCCACTCCAGACCCCCCACTATAGGAAACATCCAGTCCACATCCCCCACTATAGGAATAATCCTCTCCACATCCCCCACTATGGGAATATTCCTCTCCACATCCCCGCTATAGGAAACATGCTCTCCACATCCCCCACTGTACGAAACATCCTCTAAACATCCATCACTATAGGAAACATCCACTCCACATCCCCCACTATGGGAATAATCTTCTCCACATCCCCCACTATAGGAAACATCCACTCCATATCCCCCAATATAGGAAACATCTACTCCACATCCCCCACTATAGGAATAATCCTCTCCACATCCCCCACTATTGGAAACATCCTTTCCACATCCCCCACAAAAGGAAATATCCTTTTCACATCCCCCACTGTAGGAAACATCCTCTCCGCAACCAGAAAACTATAGTAAACATCCGTTCCACATCCCCCACTATAGGAAACATCCTCTCCACTTCCCTCACTATAGGAAACATCCACTCCACATCCCCTCACTATAGGAAACAACACTTCCACATCCCCCACTATAGGAAACATCCACTCCACATCCCTCACAATAGGAAACATCCACTCCACATCCTTCACTAAAGCAAACATCCTCTCCACAACCCTCACTATAGGAAACATCCACTACACATCACTCACTAAAGGAAACATCCACTCCACATCCCTGACTATAGGAAACATCCACTCCAGACCACCCACTATAGGAAACATCCACTCCACATCCCCCACTATAGCAATAATCCTCTCCACATCCCCCTATATGGGAATAATCCTCTCCACATCCCCGCTATAGGAAACATGCTCTCCACATCCCCCACTGTAGGAAACATCCTCTCCGCAACCAGAAATCTATAGGAAACATCCGTTCCACATCCCTCACTGTAGGAAACATCCTCTCCACATCCAGAAAACTATGGGAAAAATCCTCTCCACATCCCCCACTGTAGGAAACATCCTCTCCACATCCCTCACGATAGGAAACATCCACTCCAGACCCCCCACTATAGGAAACATCCAGTCCACATCCCCCACTATAGGAATAATCCTCTCCACATCCCCCACTATGGGAATATTCCTCTCCAGATCCCCGCTATAGGAAACATGCTCTCCACATCCCCCACTGTACGAAACATCCTCTAAATATCCATCACTATAGGAAACATCCACTCCACATCCCCCACTATGGAAATAATCTTCTCCACATCCCCCACTATAGGAAACATCCACTCCATATCCCCCACAAAAGGAAATATCCATTTCACATCCCCCACTATAGGAAACATCCTCTCCACATCCAGAAAACTATAGGAAACATCCGTTCCACATCCCCCACTATAGGAAACATTCTCTCCACTTCCCTCACTATAGGAAAGATCCACTACACATCACTCACTAAAGGAAACATCCTCTCCACATCCCTCACTATAGGAAACATCCACTCCACATCCCTGACTATAGGAAACATCCACTCCAGACCACCCACTATAGGAAACATCCACTCCACATTCCACACTATAGCAATAATCCTCTCCACATCCCCCTATATGGGAATAATCCTCTCCACATCCCCGCTATAGGAAACATCCACTCCACATCCCCCACTATAGCAATAATCCTCTCCACATTCCCCACTATAGGAAACATCCTCTCCACATCCCCCACAAAAGGAAATATCAATTCCACATCCCTCACTGTAGGAAACATCCTCTCCACATCCCTCACTATAGGAATCATCCTCTTCACATCCCCCACTATAGGAAACATCCTCTCCACATCTCTAACAATGGGAAACATCCTCTCCACATCCCCCACTATAGGAAACATCCTCTCCACATCCAGAAAACTATGGGAAAAATCCTCTCCACATCGCCCACTGTAGGAAACATCCTCTCCACATCCCTCACGATAGGAAACATCCACTCCAGACCCCCCACTATAGGAAACATCCAGTCCACATCCCCCACTATAGGAATAATCCTCTCCACATCCCCCACTATGGGAATATTCCTCTCCACATCCCCGCTATAGGAAACATGCTCTCCACATCCCCCACTGTACGAAACATCCTCTAAACATCCATCACTATAGGAAACATCCACTCCACATCCCCCACTATAGGAATAATCCTCTCCACATCCCCCACTATTGGAAACATCCTTTCCACATCCCCCACAAAAGGAAATATCCTTTTCACATCCCTCACTATAGGAAACATCCTCTCCACATCCAGAAAACTATAGGAAACATCCGTTCCACATCCCCCACTATTGGAAACATTCTCTCCACTTCCCTCACTATAGGAAAGATCCACTCCACATCCCTCACTGTAGGAAACATCCTCTCCACATCCCCTACTATAGGAAACAACCCTTCCACATCCCCCACTATAGGAAACATCCACTCCACATCCCCCACTATAGGAAACATCCCTTCCACATCCCCCACTATAGGAAACATTCACTCCACATCCCTCACTATAGGAAACATCCACTCCACATCCCTCATTATAGGAAACATCCTCTCCCCATCCCTCACTATAGGAAACATCCACTCCACATCCCTCACTATAGGAAACATCCACTCCACATCCCTGAATATGGGAAACATCCACTCCAGACCCCCCACTATAGGAAACATCCACTCCACATCCCCCACTATAGGAATAATCCTCTCCACATCCCCCACAATGGGAATAATCCTCTCCACATCCCCCACTATAGGAATAATCCTCTCCACATCTCCCACTATGGGAATATTCCTCTCCACATCCCCCACTATGGGAATATTCCTCTCCACATCCCCCACAATGGGAATAATCCACTCCACATCCCCCACTATAGGAATAATCCTCTCCACATCCCCCACTATGGGAATATTCCTCTCCACATCCCCGCTATAGGAAACATGCTCTCCACATCCCCCACTGTAGGAAACATCCTCTCCACATCCCTCACTATAGGAAACATCCACTCCACATCCCCCACTATGGGAATAATCTTCTCCACATCCCCCACTATAGGAAACATCCACTCCATATCCCCCAATATAGGAAACATCCTCTCCACATCCCTCAAAATAGGAAATATCCTCTCCACATCCCTCACTATAGGAAACATCCTCTCCACATCCCTCACTATAGGAAACATCCTCTCAACATCCCCCACTATAGGAAACATCCTCTCCACATCCCTGACTATAGGAAACATCCACACCACATCCCTCACTATAGGAATCATCCTCTTCACATCCCCCACTATAGGAAACATCCTCTCCACATCTCTCACTATGGGAAACATCCTCTCCACATCCCCCACTATAGGAATCATCCTCTCCACATCCAGAAAACTATAGGAAACATCTGTTCCACATCCCCCACTGTAGGAAACATCCTCTCCACATCCCCCACAAAAGGAAATATCAATTTCACATCCCTCACTGTAGGAAACATCCTCTCCACATCCCTCACTATAGGAAACATCCTCTCCACATCCCCCACTATAGGAAACATCCACTCCACATCCGTCACTATAGGAAACATCCACTCCACATCCCTGACTATAGGAAACATCCACATCACATCCGTCACTATAGGAATCATCCTCTTCAGATCCCCCACTATAGGAACCATCCTCTCCACATCCCCCAATATAGGAAACATCCTCTCCACATCTCTCACTATGGGAAGCATCCTCTCCACATCCCCCACTATAGGAATCATCCTCTCCACATCCAGAAATCTATAGGAAACATCTGTTCCACATCCCCCACTGTAGGAAACATCCTCTCCACATCCAGAAAACTATAGGAAACATCCGTTCCACATCCCCCACTATAGGAAACATCCTCTCCACATCCCCCACTATGGGAATAAACCTCTCCACATCCCCGCTATAGGAAACATGCTCTCCACATCCCCCACTGTAGGTAACATCCTCTCCACATCCCCCACAAAAGGAAATATCCATTCCACATCCCTCACTGTAGGAAACATCCTCTCCACATCCCCCACTATAGGAAACAATCCTTCAACATCCCTCACTATAGGAAACATCCACTCCACATCCCTCACTATAGGAAACATCCTCTCCCCATCCCTCACTATAGGAAACATCCACTCCACATCCCTCACTATAGGAAACATCCACTCCACATCCCTGAATGTAGGAAACATCCACTCCAGACCCCCCACTATAGGAAACATCCACTCCACATCCCCCACTATAGGAATAATCCTCTCCACATCCCCCACTATGGGAATATTCCTCTCCACATCCCCGCTATAGGAAACATGCTCTCCACATCCCCCACTGTAGGAAACGTCCTCTCCACATCCCTCACTATAGGAAACATCCACTCCACATCCCCCACTATGGGAATAATCTTCTCCACATCCCCCACTATAGGAAACATCCACTCCATATCCCCCAATATAGGAAACATCTACTCCACATCCCCCACTATAGGAATAATCCTCTCCACATCCCCCACTATTGGAAACATCCTTTCCACATCCCCCACAAAAGGAAATATCCTTTTCACATCCCCCACTGTAGGAAACATCCTCTCCGCAACCAGAAAACTATAGGAAACATCCGTTCCACATCCCCCACTATAGGAAACATCCTCTCCACTTCCCTCACTATAGGAAACATCCACTCCACATTCCTCACTATAGGAAACATCCACTCCACATCCCTCACTATAGCAATAATCCTCTCCACATCCCCCACTATAGGAAACATCCACTCCACATCCCCCACTATAGGAAACAACACTTTCACATCCCCCACTATAGGAAACATCCACTCCACATCCCCCACTATAGGAAAAATCCCTTCCACATCCCCCACTATAGGAAACATCCACTCCACATCCCTCAGAATAGGAAACATCCACTCCACATCCTTCACTAAAGCAAACATCCTCTCCACAACCCTCACTATAGGAAACATCCACTCCACATCCCTGACTATAGGAAACATCCAGTCCAGACCACCCACTATAGGAAACATCCACTCCACATCCCCCACTATAGCAATAATCCTCTCCACATCCCCCTATATGGGAATAATCCTCTCCACATCCCCGCTATAGGAAACATGCTCTCCACATCCCCCACTGTAGGAAACATCCTCTCCGCAACCAGAAATCTATAGGAAACATCCGTTCCACATCCCCCACTATAGGAAACATCCTCTCCACTTCCCCCACTAAAAGAAACATCCTCTCCACTTCCCTCACTATAGGAAACATCCTCTCCACATCCCCACTGTAGGAAACATCCACTCCACATCCCCCACTATAGGAAACATCCACTCCACATCCCCCACTGTAGGAAAAATCCCTTCCACATCCCCCACTATAGGAAACATCCACTCCACATCCCCACTGTAGGAAACATCCACTCCACATCCCCCACTATAGGAAACATCCACTCCACATCCCCCACTATAAGAAAAATCCCTTCCACATCCCCCACTATAGGAAACATCCACTCCACATCCCCCACTATAGGAAAAATCCCTTCCACATCCCCCACTATAGGAAACATGCTCTCCACATCCCCCACTGTAGGAAACATCCTCTCCGCAACCAGAAATCTATAGGAAACATCCGTTCCACATCCCCCACTATAGGAAACATCCTCTCCACTTCCCCCACTAAAAGAAACATCCTCTCCACTTCCCTCACTATAGGAAACATCCTCTCCACATCCCCACTGTAGGAAACATCCACTCCACATCCCCCACTATAGGAAACATCCACTCCACATCCCCCACTGTAGGAAAAATCCCTTCCACATCCCCCACTATAGGAAACATCCACTCCACATCCCCACTGTAGGAAACATCCACTCCACATCCCCCACTATAGGAAACATCCACTCCACATCCCCCACTATAAGAAAAATCCCTTCCACATCCCCCACTATAGGAAACATCCACTCCACATCCCCCACTATAGGAAAAATCCCTTCCACATCCCCCACTGTAGGAAACATCCTCTCCACAACCCTCACTATAGGAAACATCCACTACTCATCACTCAGTATAGGAAACATCCTCTCCACATCCCTGACTATAGGAAACATCCACTCCAGACCACCCACTATAGGAAACATCCACTCCACATCCCCCACTATAGCAATAATCCTCTCCACATCCCCCTATATGGGAATAATCCTCTCCACATCCCCCACTGTAGGAAACATCCTCTCCACATCCCTCACTATAGGAAACATCCACTCCACATCCCCCACTATAGCAATAATCCTCTCCACATCCCCCACTATAGCAATAATCCTCTCCACATCCCCCACTATAGGAAACATCCACTCCACATCCCCCACTATAGGAAACATCCACTCCACATCCCCCACTATAGAAAACATCCACTCCACATCCCCCACTATAGCAATACCCTCTCCACATCCCCCACTATAGGATACATCCTCTCCACATCCCCCACAAAAGGAAATATCAATTCCACATCCCTCACTGTAGGAAACATCCTCTCCACATCCCTCACTATAGGAAACATCCTCTCCACATCCCCCACAATAGGAAACATCCACTCCACATCCTTCAGTATAGGAAACATCCACTCCACATCCCTCACTATAGGAAACATCCTCTCCACATCCCCCACTATGGGAATAATCCTCTCCACATCCCCCACTATAGGAAACATCCACTCCACATCCCCCACTATAGCAATAATCCTCTCCACATCCCCCACTATGGGAATAATCCTCTCCACATCCCCGCTATAGGAAACATGCTCTCCACACCCCCCACTGTAGGAAACATCCTCTCCACATCCCTCACTACAGGAAACATCCACTCCACATCCCCCACTGTAGGAAACATCCTCTCCACATCCCTCAC
This sequence comes from Hemitrygon akajei, assembly GCF_048418815.1. Lineage (NCBI taxonomy): Eukaryota > Metazoa > Chordata > Chondrichthyes > Myliobatiformes > Dasyatidae > Hemitrygon > Hemitrygon akajei. Next base: position 71,734,448 of record NC_133125.1, read on the forward strand.
TATAGGAAACATCCACTCCACATCCCCCACTATAGCAATAATCCTCTCCACATCGCCCACTATAGGAAACATCCACTCCACATCCCCCACTATAGGAAACATCCACTCCACATCCCTCACTATAGGAAACATCCACTCCACTTCCCCCACTATAGCAATAATCCTCTTCACATCCCCCACTATAGGAAACATCCACTCCACATCCCACACTATAGGAAACATCCTCTCCACATCCCCCACTATAGGAAGCATCCACTCCACATCCCTCACAATAGGAAACATCCACTCCACATCCTTCACTATAGGAAACATCCTCTCCACATCCCTCACTATAGGAAACATCCACTCCAGATCCCTCACTATAGGAAACATCCTCTCCACATCCCTCACTATAGGAAACATCCACTCCACATCCCTGACTATAGGAAACATCCACTCCAGACCACCCACTATAGGAAACATCCACTCCACATCCCCCACTATAGCAATAATCCTCTCCACATCCCCTACTATGGGAATAATCCTCTCCACATCCCCGCTATAGGAAACATGCTCTCCACATCCCCCACTGTAGGAAACATCCTCTCCACATCCCTCACTGTAGGAAACATCCTCTCCACATCCCCCACTATAGGAAACATCCTCTCCACATCCCTCACTATAGGAAACATCCTCTCCACATCCCTCACTATAGGAAACATCCTCTCCACATCCCTCACTATAGGAAACATCCTCTCCACATCCCTCACTATAGGAAACGTGCTCTCCACATCCCCCACTATGGGAAACATCCTCTCCACATCCCCCACTATAGGAATCATCCTCTCCACATCCAGAAAACTATAGGAAACATCTGTTCCACATCCCCCACTGTAGGAAACATCCTCTCCACATCCCCCACAAAAGGAAATATCAATTTCACATCCCTCACTGTAGGAAACATCCTCTCCACATCCCTCAATATAGGAAACATCCTCTCCACATCCCCCACTATAGGAATCATCCTCTCCACATCCAGAAAACTATAGGAAACATCCACTCCACATCCCTCACTGTAGGAAACATCCTCTCCACATCCCTCACTATAGGAAACATCCTCTCCACATCCCCCACTATGGGAAACATCCTCTCCACATCTCTCACTATGGGAAACATCCTCTCCACATCCCCCACTATAGGAATCATCCTCTCCACATCCAGAAAACTATAGGAAACATCTGTTCCACATCCCCCACTATAGGAAACATCCTCTCCACATCCCCCACTATAGGAAACATCCTCTCCACATCCCTCACTATAGGAAACGTGCTCTCCACATCCCCCCAGTAGAGGAAACATCCTCTCCACATCCCCACAGTAGAGGAAACATCCTCACCACAACCCCATTGTAAAGGAAACATCCTCTCCACATCCCCCCATTAGAGGAAACATACTCTCCACATCCCTCACTGTAGGAAACATCCTCTCAACATCCCCACTACAGGAAACATCCTCTCCACATCCCCCACGATAGGAAACATCCACTCCTCATCCCTCACTATAGGAAACATCCTCTCCACATCCCCCACTATAGGAAACATCCACTCTTCATCCCTCACTATAGGAAACATCCTCTCCACATCCCCCACTATAGGAAACATCCTCTCCACATCCCCACTGTAGGAAACATCCTCTCCACATCCCCCACTATAGCAATAATCCTCTCCACATCCCCCACTATGGGAATAATCCTCTCCACATTCCCGCTATAGGAAACATGCTCTCCACATCCCCCACCGTAGGAAACATCCTCTCCACATCCCTCACTATAGGAAACATCCACTCCACATCCCCCACTATAGCAATAATCCTCTCCACATCCCCCACTATAGGAAACATCCACTCCACATCCCCCACTATAGGAAACATCCACTCCACATCCCCTACTATAGGAATAATCCTCTCCACATCCCCCACTATAGGTAACATCCTCTCCACATCCCCCACAAAAGGAAATATCAATTCCACATCCCTCACTGTAGGAAACATCCTCTCCACATCCCTCACTATATGAAACATCCTCTCCACATCCCCCACTATAGGAAACATCCACTCCACATCCCTGACTATAGGAAACATCCACACCACATCCCTCACTATAGGAATCATCCTCTTCACATCCCCCACTATAGGAAACATCCTCTCCACATCTCTCACTATGGGAAACATCTGTTCCACATCCCCCACTATAGGAAACATCCTCTCCACATCCCCCACTATAGGAAACATCCTCTCCACATCCCTCACTATAGGAAACGTGCTCTCCACATCCCCCCAGAAGAGGAACCATCCTCTCCACATCCCCACAGTAGAGGAAACATCCTCACCACATCCCCACTGTAAAGGAAACATCCTCTCCACATCCCCCCATTAGAGGAAACATACTCTCCACATCCCCGACTATAGGAATCATTCTCTCCACATCCCTCACTATAGGAAACATCCAATCCACATCCCTCACTATAGGAAACATCCATTCCAGATCCCCCACAAAAGGAAACATCCACTCCACATCCCTCATTATAGGAATAATCCTCTCCACATCCCCCACTATAGGAAACATCCATTCCACATCCCCCACAAAAGGAAACATCCACTCCACATCCCTCACTATAGGAATAATCCTCCCCACATCCCCGCTATAGGAAACATGCTCTCCACATCCCCCACTATAGGAATAATCCTCTCCACATCCCCCACTATAGGAAACATCCTCTCCACATCCCCCACTGTAGGAAACATCCTCTCCACATCCCTCACTATAGGAAACATCCGCTCCATATCCCCCACTATAGGAAACATCCACTCCACATCCCCCACTATAGGAAACATCCACTCCACATCCCCCACTGTAGGAAACAACCTCTCCACATCCCCCACTGTAGGAAAAAATGTCTCCACATCCAGAAAACTATAGGAAACATCCCTTCCACTTCCCCCACTATAGGAATCATCCTCTCCACATCCCTCACTATAGGAAACATCCTCTCCACATCCCTCACTGTAGCAAACAATCTTTCCACATCCCTCACTATAGGAAACATGCTCTCCACTTCCCCCACTCTGGGAAACATCCTCTCCACATCCCTCACTATAGGAAACATCCACTCTACATCCCTCACTGTAGGAAACATCCACTCCACACCCCTCACTATAGGAAACATCCCTTCCACATCCCCCAATATAGGAATCATCCTCTCCACATCACCCACTGTAGGAAACATCCTCTCCACATCCAGAAAACTATAGGAAACATCCTTTCCACATCCCCCACTCTGGGAAACATCCTCTCCACATCCCTCACTATAGGAAACATCCATTTCACATCCCCAAAATTAGGAAACATCCTCTCCACATCCCCCCCTATAGGAAACATCCTCTCCACATCCAGAATACTATAGGAAACATCCTCTCATCCCCCACTATAGGAAACATCCTCTCACTGTACCCATGTCCCCATGATTTCTATTCATTGTACCCATATCCAGGACGTTCATATTCACTGTACCCATGTCACATTTATTGCTGTTCATTGTATTCATGTCCCCTTCTTTCCTTTTCATTTTACCCATGTCCTCGTCATTCCTGTTCATTGTACCCATGATCCCATTATTCCTGTTCATTGTACCCATGTCCTCATAATTCCTAAAAACACAAAATGCTGGCAGAACTCAGCAGGCCAGACAGCATCTTTGAGAGGAGGTAGTGACGACGTTTCGGCCTGAAACCCTTCATCAGGAGTGAAGTAACATGGGATGGTCGGGGGGGGGGGGGGGGGGAGGCGGCGGGTGGACATGAAGTGGGGGGAGGGATGAAGTAGAGAACTGGAAAGTGATAGGCTGAAGGGAAATGGGCTAGGGGGAAGTTGGAGAATTATGGGAAATAATTTATTATTTCTATTATTTCCTCTTTCTTTCTCTTTTATATCCCATAATTCTCCACCTTCCCCCTAGCCCATTTCCCTTTAGCCTATCATTTCCTAGCTCTCTACTTAATCCCTCCCCCCACTTCTTATCCCCCCTCGACCATCCCATGTTCCTTCACTCCTCATGAAGGGTTTCGGCCCGAAACGTCAACACTACCTCCTCCCATAGATGCTGTCTGGCCTGCTGAGTTCTGCCAGCATTTTGTGTTTTTATTTATTTCCAACATCTGCAGATTCACTTGTGTTTCCTCATCATTCCTGATCATTTCAATCCACGCCGTAAATTCATTGGCGTTGTTATGTTTGTTCCTCAGTCCTGTTTCCACAGCTTCTCTTCTCAAAGGCATCACCAATGGATTTATAGATAGATTCTTAGCTCTTTCTAACCTCTGTTTTTATTCTGTAGATTGTAATAAGCTCTCCTGTGTTCTCCTTCCTTTTATTCCTTTCCCATTACCCAAGCCAATGAACATACCTCCCCACCTTCCCTACACCTCTAGTTATTATTTTGCTAAGATCCTCGTCCCAGGACAGGCACTCTCATCAGAACAGCTCCCTCCTTCCCCAAACTAATGTCCTACAATTTTAAACCTACACCAGGTAGTCATCCAAAATTATAAACGCAGGTAATTCTACAGATGCAGAAAATCTTGACCAACACACACAAATTGCTAGAGGAATTCAGCAAGTCCGTCAGTCTGAGGAAGAAGGGTGTCAGCCTGAAACATTGTTTGTTCCCCTTCATCAATGCTGCTTGGCATACTGAGTTCCTCTGCCATTTTGTGCATATTCATCCAAAGACTGTTCCCTTTTGTTAGTCTCTATCTGCTCATATCCCTTGGGTATCTTTCTTTGTTCTGCCTATATTGTTGGAGTAATTCATATTGTGCACATTGAACAGAACATCTGGATCTTTTCCTTTTGGATTCCTCTACAGGTCACGTGAGAGGCACTGAACCTGGGCACCAGCCTTCAGGACATTTGATTCAGGCCTAATCACCTGACTATACTATGTCAAATTACAATTACAGTTCTCTTCTCTCAACTTTCTCAACGACCTTGATCAGAAGGCATTGGGATTGTACACCACCCCAGTTACTGGACTGCCCCTTGGATCATGGTCACATTTTGAGGTTCACAACTTGCACAAGAATCCTCCATGCCCAACTGGAATTGAAGATGTCAATTAGGCTCTCCTCAAAGTGAAGAATCCTCACAACTCATTCATGTTTCTTGTCCAAAATCCTGCCCCATTCTGCATAAATCACTCCTGTTGATATCAGACTTTTCAATGAAACATTGGACTTTGACCTTTTCCTCTCAGATGACACGACAACATTCAATATTCAAGAACGGAAACAGCACCGTCCTACTTAGCAATCTGCTCACAATTAATTCTAATTTAGAGCTGTTTCTGAGAAATAGTAAATGTTGTTTCTAAGTGTAAATTGATCGTATTTCATTGGCTGGAATATCAGTTTATTAAATTGATTTTTCCTTAAAGAACAAGTTAGGTAGTTTTTAATCAAAGTTCCCAAGGTTAAAGGAAGGATAAGAGTACATTTGAACATCCCTGAATTAAAGGACAAAACAATACTCATATTATGACATCCAATATGAAATTACCTCCCTAATATATATAGTTATACACACACATATACATTTTTTTAGGGAGGTAATTTCATATCGGATATCATTTTATATATAGAAACAGCACTCACCTCCTCAACAATTCTCTGACCATTGGGAAAAGAAGTGGCATATCGTTCAACAAGCTGACAGTGCTTTTCTGCTCCAGAATCATTTTCCTTCTCAGATCTACATTTATAATAATGCATCTGATTATCATTCATTCGTTAACAATTAACCATTTATTAAGAATTTACAAAGGCTGCTAAGTGAAGATTCCTTAATAGTTAAGTAGTATAATTATTAAATTCCCCCAGGTAGGATCAAACAAACAGGAATGAAAGGTTTGTCTATTTATATGACAGATATATGAAAGCGAGTGATGTAAGGATTTAATTCAAGCACCATATTTACAAAAGCGGAAGACTAGGATCCTTGACTCCCTAACCAGAAGGCCACAATCTGTGCGGATTGGAAATAACATCTCCATCTCACTGACAATCAACGCTGGCACGCCTCAGGGATGTGTGCTTAGTCCATGACTGTGAGGTTAGGCATAGCTCAACTGCCATTTATAAATTTGCTGATGATACAACCATTGTTGGTAGAATCTTAGACTGTAACAGGAGGGCATACAAGAGTGAGATATACCAGCTGGTTGAGTGGTGTCATAGCAGCAACCTTGCACTCAACATCAGTAAGACCAAGGAACTGATTGTGGACTTCAGGAAGAGTAAGACCAGGGAACACAGACCAATCCTGATAGAGGGATCAGAAGTGGAAAGAGTGAGCAATTTCAAGTTCCTGTGTGTCAATATCTCTGAAAATCTAACAATTCAGCCATAAAGAAGACAAGACAGCAGCTATATATCATTGGGAGATTGGGTATGTCACCAAAACCACTCGCAAATTTCTACAGATGTACCATGGGCAGCATTCTAACTGGCTGCATCTTTACCTGGTATGGGGGTGTAGGGGGCTACTGAACAGGATCGAAGTAAGCTTCGAGAGTTGTAAACTTAGTCATCTCCATCATGAACACCAGATGTATCCAGGACATCTTCCAGGAGCAATGCCTGAAAGTGGCAGCATACATCATTAAGGACCCCCATCACCCAAAATATGCTTGCTTCCCATTGCTACCATCAGGAAGGAGGTACAGAACCCTGAAGGCACACACTCAATGATTCAGGAACAGCTTTGTCCCCCCCCCAGCCATCCAATTTCTGAATGAACATTGAACCTTTGAACACTACCTCACTACTTCTTTTATTTCTTTTCTTTTTGTACTACTTATTTAATTTAATTAAAATATATACAATACATAAAAATGGAATTACAGTACATATATCTGTAATTCAGTTTTTATCTCTCTCTATTATCATATATTGTAATGTACTGCTGCTGCAAAGTTAACAAATTTAACAACATATGCTGGTGATATTAAACCCGATTCTGATTAAAACTAATTATTTTACTAAGATCAGACTAATCACCACTATTCTTCCTTAGTCTTCATCCCCCCACCTTTCCAGCTTCTACTCAATGTACCTCAATCCATCATCATCTTTGTGTAATATCCTTTAGTCTCTATAGCAAACTCCTCATAGCTCTCAAACTCGCTTCACCACTCCTCACTACTCAGCCACCCTCCTTGACTACACAATCAATTCCAAGGTGCACACTGCCCCTTTCGGTATTCATTCAGCCACACTATTTTTGGGGTATTTCACCTGGCTTCTCTTCTTACTCTTAATATCCTCATTTTAACTTGCATTTCCTAAGAATTTTAAACTCCTCAAAGGATTTAAATGAATCAGCTTTGTGGATGACACAATGGTTGCCTTCATCAACAACAAGGAGAAGGCATACAGGGAGGATGTAGAATGGCTAGTAGAATGGTATGAACACAGAACCTTGAGTCTCATTGTGGGCAAGATTAAATAGATGATTGTGGACAGGCTGATCACTCCTCACTGCACATAAACAATTCCTCTGTGGAAAAAGGTAGGAGCACCATTTTTGTGGAAGTGCACATAACAGATGATCTCACCTGGTCCCCAACACAAACTTCTTTAGTCAAGAAAGCACAACAGCGTCTCCACTTTCGGAGGAGATGGAGGCAAACACGGCCCTTTGCCCACCCCACCTCCCTCAATTTAACCATCGAGAGTTCCCGGACCAACTGCATCAGTATCTGGTACTGGGATTGCAAGACATCTAACCGCAGGCCTGACAAAGGACTGAGTGGACTGCTGAGAAGTCTTTCTTCCACTAATCTGAGATACTTACCTGAAGCACTGATAACACAGGATCCTTAGCATTGTCATTGATCCCTGCCATCTGTCCAACAATTGCTTTAACCCCCTACCATCAGACAGGAGGTACCATAGCATTAGAACATGGACAATTAGGATGGGAAACAGCTTCTTCTCTCAGGTCATAAGATTAATGAACACCCTGCCATCGTCTCATCATATACGATGCACTAGTTGTTTACTTTTTAATCTGGGACATAAATACCTATTAGTATTTCTTAATTTATTTGTGGTAATATTACTTTATGTATTATGTGTGAGTTCTACATACTGTGTTCTGCACCTTAGTCCAGAGGAACATTGTTTCGTTTGGCTGTATACAAGTGTGTGGTTGAAAAGACAATTAACATTAACTTGAATTTGAACAAGAAAACGATTAACTCTTGAATATTGCAGTCTAATCTTTTAGTGGCTTCCAAACAAAGAAAATGTTGACTTGCAAAGCTTTCCACAGTCAAATAGCAGTCAACCTGCTTGACAAAAGGTGAGTGGCACAGTTGCAGAATGTCAATGATGTTAAATGAAAAGGACAGGACCACAGAGAGGAGACAGAGAAAATGACAATATGACACAGGTGAGACAGAGAAAAGGACAGGACCACAGAGAGGAGACAGAGGAAAGGACAGGACCACCGAGACACAGAAAAGGACAGTATGACAGAGAGGAGACAGAGAAAAGGACAGTATGACAGAGAGGAGACAGAGAAAAGGACAGGACCACAGAGAAGAGACAGAGAAAAGGACAGGACCACAGAGAGGACATAGAGAAAAGGACAGGACCACCAAGATGAGACACAGAAAAGGACAGTATGACAGAGAGGAGACAGAGAAAAGGACAGGACAACTGAGAGGAGATACAGAAAAGGACAGGACAACTGAGAGGAGACAGAGAAAAGGACAGGACCACAGAGAGGAGACAGAGAAAAGGACAGGACCACCGAGAGGACATAGAGAAAAGGACAGGACCACCAAGATGAGACACAGAAAAGGACAGTATGACAGAGAGGAGATACAGAAAAGGACAGGACAACTGAGAGGAGACAGAGAAAACGACAATATGACACAGGTGAGATACAGAAAAGGACAGGACCACCGAGACACAGAAAAGGACAGTATGACAGAGAGGAGACAGAGAAAGGACAGTATGACAGAGAGGAGACACAGAAATGACAGTATGACAGAGAGGAGACAGAGAAAAGGACAGGACCACTGAGAGAACACAGAGAAAGTGACAGTATGACAGAGAAAAGGACAGGACCACTTAGAGGACACAGAGAAAATTACAGTATGACAGAGAGGAGACAGAGAAAAGGACAGGACCACAGAGAAGAGACAGAGAAAAGGACAGGACCACAGAGAGGACATAGAGAAAAGGACAGGACCACCAAGATGAGACACAGAAAAGGACAGTATGACAGAGAGGAGACAGAGAAAAGGACAGGACCACCGAGACACAGAAAAGGACAATATGACAGAGAGGAGACACAGAAAAGGACAGTATGACAGAGAGGAGACAGAGAAAAGGACAGGACCACCGAGACACAGAAAAGGACAGTATGACAGAGAGGAGACAGAGAAAAGGACAGTATGACAGAGAGGAGATACAGAAAAGGACAGGACCACCGAGACACAGAAAAGGACAGTATGACAGAGAGGAGACAGAGAAAAGGACAGGACCACCGAGACACAGAAAAGGACAGTATGACAGAGAGGAGACACAGAAAAGGACAGTATGACAGAGAGGAGACAGAGAAAAGGACAGGACCACCGAGACACAGAAAAGGACAGTATGACAGAGAGGAGACAGAGAAAAGGACAGTATGACAGAGAGGAGACAGAGAAAAGGACAGGACCACAGAGAAGAGACAGAGAAAAGGACAGGACCACAGAGAGGACATAGAGAAAAGGACAGGACCACCAAGATGAGACACAGAAAAGGACAGTATGACAGAGAGGAGACAGAGAAAAGGACAGGACCACCGAGACACAGAAAAGGACAATATGACAGAGAGGAGACACAGAAAAGGACAGTATGACAGAGAGGAGACAGAGAAAAGGACAGGACCACAGAGAGGACATAGAGAAAAGGACAGGACCACCAAGATGAGACACAGAAAAGGACAGTATGACAGAGAGGAGACACAGAAAAGGACAGTATGACAGAGAGGAGACAGAGAAAAGGACAGGACCACCGAGACACAGAAAAGGACAGTATGACAGAGAGGAGACAGAGAAAAGGACAGGACCACCGAGACACAGAAAAGGACAATATGACAGAGAGGAGACACAGAAAAGGACAGTATGACAGAGAGGAGACAGAGAAAAGGACAGGACCACCGAGACACAGAAAAGGACAGTATGACAGAGAGGAGACAGAGAAAAGGACAGGACCACCGAGACACAGAAAAGGACAGTATGACAGAGAGGAGACAGAGAAAAGGACAGTATGACAGAGAGGAGATACAGAAAAGGACAGGACCACCGAGACACAGAAAAGGACAGTATGACAGAGAGGAGACAGAGAAAGGACAGTATGACAGAGAGGAGACACAGAAATGACAGTATGACAGAGAGGAGACAGAGAAAAGGACAGGACCACTGAGAGAACACAGAGAAAATGACAGTATGGCAGAGAAAAGGACAGGACCACTTAGAGGACACAGAGAAAATTACAGTATGACAGAGAGGAGACAGAGAAAAGGACAGTATGACAGAGAGGAGACAGAGAAAAGGACAGGACCACAGAGAAGAGACAGAGAAAAGGACAGGACCACAGAGAGGACATAGAGAAAAGGACAGGACCACCAAGATGAGACACAGAAAAGGACAGTATGACAGAGAGGAGACAGAGAAAAGGACAGGACCACCGAGACACAGAAAAGGACAATATGACAGAGAGGAGACACAGAAAAGGACAGTATGACAGAGAGGAGACAGAGAAAAGGACAGGACCACCGAGACACAGAAAAGGACAGTATGACAGAGAGGAGACAGAGAAAAGGACAGGACCACCGAGACACAGAAAAGGACAGTATGACAGAGAGGAGACAGAGAAAAGGACAGGACCACCGAGACACAGAAAATTACAGTATGACAGAGAGGAGACAGAGAAAAGGACAGTATGACAGAGAGGAGACAGAGAAAAGGACAGGACCACAGAGAAGAGACAGAGAAAAGGACAGGACCACAGAGAGGACATAGAGAAAAGGACAGGACCACCAAGATGAGACACAGAAAAGGACAGTATGACAGAGAGGAGACAGAGAAAAGGACAGGACCACCGAGACACAGAAAAGGACAATATGACAGAGAGGAGACACAGAAAAGGACAGTATGACAGAGAGGAGACAGAGAAAAGGACAGGACCACCGAGACACAGAAAAGGACAGTATGACAGAGAGGAGACAGAGAAAAGGACAGGACCACCGAGACACAGAAAAGGACAGTATGACAGAGAGGAGACAGAGAAAAGGACAGTATGACAGAGAGGAGATACAGAAAAGGACAGGACCACCGAGACACAGAAAAGGACAGTATGACAGAGAGGAGACAGAGAAAGGACAGTATGACAGAGAGGAGACACAGAAATGACAGTATGACAGAGAGGAGACAGAGAAAAGGACAGGACCACTGAGAGAACACAGAGAAAATGACAGTATGGCAGAGAAAAGGACAGGACCACTTAGAGGACACAGAGAAAATTACAGTATGACAGAGAGGAGACAGAGAAAAGGACAGTATGACAGAGAGGAGACAGAGAAAAGGACAGGACCACAGAGAAGAGACAGAGAAAAGGACAGGACCACAGAGAGGACATAGAGAAAAGGACAGGACCACCAAGATGAGACACAGAAAAGGACAGTATGACAGAGAGGAGACAGAGAAAAGGACAGTATGACAGAGAGGAGACAGAGAAAAGGACAGGACCACTGAGAGGAGACAGAGAAAAGGACAGGACCACCGAGAGGACATAGAGAAAAGGACAGGACCACCAAGATGAGACACAGAAAAGGACAGTATGACAGAGAGGAGATACAGAAAAGGACAGGACAACTGAGAGGAGATACAGAAAAGGACAGGACAACTGAGAGGAGACAGAGAAAAGGACAGGACCACAGAGAGGAGACAGAGAAAAGGACAGGACCACCGAGAGGACATAGAGAAAAGGACAGGACCACCAAGATGAGACACAGAAAAGGACAGTATGACAGAGAGGAGATACAGAAAAGGACAGGACAACTGAGAGGAGACAGAGAAAACGACAATATGACACAGGTGAGATACAGAAAAGGACAGGACCACCGAGACACAGAAAAGGACAGTATGACAGAGAGGAGACAGAGAAAGGACAGTATGACAGAGAGGAGACACAGAAATGACAGTATGACAGAGAGGAGACAGAGAAAAGGACAGGACCACTGAGAGAACACAGAGAAAGTGACAGTATGACAGAGAAAAGGACAGGACCACTTAGAGGACACAGAGAAAATTACAGTATGACAGAGAGGAGACAGAGAAAAGGACAGGACCACAGAGAAGAGACAGAGAAAAGGACAGGACCACAGAGAGGACATAGAGAAAAGGACAGGACCACCAAGATGAGACACAGAAAAGGACAGTATGACAGAGAGGAGACAGAGAAAAGGACAGGACCACCGAGACACAGAAAAGGACAATATGACAGAGAGGAGACACAGAAAAGGACAGTATGACAGAGAGGAGACAGAGAAAAGGACAGGACCACCGAGACACAGAAAAGGACAGTATGACAGAGAGGAGACAGAGAAAAGGACAGTATGACAGAGAGGAGATACAGAAAAGGACAGGACCACCGAGACACAGAAAAGGACAGTATGACAGAGAGGAGACAGAGAAAAGGACAGGACCACCGAGACACAGAAAAGGACAGTATGACAGAGAGGAGACACAGAAAAGGACAGTATGACAGAGAGGAGACAGAGAAAAGGACAGGACCACCGAGACACAGAAAAGGACAGTATGACAGAGAGGAGACAGAGAAAAGGACAGTATGACAGAGAGGAGACAGAGAAAAGGACAGGACCACAGAGAAGAGACAGAGAAAAGGACAGGACCACAGAGAGGACATAGAGAAAAGGACAGGACCACCAAGATGAGACACAGAAAAGGACAGTATGACAGAGAGGAGACAGAGAAAAGGACAGGACCACCGAGACACAGAAAAGGACAATATGACAGAGAGGAGACACAGAAAAGGACAGTATGACAGAGAGGAGACAGAGAAAAGGACAGGACCACAGAGAGGACATAGAGAAAAGGACAGGACCACCAAGATGAGACACAGAAAAGGACAGTATGACAGAGAGGAGACACAGAAAAGGACAGTATGACAGAGAGGAGACAGAGAAAAGGACAGGACCACCGAGACACAGAAAAGGACAGTATGACAGAGAGGAGACAGAGAAAAGGACAGGACCACCGAGACACAGAAAAGGACAATATGACAGAGAGGAGACACAGAAAAGGACAGTATGACAGAGAGGAGACAGAGAAAAGGACAGGACCACCGAGACACAGAAAAGGACAGTATGACAGAGAGGAGACAGAGAAAAGGACAGGACCACCGAGACACAGAAAAGGACAGTATGACAGAGAGGAGACAGAGAAAAGGACAGTATGACAGAGAGGAGATACAGAAAAGGACAGGACCACCGAGACACAGAAAAGGACAGTATGACAGAGAGGAGACAGAGAAAGGACAGTATGACAGAGAGGAGACACAGAAATGACAGTATGACAGAGAGGAGACAGAGAAAAGGACAGGACCACTGAGAGAACACAGAGAAAATGACAGTATGGCAGAGAAAAGGACAGGACCACTTAGAGGACACAGAGAAAATTACAGTATGACAGAGAGGAGACAGAGAAAAGGACAGTATGACAGAGAGGAGACAGAGAAAAGGACAGGACCACAGAGAAGAGACAGAGAAAAGGACAGGACCACAGAGAGGACATAGAGAAAAGGACAGGACCACCAAGATGAGACACAGAAAAGGACAGTATGACAGAGAGGAGACAGAGAAAAGGACAGGACCACCGAGACACAGAAAAGGACAATATGACAGAGAGGAGACACAGAAAAGGACAGTATGACAGAGAGGAGACAGAGAAAAGGACAGGACCACCGAGACACAGAAAAGGACAGTATGACAGAGAGGAGACAGAGAAAAGGACAGGACCACCGAGACACAGAAAAGGACAGTATGACAGAGAGGAGACAGAGAAAAGGACAGGACCACCGAGACACAGAAAATTACAGTATGACAGAGAGGAGACAGAGAAAAGGACAGTATGACAGAGAGGAGACAGAGAAAAGGACAGGACCACAGAGAAGAGACAGAGAAAAGGACAGGACCACAGAGAGGACATAGAGAAAAGGACAGGACCACCAAGATGAGACACAGAAAAGGACAGTATGACAGAGAGGAGACAGAGAAAAGGACAGGACCACCGAGACACAGAAAAGGACAATATGACAGAGAGGAGACACAGAAAAGGACAGTATGACAGAGAGGAGACAGAGAAAAGGACAGGACCACCGAGACACAGAAAAGGACAGTATGACAGAGAGGAGACAGAGAAAAGGACAGGACCACCGAGACACAGAAAAGGACAGTATGACAGAGAGGAGACAGAGAAAAGGACAGTATGACAGAGAGGAGATACAGAAAAGGACAGGACCACCGAGACACAGAAAAGGACAGTATGACAGAGAGGAGACAGAGAAAGGACAGTATGACAGAGAGGAGACACAGAAATGACAGTATGACAGAGAGGAGACAGAGAAAAGGACAGGACCACTGAGAGAACACAGAGAAAATGACAGTATGGCAGAGAAAAGGACAGGACCACTTAGAGGACACAGAGAAAATTACAGTATGACAGAGAGGAGACAGAGAAAAGGACAGTATGACAGAGAGGAGACAGAGAAAAGGACAGGACCACAGAGAAGAGACAGAGAAAAGGACAGGACCACAGAGAGGACATAGAGAAAAGGACAGGACCACCAAGATGAGACACAGAAAAGGACAGTATGACAGAGAGGAGACAGAGAAAAGGACAGTATGACAGAGAGGAGACAGAGAAAAGGACAGGACCACTGAGAGGAGACAGAGAAAAGGACAGGACCACCGAGAGGACATAGAGAAAAGGACAGGACCACCAAGATGAGACACAGAAAAGGACAGTATGACAGAGAGGAGATACAGAAAAGGACAGGACAACTGAGAGGAGATACAGAAAAGGACAGGACAACTGAGAGGAGACAGAGAAAACGACAATATGACACAGGTGAGATACAGAAAAGTATAGGACCACCGAGACACAGAAAAGGACAGTATGACAGAGAGGAGACAGAGAAAGGACAGTATGACAGAGAGGAGACACAGAAATGACAGTATGACAGAGAGGAGACAGAGAAAAGGACAGGACCACTGAGAGAACACAGAGAAAATGACAGTATGACAGAGAAAAGGACAGGACCACTTAGAGGACACAGAGAAAATTACAGTATGACAGAGAGAAGACACAGAAAAAGACGGGACCACAGAGCGGTGACAGAAATGGACAGGATGACAGAGGAGATACAGAAAAGGATGGGCAACAGAGGAGGTAGAATCATGAATGTAGACTGCAGAGAGGCTATTGGAAATTAAGACTAGAACTAACCGATTACTGCCTATCGTTTGTTATCTCTGGAAATTTGAAATTGAAATATCTTTATTATCAATTTGTCACGCACCAATACAGCGAAAATGAGTTTGCAACTCTCGTACTCAATGCTATAAAACAACAAATTAAATAAATAAACAATAAATAAAATCAAGTAACCAGCCAGTACAAGCAATGTCCAGCAGTACAAAAGCGTAACTTGGATGCATGACAGCCATAAAACCATATTTAAAGTAGCAATATAACAAATTTATGGATGATGCTTGATTGATTGATTCAGAGCAATTATAGCTTTGGGGAAAAAGCTATTTTTCAGTCTGGAAGTGCAGGCATAGAAAATCTTATAACGTCTGCCAGATGGAAGAAGTTCAAACAGATGATTGCATGGGTGTGTATTGTCCTTACAGATGCTTGTAGCTTTCCTTAGGCAGCATGAGCTGTAGGTGTCCTCCAGGGCTGGGGGCTGATCTTCTGTGCGCTAGAGACGACCCGCTGAAGTGCTTTCCTATCAGCTGTTATACCACACAGAGATACAGTATGTTAAGATGCTCTCTGTGGTACAGCGGTAAAAGGTCACCAGCATCTGTTCAGGTAGACCAGCTTTCTTCAGTGTCCTGAGGAAAAACAGGCGTTGCTGTACTTTCTTAACTATTGTTGTGGTGTTAGTGGACCATGTAAGGTCTTCTGAGATGTGTATTCCCAGAAACCTGAAACTGGACACTCTCCCCACTATGTCTCCGTTAATGTAGCCTGGAGCGTACTCATCATCCCGTGACTTTCCAAAGCTGACAATTAGTCTTTGCTGTATTAAGAGATAAGTTGTTCTCTGAGCACCAGCTCACTAAGTTCTGTACCCCCGCTCTGTATGTTGATTCATCTCTTTTGGAGATCAACCCGATCACTGTAGTGTTGTCTGCGAATCTGACGATGGTATTGGTGTCAAATGCGGGTACACAGTCATAAGTGAAGAGGGAGTAGAGTATGGGACTCAATACACAACCTTGTGGTGTACTGGTGTAGAGTATAGTAGTGGAGGGCAGGTGAGGGCCCCGTCTCACTGCCTGTGAATGCTCTGACAAGAAATTCAGGACCCAGTGGCAGAGTGATGAGCTTTGATAGAGGTTTACAAGATCATGAGAGGCATCGATATAGTACACAGAGAGTATCTGTTTCCCAGAGTTGAAATGTCTAATACCAGAGAGCATGCACAGAAGTTGAGAGAGGACAAGTTCAAAGGGAATGTAAGGGGTAAGTTTTTATTTTATTTAGAGAGTGGTGGATGCTTGGAATGCGCTGCCAAGTATGATGGTAGAGGCAAGTACATTCGAGGCTTTTAAGAGATCTATGGATAGGCACAGGGATGAAAGCAAGTTGGAGGGATATGGACATGGTGTAAGCAGGAGGGATTTGTGTTTGGGTGTTTTTGATTTGCTCTTTAGCTGGTTCAGCACAACTCTGTGGGACGAATGGCCGGTTCCTCTGTTGTACTCTTCTATGTTCTATTCTACAGCACATTTTTAAAAGTACTTTTATGGTGCAAAGTAACACCTCAGCAAAATACTATTAAGTATCCTATCGAACGTAGAACAGCACAGCACAAGAACAGGCCTTTAGGCCCACAATGTTGTGGCAAACGAATTAAATAAATTAAAATAATTAATTAATGAAATATCAACTAAACTGCTCCATTCTGCCCTCACAAGGTCCATGTTCTTCCATTTCTTGCACATTCATGTGCCTATCTAAGAGACTCTTGAAAGCCTCTATCATATTTGCCTCGACCTTCACCTCTGGCAGCACATTCCAGGATCTACCACTCCCTGTGTCAAAAATCTTTCATTTAGCCAGGCTAATGCTGCATTGCAGGCACCACCCATCTCAGGCAGTTTGTTTCTGCAAAAATGAAATGGGTCCAGACAATGTTGCACTGTTACCTCCCAGTGGATGGGTATTTCCTACCTTGGGTTTGTGTCCTGCGTGGTGCACCCTTTAAGCGATGTGATTAAAGCAGCACATTCATACTCACTGTCACTGATATCTATTCACTTCCCATTTCCTGGCAGATATCGGAGATCTGGGTGACCGCACCTACTGACTCTCAGCCAAACTTCTAAATGTTTCAGAAATAAACCCTGCCCTTGGTTAATTTTCTGCTGTAGCATCTCAATAACTTACCCTTAACATTATAGAGCAATGCAGCATAGAAACAGTTCACCTGGTCTACATAGGCCACAGCAGCCTCCCCGATAGTCGCACCTGCCCACATTTAGCCCATAAACAGCCAAACTTCTCCCCTCTGTCTACTGATACAAACGTTTCTTAACTGGTGCTAATTGTAGCCACCTTGACCACTTCTTCATTCAGGTACTCACTACCCTCTGTGTGAAGAAGTTACCTCTCTGCCTCTTATCTTCTATCTACGTCCTTGTGGTGACCCACTTTCTATGCAGACGAACCGGCTCACAAAATGGTGCGCAGGTCAGCAGAGAGTCCAGCCCCAAAATGGCGCTGGGCCTTCTTCTTCACCAGCAAGGGGAGAAAGCCTGCACGCGGGAAGAGACTTTTGTAATGCACCTCTGACGTCATTTCCACCCAGAGAGGGCGGGAACGGAACTGCATAAAAGCCAGTGCTGCGAATTTTGAATAAACTAGTCTCGAGAGCAACTTACAGACTGCGTGTCATTATTTCTAGCTCTGTACGTAGTACATCGCTACATTGGTGACCCTGACGGTCCAAACGGGATTTGGACCAAAGATGATTGACTCTTCATCTGTTCACGCAGTTTTGCTAAAACTGCCAACTTTCTGGACGCTGCGACCACGCGCGTGGTTTGACCAAGCAGAAGCCCAGTTCCAGATTCGGCAAATATCTTCTGATTCCATGTGTTACTATTACGTGGTGAGCTCCCTTGACCAGGAGACAGCCGCCCAGGTTGAGGATTTCATACAGTCACCCCCAAAAGAAGGCAAATATGCAGCATTCAAAGCACTGCTCATAGGGTCCTTTGGCCTCTCATGGTGTGAGCGAGGTGCCCACTTGCTGCACCTGGACGGTTTGGGAGACAGGCTGCCGTCAGCATTAGTGAATGAGATGCTGGCCCTGGCTGAAGAACACAAGCCCAGCTTTATGTTTGAGCAAGCGTTCCTGGAGCAACTGCCCGAGGACGTACATCTGCTGCTGGCCGACGCAGATTTCAGTGACACCCGGAAGGTGGCAGCCCGGGCAGACGTGCTGTGGAAAGCCAAGAGGGAGAGCATGGTGTCTGTCGGTCAGATTACCAAGCCACGCGCCCAACAGCAGACAAGACCAGGCCCGGCGGGGGGCGCACACAACACAGAGGCAGGAGTGAGGAGGCCAGTGAACAGTGGTGTTTCTACCACCAGCGGTGGGGCACAGAAACCCGCTGATGTCGCCCGCCCTGCAAGGGCCAGGGCCAGAACCAGTGGCCGCTAATGGCTACGGCGGCTGGCCACCAGGACAGTCTCTTGTACGTCTGGGACAAACAGTCGGGACGCCACTTCTTGGTTGACACCGGAGCGGAAATCAGCGTCTTATCCCCGACGGGGTATGACACCCGCAACAGGAAGCCAGGACCCACCCTGAGGGCCGCAAACGGTAGCATGATACGGACCTACGGCACCCGCACAGTGCAGCTGCAGTTCGGTGCCAGCCGGTTCACGTGGGACTTCACACTGGCCGCCGTGGCCCAACCACTCCAGGGGGCGGACTTCTTGCGAGCTCACAGCCTGCTGGTCAACTTGCAAGGGAAAAGACTGGTACATGCCAAGACTTTCCAGACGTTCTCCCTGGGTGAAGCCAAGTTGCCGGCCCCACACCTGGACTCCATCACGCTGTCGGACAACAAATTCACCAGAATCCTGGTGGACTTTCCATCGATTCTGGCACTGCAGTTCACGGCAGCCATGCCCAGACACGGAGTACAGCACCACATTCTGATCCAGGGACCACCCCTCCACGCCTGCGCACGAAGGCTCCTCCCGGAAAAGCTCCGCCTGGCGAAGGAGGAGTTCAAGAGGATGGAGAAATTGGGGATCATATGGCAGTCTGACAGCCCATGGGCCTCCCCCCTGCACATGGTGCCCAAAGCAGCCGGGGGCTAGAGACCATGCTACCACAGACCAAACGAGGCTACAACTCCAGACCGCTACCCCGTGCCGCACATACAGGACTTTGCAGCAAACCTACAAGCATCTTTTCCAAAGTAGACCTCATCCGGAGATACCATCAAATCCTGGTGCACCCGGAAGACATCCCCAAAACAGCACTCATCACCCCGTTCGGCCTGTTCGAATTCCTCCAAATGCTGTTCAGCCCGAAGAATGCTGCACAGACATTCCAGCGGCTAATGGATGTGGTGGGACGCGACCTGGACTTTGCGTTCATCTATTTGGACAATATCCTTATAGTCAGCAGTAGTCGCCAGGAGCATCTGTCCCACCTCCGCCAGCTCTACTCCCGCCTGAGTGATTTCGGCCTCACAATCAACCCGCCCAAATGCCAGTTCAGACTCGACACCATCGTCTTCATGGGCCACAGGATTACCAAAGATGGGGCAACACCTCTGCCCGCCAAGGTAGACGCGATCTGCCATTTTGCCCAGCCCAACACAGTCAAAGACCTGCAGGAGTTTGTTAGTATGGTGAACTTCTACCACCGTTTCCTCCCCTCAGCAGCCCGTATCATGTGCCCTTTGTTCACCCTGATGTCGGGTAAAGGCAAGGACATTACTTGGAATGATGAGGCCGTGGCCGCTTTCTTTAAAGCCAAGGAAGCCTTGGCAGATGCCGCGATGCTGGTGCACCCCAGAACGGACGTTCTGACTGCCCTCACGGTGGACGCATCCGACACAGCAGTCGGTGGGGTGCTGGAGCAGCTCATCAAGGGGCGCTGGCAACCCCTGGCGTTCTTCAGCAGCCACCCGAACTCAAGTACAGTGCCTTCGACCGGGAGCTGTTGGCACTATATCTGGTAATCCGGCATTTCAGGTACTTCTTAGAAGGCAGGCCATTCACCACGTTCATGGACCACAAACCGTTGACCTTCGCGTTCACGAAGGTGTCCGATCCCTGGTCAGCCTGCCAGCAGCGACATCTGTCCTACATCTCCAAGTACACGATGGACATCCAGAATGTCTCGGGAAAGGACAACGTTGTGGCGGACGCACTCTCCAGACCAGCTGTCCAGGCCCTGTCCTTGGGGGTGGACTATGCAGCACAGACGGAGGCGCAGCAGGCAGATGACGAGATGCCCAGCTACAGGACCACAGTCTCGGGTTTGCAGCTGCAAGACTTCCTCGTAGGCCCAGGTGAGAGGACCCTCCTGTGCGACGTGGCTACTGGCCAACCTCGCCACATCGTCCCAGCGAGCCTGGTGCACCCATCTATCAGGACAACCATCCGGATGGTGTCCAGCAAGTTCGCGTGGCACAGACTTCACAAGCAGGTCAGTGAATGGGCCAAAATGTGGGCGCAGTGCCAAACAGCCAAGGTGCAGCGGCACACTAAAGCCCCGCCGCAGCATTTTGAACTCACCCGCCGGACGTTTGACCACATTCACGTGGTTATCGTGGGGCCCCTGCCAGTGTTGCAAGCAGCGTGGTACCTTCTAACTATGGTAGACCGGTTCACGAGGTGGCCAGAGGCGGTCCTGTTCACCGACACCACGGCCAATTCCTGCGCCCGAGTGCTGATTGCAACCTGGGTAGCACGCTTCAGGATACTGGCCCACATTACCTCCGACAGAGGCGCCCAGTTCACCTCCAGTCTGTGTTCGGCTGTGGCTAGCCTGTTGGGAACGCAGCTACACCACACAACTGCCTACCACCCACAGTCGAACGGACTAGTGGAATGCTTCCACCGTCACTTGAAGTCGGCTCTCATGGCCTGCCTGAGAGGACCTAACTGGGTGGACAAGCTTCCCTGGGTCCTGCTTGGAATCTGCACAGCGCCCAAAGAGGATCTGCACACCTCATCAGCCGAGCTGGTGTACAGTGCACCCCTGGTCGTCCCAGGAGAGTTCAAACCAGCACCAAGGGGGCAAGAGGAAGAACCTGCAGCAGTCCTGGACAGACTACGCGAACAGCTCGGCAACCTGGCCCCCGTACCAACTTCACAACATGGACAGATCCTGACCTGCGTACCCAAAGACCTGCAGAACTGTAAGTTTGTATTTGTACGAAGGGGCACACACCGGGCACCGCTACAGCAGCCGTATGAGCGGCCGTTCAAAGTGATCAGGAACAACGGGTCCATGTACGTTCAGGACATTGGGGGGAAAGAGGAGGTTTTCACAGTGGACCAACTCAAACCGGCCCATGTGGACTTGGCGTAGCCGGTTTAGGTTCAGGGACCGCGGTGCAGAGGCCCAAATAGAGACTGATCCAGACTGTGGACATTGGGGGGTGTATCACTGGTTCTGGGGGGGTGGGGCGGGTTATGTGGCGACCCACTTTCTACACAGGCAAACTGGCTCATAAAATGGCGCGCGGGTTGGCAGAGAGTCCAGCCCCAAAATGGCGCTGGGCCTTCTTCTTCACCAGCAAGGGGAGAAAGCCCGTGCACGGGAAGAGACTTTTGTAATGCATCTCTGACGTCATTCCACCCAGAGAGGGCGGGAATGGAACTGCGTAAAAGCCAGTGCCGTGAAGTTTGAATAAACTAGTCTCGTTATTTGCGTGTCGTTATTTCTAGCTCTGTGTGTAGCACATCGCTACATCCTTTAGTTCTACCCTCCCCAACCCTGGGGAAAAGACTGACTTCCAGCTTACCCATATCCTTCGTGATTTTATAAACACATGAGCACACCCATAATTCTTCTGCACTGTAGGGAATAAGCAAATTCAACCTCTAACTCAGGCCCTCTAGTCCATGCAGTTCCTCTCCAGCTTCACAATGTCCTTCCTATAATAGAGCGAGCAAAACTGTTCACATTGCTCCAAGAGTGGCCTCCCAGGATTTTTTAAACGGCAACATAATGTCCTACTACAAAATTCGATGCCCTGACTAATGAAGGCTAGCATGCTAAACACCTTCTTTCCCACCCTATCTACTTGTCTGGCCACCTTCTATAAATTATGCCCTTCTGGCCCAGGTCCTTTGTTCCACAATATGCTTCAGTGCCTTGCCATTCACTCTGGAGGTCATACCCTAATTTGTCTGTCCAAAATGCATCACCTCACACTTGTCTAATATCAACTCTAACCTCCCTTTTACTCTTTTATAACTGAAAAGCTTTTGGTATCCTGCTTTATGTTATTAGCTTGTCTGCCTCGATATTTCATCTTTTACATTCTTATAACTTTTTTAGTTGCCTTTTTTTGGATTTTAAAAGCTTCCAAATCATCAACTTCCCACTCACTTTTGCTATCTTCTATGTCCTTTCCTTGGCTTTTATGCAGTCTTTGACTTCCCCTGTCAGCCATGATTGCCTACCCCTGCATGAGAACTTCCCTCCATTCCATTGCTCAAAATCATTACAGGTAAAGTGGATGCCAGCTGCTACTTTAAAATTAATCCATTAACAAGGCCATGGGGCCAGAGGTGGAGACTGGTTTTGGGGAAATTTCAGACTAATGTCAGGAAGCATTTCTTTACAGAGCGAGTTGTGGACACATGGAACAAACCATCTAGTTGTGAGTAGTACCTTAGAGACTTTCAAATCCAAACTTGATAGTTATTTCAACACACGATGTGAATAGGAATTTGGCAAGCTTTGTTGGGCCGAATGGCCTGTTCTTGTCTAATGTTCTCGTGCATTGTACGTGGGAGGTCATGTCTGGTAAATCTTTGGGAATTTGCTGGGTTAGGGTTAGGGTTAGGGTTAAATATACCCACAGACTTGGCCTCCACTGCAGTCTGTGGCAGAGCATTTCACAGATTCACTACTCGCTGGATGAAAAATTCCTCCTTAGTTCTGTTCTAAAAGGTCACCACTCAATTTTGAGGCTGTGTCCTCTAATTCTGGATACCTCCACCACAGGAAACATCCTCTCCACATCCACCCAATCTAGTCCTTTCAACATTTGGTAGGTATCAATGAAATTCCTCCCACATTCTTCTAAATTCCAGTGAGTACAGGACCAAAGCTGCCAAAAGCTGCTCATAAGTTAACTCCTTCATTCCTGGAATCATCGTCATGAACCTCCTCTGATGACAACACATCCTTGCTGAGATATGGGGCTCATTTTTTTTTAAATCACAGCAAGAGGCGGAGAGGGAAGAGTTAAAAGAAGCTCGGAGAGAAGCTTTTTTTTAACTGATCACGGCAAAGAGGCTAGACTGCGCAGGCGCGTGACGTAGCGCGCCAAAGGTTTAAAAAGGAAGACTGCCATATACAGCGGAAATCGTCGGAGTGGACTGAGGCAGAGTGGGACGGCTTTGGCTCAATCAGGCTTCGGCGAGAACAGGCAGAGGTGAGGTTTGAACAGGGCACAACTGCGCAAATGCGTGAAAGTCGGCCTCTGACATCTGCAGGGGAATTTAAAAAGTGAGCAGAGGCTGAGTACGAGCTTCACTCCAGGTGAGGTAAGGCTGGGTAAGCTCCTTTAATTAATCTAGTTAGTTTAGGAGTAGGTAATGGAGGCAGCAGTTAGGGCAATTGAGTGCTCCGTTTGCAGTATGTGGGAAGTCAGGGTGAGCACAGCTGTCCCTGATGACTACACCTGCAAAAGGTGCATCCAGCTGCAGCTCCTGTCAAACCGTGTTAGGGAACTGGAGCTGGAGCTGGATGAACTTCGGATCATTCGGGAGGCAGAGGCAGAAATAAACAGGAGTTTCAGGGAGATAGTCACCCCTAGGAGTCAGGAGACAGGTAGTTAGTTGGGTGACTGTCAGGAGAGGGAAGGGGAATAGACAGGAAGAGCAGAGCACCCCTGTGGCCATTCCCATCAACAATAAGTATACCGTTTTGGATACTGTTGGTGGGGACGACCTACCAGGGACAAGTTGCAGTGGTTGCGTCTCTGGCACCGAGACTGGACTCTCAGCTCAGAAGGGAAGGAGGGAAAAGAGGAGAGCAGTAGTGATAGGGGATTCGATTGTTAGGGGGACAGATAGGAAGTTCTGTGGAAGAGATCGAGAATCCCGGATGGTCTGTTGCATCCCTGGTGCCAGGGTCCGCGAGATCTCGGATTGAGTTCTCAGTATTCTCAAGAGGGAGGGTGAGCAGCTGGATGTCGTGGTCCATGTAGGGACCAATGATGTGGGTAGGAAGAGTGAGAAGGTCCTGAAAGGCAAGTTTAGGGAGCTAGGTGTCAAGTTAAAGGACAGGACATCCAGGATAGCAATCTCAGGATTGCTACCAGTGCCACGTGCAGGTGGGTTTAGAAATAGTAAGATAGTACAGATCAACACGTGGCTGAAGACATGGTGCAGGAGGGAGGGCTTCAGATTGATAGATAATTGAGCAGTTTTCCAGTGGAGGTGGGACCTGTTCCGGCAGGACGGTTTACATCTGAACAGGAGGGGGACAAATATTCTTGCAGGTAGGTTTTCTAGAGAGGCTCCAGTGGATTTAAACCAGATACAAGGGTGGAGGGGAACCAGAGTGTAGGAACAGATGTATGGGAGAAGAAAGAAAAAGAAGACAGTAAAGTTCTTTGTACTGTTAGAGATAAACAGAGAGGAAGAGGTGGAGAATTTCTTAAATGCATTTATTTTAATGCTAGGAGCATTGTAAGAAAGGTGGATGAGCTTAGAGCATGGATTGATACCTGGAAATATGATGTTGTAGCTATTAGTGAAACATGGTTGCAGGAGGGGTGTGATTGGCATCTAAATATTCCTGGATTTCGTTGCTTCAGGTGTGATAGAATCAGAGGGACAAGAGGGGGAGGTGTTGCGTTGCTTGTCAGAGAAAATATTACAGCGGTGCTCTGGCAGGATAGATTAGCAGGCTCGTCTAGGGAGTCTATTTGGGTGGAATTGAGGTATGAGAAAGGTGTAGTAGCACTTATAGGTGTGTATTATAGACCACCTAATGGGGAGCGAGAATTGTAGGAGCAAATTTGTAAGGAGATAGCAGATACTTGTAGTAAGCACAGGGTTGTGATTGTGGGAGATTTTAATTTTCCACCCATAGACTGGGAAGCCCATACTGTAAAAGGAATGGATGGTTTGGAGTTTGTAAACTGTATGCAGGATAGTTTTTTGCAGCTATACATAGAGGTACCGACTAGAGAAGGGGCAGTGTTGGATCTTCTGTTAAGGAATGAAATAGGTCAGGTGACAGAGGTATGTGTCGGGTCCAGTGATCACAATGCCATTAGTTTCAATATAATTATGGAAAAGGATAGGACTGGACCCACCCAGGACTGATATTTTTGATTGGAGAAAGGCTAACTTTGAGGAGATGTGAAAGGATTTAGAAGGAGTGGATTGGGACAATTTGTTTTACGGTAAGGATGTAATAGAGAAATGGCGGTCATTTAAAGGTGAAATTTTGAGGGTACAGAATCTTTATGTTCCTGTTAGGTTGAAAGGAAAGGTTAAAAGTTTGAGAGAGCCGTGGTTTTCAAGGGATATTGGAAATTTGGTTAGGGAAAAGAGTGATATATAACATAGAATATAGAACATTGAATAGTACGGCACATTACAGGCCCTTCGGCCCACAATGTTGTGCTGACTCTCAAACCCTGCCTCCCATATAACACCCCACCTTAAATTCCTCCATATACCTGTCTAGCAGTCTCTTAAACTTTACTAGTGTATCTGCCTCCACCACTGACTCAGGCAGTGCAATCCACGCACCAACCACTCTCTGAGTGAAAAACCTTCATCTAATATCACCCTTGAACTTCCCTCCCCTTACCTTAAAGCCATGTCCTCTTGTACTGAGCAGTGGTGCCCTGGGGAAGAGGCGCTGGCTGTCCACTCTGTCTATTCCTCTTAATATCTTGTACACCTCTATCATGTCTCCTCTCATCCTCCTTCTCTCCAAAGAGTAAAGCCCTAGCTCCCTTAATCTCTGATCATAATCCATACTCTCTAAACCAGGCAGCATCCTGGTAAATCTCCTCTGTACCCTTTCCAATGCTTCCACATCCTGAGGCGACCAGAACGGGACAGAGTACTCCAAGTGTCTAACTAGAGTTTTATAGAGCTGCATCATTACATCGCGTCTCTTAAACTCTATCCCTTGACTTATGAAAGCTAACACCCTTAGCTTTCTTAACTACCCTATCTACCTGTGAGGCAACTTTCAGGGATCTGTGGACATGTAGATCCCTGCCTTGGAGGGATCTACAAACTCTCTGCCTTGGAGTTTGTCCTTCCAAAGTGTACCACCTCACATTTCTCCGGGTTGAACTCCATCTGCCACTTCTCAGCCCACTTCTGCATCCTATCAATGTCTCTCTGCAATCTTTAACAATCCTCTACACTATCTACAACACCACCAAACTTCGTGTCATCTGCAAACTTGCCAACCCACCCTCCTACCCCCACATTCATGTCGTTAATAAAAATCACAAAAAGTAGAGGTCCCAGAACAGATCCGTGTGGGACACCACTAGTCACAACCCTCCAATCTGAATGTACTCCCTCCACCACAACCCTCTGCCTTCTGCAGGCAAGCCAATTTTGAATCCACCTGGCCAAACTTCCCTGGATCCCATGCCTTCTGACTTTCTGAATAAGCCTACTGTGTGGAACCTTGTCAAATGCCTTACTAAAATCCATGTAGATCATATCCACTGCATTACCCACATCTATATGCCTGGTCACCTCCTCAAAGAACTCTATCAGGCTTGTTAGACACGATCTGCCCTTCACAAAGCCATGCTGACTGTCCCTGATCAGACCATGATTCTCTAAATGCCCATAGATCCCATCTCTAAGAATCTTTTCCAACAGCTTTCCCACCACAGACGTAAGGCTCACTGGTCTATAATTACCTGGACTATCCTACTACCTTTTTTAACAAGGGGACAACATTCGCCTTCCTCCAATCCTCAGGTACCATTCCCGTGGACAACGAGGACATAAAGATCCTAGCCAGAGGCTCAGCAATCTCTTCCCTTGCCTCGTGGAGCAGCCTGGGGAATATTCCATCAGGCCCCGAGGACTTATCCATCCTAATGTATTTTAACAACTCCAATACCTCCTCTCCCTTAATATCAACATGCTCCAAAACATCAACCTCACTAATATTGTCCTCACTGTCATCAAGTTCCCTCTCAGTGGTGAATACCGAAGAGAAGTATTCATTGAGGACCTTGCTCACTTCCACAGCCTCCAGGCACATCTTCCCACTTTTATCTCTAATCGGTCCTACCTTCACTCCTGTCATCCTTTTGTTCTTCACATAATTGAAGAATGCCTTGGGGTTTTCCTTTACCCTACTCGCCAAGGCCTTCTCATGCCCCCTTCTTGCTCTTCTCAGCCCCTTCTTAAGCTCCTTTCTTGCTACCCTATATTCCTCAATAGACCCATCTGATCCTTGCTTCCTAAACCTCATATATACAATAAATATAGGCAGCATGGAGTAAATGAGGTGCTCGAGGAATATAAAGAATGTAAGAAGAATCTTAAGAAAGAAATTAGAAAAGCTAAAAGAAGATACGAGGTTGCTTTGGCAAGTAAGGTGAAAATAAATCCAAAGGGTTTCTACAGTTATATTAATAGCAAAAGTATAGTGAGGGATAAAATTGGTCCCTTAAAGAATCAGAGTGGACAGCTGTGTGTGGAGCCAAAACAGATGGGGGAGATTTTGAACAATTTCTTTTCTTTGGTATTCACCAAGAAGAAGGATATTGAATTGTGTAAGGTAAGGGAAACAAGTAGGGAAGTTATGGAAACTATGACGATTAAAGAGGAGGAAGTACTGGTGCTTTTAAGGAATATAAAAGTGGATAAATCTCTGGATCCTGACAGGATATTCCCTAGGACCTTGAGGGAAGTTAGTGTGGAAATAGCAGGGGCTCTGACAGAAATATTTCAAATGTCATTAGAAACGGGGATGGTGCCGGAGGATTGGCGTATTGCTCATGTGGTTCCATTGTTTAAAAAGGGTTCTAAGAGTAAACCTAGCAATTATAGGCCTGTCAGTTTAATGTCAGTGGTGGGTAAATTAATGGAAAGTATTCTTAGAGATGGTATATATAATTATCTGGATAGACAGGGTCTGATTAGGAACAGTCAACATGGATTTGTGCGTGGAAGGTCATATTTGACAAATCTTATTGAATTTTTTGAAGAGGTTACGAGGAAGGGTGACGAGAGTAGAGCAGTGGATGTTGTCTATATGGACTTTAGTAAGGCCTTTGACAAGGTTCCACATGGAAGGTTAGTTAGGAAGGTTCAATCGTTAGGTACTAATATTGAAGTAGTAGAATGGATTCAACAGTGGCTGGAGATGGGAGATGCCAGGGAGTAGTGGTGGATAACTGTTTGTCAGGTTGGAGGCCGGTGACTAGTGGTGTGCCTCAGGGATCTGTACTGGGTCCAATGTTGTTTGTCATATACATTAATGATCTGGATGATGGGGTGGTAAATTGGATCAGTAAGTATGCAGATGATACTAAGGTAGGTGGCGTTGTGGATAATGAAGTAGGTTTTCAAAGCTTGCAGAGAAATTTAGGCCAGTTAGAAGAGTGGGATGAGTGATGGCAGATGGAGTTTACTGCTGTTAAGTGTGAGGTGCTACATTTTGGTAGGAATAATCCAAATAGGACATACATGATAAATGGTAGGGCATTGAAGAATGCAGTAGAACAAAGTGATCTAAGAATAATGGTGCATAGTTCCTTGAAGGTGGAATCTCATGTGGATAGGGTGGTGAAGAAAGCTTTTGGTATGTTGGCCTTTATAAATCAGAGAATTGGGTACAAGAGTTGGGATGTAATGTTAAAATTGTACAAGGTTTTGGTAAGGCCAAATTTGGAGTATTGTGTACAGTTCTGGTCACCAAATTATCGGAAAGATGTCAACAAAATAGAGAGAGTACAGAGAAGATTTACTAGAATGTTACCTGGGTTTCAGCACCTAAGTTACAGAGAAAGGTTGAACAAGTTAGGTCTTTATTCTTTGGAGCGTAGAAGGTTGAAGGGGGTCTTGATAGAGGTATTTAAAATTATAAGGGGGATAGATAGATTTGACGTGGATAGGCTCTTTCCATTGAGAGTAGGGGAAATTCAAACAAGAGGACATGAGTTGAGACTTAGGGGGCAAAAGTTTAAGGGTAACATGAGGGGGAATTTCTTTACTCAGAGAGTGGTAGCTGTGTGGAGTGAACTTCCAGTAGAACTGGTAGAGGCAGGTTCGGTATTGTCATTTAAAGTAAAATTGGATAGGTATATGGACAGGAAAGGAATGGAGGGTTATGGGCTGAGTGTGGGTCAGTGGGACTAGGTGAGAGTAAGTGTTCGGCATGGACTAGAAGGGCCGAGATGGCCTGTTTCCATGCTGTAATTGTTATATGGTTATATGGTTATAAAACTCTTAACAATACTCTAAGTTCAGCCTGACTAGTGTCGTTTAAAGGCTCAGCATTATCTCCTTACTTTTATATTCTATTCCCCTTGAAATAAATGCCAACAATGCATTTGCCTTCTTTAATACAGAATCAACCTGTAAATTAACCCTCTAGGAGTCTTGCACAAGGACTCTGCATAAGTCTCTCTTCACCTCTGATGTTTGAACTTTCTCGCCATTTAGATGATTGTTCACACTATTGTTTTTTTTACAAAAACGCATTATCACACATTTCCCATCACTGTATTCCATCTCCCACTTTCTTGCCCATTCTTCCAATTTGTTTAAATCCTGCTGCAATTGCATTGCACTACCTACCTTCATATAATCTCATCTGCAAACTTTGCCACCACGCCATCAATTCCACTATCTAAATCACTGACTAACAATGTGAAAAGCAGTGGTCCCAATTCTGACTCCTGAGGAACACCACTAGTTACTTGCAGTCAACCAGAAAGACCCCTTTTATTCCCACTTACCGCCTCCTGCTTGTCAGCCATACCTCTATCCATGCCAGTATCTTTCCTCTAAGGCCATAGGATTTTATCTTGTTAAGCAGCCTCATGTGTGGCACCTTATCAAATACCTTCTGAAAATCCAAGTAAATGACATCCACTACCTCTCTTTTGTCCACCCTGCTTGTTACTTCCTCGAAGAACTTCAACAGATTTGTCAGGCAAGACTTCCCTTTACAGAAACCACACTGACCTTGACTTATTTTATCATTAGTTTCCAAATACCTTGCAACCTCATCCTTAATAATTGACTCCAACATTTTCCCAGCCACTGAGGTTAGGCTAACTGGCCTATAATTTCCTTTCTTTTGCTTTCCTCCCTTCTTAATTAGTAGAATGACATTTGCAATTGCCCAGTCCTCTGGGACCATGCCAGAATCAAGTGATTCTTGAAAGATGATGACCAATGCATCTGTTATCTCTTCTGCAACCTCTCTCAGAACTCTGCAATGTAGTCCATTTTGCACAGGTAACTTATCCACCTTAAAACCTTTGAGTTTGCCTAGCAGTTTTACATTTGTCCTCCTCAAGTTCTGGTGTAACCCTTCCATTTTGTGCAGGTCATATCTTCCCCTGAACAGATCTTAACTATGCAGATGTCTGACACCCTGCCTCCTGAACCAATTCATGAGCCGCACATTTATATGCCAAATCATCCTATTCTTACCTTCAATGGCAAGTGGCATTAACAGCAATCCAGAGATTACAACCCTTGAAGCCCTGCTTTTCAACTCTCCACGCAGTTCCCTAGTTAGGCAGTCCAAAGTGGTATACTTGTTATTGAGGGGCCGACATTTTATGTGTGCGACTGTTGCTGTCCTGTTGTGTCAATTGGGCTCCAGGAGCATTGTGCTGTTATTACTATGAACTGAAATGTCACCACTTCATGGTTTAGTTATCACCTTGCAGAATGACAATTGTTTCAAGTCTTACCTTTCCATTTGAGGAAATGTTGTTCTGTGGGCTATGATCAATGCACCTATCACCATTCCAAGATTAGAACGTCCAATTCCTGTTTGACAGCTGAAGAGTAGGGCAGGAGGTGGCTTGGGACCTGTCCTGAAAATGATGTTTGGACAGTCCTAAAATTGATAACAGAAGACAAGACTGAATAACGAAAAAACTTGCAAATGACAATCCAGCTAATGTTCCAGCTCTAGCGCAAAACTCTGGATTGGACTGAACCCACATCTGTGAAGTCTCAAACTTCGAGACCTATTCATTCAAACTGAGATCAGTTAGTTCTCAGCTGGGCTACTAGACTCTGAAATTGCTCACCATTTTTCAATACAGTTAATTTAAATATCCATAAATCTATAATTAATGAGCTGCAGCAATTATAAAATAATATGATCTCATAGCTAGAAGAGGACATTCAGTTGCCAGCACCTTTGAGAACAAAATCAATCACACTTAGAGTCAAAGTTTCAGAAGGCTACAGCAAAGAAAGAGGCCCATCAGACCATCTAGTCCACGCTGAACTATTAATCTGTTTTGTCCCATTGACCTGCGCCTGAACCCCTCTCATCCATGTACACTACCTATCTAAGTTTCTCTTCTTATGTTGAAATCAAACTCAAATGTATCACTTCCACTGGCAGTGAGTTCCACAACTTCACACTTAAACATTTCACCTTTTTTCCATAACTCATGATCTCTCCTTCTGGTTTCACCCAACCTCAGTGGGAAAAAATGCTCACATTTAGCCTATCTATACAATCATTATTTTGTATACCTCTTTCAAATCTCCCCTCATTTCCCTACGCTCTGGGGAATAAAGACCAAACCGATTCAACCTTTCTCTATAACTCCTGGCAACATCCTTGTAAATTTTTTTGCACTCTTTCAATCTACTGATATTTCTCCTGTAGGTGGGTGACCACAGCTGAACACAATAGTAAAAATTAGGCCCCAACAATATCTTATACATCTTTAAAATAACATCCCACCTCCTGTACTCAATATATAAAGGCTAATAGGCCAAAAGCTTCTTTATGACCCTACCTACCTGTGATGCCACTTTCAATGAATTATGGACCTGTATTCCCAGATCCCTTTGATCTACCACACTCCTCAGTGCCCTACTGCTCACCATGCAAGTCCAACCTTGGGCTTTCATCACAAAATGTAACACATCATGCTTGTTTGCATTAAATTCCATCTGCCATATTTCTGCTCTTTTTCCCAGCGGGTCCAGATCCCACTGCAAACACTGATAGACTTCCTTGCCATCAACTACACCCCCAACCTTGATGTCATCCACAAATTTGCTTATCCAGTTTACCACATTATCATCCAGATCATTGATTTAAATGACAGACAACAGACCCAGCACTGATCTCTACAGTACACCACTTGTCACAGGGCTCCAGTCAGTGAAGCAACCATCTACTACCACTCCCTAATCTTCTCCCACAAAGCCAAAGTCTAAGGGCAGGACATAACCTACCATACACAAGGCCATGTTAACTATCCCTAATCACTCCATGTTGATCAAAATACTTACATTTCAGGTTCTTTAGAATACCTTCCAATAACTTGCCCACTACTGGTGCCAGGCTCCATCTTATTTTTAGAGCTTCCTTTGAACAAATGAACAGCATTAGCTATCCTCCAATCTACCAGCGGCTAACCAGTCACCAAGGACATTCTAAACTTCTCTGCTAGGACCCATGCAATTTCTGCACTACTCTCCCATTGGGTCAGAGAGCACACCATCTCAGGCTCTGGGGATTTATCTACCAGGATTTTTCTAAAGACAGCAAACACCTCCTCTTCTATAATTGGTACACAGGCTATGATCTCATTGTTGCTTTGATTGTGTGCCCATCTTCCAAGTAAATTTTAATGCTAGGAGCATTGTAAGAAAGGTGGATGAGCTTAGAGCATGGATTGATACCTGGAAATATGATGTTGTAGCTATTAGTGAAACATGGTTGC
The DNA here is from genome assembly GCF_048418815.1 of Hemitrygon akajei. Lineage (NCBI taxonomy): Eukaryota > Metazoa > Chordata > Chondrichthyes > Myliobatiformes > Dasyatidae > Hemitrygon > Hemitrygon akajei. Next base: position 71,768,013 of record NC_133125.1, read on the forward strand.
AGGACAGATGTGATTGGCAACTAAATATTCCTGGATTTTGTTGCTTCAGGTGTGATAGAATTGGAGGGACAAGAGGGGGAGATGTTGTGTTGCTTGTCAGAGAAAATATTACAGCGGTGCTCTGGCAGGATAGATTAGCGGGCTCGTCTAGGGAGCCTATTTGGGTGGAATTGAGGAATGGGAAAGGTGTAGTAGCACTTATAGGGGTGTATTATAGACCACCTAATGGGGAGTGAAAATATGAGGAGCAAATTTGCAAGGAGTTAGCAGATATTTGTAGTAAGCACAGGGTTGTGATTGTGGGAGATTTTAATTTTCCACACATAGACTGGGAAGCCTATACTGTAAATGGGATGGATGGTTTGGAGTTTGTAAACTGTATGCAGGATAGTTTTTTGCAGCTATACATAGAGGTACCGACTACAGAAGGGGCAGTGTTGGATCTTCTGTTAAGGAATGAAATAGGTCAGGTGACAGAGGTATGTGTCGGGTCCAGTGATCACAATGCCATTAGTTTCAATATAATTATGGAAAAGGATAGGACTGGACCCACCCAGAACTGATATTTTTGATTGGAGAAAGGCTAACTTTGAGGAGATGCAAAAGGATTTAGAAGGAGTGGATTGGGACAATTTGTTTTATGGGAAGGATGTAATAGAGAAATGGCGGTCATTTAAAGGTGAAATTTTGAGGGTACAGAATCTTTATGTTCCTGTTAGGTTGAAAGGAAAGGTTAAAAGTTTGAGAGAGCCATGGTTTTCAAGGGATATTGGAAATTTGGTTAGGAAAAAGAGAGATATATACAATAAATATAGGCAACATGGAGTAAATTAGGTGCTCGAGGAATATAAAGAACGTAAGAAGAATCTTAAGAAAGAAATAAGAAAAGCTAAAAGAAGATACAAGGTTGCTTTGGCAAGTAAGGTGAAAATAAATCCAAAGGGTTTCTACAGTTATATTAATAGCAAAAGGATAGTGAGGGATAAAATTGGTTCCTTAAAGAATCAGAGTGGACAGCAGTGTGTGGAGCCAAAAGAGATGGGGAAGATTTTGAACAATTTCTTTTCTTCAGTATTCACTAAGGAGAAGGATATTGAATTGTGTAAGGTAAGGGAAACAAGTAGGGAAGTTATGGAAACTATGACGATTAAAGAAGAGGAAGTACTGGCGCTTTTAAGGAATATAAAAGTGGATAAATCTCCAGATCCTGACAGGATATTCCCTAGAACCTTGCGGGAAGTTAGTGTAGAAATAGCAGGGGCTCTGACAGAAATATTTCAAATGTCATTAGAAACGGGGATAGTGCTGGAGGATTGGCGTATTGCTCATGTGGTTCCATTGTTTATAAAGGGTTCTAAGAGTAAACCTCACAATTATAGGCCTGTCTGTTTGACATCAGTGGTGGGTAAATTAATGGAAAGTATTCTTAGAGATGGTATATATAATTATCTGGATAGACAGGGTCTGATTAGGAACAGTCAGCATGGGTTTGTGAGTATAAGGTCATGTTTGACAAATATTATTGAATTTTTTGAAGAGGTTACGAGGAAAGTTAATGAGGGTAAAGCAGTGGATGTTGTGTATATGGACTTCAGTAAGGCCTTTGACAAGGTTCCGCACGGAAGGTTAGTTAGGAAGGTTCAATCGTTAGGTATTAATATTGAAGTAATAAAATGGATTCAACAGTGGCTGGATGGGAGATGCCAGAGAGTAGTGGTGGATAACTGTTTGTCAGGTTGGAGGCTGGTGACTAGTGGTGTGCCTCAGGGATCTGTACTGGGTCCAATGTTGTTTGTCATTTACATTAATGATCTGGATGATGGGGTGGTAAATTGGATTAGTAAGAATGCAGGTGAAACTAAGGTAGGTGGCGTTGTGGATAATGAAGTAGGTTTTCAAAGTTTGCAGAGAGATTTAGGCCAGTTAGAAGAGTGGGCTGAACAATGGCAGATGGAGTTTAATGCTGATAAGTGTGAGGTGCAACATTTTGGTAGGAATAATCCAAATAGGTCATACATGGTAAATGGTAGGGCATTGAAGAATGAAGTAGAACAGAGTGATCTAGGAATAATGGTGCATAGTTCCCTAAAGGTGGAATCTCATGTGGATAGGGTGGTGAAGAAAGCTTTTGGTATGTTGGCCTTTATAAATCAGAGAATTGATTTTAAGAGTAGGGATGTAATGTTAAAATTGTACAAGGCATTGTTAAGGCCGAATTTGGAGTATTGTGTGCAGTTCTGTTCAGCAAATTATAGGAAAGATGTCAACAAAATAGAGAGAGTACAGAGAAGATTTATTAGAATGTTACCTGGGTTTCAGCACCTAAGTTATAGGGAAAGGTTGAACAATAGGTCTTTATTCTTTGGAGCGCAGAAGGTTGAGGGGGGACTTGATAGATGTATTTAAAATTATGAGGGGAATAGATAGAATTGACATGGATAGGCTTTTTCCATTGAGAGTAGGGGAGATTCAAACAAGAGGACATGAGTTGAGAGTTATGGGGCAAAAGTTTAAAGGTAACATGAGGGGGAATTTCTTTACTCGGAGAGTGGTAGCTGTGTGGAACGAGCTTCCCATAGAAGTGGTAGAGGCAGGTTCGGTATTGTCATTTAAAGTAAAATTGGATAGGTATATGGACAGGAAAGGAATGGAGGGTTATGGGCTGAGTGCTGGTCAGTGGGGCTAGATGAGAGTAAGCATTTGGCATGGACTAGAAGGGCTGAGATGGCCTGTTTCCGTGCTGTAATTGTTATATGGTTAACTCTGTTCTCAGAGAATACCCTTCTATTCTGATGCTGTATCCTTTGGTCCTAGACTCTCCCACTATAGAAACATGCTCTCCACTCTATCTGTATCCTCTGGTCTGAAACTCTCCCACCATAGAAACATCCTTTCCACATCCACTTTATGAAGGCTTTTCACCATTTAATAGGTTTCACTTAGGTCACCGCTCATTCTTTTGAACTGTAGTGAATACAGGTCCAGACCCATCAAACACTTTTCATATGACAAGCCATTCACTCCTGGAATAATTTTCATGAAACTCGTTTGAACCGTCTCCAGTGCCAGCACACCCTTTCTAGAAAAGTGAGGCCTCACCAGTGCTTTACAAAGCCTCACCATTATATCCTTGCTTTTATATTCTCGTCCTCTCAACATCCATGCTAACATTGCATTTGACTTCTTCACCTTCAAATCAACCTGCCAACTAACCTTTAGGGAAACCTAAAGTAGGACTCAGGTGTCCCTTTATGCCTCAGAGTTTTGAATTTTCTCTCCATTTAGCAAATAATCTATCCTTTCATTTTCTCTACCAAAGTGCATGACTATGCATTTCCTCATACCATATTCCATCAGCCATTTCTTTGCCCATTCTCCACATCTATTCAAGTTCTTCTGTAGCCTCTCTATCTCCTCAAATCTACCTGCGCCTCCACCTATTTTTGTATCATCTACCAACTTTGCAACAAAGCCATCAATTCTGTCATCCAAGTCACTGACATATAACAAAAAAGAGGTGTTCCCAACATAGCTCCCATTGTGGAATGCCACTAGTCACTGTTAGCCAACTAGAAAATGCTCCCTTTATTCTCACTCTTTGTCTCTGCTTTATCCATGCTAGTATCTTTCCTGTAATACCAAGGGCTCTTAACTTGTTAGAAATCCAAGTACACAACATTAGTCAATTCTTCGTCTATCCTGGTTGCTATTTCTTTAAGGAATTCCAACAGATTTGTCAGGCTAGCTTTTTCCTTGACGAAACCACGCTGACTACAGCTTATTTTATTAAGAGCCTCCCAGTATCCCGAAACCACATAGTTAACAATAGATTCTAACAACTTCCTAACCACTGAGGTCAGATTAACTGGCCTATAATTTCCTTTCCTCTTCCTCTCTCCCGTCCTGAAGAGTGGAGTTACATTTGCAATTTTCCAGTCTTCCAGAACCATTCTAGAATGTGGTGATTCTTAAAAGATCATTACTAATGTTTTCACAAACTCTTCAGCTACCTCTTTTCAAATCCTGGGGTATACATGATCTGGTCCAGGTGACTTATCTGCCTTCAGACCTTCCTCTTGAAACCCTGCACTCTATTATGTCTAAAACAGGGGTTCCACGGACCGCCCCAGTTAATGGTGGGAGTCCATGGCATAAAAATGGTTGGGTTGTCTGAAACAACAAAACCCCGGAATACGAAGTGCTAGTCCTGTCCCTCCTGCAACCAACTCTCACAAATGGCTGGCTACAATGCTATCATTTCACAAGCTCCCTAGCCACATGTTAAACTGTATTATCTTCCTATTTCTGACTTCACTAGCACGTCATGGGTAGCAATCCCAAGATCGCAACCCTGGATGTCCCGTCCTTTAACTTAGTACCTAACTTCCTGAACCCACTTTGCAGCTATATAGGACCCTGGTCAGACCCCACTTGGAGTACTGTGCTCAGTTCTAATCGCCTCACTACAGGAAGGATGTGGAAGCCATAGAAAGGGTGCAGAGGAGATTTACAAGGATGTTGCCTGAATTGGGGAGCATGGCTTATGAGAATAGGTTGAGTGAACTTGGCCTTTTCTCCTTGGAGTGACAGAGGATGAGAGGTGACCTGATAGAGGTGTATAAGACAATGAGAGGCATTGATCGTACGGATAGTCAGAGGCCTTTTCCCAGGGCTGAAATGGTTGCCACAAGAAGACATAGGTTTAAGGTTCTGGGGAGTAGGTACAGAGGAGATGTCAGGGGTAAGTTTTTTACTCAGAGAGTGGTGAGTGCGTGGAACAGGCTGCCATGGAATGGGTGGAGGCTGATACAATAGGGTCTTTTAAGAGACTTTTGGATAGGTACATGGAGCTTAGAAAAATAGAGGGTTATGGGTAAGCCTGGTAATTTTTAAGGTAGGGACATGTTTGGCACAACTTTGTGGGCCGAAGGGCCTGTATTGTGCTGTAGGTTTTCTATGTTTCTATGCTAGTCCTTGTCAGCCCTCCTACCCATGTAATTGTTACCAACATGGGCCATAACCTCTGGTTGCTCACCCTCTGACTTAAGAATGCCATGACCTTGATCTGAGATATTCCTGACCCTGGCACCTGGGAGGCAATATACCATCCAGGAATCTTCATCCACAGAACCTTTTGTCTGTTCACCCAACCACTGAATCCCCCATCACTGCAACCCACCTCTTCTCACCCCTTCTCTTCTGAGTCACTGGCTAGACAGTGCCAGAGACCTGACCGGTGGGGCTTTCCTCTGCTAGGTCATACCCTCCAACAGTATCCAAAGCAGTATAGCTGTTACTGGGGGGAGCAGCCACAGGGCAGCACTGGCTGCCTATCCCCTTCCCACCCTGACAGTCACCCAGTTAGTTATGCCCTGTACCTTGGGTGTAACTCCCTTCTTGTATGTCCTGTTGATCAACCCCTCAGCCTCTCTAATGATCTGGAGTTCATTCAGCTCCAGCTGCTTGACGCAGAGAGTAAGAAGCTGTAGCTGAATGCACTTCTTGCCGGTGTAAACATCAGGAACACTGAAGATCTCCCTGCTTTCTTATATCCAACAACAGGAGCATTTCACTATCCTGGCTGGCATCAAAAAGTGCTCTAACTGTGAATGAGAAAGAAAGAAAAAAATGTTTTAAAAATCTACCAACAGCCTCAGTCTCTCTTTACCTCTATGAGCAAATCCAAAACTCTGACACTGGCCCACTTTCACAATGGTTGCTCCACTTAAACCTAACTTTTTATTGGACCTTGCCAAGGGCCTAATTACGCACACTCCAGCTGTTCCTATTGATGTGTGGTGAGCAGAATGTCCCAGGTGCCCCTGCTCACTTCTTCCGAAATCTCGCATTTGCTATGCACACTCCATCTCTTAGTGATGTGTGGCACGTGGAATTGTAGAGGACTGTAATGGACTATTCATACATTGCCCGCATCCGAGTGTTCACATTAGGGTTGCATTCTTCTTTCTTTACCATGCAAGTGCCTGTCTAAACTTATCTTAAATGTAATAATTGCATCTGTTTATACCTGCCTTCACAAGCAAGTACCAGATACCAGCCCCCCTCTATCTGAAAATTATTTCTCTCAGATCCTCTTTAAAACTCCTTCCTCTCATCTTAAACTTATCCCCCTTTGTTTTTGATATCAGTGCCCCGCAGAAAATGTAAACCATAGAACTCTACAGCACAGTACAGGCTCTTCGGCCCACAATCTTCTGCCAACTTTTAAACTACTCTGAGATCAATCTAACCTTCCTTCCTACATAGCCCTCCATTTTTCTATCACCCTCATGCCTGTCTAAGAATTTCCTAAATGTTCCTAAAGTATCTACCTCTAACACCACCACTAGCAGGGTGCTCCATGCACTACCACTCTGTGTAAAAGAACTTACCTCTGACATCTCATCTACGCATTTCTTTAGCTACTTAGCCCTGGAAAAAATGTTCCTTGCTATCTGCTGTATCTATGCCTCTTATAATCTTGTACACCTCTATCAAGTCATCTCTCATTCTCTTTCACTCTAGAGAGAAAACCCCTAGCTCACTCAACCAATCCTCACAAGACATGCTCTTTAATCTAGGCACTTCCTGGTAGATATCTTCTGCAATCTCTCTAAAGCTTCCACATTCTTCCTATAATAAGGTGACCAGAACTGAACACAATGTTCCAAGTAAGGTCTAACCAGAGTTTTACAGATCTGCAACATTACCTCATGGCTCTTAAACTCGATCCCCTGACTGACAAGGAAAAAACACTACACATTGTTAGCAACACATTCAACTTGTGTGGCAACTTTGAGGGATCTATGGACATGGACCCCAAGAGCCCTCCGTTCCTCGACACGGCCAAGAATCCTGCCATTAATCCTGTCCTCTGCCTTCCAATTCAACCTTCCAAAGTGAATCACTTCATATTTCTCCAGGATGACCTCTACCTGCCAAATTCTCAGCCAAGCTCCGAATCCTGTCAATGTCCCACTGTAACACACACAAAATGTTGAAGAAACTGCAGGCCAGGTAGCATCTATGGAAAGTGTACAGCTGACGTTTCAGGCCAAGACCATTCAGCAGGACCTATCAGTCCTGATGAAGGGTCTCAGCCCAAAACGTCAACTGTACTCTTTTCCGTAGATGCTGCCTGGCCTGCTGAGCTCCTCCAGCATTTCGTGTGTGTTGCTTGGATTTCCAGCATCTGCAGATCTTCTCCTGTTTGCGAATGTCCCACTGTAACCTATTACAACCTTCCACATCATTCACAACTTCACCAATATTCATTTCATCCTCAAATTTACTAACCCATCCTTCCACTTCCTCATCCAAGTCATTTATGAAAATCACAAAGTGCAGGGGCCTCCAGCTAGAATATGCTCCAGCTACTTTGATCCTGTGCAGTACCACCCCCCCCCCCCCCACCAAAACAGGCAGTGATACAGCCTGTTAGATGCTCTCCATGGTACATCTGTAGAGTGTGTTGATTGTCATCACTGCCATTCATAATGTTGGGTTTCACTTTGTAGGAAGTAATGGCCTGCAAACCCTGTCGCATGTTTCTTCTTTAATCGTTGATTGGTCCTACTTTCACTCTAGTCATTCTCCTGTTGTTCACATATCTGTAGTAGACCTTGGGGATGCCTTAATGCTATTCACCAAGGCCCTTTCATGCCCCCTTCTAGCTCTCCTAAGTCCATTCTTCAGCTCCTTCCTGGCTATCTTGTAACTCTGGATGGAGCCTTGTCTGATCCTGGCTTTCTAAACCTTAAGTAAACTTCTTTCGCCATTTTGACTAGATATTGCACAAGTCTTGTCAGCTATTGTTCCTTCACCCTGGTAGGGTAGATGTTGACTAGCCACCCTATCTAAGCCTCTGATAACTTTACATACCTTTATACCTTTATACATACCTTACCTGCCTCCTTCACATTCAGGGAGAACAAACTCAACCTATCCAGTCTCAGCCCATAAGTAAAATCCTCTAATAGAGGCAATTTCCTGCTGAATTTCCTTTGTGCAGGATAGAATGCAATCACTTACAACTCTCTATAGTAACACGCACAAAATGCTGGTGGAACTCAGCAGGTCAGGCAACATCTATTGAAATGAATAAACAGTCGATGTCTTGGTCTGAAACATCAACTGTTTACTCATTTCTATAGATGCTGCCTAATCCACTGAATTCCACCAGCATTTTAGACCATACGTCCATAAGACATAGGAGCAGAATTAAACCATTTGGCCCATCGAGTCTGCTTCACTATGGCTGATCCTTTTTCCCCCTCCTCAATCCCATTTCCCAGCCTTCTCCCTGTAACCTTTGATGTCATGTCCAAACAAGAACCTATCAATCTCTGCCTTAAAGCAATGTTAGCATTTATTTCAAGAGGTCTAGAATACAAGAGCAAGGATTTGATGCTGAGGCTTTATAAGGCACTGGTGAGGCCTCACCTTGAGTATTGTGAACAGTTTTGGGCCCCTCATCTTAGAAAAGATGTGCTGGCATTGGAGAGGGTCCAGAAGAGGATCACAAGGATGATTCCAGGAATGAAAGGTTTGTGACCTCTGGGTCTGTACTCGCTGGAATTTAGAAGGATGAGGGGGCATCTGATTAATACCTTTCAGATGTTAAAAGCCCTAGAGAGAATAGATGTGGAAAGGATGTTTTCTATGATGGGCTAGTCTAGGACAAGAATGCACAGCCTCAGTATAGAGGGGTGTCCATTTAAACACACCCAATGATCTGGACTCAGTTCCCTGTGGTAACAAATTGCACAAATTTACCACCCTCTGGCTAAAGGAATGTTTCTGTATCTCTATTTTAAATGGACACATCCTTTCCACATCTATTCTCTCTAGGGCTTTTAACATCTGAAAGGTATCAATCAGATGCTCCCTCATCCTTCTAAATTTCAGTGAGTACAGACCCAGAGGTAACAAACCTTTCATTCCTGGAATCATCCTCGAGAGCCTCCTCTCCAATGGCAGCACATCTTTTCTAGGATGAGGGACCCAAAACTGTTCACAATACTCAAGGTGAGGCCTCACCAGTGCCTTATAAAGCCTCAGTATCACATCTCTGCTCTTGTATTCTGAACCTCTTGAAATGAATGCTAACTTTGCATTTGCCTTCATCACCACTGACTCTACCAATAAGTTAACCTTTAGGGTGTTCTGCACAAGGACTGCCACGTCCCTTTACATCTCAGATTTTTGGATTTTCTTCCTGCTTAGAAAGTAAACTGTGCATTTAGTTCTACCATCAAAGTGCATGACCATGCATTTTCCAACATTGTATTTCATTTGCCACTTTCTTGCCCATTCTCCTAATCTGTCTAAGTCCTTCTGCAGCCTACCTGTTCCCTCAACACTACCTGCCCCTCCACCAATCTTCGTATCATCTGCAAACTTGGCAACAAAGCATTCTATTTATATTTATATCATCTAAATCATTCACATACAGCATTAAAAAGAAGTGGTCCCAACACCAACCCCTGCGGAACACCACTAGTTACTGGCAGCCAACCAGAAAAGGATCCTTTTATTCCCACTCGCTGCCTCCTACCAATCAGCCAATGCTCTAACCATGCCAATAACTTTCTTGTAATACCATGGGCTCTTAACTTGGTAAGCACCTTTTCAAAGGCCTTCTGAAGGTCCAAATATACAACATCCACTGCAACCTCTTTATCCATCCTATATGTCATCTCCTCAAAGAATTCCAACAGGTTCATCTGGCAAGATTTTCCCTAAAAGAAACCATGCTGACTTTGTTCTTTCTTGTCCTGTGTCACCAAGTATTCCATAACCTCATCCTTAACAATTCACTCAATCGTCCCAGCAACTGAGGTCAGGCTAACTGGTCTATGATTTCCTTTCTGCTGCCTTCTTCCTTTCTTAAAGAGTGAAGTAACTTTTGCAATTTTCCAGTCCCCTGCCAGAGTCCAATGAGTTTTGAAAGATCATTACTAATGCCTCCACAAACTCTAACGCTACCTCTTTCAGAACCCTAGGGTGCAGTTCGTCTGGCCTAGTAACTTATGTACCCTTAGGTCTTTCAGTTTTTTGAGCAACTTCTCTCTTGTAATAGTAACTGCATTCATTTCTCTTCCCTCACACCCTTCAACAACTGGGAGACTGCTTGCATCTTCCACAGTGAAGACGGATTAAAAATACTCATTGAATTCATCTACCGTCTCCTTGTCCCTGCTATTATTTCTCCAGCCTCATTTTCTAGTGGTTCTATATCCACTCTCATCTCTCTTTTATTTTTTACATACTTGAAAAAGCTTTTACTATCCATTTTGATGTTGCTTTCATATTTCATGTTTTCCCTCCTAATGATTCTTTTAGTTGCTCTCTGCAGGGTTTTAAAAGCTTCCCAATCCCCTGTCTTCTCAGCAGGCCAGGCAGCATCTATAGGGAGAAGCACTGTTGACGTTTCAGGCCGAGACCCTTCGTCAGGACTAACCGAAAGGAAAGATAGTAAAAGATTTGAAAGTAGTGGGGGGAGGGGGAAATGCGAAATGATAAGAGTAGACCGGAGGGGGTGGGATGAAGCTAAGAGCTGGAAAGGTGATTGGCGAAAGTGATACAGAGCTGGAGAAGGGAAAGTATCATGGGACGGGAAGACTCGGGAGAAAGAAAGGGGGGGGGGGGGGAAACACCAGAGGGAGATGGAGAACAGGCAAACAACTAAAAATGTCAGGGATGGGGTAAGAAGGGGAGGAGGGGCATTAATGGAAGTTAGAGAAGTCAATGTTTATGCCATCAGGTTAGAGGCTACCCAGCCGGTATATAAGGTGTTGTTCCTTCAACCTGAGTTTGGATTCATTTTGACAATAGAGGAGGCCATGGATAGACATATTAGAATGGGAATGGGACTGGCTGGGTAGCCTCCAACCTGATGGCATGAACATTGACTTCTCTAACTTCCGTTAATGCCCCTCCTCCCATTCTTACCCCATCCCTGACATCTTTAGTTGTTTGCCTGTTCTCCATCTCCCTCTGGTGTTTCCTCCCCCCCCCCTTCTTTCTCCCGAGGCCTCCCGCCCCATGATCCTTTCCCTTCTCCAGCTCTGTATCACTTTCGTCAATCACCTCTCCAGCTCTTAGCTTCATCCCACCCCCTCCGGTCTTCTCCTATCATTTCGCATTTCCCCCTCCCCCCACTACTTTCAAATCTCTTACTATCTTTCCTTTCGGTTAGTCCTGACGAAGAGCCTCGGCCCGAAACGTTGACAGCGCTTCTCCCTATAGATGCTGCCTGGCCTGCTGAGTTCCACCAGCATTTTGTGTGTGTTGCTGTTTGAATTTCCAGCATCTGCAGATTTCCTCGTGTTTCCCCTGTCTTCTCATTAATTTTTGCTTTGTTGCATGCCCTCTCTTTTGCTTTTACATCAGCTTTGACTTCCTGTGTCAGCCATGGTTTACTATTTTGCCTTTTGAATATTTCTTTGTATTTATAATACATCTGTCCTGCACCTTCCTGAATTTTCCCAGAATTTTCCCAGAAATGCACGTCATTGTTGCTCTGCTGTCATCCCTGCCAGCATCTCCTTCCTATTTACTTTGGCCAACTCCTCTCTCATACCACTGTACCCCACTGAATACTGCTATGTCAGACATTACTTTCTCCCTATCAAATTTCAAGTTGAACTCAATCATATTGTGATCACTGTCCCTTAAGGGTTCTTTTACCTTAAGCTCCCTAATCACCTCCAGTTCACTACATAATACCCAGTCCAGTATAGCCGATCCCCTAGTAGGCTCAATGAAAAGCTCTCTAAAAGAGACCATTTCATAGGCATTCAACAACCTGACTCTCTTGAGATCCATTACCAACCTGATATTCCCAATCAATCTGCATATTGAAATCTCCCATGACGATCACTGCACTGCACTTTTGTCTCAACTTTTCTATTTCCTGTTGTAATCTGTGGTCCACATCCCAGCTATTGTTGGGAGGCTTGTATATAAGTGTCATCAGGATCCTTTTACCCTTGTAGTTTCTTAATTCAACCAGCAAAGATTCACCATCTTTCGATCCTATTTAGAGTGTATTTCCAGCATCTGCAGGACTTTGTGTTTGTAACTTCATTGAACAGAAAAGCACAAAATATTCCAAGTACAGCCTAACCAGTATTTTGTAAGGTTGCAACTACTGTGTGCTATGCTGAAGATGTTCTATAGGTCAGTTGTGGAGAGCGCCCTCTTCTTTGTGGTGGCGTGTTGGGGAGGCAGCATTAAGAAGAGGGACGCCTCACGTCTTAATAAGCTGGTAAGGAAGGCGGGCTCTGTCGTGGGCAAAGTACTGGAGAGTATAACATCGGTAGCTGAACGAAGGGCGCTGAGTAGGCTACGGTCAATTATGGAAAACCCTGAACATCCTCTACATAGCACCATCCAGAGACAGAGAAGCAGTTTCAGCGACAGGTTGCTATCGATGCAATGCTCCTCAGACAGGATGAAGAGGTCAATACTCCCCAATGCCATTAGGCTTTACAATTCAACCGCCAGGAGTAAGATATGTTAAAGTGCCGGGGTTGATTGTATTTAATGTATTTAAGTAATCTACTTAAGAACTTTTTAAAAGCTATTATTAATGCTTTTGGAGAGAGTGATTTAGATGCATATCATATTTTTACTGAGTTAAGTATTGTATGTAATTAGTTTTGCTACAACAACTGTATGGGACATTGGAAAAAATGTTGAATTTCCCCATGGGGATGAATAAAGTATCTATCTATCTATATATCTATCTATCTATCTATCTACCCGCAACTTCTTTAAAATCCAGAAGTCATAGAAACATAGAATAGAAAACCTACAGCACAATATAGGCCCTTCACCTCACAAAGTTGTGCCAAACATGTCCCTACCTTAAAAATTACTAGGCTTACCCATAACCCTCTATTTTACTAAGCTCCGTGTACCTATCCAAAAGCCTCTTGAAAGACACTATCGTATCTGCCTCCCACACTGTTTCCGGCAGCCCATTCCACGCACTCATCACTCTGAGCAAAAAACTTACCCCTGACATCTCCTCTGTACCTACTCCCCAGCACCTTAAACCTGTGTCCTCTTGTGGCAACCATTTCAGCCCTGGGAAAAAGCCTCTGACTATCCACACGATCAATGCCTCTCTCATCTTATTCATCTCTATCAGGTCACCTCTCATCTTACATTGCTCCAAAGAGAAAATGCCGAGTTCATTCAACCTGTTTTCATAAGGGATGCACCCTAATCCAGGCAACATCCTTGTAAATCTCCTCTGCACCCTTTCTATGGCTTCCACATCCTTCTTGTAGTGAGGTGAGCAAAACTGAGCACAGTACTCCAAGTGGGGTCTGACCAGGGTCCTATATAGCTGCAACATTACCTCGCAGCTCCTAAATTCAATTCCATGATTGATGAAGGCCAATACACCATACACCTTCTTAACCACAGAGTCAACCTGTGCAGCTGCTTTGAGCGTCCTATGGACTCGGACCCCAAGATCCCTCTGATCCTCCACACTGCCAAGAGTCCTGCCATTAATACTATATTCTGCCATCATATTTGACCTACCAAAATGAACCACTTCACACTTATCTGGGTTGAACTCCATCTGCCACTTCTCAGCCCAGTTTTGCATCCTATCAATGTCCTGCTGTAACCTCGGACAGCCCTCCGCACTATCCACAACACCTCCAACCTTTGTGTCATCAGCAAACTTACTAACCCATCCCTCCACTTCCTCATCCAGGTTATTTATAAAAATCACGAAGAGTTAGGGTCCCAGAACAGATCCCTGAGGCACTCCACTGGTGATCAACCTCCATGCAGAAGATGACCTGTCTACAACCACTCTTTGCATTCCTTGGACAAGCCAGTTCTGGATCCACAAAGCAATGTCCCCTTGGATCCCATGTCTCCTTACTTTCTCAATGAGCCTTGCATGGGGTACCTTATCAAATGCCTTGCTGAAATCCATATACGCTACATCTACTGCTCTTCCTTCATCAATGTGTTTAGTCACATCCTCAAAAAATTCAATCAGGCTCGTAAGGCATGACCTGCCCTTTACAAAGCCATGCTGACAACTCCTAATCATATTATACCTCTCCAAATATTCATAAATCCTGCCTCTCAGGATCTTCTCTATCAACTTACCCACCACTGAGGTAAGACTCACTGGTCTATAATTTCCTGGGCTATCTCTACTCCCTTTCTTGAATAAAGGAACAACATCTGCAACCCTCCAATCCTCAGGAACCTCTCCCATCCCCATTGATGATGCAAAGATCATAGTCAGAGGCTCAGCAATCTCTTCCCTCACCTCCCACAGTAGCCTGGGGTACATCTCATATGGTCCTGGTGACTTATCCAACTTGATGCTTTCCAAAAACCTCCAGCACATCCTTTTTCTTAAAATCTACATGCTCAAGCTTTTCAGTCTGCTGCAAGTCATCACTACAATCACTAAGATCCTTCTCCATAGTGAATACTGAAGTAAAGTATTCATTAAGTACCTCTGCTATTTCCACCAGTTCCATACACACTTTCCCATTGTCACATTTGATAGGTCCTATTCTTTCATGTCTTATCCTCTTGCTCTTCACATACTAGTAAAATGCCTTGGGGTGTTCCTTAATTTGGCCCACCAAGGCCTTCTCATGGCCCCTACTGGCTCCCCTAATTTCCTTCTTAAGCTTGTTCCTAGTAGCCGTATAATCTTATAGGTCTCTAACATTACCTAGCTCTCTGAACCTTTTGTAAGCTTTTCTTTTCGACTAGATTTATTACAGCCTTTGTACACCATGGTTCCTGTACCCTACCATAACTTCCGTCTCATTGGAACGTACCTATACAGAGCCCTACACAAATATCCCCTGAATATTTGCCACATTTCTTCCGTACTTTTCCCTGAGAACATCTGTTTCCAATTTAAGCCTCCAATTTTGTGCCTGATAGCCTCATAATTCCCCTTACTCCAATTAAACACTCTTCTAACTTGTCCATTCCTATCTCTCTCCAATGCTATCGTAAAGGAGATAGAATTATGATCACTAAAGTCTTTCGTTTTCACTTAAATGATCACATCTCTTTTGAAAGATATTATCGAGTCTGTGTTTTTATATAAGGAAGTATTGGTATCAATAGAATGAAATTCAAGAGATTCATAGAAATGTCTTCCCAAACATTATTTTGTTATACCATGTCTTTAGAGAAGTCTCAGTTGGCACTTTTGACAGGGGAGAGAAGGTCTAGCATGTGCAAAGCTAAAGCTCTCACTGTGGAGTGGTCTGCCATCCACAGCCTCACTAAGTAAAGATTTTACTAAAAAAATTTAGGGCATCTTCATTCTTCTGGCATTTGGCATAGATAATAGACCCTAACATACAGAAATTTGGCATAGAGAAATGGAGTAACTACAGCCCTTCGGCCCATCTGATTCATACCAACCAAGGTGCCTAACTAAGCTAATCCCATAGGCTTGTGTTTGTCTCATATCACTCTAAACCATTCCTATCCTGCTTTGTTGTCATTGGGATAATGTGACCTTAATTCTATTCTGCAACAAGTCACAATATAGCAGTGAGAGTTGTGTTTACAGTGGGATTGGCAAGGTGACTACTGTGGTTAAATGGTCCCATAATGATTATTTCCTGAAATAACTTGGTCTTCTTGCTGAAATTTCTTATCAATACTGATATCATTTTTCTGGCCTGAATAAAAATGGCAATTTGTATTAAAGTTTTGGATTTGAATACAAGTTTTATTATCCCTCTGATACTTTTTCTATCTCACAGAAGATAAATTTCCTGCCATTTCTCATTTCCAACACACCTGAATATCTGAGAGGGTTTCAGTCTCCTACAGGAAATAATAGTTGGCAAGACCAAACGCGTTCAGACTACAACATCTGGCAAGTTTCATTTTCCAGCCTGGTGTGCTTTTAGTTTTTTTCACCTTTAGTCATTTGGTGAGGTTTTTAAAAATCTTTTTCAGACACATCTGGTGGAATTACAATCTCTTTAATTCCTACATCATCTTGGATTGTAATCGCTTTCCGCCTGTGATATCCAGAGCAGTTTCAATCTTTTGAAACCAGAAGCATATGGTGATATTTAATCTTTCAACATCTGGTAAAGCTTTTAGCACTTTACATCTGAGACAAAGGCACTTTATATCTCTTCACACCTATTATCAGCCTTAGTGAAAACAGAGTTCATCTCACATATTCTGCTAACTTACCCTGACTGTGCTAATGAAGGCGTCAAAGTCTGCTTCTTCCAGGGTGTCAGCAACAGGCAAAGGCAATCGTTTATATCTGGGAAGGAGGAGGAACTGCTGGTTATTAATGCAAGTTATTCCAAGAATAACCCTGACTACACCTTATCAGAGGTACTCATTTTGTTTGATCCTTTCTCCCTGATGCACCATCAATAACTCTCGGAGTCGTGAGGCAAGATATAGGCATTAATTGGCTGGAAGAAAGAACAAGCAGCAATTGACCACTGCACTACATCCTGGAGACTGAGGCCGGGGCAGTGTCTCCAATTGCCTTTATACCGAGGTCCGTGGGAGGAGCCACGGTCAGTGGGAGGAGCCACAGGAGCAGTCAGCGGTGGGGGGGGGGGGGGGGGGGGGCATGTCCAGACAGGTATATGTAGTTCACCACACTCCCTCTCCTCTCTAAAATTTAAACCTTATTTGTTATCTTACTCAGTTCTGACAAAAGGTTCTCAACCTGAAACAAAGCCTTTTCCTCTTTCCACTATCGCTGCCTAATAGTTGGGTCTGCCCAGAATCTTCTGTTGTTAGTGATTATTAATCTAGTTAAATTGCATTCTCTGTGCTACAAAGAGATTGAATTCAATCATAATGTGAGATGTTCTGTTCGATAAAGAAAACTGGCTCTGCTGCAAAGTTCCAGATGTCTATTGATCTTAGATTTGAAAGCTGCCACAGTCTAAGGATCTGGAATTCTTGAAGAGACAGTTTCAGATTTCAGCTATTGTCCACAGCAAGAACATTGAATCCAGTAGGGAGACACAAAAGTCTGCAGGTGCTTCAGATTGGGAGCAGTACACAAAAAGCTGGAGGAATTAATGAAGTCAGGCAGCATTTATGGAGGGAGATGAACAGTTTACATTTGAAGTCAAGACCCTTCATCAGGACAATATGGAATTAATATAGCATGGAATTTTCTTTTCCTAAAAGCTGGGAACTTTATTATGTCATGCAAAGAAATTACATTCTCAATGCTCATTCCTGTTTAAGCAGGAAACTAAATACTTCTTAGACGTAGACATTTGTTTGCTAATAGGCAGACAGCCAGCAAGTACATGGCAACACACACAAAGAAACCAGCAATGAAAAACCACAATTAGATTGTGCTTTCAACTCAGGCACTGTACTGGAGTCAAACTTTGGCACCATGCTCAGGGAGGAGTTTTTTTGGATGGGCGACCAACAGAATGAAATGCAGATTTTCAGGTATACCTCGAAGCAGAAGTGAGAGGTAGAGTGGCTCAGTGAGTGAAATGTAGAGGTTAGTATCCTGGCAGTGCACAAGAGGACAACAACAGAAGTATAGTAATCTTCATAGTGTATAGGATGGTGGAGATCACAAAAACAGGGAGGGAGTACAAGAATTCAAAGTTTAAAACTGAGTCATTGCCTCTTCAAAACTCAATGTGGGCCAATCAACACCCAGTAACTGGACAGTGTGAGTTAAGATACAGGTAACAGATATTAGTAAGTTCACATTCATGGAAGAAATAAGCCGTTATTCATTAAGGACACAAGTTAACAAAACAAAACAATGAATAAAGTGTCAGCAGCTGCCAACATAATGATGATGAAGTGGCTGGGTGGATGTGTCACCCTCAGCTGGGAGAAACTCTGCTCAAGGACAAGAAGATACAAATAGTCAGGATCAGGCTTACTGACCAGGTTAATGGCTGGAGTACATTGCAAGGGGACGAAGGAACAGAGTCGCTAAATTTGGGATGGGGCACAATAGGAACCAAAGATGGAAGCTTTGACTTCCCAGTCAGAGGAATATTCTCTTTTTCTGAAGCTAAACAAATCAGTAACAGAGGCAAGATTAGGAAAAATGGTGATTAGATAGACCTGGATTCAGCAGTATACACAAAAAACTGGCATGTTTTCAGATGAAAGGTAACTTATAGATGAGAATAGGAAGCAAAGGTTTGAGCATGGGCTACGAGAGTTCGAAAAAGAAGTCATTGTAGATGATGGATGCCAATGCCTGAATTTATAAGAATAAGACTGTAAGACATAGGAGCAGAATTAGGCCATTCAGCCCATCGAGTCTGCTGCACCATTCCATTATGGCTGATCCTGGATCCCGCTCAACCCCATATACCTAACTTATCACCATATCCTTTGATGCCCTGACCAATCAAGAAACTATCAACTTCCGCTTTAAATATACCCCTGGGCTTGGCCTCCACTGCAGTCTGTGGCAGAGCATTCCACAGATTCACTACTCACTGGCTAAAAAAATTCCTCCTTACCTCTGTTCAAAAAGGTCTCCCCTCAATTTTGAGGCTGTGCCCCCTAGTTCTGGACACCTCCACCAGAAGAAACATCCTCTCCACATCCACCCTACCTAGTCCTTTCAACATTTGGTAGGTTTCAATGAGATCTTCCCCACATTCTTTATAAATTTTAGTGAGTACAGGCCCAAAGCAGCGAAATGCTTCTCATATGTTAACCCCTTCATTCTTGGAATCATCCTCGTGAACCCCCACTGGACTCTCTCCAATGACAACACATCCCTTCTGAGATATGGGGCCCAAAACTGTTGACAATATTCCAAGTGCGGCCTGCCCAATGTCTTAGAAAGCTTTAGCATTATCTCTTTGTATTTATATTCTCTTCTCCTTGAAATAAATGGCTCTTAAGCGAACCAGGTCAGTGTGTTCCCATCCTACGAGAAGATAAAGGAGGATGTCATGGTCATCAATTTAAAAAACAGGAGGCAGGTTTTCATGGAGCGGTTTACCATAACTACTCTGATAAAGGATGCTCCACTGAAGTGGATATCTAACTGGCAGATTGAAGCATAGTTATGCAAAATAGAGACATAAATTTGAATGGCAAAAAAAGGACTTTTAGAAACAAGGGAGATTGGAGAAGGGACAGGAATTTGCAAGAACAGAGTACCTGAGTGATTGTTTTAAATTGTTGACAGTGATCCAAATCTCTGTTTTAAAAATCCACATTAATAAAAATAAAAATTCGTACTAATGAAAGTACCTGAAGTATGGCATTGTAAACACATAGCCTCTATAGACCTCCTCGGAGATACGAACATCTTCCACGTTCTCAATTGTCTTTGGGAGAGGCTCAGCAACAAATTGCTCTGTGCCATGATAAACAAAGTATACTTTGTTGCTCAAAACAGCAAAATCCAGCAGCTAAATGTAACAGAAAAGGAAAAACAATATTGGTATTAGCATGGGTGTTCGAAATCTGCAGATTCTGTTTGGTACTTAATAGTGTGGACTAAAAAGATCAAACAATAAATTTCACCCTCATTTACCCTTATATATCAGGACAGAGGAAGTCATAATACAAGAATTCAAAATTATGAGGATCTTAGACAGAAACTTTTCATTATATTAATTGCTTTACTGAGCTTTTCTTCAGAAACGGGAGCTCTTTTTGCAAGTTGGTTATCACTGAGTTTTGAGGAATGCTCCTGTTTTAATGGTTGAATCATTACGTTAATTTCAGATGCTACAAGAATGCAAAATTGACCTTAGTGTTAGGCATGAAAGTTGTCTCACAAATTGGTTTTTTAATTTATGCATTGTCTCTTTTATCTTATAACCTGAGCCTGATAGAAAAATTGAAACATAAAGATCATACCATCAGTTTCAAAATGTGATTTTTGTAGAAGGTCTCGCTCTAAGTAAGAACTGGAATTCAATTGTAAACAAGGTGGGAGAGCAGAAACCTGATTGGATGAGGGCTATCCAATCAGGAGGGATGGACAACGGGGGCAGTATGGAAGACTGGAAGATTGCAAATGTCACTCTGCTATTTAAGAAAGGGGCAAGGAAGCAAAAAGGAAATTATAGACCTGTTAGCTTGACATCGGTGGTTGGGAAGTTGTTGGAGTCGATTGTCAAGGATGAGGTTATGGAGTACCTGGAGGCATATGACAAGATAGGCAGAACTCAGCATGGTTTCCTTAAAGGAAAATCCTGCCTGACAAACCTAGTGCAATTTTTTGAGGAAATTACAAGTAGACTAGACAAGGGAGATGCAGTGGATGTTGTGTATTTGGATTTTCAGAAGGCCTTTGACAAGGTGCCGCACATGAGGCTGCTAAACAAGATAAGAGCCCATGGAATTACGGGAAAGTTACATATGTGGATAGAGTGTTAGTTGATTGGCAGGAAACAGAGAGTCGGAATAAAGGGATCCTATTCTAGTTGGCTGCCAGTTACCAGTGGTGTTCCACAGGCGTCCGTGTTGGGGCCGCTTCTTTTTACATTGTATATCAACGATTTGGATTATAGGATAGATGGCTTTGTGGCTAAGTTTGCTGATGATACAAAGATAGGTGGAGGGGCCAGTAGTGCTGAGGAAACAGAGAGTCTGCAGAGAGATTTGGATAGATTGGGGGAATGGGCAAAGAAGTGGCAAATGAATTGCAATGTCGGAAAGTGTACGATCATGCACTTTGGTAGAAGAAATAAACGGGAAGGCTATTATTTAAATGGGGAGAGAATTCAAAGTTCTGAGATGCAATGGGACTTGGGAGTCCTTGTGCAGATACCCTTAAGGTTAACCTCCAGGTTGAGTCGGTGGTGAAGAAGGCAAATGCAATGTTGGCATTCATTTCTAGAGGAATAGAGTATAGGAGCAGGGATGTGATGCTGGGGCTCTATAAGGCACTGGTAAGACCTCACTTGGAATACTGTGTGCAGTTTTGGGCTCCTTATTTAAGAAAGGATGTGCTGACATTGGAGAGGGTTCAGAGAAGATTCACTAGAATGATTCGGGGAATGAGAGGGTTAACATATGAGGAACGTTTGACCGCTCTTGGACTGTACCCCTTGGAGTTTAGAAGAATGATGGGGGACCTCATAGAAACATTTCAAATGTTGAAAGGCATGGACAGAGTGGATGTGGCAAAGTTGTTTCCCATGGTGGGGGGAGTCTAGTACGAGAGGACATGACTTGAGGATTGCAGGGCGCCCATTCAGAACAAAGATGCAAAAAATTTTTTTAGCCAGAGAGTGGTGAATCTATGGAATTTGTTGCCATGGGCAGCAGTGGAGGCCAAGTCATTGGGTGTATTTAAGGCAGAGATTGATAGGTATCTGAGTAGGCAGGGCATCAAAGGTTATGGTGAGAAGGCGGGGGAATGGAACTAAAGGGGAGATTTTCAACATTTCCATTTAGAAAACAGCCTATGATTTTATTCCTTCTACCAAAGTGCATGGCTATAAACTTCCCAACACTGATTCCATCTGCCACTTCTTTGCCCATTCTGCTAATCTATCCAAGTCTTTCAGTAGCCTCTTTGCTTCCTCAACACTACCTGCCACTCTACCTATCTTTGTATCGTCTACAAATCTGGCAACTTCGGGGTGACTACCTTCCTATAGCTCTTATGTATCTCCTCTACATTTCCCAAATGAGCTGAAAGTCATCGAGCTGCAGCTTCAGATCCTTATATTCTGTGAGGAGCTGCAGCTTGAGGCTTCTGGTGCAGATGTGGATATCTGGGATGCTGGAGGTCTCCCAGAGTTCCCACATCTCACACACAGCTCCTGGAGCCATTCTCAATACACTAACTATGCACAAACAGATGAAGAATGAAGAAGAAACTTACCAGAAACTAACCTCACTCGAGGCTTTGCACTAGGGAAATTCTAGGCAGTTTCTAGAGTAGGTTACATGGTCGGCACAACATTGTGGGCTGAAGGGCCTGTAATGAGCTGTAAATGTCTATGTCCTACGTTAAGGCTGTTCAGCCAGCCCCCCCCCCCCCCCAACTATAACACTGGTCCACTCTAACAATAGTCACTCTACCTATCCCTACATTATTTTTATTTGCCCTTGCTAATGAATCACAATACGATCGGGCCGCTAGAAAAACATGAAAGCCCATGAATACTACTTTTTAAAATTGCTTGCCCCTACCAGTGTGGAGCCTCCCATGTTGACTCAACAGGGCAGCCAGAAAAAGCTAAAAGCCCGTAATTTAGTGTTCTAAATGGCACACGTTCTAGATTTATTTCAAATGACTAAAGCAGATCATCTTCGATCATATATGTATATTCCTGATCTTAGTATTAGTCTTCCTCATCAGGAATATCTGGTCAATATTCTGCATCCCAGGGGTAATTCAAAGAGTAATAGATTTTTATTGCATGTTTCTGCAGGTACGTTAGCAATATTTCAATTAGAACAGCCTTCTCTTTGTGCAGGAAGGCACAGAGTCGACTGTACTTCCTTAGAAGGTTGGCGTCATTCAATGTCTGTAGTGAGATGCTGAAGATGTTCTATAGGTCAGTTGTGGAGAGCGCCCTCTTCTTTGTGGTGGCGTGTTGGGGAGGAAGCATTAAGAAGAGGGACGCCTCACGTCTTAATAAGCTGGTAAGGAAGGCGGGCTCTGTCGTGGGCAAAGTACTGGAGAGTTTAACATCGGTAGCTGAGCGAAGGGCGCTGAGTAGGCTACGGTCAATTATGGAAAACTCTGAACATCCTCTACATAGCACCATCCAGAGACAGAGAAGCAGTTTCAGCGACAGGTTACTATCAATGCAATGCTCCTCAGACAGGATGAAGAGGTCAATACTCCCCAATGCCATTAGGCTTTACAATTCAACCGCCAGGACTTAAGAACTTTTTAAAGGCTATTATTAATGCTTTTTGAGATAGTGATTTAGATGCATATCATATTTTTTTACTGAGTTAAGTATTGTATGTAATTAGTTTTTGCTACAACAAGTGTATGGGACATTGGAAAAAAAGTTGAATTTCCCCATGGGGATGAATAAAGTATCTATCTATTTATCTATCTATCTATCTAAATAAATCAAACTTAATTGTGACTGTAAATAATCAGCTGGAGGTTAAATCTAATTTCTTGACATTCGAAACAGTTTCTGAGAATCCAACTTAACAGAACATTTCTCACAATGCATGAAGCACAAAATCCTCATCCACTGAATTGTATATTGAGAGATTTTATCCACCATTATCAATATGCATCAATGCACAAATTAGTTATGTATTTAGAGATACAACATGGAAAAGGCTGTTCTGGCCATTCAAGCCACACAGACAGCAACCCCTGATTTAACCCTAGCCTAATCATGGGTCAATTTACCAATTAACCTACTAACCAGTACACCTTTGGATTGTGGAAGGAAACTGGGGCACCTGGAGAAAACCTTTGTATTCCACAGACACAACATATAAACTCCTTAGAGAGGATGCAGGAATTGAACTCTGAACTGTGATGCCCTGAGCAGTAATAGTGCCCTGCACACTGCACGTTACCATACTGACCACCCCATGGGCAATGCATGATTGGTGACAAATGAATGTCATTAATCATACATAGTATTGTAGCTATAATTATCCTCAAAAAAGATAAGTAAGTCACCTTCTCAAGGAACAAAAAAAAAGCTACAGGAGGCACACATTGGCAGGCAGCATCTATATAGATATCCTTTAATGTTTTGGGTTGAACCCCTTCATACAAAACCATAAGATATAGGAGCAGAATTAGGCCATTTGACCCATCAAGTCTGCTCCACCATTTCATCATAGCTGATCCAATATTCCTCTCACCAAATCTTTTGTCTATTCCCTGTATCCCTTCATGCCCTGACCAGTCAAGAATCTATCAACCTCTGCCTTAAATATACACAGAGACTTGGGCTCCACAGCTGACTGTGGCAAAGACTTCCACAGATTCACCACTCTCTGGCTAAATAATTTCCTCCTCATCTCCTTTCTAAAAGGATGCCCCTCTGTTCTAAGGCTGTGACCTCTGGTCTGAGACTGTCCCACCATAGGAAGCATCCTCTTCACATCCACTCTATCAAGGAGTTTCACTATTCGATGGGTTTCAATGAGGATACCCCTCAGTCTTCTGAATTCCAATGAATGCAGGCCCAGAGCCATCGAATACTCTTCATATGACAAAACATTCAATCTGGAATCATTTTTGTGAACCACCTTTGAACTCTCTCCAGTTTCTGCACATCCTTTCTAAGATAAGGTGCCAAAACTGCTCACAATAATCCAAATGAGGCCTCACCAGTGCTTTATAAAGTCTCAACATTGTTTTATATTCCAGACCTCCTAAAATGAATGCTAACATCGCATTTGCCTTCCGCACCACAGACTCAACCTACAAATTAACCTTTAGGGAATCCTGCACAAGGACTCCCAAGTCCTTTTGCACCTCAATTTTTTTCTATTTTCTCTCCATTTAGACCATATACTTCTGGACACTATATTCCACCTGCCATTTCTTTGTCCATTCTCCTAATCTTTCTGTCCATCTATAGCCTTTCTACTTCCTCAAAACTACACACCCCTCCACCTATCTTCATATCATCTGCTGCAAACTTTGCAACAAAGCCATCAATCCCAACACAGACCATTGTGGAACACCACTAGTCACCAGCAGCCAGCCAGAAAAGACCCCCTTTATTCCCACTCTATGCCTCCTGCCAATCAACCACTGCTTTATCCATGCTAGAATTTGTCCTGTAATACCATGGGCTCATATCTAGTGATTCCTGAAAGATCATTACTAATGCCTCCACAATCTCTTCAGCCACTTTCAGAACCCTGGGCTGTACACCAACTGGTTCAGCTGACTTATCTACCTTCAGACCTTTCAGCTTCCTAAGAACCATAGGAGGCAATGAGTGGGAATAGAATGATTCTTTTTTGGGTGGCTGCCAGTGACTAGTGTTGTTCTTCAGGGGTTGGTGTTGGGACTGCTTTTTATTTTATATATCAGTGATTTAGATGATGGAATAGATGGCTTTATTGCCAGGTTTGCAGATGATATGAAGATTGCTGGAGGGACAGGTAGTGTTGATGAAACAGGTAGGCTGCAGAAGGACTTAGACAGATTAGGAGAATGGCCATGAGAGCTGAAAATGAAATACAATGTTGGAAAATGCATTTAAAGTTACTGACCCTCTCCATCTCTCATCTAATGATTACTGGCTCATGGACCTCTGGTTTCCCTGTCCTGATGTCTACAATCAGTTTCTGCTCTGCCACAGACTGCAGTGGAGGCCAAGTTCATTGGTATATTTAAGATGGAAGTTGATCGCTTCCTGATCAGTCAGGGCATCAAAGGATATGACAAGAAGGATCAGCCATGATGGAATGCTGGAGCAGGCTTGATGGGCTGAATGGCCTAATTCTACTCCTATGTCTTATGGCCTTATTGACATTGAATGAGAGGTTGTTGTTATGACACCACTCAGACAAATTGTCAATCTCCCTCCTGTATGCTGATTCATCTCCCCCTTTGAAACAGCCCACAACAGTGCTGTAATCAGCAAACTTGCATATGGAGTTGGAGCTGTACTTAGCCATACAATCGTAGGTATAATGCGAGCAGAGCAGGGGTAAGCACATAGCCCTGCAGTGCTCCTGTGTTGTTGGAGATTGTGGAAGAGATGTCTTTGCCAATCCGAACTGCCTGGGGTCTACAAATGAGGAAACCCAGGATCCAAATGCACAAGTGGGTATTGAGGCCCAGGTCTTGGAGTTTACTGATTAGTCTTGAGGGGATGATGGTATTAAATGTTGAGCTGTAATTGATGAAAGAGTATCCTGATCTGTGCATCCTTACTGTCCAGATGTTCCAGGGTTGTGTGAACAGCCAACGAG
Organism: Hemitrygon akajei; assembly: GCF_048418815.1. NCBI lineage: Eukaryota > Metazoa > Chordata > Chondrichthyes > Myliobatiformes > Dasyatidae > Hemitrygon > Hemitrygon akajei. The sequence continues at coordinate 71,793,915 of NC_133125.1, forward strand.
ATAACATCTGCTTTAGACCTGTTGCTTCAGTTGGCGAATTGGACCAGATCCATGTCCTCATTCAGAAAGGAGCTGATATACTTCAACAACAGCCTCTCAAAACACTTCATCACTGTGAATGTAAATACTACCGGGCAATAGTCATTTAGACGCAGGTCTTCAGTATTCGACCAGATACTCCATATTGGCCAAACGCTTTCCTTGGATTCACTCTTTTGAAGGCAGGCTGTACGTCATCTTCAGACATTGAGACCAAAGGATCATAAGACCATAAGACATAGAGCAGAATTAGGACATTTGGCCCATCAAACCTGCTCTACCATTCTATCATGGCTGATTCTGGATCCCACTCAACCCCATACACCTGCCTTCTTACCGTATGTTTTCATGATCAGGAAACTATCAACTTCCACCTTAAATATACCCATGGACTTGCCCTCCACTTCAGTCTGTGGCAGAGCATTCCACAGATTTACTATTCTTTGGCTAAAAAAAGTTCTCCTGACCTGTGTTTTAAAAGGTCATCCTTCAATTTTGAGGCGTTGCCCTCTAGTTCTGGACACCCCCACCATAGGAAACATCCTCTCCACATCCATCCTATCTAGTCCTTTCAACATTCAGTAGGTTTCAATGAGATCCACCCGCACTCTTCTAAATCCGAATGAGTACGGGCCCAAAGTTGCCAAACATTCCTCATATGTTAACCCCTTTCTCGTGAACCTCCTCTGGACTCTCTCCAATGACAACACGTCCTTTCTGAGACATGTTGACAATACTCCAAAAACTTACTCGAAGACTCTAACAGATTATTAAGGCAAGATTTCCCTTCACAGAAACCATGCTGACTTTGACTTATTGTATCATTAGTCTCCAAGTACCCCAAAACATTATCCTTAATGATAGTTTCCAACACTTCCCCGACCACTGAGGTTAGGCTAACTGACCTATAATTTCCCTTCTTTTTCCTTCCTCCCTTCTTAAAGAGTGGAGTGACATTTGCGATTTCCCAGCCCTCTGGGACCATGCTAGAATCAAGTGATTCTTGAAAGACCATAATCGATGCATCCGTTATCCCTTCAGCAACCTCTGTCAGGACTCTGGAATGTAGACCATCTGTTCTAGGTGACTTATCCACCTTAAAACCTTTGAGTTTGCCTAGCTCTTTGTCCTTTGCAGTAGCTCCTGACATTCATGGACCCCTGGCCCACTGCTAGTGTCTTCCACAGTGAAGACTGATGCAAAGCATTAACTGGTGGTATGTAAACTTCAGTCAGGATCACGGACGAGAACTCCCAAGGCAAATAGAATGATCTACATTTAATCGTTAGTTGTTCTAAGTCAGGAGAACAAGAGGTTGACATAGCCCCAAAGTCCATGTACCAAAGAGAATTGACTAAATAGCATGCGCCGCCACCTCTTTCCTTTCCAGGATTCAAGGTTCGATCAATTCCGAAGATGGTAAAACCCTCCGGTCGGATAACTCTGTCTGGCGTGTTCGCTGTTAACCAAGACTCAATGCAACAAACAAGAGAGATCAGCCTCATCTGCCTCTGATACAGCAGCCTTGCCCTGAGATCATCAAGTGACTGTACACTCACTAACAAGATGGTCAGCAGGGGAGGTCACATCCCTCTCCACTTCAGCCTGGTTTAAATCCCTCTTCTCCAGCTGCATTTTCATCGTTGGCCTTGGCATTGACCCTTAAAGGCATCATGCTTAACTGCTCCACATTTAACTGTTGAACTTGAGATCTGAGATCTTTGAAAGGCCTCATATCACCATTTGGGGTAACTCAATATTGGAAAAGGAAATGTTTGGGTTTGTTTTGAAGGACTTCATTTCATTGTTTGCGCTGCTCGCTCCGCTGGGCCAGTTGATGCTGCTTGATATAGACTCTTTGTCCAGTACATAACACCATTCTTCTCAAGAAACTCCTCAAATTTGGCACTCGTGAAGGCCAGACCGTTGCCAGGTATGATCATTTCTAGAATACCAAATGTGGCAAAGGCCAACTGTAGTTTAGTGGTGGTAGTTGTGGAGTGACATGATGAATGAGTGGGTAACACCTCTATGCACTCCGAATAGGCATCCACAATAACCAGAATGGTTTAAGGGTGACATCTGACAACTGACAAATCGGACCGATGTGCACCATCTTCTCAATATCGGTGTCCATTTGGGTAACCACACAGAGCTTCTAGCCAGTGCGTTCATTAGCTCCACACTTGGTTGGGCATCATGCACGTCACTGAGAACACGCTTGCAGACTAGGGTGGGGGAGAAGTGAACCACTACACAACAGCCACAAAATATTCAGCCATCCTGTAGGCTCAGTTCATATTGCCGATTTGTGAATGGTTAAAATTCGGGTGGAGGAGTGATGGGCCAGATTCCCTCTTTTCACCTGTGGATCCCAGGTGGTCCACTGCCTCGTGAAGTGACTGGTGATGGGGGTTTTCTCTAGGCATAACTTTGAATGGTGCTGCGGCAGACTCGGTGTACTTGACCATTGGTGACTCCCTCCACATTTTCTTTCCGGGGTAGGGGGATATACTTTATTGTGTAAGAGTAGGCAGACAAGGTCAATGTCCATCATTGTGTTCTGGGTGATGATATCTTTTGGATACCTGGTGTTTCCCCCATTATGCCTCTGTCCAATGTTGCAAGGTGGTGGGCCACTGACGTCCCAGTTACTAACATATATTCAAGATAGGAACAGACATAGGGGATTTCTTTAACCAAGCTACCAATAAGTCATTGGAGTATACCAGGGGTCAAACTCAGCCCAAATGGCAGCTGTTTGTATCGAAACAGGCCTCTGTGTGAGTTAATTGCAGTAATCTCCCGAATGTCTTCATCCAGAGTGACCTGACTGTAACAGGCGTGTTTCGGGTCGAGTGTTGAGAACTGTTGGCCTCTCGACAGGGTTACATACAGTCCCTCAATGGTAATCGATAGGCATTTACTTTTGTCACAGGGTTTGCAGTCAATTTGTTGTTGCCACAGATGCAAACTGACCTATCAGACTTTTGGACAACAATCAAGTTATCTCTCTGATACAAATGGCAACCAATGATTGGGTTAACCACTCTGAGTCTTGTCATAGCTACATTCAAAAACAGATTGGGTGCTTGTAATAGAACAACCATTCTTGTTTTGATTCTCATTGCCAAGTATAGTGTACACTCAAAGCAAGAATGACAATGGAACAGTAGGATTAAATGTTTCTACTGGATTAAACATTCCTTGTAGCCATGAACACACTGTGCAATTTACGGTGTGGGAGTGCTGGACTGGGCCTGCTGAATGAAAAACACATGCACTCTAAAGCCCACGTGAGAAAGAGGGAGAGCCCTCAGCACTCAGCAAGCATGGTTGATTCACTACACGATCAGACACACACACACTAATGTACCACATTCTCACATCAATCTGATATGGTTCAACCACAACAATCAGGTTCTCTCTCCCATACAAAGAGAAATCAACATGGAAATGATTGAACTGTCTTGTCTATCCAGAAGATACTCAGTGTCATTTGTAAAACTCAGGAAATTCACATACCTCATTTTTAATGATTAATTCCAGATTTTCCACCTGATCTCTTGAAGTCAGATTATAGAGATTTTCCTGAAGGTCATCATGGTCACGTGGGGTATAAGGAACAAAATCGTCCTCCTGATGAAGAAAAATGACAGGCTCCTCTCGCACATTGAAGTAAATAATTTCCTAGTGAATCGAGGTTGTGGAAAAACAAGTTTCGATAAATGGTCAGACTTCAAAAAATTAAATCAAAAAGCAATAAATGCTGAAAACATACTCCATAGAAACATATCCTTTCACCCAATGAGTTCATGATGACCATTAAACACCCATTTTTATACTAATCAGGGACACCTTATTTCCCTTATTACGGAGAGAGAGAGCCTGTGGTATGTGGAATTACCAGGTGAACAAGTAGTCTTTGGGGTACTGCAAGTCTCTGTCTTTATTGATGCTTTGCTGCATGCTTGAGTGCTCGGGGGGAGGGGGATCATTGCTTTGCTGCTGCTTACGTGTGGGAGGGGGGAGCGGGTGGGCTTTAGGGTTCTAACATTTAACTGTCATTCATTTTTTGAGCATTCCACTATTTTCGTGCATGGTTGCAAAGAAGAAGAATTTCAGGGTGTGTATTATATACATTTCTCTGAGATTAAATGGACCTTTGAAACCTTGAATCCTAAACGAATCCTGTTTTACATTTCCCACATTTCCTTTTTTTTTGTAATTTTTTTTTATTGAAGTTCATCATCAAACAAACATTTCCATAAGATGTATTTCAGACATTGTACATATATATCATATAATCATATATATCACAGATCTCCACAAAGTATTTATCTGAGGTATACACTTATAGAAAAGAGTGGAAAGAAAAAACAAGCAAAAGGAAAGAACTATGTACAAGTAGGGAGTGATCTTTTATTTACAACAGATTCATTGATTTATGAGAATAAAATCAGGCCTATGAGGTGTTACGTAGTTAAACCATTTTTCCTAGTATGAATCAAATTGTTCCAGCTTATGATTAACAAATGCTGTTATCTTCTCCATTTTGTAAATGTCTGTTGTAATTTCCATCCATGTATTTAAAGTTGGGCTCTCCTGTGATAACCATTTCCTAGTAAGAGTCTTTTTACCAGCCACCAACAGTATATTCATTAAATATTTATCTCTTTTCAACCATTCTTGAGGTATATATCCAAAATATATGGTCTTACTCTCTAAGGGTATTCATTTCCCACATTTCCATCACTTCCTCCTAGTTTCTGCCATTCACTTACATCAATGGCAATTTACAGTGACCAATTAATCTACCAATTTGCAGATTTCTGGGGCATGGGAGAAAGCTAACACATCCAAAGAGACCCATGTGTTCACTTGAAGGTACACTTGAGATTCCACACAGACCAGCACTGGAAGTCAAGGTCAGTTCTGGGTAACAGTGCAGCTTGCATCTATTCATATAATAGCACAGTTTAGGTGAGCCCATTATACCAATAGCAGTGCTTCAAAAGATTTATTACAGTGGTTTATTAACCCCTATTTCTGTAGCCCTGCATGTTTTTGACCATTTAAAGTATATATCCTACACTCCTTCCCAAGTTTTAGTCATTGAGTTATTACTTAATCTTCTTTCAAGAAGAATCTATTCAGTTAGTCCAATTTATGAACATCAGAAATGGGAGAAGGGGTAAGCCAGTTGGCTGCACAACTCTAGTCACATTAAAATATTACTCCATCGATCCTTGACACTTTTGTCAATTAACTTATAACCTCATCCATTGGTTAACAGCCTGTATATAACTAATGACATTACATTAATTGACTAACATGAAGAGTAAGTGCTTACCTATGTGTAGTGGCTCTAAGCTCTGTTCACAGAAGGTATTAGTAGGAGAAAAGATTCAAGGATCTGCTCAAAGATTAGTTTAAAAACTGCAGCATCTCGACTGCTTCCATGGAATCACAAGCCCTGAGCACTCAGGTGCGTACAAGATATTGCACTAGTAACATGCATAAGCCCCGAATACGTTCAGGACAATACTCTAGATGTGGCCTGACTAGTGTCTTATAAAGACTCATCATTATCTCCCTTTTTTTATATTGTATTGCCCTTTAAATGAATGTATTTACCTTCTTTACCTGTAAACCTGTAAATTTACCTCAACCTGCAAATTAATCTTCTGGGATTCTTGCACAATGACTCCCAAGTCCCTCTGCACCCCAGATGTTTGTACCTTCTTCCCATTTAGATAGTAGTCCATACTATTGTTCCTTTTACCAAAATGCATTATCCTACTTTTCCCAACACTGCATTCCACCTGCCACTCTTTTGCCCATTCTTCCAATTTGTCCAAGTCCTACTGCCATCGCATTGATCCTCAGCACTACCTACCTCTCTACCTATCTTTGTATCATCTACAAACTTTGTCTCAAAGCCATCAATTCTATTATCTAAAGCATTGACAAACAATGTGAAAAGTAGTGGTCCCAATACTGAGAAACACTAGTCACTGTTAGCCAACCAGAAAAGTCCTTTTTTATTTCCACCAGCTGCCTCCTGTCTGTCAGCGATTCCTCTATCCATGCCAGTATCTTTTCTGTAGCACCAGAGGATTTTATTGTGTTAAGCAGCCTTATTAGACCATAAGACCTAGGAGCAGAACTGGGCCATCTCATGGCGGATTCTTTTTTTTCACCTCCTCAACCCCATTTTCGGCCTTCTCCCCGTAACCTTTGATGCCATGTCCCATCAAGAACATATCAATCTCTGCCTTAAACAGACCTCTGACCTCCACAGCTGCATGTAGCAACAAATTCCACAAATTCACCAACCTTTGGCTAAAGAAATGTCTCTACATTTATGTTTTGAAAGGGCGCCCCTCTCTCCTGGGGCTGTGCCCTCTTGTCCTGGGCACTCCCACCATTGGAAACATCCTTTCCACATCTACTCTGTCTCACTTTTCAACATTCGAAAGGTTTCAATGAGATCCCCCCCCCTCCCCCCATCCTTGCAAAATCCAGCGAGTACAGAAGCAGAGCCATCAAGCGTTCCTCATTCCCGGATCCTTTAATTCCTGGAATCAACCTTCCGAACCTCCTCTGGACCCTCTCCAATGCCAGCACATCCTTTCTAAGATGAGGGGCCCAAAACTGTTCACAATACTCAAGGTGAGGCCTCACCAGTGCCTTATAAAGCCTCAGAATCACATCTCTGCTCTTGTATTCTAGACCTCTTGAAAGGAATGCTGACATTGCATTTGCCTTCCTCACCACTGACTCGTCCTGCAAGCTATCCTTTATGGTGTTCTGCACAAGGACTCCCAAGTCCCTTTGCATCTCAGATTCCTGGATTTTATCTCCTTTTAGATAATAGTCCACACATTTACATCTACTACTGACGTGCATGACTATGCATTTTCCAACATTGTATTTCATTTGCCACTTTCTTGCCCATTCTCCTAATCTGTCTAAGTTCTTCTGCATCCTACCTGCTTCCTCAACACACCTGCCCCTCCACCAATCTTAGTATCATCTGCATACTTGGCAACAAAGCATTCTATTCCATCATCTAAATTATTTAGTTGATGATGGCATCCGTTAGTCTCGCGAGACCATGGATCTGCACCTGGAAAGTCTTGCTTCAGCCTCTCCAGGGCGCAGGCCTGGGCAAGGTTGTATGGAAAACCGGCAGTTGCCCAAACAGCAAGTCTCCCCTCTCCATGCCACCAATATTGTCCAAGGGAAGGGCAAGGGCCGATACAGCTTGGCAACAGTATCGTTGCACAAGCTGCTAGAGCGAGGTTGAAGACAACGTCAGACTGCCTTAGGGACTTCAGCTCCAGATTTGTCCTCCGGTTTTACTCCCGAAGCCTTTCCCATAAATGGGTATGGCCGCAAGGCAGCAGAGATTTGAAATCAGAGTTTTCCCTCTCTAAGATGGGCTGCCTTCCCAGGCTGATGAGCTCCATCCACCCGAATTATTTATATACATTATAAAAAGAAGTAGTCCCAACACCAATCCCCACGGAACACCACTAGTCACTGGCAGCCACCCAGAAAAGGATCCTTTTATTCCCACTCACTGCCTCCTACCAATTAGTCAATGCTCTAACCATGTCAGTAACTTTCCTGTAGTACCATGGGCTCCTAACTTGGTAAGCAGCCTCACGTGTGGCACCTTGTCAAAGGCCTTCTGAAAGTCCAAATATACAACATCCACTGCATTCCCTCTATCTATCCTACTTGTAATCTCCTCAAAGAATTCCAAAAGGGTTCGTGAGGCAGGATTTTTTCCTGAAGGAAACCATGCTGACTCTGTCCTATCTTGTCCTGTGTCACCAAGTATTCCATCACCTCATCCTTAACAATTGAATCTAACATCTTCCCAACCACTGAGGTCAGGCTAACTGGTCTATAATTTCCTTTCTTAAAGAGTAGAGTGATAATTTCAATTTTTCAGTCTTCTGGCACCATGCCAGAGTCCAATGATTTCTGAAAGATCATTTCTAATGCCACCACAATCTCTAAGCTACCTTTTTCAGAACCCTATGATGAAGTTAATCTGGTCCTGGGTGACTTATGTACCTATAGGTCTTTCAGCTTTTTGAGCATCTTCTCTCTTATAATAGTAACAGCACCCACTTCTCTTTCTTCACACACTACAACATCTGGCACACTGAAGACTGATGAAAAATACTCATTTAATTCATCAGCCATCTCCTTGTCCCCTGTTATTATTTCTCCTTCCTCATTTTCTAGTGGTCCTATATCCACTCTCATTTCTCTTTTATATTTAACATACTTAAAAATTTTTCACTACCCACTTTGATATTATTTGCTAGTTTGCTTTCATATTTCATATTTTCCCTAATGATTTTTATATTTGCTCCCTATTGTTTTTTAAAAGCTTCCCAATCTTCTATCTTCTCACTGATTTTTGCTTTGTTGTATGCCCTTTCTTTTGCTTTTACAATAGCTTTGACTTCCCTTGGCAGCTACGGTTGTACTATTTTACCATTTGAGTATTTCTTCATTTTCGGAATACAGGTACCTGCACCTTCCTCATTTTTCCCAGAAACTCTCGTCATTGCTGCTCTGCTGTCATCCCTGCCAGCATCTCCTTCCAATTTACTTTGGCCAACTCCTCTCTCATGCCACTGTAATTTCCCTTACTCCACTGAAATACTGCCACATCAGACTTTACTTTCTCCCTATTAAATTTCAAGTTGAACTCAATTATATTGTGATCACTGGTTCCTAAGGGTTCTTCTACCTTAAGCTCCCTAATCACCTCCGGTTTATTACATTACACCCAATCCAGTATAGCTGATCCCCTAGTAGGCTCAACAACAAACTGCTCTAAAAAGCTATCTCTTCGGCATTCAACAAACTCACTCTCTTGAGATCCATTATCAACTTGATTTTCCCAATCGACCAGCATGTTAAAATCTCCCATGACTACCATAACATTGCCCTTTTGACTCGCCTTTTCTATTTCCTGTTGTAACCTGTGGTCCACCTCCCAGCCACTGCTGGGAGGCCTGTATATAACTGCCATCAACATCCTTTTACCTTTGCAGTTTCTTAACTCAACCCACAAGGATTCTTCCGATCCTGTATCACATCTTTTTACTAATTTGATGCCATTCTTTACCAGCAGAGCCACACCTTCTGACTGGTCCTTGAGTCCTGACGAAGGGTCTCAGCCCAAAACGTCGACAGTGCTTCTCCCTATAGATACTGCCTGGCCTGCTGTGTTCCACCAGCATTTCGTGTGTGTTGTTTAAACCTTCCCCAACAGCTCTAACAAACCTACCCGGGAGAATATTGGTCTTCCTCAGGTTCAGGTGCAACCCATCACTTTTGAACAGGTCATATCTCCTCAGAAGAGATTCCAAGTATCTGAAGCCCTGCCCCCTGCACCAGTTCCTCAGCCACGCATTTATCTGCTAGATCATCCTGTTTCTAACCTCACTGGCACATGGCACAGACAGCAATCCAGAAATTAGTACCTGGGAGGTCCTGCTTCTCAGCTTTCTACCTAGCTCTTTAATTCTCTCTTCAGGACCTCATTGCTTTTTCTTCTATGTCACTGGTACCAATATGTACCAAGACACTTGGCTGCTCCCCCTCCCTCTCCAAAATGTTATGGACACGATCTGAGACATCCTTGACCCTGGCACCTAGGAAGCAACATACCATCCAGGTATCTTGTTCACATCCATATGTGTGGCACCTTATCAAATGCCTTCTGAAAATCGAAGCAAGTGACATCCACTACCTCTCCTTTGTCCACCCTGCCTGTCACTTCCTCGAAGAACTCTAACAGATTAGTCAGGCAAGATTTCTCTTTTCAGAAACCATGATGACTCTGACTTATTGTATCATTAGTCTTCAAATATCCCAAACCCTCATCCTTAAAAATAGACTCCAACACTTTCTCCAACCACTGAGGTTAGGCTAACTGGCCTAAAATTTCCTTTATTTTGCCTTCCTCTCTTCTTAAAGTGCAGCACCTTGTCAAAGGCCTTCTGAAAATCCAGGTAAACAAAGTCCACTTACTTCTCCTTGCCTATCTTGCCTGTTATTTCCTTAAAGAATTTTAACAGGTTTGTCAGACAAGATTTCCCCTGAAGGAAACCATGCTGATTTTAGCTTATTTAATCATGTGCCTCTGAATGTCCCAAAAACTCTTTCTGACTTAATCCTGTCCCACTCACCAATATCCAAGCCACTTAAACCTAACTTCTTTTTAAGGCCATTGCCATGTGCCTAATGCTCTCAAGTGCCACCAAGTGTCCTGACTGACCCTGCCTGCTTTTTGGATCTCACACTCAATCACCTCAAGTGATGGTTCACACCTCAAGCCTGCTAAATACATGAACCAAAATTCTGTCAATACACAAACATTTGTGACTTCTGTTTTTCTGTCTAGACCAGCCAGAGGAATGTGACTCAGCACTGAACAGATTTCTCACCTGATTTCCTTCTTCCTTTAGTTTTTGTAATACTATCTGGAAGCCATTCAGTGTTGTTTGCCCCATGCCATATACAGAATAGCCGAGCTGAATCGGTCGAAAATTTGGTGCTCCATAACTCTTCAGGGTAAGAAGAACATCGATTTTGTCATCGATATCATTAATCATAAAGTATTTCCCCTGAAATGATGCAGAATGAAGCATTCTATCAGCAGTTAATCATGCAATTGTAGATAATCATACTCACTCATAAGTCAATGCAGAACATGAAAGGATTGTTTTATCTCCTTTATAAATATACAAACAATTAGGTATTGGGTTTAAGAACTAAGAACAAAACAGCACAGTACAGGCCATTCGGCCCACCATGTTGTGCCAACCCTTAAACCCTGACCCCCCATATAACCCTCCACCTTAAATTTAGTTTATGAATTTACAATTTTGTCTTTAATGCACTCAAATGTGTGATTTATTTATGAAATTACATGAGCCTGAGACCCAGTAACAGTTCATCTGTTATGCGGCACGTCGTATGACATACTGTAAGCGATCATAGTCTTTCTATGACCATGATTAGGGTTTTTCGTTGTACCTCAGTACATATGACAATAGTAAACCAGCTTATCAATTACTTAGTAATAGCGACTTGTTGAATGATGCAGCTACGAAGGGTGGGGGAGCGTGAGAGTGGGACCTAAAGATCAGAATGACCTGGATGAGTTGCAGATAAACAGTGTCTGCAAGAATCACATGTATAGACAAACAAAACCAAACCACTGAGAGACTGAGCGAGGGACTCGACACTGTCTGACATGCCACCAAATAACAGAGTTCCCAGCCAACAAAAGTACGCTTGATCCTTTATTTCAAAACCAGCAAAGACAAACGATATAGCAATAAAACATTAATGAAACTAGTGCAGCAATAGCGAAATAAGTAACTCAAGAAAAATAAGCAAAATTAATATAGCCAAATTTGCGATAGAGGTCAACAAAAAAGTAGCCATGTTGTCTACCAAGTCTCTCTAAAAACTAACTGCATAAAGTGTGAACACGTGACTATGCTCACCGCTTCTACCATAACCCATAATAAACTCACAACACAAAATACAATACAGACAGACCGAAACTAGTGACATGGCTCATGCATCCCACCCCCTAATAATTACAACTACATAGTACAAACATAGGAGATCAGAAACTTTCAGGGATAAACATCTTATTATTTATACAAATGTCCTTTTACTTCAAGCCAAGTCATGTAACAGTTTTCAAGGCCAAAGGTTATTAGAACCTTGCCCAGTACAGAGTGATCATGTCAGGTAAGGCTGGGTAAGCTCCTTTAATTGATCTAATTAGCTTAGGAGCAGGTAATAGAGGCAGCAGTTAAGGCAGTCGAGTGCTCCGTTTGCAGTATGTGGGAAGTCAGGGTGAGCACAATTGTCCCTGATGACTACACCTGCAAAAGGTGCATCCAGCTGCAGCTCCTGACAAACCAAGTTAAGAAACTGGAGCTAGAGCTGGATGAACTTCAGATCATCTGGTAGGCAGAGACAGAAATAGACAGGAGTTTCGGGGAGATAGTCACCCCTAAAAGTCAGGAGACAGATAGCTGGGTGACTGTCAGGAGGGGGAAGGGGAATGGACAGAATGAGCAGAGCACCCCTATGGCCATTCCCACCAATAATAAGTATACCATTTTGGATACTGTTGATGGGGACAACCTACCAGGGCCAAGTTGCAGTGGTTGCGTCTCTGACACCAAGACTGGTCCCTCAGCTCAGAAGGGAAGGAGGGAAAAGAGGAGAGCAGTAGTGATAGGGGATTCGATAGTTAGGGGGACAGATAGGAGGTTCTGTGGAAAAGATCGAGAATCCCGGATGGTCTGTTGCATCCCTGGTGCCAGGGTCCGAGATATCTCGGATCGAGTTCTCAGTATTCTCAAGAGGGAGGGAGAGCAGCCAGATGTCGTGGTCCATGTAGGGACCAAAGACATGGGTAGGAAGAGTGAGGAGGTCCTGAAAGGTGAGTTTAGGGAGCTAGGTGCCAAGTTAAAGGACGGGACCTCCAGGATAGCAATCTCAGCATTGCTACCAGTGCCATGTGCAGGTGGGTTTAGAAATAGTAAGATAGTGCAGATCGACACATGGCTGAAGACATGGTGCAGGAGGGAGGGCTTCAGATTTATAGATAATTGGGCAGTTTTCCAGGGAAGGTGGGACCTGTTCCGGCGGGACGGTTTACATCTGAACTGGAGGGGGACAAATATTCTTGCAGGTAGGTTTGCTAGAGAGGCTTCAGTAGATTTAAACTAGATATGAGGGGGGAGGGGAACCACAGTGTAGGAACAGATATATGGGAGAAGGAAGAAAAAGAAGACAGTAAAGTTCTTTGTACTGTTAGAGATAAACAGAGAGGAAGAGGTGGAGAATTTCTTAAATACATATATTTTAATGCTAGGAGCATTGTAAGAAAGGTGGATGAGCTTAGAGCATGGATTGATACCTGGAAATATGATGTTGTAGCTATTAGTGAAACATAGTTGCAGGAGGGGTGTGATTGGTGTTATGAATGTACCACAGCTCTGAGGGGCTGAAGGGTGTGGGGTAGCCCCCTCCTTTGTGAGAATCGCAAGATCACTATTAAGTCAGTCCAGGGGACACAGGAAATGAGAGTAAGACATGCAGAATCCACAAAAGGGTTAGAATGTGTCCTGGCCTCCGAAAGGCGGACCCATTGATACCGGCTATTGTCTCTTGGAGACGGACTTGTGTATTGCATCCAGTACTATGCAATCAAAGCCCCAGGCAATGAACCAAGGAGGAGGTTGGTGGAGGGATTGCATCATCCCCAACCTGATTGACACCTGAGACCCTGTGAGTCAGGATAAAAAGAGGGTCTGTGGGAACAGCCCCTCAGACGCACCAGAAGAAACGCTAGCGATCCCGTAATAGCGAAAGCCGGTGGAAGGCCACGTGCGTCCGCTTCCATTTGCCCGGAATCGATGACCTTTGCCACGGAAAAACGGTTTTTAGCTAACAACGGGGAACTCAACTCTCAACGACTCTCGAAGGATTGACATGATAAACAGAATGGGCAAGTTTTAACCCGTCTCTCTCTCCCTCCAACAATTGCCACACAGGGTCCCCAGCGGCTGCAGCCTGTATGAACTGAATGAACTATATATTTCCATCGGACAATTCATTATCCCCTAGACAACGATACAGCTTATTTCTTATTGATTATTATTATACCCGCGCTTTTAGATTTAGTATTGACGACATATATTATCTGTGTGTTTGCATTGATATTATTTTTGTGTATTTCTATCAATAAATACTGTTAAAAATAGTGCCATCAGACTTCAATGGACCTCTCTATCTTTGCTGGTAAGTGACCCAGTTATGGGGTATGTAACAATTGGGGGCTCGTCTGGGATTTGATACCAAATTGGGGAGCCAGTGAATCGGGCTTGTAAGTCCAAACTTGGATCTGGTTACGCGGGTAGCCAGATGGGAAAACAGCAAAGATGGACGTGGGTGAATTTATAGAAAACCCGACTCTGGAGGCGCTAGAGGCGGCCACCAAATCAGACTTGATAAATTTGGCGAAGGGGTTAAACCTCGCAGAGGTGAGGTTGTCAATGAAAAAGCGGGAGGTGCGAAGGGCAATAACTCAGTATTATATTGGGAAGAATGCGTTTACAGCTGAGGTATTGGAAAATATCCCTGAAAAGGTACCAGCTAGTGGGATGGCTCAGTTAGAGTTGGAGAAATTAAGGTTGGAACATGCAATTAAGTTAAAGCAGCTGGAAGCAGCTGAGAAGGAGAAAGAAAGAGCCGAGAGAGAAAGGGAGCATGCGCTCCAGCTAAAGGAGTTAGAGGTGAAATGGGAGCAGGAAAGGGCTGAGAAGGAGAGAAAAAGGGAGCATGCGCTCCAGCTAAAGGAGTTAGAGGTGAAACGGGAGCAGGAAAGAGCTGAGAAACAAAGAGAGACACAGGGGCGGAACTATCATTGATCAGCAGTAAAGTACTAGATTTTGGTCGCAAGACGGGAATGGTAGCTGTGAAAGGCATAGGCAAAGGGACGGAAATGGTGCCCTTGCATAAGATCATTATGAATTGTGAGCTAGTCTCTGGACCAGTTGAAATGGGGGTGCGATCAGAATTCCCGAGAACTGACGTGGACGTCCTTCTGGGTAACGATTTAGCCGGTGGTAAGGTTTGGTCGGCAATGACGCTAAAAAAAAGCCTGTGAGTGTTGAGGCTCTGCCCCTAGATTCCAAGATCTATCCCACATGCGCGGTCACTCGCAGCATGTCGAGAAAGGCAGCTGAGAACGAGAGCAGTTTAAATCTGGCCAGTATCGATTTGGCCGAGACGTTTTTACCGATTCTGTACCACGAGGGTTTGGAGGGTTGTAAAACAGAGGGTAGTAAAGTGAAAGAGAGTAAGGGAGAGGAGATAGACCTGCCCTTAGCGAGGAATGAAGTGCTAGAGGCACGAAATGGAGATGAGAAACAGGTAAAGCTGTTAAAAGGTCCAAGGTTGGACACGGATGATCTGTCTGGTTTGGCAGAACTGTTTGAAGAAGTTGAAAATTCTAAAGGTGTTCCCGATAATGAAATGAGGACAGTCCTAGATGAAAAGGATGCCCTTACTTTGAAGAAGTCTGCTGGGTTGGCAGATGAGGTTGTTGCAGCCAGCGGGGTTGAATTTTCTCTGGAAGGGAGTTGCCCAGAGAGCAGCTGGGAGAATCAGGGGAATTTGGAATTTGGACCGGGTACAGGTATTGAAAGCCTGGAAGAGGCAAATGTCCCATTTGAGTGTGTCCAAGATGTGGATGCACATGGTATTGAACCTAGTAATGGAGCTCAGAAAAAGTCTGAGGTATTTGATTCAGTTGAAAAGGAATGCAGTCCTTGTGGGTCAGATAGACTTGGTTCAGTGAAGAAAGGGTTAACCTTGGTAATAGTGGGAAGTGAGAGTTCCCAGGTGTTTGTGCTCAAAGGTGTGTTAAAAGTTAATGCAGAGATCAAACATGGGGAGATGAATATTATCATTGAAGAAAATGGGAAATATGTAGATCCCAAATCGAATGAAAAAAATTTAAAACCCGCGGATCACTTACAGGTTGAGTTGGAAGATGACGGGGCCCCCCATGCTATTGTTATTCCAGAGTGTGGTGTGAAAAGGCAGAATTTGAAATGCTGCTTGAACAAAGAGTTCGAACTGAAAAATAATAGCCTGAAGGGTCCTGAAGAGAAAGCTAGCAACTTGCGTAAAATTAAAGAATTGGGTGGAAATTCAGAAGATGGTCTAAGTTTGGGATACAGTGTTGATAAAAATAACTCCTATGAAAGAAGCGGGCAAAAGCCTATTTTGCCAGGTTACCCGAGCTCCCCACATGGGAACTAACTGGAAAAGAGACGAGGGTTAATGGGGACGCCATTTTTAAATAGCAGAAACCGGTTTTAAGGGATTTTGACAAAACCTGTGAATAATAAAAGACAACCCCCATGGAAGCCTGCCTGTTAAGTTTGAAAGCAACATAACGATTGGTATTTGCATGAACTTTTGTAGTATACACGTAAGCTTAAGATCACAACTCTTTAGTTTTGTTTGCTGAAAAAAAAGGTGGTTACTAAATTGGAGTCTGATGCTGCAGGAGTTCGATATTAAGATACAGCATATTAAAGGAAGTGATAATGTGCTCGCGGATTGTTTATCTAGATGCTGAATTGAATGTATAACTGTATTACTCTGTAGTGAAAAGAAAAGCTTTTGTATTGTGTTAGATTCTAAAATCCTGTAAGACTCTATACTACTTCGTTTTCACCGCTGGTGAAAACGCTTTGAAGAAAGGGGGTGTTATGAATGTGCCACAGCTCTGAGGGGCCGAAGGGTGCGGGGTAGCCCCCTCCTTTGTGAGAATCGCAAGATCACTATTAAGTCAGTCCAGGGGACACAGGAAATGAGAGTAAGACATGCAGAATCCACAAAAGGGTTAGAATGTGTCCTGGCCTCCGAAAGGCGGACCCATTGATACCGGCTATTGTCTCTTGGAGACGGACTTGTGTATTGCATCCAGTACTATGCAATCAAAGCCCCAGGCAATGAACCAAGGAGGAGGTTGGTGGAGGGATTGCATCATCCCCAACCTGATTGACACCTGAGACCCTGTGAGTCAGGATAAAAAGAGGGTCTGTGGGAACAGCCCCTCAGACGCACCAGAAGAAACGCTAGCGATCCCGTAATAGCGAAAGCCGGTGGAAGGCCACGTGCGTCCGCTTCCATTTGCCCGGAATCGATGACCTTTGCCACGGAAAAACGGTTTTTAGCTAACAACGGGGAACTCAACTCTCAACGACTCTCGAAGGATTGACATGATAAACAGAATGGGCAAGTTTTAACCCGTCTCTCTCTCCCTCCAACAATTGCCACACAGGGTCCCCAGCGGCTGCAGCCTGTATGAACTGAATGAACTATATATTTCCATCGGACAATTCATTATCCCCTAGACAACGATACAGCTTATTTCTTATTGATTATTATTATACCCGCGCTTTTAGATTTAGTATTGACGACATATATTATCTGTGTGTTTGCATTGATATTATTTTTGTGTATTTCTATCAATAAATACTGTTAAAAATAGTACCATCAGACTTCAACGGACCTCTCTATCTTTGCTGGTAAGTGACCCAGTTACGGGTTACGTAACATTGGCAACTGAATCTTCCTGGATTTTGTTGGTTCAGGTGTGATAGAATCGGAGGGATAAGAGGGGGAGGTGTTGTGTTGCTTGTCAGAGAAAATATTACAGCGGTGCTCTGGCAGGATAGATTAGAGGGCTCGTCTAGGGAGACTATTTGGGTGGAATTGAGGAATGGGAAAGGTGTAGTAGCACTTATAGGGGTGTATTATAGACCACCTAATGGGGAGCGAGAATTGGAGGAGAAAATTTGCAAGGAGATAGCAGATATTTCTGGTAAGCACAGGGTTGTGATTGTGGGAGATTTTAATTTTCCACACAGACTGGGAAGCCCATACTGTAAAAGGGCTGGATGGTTTGGAGTTTTTAAAATGTGTGCAGGATAGTTTTTTGCAGCAATACATAGAGGCACCAACTAGAGAAGGGGCAGTGTTGGATCTCCTGTTAGGGAATGAGATAGGTCAGGTGACAGAGGTATGTGTTGGGGAGCACTTCGGGTCCAGTGATCACAACATCATTAGTTTCAATATAATTATGGAGAAGGATAGGACTGGACCCAAGATTGAGATTTTTGATTGGAGAAAGGCTAACTTTGAGGAGATGCGAAAGGATTTAGAAAGGAGTGGATTGGGACAATTTGTTTTATGGGAAGGATGTAATAGAGAAATGGAGGTCATTTAAAGGTGAAATTTTGAGGGTACAGATTCTTTATGTTCCTGTTAGGTTGAAAAGAAAGGTTAAAAGTTTGAGAGAACCATGGTTTTCAAGGGATATTGGAAACTTGCTTCAGAAAAAGAGAGGTATCTACAATAAATATAGGCAGCTTGGAGTAAATGAGGTGCTTGAGGAATATAAAGAATGTAAAAAGAATCTTAAGAAAGAAATTAGAAAAGCTAAAAGATACGAGGTTGCTTTGGCAAGTCAGGTGAAAATAAATCCAAAGCGTTTCTACAGTTATATTAATAGCAAAAGGATAGTGAGGGATAAAATCAGTCCCTTAGAGAATCAGAGTGGACAGCTATGTGTGGAGCCGAAAGAGATGAGGGAGATTTTGAACAATTTCTTTTCTTCGGTATTCACTAAGGAGAAGGATATTGAATTGTGTAAGGTAACTAGGGAAGTTATGGAAACTATGATGATTAAAGAAGAGGAAGTCCTGGTGCTTTTAAGGAATATAAAAGTGGTTAAGTCTCTAGATCCTGACAGGATATTCCCTGGACCTTGAGAGAAGTTAGTGTAGAAATAGCAGGGGCTCTGACAGAAATATTTCAAATGTCATTAGAAACGGGGATGGTACCAGAGGATTCGCATATTGTTCATGTTGTTCCATTGTTTAAAAAGTGTTCTAACAGTAAACCTAGCAATTATCTAGCAAAAAAAAATAGTAAGCTTGACGTCAGTGGTGGGTAAATTAATGGAAAGTATTCTTAGAGATGGTATATATAATTATTTGGATAGACAGTCTGATTAGGAACAGTCAACATGGATTTGTGTGTGGAAGGTCATGTTTGACAATCACTAATTTTGAAGAGGAAAGTTGACAAAGGTAAAGCAGTGGATGTTGTCTATATGGACTTCAGTAAGGCCTTTGACAAGGTTCCATATGGAAGGTTAGTTTGGAAGGTTCAATCGTTAGGTATTAATATTGAAGTAGTAAAATGGATTCAACAGTGGCTGGATGGGAGATGCCAGAGAGTAGTGGCGGATAACTGTTTGTCAGGTTGGAGGCCGGTGACTAGTGGCGTGCCTCAGGGATCTGTACTGGGTCCAATGTTGTTTGTCATATACATTAATGATCTGAATGATAGGGTGGTAAATTGGATTAGTAAGTATCAAGTCAAGTCAAGTCAAGTCAACTTTTATTGTCATTTCGACCATAACTGCTGGTACAGTACATAATAAAAATGAGACAACGTTTTTCAGGACCATAGTGTTACATGACACAGTACAAAAAATCTAGACTGAACAACGTAATTAAAAAATACACAGAGAAAGCTACACTAGACTACAGACCTACACTGGACTGCATAAAGTGCACAAAAACAGTGCAGGCATTACAATAATTAATAAACAGGACAGTAGGGCAAGGTGTCAGTCCAGGCTTCGGGTATTGAGGAGTCTGATAGCTTGGGGGGAAGAAACTGTTATATAGTCTGTTTGTGAGAGCCCGAATGCTTCGGAGCCTTTTCCCAGATGGCAGGAGGGAGAAGAGATTGTATGAGGGGTGCATGGGGTCCTTCATAATGCTGTTTCCTTTGCGGATGCAGTGTGTAGTGTAAATGTCCGTGATGGCAGGAAGATCTTCTCAGCTGACCTCACTATCCGCTGCAGGGTCTTGCGATCCGAGATGGTGCAATTTCCAAACCAGGCAGTGATGCAGTTGCTCAGGATGCTCCCTGTAGAATGTGATGAGGATGGGGGGTGGGAGATGGACTTTCCTCAGCCTTCGCAAAAAGTAGAGACACTGCTGGGCTTTCTTTGCTATGGAGCTGGTGTTGAGGGACCAGGTGAGATTCTCCGTCAGGTGAACACCAAGAAATTTGGTGCTGTTTATGATCTCTACCGAGAAGCCGTCAATGTTCAGCGGGGAGTGGTCGCTCCATGCCCTCCTGAAGTCAGCAACCATCTCTTTTGTTTTGTTCACATTAAGAGACAGGTTGTTGGCTCTGCACCAGTCCATTAGCCACTGTACCTCCTCTCTGTAAGCTGACTCGTCGTTCTTGCTGATGAGATCCACCACGGTCGTGTCATCGGCGAACTTGATGATATGGTTCGAGCTGTGTGCTGCAGCACAGTCATGGGTCAGCAGAGTGAACAGCAGTGGACTGAGCACACAGCCCTGGGGAGCCCCCGTGCTCAGTGTGATGGTGTTGGAGATGCTGCTTCCGATCCGGACTGACTGAGGTCTCCCAGTCAGGAAGTCTAGGATCCAGTTGCAGAGGGAGATGTTCAGGCCCAGTAGGCTCAGCTTTCCAATCAGTTTCTGAGGGATGATTGTGTTGAATGCTGAACTGAAGTCTATGAACAGCATCCGAACTTATGAACTATGAACAGCACCACTTCACCTGCAAGTCAGCTGGGGTGATATACTGTAGCCGGTGCTCCCGATGTGGCCATTTATACATTGGGGAGACCCGCCGCAGACTGGGAGACCGTTTCGCCGAACACCGGCGCTCAGTCCTCCAGCAGTGGCGGGATCTCCCTGTGGCCACACACTTCAATTCCACAGACCACTCCCACTCCGACATGTCTGTCCATGGCCTCCTCTACCATCAAGATGAGGCCACACGCAGGTCGATGGAGCAATACCTTATCTCCTGCCTAGGTAGCCTCCTACCTGCCGGCATGAACATTCAACTCACTGACCTCCGTTGATACCCCTGCCCCATCCTTTACCCCATCCCTATCTATAATTTTAGTCTGGTTCTCTTTCTCTCTTTTTGTCCCCCCTCACTATAATCTCCCCCCAGCCCTACCTTTCTTTCTCTTTTATTTCACATGATTCTCCACCTTCCCCCTAGCCCATTTCCCTCCAGCCTATCACTTCCCAGCTCTCTACTTCATCCCTCCCCCCACTTCTTATTCCCCCCTCGACCATCCCATGTTACTTCACTCCTGATGAAGGGTTTCGGCCAGAAACGTTGTCACTGCCTCCTCCCATAGATGCTGTCTGGCCTGCTGAGTTCTGCCAGCATTTTGTGTTTTTATTTATTTCCAACATCTGCAGATTCACTTGTGTTGCATCCGAACTTATGTGTCTTTTTTGTCCAGGTGGGTTAGGGCCAGGTGGAGGGTGGTGGCAATGGCATCATCTGTTGAGCGGTTGAGATGGTATGCAAACTGCAGGGGGTCCAGTGAGGGAGGCAGCAGGGTCTTGATACGCCTCATGACGAGCCTCTCGAAACACTTCATGATGATGGATGTAAGTGCAACGTCCCATTTAGGCAGGACACTGAAGACTTCTTCGGCACGGGAACGATGGTGGCGGCCTTGAAGCACGTTGGAATGGTGGCGCTGCTCAGGGAGATGTTGAAGTTGTCAGTGAGAACATCTGTTAGCTGGTCTGCACATCCCCTGAGCACTCTACCTGGTCCAGGTCCATGTTGTCTGGTCCTGCGGCCTTCTGTGGGTTGACCCTGCACAGGGTTCTTCTCACGTCGGCCACGGAGAGACACAGCACCTGGTCATTTGTAGGAGGGGTAGACTTCCTCGCCGCCACGTCATTTTCCGCCTCAAACTGGGGGTAGAAGTTATTCAGCGCATTTGGGAGGGAGGCATCACCTGCACAGTCAGGTGATGTTGTCTTGTAATTGGTGATGTCCTGGATGCCCTTCCACATGCGCTGTGTGTCGCAGCTGTCCGGGAAGTGACTGTGGATTCACAGGGCATGTGCACGCTTTGCCCCTCTGATGGCTCGGGACAGTTTGGCCCTTGCTATTGTTAGAGCTGCCTTGTCGCCTGCTCTGAAGGCAGAGTCGCGGGACCTCAGCAGCGCACACACCTCTGCGGTCATCCATGGCTTCTGGTTGGCACGTATAGTGATGGCCTTGGACAGAGTAACATCATCAATGCACTTTCTGATGTAGCTGGTCACTGATGCTGTGTACTCCTCTAAGTTGGTAGAGTCACCATCGGTTGCAGCCTCCCTGAACATGTGCCAGTCAGTGTGCTCAAAGCAGTCTTGAAGAGCAGAGATGGCTCTTGCTGGCCAGGTTTTCAGCTGCTTCTGAACTGGTCTGAAGCGCCTGACGAGCAGTCTGTATGCTGGGATTAGCATAACAGAGATGTGGTCTGAGTATCCGAGGTGGGGGCAGGGGTCTGCCTGGTACGCGTCGGGGATGTTTGTGTAAACAAGATCCAACGCGTTCTCCCCACTCGTTGCAAAGTCCACATACTGATGGAATTTGGGGAGCACTGACTTAAGGTTCACGTGGTTTAAATCACCGGCGACAATAAACAGACCATCAGGGTGTGCGTTCTTCAGTTCGTTAATAGCCCCGTACAGTTCACAGAGCGCCTCCTTAGCATTAGCGCTGGGGGGAATGTAGACACCAACTATAAGGACAGAGGTGAATTCCTCTGCAGATGATACTGAGATAGGTTGTGTTGTGAATAATGAAGTAAGTTTTCAAAGCTTGCAGAGAGATTTAGGCCGGTTAGAAGAGTGGGCTGAACGATGGCAGATGGAGTTTAATTCTGAGTGTAAAGTGCTACATTTTGGTAGGAATAATCAAAACAGGACATACATGGTAAATGGTAGGGCATTGAAGAATGCAGTAGAACAGAGTGATCTAGGAATAATGGTGCATAGTTCCCTGAAGGTGGAATCTCATGTGGATAGGGTGGTGAAGAAAACTTTTGGTATGCTGGCCTTTATAAATCAGAGCATTGAGTATAGGAGTTGGGATGTAATGTTGAAATTGTACAAGGCATTGTTAAGGCCAAATTTGGAGTACTGTGTACAGTTCTGGTCACCGAATTATAGGAAAGATGTCAACAAAATAGAGAGAGTACAGAGAAGATTTACTAGAATGTTACCTAGGTTTCAGCACCTAAGTTACAGAGAAAGGTTGAACAAGTTAGGTTTTTATTCTTTGGAGCGTAGAAGGTTGAGGGAGGACTTGATAGAGGTATTTAAAATTATGACTTGGATAGGCTTTTTCCATTGAGAGTAGGGGAGATTCAAATAAGAGGACATGAGTTGAGAGTTAGGGGGCAAAAGTTTAGGGGTAACACGAGGGAGATCTTCTTTACTTAGAGAGTGGTAGCTGTGTGGAACGAGCTTCCAGTAGAAGTGGCAGAGGCAGGTTCAATATTGTCATTTAAAGTAAAATTGGATATTTATATGGACAGAAAAGGAGTGGAGGGTTATTGGCTGAGTGCAGGTCAGTGGGACTAGGTGAGAGTAAGTGTTCAGCACGGACTAGAAGGGCTGAGATGGCCTGTTTCCGTGCTGTAATTGTTATATGGTTATATGGTAAGTCATTCCAAATTGTTTGGAGTCTTCCCCAATCAGAAGTCCTGGGTGAACCATGAGATCTGAAACTGGCTGAGGACCAGATCAGAGACATCCAAGTCGGGAGACCAAAAATGCTGCAAAAATGCTGTATGAACTCCAGAAAGCCATCCCATAGGCAAAGTGGAGATTTTGGACCAAACT
Source organism: Hemitrygon akajei (assembly GCF_048418815.1). Taxonomy (NCBI): domain Eukaryota; kingdom Metazoa; phylum Chordata; class Chondrichthyes; order Myliobatiformes; family Dasyatidae; genus Hemitrygon; species Hemitrygon akajei. Next base: position 71,817,311 of record NC_133125.1, read on the forward strand.
AGAATGAATGAGGGATGCTCGACAGCTGTGGCAGGATTTTATTGCTATAACTTCCTACAAAGTTCAGTCAAGTGACATGGGTGACAGAGCTTCACTTCCAAGAGTCCAATGCTTTGATCATTGGAACATGGTGAAACCATCACACCCTCAAATCTCCTGATGATCCTTTGATCACAGTATCTGACACAGGCTGCTTTCAGCAAGGCAAATCCAAGGAAATAATCCAGAATGGACAGGGTGCCTGACCTGTGTGTTCATTGATAACTTTAACGGCTCACTTTAGCAGTGTGTGGTACCCACCTGCTTCAAGCAGCTTCAATTATACTGGTGCCCAAGAAGAGCGTGGTAATTTGCATCAATGACTATCGTCCAGTTGCACTTGCATTCACAGTGATGAAGTGTTTTGAGAGGCTGATGGTGGAAAATATCAGCTCTCCCAGAGAGAAGAATTGAATCCACTCCAACTTGCTACTAGAACCCTGGATCAACTGAACAGGATGCATACATCAGGATGCTCTTTATCAATTATAGTTCAGAATTTAATACCATCATCCTGTAGCGATGTACTACATACAGAGCTAGAGACGACACGCAGTCGGTAAGTCGTCTCGAGACTAGTTTATTCAAACTTCGCGGCGCTGGCATTTAATCCCTAGCGCCCGCCCTCTCCAAACGGAAATGACATCAGAGGTGCATTACCAAAGTCTACCTCCGTGCGCTGGCTATTTGTGAGCCAGTTCGCCTGCGCAGAAAGTGGGTCGCCACATAACCCCCCCCCCCCCCACAGAACCCCCACACCTCCCAATGTCCACAGTCTGGATCAGCCTCTGTTTGGTCATCTGTCTCTGTGCCGCGGTGCCTGAACCTCGATCGGCTGCACCGTCCACATGGGCTGGTTTGAGTTGGTCCACCATGAAAACCTCCTCTTTCCCCCCAATGTCCAGAATGTACGTGGACCCGTTGTTGTTGATCACCTTGAACGGCCCCTCGTACAGCCACTGTAGCGGTGCCTGGTGTCTGCCCCTTCATACAAACACAAACTTACAGTCCTGCAGGTCTTTGGGTACATGGGTCAGGGTCCGTCCATGCTGCGAAGTTGGTACAGGGGCCAGGTTGCCGAGCCTTTCACGTAGTCTGTCCAGGGCTGCTGCGGGTTCTTCCTCTTGCCCCCTTGGGGCTGGTATGAACTCTCCTGGGACGACCAGGGGTGCACTGTACACCAACTCAGCCGACAAGGCGTTCAGATCCTCTTTGGGTGCTGTGCGAATTCCAAGCAGGACCCAAGGAAGCTTGTCCACCCAGTTAGGTCCTCTCAGGCAGGCCATGAGAGCCGACTTCAAGTGACTTCAAGTGGAAGCGTTCCACCAGCCCGTTCGACTGTGGGTGGTAGGCAGTTGTGTGGTGTAGCTGCATTCCCAACATGCTGGCCACAGCCGACCACAGGCTGGAGGTGAACTGGGCGCCTCTGTCAGAGGTAATGTGGGCCGGTACCCCGAAGCGTGCTACCCAGGTTGCGATCAGTGCTTGGGCGCAGGAATCGGCAGATGTGTTGGTGAGCGGGACCGCCTCTGGCCACCTCGTGAACCGGTCTACCATAGTTAGGAGGTACCGCGCTCCTCGGGACACTGGTAGGGGGCCCACGATATCCACATGAATGTGGTCGAACCTCCGGTGGGTGGGTTCGAACTGCTGCGGCGGGGCTTTAGTGTGCCGCTGCACCTTGGCTATTTGGCACTGTGTGCACATTCTGGCCCATCAGCTGACCTGTTTGCGAAGTCCGTGCCACGCAAACTTGCTGCAGACCAGCCGCACGGTTGTCCTGATAGATGGGTGCGCCAAACCGTGTCTGGAGTCGAAAACTCGCCGCCTCCAGGCTGCTGGGACGATGGGGCGAGGTTGGCCGGTAGCCACGTCGCACAGGAGGGTCCTCTCACCTGGGCCTACGAGAAAGTCTTGCAGCTGCAAACCCGAGACTGCGGTCCTGTAGCTGGGCATCTCGTCGTCTGCCTGCTGTGCCTCCGCCAATGCTGCATAGTCCACCCCCAGGGACAGGACCTGGACAGCTGGTCTGGAGAGTGCGTCCGCCACGACGTTGTCCTTTCCCGAGACATGCTGGATGTCCATCGTGTACTTGGAGATGTAGGACAGATGTCGCTGCTGGCAGGCTGACCAGGGATCGGACACCTTCGTGAACGCGAAGGTCAACGGTTTGTGGTCCGTGAACACGGTGAACGGCCAGCCTTCTAAGAAGTACCTGAAATGCCGGATTGCCAGATACAGTGCCAACAGCTCCCGGTCGAAAGCACTGTACTTGTGTTCGGGTGGTCGTAGCTGCTTGCTGAAGAACGCCAGGGGTTGCCAGCACCCCTTGATGAGCTGCTCCAGCACCCCACCGACTGCTGTGTCGGATGCGTCCACCGTGAGGGCGGTCAGAACGTCCGTTCTGGGGTGCACCAGCATCGTGGCATCTGCCAAGGCTTCCTTGGCTTTAATGAAAGTGGCTGCAGCCTCCTCGTTCCAAGTAATGTCCTTGCCTTTACCCGACATCAGGGTGTACAAAGGGCACATGATACGGGCTGCTGAGGGGAGGAAACGGTGGTAGAAGTTCATCATACCAACGAACTCCTGCAGGCCTTTGACCGAGTTGAGCCGGGTAAAGTGGTGGATCGCGTCTACCTTGGCGGGCAGAGGTGTTGCCCCGTCTTTGGTAATCCTGTGGCCCAGGAAGTCAATGGTATCGAGACCGAACTGACATTTGGCCGGGTTGATTGTGAGGCCGAAATCACTCAGGCAGGAGTAGAGCTGGCAGAGGTGGGACAGATGCTCCTGGCGACTACTGCTGGCTATAAGGATATTGTCCAAATAGATGAACGCAAAGTCCAGGTCACGTCCCACCACATCCATTAGCCGCTGGAATGTCTGTGCAGCATTCTTCGGGCTGAACAGCATTTGGAGGAATTCGAACAGGCCGAACGGGGTATTGAGTGCTGTTTTGGGGATGTCTTCCGGGTGCACCAGGATTTGATGATATCTCCGGACGAGGTCTACTTTGGAAAAGATGCTTGTAGGTGTGCTGCAAAGTCCTGTATGTGTGGCACGGGGTAGCGGTCTGGAGTTGTAGCCTCATTCAGGCTGCGGTAGTCGCCACATGGTCTCCAACCCCCAGCTGCTTTGGGCACCATGTGCAGGGGGGAGGCCCATGGGCTGTTGGACCTCCATATGATCCCCAATTCCTCCATCCTCTTGAACTCCTCCTTCGCCAGGTGGAGCTTTTCCAGGGGGAGCCTTCGTGCGCGGGCGTGGAGGGGTGGTCCCTGGGTCGGGATGTAGTGCTGTACCCCGTGTCTGGGCATGGCTGCTGTGAACTGCAATGCCAGACTCGATGGAAAGTCCACCAGGATTCTGGTGAATTCGCTCTCCGACAGCGTGATGGATTCCAGGTGTGGGGCCGGCAACTTGGCTTCACCCAGGGTGAATGTCTGGAAAGTCTTGGCATGTACCAGTCTTTTCCCTTGCAAGTCGACCAGCAGGCTGTGAACTCACAAGAAGTCCACCCCCAGGAGTGGTTGGGCCACCGCGGCCAGTGTGAAGTCCCACGTGAACCGGCTGGCGCCGAACTGCAGCTGCACTGTGTGGGTGACGTAGGTCCATACCGTGCTGCCATTTGCGGCCCTCAGGGTGGGTCCTGGCTTCCTGTTGCGGGTGTTGTACCCCGTCGGGGGCAAGACGCTGATTTCTGCTCCAGTGTCGACCAAGAAGCGGCGTCCCGACTGTTTGTCCCAGACGTACAAGAGGCTGTCCTGGTGGCCAGCCACCATAGTCATTAGCGGCAGCTGGCCCTGGCCCTGGCCCTTGCAGGGCGGGCGACAACGGCAGGCTTCTGTGCCCCACCGCTGGTGGTAGAAACACCACTGTTTACTGTCCTCCTCACTCCTGCCTCTGAGTTGTGTGCGCCCCCCTGCCAGGCCTGGTCCGGTCTGCTGTTGGGCGCGTGGCCCAGTAATCTGACCGACGGACCCCAAGCTCTCCCTCTTGGCTTTCCATAGCACCTCTGCCCGGGCCGCCACCTTCCGGGGGTCGCTGAAATCTGCGTCGGCCAGCAGCAGATGTATGTCCTCAGGCAGTTGCTCTAGGAACACTTGCTCGAACATGAGGCAGGGCTTGTGTCCGTCAGCCAGGGACAGCATCTCGTTCATCAATGCTGACGGCAGTCTGTCTCCCAAACCGTCCCGGTGAAGCAGGCGGGCACCCCGCTCACGCCGCGAGAGGCCAAAGGTCCCAATGAGCAGCGCTTTGAATGCTTCATATTTGTCTTCTTCCCGGGGTGACTGTATGAAATCCGCAACCTGGGCGGCTGTCTCCTGGTCAAGGGCGCTCACCACATGATAGTAACGCGTGGAATCAGAGGATATCAGCCAAGTCTGGAACTGGGCTTCTGCTTGGCTAAATCACACACGTGGTCGCAGCGTCCAGAAAGTCGGCAGTTTTAGCAAAACTGCGTGAACGAATGAAGAGTCGGTCATCTTTGGTCCAAATCCCGTTTGGACCATCAGGGTCACCAATGTAGCGATGTACTACATACAGAGCTAGAGACGACACTAGTCGTTTCGACACTAGTTTATTCAAACTTCGCGGCGCTGGCATTTAATCCCTAGTTCCCGCCCTCTCTGGGCGGAAATGACGTCAGAGGTGCATTACCAAAGTCTTTCCCCGCGCGCTGGTTATTTGTGAGCCGGTTCGCCTGCGCAGAAAGTGGGTTGCCACAACCCCTCAAAACTAACCAACTAAGACCTAGGCCTCAATACATCCTTGTGCAACTGGAGGTATGATTTCCTCACTTGCAGACCCCAGTCAAGTTGGTTTGGCAACATCTCCTCCACGATCTCCATCAGTACAGGTGCACCACAAGATTCTGTGCTTAGGCCCCTGCTCTACTCATGTTTCACCTATGACTGCGTGGCTAAGCACAGCTCCAATGCCACATTCAAGTTTGCTGATGATACCATTGTTGTGGACCATATCAAATGTGCTGGTGAATCATGTTGGCCAGAAAGAACTAAAGTCTACAAAATCAGTGATTTTGAATAAATCAGGGACAATGGAAGCAGACAGACCAATTGCCTTTGTCCTTGCCATAAGGGAGGAGATGGAGGCTGCCATTTTATGAAGAGACTGTTCATTATTTTGTGAGCTGAAGTCACTTGGCTTGATCAATGTTTTAAAGCACAATGATGCCTCAGGTAATCTGCTGAACTAGGGATCATTTCAAAATAAGAAGTTATTTGTGAGGTGCTTTTTGGTTGGATATAACATGCAGGTTTGTAATTTTGGGGTCTGAGAGATTCAAGCTGGCTGCAAATTAAGAACGAAGAGCCATAAGTTAGCGATTATTACTTGCTGGGAAGAGGGCAATAAATGGATGCTGGCCTGGTTTAGAGCCAATAAAAAGGTGTTAAAGGTCAGACACATGACCTGTGGTCAATGACCCTGGAATGCAATATTTGAATTGGTAAGGAATGAATATAAAAGCAAACACTTCAACTGTGCTACAGTAACGACTCAGTAAGAGGTTCACCACTGTGGATGCTAGCTGCCCCACAGACAAGGAGATTTGAAACAGGACTACAAGGAACTTGTGGCCAGCAGCAGAAACTCCTCTTTCACTGGTATTATTTTTACTATTCTTTGACTGCTCATGGAAGGTCAGGAAAACTCAGTAGACGTGCACACAGTTATCTTGTTGTTCAAGTTTATGTTCTTCCGTTGAGACAATAAAGGTACTTGTCCATAATTTCTCTCTGCATCTCCCTGATCATTATTACAAGGGGTGATTCTTTTAACAATCAGCGTACAGGAGAGAGATTGAAAATATAGCTGAGTGTTGTCATGACAACCACCTCTCACTCAATGTCAGCAAGACCAAGGAGCTGATTGTAGACTTCACGAGCCAGTCCTCATCAGGGGATCAGAGGTGGGGAGGGTCAGCAACTTTAAATTCCTAGGTGTTATTATTTCAGAAGACCTGTCCTGGACCCAGCACGCAAATGCAATTGTGAAGAAAGCACAGTAGTGCCTCTACTTCCTTAGGGGTCTGTGGAGATTTGGCATGATATCTAAAACCCTGACAAACTTCTATAGATATATAGTGGCTGCATCACAGCCTGGTATGGGAACACCATTGCCTTTGAATTGAAAATGCTACATAAGGTAGTTGATTCAGCCCAGTACATCACATGTGAAGCCCTCCCAACCATTTAACTTATCTACGTGAAATGCTGTCGTAGAAAAGCAGCATCCATTGTCAGAGATCCTCACCACCCAGGCCATTCCCTTTTCTCACTGCTACCATGAGGTAGAAGGAGATACAAGAGCCTTAGGACTCACACCACCAGGTTCAAGAACAGTTACTATCCCACAACCATCAGGCTCTTGAACAAAGGGGTTGACTACACTCAATAGCCAAAGTATTGAGATGTTTCTACAACCAGTGATCTCACTTTAAGGCTCTTTATCTTGTTATTTCCTGCTCTCATTATCTATTGCTATTTATTTATATTTGCATTTGCACAGTTTGTAGTCTTCTCCACTCTGGTTGGCTTTTCATTGATCCTGTTATAGTTACTATTCTATAGGTTTGCTGAGTATGCCCACAGGAAAATGAATCTCAGAGTTGTATGTGGTGACATATGTGTATTCTGATACTAAAATTCACTTTGAACATTGAAATCGAGCACCCATGTACCACTTATGCTGTCAACTCATTCCACACTCTCATGACCCTCTGAATGATGAAGTTTCCCCTCATGTTCCCCTTAAATTTCACACCTTTCATCTCTGGTGGTAGTCCCACCCAACCTCTGTGGAAAAAGCCAGCTTGCATTGACCCTATCTATACTCCTCAATTTTGTATATCTCTATCAAATCTCCTCTCAATCTTCTACATTTTAAAGAATAAAATTCTAACCTGTTTAATCTTTCCTTATAACTCACATCCTCCTGAGTCGTCAGCTTATTTTGAAAACAAGTTTGACATGTATTGGACTTGCTTCTATCCACGATGAGCATAAACATCCTCCTTTTGGAACTCTCCTGCTAGCAAGGATGGTGGGGTCTTCAGAAGCAGCAGATAGTTGAGTGTTAACTCTTCCAAATCATTGGGATTGGAGGATGCTTTAGTAATTGGATGACCATTGATAAAAGACTATTTCACAAAGGACTGTGCTGAAACCCTCTTCATCAAGATTCGGTACCTTCATGGAATTGAGGACCTTTCACACAGACCTCCATGATGTGAGCCAGCTGGGGGATTAGAAATCTGCTTAATCCCGTTTTGTAGAAGGACATCATTGATCCGTGAATGGTTCCACTTCTGAATGATTTCTTTCAACACCTACTCAACAAAGTCTGTCACATTATCAGAGTGCAATTCATGAACCTGTCCTCGCCTAGCTATAAAGCATCAAAGTACATTAACAAAGAAATCTGCGTCTAAAGAAGATGCCACTTCAATGTACAGCTAGACAGGTAAATATAACCCTGTAACTTTCACTGTAATTCTTCTGATCTCCTTAAAAGGTCTAACGTAGTTCACTCCATGCAAATGCTGGAGGAACTCAGCAGGCCAGGCAGCGTCAATGAAAAAGAGTACAGTCGACGTTTTGGGCCGAGACCCTTCAGCAGGATTAACAAAGGATTAGTTTTAATGGGTAGCTGATCAACAGTCCAGATTCATTGGGTTGAAGGGCCTGTTACTGTGCAGTATCTATGACTATGACATTAATGTTAATGTAACTTACAAAATTTATCTGCAGTGTGCATTTTAACATTACTGCTGAAACAATTACAGTTCTTAATTATTTACAGTAAACATTGGTTTTATTCACCCTTTTCCTTCGAAAATCATGTCATTTAAAGAGTCAACACTCAAATTGCATCCTTTGACCTCATCCCCCAAGATCTGGAACCACTTGCAGCCTCGCAGTTTAACTTGTCCACCTTGGATCTGAAGCCCTAGATCACAGTCATTCCCCACTTCCCAGCCTCACGATCATTCCAAGATGCATATCTCACTGTTTACTTGGAAGATTTTGCAGATGCCAGATATCTTGAGCAACACACACAAATGCTGGAGGAACTGAGCAAATCTGGCAGCAATCCAAGAAAGGAATAAACAGTTGACATTTCAAGTCAATCAGGGCTGATTGTCTCACAGTTTGCTGCTGACTACTGCATTTGGGGGATCACCCACGCAGCATACTTGTGAAACCGAGAGGGGGTGAGCAGCGATGAATATTTTGTCAACAAAAAAAATCAGACCATCCGTTTATGATAAAGAATTGGCTCTGACCTGTTGATGAAATTGAAATCACAATTGGTGTCAGATAATCTGCAATGTTTCACTGATTCAGGCTGGGTATTTGTGGTTTGCACACTATTTTGAATGGTCAGTGCTGCCTGCCCATTGGGGACCACTGCTCAATCATGTGGTATTTGCCTGAGGGTTCCTAACTTTGTTTCAAAAAGTGGAAATACGTATTCTTCCTGTTGAACTGAAACTGTTTGTTTAGGTGCTGCAAATGCATGGACAGTTTGCTTGTTACCTATGTTTATCGAACAGAACAGAATATTGTGAATGCTCTGTGGGTAAACAAAGAGCTTCTTGTGAGTTACACAATAAGGAGAAAGTAACTGCTACAACATGTCTCATGCAACCAAGCAAAGTGGCTAATGCCAAGCACTCCTGGCAGGAGATTGCAAGGGGGTTTTTGCTACAGAAATGCAGCCCATGAAGCCTGTGCTTTGGAGAAGCTTGCAATGCAGGTAAATGCCTGCACCTGTCTTTTGTTAATCCCATTCCCATTCTCATTACTTTCTAACCAAACTACCCTCCACTTTGATTCAACAATCCACCGCATACCAGGGGCAATTTATAACGTCCAATTAACTTACCGACCAACATGCCTTCAGAATGAGAAAGGAAAATAGAGCTGTACCAGGGAGAGTATACAAACTCCGCACAACCAATACTCAGTGTAAGGAGTGAAGCCAGATCGCGATGCTCTAACGTAGCAGTTCTGCTGGCTGCACCATAGTACCTCCTGCTAGCTTTCTGTGCCTCTCATTTGGGTGATTTTTGTCTTAGCCTGGATAAAATAGTGGCTAAGACGTATGCAAACGCTGTCAAAGATTAGGATACAAGTTTCTTGATAGGCACAAACACACCCAGAAATGGCACCACATTGTTCCCAGCTGCACCACATGAAAGAAGTTTCTCTAGGATTGTCATTAGTTGTTTTTCCATCTACTACATGGAACTTCAGGGACCATCTTGATCATCAGATCAATAAATTACGGGTTGGACTAATGGTGGTTTCCTAAATGCACTTTTTAGACGATATACATTTAGTACCTAAACCTCATGTTCAAACAAGCTTAAGAAAGGAAATGAGTTACCTGTACAAGGTAATGTTCAGGTAGACTGTCATTCATGCTGCCAGTGACATAGTGGGCCTTATGAAAGTTATCATGAACTTGAAATTCTTCCTTCATATTTGTCCTTAGGATCAAACAGAAAATATTGTTGAGAGGATTAAATGGCACATATTATGCTTAGCAAGAAAAAAAATGCTATAGCAGGCCAGTGATTGATAAGAAGCAGTCACTCACCTCTACCAGATACTAAGGACTCTCAGAGCTACAGTCATGGTTTACTTTCTCCTGCATTCCAAATGTTGCTAAAGGCTTTGTGCATAAAAGTTAAAGAGCAAGTTGGATGACAAAAAAATGTACAGTGCATAGACTGTTACTTATTGATCACAATTCCAAACAAACTCATCTCCAGCTTCCAGACCTCAGACTCAGCAACTAATCTAGAACTGGTTCCTCGACTTCCTGACAAACAGACCATTATCAGTTAGAATTAGCAACAACGTCTCACTAGATTCTGCTCTCACCTGATTTAAAAGTATGCTGATGACACCACTGTAGGGGGCCAGAAATCAGACAGCTTTCAGGAGGGAGGCAGCCAAGTGGCACAGCATCAAGACTAAAAGCTTTCTCTCAATGTCAGCTTCAGGAAGTCAGGTGAAGTATACTCTTTCGTGTGCATCACTGATGCTGAGGTTGAGATTGTTGATGCTTCATATTACCATAGAACACTACAGCACAGAAAACAGGCCATTCGGCCCCTCTAGTCTGTGCCGAAACTTTATTCTGCTAGTCCATGACCTGCACCCAGCCCATAACCCTCCAGACCTCTCCCATCCATGAATCAATCCAATTTATTCTTAAAACCTAAGAGTGAGCCTACATTTACCATGTCAAATGGCAGCTCATTCCACACTCCCACCACTGAGTGAAGAAGTTCCCCCAACGTGCCCCCTAAACCTTTCCCCTTTCACCCTAAAGCTATGTCCTCTCATATTTATCTCTCCTAATCTAAGTGGAAAGAGCCTACTCACATTTACTCTGTCTATATCCCTCATAATTTTATAAACCTCTATCAAATCCCCCCTCATTCTTCTACACTCCAAGGAATAAAGTCCTAACCTGTTCAATCTTTCCCTGTAACTCAACTCCTGAAGACCTGGCAACATCCTAGTAAATCTTCCCTGCACTCTTTCAATCTTACTGACATCCTTCCTATAGTTAGGTGACCAGAACTGCTCACAATACTCCAAATTTGACCTCACTAATGTTTTATACAACTTCACCATAACAACCCAACTCCTATACTCAATACTTTGATTTATGAATGTCAGGATGCCAAAAGCCTTCTTTACAACCCTGTCTACCTGTGACACAACTTTCAAGGAATTACATATCTGAACTCCCAGATCCGTTTGTTCCTCCACACTCCTCAGTGCCCCATCTTTTACTGTGTATGTCCTAACCTTGATTTGTCCTTCCAAAATGCAACACCTCACACTTGTCTGCATTAAATTCCACCTGCCATTTTCTGGCCTATTTTTCCAGTTGGTCCTGATCCCTCTGCAAGCTTTGAAAGCATTCCTCGCTGACCACAATGCCTCTAGTCTCAGAGTCATCAGCGAAAGCCTCACCAGTAGTTTGTCCTGGGTTCAGCGATGTAGATGCTGTAGCCCGGAAAGCACACCAGTACCTCAACTTCTTCCGAAGGCTGGGGCAGCTCAACATGTCTACAATAACCCTTACCAATTTTTATTGCTACACCACTGAAAGCATCTTATCCCAAAGCATCACAGCGTGGCACGGTAACTGCTCAGCCCATACCCACAGTAAATCTCAGGGAAAAGTTGCAAATGCAGTCCAGTCTCACACAAAAAACACAATCACAGGCTCCACTCCATTAACTGTCTACCCTTCCTCTTGCCTACCCCACTCTCCCCACTTTTTTGAGGTTGCCGTTCTCCCCCCTCCCCACCCCTTACATCAGCCAGAATGTACAGTACCACCAAACTCAAGGACAATTGCTATCCCACTAAAAAGACTCTTGAATGGCCCTCTTGCATAAAGAACTTCTGATGTCTCAATGTACCCTGTCACGGATCTTGCATCTTGTTCAACAAACTCTGTTCCACTTTCTCTGTGACTGTAGTTCTGCAATGTTACTGGTTATCCTTTTGTACTGCTTGGATGTATTCTGCAATCATTTCTCTGACTGGCTGGCAAACAGAGTTTATCTCAGCACATGTAACATAAAATAAATTAATTATCCATTAACAAACCAATTACAGTGACAAAGTGGTAACAATCTTATCTCTAAATTCAAGATGGGTTCAAGTTGTACTTGGGCAGAAAATGGTCTGAATCTCAAAGAGGTGTGAACCGATACTGAACTTGCTTTGTGGATCCAGAACTGGCTTGCCCACAGAAGGCAAAGAGTGGTTGCAGACGGGTCATATTCTGCATGGAGGCTGGTGACCAGTGGTGTGTCTCAGGGATTTGTTCTGGGGCCCCTTTTCTTCGTGATTTTTATAAATGACCTGGCTGAGGAAGTGGAAGTTTGCTGATGACACAAAGGTTGGGGGTGTTGTGGATCGTGTGGAGGGCTGACAGAGGTTACAGTGGGACATTGATAGGATGCAAACCTGGGCTGAGAATTGGCAGATGGAGTTCAACCCAGATAAGTGTGAGGTGGTTCATTTTGGTAGGTCAAATATGATGGCAGAATATAGTATTAATGGTAAGACTTGTGGCAGTGTGGAGGATCAGAGGGATCTTGGGGTCCAAGTCCATAGGACACTCAAAGCTGCGCAGGTTGACTCTGTGGCTAAGAAGGCATATGATGCATTGGCCTTCTTCAACCATGGGATTGGGTTCAAGAGCCGAGAGGTAATGTTACAGCTATGTAGGACCCTGGTCAGACCCCACTAGGAGCACTGTGCTCAGTTCCAGTCACCTCACTAAGTAAGGTGTGGCGACCCACTTTCTGCGCAGGCGAACCAGCTCACAAATAGCCTGCGCGCGGGGAGAGACTTTGGTAATGCACCTCTGATGTCATTTCTGCCCGGAGAGGGCGGGCAATAGGGATTAAATGCCAGCGCCGCAAAATTTGAATAAACTAGTCTCGAAGCGACTTACCAACTGCGTGTCGTTATTTCTATCTCTGTACGTAGTACATCGCTACATTGGTGACCCCGATGGTCCAAACGGGATTTGGACCAAAGATGACTGACTCTTCATCTGTTCACACAGTTTCGCTAAAGCTGCCAACTTTCTGGACACTGCAACCACGCGTGTGATTTAGACAAGCAGAAGCCCAGTTCCAGATTCGGCAGATATCCTCTGATTCCACGCGTTACTACCACGTGGTGAGCGCCCTTGACCAGGAGACGGCCGCCCAGGTTGCGGATTTCATACAGTCGCCCCCGGAAGAAGGCAAATATGAAGCATTCAAAGCGCTGCTCGTAGGGTCCTTTGGCCTCTCATGGTGTGAGCGGGGTGCCCGCTTGCTTCACCTAGACGGTTTGGGAGACAGGCTGCCGTCAGCATTGATGAACGAGATGCTGTCCCTGGCTGACGGACACAAGCCCTGCCTCATGTTCGAGCAAGCGTTCCTGGAGCAACTGCCTGAGGACATACATCTGCTGCTGCCCGACGCAGATTTCAGTGACCCCTGGAAGGTGGTGGCCCAGGCAGATGTGCTGTGGAAAGCCAAGAGGGAGAGCATGGCGTCTGTCAGTCAGATTACCAAGCCACGCGCCCAACAGCAGACTAAACAGCAGGGGGGCGCACACAACACAGAGGCAGGAGTGAGGAGGCCAGTGAACAGTGGTGTTTCTACCACCAGCGGTGGGCACAGAAGCCCGCCGTTGTCGCCCACCCTGCAAGGGCCAGGACAGCCTCTTGTTTGTCTGGGACAAACAGTCGGGACGCCGCTTCTTGGTCGACAACGGAGTGGAAATCAGCGCCTTACCCCCGACGGGGTACGACACCCGCAACAGGAAGCCAGGACCCACCCTGAGGGCCGCAAACGGCAGCACAATATGGATCTATGGCACCCACACAGTGCAGCTGCAGTTTGGCACCAGCCGGTTCATGTGGGACTTCACACTGGCCGCCGTGGCCCAACCACTCCAGGGGGCGGACTTCTTGCGAGTTCACAGCCTGCTGGTCGACTTGCAAGGGAAAAGACTGGTACATGCCGAGACTTTCCAGACGTTCTCCCTGGGTGAAGCCAAGTTGCCGGCCCCACACCTGGACTCCATCACGCTGTCGGACAACGAATTCACCAGAATCCTGGCGGATTTTCCATCGATTCTGGCACCGCGTTTCACGGCAGCCATGCCCAGACACGGGGTACAGCACCACATCCCGACCCAGGGACCACCCCTCCACGCCTGCGCACAAAGGCTCTGCCTGGCGAAGGAGGAGTTCAAGAGAATGGAGGAATTGGGGATCGTACGGAGGTCCGACAGCCCATGGGCCTCCCCCCTGCACTTGGTGCCCAAAGCAGCCGGGGGCTAGAGACCATGCGGCGACTACCGCAGACTGAACGAGGCTACAACTCCAGACCGCTACCCTGTGCCGCACATACAGGACTTTGCAGCAAACCTGCATGGGGCTGCAACCTTTCTAAGGTAGACCTCGTCCGGGGATACCATCAAATCCCGGTGCACCCTGATGACATCCCCAAAACAGCACTCAATACCCCGTTCGGCCTGTTCGAGTTCCTCCGAATGCCGTTCGGCCTGAAGAATGCCGCACAGACATTCCAGCGGCTAATGGATGCGGTGGGCCGCGACCTGGACTTTGCGTTCATATACTTGGACGACATCCTCATAGCCAGCAGTAGTCGCCAGGAGCATCTGTCCCACCTCCGCCAGCTCTACTCCTGCCTGAGTGATTTCGGCCTCACAATCAACCCGGCCAAATGCCAGTTCAGTCTCGATACCATTGACTTCCTGGGCCACAGGATTACCAAAGACGGGGCAACACCTCTGCCCGCCAAGGTAGATGCGATCCGCCACTTTGCCCGGCCCAACTCGGTCAAAGGCCTGCAGGAGTTCGTTGGTATGGTGAACTTCTACCACCGTTTCCTCCCCTCAGCAGCCCGTATCATGCGCCCTTTGTACACCCTGATGTCGGGTAAAGACAAGGACATTACTTGGGATGAGGAGGCCGTGGCCGCTTTCGTTAAAGCCAAAGAAGCCTTGGCAGATGCTGCGATGCTGTTGCACCCCAGAACGGACGTTCTGACCGCTCTCACGGTGGACGCATCCGACACAGCAGTCGGTGGGGTGCTGGAGCAACTCATCGAGGGGCGCTGGCAATCCCTGGCGTTCTTCAGCAAGCACCTATGACCACCTGAACTCAAGTACAGTGCTTTCGACCGGGAGCTGTTGGCACTATATCTGGCAATCTGGCATTTCAGGTACTTCTTACCCGTTCACGGACCACAAACCGTTGACCTTTGCATTCACGAAAGTGTCCGATCCCTGGTCGGCTCACCAGCAGCGACATCTGTCCTACATATCCGAGTACACGACGGACATCCAGCATGTCTCGGGAAAGGACAACGTCGTGGTGGACGCACTCTCCAGACCAGCTGTCCAGGCCCTGTCCCTGGGGGTGGACTATGCAGCACTGGAGGAAGCGCAACAGGCAGACGACGAGATGCCCAGCTACAGGACCGCAGTCTCGGGTTTGCAGCTGCAAGACTTTCTCGTAGGCCCAGTTGATAGGACCCTCCTGTGCGACGTGGCTACCGCCCAACCTCGCTCCATCGTCCCAACAGCTTGGCGGCGGCAAGTTTTCAACTCCATACACAGTTTTGCGCACCCATCTATCAGGACAACCATGCGGCTGGTCTGCAGCAAGTTCGCGTGGCACGGACTTCGCAAACAGGTCGGCTAATGGGCCAGAATGTGCACACAGTGCCAAATAGCCAAGGTGCAGCGGCACACTAAAGCCCCGCTGCAGCAGTTCGATCCCACCCACCGGAGATTCGACCACATTCATCTGGATATCGTGGGCCCCCTACCGGTGTCCCGAGGCGCACGGTACCTCCTAACTATGGTAGACCGGTTCACAAGATGGCCAGAGGCGGTCCCACTCACTGACACATCTGCTGATTCCTGCGCGCCGAGCGCTGATTGCAACTTCGGTAGCACGCTTTGGGGTACCGGCCCACATTACCTCCGACAAAGGCGCCCAGTTCACCTCCAGCCTGTGTTCGGCTGTGGCCAGCCTGTTGGGAACGCAGCTACACCACACAACTGCCTACCACCCACAGTCGAACGGACTAGTGGAATGCTTCCACCGTCACTTGAAGTCAGCTCTCATGGCCTGCCTGAGAGGACCTAACTGGGTGGACGAGCTTCCCTGGGTCCTGCTTGGAATCCGCACAGCGCCCAAAGAGGATCTGCACACCTCGTCGGCCGAGTTGGTGTGCGGCGCACCCCTGGTCGTCCCAGGAGGGTTCATACCAGCCCCAAGGGGGCAAGAGGAAGAACCCACAGCAGTCCTTGCCAGATGACGCGAAAGGCTCGGCAACCTGGCCTCCGTACCGACTTCACAGCACGGATGGACCCCGACCCATGTACCCAAAGACCTGCAGAACTGTAAGTTTGTGTTTGTACGAAGGGGCAGACACCAGGCACCGCTACAGTGGCTGTACGAGGGGCCGTTCAAGGTGATCAACAACAACGGGTCCACGTACGTTCTGGACACCGGGGGAAAGAGGAGGTTTTCACGGTGGACCAACTCAAACCAGCCCATGTGGACTTGGCGCAGCCGGTCAAGGTTCAGACACCGCGGCGCAGAGGCAGACGACCAAACAGAGACTGATCCAGACTGTGGACATTGGGGGGGGTGTATCGCCGGTTCTGTGGGGGGGGGGGGCTTATGTGGCGACCCACTTTCTGCGCAGGTGAACCGGCTCACAAATAGCCAGCGTGTGGGGGTAGACTTTGGTAATGCACCTCTGACGTCATTTCTGCCCGGAGAGGGCGGGCGCTAGGGATTAAATGCCAGCACCGCGAAGTTTGAATAAATTAGTCTCGAAACGACTTACTGACTGCGTGTCGTCTCTAGCTCTGTATGTAGTACATCGCTACAAGGATATAGAAACTATAGAAAGGGTGCAGAGGAGATTTACAAGGATGTTGCATGGATTGGAGAGCAAGTCTTATGAGAATAGGTTAAGTGAATGCAGCCTTTCTTCCTTGGAGCAGCAGAGGATGAGAGGTGACCTGATAGAGGTGTATAAGATGATGAGAGGCATTGATCATGTGGATAGTCAGAGACTTTTTCCCAGGGCTGAAAAGGCTAACACAAGAGGGCACAGTTTTAAGGTGCTTGGAAGTAGGTACAGAGGAGATGTCAGGGGTAAGTTTTTTTATGCAGAGAGTGGTGAGTGTGTAGAATGGCCTGCTGGCGACAGTGATGGAGGTCAATACAATAGGGTTGTTTAAGAGACTCCTGGGTAGGCACATGGAGCTTAGAAATATAAAGAGCTATGGGAACCTTAGGTAATTTCTAAAGTATGTACATGTTCAGTACAGCATTGTGGGCTGAAAGGCCTGTATTGTGCTGCAGGTTTTCTATGTTTCTATGACCAGCATCCTGCCTCCTCTCAGAGTGGATATTAAAGCTAATGCACACTCATATCCATGAAACTCTCAAAATAAGACCATAAAACAAAGGAGCAGAATTGGGATATTCAGCTCATTGACGTTGTTCCACTATTTCATCATGGCTAATTTATTATCCTTCTCAACCCCATTCTCCTGCCTTCTCCCGTAAGCTTTGATGCCCTGACTAATCAGGAAACTCTCAATCTCCACTTCAAATATACTCAGACACTTGGCCTCCGCAACTGCCTGTGGCAATGAATTCCACAGATTCACCACCCTCTGGCTAAAGAAATTCCTCCTCATCTCTGTTGTAAATGGAATGTTAGCATTCCGTTCAAGAGGACTAGAATATCAATGTAAGGATGTAATGTTGAGACTGTGGCGGTCCGCACACGGGGCTCAAACCGCCATCGGGAACTGCAGGCAGACACGTGGCCCACTTGTGGTGGACCTTCCGGTTACGCTGGTCGCAGAGGCCCATGGGAGGGGGTATTTAAGCGCGTGAGTTTGAGTTAGTAAAGCCATTCTGAATTCAGCTCTCTCTGCCTCCGTGTGTTCCTTTCGTAGCGCTTTGCGTGCCACTACATTGCTGACCCAGACGTTCCAGACGGCATCTGCAACCAGCGACTCAGCAACCAGCCATGAGTTCGAGCAACTCGCACAGCGCAGTCTCTCTGAAGCTTCTGACTTTCTGGGCCACTCAGCCCCACGTCTGGTTCGAGCAGGCTGAGGCCCAGTACAATATCAGTGACATTAAACGACACCACACAGTGCTACTACGTGGTCAGCGCGCTCGACCAGGAGACGGCAGACCAGATCATCGACTTCCTACGCCAGCCACCAACGGAGGACAGGTACACTAAGCTTAAGGCACTCCTGATCCATACCGTCGGACTCTCCCGCTGCGAACAGGCCATGCGGCTCCTCCTCATAGACGGTCTGCAAGCCATCCGAGCTCATGAACGATATGCTGGCGCTCGTGGACAGCCATAAGCCGTGCCTTTTATTTGAACAGTTGTTCCTCGAGCAAATGCCAGAGGACATCCGCCTCCTCCTCGCGAATGAGGATTTCAGCGACCCACGCAAGGTCGCGGCTAAAGCAGACGTCCTATGGGCAGAGCAAGCAACGTGGAGCTGCCTCCATTGGCCTAGCCATGATCGCGCACCCCAAAGCCCAGGCCCCGCAATCGAAGCCGTCGGGACCCACAGGGGAAAAAGACGAAAGTTCAGAACAATGGTGTTTCTATCACCAAAGATGGGGCTCAGGCACGTGCCGCTGCCGTCCACCATGAGCTTTTCCGGGAAACGCCAGGGCCAGCCGTCGCTAACAGCTACGACGGCTGGCCACCGAGACACTCCGGGTGGCGCTTCCTGGTAGACACCGGGGCCGAAATCCGCATTCTTCCCCCCAGAATATGGACACTCGTAACGTGGCCCCAGGCCCCGAACTCACCGCCGCAAATGGCACCAGTATTCGGATGTACGGCCTGCGAACTATCACACTGCATTTCGGGTCCAGCCATTTCACTTGGACTTTCACGTTGGCAGCAGTGTCACAGCCACTACTAGGGGCAGATTTCCTACGAGCCAACTGCCTCCTGGTCGACTTGAAAGGCCGGCGTTTGGTCCATGCCGAAACATTCTAGACTTTCCAGCTTGGAGAAGCCAAGCTACTGGCCCTCCACCTGGATTCCGTGACCCTCTCGGGTAACGAATTCACCAGGGTGTTGGCAGAATTCCCCTCCGTAGTCAACCGACATGGTGCAGTTCCCCTACTGGACAAGGTCCAGGCCATCCACCAGTTCCCTAAGCCCAGCACGGTCAAGGGCCTGCAGGAGTTTGTAGGGATGGTCAACATTTATCATCGGTTCATACCAGTGGCGGCCCGCATCATGAGACCCTTGTTCCACCTGATGGCCGGCAAGGCCAAAGTAGTAGCATGGGACGCGGAGTCCACGGAGGCGTTCGAGCAGGCCAAGGAGGCGCTGGCAAAGGCGGCCCTCCTAGTGCACCCGAGAGTCGATGTATCCACGGCACTCACAGTCGACGCTTCCGACACGGCAGTCGGCGGAATCCTGGAGCAGCTCGTCGAGGACCAGTGGCGACCACTCACTTTCTTCAGCCGGCACCTACGGCCACCAGAGGTGAAGTACAGCGCCTTCGACAGACAGTTACTAGCACTCTACCTGGCTATCCGGCATTTCCGGTACATCCTCGAGGGAAGGGAGTTCACCATGTATACGGACCACAAGCCTCTCACCTTCGCTCTGGCCAAGGTATCGGACCCATGGTCGGCTCGACAGCAGAGGCACCTGTCCTTTATTTCAGAATTCACCATGGACGTCCCCCACATCGCAGGGAAGAACAACTTCGTTGCCGACACACTGTCTCGCCCCTGCCTCCACTCAGTAGGCATCTTGCCCTCAGGAATAGACTACGCAGCACTGGCAGAAGCACAACAGTCGGACCCCGAGATTCCGGCTTACCGCACCACCATTTCGGGGCTCCAGTTGGAGGACATCTCCACCGGCCGGCAGCAGATCGACTCCTGTGCGACGTGTCTACTGGCAAACCTGACCCATGGTACCAGCAGCATGGAGGCACCGGGTGTTCGACATGCTGCGCGACCTGGCCCACCCATCCATCCAGGCGTCCATCAAGCTGGTAGCGGACAGATTCATCTGGCACAGTTTGCGCAAACAGGTCGGACACTGGGCCAGGACCTGCGTACACTGCCAGACCGCCAAAGTCCAGGGACACGTGAAGGCTCCCCTCCAGTAGTTCCAGCCGATGCAAAGGAGGTTCCAACACATCCACGTGGACATCGTTGGCCCCCTGCCAGTCTCCCGGGGCGCCAGGTATATCTTTACCATGGTAGACAGGTTCACCAGATGGCCGGAAGCCGTACTGCTCACAGACACGTCCACTGAGTCCTGCACCAGGGCGCTCATTGCCAACTGGATCGCCAGGTTCGGCCTCCCAATGGACATCACCTCTGACAGAGGGGCACAGTTCACATCTGGTTTGTGGACAGCACTGGCACAGCTCCTGGGCACCCAGCTGCATCACACCACAGCGTACCATCCACAGTCCAACGTTTTGGTAGAGCGATTCCACCGGCATCTCGAGTCGGCCCCGATGGCGCACCTCAGGGGCCCCAACTGGACAGTCGAGCTTCCCTGGGTCCTACTGGGCATCCGCACAGCCCCCAAGGAGGACCTGGGCACCTTGGCAGAATTGGTCTATGGCGCCCCCCTGATGGTCCCGGGCGAGTTCATACCAGAGACACGAGGTTCGGAAGAAACTCCAGCAGCGGTGCTAACGAGGCTGCGGGACAAGGTAGGGACCCTGGCACCGGTCCCAACCTCCAGGCATGGTCCCACGCCATCCTTCACCCCTAAAGACCTCCGAGACTGTGAGTATGTTTTTATTCGCAGGGGCATGCACAGGTCACCTCTACAGCGGCCGTACAAGGGACCCTTCAAGGTGATCCAGCACAATGGAACCACGTGTGTCGTGGAGGTGGGTGGCCGGGAAGAGACTTTTACAGTGGACCGCCTCAAACCAGCGCACTTGGACATTGAGCAACCAGTGAGGGTACCCGCACCGCGCTGGCAAGGCTGGCCACCCAGACTGGGGGCTCCACTCCCCCGATGGACATTTCGGGGGGGGGTGGTGTGTGGCGGTCTACACACACGGGGCTCGAGCCACCATCAGGAGCCGCAGGCAGACACGCAGTCCGCTCGGGGAGGACCTTCCAGGGACGGTCTGACATCACGTCCGCCCTGCTGGTCGCAGAGACCCATGGGAGGGGGGATTTAAGCGCGCGAGTTGGAATCAGTAAAGCCTTTCCGAGTTCAGCTCTCTCTGCCTCCGTGTTTTCCTTTTGTAGCGTTTTGCGTGCCACTACAAGACTATATATAAAGCACTGGTGAGGCCTTGAGCAAGGCACTTAACCACACATTGCTCTGCGACGACACCAATGCTAAGCTGTATCAGCCCTTGCCCTTCCCTTGGACAACATCAGTGGTGTGGAGAGGGGAAACTAGCAGCATGGGCAACTGTCGGTCTCCCATACAACCTTGCCCAGGCCGGCGCCCTGGAAACTTTCCAAGGCGAAAAGCAGAGAATGGTAGAGAGGGAAAGATGTCCTTAGTGGTGGGGTCTTGTTGAAAGGACATCTTTTCCTCTCCAGCCCTCTCTGCTTTTCGCAGGGATCGTTCCCTCCGTGACTGCCTGGTCCACACGTCCCTCCCCACAGATCTCTCACCTGGTACTTATCCCTGCAAGCCTAAGTGCTACACCTGTCCCTACACCTCATCTCTTACCACCATTCAGGGCCCCAAACAGTCCTTCCTGGTGAAGCAACACTTCACTTGTGAGTCTGTTGGGGTCATCTATTGCATCCAGTGCTCTCGATGCGGCCTCCTCTACATCGGCGAGACCCGACGCAGATTGGGGGACCGCTTCGTCGAGCACCTACGAAGCACCTTCGTCCGTCACAATAGACAGGATCTCCTGGTTGCCACTCACTTCAACTCTCCTTCACATTCCCATTCGGATATGTCCATACATGGCCTCCTCTACTGCCATGATGAGGCCAAACTTCGGTTGGAGGAACAACATCTCATATACCGTCTGGGTAGTCTCCAGCCCCTTGGTATGAACATTGAATTCTCCAACTTCCGGTAATTCCCTCCCTCTCCCTTCCCCCATCCCACTTTCACTCTGCCTCCTCTTCTAGCTGCCTATCACTCTGCCTTCTTCTACTACCCATAGTGCTTTCCCCTTAGATTCCTTCTTCACATCTCCTGCCTATCCCCTCCCTGCTTCCCCTCCCGCACCCCTTGATCTTTCCTCTGATTGGTTTTCCACCCTCTCTCCACCTTCTTTATAGGGCCCCTGCCCCCTCCTTCTTTAGTCCTGACGAAGGGTCTCGACCCGAAACGTTGACTGCTCCTTTCAACGGATGCTGCCCGACCTGTTGAGATCATCCAGCTTTTTTGTACGTCTTGATTTGACCACAGCATCTGCAGTGCATTTTGTGTTTTGTATGAACCGGTGGAGCAGACTCGATGAGCCAAATGGTCTAAATAAATCTGCTCCTATATCTTATGGGCTTATATTTGTGGGCAAAAGGGAAACCTTATTTGTATGAAGATAATTTAATGAAATGCAGAGATGCACTAAAGCAGAACCGGCAAAATTATCTTTCCCTCACCCCAGACAATTCATGCCTTGCTGAATATTTGCAACATTTTCTAATTTTTTAAAAATAAATTGAAGTTCCAGGAGATTTGAGGCCACTTTTAAGTAATCATTGTTTTATTATGTCAATGGCTGTATTCATAAACACATAAACAATCAATAGAGCCTTACATCATTTGTTTCCTCATGTTCCACGATCGTCAGCTGTATATTAATTGGTATTCCAAGAACCATCAGTGCATTCAATTACATTATGTATACTCCACTGTAATGGCATCAAAGTTACATTTCTATAGTGCAAAAGTAGCTGTATGCTTGTATGGAATAGTACTTTTCTGATTGTTGTGTTGAGGGGTAAGTATCAGGAGTTTGAGCCTTGTTGGCAGAAAATCTCCACTGAGGTGTGAGAGAATAAATTTAGATTTTAACATTTATTTAGAGGTACAAATCTTGTTTAGATGCTGAAAGGGAATGTTCAAATCAATCTGAGTGTCATATTGTCATAGGCATGAAATGCAACAGGCATGTGAGATCAGACTCCCAATGGCACGTGCATTCCTCAGAAGGACTATTTCTTTTTCAAAATCACAATTCAAAACATATTTATTCACAAAAAGGTATAAATTATACACCTTGAGATTTGTCTGCTTACAGGCAACCACAAAGCAAGAAACCCAAATAACACCATTTTTAAAAAAAAGCCCAGAAACCACTGCACAGAGAAAGAGAGAAAAAAAACACGATCATGCAAACAACAGAAGCAAGCCAATGGCACTCCGAACCAGACTGAGACCCCAGATCCACTCCAGGAGCAGCCTTGGTCGCCAATTCATTGCCCCAGCAGGGCAAAAAAGCACAATAGGCAGATCAGCTCACAGCCTTGGCGCAGTGGAGAGAGGAATGAACACTTGCAGGAGGGTAAGCAAAATCAGCCTGACCCTCACCTCCATTCCTGACACTTGGGATTCCGGGATATCTGTGCCGGTGTAGAAACTGTGCAAGAACCAGGTAGTGCCTCGCTCTTGGATCTGGACCCAGGCGCCATGATACCATGATCCACCCTGAAACCATTCTCCATCTCACTAAATCAGCTCAGCACGGAGTGACCCAACCTCATTAGGAGGACGAGCATCAACACCCTTCGGTTTCATAAGTAGGAGCCATCTTTCTGATATACACATGGATGTTTTGCATTTCTTCCAGGATTGTGGCCTTGACACTTCCAATTATCCATCCTCCTTTATCCCAGTGTACAGTTGCTTGACATTGGACTTTGGATGGAATACTCCATGTATTGTTAGTAGTTTCCAGGTCTTTATGTCAGTAGCAGGGTGCAAAGTACAGGCAGGGACAGCATACACGGAATGGCACAACCAAGTTGCAGGAATTGTGCGCTGAGTATGGATTGGACATTCCCAAGTCCAAATGGGAAGCACCTGAGAGGGTAGTGGAGAATGACAGAGCTAAGATCCTGTAGGACTTACAAATACAGACTGTTAAGCAGGTACTGGCCAACCAACCCGCCAGTTGGACAAGGAACAGAAGAAAGCAATAGTAATGCATGTGGCAATCCCAAATGACAATAACATCACAAAAAAAAGAGAAGCAGGGCTAGAAAGAGCAGATGAAAAGGATGTGGATGGTGGTGAGGCAGGTAGCATAGAGGAAGCAGGGAGACTGCAGAAGAACTTAAACTGATTAGAAGGGGCAAAGAAGTAGCAGATGGAATATAGTGTAGGGAAGTGTATGGTCATATACTTTGGTAGAGGAAAGGAATAAAGACAGACTATTTTCTAAATGGGGAGAAAATTCAAAAATCAGAAAGGTAAAGGGATGTAGACGAACAGACATAGGAGCAGAATTAGGCCATTCAGCCCATTGAGTCTGCTCCACCATTCCATAATGGCTGATCACAGTTACCACTGAACCACATACAGAAGTCCTGGTGTGTGTCAACACTGCCACCTGTTTGTGTGAGGCAAGAGGCAGGGTGCCCAGAGTGCCATTTCCTTCCTTCAGCCTTGCTGGGTTAGTGGTGGCCAAGGGCTGATGGTGCCAGCCAGTCCCAGTGTAGCACGACTGTCTTCCGCTGCTCAAGCAACCATGCCCAATAAACCACATCGGAGATGAGGTTGAGCACCTTCTCCGGCCCTTTCCAGTGGCTTCCCAACTTGTGGGATAGTTCCATCTCCCGGGAGTGGCAATACTGGGGCCCCCACCATGTACTGCTGCATTGACACCCTAGACTGGTGACCCGGCCCCTTCTAGGACATGCAAGCATCGCAGCGATGCACGAACAGCTCCACATCCTGCTAATGCTGTTGGGGAGGGTTTAAACTAGATTACATGGGGGTGGGAACCAAAGTGAAGAGGCAGAGGATGGGGAAGTTGGAGCAAAAGTAGAGACAGCTTATAGAGAGTTTGTTAGGAAGAATAGGCAGGTGTTAGAGCAAAGATGCACTCAGCCTGATGGTTTGAGATTCATCTATTTTTATGCAAGGAGTATCATAAACAAGGCGGATGAACTTAGAGCGTGGATCAATACGTGGAACTGTGACACTGTGGCCATAACAGGGACTTGGATGACTTGGGAGAAGGAATGGCTGCTGAGTATCCCAGGCTTTAGATGTTTCAAAAAGAACAGAAAGGGAGGCAAAAGAGGTGGGGGCGTGGCATTGCTAATCAGGGATAGTGTCACGGTTACAGAAAAGGAGGAAGTTATGGAGGGATGGTCTACTGAGTCAGTCTGGGTGGAAGTCAGAAACAGGAAAGGGGCAATAACTCAACAGGGTGTTTATATAGACCACCCAATAATATATTGAGGAGCAGATAGATATGGAGGAAGGTTCTGGAACGGTGCAATAATAATAGGGTTGTTGTGATGGAAGATTTTAACTTTCCCACTATTGATTGGTATCTCCTTAGCACAAGGGGTTTAGATGGGGTTGAGTTTGTTAGGTATGTTCACAAAGGTTTCCTGGTGCAATATGTAGATAAGCCTACAAGAGGAGAGGCTGTACTTGATCTGACATTGGGAAATGAATCTGGTCAGGTGTCAGATCTCTTGGTGGGAGAGCATTTTGGAGGTAGTGACCACAACTCTATCTCCTTCACCATAGTGCTGGAGAGGGATAGGAGCAGACAATTTGGGAAAACATTTAATTGGGGTAAAGAGAAATATGATGCTATTAGGTAGGAATTTGAGAGCAGATGTTCTCAAGGAAATGCATGGCAGAAATGTGGCAAATGTTCAGGGAACATTTGCATAGAGTTCTGCATAGGTTTGTTCCATTGAGGCCAGGAAAGGATGGTAGGGTTAAAGAAACATTGCACAAAAATTGAAGAAAAGATAGTTAAGCAGAAAAGAAAAGCTTGTTCAGACCCCACTTGGAGTACTGTGCTCAGTTCTGGTCACCTCATTATAGGAAGGATGTGGAAAACACAGAAAGGGTGCAGAGGAGATTTACAAAGGTGTTGCCTGGATTGGAAGGCATACCTTATGAGAATAGGTTGAGTGAACTCGGCCTTTCCTCCTTGAAGCGCCAGAGGATGAGAGGTGATCTGATAGAAGTGTGTAAGATGATGAGGGGCATTGAT
Organism: Hemitrygon akajei; assembly: GCF_048418815.1. Lineage (NCBI taxonomy): Eukaryota > Metazoa > Chordata > Chondrichthyes > Myliobatiformes > Dasyatidae > Hemitrygon > Hemitrygon akajei. The sequence goes on from NC_133125.1 coordinate 71,843,173, forward strand.
TGTGTGGATAGCCAGACACTTTCCTCCGGAGTTAAAATGGCTAACACAAGGGGGCATAGTTTTAAGGTGCTTGGAAATAGGTACTGAGGGGTTGTTCAGGGATAAGTTTTTCACACAGAGAGTGGTGGGTGCATGGAATGCATTGCCAGCAACGTTGGTGGAGGCAGGTCAATAGAGTCTTTTAAGAGGTTGTTTCACAGGTACATGGAGCTTAGAAAAATAGAGGGATATGCGCTCGGGAAATTCTAGACTGTTTATAGAGTAGGTTACATGGTCGGCACAACATTGTGGGCCGAAGGGCCTGTAGTGTAATGTAAATTTCTACGTTCTATATACCCAGGCCAGTAGAAGCGTTCACACAGCCTGCCCAACATCACCAGCTGCAAGAGTCAGTCCCATCAGACAACTGCCACTGCCGGAACAGCAACCCATCGTGGACCTCCAGCGTTCCCTAATGCGAGTACAGGGCTTTGGTCTCTGGGTCCATGACGGAGACCTCTGCCCACTCCGGCCGTCGTCCCACACTCAGCTCTCCCCTCACCGGGCCAACGCGGGATCGCTCATCTGTTCGCTGCACAGCTGCTGGGCCATGGAGGGGAGGTCACCTGCCCCTGGTTCAGCTGTGTGATGTTGGGCTGCTGCCAGAGGTGCTGCACTGCCCCAGGCCGCTGTGAAACCGGTGGTGGTTGCGGCTCCCGCTGGGACCGCTTCCTGGAGCTGCCCTGCCGGAGAGCCACGGCTTCGGCACCGAGGTAGAGTGTTGCCCCCGGCACATCCACACGGGCCCTCCAGCGGGGCAGCAGGTCCAGGCCAAGGATGCAGGACTCTCAGCTGTCGGCGAGCCACATCTCATGCTCCGCTGCGTTTCTCCCCACTGCGATGCGCAGCCTCCTCTTCCCTCACATCGCCGCACAGTCACCGGTGACCGTCGCCAGTTGGAAGCCATCGTTGTCCAACCAGGTGGGATGGCTGGTCCGTGTTGGGGGGAGCACCAGGACGAATGGTAGGGATGGTTGACCCCCTTGTCCACCAACGCCCGGCATCTGATGCCCTCCACCACGCAGTCCACGTATAAGCCTCACTCTTCACACAAACGGCCCACCCGGAGGGGTTCTGCTGGAGGACTCGGGTGGCGCTGCCCGCTCGGCGTTTCCCGGTGGCTGCGCTGGGCTGTGGCGTGGTGCCGGTGCGGGGCAGTCCCGGGCCAAATGACCTGCCTCACCGCACCGGTAACATCGTGGCCTGCGGTGAGGTGGGACCTGTCTCACGGGCTCCTCCTCCACCTCGGTGACACAATCCCGGGCACGCTGCATGCGGGGCGACGCTGGAACACCGGTGGCCAAGGTCGCTTCTGTCCTTTCCGCCTCGGCCAGCGATGATGGTGATATCAGGCGAACATGCTGCCGAAGGCAGTGCCTTTACAGGGCGTGGAGGGCAAGCTGTCCCTGGGCCGCGGGAGGGAACTGGGGGTGGCTACGCCGAGCACAGTGGTGGGGATCAGCTGCTAATGCCCCCAGGCTTTCTGCCATATGGCGCTGTCTGCTGCGCAGTTCTTCCCTCATTCCCTTATCCAGCGCCCTGCAGTCACGCTGCTCCACCAGCATTAGGTCGAGGAAGGCCCGCAGGACCCTTCTCCCTCCAGTGCCAGGACAAGATGGACCGCCGTCTCGGTGGGGCTCATCCATTGTGCCATGCGGCAAGTTTGACTTGCGCCGGGTAAGGCTCCAGGCGGCTGGTACCGTTGTATCTGAGGAGCTTCAGGGTACACTTTGAGGCGCAAATCGTCAAGGCCCTTTGATCCTCATCTTGCTCCAGTGGCGTCTGCCATGGCTATGGCGTCTTGGGTTCCCTGGTACAGGGGCGACTGATGCGCTCCCGCCTGTCCCCCAGGTTGGGGAGCCTGGGTACGTTCGTTCCGTCAGAGCTCCCAGGGAAGGCTCGGTTAACAGGTTGTCCCTCCAGGTCTCGTCTTCATGAGCCCTGCCCGTGGCTGCAGGGGAGGCAAACTGCTCGGTTTCTCATCTTGTACTTGTCTGCATTATATCTCATCTGATATTTTTCAGCCAAGTTTCCCAGCCGGTCAGGATCGTTTTGTAAGCACTGATAGTCTTCTCACTGTGCTCTGCAGCTCCAGCCTTTGTGTCATCCTCAGATCTGCGGATCCAGTTTACCACATTATCATAAGACAAAGGAGCAGAATTAGGCCATTGGGCTCGTCTAAATCATTGATAAAGATGATAAACAAGAACAGACCCAGCACCAATCCCTGTGGCTCATCACTTGTTCCGGACCTCCAGTCACAGAGACCACCATCAGCTCCTCTCTGATTTCTCTGATCCAATTGGCTACTTCGTTTGGCCAGGCAGCTGAACCTACTGGACATCCACCCACGTGGAACTTTTTTTAAAGGCTTTCCTAAAGTCCACATAGACAACATCTACTGCCTTTCCTTTAGCAACCTTCTCGGTAACCTCCCTGAAACATTCTAATAAGATTGCTTAGACAATATCGACCATACACAAATGCCTATTCCTAATCAGGCCCTGTATACCAATTATATATATATATTTACTGTCCTTTAAAATATCTTGCAATAATTTACTCATGACTGACATCAGGCTCACAATTTCATGGCTTCTGCTTGTGCTATCAGCAAACCAGCTTCAAGCACTCTCTCAAGCAATGCATTCCTGGTGCTAATTATTGTCTGGGTAAAGAAGGTCCCCTCATATTCTGCAGACTTTGGGATCCAATATTTAATTCAATAATTTCAACTAGCTTGCCTTCTTTATTGGCCAATGCTCACATCAGTAACACATTTAAGATATAAATTCTCTGCTAATACTGCCTGTTCTGATCAGCATTTTCCAGAGCTCGGATAGTTTTTGTATGACCCTTTATTTGTTTTTACTCTACATTGCTCACTGATCTATAAACCACATGGTTTCATCAATAGTTTAAAGCCTCTGCAAACCCTGAGCCAATCGATTCTTTCCCTCCCACACCTTCACTGCAACTGAAAACTACCTAGCATGAAGAAATGGCTAGCACGAGAGGCACAGTTTTAAGGTGCTTGGAAGTAGGTACAGAGGAAATGTCAGGGGTAAATTTTTTATGAAGAGAGTGATGGGTGCATGGAATGAGCTACCGGCGATGGTGGTGGAGGCAGAAACAATAGGGTCTTTGAAGAGAATCCTGGATAGGTACATGGAGCTTAGAAAAATAGAGGGCTGTGAGTAAGCCTAGGTAATTTCTAAGGTAAGGACATGTTCGGCACAGCTTTTTGGGCTGAAGAGCCTGTGTTGTGCTGTAGGTTTTCTATGCTCTATGTTTCTATCTAGTTTTCTCTTTCCCCAACTCTGATAAAGGGTTCTTGAACCAAAACATTAATTCTGTTTCTCTTTCATGGACAATTCCTGTCCTGTTGGGTTTTTAAATGGCATTTTTTTTGTTTTAATTTTCATCATTGATGTTTCTTCAAGTGGATCAGAGGTTCCCAACCTGGGGTCCACAGACCCCTTGCCTAATGGTATTGGTCCGTGCCATAAAAATGGTTGGGAAGCCCTGAACTAGAGTGATTGAAATGGAACTTGTTCTACTAACATGAGCTACAGGGACCCTCTCTGTCTTTTCACAGGTCATACATTTAAATCACCCACCCTCTTCATCCCAGCTGGCCTAGTATAAAGTACCAACAAACCAATTGGAAACAGGTAATAGACAGCAAACCAAGACTGAGCTGACCTTAGAGATTCTTTCACACAGCACTCACATTTTCTCTTTTCAGTTACGTTGGTTTTATTACAGAGGGTTAACATATGAGAGATGGCTCTGCATTCACTGCAGTTTAGAAGAATGAGAGAGGATCTCATTGAAACCTACCAAATATTGAAAGGGATATACACAATATGCTAAAAGAACTCAGTAGGCCAGGCAGCATCTATGGGAAAGACTAAACAATGGATGGGGTGAGCATCTGGGGGACAGTGATCACCGCTCCCTGACCTTTAGCATTATCATGGAAAAGGATAGAATCAGAGAGGACAGGAAAATTTTTAATTGGGGAAGGGCAAATTATGAGGCTATAAGGCTAGAACTTGCGGGTGTGAATTGGGATGATGTTTTTGCAGGGAAATGTACTATGGACATGTGGTCAATGTTTAGGGATCTCTTGCAGGATGTTAGGGATAAATTTGTCCCGGTGAGGAAGATAAAGAATGGTAGGGTGAAGGAACCATGGGTGACAAGTGAAATGGAAAATCTAGTCAGGTGGAAGAAGGCAGCATACATGAGGTTTAGGAAGCAAGGATCAGATGGGTCTATTGAGGAATATAGGGTAGCAAGAAAGGAGCTTAAGAAGGGGCTGAGAAGAGCAAGAAGGGGGCATGAGAAGGCCTTGGCGAGTAGGGTAAAGGAAAATCCCAAGGCATTCTTCAATTATGTGAAGAACAAAAGGATGACAGGAGTGAAGGTAGAACCGATTAGAGATAAAAGTGGGAAGATGTGCCTGGAGGCTGTGGAAATGAGTGATGTCCTCAATGAATGCATCTCTTCAGTATTCACCACTGAGAGGAAACGATGATGGTGAGGACAATATGAGTGAGGTTGATGTTCTAGAGCATGTCAATATTAAGGGAGAGGAGGTGTTGGAGTTGTTAAGATACATTCGGACAGATAAGTCCCCGGGGCCTGACGGAATATTCCCCAGGCTGCTCCACGAGGAAAGGGAAGAGGTTGCTGAACCTCTGGCTAGGATCTTTGTGTCCTCGTTGTCCACGGGAATGGTACCGGAGGATTGGAGGGAGGCGAATGTTGTCCCCTTGTTCAAAAAAGGTAGTAGGGATAGTCCAGGTAATTATAGACCAGTGAGCCTTACGTCTGTGGTGGGAAAGCTGTTGGAAAAGATCCTTAGAGATAAGATCTATGGGCTTTTAGAGAATCATGGTCTGATCAGGGACAGTCAGCATGGCTTTGTGAAGGGCAGATCGTGCCTAACAAGCCTGATAGAGTTCTTTGAGGAGGTGACCAGGCATATAGATGAGGGTATTGCAGTGGATGTGATCTACATGGATTTTAGTAAGGCATTTGACAAGGTTCCACACGGTAGGCTTATTCAGAAAGTCAGAAGGCATGGGATCCAGGGAAGTTTGGCCAGGTGGATTCAGAATTGGCTTGCCTGCAGAAGGCAGAGGGTCGTGGCGGAGGGAGTACATTCAGATTGGAGGGTTGTGACTAGTGGTGTCTGTTCTGGGACCTCTACTTTTTGTGATTTTTATTAACGACCTGGATGTGGATGTAGAAGGGTGGGTTGGCAAGTTTGCAGATGACACAAAGGTTGGTGGTGTTGTAGATAGTGTAGAGGATTGTCAAAGATTGCAGAGAGACATTAATAGGATGCAGAAGTGGGCTGAGAAGTGACAGATGGAGTTCAACCCGGAGAAGTGTGAGGTGGTACATTTTGGAAGGACAAACTCCAAGGCAGAGTACAAAGTAAATGGCAGGATACTTGGCAGTGTGGAGGAGCAGAGAGATCTGGGGGTACATGTCCACAGATCCCTGAAAGTTGCCTCACAGGTAGATAGGGTAGCTAAGAAAGCTTATGGGGTGTTAGCTTTCATAAGTCGAGGGATAGAGTTTAAGAGACGCGATGTAATGATGCAGCTGTATAAAACTCTAGTTAGGCCACACTTGGAGTACTGTGTCCAGTTCTGGTCGCCTCAGTATAGGAAGGATGTGGAAGCGTTGGAAAGGGTACAGAGGAGATTTACCAGGATGCTGCCTGGTTTAAAGAGTATGGATTATGATCAGAGATTAAGGGAGCTAGGGCTTTACTCTTTGGAGAGAAGGAGAATGAGAGGAGACATGATAGAGGTGTACAAGATATTAAGAGGAATAGACAGAGTGGACAGCCAGCGCCTCTTCCCCAGGGCACCACTGCTCAGTACAAAAGGACATGGCTTTAAGGTAAGGGGAGGGAAGTTCAAGGGGGATATTAGAGGAAGGTTTTTTACTCAGAGAGTGGTTGGTGCGTGGAATGCACTGCCTGAGTCAATGGTGGAGGCAGATACACAAGTGAAGTTTAAGAGACTACTAGACAGGTATATGGAGGAATTTAAGGTGGGGGGTTATATGGCAAGCAGGGTCTGAGGGTCGGCACAACATTGTGGGCCGAAGGGCCTGTAATGTGCTGTACTGTTCTATGTTCTATGTTTTGGGCAGAGACCCTTCTTCATGACAGGAATATTGAAAGACCGAGATAGAGTGAATGTCCTATAGTGGGTGAGTCTAGAACCAGAGGGCACAGCCTCAGAATAAAGAACATCCATTTAGAACACAGATGAGGAGGAATTTCTTTAGCCAAGGTGGTGAATTTGTGGAATTCATTGCCACAGACAGCTGTGGAGGCCAAGTCATTGAGTATATTTAAAGTGGAGGTTCTTGATTAGTTAAGACATCAAAGGTTAAGGAGAGATGGGAGGAGAACAGGGGTTAAAAGGGATAATAAATCAGCTATGATGGAATGGCAGAGCAGATTCAAAGGGCTGAATAGCCTAATTCTGCTCCTATATCTTATGGTCTTAATTATTTTGTTAAATTCTCATCTGAAAGTAATTACTTAGTCTACTTCAACAACAGCCTATTTTATCGTCTGATCTCCCTCTATGTAGAAAGATCAGTATAATCTATGTGCATTCTTTAAGTTTACGTAATATGGCAGTTAAAGAAAAACTTTCACTTGAGGTTGAAGTGTATTACAGGACTACAAAAATTCAGGAAAAGCTGCTTAATGGTAATGCTTAGAAACACTTCTTAACACAAACAGTGGTAGAAATTTGAAAGCTTCTCTTCCTAAAATCCTGATCAATTCAAAATTTCTGAATAAACAATCTTTGTCAGGCATGAATATAAAGTCACAGAATAATAAAGAGAAACAGTTGGACCAGCGATCAGCCACTCATTTAAACTAATCTTGATTAAGTAAACTCAGACTATATCACTTACCTATACAATCTTGGCAATTGACAGTGATAAGTTCAAATAACAGCCATTTTGGATGGGAAGAAACTGGATTACCAGGAGGAATTCCACATGGTCATATGGAGGATTTGTGAACATTAATAAATAACAATTTCATAATGAAATGCTTCACTTGACTTTCAATTGATCTAATATACTGATTGCTTTCAAAATTCCTTATACTCCAATTGAAATGACTCTCTTCACACAGACATTTCATTGCGTATTATGTATTCATGACTATCACTCATTTCATTTTTGAACCATAATGTTTGGATTTGAAACAATAGGTGCTGCAATTCCCCTAATTCCCCTGATGCTGTTACTCACGTTATCACAACACGTGCCACTTTGTTGGTGACAAAGGATTTAGCCAACCCTGCTGGTGTGTTTATAACCTCAGAATGATTGTCAGCTTCAGATAATTTGACATCTCTCTCAGGTTGAGCTTGGACAGATGACACAGCTTGCTGGTTGGTACTGGCACTTGTGCCCATTGTGTCTCCGAACCTAAGCAAAGATAATACAACACTGTTCTATCAAAGTAAACTCCAACATTCAGAGTTTTGGCTAATGTGGTAAAATTACACCAAATTCAAACCAAACTATGAACTATAATCCCAATGGCATCCATATGGAAGGGGTCTACAACCACCTAGACCCATTTCTATCCTGTTTAGTTATTATTTGCAAAGGAGCAGCCTAATCTCCTCGCCTGTCAGATTCCTTCCTCTCCAGCCCTTCACTTTTCCCATCCACCTGGCTTCACCTATCATTGTCTAGCTACTCCTCCTTTCCCTTCCCCCATCTTTTTATTCTGGCATCTTCCCCTTCCTTTCCAGTCTTGAAGAAGGGTCTTGACCCAAAACATCATTTCCGTAGATGATGCCTGACCTGCTGAGTTCCTCCTGTGTTGTGTGCGTTTTGTTCTATTATTTGCAATGCCTCAAGTATTTGTCCATTTTTGTCCTCCTCCTTATTTCTCACCCACATTCTGCCAATCAGAACATCACATGAAGCAACATTGATTTCTTCAGCACTTGATGCTGTCTCCTAACTCCACCGTTACCTTTCCCAGTTTCTTAAGTTGTCACACTTCATGTCAAACAGCTAGTATTATTATTAATGAAACAGATTATTACTTAAATGGTAAAAATTTGCAGTATGCTGCTGTGCAGAGGGACTTGGCAGTGCTTGTGCATGAATCATAAAAGGTTGATTTGTAGGAGCAGCAGGCTATCAAGAAGGCAAATGGAATGTTGGCCTTCATTGCTAGAGGGATTGAATTTAAGAGCAGGGAGGTTATGCTGCAACTGTACAGGGTACTGGTGAGGCTGCAGTTCTAGTCTCCTTGCTTGAGGAAGGATATACTGGCTTTGGAGGTGGTGCAGAAGACGGTCACCCGGTTGATTCCAGAGATGAAGGGGTTAGACCATATATGTCAAACTCAAGGCCCGCGGGCCAAATCTGGCCCGCGGTGGAATTATCTTTGGCCCGCGAGATAATATCTAATTACTATTAAAGCTGGCCCCAGTAAGAGTGGATTGGTGGGCAGGATCCGGGAGAAGATGCGGGAGGAAAACGGCGCAGGTGAGCTGACAGCTTATCACTGCATCATACACCAGGAATCGTTGTGTGGCAAAGCCTTGAAAATGGAACATATAATGAGCACCATAACACGAGCAGTTAACTTCGTAAGAGCCAAAGATTTGAATCACCGCGAGTTCAAGTCGTTTCTGGAGGAGTTGGGTTCAGAATATAATGATTTGCCCTATCACACAGAGGTGCGATGGTTAAGCCAAGGAAAAGTGCTGAAAAGATGTTTCGAGTTGCGTGAGGAGATCTGTCAGTTCATGGAAAGCAAAGGGAAAGACACAACAGAGCTCCGGGATAAAAAGTTGCTTTGTGAAATGGTGTTTCTGTGTGACATCACGAGCCATCTCAATGCGCTCAACCTGCAGCTTCAGGGGCGGGGTCGTGTGATCACAGACATGTACGCTGCAGTGAGGGCTTTTAAAACCAACCTGCGCCTGTGGGAGACGCAGATGCAGCAAGAAAACTTGAGCCATTTTCCGTGTTGCCAAACTATGAAAGAGCAGGTTTCTACCACAGTGTTCCCATGTGCAAAGTTTGCTGAAAAACTTAGCATACTTGGTGCCGACTTCACACGGCGATTTGCCGACTTTGAAGCCCAAAAAAGCAGGTTTGAACTGCTCAGTAATCCATTTGCAGCTGACGTGGAAAGCGCACCAACCAACATACAAATGGAGCTGATTGAACTCCAATGTAGTGACACACTCAAGGCAAAGTATGACTTGGTGGGCGCTGCACAGTTTCTACGTTTCATTCCCGACACAATGCCCCAGCTGCGTACCCAAGCTGCTCAAATGCTCTCTATGTTTGGTAGCACATATCTGTGCGAACAACTGTTCTCTTTGATGAAGATAAACAAAACATCACACAGGAGTCGTCTTTCTGATGAACACCTTCACTCAATTCTGAGGATTTCCTCAGCTCAGAGCCTGACTCCAAACATTGATGAACTTGCATCCAAGATGAGATGCCAAGTATCTGGCTTAGACTAGTGTGAATCACAGAGTGTTGGCCTGTGGAAAAAATGTTTTCATTAGAAATTACTCCGGAAAAGCTGCAGATAAAGCCATAAGAAATAAATGCAACTGATTTTTTTTAAATTTAATGTTCAATGTTGTTTTTGTAGACAATAACCTAAGCTTTGTTAGTTCCAGGTTAATATGTGTAATAAATTTATTTCAATAAGTTTTGCAATAAACGCTGAACCAGTCCGGCCCTCGACTTGTACCGATTTTTTAATTTTGGCCCACTGTGCATTTGAGTTTGACACCCCTGGGTTAGACTATAAGGAGAGATTGAGTCACCTGGGACTGTACTCGCTGAAATTCAGAAGAATGACAGGAGATCTTATAAAACATATAAAATTATGAAAGGGATAAATAAGATAGAGGCAGGAAAGTTGTTTCCACTGATAGTTGAGACTAGAACTAGGGGACATAGCCTCAAGATTCGGGGGAGTAGATTTAGGATGGAGATGAGGAACTGCTTTTCCGAAAGAATGGTTAATCTGTGGAATTCTCTGCCCAATCAGAGCAGGCAACAAGGCAGCTCTAACAACAGCAAGGGCCAAACTGTCCGGAGCCATCAGAGGGGCAAAGCGTGCACACATCCAGCTAATCCACAGCCACTTCCAGGACAGCGGCGACACGAGGCGCATGTGGAAGGACATCCAGAACATCACCAATTACAAGACAACATCACCTGACTGTGCGGGTGATGCCTCCCTCCCAGATGCGCTGAATAATTTCTACACCCGGTTTGAGGCAGAAAATGACGTGGCGGCGAGGAAGTCCACCCCTCCTGCGAATAACCAGGTGCTGTGTCTCACCGTGGCCGACGTGAGAAGAACCCTGTGCAGGGTCAACCCACGGAAGGTTGCTGGACCAGACAACATCCCTGGTAGAGTGCTCAGAGGATGTGCAGACCAGCAGCAGATGTTCTCACTGACATCTTCAACATCTCCCTGAGCAGCGCCACCATTCCAACGTGCTTCAAGGCCGCCACCATTGTCCCTGTGCCGAAGAAGTCTTCAGTGTCCTGCCTAAATGACTAACGTCCCGTTGCACTTACATCCATCATCATGAAGTGTTTCGAGAGGCTCGTCATGAGGCGTATCAAGACCCTGCTGCCTCCCTCACTGGACCCCCTGCAGTTTGCATACCATCTCAACCGCTCAACAGATGATGCCATTGCCACCACCCTCCACCTGGACAAAAAAGACACAAGTGAATCTGCAGATGTTGGAAATAAATAAAAACACAAAATGCTGGCAGAACTCAGCAGGCCAGACAGCATCTATGAGAGGAGGCAGTGACGACGTTTCTGGCCGAAACCCTTCATCAGGAGTGAAGTAACATGGGATGGTCGAGGGGGGAATAAGAAGTGGGGGGAGGGATGAAGTAGAGAGCTGGGAAGTGATAGGCTGGAGGGAAATGGGCTAGGGGTAAGGTGGAGAATCATGTGAAATAAAAGAGAAAGAAAGGTAGGGCTGGGGGGAGATTATAGTGAGGGGGGACAAAAAGAGAGAAAGAGAACCAGACTAAAATTATAGATAGGGATGGGGTAAAGGAGGGGGCAGGGGTATCAACGGAGGTCAGTGAGTTGAATGTTCATGCCGGCAGGTAGGAGGCTACCTAGGCAGGAGATAAGGTATTGCTCCATCGACCTGAGTGTGGCCTCATCTTGATGGTAGAGGAGGCCATGGACAGACATTTCAGAGTGGGAGTGGTCTATGGAATTGAAGTGTGTGGCCACAGGGAGATCCCGCCACTGCTGGAGGACTGAGCGCCGGTGTTCGGCGAAATGGTCTCCCAGTCTGCGGCGGGTCTCCCCAATGTATAAATGGCCACATCGGGAGCACCGGCTACAGTATATCACCCCAGCTGACTTGCAGGTGAAGTGGTGCTGTTCATAGTTCATAAGTTTGGATGCTGTTCATAGACTTCAGTTCAGCATTCAACACAATCATCCCTCAGAAACTGATTGGAAAGCTGAGCCTACTGGGCCTGAACACCTCCCTCTGCAACTGGATCCTAGACTTCCTGATCGGGATCCAGATCAGGAGCAGCATCTCCAACACCATCACACTGAGCACCGGAGCCCCCCAGCGCTGTGTGCTCAGTCCACTGCCGTTCACTCTGCTGACCCACGACTGTGCAGCAACACACTGCTCGAACCATATCATCAAGTTCGCCGATGACACGACCGTGGTGGGTCTCATCAGCAAGAACGACGAGTCAGCTTACAGAGAGGAGGTGCAGCGGCTAATGGACTGGTGCAGAGCCAACAACCTGTCTCTGAATGTGAACAAAACAAAAGAGATAGTTGTTGACTTCAGGAGGGCACGGAATAACCACTCCCCGCTGACCATCGACGGCTCCTCAGTAGAGATCATAAAGAGCACCAAATTTCTTGGTGTTCACCTGGCGGAGAATCTCACCTGGTCCCTCAACACCAGCTCCATAGCAAAGAAAGCCCAGCAGCGTCTCTACATTTTGCGAAGGCTGAGGAAAGTCCATCTCCCACCCCCCCCCATCCTCATCACATTCTACAGGGGTTGTATTGAGAGCATCCTGAGCAGCTGCATCACCACCTGGTTCGGAAATTGCACCATCTCAGATCGCAAGACCCTGCAGCGGATAGTGAGGTCAGCTGAGAAGATCATCGGGGTCTCTCTTCCTGCCATCACGGACATTTACACTATACGCTGCATCTGCAAAGGAAACAGCATTATGAAGGACCCCATGCACCCCTCATACAATCTCTTCTCCCTCCTGCTGTCTGGGAAAAGGCTCAAAAGCATTCGGGCTCCCACGTCCAGACTATGTAACAGTTTCTTCCCTCAAGCTATCAGACTCCTCAATACCCAAAGCCTGGACTGACACCTTGCCCTATTGTCCTGTTTATTATTTATTGTAATACCTGCACTGTTTTTGTGTACTTTATGCAGTCCTCTGTAGGTCTGTAGTCTAGTGTAGCTTTCTCTGTGTTGTTTTTTTTTTACATAGTTCAGTCTAGTTTTTGTACTGTGTCATGTAACACCATGGTCCTGAAAAACATTGTCTCATTTTTACTATGTACTGTACCAGCAGTTATGGTCGAAATGACAATAAAAGTGACTTGACTTGAATGAAGCAGTGGAGGCTACCTCAGTAAATATATTTAAAGCAATGTTGGATAGATTTTTGCATAGTAGAGGAAGTAAGGGTTATTCAGGGAATTAAAGGCAGGTAGGTGGAGATGAGTCCATAGCCAGAGCAGCCATGATCTTATTGAATGGCGGAGCAGTCTCAATGGGTCAGATGGCCTTATTTCTTATGTTCTTGTGTAGTGCTGCACTCCACTCACTGTCTTTTCCCTCTGTCAAAAATCTCCTCCATTGACATCCCATTCCATTTGCCGCATGACAGATACTGACAAGATTTATCAGTATGTCGTCTGGGATGGAAATTTTCTGTTCTTTTCTCTTGAGAAGAGGAAGGACAGGCTGGGTTTGTTTTTCTTGGAGTGCAGAAACTGGGGAGGTAACTGATAAAAGGGTATTGTGACGACTCACTTCCCAGCGCACTCGAACCGGCTCACAAAGTGGCGCGCGCTAGCATTGAGGCCGGTCCCAAAAAGGGCGCCAGGGTTTCTTCACCAGCAATGGGAAAAGCCCGCGCGCAGGACGGGACTGTGAATATGCCCTGGGGAGGGCGGGAACGAGAAGGCTTTAAAGCGAGGCCGCAAAGTTTGAATAAATCTCTTTTGCAACTGCAACTCACCGACTATGTGTTGTTATTTCAGTGCTGCGTGTAGCACACCGCCACAATTGGTGACCCCGACGGCCCAAATGATATTTGGACCGGAGATGAACAGATGCATCTGTTCATGCAGTTTTGTTAAAACTGCCAAGCTTCTGGATGCTGCGACCTCACCTATGGTTCCAGCAAGCAGAAGCCCAATTCCACATTCGGCAGATAACCGCGGATTCCACATGTTACTACTACGCGGTGAGCTCCCTTGACCAGGAGACAGCCTCCCAGGTTGAGGAGTTCATACAATCACCCCCAGCGGATGGCAAATACGCAGAATTCAAAGCCTTGCTCATAAGGACTTTCGGACTCTCACAGCGCGAGCAAGCTGCCCGCTTACTGCACCTGGATGGTTTGGGAGACAGGCCACCGTCGGCATTAGTGAATGAGATGCTGTCCCTGGCCAGAGGACACAAGCCCTGCCTCATGTTTGAGCAGGCATTCCTGGAGCAGCTGCCCGAGGACATACGCCTGCTGCTGTCCGAGGCGGATTTCAGCGACCCCTGGAAGGTGGCGGCCCGGGCAGACGTGCTGTGGAAAGCCAAGAAGGAGAGTGGGGCGTCCGTCGCATAGATCACCAGGCCACGCTCCCAGCAGCAGACCAGACCAGGCCCGGCAGCAGAGCCCACTAACCCTAGAGGCAGGGGTGAGGAGACCAACGAACAATGGTGCTTTTACCACCAGCGGTGGGATGCAGAAGCCCGCCGCTGTAGCCCGCCCTGCAAGTTCCCGGGAAACGCCAGGGCCAGCTGCCGCTGATGGCTACGGCGGCTGGACATCGGGATAGCCTCCTGTATGTCTGGGACAAACAGTCCGGACGCCGCTCTTTGGTCGACACCGGAGCCGAGATCAGCGTCTTACCTCCGACGAGTTACGACACCCATAACAGGGCACCGGGTCCCACCCTGAGGGCCGCGAACAGCAGCACAGTAAGGACTTAAGGCACCTGTACGGTGCGGCTACAGTTCGGCTCCAGCCGGTTCACGTGGGACTTCACACTGGCCGCCGTAGCCCAACCGCTCCTGGGGGCAGATCTTTTGCGAGCTCACAGTCTACTGGTCGACCTGCAAGGGAAGAGACTGGTCCATACCGAGATCTTTCAAATGTTCTCCCCGGGTGAAGCCCAGCTGCCGGCCCCACACCTAGACTCCATCACGCTGTCGGACAATGACTTCACCGGAGTCCTGGCGGATTCCCATCAGTTCTGGTACCACAGTTCATGGCAGCCATGCCCAGACACGGAGTACAGCACCACATCCCGACCCAGGGACCACCCCTCCACACCTGTGCTCGAAGGCTTCCCCCTGACAAGCTCCGAATGGCAAAGGAGGAGTTCAAGAGGATGGAGAAATTGGGGATCATACGGCGGTCCGACAGCCCATGAGCCTCCACCCTGCACATGGTGCCCAAAACAACAGGGGGCTAGAGACCATGCAGCAACTACTGCAGGCTGAACGAGGCTACAACACCGGACCGCTACCCTGTGCCGCACATTTAGGACTTTGCATCAAACCTGCACGGCGCACGGATCTTCTCCAAGGTAGACCTCATCCGGGGATACCATCAAATCCTGATGCATCTGGACGACGTCCCCAAAACGGCACTCATCACCCCGTTCGGCCTTTTCGAATTTCTCTGAATGCTGTTCAGCCTAAAGAATGCCGCACAGACGTTCCAACGGTTAATGGACGCGGTGGGACGCGACTTGGACTTCACTTTCATCTATTTGGACGACATCCTCATAGCCAGCAGTAGTCGTCAGGAGCATCTGTCCCACTTCTGTGAACTCTACGCCCGACTGAGTGAATACGGCCTAACAATCAACCCGGCCAAATGCCAGTTCGGGCTCGACACCATCGACTTCCTGGGCCACAGGATTACTAAAGACAAGGCAACCTCTCTGCCCGCCAAGGTAGACGTGGTCCACCACTTCCCCCGACCCAACACAATCAAAGGCCTGCAGGAATTCGTGGGTATGGTGAATTTCTACCACCGCTTCCTCCCCTCAGCAGCCCGAATCATGCGCCCCCTGTTCGCCCTGATGTCGGGTAAGGGCACGGACATTACCTGGGATGAAGAGTCCGCAGCCACTTTCGTTAAAACCAAAGAAGCTTTGGCAAACGCCGCGATGCTAGTGCACCCCAGAACGGACGTCCCTACCACCCTCACAGTAGACGCATCCAACACAGCAGTCTGTGGAGTGCTGGAACAACTCATCGAGGGTCGCTGGCAACCCCTGGCGTTCTTTAGCAAACACCTATGACCACCCGAGCTCAAATACAGTGTTTTCAACTGGGAACTGTTGGCGCTATACCTGGCAATCCGGCATTTCAGGTACTTCTTAGAAGATAGGCCCTTCACCGCGTTCACGGACTACAAACCGCTTACCTTTGCGTTCATGAAAGCATCCGACCCCTGGTCATCCCGCCAGCAGCGCCATCCGTCCTACATCTCTGAATACACGACGGATGTCCGGCATGTCTCGGGTAAGGACAATGTCGTGACGGACGCTCTCTCCAGACCTAACTTCCAGTCCCTGTCCCGGGGGTAGACTATGAAGCACTGGCGGAGGCGCAGCAGGCAGACGAGGAGGTCCCTAGTTACAGGACTGCAGTCTCCGGTTTGCAGCTCCAGGACTTCCCCGTAGGCCCAGGTGAGAGGACCCTACTCTGTGACGTCACCACCGGCCAACCCCGCCCCGTCGTCCCGGTAGCCTGGCGGCGGCGCGTTTTCCACTCCATTCACAACTTAGCGCACCTCTCCATCAGGTCAACCATCCGGATGGTAGCCAACAGGTTCGTTTGGCACGGACTCCGCAAGCAGGTCAGTGAATGGGCCAAAACGTGCATGCACTGCCAAACAGCCAGGGTGCAGCGACACACCAAAGCCCTGCCGCAGCAGTTCCACCCCACCTACCGGCGTTATGACCACATTCATGTGGATATCGTGGGCCCCCTGCCAGTGTCGCAAGGAGCGCGGCACCTCCTGACTATCATGGACCGGTTCACAAGATGGCCAGAGGCGGTCCCGCTCACCGACACCACCTCTGAATCCTGTGCCCAAGCACTGATTGCCACCTGGGTATCTCGCTTTGGTGTACCGGACCACATTACCTCTGACAGAGGCGCCCAGTTCACCTCCAGCCTGTGGTCAGCTATGGCCAGCCTTTTGGGGATACAGCTACACCACACAACTGCCTACCACCCACAGTCGAACGGACTGGTGGAGCGTTTCCACCGTCACCTGAAGTCAGCTCTCATGGCCCGCCTCAAAGGCCCTAACTGGGTGGACGAGCTTCCCTGGGTCCTGCTCGGAATCCGCACGGCGCCCAAAGAGGATCTGCACACCTCGTCGGCCGAGTTGGTGTGTGGCGCACCCCTGGTCGTCCCAGGAGAGTTCATACCAGCCCCAAGGGGTCAAGAGGAAGAACCCGCAGCAGTCCTGGACAGACTATGTGAGAGGCTCGGTAACCTGGCCCCCATACCCACTTCACAGCATGGGCAGAACCCGACCTGCGTACCCAAAGACCTGCAGAACTGTAAGTTTGTTTTTGTACGACGGGGTGGACACTGGACACTGCTACAACGGCCCTACGTGGGGCTGTTTTTGGTGATCAGAAACAACGGGTCCACATTCGTGCTGGACATTGGGGGGAAAGAGGAGGTTTTCACGGTGGACCGACTCAAACTGGCCCATGTGGACTTGGCGCAGCCGGTTGAGATTCCGGCACCGCGGCGCAGAGGCAGACCACCCAAACAGAGACCAACCCAAACTGAGGACATTGGGGGGTGTATCGCCGGTTCGGGGGGGGGGGGGGGTGGGGGTTATGTGGCGACCCACTTCCCAGCGCACTCAAACCAGCTCACAAAGCGGCGCGCACCGGCATTGAGGCCGGTCCCAAAAAGGGCGCCAGGGTTTCTTTACCAGCAATGGGAAAAGCCCGCTCGTGGGTAGGGACTGTGAATATGCCCTGAGGAGGGCGGGAACAGGAAGGCTTTAAAGCGAGGAGGCGAAGTTTGAATAAATCTCTTTTGCAACTGCAACTCACCGACTGCGTGTCATTATTTCAGCACTGTGTGTAGTACACCGCTACAGTACACTATATACTGATGTTTGGTATGGGTAGGGAGGATAGTGAGAAACTCAAGGGTGAAAAGGGGACCTGAGAATTTTTTTGTCTGAAGAGTGAATGCAGTCTGAATAGTATTGCCTCTCACAACATTTTTTTTAAATCTGAAGATGTGCTTGAATCACCAAGAGAGAGAAGGCTGTGGACCAAGTACTGGTAAACATGATTGGTGTAGATGATGGGCCAAAGAGCCTCTGTCTGTGCTACATTGTCCCTTACAACTATTGGAGGCTGCTTACATCTTCAAGTCATAGATGACTGTGAAATGAACTATTGAGCACACATATACTTTGTTGACTTTGGCCCCATCTGCTGCTGTAGGGTTTACTTGTAACTTTTTATTCCCACGTAACTTAATCTAAGGAGGAAAAACAGTGAGAGCTGGATTGATTGCTGGAAGTGCACGTGGATACTCTTCAGGGTAAAACAGGACTATGTTCAGCTTTGGTGATAATCAGTGTGAAATAGGCCACTATTAATTGCTGTCCAAGGTTAAAGTAGAAAGAATACTTTAACTTTCTACAAAATTAGCAAAAGTAAATACCACTCAATGTGTCAAGCAGCATATGTGAAGAAAGAAATTGATTTAACATTTGAATTAACACAGATTCTAAAAGTAGTTGATAAATACATCTGAGGGCATCAGGTAACAGACAGTATTATCAGGGTGTGAGGCATCCGAAAGAAACAATAGAGCTGGAGACGTACAAAAGCTGGAAGAACACAAGGTTAGGGTTGGTGACCAAGGAGTTAAGGAGATATGTATGAAAATAAATTAAAATTGTTGTTCTTCAATAATGAATAGAAGTTTGAAATAGTATGGGTCCAAGAGTATATATCTTCAGTCCAACTGATTTCTAACAAGAAATTTTTGTCATCCATGGTCAACTAATTATCCTCCTCAGTAGGACGGAGGAATTATACATGGTGATTCAGTACAGTTATTGATGACAATTTCTAATCGTTGTCACAAGTTCCAAGGTACGATATTAACTCACAAGAACTGTTCTATCTGAGAATGAGCAGTCCTGATGGAGGGTCTTGGCCCAAAATGCTGAATATTTACTTTTTTTCCATAGATGTTGCCTGACTTGCTGAGTTCCTCCAGCATTGTGTGTGTATTGTTGGATTTCCAGCATCTGCAAGCCTTCTTGTGTTTATGAGAGAAGTCAAGTAGTTTTGTTTAGATTACCTTACTTCTTCTCTCTTTTGGCTACTGGGTTAAATTTGGTTCTGGAAAATGATGATTGCCTGCTGTCCACTCAAACACATTGATAGACACTGCAAATTCTAGCATCCAGAACAGATGGTAAATTGTGAATAGCAGAATAAACTAGCATTATTGTTCAGTCGATGGGCTTTTGTTCAGGAAGGGGGGAATTCTACTACAAACACAGGAAAATCTGTAGTTGCTAAAAACGTAAAGCAGTCCTGATGAAGGGTCTCAGCCCAAACTGTTGACAGTTTGCTTTTTACCACAGATGCTGCCTGACCTGCTGAATTCTTCCAGTATTTTGTGTGTGCTGCCAAGGGAGGAGTTCTGCCTATTACAAGGACACTAGGTCACTGCAGAATCAGTACAGCAGACATCTCAAAGGAACATAGATACTGTTCTGTTTTATATTATTTCTTAATTCCCATATATCAATTTCCAAAGGAAATTCATCATTTATAGTTTCTTCTGAAGCCCGAAAATGCTGGACTTCAAGAGTACACCGACACTGCTGAAGAAATCAATGAAGAAAACTTGCCATGCACTTACCTTCATCATTTTCACATACATGCCTAAGAAAAAACACAAAGTTACCTACTCTCTCAACTTGCTTATTGAAGTAACTTGCCCTCTAACCTAATTCTATCATTCACCTAGCATGAACCCCTAGAAGATACCATAGACTTAAAACAGCTTTGTTTCTGTTGTGACAAAAAAAATGGTAGGAACACTGAACAGATCTTAGAGCTGAAATTTTAGCTCTCTTACTCTTCTGTAGACGCTGTCTGACTTGCTAAGTGTTTCCAGCATTTTTTGTTTTTATTTCAGATTCCCAGAATCAGCAATATTTGTTTCCATTCGCACTTACCGATTGTTTTCTTTCCAGCTAACGCATTACTTACCTGGTTACTGCAAGAGAGATTCACACTGCAACATGCACACATACACCAGATGTGAATAGATTTCTATTGTATTTCTGTCTTCTGCTGCAGTTCCCAATTTATAAGATGTACCACCTTTGCAAATAAAAAAAAAATGAGTAAAAATAACCAGCCAATGCCATTTCTGGAACTAGCAATTTGCAGAAGATGCAGGAGAAACACATGAACTGAAGTAGTTTGTTCTGCTTTATCACCATGGTACTCAAATAAGTGAAATCATTTGCAGCAAAGCCTCAGAGGCACAGATCAGCAACTCGATCCTCTGAAAATAAGAAAGCAGCAGGCCTCAGCTTGCTTCAGCAAGTCAGCATTTTCCTCAAAATGAAATTCCCCAGCTGCATTGAAGGAACAATACCCAGCATGAATGGTTATTGCTGTGCTCTCAAAGTATCTGATTAACAGTCAAATCCTCTTAGCAACCAAAGTCTGACCCATCCAAAGTATTTTCCGAAAATAATAAAGCAACACAATATTTTGGCTGGGTCTGATTGTGGTGACCCAGTATATATTTTCTTTATTTAAATTACAGATCGTATACATGATCATTAAATATTTCCACATAAATTTTCCATTTACCGTTTTTCAATTTTGAATCACATGCATCACACAAAATGCTAAAATATGGCTATTTATTATGTCATGCAGTGTAAAACATGGGTGTGATTTGAGTTGACTGTTGTGGTACATTGCTGAATTATGTAAGGTGTGAGCTCACTACAGTGGTAATTCGTTATATTACACTGTATACTGCCAGATATAATTCAGTACAGAATGCATTATCAAATATAGCTTCACTGCTTCCTATATTGAAGCTTTACACCAAAGTGTGCACCACACATTTTCACATGTGTTAAAGGAAAAGCTGGATAAACATTCAATGGAGAAGGAATAGAGGAATATGATGGTAGAAATAGAGAGGGAAAGACAGGATGAAGCATGGACAATGAGTAGGTCCTGTTTATATTAAATATATCCAGTACAATCCTTTTTTAAGTTAGTGAACTGATTGCTGATAAGAGTTCTCTGGATAGTTCTTCAGAGAAATTCTAGCTCAGCAACACCAACAGTATGGGTAAGACTTTAGAAGATGCTCATCTTAGATATAAATAATTGCCTTGACCTTTCCTTCGTTACTTATCTATCAACACTAGAAGCATGTTGTGATTTGGGGACAGTTTTCTTCATTCCATTCCTCATCTGGTAACTGACTTGTGCAGTATGCAATGACCCTGAAAGTTCTGACACACTTTTATAGTGGGCTGCCCATTGACAACTGCTGTACAAACCCTTCTACTGTATGCACCTTACTGTATGTAAGGTAAGTGGTCAGAGGTCGAGGGTCAGAATGTTGAAAAATCCTTTTGTATTTCATTCCTACTCCCAAAGATCCCACTGATTTTAGAATGAAATCTTCTATCTCTTAAGTGTTCAAGATTGTAATTTCCAGTGCACAAGTGTAAAGGAGAATGAAATAATTCTTACTCCAGATCCAATGCAGAAGAAAAAACAATAAGATAAAGAATATAATAATAAAACTACAAAATGAATATAAATAAACAAAATGGCTAATGCACGTAGATTAATTGTACGTCCATAAAATGACACTAAGCACTGACTGACAGGGAACGATAAAGGAGCGATCTTGTGGGGAGTCTGTTAGGATGGATTAGTGGCTCTAGCTCTCTCACACCATCAAAAACCACCAGGACAACCCCATTCCTACTCTCCACATGTCATTACTCTCTCACACCCCATCAAAACCCACCAGGACAACCCCATTCCTACTCTCCACATGTCATTACTCTCTCACACCCCATCAAAACCCACAGGACAACCCCATTCCTACTCTCCACATGTCATTACTCTCTCACACCCCATCAAAACCCACAGGACAACCCCATTCCAACTCTCCACATGTCATTACTCTCTCACACCCCAGCAAAACCCACAGGACAACCCCATTCCTACTCTCCACATGTCATTACTCTCTCACACCCCATCAAAACCCACCAGGACACAGAGGACAACCCCATTCCTACTCTCCACATGTCATTACTCTCTCACACCCCATCAAAACCCATCAGGACAACCCCATTCCTACTCTCCACATGTCATTACTCTCTCACACCCCATCAAAACCCATCAGGAGAACCCCATTCCTACTCTCCACATGTCATTACTCTCTCACACCCCGTCAAAACCCACAGGACAACCCCATTCCTACTCTCCACATGTCATTACTCTCTCACACCCCATCAAAACCCACCAGGACAACCGCATTCCTACTCTCCACATGTCATTACTCTCTCACACCCCATCAAAACCCACCAGGACACAGAGGACAACCCCATTCCTACTCTCCACATGTCATTACTCTCTCACACCCCATCAAAACCCACCAGGACACAGAGGACAACCCCATTCCTCCTCTCCACATGTCATTACTCTCTCACACCCCATCAAAACCCATCAGGAGAACCCCATTCCTACTCTCCACATGTCATTACTCTCTCACACCCCATCAAAACCCAACAGGAGAACCCCATTCCTACTCTCCACATGTCATTACTCTCTCGCACCCCAGCAAAACCCACAGGACAACCCCATTCCTACTCTCCACATGTCATTACTCTCTCACACCCCAGCAAAACCCACAGGACAACCCCATTCCTACTCTCCACATGTCATTACTCTCTCACACCCCAGCAAAACCCACAGGACAACCCCATTCCTACTCTCCACATGTCATTACTCTCTCACACCCCAGCAAAACCCACAGGACAACCCCATTCCTACTCTCCACATGTCATTACTCTCTCACACCCCAGCAAAACCCACAGGACAACCCCATTC
The DNA here is from genome assembly GCF_048418815.1 of Hemitrygon akajei. Lineage (NCBI taxonomy): Eukaryota > Metazoa > Chordata > Chondrichthyes > Myliobatiformes > Dasyatidae > Hemitrygon > Hemitrygon akajei. The sequence goes on from NC_133125.1 coordinate 71,865,712, forward strand.
CTCCTCTCCACATGTCATTACTCTCTCACACCCCATCAAAACCCATCAGGAGAACCCCATTCCTACTCTCCACATGTCATTACTCTCTCACACCCCATCAAAACCCATCAGGAGAACCCCATTCCTACTCTCCACATGTCATTACTCTCTCGCACCCCAGCAAAACCCACAGGACAACCCCATTCCTACTCTCCACATGTCATTACTCTCTCACACCCCAGCAAAACCCACAGGACAACCCCATTCCTACTCTCCACATGTCATTACTCTCTCACACCCCATCAAAACCCACCAGGACACAGAGGACAACCCCATTCCTACTCTCCACATGTCATTACTCTCTCACACCCCATCAAAACCCACAGGACAACCCCATTCCAACTCTCCACATGTCATTACTCTCTCACACCCCAGCAAAACCCACAGGACAACCCCATTCCTACTCTCCACATGTCATTACTCTCTCACACCCCATCAAAACCCACCAGGACACAGAGGACAACCCCATTCCTACTCTCCACATGTCATTACTCTCTCACACCCCATCAAAACCCACCAGGACACAGTGGACAACCCCATTCCTACTCTCCACATGTCATTACTCTCTCACACCCCATCAAAACCCACAGGACAACCCCATTCCTCCTCTCCACATGTCATTACTCTCTCACACCCCATCAAAACCCATCAGGAGAACCCCATTCCTACTCTCCACATGTCATTACTCTCTCACACCCCATCAAAACCCATCAGGAGAACCCCATTCCTACTCTCCACATGTCATTACTCTCTCGCACCCCAGCAAAACCCACAGGACAACCCCATTCCTACTCTCCACATGTCATTACTCTCTCACACCCCGTCAAAACCCACAGGACAACCCCATTCCTACTCTCCACATGTCATTACTCTCTCACACCCCATCAAAACCCACCAGGACAACCGCATTCCTACTCTCCACATGTCATTACTCTCTCACACCCCATCAAAACCCACCAGGACACAGAGGACAACCCCATTCCTACTCTCCACATGTCATTACTCTCTCACACCCCATCAAAACCCACCAGGACACAGAGGACAACCCCATTCCTCCTCTCCACATGTCATTACTCTCTCACACCCCATCAAAACCCACCAGGAGAACCCCATTCCTACTCTCCACATGTCATTACTCTCTCACACCCCATCAAAACCCATCAGGAGAACCCCATTCCTACTCTCCACATGTCATTACTCTCTCGCACCCCAGCAAAACCCACAGGACAACCCCATTCCTACTCTCCACATGTCATTACTCTCTCACACCCCAGCAAAACCCACAGGACAACCCCATTCCTACTCTCCACATGTCATTACTCTCTCACACCCCAGCAAAACCCACAGGACAACCCCATTCCTACTCTCCACATGTCATTACTCACTCACACCCCATCAAAACCCACCAGGACACAGAGGACAACCCCATTCCTCCTCTCCACATGTCATTACTCTCTCACACCCCATCAAAACCCATCAGGAGAACCCCATTCCTACTCTCCACATGTCATTACTCTCTCACACCCCATCAAAACCCATCAGGAGAACCCCATTCCTACTCTCCACATGTCATTACTCTCTCGCACCCCAGCAAAACCCACAGGACAACCCCATTCCTACTCTCCACATGTCATTACTCTCTCACACCCCAGCAAAACCCACAGGACAACCCCATTCCTACTCTCCACATGTCATTACTCTCTCACACCCCATCAAAACCCACCAGGACACAGAGGACAACCCCATTCCTACTCTCCACATGTCATTACTCTCTCACACCCCATCAAAACCCACAGGACAACCCCATTCCTACTCTCCACATGTCATTACTCTCTCACACCCCATCAAAACCCACAGGACAACCCCATTCCAACTCTCCACATGTCATTACTCTCTCACACCCCATCAAAACCCACCAGGACACAGAGGACAACCCCATTCCTACTCTCCACATGTCATTACTCTCTCACACCCCATCAAAACCCACCAGGACACAGTGGACAACCCCATTCCTACTCTCCACATGTCATTACTCTCTCACACCCCATCAAAACCCACAGGACAACCCCATTCCTCCTCTCCACATGTCATTACTCTCTCACACCCATCAAAACCCAGCAGGACACAGAGGACAACCCCATTCCTACTCTCCACATGTCATTACTCTCTCACACCCCATCAAAACCCACCAGGACAACCGCATTCCTACTCTCCACATGTCATTACTCTCTCACACCCCATCAAAACCCACCAGGACACAGAGGACAACCCCATTCCTACTCTCCACATGTCATTACTCTCTCACACCCCATCAAAACCCACCAGGACACAGAGGACAACCCCATTCCTCCTCTCCACATGTCATTACTCTCTCACACCCCATCAAAACCCACCAGGAGAACCCCATTCCTACTCTCCACATGTCATTACTCTCTCACACCCCATCAAAACCCATCAGGAGAACCCCATTCCTACTCTCCACATGTCATTACTCTCTCGCACCCCAGCAAAACCCACAGGACAACCCCATTCCTACTCTCCACATGTCATTACTCTCTCACACCCCAGCAAAACCCACAGGACAACCCCATTCCTACTCTCCACATGTCATTACTCTCTCACACCCCAGCAAAACGCACAGGACAACCCCATTCCTGCTCTCCACATGTCATTACTCTCTCACACCCCATCAAAACCCACCAGGACACAGAGGACAACCCCATTCCTCCTCTCCACATGTCATTACTCTCTCACACCCCATCAAAACCCATCAGGAGAACCCCATTCCTACTCTCCACATGTCATTACTCTCTCACACCCCAGCAAAACCCACAGGACAACCCCATTCCTACTCTCCACATGTCATTACTCTCTCACACCCCATCAAAACCCACCAGGACACAGAGGACAACCCCATTCCTACTCTCCACATGTCATTACTCTCTCACACCCCATCAAAACCCATCAGGAGAACCCCATTCCTACTCTCCACATGTCATTACTCTCTCGCACCCCAGCAAAACCCACAGGACAACCCCATTCCTACTCTCCACATGTCATTACTCTCTCACACCCCATCAAAACCCACCAGGACAACCGCATTCCTACTCTCCACATGTCATTACTCTCTCACACCCCATCAAAACCCACCAGGACACAGAGGACAACCCCATTCCTACTCTCCACATGTCATTACTCTCTCACACCCCATCAAAACCCACCAGGACACAGAGGACAACCCCATTCCTCCTCTCCACATGTCATTACTCTCTCACACCCCATCAAAACCCACCAGGAGAACCCCATTCCTACTCTCCACATGTCATTACTCTCTCACACCCCATCAAAACCCATCAGGAGAACCCCATTCCTACTCTCCACATGTCATTACTCTCTCGCACCCCAGCAAAACCCACAGGACAACCCCATTCCTACTCTCCACATGTCATTACTCTCTCACACCCCAGCAAAACCCACAGGACAACCCCATTCCTACTCTCCACATGTCATTACTCTCTCACACCCCAGCAAAACCCACCAGGACACAGAGGACAACCCCATTCCTACTCTCCACATGTCATTACTCTCTCACACCCCATCAAAACCCACAGGACAACCCCATTCCTACTCTCCACATGTCATTACTCTCTCACACCCCATCAAAACCCACAGGACAACCCCATTCCAACTCTCCACATGTCATTACTCTCTCACACCCCAGCAAAACCCACAGGACAACCCCATTCCTACTCTCCACAAGTCATTACTCTCTCACACCCCATCAAAACCCACCAGGACACAGAGGACAACCCCATTCCTACTCTCCACATGTCATTACTCTCTCACACCCCATCAAAACCCACCAGGACACAGTGGACAACCCCATTCCTACTCTCCACATGTCATTACTCTCTCACACCCCATCAAAACCCACAGGACAACCCCATTCCTCCTCTCCACATGTCATTACTCTCTCACACCCATCAAAACCCAGCAGGACACAGAGGACAACCCCATTCCTACTCTCCACAAGTCATTACTCTCTCACACCCCATCAAAACCCACCAGGACACAGAGGACAACCCCATTCCTCCTCTCCACATATCATTACTCTCTCACACCCCATCAAAACCTACAGGACAACCCCATTCCTCCTCTCCACATGTCATTACTCTCTCACACCGATCAAAACCCACCAGGACACAGTGGACAACCCCATTCCTACTCTTCACATGTCATTACTCCCTCACACCCCATCAAAACACAGCAGGACACAGAGGACAACCCCATTCCTACTTTCCACATGTCATTACTCTCTCACACTCCATCAAAACCCACCAGGACACAGTGGACAACCCCATTCCTACTCTCCACATGTCATTACTCTCTCACACCCCATCAAAACCCACAGGACAACCCCATTCCTCCTCTCCACATGTCATTACTCTCTCACACCCCATCAAAACCCACCAGGAGAACCCCATTCCTACTCTCCACATGTCATTACTCTCTCACACCCCATCAAAACCCATCAGGAGAACCCCATTCCTACTCTCCACATGTCATTACTCTCTCGCACCCCAGCAAAACCCACAGGACAACCCCATTCCTACTCTCCACATGTCATTACTCTCTCACACCCCAGCAAAACCCACAGGACAACCCCATTCCTACTCTCCACATGTCATTACTCTCTCACACCCCAGCAAAACCCACAGGACAACCCCATTCCTACTCTCCACATGTCATTACTCTCTCACACCCCATCAAAACCCACCAGGACACAGAGGACAACCCCATTCCTCCTCTCCACATGTCATTACTCTCTCACACCCCATCAAAACCCACCAGGAGAACCCCATTCCTACTCTCCACATGTCATTACTCTCTCACACCCCATCAAAACCCATCAGGAGAACCCCATTCCTACTCTCCACATGTCATTACTCTCTCGCACCCCAGCAAAACCCACAGGACAACCCCATTCCTACTCTCCACATGTCATTACTCTCTCACACCCCAGCAAAACCCACAGGACAACCCCATTCCTACTCTCCACATGTCATTACTCTCTCACACCCCATCAAAACCCACCAGGACACAGAGGACAACCCCATTCCTACTCTCCACATGTCATTACTCTCTCACACCCCATCAAAACCCACAGGACAACCCCATTCCTACTCTCCACATGTCATTACTCTCTCACACCCCATCAAAACCCACAGGACAACCCCATTCCAACTCTCCACATGTCATTACTCTCTCACACCCCATCAAAACCCACCAGGACACAGAGGACAACCCCATTCCTACTCTCCACATGTCATTACTCTCTCACACCCCATCAAAACCCACCAGGACACAGAGGACAACCCCATTCCTACTCTCCACATGTCATTACTCTCTCACACCCCATCAAAACCCATCAGGAGAACCCCATTCCTACTCTCCACATGTCATTACTCTCTCGCACCCCAGCAAAACCCACAGGACAACCCCATTCCTCCTCTCCACATGTCATTACTCTCTCACACCCCATCAAAACCCACCAGGAGAACCCCATTCCTACTCTCCACATGTCATTACTCTCTCACACCCCATCAAAACCCATCAGGAGAACCCCATTCCTACTCTCCACATGTCATTACTCTCTCGCACCCCAGCAAAACCCACAGGACAACCCCATTCCTACTCTCCACATGTCATTACTCTCTCACACCCCAGCAAAACCCACAGGACAACCCCATTCCTACTCTCCACATGTCATTACTCTCTCACACCCCAGCAAAACGCACAGGACAACCCCATTCCTGCTCTCCACATGTCATTACTCTCTCACACCCCATCAAAACCCACCAGGACACAGAGGACAACCCCATTCCTCCTCTCCACATGTCATTACTCTCTCACACCCCATCAAAACCCATCAGGAGAACCCCATTCCTACTCTCCACATGTCATTACTCTCTCACACCCCAGCAAAACCCACAGGACAACCCCATTCCTACTCTCCACATGTCATTACTCTCTCACACCCCATCAAAACCCACCAGGACACAGAGGACAACCCCATTCCTACTCTCCACATGTCATTACTCTCTCACACCCCATCAAAACCCATCAGGAGAACCCCATTCCTACTCTCCACATGTCATTACTCTCTCGCACCCCAGCAAAACCCACAGGACAACCCCATTCCTACTCTCCACATGTCATTACTCTCTCACACCCCATCAAAACCCACCAGGACAACCGCATTCCTACTCTCCACATGTCATTACTCTCTCACACCCCATCAAAACCCACCAGGACACAGAGGACAACCCCATTCCTACTCTCCACATGTCATTACTCTCTCACACCCCATCAAAACCCACCAGGACACAGAGGACAACCCCATTCCTCCTCTCCACATGTCATTACTCTCTCACACCCCATCAAAACCCACCAGGAGAACCCCATTCCTACTCTCCACATGTCATTACTCTCTCACACCCCATCAAAACCCATCAGGAGAACCCCATTCCTACTCACCACATGTCATTACTCTCTCGCACCCCAGCAAAACCCACAGGACAACCCCATTCCTACTCTCCACATGTCATTACTCTCTCACACCCCAGCAAAACCCACAGGACAACCCCATTCCTACTCTCCACATGTCATTACTCTCTCACACCCCAGCAAAACCCACCAGGACACAGAGGACAACCCCATTCCTACTCTCCACATGTCATTACTCTCTCACACCCCATCAAAACCCACAGGACAACCCCATTCCTACTCTCCACATGTCATTACTCTCTCACACCCCATCAAAACCCACAGGACAACCCCATTCCAACTCTCCACATGTCATTACTCTCTCACACCCCAGCAAAACCCACAGGACAACCCCATTCCTACTCTCCACAAGTCATTACTCTCTCACACCCCATCAAAACCCACCAGGACACAGAGGACAACCCCATTCCTACTCTCCACATGTCATTACTCTCTCACACCCCATCAAAACCCACCAGGACACAGTGGACAACCCCATTCCTACTCTCCACATGTCATTACTCTCTCACACCCCATCAAAACCCACAGGACAACCCCATTCCTCCTCTCCACATGTCATTACTCTCTCACACCCATCAAAACCCAGCAGGACACAGAGGACAACCCCATTCCTACTCTCCACAAGTCATTACTCTCTCACACCCCATCAAAACCCACCAGGACACAGAGGACAACCCCATTCCTCCTCTCCACATATCATTACTCTCTCACACCCCATCAAAACCTACAGGACAACCCCATTCCTCCTCTCCACATGTCATTACTCTCTCACACCGATCAAAACCCACCAGGACACAGTGGACAACCCCATTCCTACTCTTCACATGTCATTACTCCCTCACACCCCATCAAAACACAGCAGGACACAGAGGACAACCCCATTCCTACTTTCCACATGTCATTACTCTCTCACACTCCATCAAAACCCACCAGGACACAGTGGACAACCCCATTCCTACTCTCCACATGTCATTACTCTCTCACACCCCATCAAAACCCACAGGACAACCCCATTCCTCCTCTCCACATGTCATTACTCTCTCACACCCCATCAAAACCCACCAGGAGAACCCCATTCCTACTCTCCACATGTCATTACTCTCTCACACCCCATCAAAACCCATCAGGAGAACCCCATTCCTACTCTCCACATGTCATTACTCTCTCGCACCCCAGCAAAACCCACAGGACAACCCCATTCCTACTCTCCACATGTCATTACTCTCTCACACCCCAGCAAAACCCACAGGACAACCCCATTCCTACTCTCCACATGTCATTACTCTCTCACACCCCAGCAAAACCCACAGGACAACCCCATTCCTACTCTCCACATGTCATTACTCTCTCACACCCCATCAAAACCCACCAGGACACAGAGGACAACCCCATTCCTCCTCTCCACATGTCATTACTCTCTCACACCCCATCAAAACCCACCAGGAGAACCCCATTCCTACTCTCCACATGTCATTACTCTCTCACACACCATCAAAACCCATCAGGAGAACCCCATTCCTACTCTCCACATGTCATTACTCTCTCGCACCCCAGCAAAACCCACAGGACAACCCCATTCCTACTCTCCACATGTCATTACTCTCTCACACCCCAGCAAAACCCACAGGACAACCCCATTCCTACTCTCCACATGTCATTACTCTCTCACACCCCATCAAAACCCACCAGGACACAGAGGACAACCCCATTCCTACTCTCCACATGTCATTACTCTCTCACACCCCATCAAAACCCACAGGACAACCCCATTCCTACTCTCCACATGTCATTACTCTCTCACACCCCATCAAAACCCACAGGACAACCCCATTCCAACTCTCCACATGTCATTACTCTCTCACACCCCATCAAAACCCACCAGGACACAGAGGACAACCCCATTCCTACTCTCCACATGTCATTACTCTCTCACACCCCATCAAAACCCACCAGGACACAGTGGACAACCCCATTCCTACTCTCCACATGTCATTACTCTCTCACACCCCATCAAAACCCAGCAGGACAACCCCATTCCTCCTCTCCACATGTCATTACTCTCTCACACCCATCAAAACCCAGCAGGACACAGAGGACAACCCCATTCCTACTCTCCACATGTCATTACTCTCTCACACCCCATCAAAACCCACCAGGACAACCGCATTCCTACTCTCCACATGTCATTACTCTCTCACACCCCATCAAAACCCACCAGGACACAGAGGACAACCCCATTCCTACTCTCCACATGTCATTACTCTCTCACACCCCATCAAAACCCACCAGGACACAGAGGACAACCCCATTCCTCCTCTCCACATGTCATTACTCTCTCACACCCCATCAAAACCCACCAGGAGAACCCCATTCCTACTCTCCACATGTCATTACTCTCTCACACCCCATCAAAACCCATCAGGAGAACCCCATTCCTACTCTCCACATGTCATTACTCTCTCGCACCCCAGCAAAACCCACAGGACAACCCCATTCCTACTCTCCACATGTCATTACTCTCTCACACCCCAGCAAAACCCACAGGACAACCCCATTCCTACTCTCCACATGTCATTACTCTCTCACACCCCAGCAAAACCCACAGGACAACCCCATTCCTGCTCTCCACATGTCATTACTCTCTCACACCCCATCAAAACCCACCAGGACACAGAGGACAACCCCATTCCTCCTCTCCACATGTCATTACTCTCTCACACCCCATCAAAACCCATCAGGAGAACCCCATTCCTACTCTCCACATGTCATTACTCTCTCACACCCCAGCAAAACCCACAGGACAACCCCATTCCTACTCTCCACATGTCATTACTCTCTCACACCCCATCAAAACCCACCAGGACACAGAGGACAACCCCATTCCTACTCTCCACATGTCATTACTCTCTCACACCCCATCAAAACCCACAGGACAACCCCATTCCTACACTCCACATGTCATTACTCTCTCACACCCCATCAAAACCCACAGGACAACCCCATTCCAACTCTCCACATGTCATTACTCTCTCACACCCCAGCAAAACCCACAGGACAACCCCATTCCTACTCTCCACAAGTCATTACTCTCTCACACCCCATCAAAACCCACCAGGACACAGAGGACAACCCCATTCCTACTCTCCACATGTCATTACTCTCTCACACCCCATCAAAACCCACCAGGACACAGTGGACAACCCCATTCCTACTCTCCACATGTCATTACTCTCTCACACCCCATCAAAACCCACAGGACAACCCCATTCCTCCTCTCCACATGTCATTACTCTCTCACACCCATCAAAACCCAGCAGGACACAGAGGACAACCCCATTCCTACTCTCCACATGTCATTACTCTCTCACACCCCATCAAAACCCACCAGGACACAGAGGACAACCCCATTCCTCCTCTCCACATATCATTACTCTCTCACACCCCATCAAAACCTACAGGACAACCCCATTCCTCCTCTCCACATGTCATTACTCTCTCACACCGATCAAAACCCACCAGGACACAGTGGACAACCCCATTCCTACTCTTCACATGTCATTACTCCCTCACACCCCATCAAAACACAGCAGGACACAGAGGACAACCCCATTCCTACTTTCCACATGTCATTACTCTCTCACACTCCATCAAAACCCAGCAGGACACAGAGGACAACCCCATTCCTACTCTCAACATGTCATTACTCTCTCACACCCCATCAAAACCCACCAGGACAACCCCATTCCTACTCTCCACATGTCATTACTCTCTCACACCCATCAAAACCTGCCAGGACACAGAGGACAACCCCATTCCTACTCTCCACATGTCATTGCTCTCTCACACCCCATCAAAACCCACAGGACAACCCATTCCTCCTCTGTCCATGACGTTACTCTCTCACATCCCCGCTAATCCTTCCCAACACTTCCTCAGCTACTTTGACAACTGCATTGGACTGCTTCATGTACCCATGCTGAGCTCATTAATTTTATCAATTTTGCCTCTAACTTCCGCTCTCCCCTTTAATTCACTTAGTTTATTTCTGACTCATCCCTCCCCTCTCTCTATCTCTGTCTCATCTTTGGAGACCAACTGTTGACTGACATCTTTTGAAAGATCTTATTAGGGAGCTTAATGTAAAGAACTCTTAAGAGGCAGTGATGATAATATGGGTGAATTCATACTGCAATTTGAGAGGGAGAAGCATAAGTCACAGGCTTTCCCTGTCCATTCACCCCTCCCTAATAATCTCTCTCTCTGCACTTATCTGTGCAAGTGGCCAAAGTGCTACACCTGCCCATTCACATTCTCCTCACCTCCATTCAAGGTTACAAGCAGTCCTTCCAGGTGAGGAAACACCATATCTGCAAATCTGTTAGGGTTATCTATTGTATCCAGTGTTTCCAATGCAGCCTTCTCTACATTGGTGAGACCCATCAAATACTGGGAGACCTCTTCATCGAGCACCTTTGCTTCATCTGCCAAAAGCAGAACTTCCTGATGGCCAAACATTTAATTTGTATTCCCATTCATAGAAACATAGAAAATTTACAACACACTACAGGCCCTTCGGCCCACAATGCTGTGCCGAGCATGTTCTTACTTTAGAAATTACCTAGGGTTACCGTATTCCAGTGTGTCGGCCATTGACCTTCCCTTGAGAGAGAGAGATCCTAGCTCACCTGCTATCTTCCTCCTAACAACCTCACATCATGCTTCTATTCCAATTTCATTCTTTCCCCACTGTGATCACCTCTTTCCAGTCTTTATCACCTGGCATCTGGTCCAAGTGAAATTTGTCTTCCCCAACCCCACCTCATTTGCTCTTATAGACATCTGGCATAGTTTCCCAAGGTTTGAAGGGTGTCATTATGTGCTGTTTCTATTCTACTACCCATTCTTCCATTCAAAACTCTGTTTTAATGCTGTTTGTTAAAAAATTTAAAATGTCCATGGCCACTTACCTTTACAATGGCATTGTAAGATATTTTACATTCATTTCAAAGAGAACACATTAGTCCCAGAGCACCACCAGAATATCAGGATGTCTGATACTTGTCTGATAATTGACTCAAAATTATTAAATAGAAACACCACCATTAAGCCTATTAGCTAACCTATATATGCTGGGGAACCATGGGACATGGGAGCTGAGCCAGCACTTATGGTTATATTGAAACAAATTAATTGCAGACCAAATGAAATGTGGATTTCTCCTGCTATTGGAAACATCCTCTCCACATCCACACTATCTAAGCCTTTCAATATTCAGTAGGTTTCAATGTGATCACCCTCATCCTTCTAAAGTCCAGGAAGTACAGGTCAGAGCCATCAAATGCTCCCTCTTTCCTGGGATCATTCTCATAAAGTTCCTCTGGAGCCCCCCAGTACCATCACATCCTTTCTTAGATATGGGATCCAAAGCTGTTCACAATACTCCAAATATGATCTGACATGTGCCTTTTAAAGCCTCAGCAGTACATCCTTGTTTTCATATTCTACTCCTCTTGAAATAAGACCATCAGACATAAGAGAAGAATGAGGCCCTCTGATCTATTGAGTCTGCCATTCAATCATGGTGGATCCTTGTTTTTCTCCTCTTCAACTCCAGTTCCAGGCTTTCTCCTCATAACCTTTGATGCCATGTCTAATCAAGAACCTATCAATCTCTGCCTTGAATATGCGCAACGACCTGGACCTCCACAGCTGCATGTGGCAACAAATTTCAAAAATTCACCACCCTTTAACTAAAGAAATTTCTCCATATTTCTGTTTTGAAAGGGCACCCCTCTATCCTGAGGCTGGGCCCTCTTGTCCTAGACTCTTCCACCATGAGAAACATCCTTTCCACATCTACTGTGTCTAGGCCTATCAACATTCAAAAGGTGTCAATGAGATCCCCCCTCATCCTTTGAATTCCAGCGAGTACAGACCCAGAGCCATCAAACGTTCCTCATTTGATAACCCTTTCATTCCCAAGAATCATCCTCATGAACCTCCTCTGCACCCTCTCCAATCCCAGCACATCTTTTCTAAGATGAGGGGCCCAAAACTAAATAAATACTAACATTGCTTTTGCCTTCCTTACTACTGACTCAACCTGCAAGTTAACCTCCATGGAATCCTGCACTAGGACTCCCAAGTCAGTTTGCATCTCCAATTTCCAAATTCTTTCCCCATTTAGAAAATAATCTGTGCCTTTATTCCTTCTCCCTAAGTTCCTCCCCTACATTGGTAGACCAACACAGTTTGGTTTACGTATGTGCAGAGCAAGAATGACAATGGGGTAATAAGATTAATCACTTTCCTGAGTGATGTTAGCCACGGTAACTGCTGGGCAAATGAGTGACGAACCAGGTTGCTGAGATTAAAACACACACACTCAAAATCCATGCCAAAAGAGAGAAGAAGCCCAATAAATTCTCTATGTGACCAATCAGCTGCTTGCATACTGGTCATGTCCTTGCAATCCATCTGATAAGGTTCAGATGGGGAAACACTTTGTCGAACATTTTCACTCTGTCCACTGCAAAAGCCAGGATCTCTCAGTGGCCACCTAACATGTCCGTCCACAGCCTCCTCAACTGCCACCATAAGGCCAAATGCCGGTTGGAGGAGCAACACGTGTTATTCTTTTTGGGTAGTCTCCAACTTAATGGCATGAACAACAATTTCTCTGACATTTACTAACCACTCCTCTCTAAACTTTCACCCCTTCTCCTCCACCCCAGATTCTGGTGGCCAGTTCACCCCTCCGCTTTCTCTACTCCACACTCATGAACTGTCCATCACCATCTGGTGCCTTTCTTCCTTCCTTTCATTCCTTACTCCTTTATCCATTCCTATCAGATTCCTCCTTATTCAGCCCCCACCCCCTCTTTCCAGTCCTAGTGAGGAGAAGGTCTCAGCGCACAACATCAACACTATTTTTTTGTCCATGCCTGAATTGCTGAGTCCCTCCAGCAATGATGTCTGTTGCACACATCTTTATGAAGTTAGAAGAAGCCAGAGCAGCCCAGGGGAAAGTGACACAGTAACGTGGTGAATTTCCAAGGTCCATATACTCAACACCAGAAGGTAGGATTGAACTTAAGGGCAGCAGCTCTACTACCCATACCACTGTGCCACCTAAAGTTCCGCCCGTCTGGAAATTTAGGGATGGGTAATGAATACTGGCCTTGCTGGAGTTGACCCTTACATTGGCCAACTAACCGAACCACGCAAATCCTAATTAATTCAAACCATTTCCATCTTTATTGTTTCAACTTATTATATCAAATAAGAGCCAAGAGGTAATGTTGCTGCTATATAGGACCCTGGTCAGACCCCACTTGGAGTACTGTGCTCAGATCTCGTCACCTCACTACAGGAAGAACGTGGAAACCATAGAAAGGGTGCAGAGGAGATTTACAAGGATGTTGCCTAGATTAGGGAGCATGCTTTATGAGAATAGGTTGAGTGAACTCAGCCTTTTCTCCTTGGAGCGACAGTGGATGATAGAGGTGTACAAGATAATGAGAGGCATTGATCGTGTGGATAGTAAGAGGCTTTTTCCCAGGGCTGAAATGGCTAACATGAGAGGGCACAGGTTTAAGGTGCTTGGAAATGGGTACAGAGGAGATGTCAGGGGTAAGTTTTTTACACAGAGAGTGGTGAGTGCGTGGAATGGGCTGCCGGCAGCAGTGGTGGAGGCGGAAACGATAGGGTCTTTAAAGAGACTCCTGGATGGGTACAGGGAGTTTAAAAAAATAGAGGGCTATGGGGAAAGCCTAAGTAGTTCTAAGGTAGGGTCATGTTCAGTACAGCTTTGTGGGCCAAAGGGCCTGTATTGTGCTGTAGGTTTTCTATGTTTCTATGTTTCTAAATACAAGTATCCATGTAGTAATTCCTGAATTTTATTGTTCTTTTTTGGAGCAATGCTCACCCAAGCTACTTTTCTCTGTATTTCACTTTCAATTACTTCGATCCGGCAAGAGTTAATTCAGAAAATGACAGCCTCCACTTCTTCCACCACCTGGCGAGAACTAAAATTGATTTGACTGTTATCAACAACAGTATTCAGATCCTGATTATTTTCTTATATCTGAAAAAAATAACACCAAGCAGTTCTGTAGGTAACTAAAACATATGAATTTAATGAAGTACTTTCTAAATGGAACTCCAAAAGATTTGGATGTCCTGGGAGCAGGACCAGCTGCTGAGTGTGCTGGGCTTTAGGTGTTTCAAAAGGACAAGGAGGGAGGCAAAAGAGGTAGGAGAGTGCCGTTGCTAATCAGGGAAAGTATCACAACTGCAGAAAAGGAGGAAGTCATGGAGGGATTGTCTATTGAGTCATTGTGGGTGGAAGACTGAAACAGGAAGGGGGCAATAACTCTAATGGATGTTTTTTTATAGACCCCCCCCCCCCCCCCAATAGTAACAGAGACATCGAGAGCAGATAGGGTAGCAGATTCTAGAATAGGCTTGCTGTTATGGGTGATTTTAACTTTCCTAATATTGACTGGCATCTCCTTAGAGCAATGTGTTTGGATGGGGTGAAGTTTGTTAGGTGTGTTCAGGAAGGTTTCCTGACGCAATATGTAGATAGGCCAACTAGAGGAGAGGCTGTACTTGATCTGGCATTGGGAAATGAATCTGGTTAGGTGTCAGATCTCTTGGTGGGAGAGCATTTTGGAGGTAGTGATCACAACTCTCTCCTTTATCATAGTGCTGGAGAGGATGGGAGCAGATAATTTGGGAAAATATTTAATCGGGGTAGAGGGAAATATGATGCTATTAGGCAGAAACTTGGGAACAGAAATTGGGAGCAGATGTTCTCAGGGAAATCCACAAAAGAAATGTTGCAAATTTTCAAGGCAGGGAAAGGATGGTAGGGCAATAGGACCATGGTGCACAAAGGATATAGAAAATCTAGATAAGAAGAAAAGAAAAGCTTACAGAGGGAGGTGAGAGGGAGGTGTTCAGGCCCAGTAGACTCAGCTTTCCAATCAGTTTCTGGGGGATGATTGTGTTGAATGCTGAACTGAAGTCTATGAACAGCACTTGAATGTACGTGTCTTTTTTGTCCAGGTGGGGTAGGGACAGGTGGAGGGTGGTGGCAATGGCGTCATCTGTTGAGCAGTTGGGACCATACGCAAACTGCAGGGTATCCAGTGAGGGGGCCAGAAAGGTCTTGATATTCCTCATGATGAGCCTCTCGAAACACTTCATGATGATGGATGTGAGTGCAACGGGATGGTAGTCATTGAGGCAGGACACTGAAGACTTCTTCAGCACGGGGATGATGGTGGCGGCCTTGAAGCACGTTGGAATGGTGGCGCTGCTCAGGGAGATGTTGAAGATATCAGTGAGAATATCTGCTAGCTGGTCTGCACATCCTCTGAGCACTCTACCAGGAATATTGTCTGGTCCAGCAGCCTTCCGTGGGTTGACCCTGCACAGGGTTCTTCTCACATCAGCCACGGTGAGACACAGCTCCTGGTCATTTGTAGGAGGGGTGGACTTCCTCGCCACCACATCATTTTCCACCTCAAAACGGGCGTAGAAGTTATTCAGCGCATCTGGGAGGGAGACATCACCCGCACAGTCAGGTGATGTTGTCTGATATATACCCTAGGCTACTGTGGGAGGCGAGGGAGGAGATTGCTGTGCCTCTGGCGATGACCTTTGCATCATCAATGGGGACAGGGGAAGTACTGGAGGATTGGAGGGTTGCAAATGTTGTTCCCTTACTCAAGAAAGAGAGTAGAGATAACCCAGGAAATTATAGACCAATGAGTCTCACTTCAACAGTGGGCAAGTTATTGGAGAATATCCTGAAAGGCAGGATTTATGAGCATATGGAGAGGCATAATCTGATTAGGGATAGTCAGAAAGGAGAATTTGCTTTGTGGAACCAGAATTTTGCCCACAGAAGGCAAAGGCTGGTTGTAGATGGTTTGTATTCTGCATAGAAGACTGTGACCGGTGGTGTTCCACAGGGATCTCTTCTGGGACCCCTCCTCTTAGGGTTTTTGTAAATGACCTGGATGAGGAAGTCCTCATCCAGAAGGGTGGGTTAGTAAGTTTGCTGATGACGCAAAGGTTGGGGGTGTTGTGGATAGTCTGGAGGGTTGTCAGAGGTTACAGCTGAACATCAATACAATGCAGAACTGGACTGAGAAGTAGTAGATGGAGTTCAACCCAGATAGTGATTCATTCAATCACTAATGAATGAAGTGATTCATTCAGTAAGTCAAATCTGAAGTCAGAATATAATATTAATGGTAAGGCTCTTGGCAGTGTGGAAGATATTCGAGATCTTGGGGTCCGTTTCCACTCAAAGCTGCTGCACAGGTTGAGTGTTGTTGTGAAGGTGTGATGGCCTTCATCAATCATGGGATTGAGTTCAGGAGCTGTGAGGTAATGTTACAGCTATATAGGACCCTGGTCAGACCCCAGAAGTTTTAAAACCCCTTGTGGCAAAACTGTTCATGTAAACTGGTGTCTTTTCCATGTGAAAGCAAATTTCACATGGAAAACACCTTCTTTGTAGAGAAATGGACCAAAATCCATCACTTAGGCCTAGTACAATGAACCACTTCACTAATGTAGTTTGCAAAACCTGTGGCTATGGTAGAAGCAGTTAAAGGAATAACTTTATTCAGTTCCTGGTAATCAATGGTAAATTTCCAACTTCCATCAGGACGGGACATATTGGCAAATTATTCGTAGTTGTTATTTTTCAAAGAACTCCCTCTGCTAACAAGCTCCAGACAATTTTCCCTCTATCTGCCTCTGCCTGTTTCAGAAAGCCATCTTGGCTCTGGAATTTTGGATTAGGGCCCTGCATTTACAACCTGCCACAATCATGTTTATGTTCAGGAAATACTGACAGGCAATCTGTATACTTTGTTTGGTGGCTGGCTCCTTTGCTTTCATCCACATCTCTCCAACTCCATCTATTCTCTCCTCACATTGTCCCACTGGAATGTCTGTAGGTATGTGTACTCCTTCGATACTGAGCTGCCAAATCCTACAATCAACTGAGTCAAAACTCAAGTGAAATCACTTCCCGAATGACAAGCAAGTCAATTAGCATAACTGAGTGGAGAACATTCAGTTACGTTAACCGTATGTTCAGTAGTGGCGTACTCCCCCACTTGTGAATGTTTAGTAAATTTAGTTAAAGAATGTACTTCCCTACCTGGTACTTTAAGTGCGGATGGATTTGAGAGCATCTTGTGTCCAAAAGAAATTTTACTGGATGGCCTCCTACCCTACCATCCACAGGAAGTCTGTCTGTACTATCCCACCATGCAGTGCACACCCACGTAACCAAGGCCTGAAACCATTGTTGCAAACCGGGAGTCCCTGTGGGTAACTCTGGATACAGTCGTGATATCTCTTCTACACCTAAAGCATATTGTGTGCAACATGATGGACGTCACACAGACAATGAACCTGTTGTTAAATTCTGAACATTGCAAACCAGTCCAGGTTTGGGTAATTTTTTTCATGTCTACAATTAAGACATTTCTATATCTTCGTCAGAGGAGAAAATACAGTATGCTGAGTATGATGGTGGCACTCCGTTTCCTCGTGTTCTGCCCATCTTGATCTCATAAATATGTCAGTTCAGATCCTTGTTTTCCTTTCTTCCTTGCTTCCTTCTCCAAAGCTCGTATCATCCTTCTGAAGAGCTGTGATTCATTGTGCATTGGATCTGTGGGATCAAATACATCACTCAGTTCCTTAGCCTTCTCAGTGCTGTACAAAACCAGGGTTCAAAGCTAGTTTCTGCTCTACTGTTGAGTCAAATTCCTCCCATCCATCATAGACCCGGGGCACCATAGTAGTGTAGCGGTTAGTGCGATTCTGTTACAGGTCAGGCTGTCCAAAGTGCTGTTCTGTAAGATGTCTGTATGTCCTCCCCATGGAAAGCGTGGAGCTCCGATTTCCTCCCACACTCCAAAGAAGCACCAGCTGGTAGGTTAATTGGTTATTGTAAATTGTTCCGTGACCAGGTTAGGATTAATCAGGTTTTGTCAAGGGTTGTGAGGATGGCACAGCTCAAAGGTCTGAGAGGGCCTTCTCTCTGCTGTATCACTAAATAAATGAATAAATAAGCACTTGAGAAAACCGGCTATAATTTCATTGCAAATGCAGACAGGTGCTTCCATTTTCCACATCTATACTTATACAGAGACCCCACTGAATCACTCCAATTAACCCTGTTGAAAATCACTCATGTCAGCTCCTCCGGCAGGGCTAAATGTATCAGTGAAGTTAGACAATTAAGGGCTCCTCCCCTCTGTCCACACCATGCAGTGCTGAATACACTGTAAGCGTTTTTACAGATCGTCACCCACACCACACTTTGGTATATTTGCAGCTGTAGCACCTAATTGGGCCATGTAAAAAGGAGTAAAATACTATTTCATAACCGTTCCCTCTGGTCGATTGTCTCCAGGATTCTCTCCATTATGACAGGTGCCACTGGGGCCAGAGAGCGTAGGACTCCACCCCTCAGAGATAGCCAAATTATAAACCCAATCATTCACACAGTTGTAGGGCCACCTTTCCTACCAAACCACCCAATTTACATCATCATCATCATTAGTCGTCACCCTAGAATGTGGTGTCTCTCCAAGTTGAGAGTTGAGCATCCCTATCTCGTTTAATCACTTGGTATGATCAGCACAACTTCTCCTCATATCCTCTGCACTACATTCAAAGGATTCCATAAATCCTGATCCTGGCTTTCCATTTTTCTACATCTATATTCATCTTTTTACATTCCTCTCCACTTTCCTGCCACACATCCTACCGAGCCTAAAGCTGACTCACACCTCTGCTCCCTTTTCATTTTGCTCTCTCCCTTGCGCTGTTCTATTTTCATTCTGTTGGCTCTGATTTTTTGGGCCATCATGTGTCCAACCTTCAATGGCTCTGACTCAGAAGTACAGGAGGCACCGACTCACTGCATGCTCCAATGTCATTTCTTCTTTGCTGAATCAGTGCATTTCACAACAGTTGTAGTCAGTTCAGGTCAGACTCTAGGCTCAGGTCACTCCACCTCATTGACACAGACTACTCTTATAAGCCCATTTTGGTTCTTCTGCCTTATCAAAGAGAATCCCACAAATAACTTCTTATCTGGAAATTATCTCTGATTAACAAATTATTGGTAGGGCAAACATGAGGAAATCTGCAGAGGCTGGAAATTCAAAAACACAAACAAAATGCTGGTGGAACGCAGCAGGCCAGGCAGCATCTATAGGAAGAAGCACTGTCGACGTTTCAGGCCGAGACCCTTCGTCAGGACTAACTGAAAGATAGTAAGAGATTTGAAAGTAGTGGGGGGAGGGGGAAATGCGAAATGAGAGGAGTAGACCGGAGGGGGTGGGGTGAAGCTAAGAGCTGGAAAGGTGACTCGCGAAAGTGATACAGAGCTGGAGAAGGGAAAGGATCATGGGACGGGAGGCCTAGGGAGAAAGAAAGGGGGAGGGAGAGGGAGATGGAGAACAGGAAGAGTGATGGGCAGAGAGAGAGAAAAAAACTAACTATATCAGGAGCAAACACGAGGAAATCTGCAGATGCTGGAAATTCAAACAACAACACACACAAAATGTTGGTAGAACACAGCAGGCCAGGCAGCATCTATAGGGAGAAGCGATGTCGACGTTTCGGGCCGAGACCAGATGCTGCCTGGCCTGCTGTGTTCTACCAGCATTTTGTGTGTGTTGTTGTTTAAATATATCAGGGATGGGGTAAGAAGGGGAGGAGAGGCATTAACGGAAGTTAGAGAAGTCAATGTTCATGCCATCAGGTTGGAGGCTACTCAGCCAGTATATAAGGTGTTGTTCCTCCAACCTGAGTGTGGCTTCATCTTGACAGTAGAGGAGGCCATGGATAGAATGGGAATGGGATGTGGAATTAAAATGTGTGGCCACTGGGAGATCCTGCTTTCTCTGGCGGACAGAGCGTAGGTGTTCAGCGAAACGGTCTCCCAGTCGGCGTCAGGTCTCACCAATATATAAAAGGCCACACCGGGAGCACCGGACGCAGTATACCACACCAGCCGACTCACAGGTGACGTGTTGCCTCACCTGGAAGGACTGTCTGGGGCCCTGAATGGTGGTGAGGGAGGAAGTGTAAGGGCAGGTGTAGCACTTGTTCCACTTGCAAGGATAAGTGCCAGGAGGGAGATTGGTGGGAAGAGATGGGGGGGACGAGTGGACAAGGGAGTTGCGTAGGGAACAATTCCTGTGGAAAGCAGAAAGATGGGGGGAGGGAAAGATGTGCTTGGTAGTGGGATCCTGTTGGAGGTGGCAGAAGTTACGGAGAATTATACGTTGGATCCGGAGGCTGGTGGGGTGGTAGGTGAGGACAAGGGGAACCTTATCTCGAGTGGGGTGGCAGGCAGATGGGGTGAGGGCAGATGGTCGGGAAATGGGAGAGATGCATTTGAGAGCAGAGTTGATGGTGGAAGAAGGGAAGCCCCTTTGTTTAAAAAAGGAAGACATCTCCTTCATCCTGGAATGAAAAGCCTCATCCTGAGAGCAGATGCGGCGGAGATGGAGGAATTGTGAGAAGAGGATAGCATTTTTGCAAGAGACAGCGTGGGAAGAGGAATAGTCCAGGTAGCTGTGAGAGTCTGTAGGCTTATAGTAGATATCAGTAGATAGGCCATCTCCAGAGATGGAGACAGAAAGATCAAGAAAGGGGAGGGAGGTGTCAGAAATAAACCAGGTAAATTTGAGGGCCGGGTGAAAGTTGGAGGCAAAGTTAATGAAGTCAACAAACTCAGCATGCGTGCAGGAGGCAGCGCCAATGCAGTCATCAATGTAGCGAAGGAAAAGAAGGGGACGGATACCCGTATAGACTTGGAACATGGACTGTTCCACAAAGCCAACAAAAAGGCAGGCATAACTGGGACCCATGCGGGCGCCCATGGCTACACCCTTGGTTTGGAGGAAGGTAGGGCCTTCGTTTTGTCTGCTTTCAAGTACTTCGTTCCAGAAAGAGTTAATTCAGAAAATGACAGCCTCTACTTTTCCCACCAGCTGGCAAGACCACAGATACTGTATTTGTTGTGTCTACTCATCCACTGACCTTGACTTGTTTCAACTAAATTGTTCCGCAGATTTCCAATTCCTTTAGACCTACACTGGTGATGTCAACAACCTGAAAATTAATAAATAATAAAACAAATCAATCTCCTTCTTTCCTGTGTTGTTCATATTGAAAACTTTGATATTCCAAAGCTGCAACAATGATGACATGCTTCTGCAACATTTGGTGAAAGATGCTCGAGTCCATCCAGGGCAACTCCCTAAACTTTCTTTTGCCGGGGAAATGCTGAGGCATTCGAGGGTAACAACAGTTTAGTACAACAAGAAAAGACACAACCCAATTTTTGGATTACTTTATTAAAGCTGTTTTAATTAATCTTGCATTGTATCAGGTCATTTATTGATTCATTATAGTTTTAAGTAATTATATATGCTGCAGTTCAGTTCCATATGATATCTTTGCACATGATTGCAATAATCCTGCGAATGTGGTAATCTTTAACTAGTTGTTAACTTTTCCTTCAAATAACATGAAATAGGAAAACAGCACTGGACACCATTGTTATCAAGGTCGCAGGAATTAAATGCCTGTGATTTTTAAACGTAGAAGGAATAAAATAAACAGTTGAAGTTAATTAATTGCTGTTAATTGTTTACATGTGACATGTATCAGAATTCCATTGGAATCAGTGTCAATGAATGGGTTTATACGCAGAGTGCCGGAGGGAGTCGCAATCAGTCTTTCGGGTGCCGGCTCTGGTAAATAGGAGAAGAGAATGGGGTGTTGCATGTTAATCTGGTTGCTCCTAGGGATATTTACGAACTGTTTAGTTCATTCTAAAAGTGATGTTGTGGGTAAGTTATTATGATGCTAATGATTAGCTAGTCACAGCTTGTACTGTTATTGATTCGGTGTGTTGAGCCTGGGTTGGTATAAAGAGAAAGAGTGTGAGTATAGGTGGAGGAGCAAGTTTTTTTGCAGCTTTCCTTATTATTGCAACTGACACACTGTGTAGTATTAACTCCAAGGGCAATTGTGTGTTTTGACTGCCATAGCATTGAAGTTACAAGTGTACTTGTCCTTGTAGAACCTTTTCAGTGTGAAATGTGAAACAAGTATTTCTCCAGATATTCTGATTTTTGTAACCCAAGGCACTGATTCGGGCCCCTCTGTCCCAATCTAATCATTTATAGTCATATCAAATTTGCCATCTAAGGCTTTTGAAAATTATGCTTAATTTCAGGATTAAGTACTAATTTGTCACTATATCTCAGGAATTAACTTCCTAGTTCCCTCAAAGACTAGAAGTATTGAAACCAATATTGCATTTAAAGCAGCCATGTTTGTTTTAAACAATGCTATTAAAACTAGTGAAGATTTGCCCTAACCACCAAACAGAATAAATTGCATGCTTGGGATTTCTGTGCTATAATTACCTTTGTTTTATACTCTCCCTATTGCTCTTAATTCATCTAACAAAGGCTACAGCAAGCTTGAAGGCTTGAGAAATGGAAATAACTCATCGATGTCTTGAGTTCAAACAGAGTAAGTGGTTTCTTCAAATAAGCTTGCCATTTCAACCCTAGCCCTTGCTAGAGATATGCATAAAGTTCTGCTAGATTCATCTGATTCTTCCCGCTGATAAAACTGTAGATAATAAAGTTATGCAAGGGGCAAGCCAGCAAGTGATATAAGTAAAGCTTCTGGATGTATATAAAGGAAGTATTTTTTTTATTTCTTAAAGAATGAGTCTGGAATGTAAGAGATAGCAGGAAGTCTGAATTCCAAATAGTGGATGTGTAAACATTCAACATAATAAAGTGACTCCAAAGAGGGAGAAAATGTAGGTGAGTACTGGTTAAACTGTAAAAGGTTGTCCTGAAAGTGGCTCCAAAAGTAGTCAATATACTAAAGGAGAAGGTATGTGGGAAATGTAAACCTAACATCTGCTGTTGGAAAAATTCCATTTCCAAATGCCCTCATGGAACTATTCCAGTGTCAAAGATTGTTGAAAAAGTATTTTTCAAGATGTTAAAACAATTAATGCAGAGCACATAATTAAGGCTATTCTGCCTTTGTTGATATGGAAACTTTACTTTTTAGTGCAACTTTTCAGGATAATTCTGAAATAGATCATAGCACTCCACATGAAAATTATTCTCCATATTTAAGGATTTGCTTGTATCAGAGGCAGTCCAGACTAAGTTACTAATCGGATACTAATGTAAGTGGATTTGGTCTGTATTACTGAAGTGATTAACAAGCAGACACTGAGGATGTTTTCCAGTGGAGATATTTAGATCTATGGAGCATCATTTTGCAAAAGTTGTTCACTTCATAATTGAGGTGAACTTCTTGTGAATTTTGGCATTCTCTACTTCAACTGCAGAGTAAACTGCCATCCATTAAATGTATTCAAGGTGAATATTTGAAGGCTTCTTTAGGATTCCCAGTTTAAGCTATTACTTGTGGCAGATTTGGCACTCAACACCCTTCATGTTTTTCACTTTATCTCTATTTCATTGAATCTGGCCTCTAATGCACTATGGAATGATTATAGAAATAAATGTATTGAACAACAGATCTAGCTTAAATTCCTCTGCCCCGTGGCTCCCCATTCCCCATTCCCATTAATGCTTGTTTGAAATTTAGTTCCTTGAACACTTGCCTTGTTCACTTTAAAAAACCTTGTCAAGAACCTGAAAAGTTTTTTGTAACTTATTGCTCAGCTTGCAATTGTCTAAGCATGCAAATCAATGCATTCATTTTCAGATGTTCCATCAATCTACTTCCAACAGGGTTTCAAACCCTTGCTTAATTGTATTGGCCCATGGCATAAAAAAAGTTTGGGAACCCCTGGTTCAGAACCACCTATGCCATGGTCCGGTCCATAAAGTCCGCGTTCTGGTTCACAGTCCGGTCCGTGGACTCCAGACTCCAGGTCTTCTGGCAGTCCCTTGTTTTATTTGGGCTTAATCATAGGCACCTGATTCTCGTTTAGGGGCCGGGAATATAAGTGGCCCTGGGTTTGAGTGTAGGTGCCGGTTTGTCTTGTCAGTACCCTGTCCTCACCTCTGTGGGGTTTGTCTTGTCAGTACCCTGTCCTCGCCTCTGTGGGGTTTGTCTTGTCAGTACCCTGTCCTCGCCTCTGTGGGGTTTGTCTTGTCAGTACCCTGTCCTCGTGTCTGTGGGGTTTGTCTTGTCAGTACCTTGTCCTCGCCTCTGTGGGGTTTGTCTTGTCAGTACCCTGTCCTCGTGTCTGTGGGGTAAGTCAGGCCATCTTTGCTGTTACCCTGCGGCTGGATTGTCTGTTCCATATCCCTAATTGTTATCTCGACAGTAACTCCTGTCAGAACTCCCAGGCAGGACCGGCACCTGAGCAAGTGCTGTTGTGCCCAATTTGGGTCCCTGTTCATTGTGGACTCTTAGTGGTGTTGCTACCTGGGGCTGCGTTGTGGATTCGGTCATTTTCGTGACCAGCTGAGTTGACTGCCATTTGCGCCACTCCAAGCCAAAGGTACAAATTCTGCCGTTTTCATGGACAGCTGAGTTTTGCTGCTTCTGACTCGAATGGACTGTCGTTGTTTTGTCGTCTCATATCCAGGTCAATAGGCAGGCTGTTTACTGTTACTCAACTGTCGTTATTTGTCATTCCGTGTTCAAGTCTGTGTCCAAGGCTCCGAGGAGGTTCCAGTCCGTGTCCAACTCATAGCCCAGGCACTGAATCCTGGTCTCATCCAGGGCCAGTGTCCATGTCCAGCTACGCCTCTCCCCGCTTCTGCTTTGCTCTCCCTCGACTGAAGCTTTGTGTGCCTGCTCTCCCGCAACCAAGACCTAGTCTGAGCTTCATATCCTCGTCCAGCCCTGGAGTCCCGCGTTCTGCCCCTACGTCCAGTCCTGTTGCCTTGCCATGTCCAGTCCTCGCCTGGATCCGGAGTCTGACCACAAGTCAAGACCCAGGATTTGGGTTCCTGTCCAGTCTCTGGCTCGGAGTCCTTGTCCAGGTTCCTAGTTCCTTGTTCAGGTCCCACTTTCCTACTCTAGTCCTAGCCCATGCCCAGTCTCCTAGTCTCGTCCAGGGCCTGTGTCTTGTCCAGTGTCGCTTCTTCCCCTCTTCCCTTGTTTTCTTTATTCACCTAGTTCTCTCCGTTAGTACTTCAGTGTCTGTGTCTTGCATTTGGGTCCATTCCCAATGCCCACCTTATGACAATCCAAGCTACAGAAATAGATTGCCAGGCCTTTCTTCCACGCATATACTGTTGCCCAGTTTGGGACATGGCTGGGATTGAACTCGGGACCATCTGCTTTGAAGTCCAGTGCTGATGCCACTACACCACCAGCCGGTTGCAGTGGTTAATACTGTACCAATCTTTTAACCATCTCTAAGATCAATCTAACCATTACTTCCGACTTAACCCTCCATCTTCCAAACATCCAAGTGCTTTTTTAAGAGATTCTTAAATGTCCCTAATGTATCTGCCTTTACCAAAACCCCTAGAATGGTGTTCAACACCCACCACTCTGCATTTAAACAAAATCTTAGCTCTGACATCCCCCTATACTTTCCTCCAATCACTTTGGAATTATGACCCTCATATTATCCATTTCCATCCTTGGAAAAAGCTCTGGTTATTCTCTTTATACCTCCTGTACACCTCTATAAAGATCTCCTACCCTCCTTCACTCAAAAGAGAGAAGTCTAAACTCTCAAGACATATTCTTTAATCCAGGCACCATTCTAGTAAATCTCCTCCGCACCATCTCCGAAGCTTCCACATCCTTCCTATAAGGAGGTGATCAGAACTGAACACAATGTTCCAAGAGAGGTCTAATCAGAATTTTGTAGAGCTGCAACTTTACATCTTGGCTTCTGAACTCAATTTGCTGACAAACGAAGACCAGCACACCATATGCCTTCATAAGAAACCTATCAACTTGTGTGCAAATTGAGGGACCTATGGATGTGGACCCCAAGAAGCCTCTATAATCATGCCATTAACCCTGTACTCTGCCTTCAACCATGACCTTCTAAAGTGAATCACTTCACACTTTTCTGGGTTGATCTCCACCTGCAACTTCTCAGCTCAGATCAGCAAATTGGTCCAACAACTGATGTCAAGTTCTTCAACAGACAAATTTTGCATTTGGTTACCTGGGCACTTGATAATTACAGTTGTGGCTTTCTGCTGTATATCATCATGCAAAAATTTGCATTATCAGATTAATGTAGGGAAAAGTACCCCATTCCCTGCAGCCTTGTACTTACAGTGAATGAGCTAAAGGAGATGAGGTCAAGTAGGGTGCTTCAAAAGGAAGGAACTGAAACAAGGGGATCTATGCAGATAAAGCAATTTCAGGATAAGTTCTACTTGGGTGCAATGCATGTGGGGAAAGTTTCTCTAAAGGAAGAATATAATGAGAGGCAATAGTTCTTAGGTAATGCAAGTGTGAACTGGTTAACAGTGCAGGACCATCTGTGGTGCAAATGTCACTCCACTCCAAGGAAGGAGGAAGGCTAAAGAAACGAAATTATGGGCCAATTAGCCTGACCTCAGTAGCTGGAAAAATGTTGGAGTCTATTACTAAGG
This sequence comes from Hemitrygon akajei, assembly GCF_048418815.1. Taxonomy (NCBI): domain Eukaryota; kingdom Metazoa; phylum Chordata; class Chondrichthyes; order Myliobatiformes; family Dasyatidae; genus Hemitrygon; species Hemitrygon akajei. The sequence goes on from NC_133125.1 coordinate 71,892,966, forward strand.
ATGAGGTTTTGGGGCACTTGGGGACTAATGATAAAATAAGTTGAAATCAGCATGGTTTCTGTAAAGGGAAATCTTGCCTGACAAACCTGTTAGCATTCTTTGAGGAAGTAACAAGCAGGGTGGACAAAGGAGAGGCAGTGGATGTCATTTACTTGGATTTTCAGAAGGCATTTGATAAGCTGCCACAGATGAGGCTGCTTAACAAGATAAAATCCTATGGCATTACAGGGAAGATACTGGCGTGGATAGAGGAATGGCTGACAGGCAGGAGACAGTGAGCGTGAATAAAAGGAGCCTTTTCTGGTTGGCTGCCAGTGACTAGTGGTGTTCCTCAGGGGTCAGTATTGGGACCGCCGCTTTTCACATTGTTTGTCAATGATTTGAGTAATGGGATTGATGGTTTTGTGACAAAGATTGCGGATGATACAAAGATAGGTGGAGGGATAGGTAGTGCTGAGGAAGCAATGCAATTGCAGCCTGACTTAGACACATTTTAAGAATGGGCAAAATGGTGGCAGATAGAATACAGTGTTGGGAAATGTATGATGATGCATTTTGGTAAAGGAACATTGTGAACTATTAACTGACTGGGGAGAAGGTTCAAACATCAGAAGTGCAGAGGGACTTGGGAGTCCTTGTGCAAGACTTCAGAAGGTTAATTTACAGGTTGAGTCTGTGGTAAAGAAGGTAAATGCAATGTTGGCATTTATTTCAAGGGGAATAGGATATAAAGGCAAGGAAATAATGCTAGGGTTTTATAAGGCACTACTCCAGCCACACTTGGAGTATTGTCAACAGTTTTGGGCACCATATCTCAAAGGATGTGCTCTCATTGGAAAGAGTCCAAAGGAGGTTCACGAGGATAATTCCAAGAATGAAGGGGTTACATATGAGGAGCATCTAGCAGCTTTGGTCCTGTACTCGCTGGAATTTAAAAGAATGTGTGAGGATCTCATTGAAACCTACCAAAAGCTGGAAGGACTAGATAGGATGGATGTGGAGAGGATATTTCCTATGGTGGTGGCCTCCAGAACTAGAGATCATAGTCTCAAAATTGAGGGGTGACTTTTTAGAACAGAGCTAAAGGAGGAATTTTTTAGCCAGAGTAGCGAATCTGTGGAATGCTCTGCCACAGACTACATGGCCAAGTTCGTGGGTATATTTAAGGCAGAAGTTGATGGTTTCCTGACAGGTTAGGGCATCAAAGGATATAGCCAGAAGGCAGGTGTATGGGGTTGAGTGGGATCCAGGATCAGCCATGGTGGAATGGTGGAGCAGACTCAATGGGTTGAATGGCCTAATTCTGCTCCTATGTCTGTTCGTCTAATGGTCTTATGGATTAACTTACACAAGGTGAAGTTGTTAGGAAAATTATCTTCATTTTGGGATGAGATGATCACTTCAAAGTTCAATGGAAATTTATTATCAAAGTACATGTCTGTCACCATACACAATTCTGAGATTTGTCTTCTATAGGCATTCACAGTAAATACAAGGAACACAATAGAATCAATGAAAGACTGCACACAACAGGACGGATAGACAACCATTGTTTAAAAGACAACAAACTCTGCAAGTACAAAAAGAAGGAAAAATAATAAGAGCATGACCCTCCATGGAAGTCATCCCCACGATCTGAGCAGACCAGATGTTGACAAGGAAACATCGAACACCTGGCTCAGAGTTGGAGACCTCTTCTCAGAAACAGTGAGGGTCCTTCTGACCAGACAGGACCAGGTAGTTAACACAAAAAATGATCAAAATTACACAATAAAAGACAAACAAATTCAAGATGATAAATGCAGAAAATGCCAAGGGAAATCAGAAACACTCTCACTCATTTCAGGATTGTGCAGCTGCTTAACTCAATCTGATCAGTTACGCAGGCGCAATCAAATAGAAAGCATCATTCACCAAAATCTCACTTTAAAATATAAACTCATAGAAGGGAACTTGTGTTGTGTCTATACACAACTATGTATGAATTAAATAAAAGCACACATGGAGATGGCTTTAACTGGTGCATTCACATTGCAGAGAGAGAGAGAGAGAGAACAATGGGCATGTGTACACAGTAGATCAGTACACATGTGGAGACAGATTAATACATGTGCATAGACAACAATCTATACATAGTGCTAAAGGGGAGGTCATTGCTCTAAAGAAATAGATCCATATGTACACTTCCTCCCCCTTTAGATTAATGCAATATGAGATTGTGTATGTACAAAACATTTAATTTCTCTTTCATAAACCCATATTCCCAATAAACGTGCTTTCACAATAACAGTCCATGACTAACTTTACTTTTCTAAAGGTTCAGTCTTTTGGGTGGCACTCTGTTTCTTTCAGGATAGCATTTCTGGACCTGTGGGGTGGTATCAGCTTTGGCAGGTGTCTTGTCAATGATAACGTTCTTGTCATGCCTCTGGACCTGTGGAGTGGCATCAGGTTTGGTAGGTGTCTTATCTAAAACAATGTTCTTGGTTTCTGGTCTAGTGCTGTTGTCAGTGACATCATTGAGAGGTAAGCCTGGTAACTGAATTGTGTCCATCTTGTTGGATGTAATCGATGCTGGTGTGTTCTTCAGTTGAGCATCCAGTATCTGGACCACATGACATCTCCATGTCTGATCTACTGTGTACATTAGTGATCCAGTTCTTGTAGCTGTCCTACTGGGTGTCCACTTGTCTTCTCAGTAATCATGCACTAGGAATAAGCTAGCATCTTGATGATTCACTTGGCAACTGGCTGAACTGTTTGTTCTGTACTTCTCTCTGTAGATCTGGTTTCAGCAGGTCTATGCAAGATCTCAGATTCCTGCTTATGAACAGCATGGCAGATGTTTGATCTGTCATCAAATGAACTGTGTTCCGATACACAAAAAGGAAATCGTCCACCTTGTTCTGTAGAAAATTGTCCTCCTTGTCCATAGCTTTAATGGACTTCTTGAAGGTTTGGATAAATCTTTCAGCTAACCCATTCATTGCTGGGTGGTGAGGAGCCAAGTTGAAATGTCTGATTCCATTTTTCTTCATGAACAGTCAGAATTCTTCTGATGTGTATTGTGGTCCATTGTCACTCACAATTTGTTCTGGTAAGTCATTTCTGGTGGAGATTGTTCTTTGCGGAGATGGTCTTTGCTGAGGTGGTTGACTTCATTGGTATAACCTCCAGCCACTTTGAATGAGCATTCACAGCAATCAGAAGTATGGAGTCCATGAATGGCCCATCAAAGTCAATCTATACTCTTTGCCATGTTGCCAATGGCTACTCACACGGATGTAACGGTGCTTATGGGGGTGCATTTTGAACTTTTTGGCATCCCGAACAACTTTTGGCCAAGTCTTCGATCTGCTTATCTATATCCTTCTTGAACACCTGATAAGCATTAAGCAGCTGTGACAGCTACCATTTGGACTGCAGTTGCCTGTTGATCTCATACTGAGAGCTTAGAGTAAGTGCCAGTCTAGTTGGATTTTTCTCAACCATACACATACGAAAAGTGCTGGCTCTCCACTTTTCAGCACATGAAGCTCTAACTTCATATGTCACATTTACCTTCAGTTTGCCTTTGGGAGACACTTTTTCACCTATGCAGGTCTTTCACATCACTGAGGAATTCTATACTGTATGGTAGGAAACAGTTTGTTGTAGTCAGCTTCTGGAACTATGTATCCAGTTCCATTTTCAGTTTTACACCGGACACATCTATTGTAATCCAGATGACTTAGTGATTTCCTTCAGTTATACTATGCAGTTGTAGGCATGACAGTTCACCTTTGTCAGGCTCTGTGTTCTGATTCTGTTTTACATTCAGTAACTTCATGCATTTGCTTCATTTTGTGTTTGAGACTTTTCACTCAGTTGTGCTTTTTGTCTGCCTTGCATATTCTCTCTGATACTTTCTGCAAACTTTTTCTTTGATCCAACAGTTATTCGCATCATGGGAGGATTTACCACATCAATAACATTTTGGCTTTTTGCACCATTCAGCTATATTTTGTGCATTTCACATTCTAACCTACTCTTCTGAAGCTCTGCTGCATCTTTTGTTGCAGTCTCTAATGATATTGCAATGGTCAATGCCATTGGTTAGGTCTCCTTCTGCCAGTAGCCTTGTTTGAATGCTTTGACTATGCATGCCAATATAAGCATGTCCTTTAAAGCATCAGAAAGTCCATCTCCAAAGTCAGAGGACTAGGAAAGTTTGCACAGTTCGCAAAGCATTCAGAAAGACTTTAATTGTTTGACTGGTTCACTTTTGTAAAATCTAAATCTCTCATCTATTACCAGCGGTTTAGGGCTCAAGTGATTCTGTAAAATTGCAGCAATTTCATTGAATGTCTTGCTTGCTTTTCAGGGGTTGTATAAGAGACTGTACGTTCTTGCTTTTCAGGGGTTGTGTAAGAGACTACGTTCTTGCTTTTCAGGGGTTATGTAAGAGACTGTGCGTTCTTGCTTTTCAGGGGTTGTGTAAGAGACTGTGCGTTCTTGCTTTTCAGGGGTTGTGTAAGAGACTGTGCGTTCTTGCTTTTCAGGGGTTGTGTAAGAGACTGTGCGTTCTTGCTTTTCAGGGGTTGTGTAAGAGACTGTGCGTTCTTGCTTTTCAGGGGTTGTGTAAGAGACTGTGCGTTCTTGCTTTTCAGGGGTTGTGTAAGAGACTGTGCGTTCTTGCTTTTCAGGGTTGTGTAAGAGACTGTGCGTTCTTGCTTTTCAGGGTTGTGTAAGAGACTGTGCGTTCTTGCTTTTCAGGGGTTGTGTAAGAGACTGTGCGTTCTTGCTTTTCAGGGGTTGTGTAAGAGACTGCGTTCTTGCTTTTCAGGGGTTGTGTAAGAGACTGTGCGTTCTTGCTTTTCAGGGGTTGTGTAAGAGACTGCGTTCTTGCTTTTCAGGGGTTGTGTAAGAGACTGTGCGTTCTTGCTTTTCAGGGGTTGTGTAAGAGACTGCGTTCTTGCTTTTCAGGGGTTGTGTAAGAGACTGCGTTCTTGCTTTTCAGGGGTTGTGTAAGAGACTGTGCGTTCTTGCTTTTCAGGGGTTGTGTAAGAGACTGCGTTCTTGCTTTTCAGGGGTTGTGTAAGAGACTGTGCGTTCTTGCTTTTCAGGAGTTATGTAAGAGACTGCACGTTCTTGGGGCCATTAAGATAAGAAGCATAGGGGCTTTCTATTGTTCCTCCATGTCATTTGCATTACAATATAGTTCAACTCTCTTGATATCTGACTCCCAGCCTTCATTAGGGCTATCAAATTCGTCAACTTTCCTGACTGAAGATATCACCACATTATTTTCACTATAAATTCAGTGTGTCTTTCACTGTTACTCATGGGTCCTTCGGCTTTCTCGTGCTGTTTAACTCAAGTAACTATCGCTGCAGTTTGTGATATTTTCTGACATTCAGTTCATACTCATCGGCAATTTGTTGCATCTGTGCACAACTACATATATTAAACAAAAACACAAACATGGGAAATAGCTTTAACTGGTGTATTCTCATTGGAGCAAGAGAGAAAACAATACACATGCATAGACAACAATCTATACATATTACTCTAAAAGAAATAGATCCATACATTACATATACCTTACTATAGCTATAACCCTGCTCCACGTTTAGGATCAGAGTTCTACAAATTATAGTATGACCAATCCATTTCTACAGATAGGACAATCCATAATGACTGTCCGGATATATTACAAGATAAACAAGCAAGAACAAGTTATTTAATAGTCATAGCCATTCCAAGTACACTTAACATACAGAAATCAATAAGTGAAAAATGCCAGAAATATGCTGAATTAAAAGAGGAAATTGAAAGACTATGGAACATGAACAGGGTATACATTGTCCCTATAGTAATATCTATAACTGGTGTCATCCCAAAGTCACTACACAATAGCATTAAACAATTAGAGGTACACAGTAATATCTATGTAAGTCTTCAGAAAGCCACAACACTAAACGCCACTAGAATAGTCCAAAAGTTTCTAGCTGCTGAGAAATAAGTGTGCTTGGCTATGCCCGTACCTTGAGCTGGGGAAAACACAATAATAACCTTATTTATATATCATCTTTAATTCATTAAAATGCTTTACATAAATTGTAAAGATAAAACAACTTCGTTATAATAATGAGACAAAATTAGAAAGCATAAGACAAACATTATATAGAATAAAATGCAATCGAATATACCAAATTAACATCAACATAAGACATAGGAGCAGAATTAGGCCATCTGGCTCATCGAGTCTACTCCGCCATTCTATTACGGCTGATCCTTTTTTTTTCCTCCTCAAACCCAGTTCCTAGCCTTCTGCACCCATTTCTCTTCCTTCACACACTACAACATCAGGCATACTGGTGGTATCTCCCACAGTGAAGACTAATGCAAAATTCTCATTTAGTTTAGCAGCCATCTCCTTGTACATTATTTCTCTTGCCTCATTTTCTAGCGGTCCTATATCCAGTCTTATTTCTCTTTTATTTTTAACATACTTGAAAAACCTGTACTATCCACTTTGATATTATTTGCTAGCATATTTCATCTTTTCCCTTCTAATGATTTTTATAGTTGCTTTCTGTAGTTTTTTTAAAAACTTCCCAATCTTCTATCTTCCCACTAGTTTTTACTTTGTTGTATGTCCTTTCTTTTGCTTTTTTTCCCTTGTCAGCCATGATTGTACTATTTTACCATTTGAATATTTCTTCATTTTGGAATACACATGCCCTGCACCTTCCTCGTTTTTCCCAGAAACGCACGCCACTGCTGCTCTGCTGTCATCCCTGCCAGCAGCTCCTTCCAATTTACTTTGGCCAACTCCTCTCTCATATCACTGTAATTTCCCTTACTCTACTGAAATACTGCTATATCAGACTTTACTTTCTCCCTATCGAATTTCAAGTTGAACACAATCATATTATGATCACTGGTTCCTAAGGGTTCTTTCACCTTAAGCTCCCTAATCACCTCTGGTTCATTACATTACACCCAGTGCAGTATAACTGATCCCTTAGTAGTCTCAATGACAAACTGCTCTGAAAAGCCACCTCATAGGCATTCAACAAACTCACTCACTCTCTTGAGCTCCATTAGCAACTTGATTTTCCCAATCAACCTGCAGGTTAAAATTTCCCATGACTACCATAACATTGTCCTTTTGACTAGCCTTTTCTATTCTCTGCTGTAACCTGTGGTCCACCTCCCAGCCACTGTTGGAAGGCCTGTATATGACTGCCATCAAGGTCAAATTAAGTCGCTTTTTATTGTCATTTTGAACATAAACTGCTGGTACACTACACAGTAAAAATGAAGCAACGTTCCTCCAGGACCATGGTGCTACATGAAACAACACAAAACTACACTGGACTATGTGAGACAACTCAAGGCTACACTAGACTACATAAAATAACACAAAAACTACTCTAGACTACAGATCTACACAGTACTGCATAAAATGCACAAAACAGTGCAGGGCAGTACAATAATTAATAAATAAAATAATTAATAAACAAGACAATAGGCACAGAGGATAAATTTCAATATAATGATGTAGATGTCAGTCTAGATTCTGAGTAATGAGGAGGCTGATGGCTTGGGGGAAGAAACTGTTGCACAGTCTGGTTGTGAGAGCCCGAATGCTTCAGTACCTTTTGCCAGATGGCAGGTGGGAGAAGAGTTTGTATGAATGGGGTGTGGGGTTCTTCACAATGCTGTTAGCTTTGCGGGTGCAGTATGTGGTGTAAATGTCTGTAATAGCGGGAAGCGAGACCCCGATGATCTTCTCAACTGACCTCACTATCCGCTGCAAGGTCTTGCATTCCAAGACGTTGCAAATTCAGAACCAGGCAGTGATGCAGCTGCTCAGGATACTCTTGATACATCCTCTGTAGAATGCGGTGAGGATGGGAGGTAGGAAATGGACTTTCCCCAGTCTTTGCAGAAAGTAAAGACGCTGCTGGGCTTTCTTGGCTATGGAGCTGGTTTTGAGGAACTAGGTGAGATTCTCTGCTAGGTGAACACCAGGAAATTTGGTGCTCTTAGCAATCTCAATGGAGCCAATGTTCAGCCGAGAGTGGTCACTCCGTGCTCTCCTGAAGTCAACAACCATCTCTTTTGTTTTGTTCACATTCAGAGACAGGTTGTTGGCTCTGCACCAGTCTGTTAGTCACTGCACCTCCTCTCTGTAAGCTGACTCGTCGTTCTTGCTGATGAGACCCACCACGGTCGTGTCATCGGCGAACTTGATGATATGGTTCGAGCTGTGTTTTGCTGCACAGTTGTGGGTCAGCAGAATGAACAGCAGTGGACTGAGCACACAGCGCTGGGGGGCTCCGGTGCTCAGCGTGATGGTGTTGGCGTTGCTGCTCCCGATCTGGACTGACTGAGGTCTCCCAGTCAGGAAGTCTAGGATCCAGATGCAGAGGGAGGTGTTCAGGCCCAGTAGGCTCAGGTTTCCAATCAGGTGCTGAGGAATGACTGTTGAATGCTGAACTGAAGTCTATGAACAGCATTCGAATGTACGTGTCTTTTTTGTCTAGGTGGGTGAGAGCCAGGTGGAAGGTGATGGCGATGGTGTCATCTGTTGAGCGATTGGGACAATACGCGAACCGCAGGGGGTCCATTGAGGGGGGTAGTAGGGTCTTGATGTGCCTCATGACGAGCCTCTCGAAACACTTCATGCTGATGGATGTGAGTGCAACGGGACAGTAGTCGTTGAGGTTATGGGATATGGGGAGAAGGCAGTAATGGGGTACTGATTGTGTATGATCAGCCATGATCACATTGAATGGTGGTGCTGGCTCAAAGGGCCGAATGGCCTACTCCTGCACCTATTGTCTATTGAGGCAGGACACTGAAGACTTCTTCGGCACAGGAACGATAGTGGCGGCCTTGAAGCACGTTGGAATGACAGTGCTGCTCAGGGAGATGTTGAAGATGTCAGTGAGAACATCTGCCAGCTGGTCTGCACATCCTCTGAGCACTCTACCAGGGATGTTGTCTGGTCCAGCAGCCTTCCGTGGGTTGACCCTGCATAGAGTTTTCCTCACATAGGCCACAGTAAGACACAGCACCTGGTTATTGGGAGGAGGAGTGGTCTTCCTTGCCACCACATCATTTTCTGCCTTGAAACGAGTGTAGAATAGATAGATAGATAGATACTTTATTCATCCCCATGGGGAAATTCAACTTTTTTCCAATGTCCCATACACTTGTTGTAGCAAAACTAATTACATACAATACTTAACTCAGTAAAAAATATGATATGCATCTAAATCACCATCTCAAAAAGCATTAATAATAGCTTTAAAAAGTTCTTAAGTCCTGGCGGTAGAATTGTAAAGCCTAATGGCATTGGGGAGTATTGACCTCTTCATCCTGTCTGAGGAGCATTGCATCGATAGTAACCTGTCGCTGAAACTGCTTCTCTGTCTCTGGATGGTGCTATGTAGAGGATGTTCAGAGTTATCCATAATTGACCGTAGCCTACTCAGCGCCCTTCGCTCAGCTACCGATGTTAAACTCTCCAGTACTTTGCCCACGACAGAGCCCGCCTTCCTTACCAGCTTATTAAGACGTGAGGCGTCCCTCTTCTTAATGCTTCCTCCCCAACACGCCACCACAAAGAAGAGGGCGCTCTCCACAACTGACCTATAGAACATCTTCAGCATCTCACTACAGACATTGAATGACGCCAACCTTCTTAGGAAGTACATTCGACTCTGTGCCTTCCTGCACAAGGCATCTGTGTTGGCAGTCCAGTCTAGCTTCTCGTCTAACTGTACTCCCAGATACTTGTAGGTCTTAACCTGCTCCACACATTCTCCATTAATGATCACTGGCTCCATATGAGGCCTAGATCTCCTAAAGTCCACCACCATCTCCTTGGTCTTGGTGATATTGAGACGCAGGTAGTTTGAGTTGCACCATATCACAAAGTCCTGTATCAGTTTCCTATACTCCTCCTCCTGTCCATTCCTGACACACCCCACTATGGCCGTGTCATCAGCGAACTTCTGCACATGGCAGGACTCTGAGTTATATTGGAAGTCTGATGTGTACAGGGTGAACAGGACCGGAGAGAGTACGGTTCCCTGCGGCGCCCCTGTGCTGCTGACCACCGTGTCAGACCTACAGTCTCCCAACCGCACATACTGAGGTCTATCTGTCAAGTAGTCCACTATCCAATCCACCATGTGAGAGTCTACTCCCATCTCCGTTAGTTTGTGCCTTAAGATCTTGGGCTGGATGGTGTTAAAGGCACTAGAGAAGTCAAGGAATGTAATCCTCACAGCACAACTGACCCCCTCTAGGTGAGAGAGTGATTTGTGCAGCAAATACGTGATAGCATCCTCCACTCCCACCTTCTCCTTATACGCAAACTGAAGAGGATCCTGGGCGTGCCTGGTTTGTGGCCTCAGATTCTGTATTATCAGCCGCTCCATGGTCTTCATCACGTGCGACGTCAAGGCAACAGGTCTGAAGTCATTCAACTCCTTTGGTTGTGGTTTCTTCGGTACCGGGACAATACAGGATGTTTTCCACTGTCTGGGTACTCTTCTCTGCTCCAGGCTCATGTTGAAGATGCGCTGTAGTGGTTCTCCCAGCTCAGTCGCACAGGCCCTCAGTAATCGTGGGGAAACTCCATCCGGTCCAGCCGCCTTGCTGGTACAGATCTTCCTCAGTTGACCTTCAACCTGTGAAGCCGTAATCCTGGGCGTGGGCAAGGTCTCCTGTGAGTGGCTATTTTCCTGTGAGGGAAGTAAGCCTGGTGTGGATTTCTGCGGTGAGGATGAGATTGAGCTGTCGAACCTGTTGAAGTTGTTCAGCTGGTTCGCTTTCTCCACATCTCCACTTATGTTCGCCCTCCGCTTTGCACCGCATCCGGTGATGATCTTCATCCCATCCCACACCTCCTTCATGCTTTTTTTCTGCAGCTTTTGTTCTAGCTTCCTCCTATACTGCTCCTTTGCCCCCCTTATCTGTACTCTGAGTTCCTTCTGAACTCTTTTAAGCTCCAAGCTTTTAAGTTGAAGTTGTTCAATGCATCTGAGAGGGCGGCATCACCCACACAGTCAGGTGATGTTGTCCTGTAATTGGTGATGTCCGGGATGCCCTTCCACATGCGCTGCGTGTCGCCGCTGTCCGGGAAGTGACTGTGGATTCACAGGGCGTGTGCACGCTTTGCCTCTCTGATGGCCTGGGACAGTTTGGCCCTTGCTGTTGTTAGAGCTGCCTTGTCGCCTGCTCTGAAGACAAAGTCACGGGTCCTCAGCAGCGCACACGCCTCCGCGGTCATCCATGGCTTCTGGTTAGCGCGTATAGTGATGGCCTTGGACACAGTGACGTCATCGATGCACTTGCTGATGTAGTTGGTCACTGATGCTGTGTACTCCTTTAAGTTGGTAGCATCGCCATCGGTTGCAGCCTCCCTGAACATGTGCCAGTCAGTGTGCTCAAAGCAGTCTTGAAGAGCAGAGATGGCTCCTGCTGGCCAGGTTTTCACCTGCTTCTGAACTGGTCTGGAGCGCCTGACGAGCGGTCTGTATGCTGGGATTAGCATAACAGAGATGTGGTCTGAGTATCCGAGGTGGGGGCGGGGCTCCACCCGGTGTGCGTTGGGGATGTTTGTGTAAACAAGGTCCAATGCGTTCTCCACTCTCGTTGCAAAGTCCACATACTGATGGAATTTGGGAGCACTGACTTGAGGTTTGTGTGGTTAAAATCTCTGGTGACAATAAACAGACCATCAGGGTGTGCGTTCTTCAGTTCGTTAATAGCCCCGTACAGTTCACAGAGCGCCTCCTTAGCATTAGCGCTGGGGGGAATGTAGACATCGGATATAAGGACTGAGGTGAATTCCCGTGGCAAATAAAATGGTCTGCATCTAACAGTCTGTGGTGAACTACATATACCTGTCTGGACTGCTCCTGTGGCTCCTCCCACAGACCCCTGTATAAAGGCGACTGAGGCCTGTTACCCAGCCTCATTCCCCAGGATGTAGTGTTGTTCATTCTTCCAGTCAATAAAAGCCGATACCTCGCTTCCTACGTCTCAGAGTGAGTTATTGATGGTGCATCACAGTCACAAACTCCACTAGCGATGAGCAGTAACTTGAGACCAGCACAGAGTTCTTGCACCATTCCGTGTTGATGTAAACACACAAGCCACCACCGCGAGTCTTACCGCACAGAGCTGCATCCCTGTCACTCAAAACAAGGCAACAGAAATGCAGCCCTGTGAAATAAGTCCTTTTACCCTTGCAGTTTCTTAACTCAACCCACAAGGACTCAACATCTTCCAATCCTGTATCACATCTTTCTACTGATTTGATGCTGTTCTGTGGTGAACTAGATATACCTGTCTGACTGCTCCTGTGGCTCCTCCCAAGACCCTGCTGACTGCCCCTGTGGCTCCTCCCACAGACCCCTGTATAAAGGCGACTGTGGCCTGCTGCTCTCCCTCATTTTCCCAGGATGTAGTTGTTCTTTAGTCAATAAAAGCCGATATCTCACTTCCTAAGTCTCGGCGTGAGTTATTGATGGTGCATCAATTTTATTGACTGAAAGTTACAACATGGAAACCGCTTTACGCCCAGAACGCCTAGACTTGGACCCCCAAGACCCTGGAGCAGCTCTTGCCTTTGAACACTGGCTGGTGTGCTTCCAATCGTACTTAGAGGAGGTTCGTGCCACCGACTCGGCTGTTCGGCACAAACTTCTCCTCTCGAGGGTCGCCCCAAAAGTTTATTCATTCATCAGGGACATATCCACCTACGAGGAGGCGCTTGCCACCCTCAAAAGACAGTACCTGCGGCCAGTAAATCCAGTTTATGCACGGCACCGCTTGGCAACACGAAAACAGCGGCCTACGGAGTCGACTGCTGAATTTCTCCGAGAACTACAGGCACTCGCGCGGACTTGTGACTGCCAAGCGCTCACAGCGGAACAGCATAAGGAACTCTTGGTCCGAGACGCTTTTGTGACTGGGGTCCGGTCAGTGTGTATACGCCAGCGGCTGCTGGAGAAAGAAGCCCAAGCCATAGTGGAAGCTATTCGGCACTGGAGGCACTATCTCGCCGGCAGAAGGTTCACCTTGCTGACCGACCAGCGCTCGGTTGCGTTCATGTTCAGCAACCAACAGCGGGGCAAAATCAAAAATGATAAAATTTTGCGATGGAGAATAGAACTCTCCACCTATACTTACGATATCCTGTACCGGCCTGGCAGGCTCAATGAACCCTCTGATGCCCTATCCCGGGGACCGTGTGCTAGTGCCCAGCTCGACCAGCTGTATGCCCTTCATGCCCAACTTTGCCACCCGGGGGTCACCCGGTTTTATCATTTCATTAAAGCCCGGAACCTGCCGTACTCCCTGGAGGACATCAGGACGATGACCAGGGACTGCCAGATCTGCGCTGAGTGCAAACCGCACTTCTACCGTCCTGACACTGCGCAGCTTGTCAAGGCCACCCGTCCTTTTGAGCGACTGAGTATTGACTTTAAGGGCCCCCTTCCCTCCACCGACCGCAATGTCTACTTTCTCAGTATTATTGACGAGTACTCGCGATTCCCCTTTGCCGTTCCCTGCCCCGACACTGCTACCACGTCGGTCATAAAAGTCCTGCGCCAGCTCTTCACTCTGTTCGGATATCCCTGCTATGTCCACAGTGATAGAGGGTCCTCCTTTATGAGTGACGAGTTGCGCCGGTTCCTGCTTGCTAGGGGCATAGCTACTAGTCGCACCACGAGTTATAATCCCCGGGGGAATGGCCAGGTGGAGAGGGAGAATGCCACAGTGTGGAAGGCCATACTTTTAGCCCTTAAGTCACAAGGGTTGCCGGTCTCCCGATGGCAGGAGGTCCTCCCTGAGGCACTCCACTCTATCCGCTCCCTGTTGTGTACGTCCACTAATGCCACCCCTCACGAACGCTTATTCTCTTTTCCCAGGAAGTCTGTCACTGGGACCACCCTGCCAGTTTGGCTGACGTCCCCGGGGCCAGTGCTGCTGCGTAAACATGCGAGGAGTAATAAGTACTCACCACTGGTCGAGAAGGTTCACCTCCTGCATGCTAATCCCCAGTATGCCTACGTGGTCTTGCCTGATGGGCGGGAGGACACGGTCTCTGTCCGCGACCTGGCACCCGCCGGAGCAGCAGACCACTACCCCGAGCACTCCACGGTAACTATGCACCCTGTACCCGAGGTGACTCCGCACGCACCGTGCCCCACACAGACTCCGTATGCGTCTGTTCCAGGGACCTCGCTCACACGCGAGGGATCCCTGACACCTCCTGTTGGGACAGAATTAACCCACTCTCCGCCTCCGGAGCAAACACCACCTCCGGCACCTGTGCCGTCATCACCTCCGGCTCCTGTGCAATTGCAGCCGGAGCTACGTAGATCGCAGCGAACGATTCGACCACCTGATCGACTTAACCTGTAAATATGCTTGGGAATTTCTTTTAAACAAAGGGGGGGTGAATGTGGTGAACTAGATATACCTGTCTGACTGCTCCTGTGGCTCCTCCCAAGACCCTGCTGACTGCCCCTGTGGCTCCTCCCACAGACCCCTGTATAAAGGCGACTGTGGCCTGCTGCTCTCCCTCATTTTCCCAGGATGTAGTTGTTCTTCAGTCAATAAAAGCCGATATCTCACTTCCTAAGTCTCGGCGTGAGTTATTGATGGTGCATCACGTTCTTTACCAGTAGAGCCACGCCACACCCCTCTGCCTACCTTAATAAAATCCCTCCAATATAATGTGTAATCTTGGACATTCAGATCCCAACTACAACCATCCTTCAGCCACGATTCAGTGATGGCCACAGCATCATACCTGGCAATCTGTAATAGTGCAACAAGATCATCCACCTTATTTCTTATACTCTCTGCATTTAGATACAACGTGAGAACCGTATTTGCTGTCCTTTCTGATTCTGCATCCCTAATGATTTGACATTCAGCCTGTTGGCTGCAACTAAGTCCCATCACCTTCCTGGCCTTCCTGACAGTCTGACTGCAAACTACCTTTACTTTTTTTAGCGTCCGTCCCTTCCTGAGTCCCTTCACTCTGGTTCCCACCCCCTCCAGGTTAGTTTAAACCCTCCCCAATAGCTCTAACTAACCTTCCCTACGATAATATTGGTCCCCCTCGGGTTCAGGTGCAACCTGTCACTTTTGTACAGGTCCCAAGTATCCAAGAACCTGAAGCCCTGACCCCTGACCCCTGCACCAGCCAAGTATTTATCTGCCAAATCATTCTGCTTCTACCCTCACTGGTGTATGGCACAGACAGCAATCCAGAAATTAGTACCTGGGAGGTCCTGTTTCTCAATTTTCTACCGAGCTCTCTAAAATCTCTCTTCGGGACTTCAATGCTTTTCCTTCCTATGTCATTGGTACCAATATGTACCAAGACATCTGGCTGCTCCCCCTCCCTCTCCAAAATGTTGTGGACCCAATCTGAGACATCCCTGACCCTGTCACCTGGGAGGCAACATACCATCTGGGTGCCTCATCTGGGCATGAAGAGCACACCACAGCCATTTAAATGGTACAGTATGAGAAGGGGGAGAAAACAAAATGGAAACCTTAACAGACACTTCACACAGAGCTGATGCCTCTTCCTAGCTGAAGTCTCTTTTGAGCCAAAGCCTCTCACTTCTACTCTCACCAGTAGCCTACTCCCAACAATGGCTGCCCTGACAACGGCTGCTCCACTTATCCCTTCTGTACTTTTATTTAGTTTGCAGAGCTCTGTTGATGCCGCTGATAGGCCATGTACAATGGAGAAACGCTCAAGAAGTTTCCTTTTTAAATAACTGCCGCCATCCTGTGAGAAATCCCTTCTGGTAGAGCTCTGACACTGTTCATAGGCCATGTACATTGAGTAAACCTATAAGTAGGCCAAATTTTAAAAGTAGGCTTTTGAAATGTTCCACAGAACTGGCCCGGTATATCTCAGTCAGTAGATTATTCCAGATTGTTGGTACGTAAGAGCCAAATGCCAAATCACCAGTTCTTCTATGCTTGGCTCTAGGAACACCAAGCAAACAAGTATTTGTGAATCTAACATCACAATTAGGGACATGAGGGGCTAGACACTCCAAAATATATGGAGGGACTAGATTATTCAGAGCCTTATATACAATTAAAAGTATATTTAAAATTGTTGCTAAAGGACATAGGCAGCCAGTGTAATGAGCTCAGATTTTCTTTTTTGGTTAGGTTTCTTGCTGCTACATTTTGAAGAGGCTGCAGCTGATTTATATCTTTTGTAGGTAGTCCTGAAAAGAATGTATTCCAGTAGTCTAATTCCCTATGTAGGGCTCTCAGTACCATTAACTGGTGTCAACTGTTCAGGCTAAAAAAATGGCTTCTCTGTAATGTTACTTAATGCTGTAATGGGTTCCTGTAGCTGGAATGTTTGGGTTATAACTGCAGATAACGGGGGAACAACCAATGGAGAATTGTTATGCTATCTTGTATGTGTGAAATGAGCGGGAGTTTGCAGTCTTTTTCGGGAGGCGAGCAAGGAGGACGGACATGTGAGGAGTGGACAGCAGTTCCAGGGTGGCGGATACTGGACGTCGGCAGTTCGGACAATGGCCGAAGGCTCAGAAGGTCGTTGTGGATGGAACTGGAGGCGTGAGCTCCAACATATTAAAATATTATGTGCACAAAGTGATAAACTTACTGATTTGGCGCCTTTAGGTTATCTGTTTCTACTAACCCATGACTAAGAAACAACTATAAAGTTGCAATTATTTACTCGCCTTTGGTGTATTGTCTGATATTTGTGTTGTGAGCGTGTACTGGGGTCCATTACACCGTATTTACACCAAAGTATTGCACCATTGGTGGGGCGACGGCGGTTCACCCTAGACGAGTGGAGGTAAATTGGGGGCACAGATGCTACACCTAAGAAATCAAACTTTTGCAATGTTTCTTAAATGAAAGAACACAGTCTTAGTAATATGGTTAATATGTGATTTGGAATTTAGCTCAGTGTCAATAATGACACCTAAATTCTTTCCTTCTGGCTTGATTTGTAAAGCCAGATGATCAAGCTTATTCTAAAATTCTTACTTCTGTTGTTATTTAGTTTAAGGAAATTTGAACTCATCCAGTCTGTAATGATAGTAAGACACCAGGCTAGAGGGTTTAGAGTTGTAGGATCATCTGGCATCAGAGACAAATGCAGTGGTGTGTTGTCTCTATAGCTGTGGTAATTCATCTTGTGTTTTGAAATAATCTGGCCTAATGGAGGCATGTAGAGAGAGAACAACACTGGGTCAAGAATTGATTCTTGCAACACATCAAAGACAAAATCATTCATTAATGAGCAATATGTATCGAGAACAAAAGTGAAGAAAGTGAGTCCATAGTTTGTGGGAACAGTTCAGTTATGAATGAAATCACAGACAAGAGAAAATCTGCAGATGCTGGAAATCTGAGCAACACACACAAAATGCTGGAGGAACTCAGCAGGCCAGGCAGCATCTATGGAAAAGACTACAGTCAACGATTTGGGCCGAGGCTCTTCGGCAGGCCTGGAGTAAAAAAGATGAGTAGATTTAAAAGGTGAGGAGAAGAGAGAGACACAAGGTGATAGGTGAATCTTGGAGTGGGACGGTGAAGTAAAGAGCTGCGACGTTGATTGGTGAAAAAGATACACGGCTAAAGAAGGGGGAGTCTGATAGGAGAGGACAGAAGGCCATGGAAGAGAGAAAAGGGGGGAGCAGCACCAGAGGAAGGTGATGGGCAGGCAAGAAGATAAGGTGAGAGAGGGAAAAGGGGATGGGAAATGGTGAAGAGTGAGCCATTACCAGACTTTTGGGAAATTGATGTCCATGCCATCAGGTTGGTGGCTATCCAGACGGAATATAAGGTGTTTCTCCTCCAACCTGAGTGCTGCCAGAACAAGTGGAATCTCCCAATGGCCACCCAGTTTAATTCCACTTCCCATTCCCATTCCCATTCCAATATGTTAATCTAGGGCCTCATCCACTGTTGTGATGAGGCCACACTCAGATTGGAACAACACCTTATATTCTATCTGGTTAGCCTCCAACCTGATGGCATGAACATCAGTTTCTCGAATTTCTGGTAATGCATCCCCACTTCACCATTTCCCAAACAGCTGGTGTTTCTCTCCCCTCCCCCACCTTTTAAATCTATTCCTAATTTTTTTTCTCCAGTCCTGCTGGAGGGTCTCGTCCTGAAACATTGACTGTAGTCTTTTCCATAGATGCTGCCTGGCCTGCTGAGTTCCTCTAGCATTTTGTGTGTGTTGCTCAGTTATGGATCAAGTGAAGTTGAGTGACGTTATCCCCTCTGGTTCAAGAGCCTGAGGGGATAATGTGAGGGGTAATAACTGTTCTTGAACCTGATGGTGAGGGTCCTGAGACTCTTGTACCTTGTACCTGATGGCAGCAGTGAGAAGCAAGTATAGCTTGGATGGTGGGTTTTGTGATGATGGATGTTGCATTGCTGCAACAGCTCACTGTGTAGATGTGCACAATGGTGAGAACTGTGATAAACTCAGCTGTATCCACCACTTTCTGTAGAATTTTCCATTCATTGGTGTTTCCATACCAGGGTATGATGTAACCATTCTCCACCTCACAACTATAGGTGTTTGTCAAGTTTTAGATTATATGCCGGATCCTTGCAAAATCCTCAGGAAATAGGGCTGCCATGCTTTCTTCGTAATGGCACTTACAGTCTTGACCCAGGACAGATCCTCTGAAATGATAGCACCAAGAGATTTAAAGTTGCTGACCCTCTTCACCAATGATCCCCAATGAAATCTGGCTCATGAACCTCTGGTTTTCCCCCTCCTGAAGTCAATGGTTTTGCTGACATTGAATGGGAGATTGTTGCTATGGCACCACTCAGCCAAATTTTCAGTCTTCCTCCTATATGATTCATCACCACCTTTGATTCAGCCAGTAACAGTGACACCTCTGTGGAAAAGAAAGGTTTGTACAAAAACAGGCAATCTGTGAGAATTACCCAGCAGTACCAAGTGATTACTTTCTGTTAGGTTTCTAGAAAAAAATAGAAGGATTTTTGGTCTAGGCCTGTGTTTAAATGAAAATGTGAGACATCCAAGATTGGATGTTGGAGGCTGGTAAATGAATATAATTTAAATTTCACATGGGCACAAGGTTAACAAACTAACATGTCTCATTTGTCATTGGACATGGAGAAGCAAGTCAAGCCTCTGAGTGAAAATGAAACGATTCAGCTCACTGGTGGCTCCCTTGTGGAAAGTCTACAGTGTTAGCTAGTGTTGATCTTTTTTTAATCTAACAACTGATAGCAGATATTGTTAATCTTGAATACTTCATTTTCTATTATGCATTAATTATTACAAATTTCCTGAGTGTCTCCTAAAAGATGTTGTACATTAACTATATGACTGGAATTTGAGCTTGGAAAAATATGATCATTGCTTTGTTTGTAGTCTCAACCTTGGATACTTGGGAGGTTCAACAGGATTCCAAGTCAACACTAGAGTGTGATCGAACATTCTTCCTTTGTAAGGATGGATCCGAATGTGTCAGTTTTGAATACCTTTGTGATGGTGACCAAGACTGTCCTGATGCGTCTGATGAGATGGACTGTTCTGAAGTGTGTGATGAACCAGGTATCTATCTACATCAGCCTTTTCAGAAATCCTCAAATGCGATATTTCAACAGGGCAATTAGTATGACTGATTTAATACAAATGCTATTTTCCCCTCTTGGAGGTTTTTCCTAATTAAACCAACTAAATCAATTTTTTACTTGCAACAAATGTCTTTCCATAACATCATTGTTACAGAGAAATGTAGAGGCCCCAGGCTCTGACATAGAAACATAGAAAACCTACAGCACAATACAGGCTCTTTGGCCCACAAATTTGTGCCAAATGTGTCCCTACCTTAGAAATTACTAGGCTTACCTATAGCCCTCTATTTTACTAAGCTCCATGTACCTATCTAAAAGCCTCTTAAAAGACCCTATCGTATCCACCTCCACCACCGTTTCCACAGCCCATTCCACACACTCACCACTCTGAGTAAAAAAACTTACCCCTGACATCTCCTCTGTACCTACTCCCCAGCACATTAAACCTGTGTCCTCTTGTGGCAACCATTTCAGCCCTAGGAAAAAGACTCCGCCTATCCACACAATCAATGCCTCTCATCTTATACACCTGTATCGTCACCTCTCATCCTCCATCACTCTAAGAAGAAAAGGCCAAGTTCACTCAACCTATTCTCATAAGGCATGCTCCCCAATCTAGGCAACATCCTTGTAAATCTCCTCTGCACCCTTTCTATGGCTTCCACATCCTTCCTGTAGTGAGGCGACCAGAACTGAGCACAGTACTCCAAGCAGGGTCTGACCAGGGTCCTATATAGCTGCAACATGACCCCTCGGCTCCTAAATTTAATTCCACGATTGATGAAGGCCATTACACCGTACACCTTCTTAACCACAGAGTCGATCTGCATAGCTGCTTTGAGCATCCTATGGACTCTGACCCCAAGATCGCTCTGATCCTCCACACTGCCAAGAGTCTTACCATTAATACTATATTCTGCCATCATATTTGACCTACCAAACTGAACCACTTCACACTTATCTGGGTTGAACTCCATCTGCCACTTCTCAGCCCAGTTTTCCATCCTATCAATGTCCCGCTGTAACCTCTGACAGCCCTCCATACTATCCACAACACCCTCAACCTTTGTGTCATCAGCAAACATACAAACCCATCCTTCCACTTCTTCATCCAGGTCATTTATAAATGTCACGAAGAGTGAGGGTCCCAGAACAGATCCCTGAGGCACCCCACTGGTGACTGACCTCCATGCAGAATATGACCTGTCTGCAACCATTCTTTGTCTTCTGTGGGCAAGCCAGTTCTGGATCCACAAAGCAATGTCCCCTTGGATCCCATGCCTCCTTACTTTCTCAATAAGCCTTGCATGGGATACCTTATCAAATGCCTTGCTGAAATCCATATACACTACATCTACTGCTCTTCCTTCATCAATGTGTTTAGTCACATCCTCAAAAAATTCAATCAGGCTCGTAAGGCACGACATGCACTTGACAAAGCCATGCTGACTATTCCTATTCATATTATATCTCTCCAAATGTTCATAAATCCTGCCTCTCAGGATCTTCTCCATCAACTTACCAACCACTGAGGTAAGACTCATTGGTCTATAATTTCCTGGGCTATCTCTACTCCCTTTCCTGAATAAGGGAAAAACATCCACAACCCTCCAATCCTCTGGAACCTCTCCCATCCCCATTGATGATGCAAAGATCTTTGCCAGAGGCTCAGCAATCTCCTCCCTCACCTCCCACAGTAGCCTGGGGTACATCTCATTTGGTCCTGGCAACTTATCCAACTTGATGCTTTCCAAAAGCTCCAGCACATCCTCTTTCTTAATATCTACATGCTCAAGCTTTTCAGTCTGCTGCAAGTCATCACTACAATCATCAAGATCCTACTCCATAGTGAATAAAGTATTCATTAAGTACCTCTGCTATTTCCTCCGGTTCCATACATACTTTCCCACTGTCACACTTGATAGGTCCTATTCTTTCACATCTTATCCTCTTCCTCTGTACATACTTGTAGAATGCCTTGGGGTTTTCCTTAACCCTACCTGCCAAGGCCTTCTCATGGCCCCTTCTGGCTCTCCTAATTTCCTTCTTAAGCTCCTTCCTATTAGCCTTACAATCTTCTAGATCTCTAACATCACCCAGCTCTCTGAACCTTTTGTAAGCTTTTCTTCTTGACTAGATTTATTACAGCCTTTGTACACCACGGTTCCTCTACCCTACCATCCTTTCCCTGTCTCATTGGAATTTACCTATACAGAACTCCACACAAATATCCCCTGAACATTTGCCACATTTCTTCCATACTTTTCCCTGAGAACATCTGTTTCCAACTTCAGCTTCCTATTTCCTACCTGATGGCCTCATAATCCCCCTTTCTCCAATTAAATTATTTTCTAACTTGTCTGTTCCAATCTCTCTCCAATGCTATTGTAAAGGAGATAGAATTATGATCACTATCTCCAAAATGCTCTCCCACTGAGAGATCTGACACCTGACCAGGTTCATTTCCCAATACCAGATCAAGTATAGCCTCTCCTCTTGTAGGTTTATCTACATAACAATGAAATCATTGCATCTATATGATCCAATTTCCTTCAGTTGTTCTGTAGCCTTCTATGCCCTGGTGATTCAAATACTCATTCTTCTAATCTGGGAAGTGAGCTGCTCCCTTGGTTGGCATAGCATTCTCTATTGACTGGGAAAAATAGGGCAACATCTACTCTAGGGCTTCTTGACTATAGAATCAAGATTTAGAGTTTGACCCAATAAGTGTTAGCAAGAAACTCCACATCCCCTGCAAGGGGGCTGCAAAATCTTCAGAAGATCTTGAATCTGTTCCAGCTGCTACCATCTGGGAAATGGTACCGCAGCATAAAAGCCAGCACCAACAGGCTCTGGGACAGCTTCTTCCACCAGGCATCAGACTGATTAACTCACACTGATTTGAATGTATTCTATGTTACATTGACTGTTCTATTTATTATAAATTACTATGATTGCACATTGCACATTTAGACGGAGACATAATGTAAAGAATTTTACTTCTCATATATGTGAAGGGTTTAAGAAATAAAGTCAATTCAAATCAATTCCACTCAAATTCAAGGAAGATACATAGTGGCCTAGATTGCTTGCAACACATTGTGACATCTGTCTTCTGATGAATTGTCTCTTATCTTTAATTCTTCTACCTGTTTTGAATCTGGGCACTGACTTTTTCCTTCTCCATCTCTAGATGCATTTAAATGCCTAGAAGGAATTAGTTGTATTCAAGGTCATCTACGTTGTGACGGTATTGCTCAATGTCAAGATGGATCTGATGAAAGGAATTGCTTTCAAGAATCTGACCCATGTGGTTTCTGGTGTGATGATCACCAAAGATGTATTCCTTCTGATTGGAAATGTGATGGCAGTGAAGACTGTAATGATCAAACTGATGAACTAGGATGTGGTAAGAAGAGTGAACAATGTTGAACAGTTAAATATTTTATATTATCCCACCACCTACTAGATTGTGCAAGTATCCCTAAAGCTGATCCTTTAAGGACCTGCGTTAATAAGATGAACTCTATCTTGGCATAGCTTTCATTATAACCATATGACAATTACAGCATGGAAAAAGGCCATCTCAGCCCTTCTAGTCTGTGCCGAACACTTACTCTCATGTAGTCCCACCTACCTGCACTCAGCCCATAACCCTCCATTCCTTTCCTGTCCATATACCTATCCAATTTTTTTTTTAAATGACAAAATCGAACCTGCCTCTACCATTTCTACTGGAAGCTCGTTCCACACAGCTACCACTCTGAGTAAAAAAAGTTCCCCCTCGTGTTACACCTAAACTAATGCCAAGAGAATTTCAATGAAAACTTTATAGAATAGATGTTTCTTAAAATGAAGCATGCTCCATACAGATTCAAATTTAGTCCTTGGAAAGCAACCTAAAATGGACCAAATGCAGTTGAAATTCAAGTACTTTGGACCATGGTTCAGCAATAGAGTCTGCCAGTCTGCTTAATTGTCTCTAATTAGGACACTGTAATTAGTACAGATCTTGAACCTAAGAAATTCTGCAAAAGTTGTAAATCCAGGGCAACACATACAAAATACTGAGAAACTCAGCAGATCAGACAGTACACACGAGGAAATCTTCAGATGCTGGAAATTCAAGCAACACACACACAATGCTGGTGGAACACAGCAGGCCAGGCAGCATCTATAGGGAGAAGCGCTGTCGATGTTTCGGGCCGAGACCCTTTGTCAGGACTAACTGAATGGAAGTAAGAGATTTGAAAGTAGGAGGGGGAGGGGGAAATACGAAATGATAGGAGAAGACGGGAGGGGGTGGGGTGAAGCTGAGAGACAAAGATGATTGGCAAAAGGCATATAGAGCTAGAGAAGGGAAAGGATCATGGAATGGGAGGCCTATGGAGAAAGAAAGGGGGAGGGGAGCACCAGAGGGAGATGGAGAACAGGCAGAGTGATGGGCAGAGAGAGAAAGAAGAAAAAAAAAGGGGGGGAAAAGAACCAAAAAAACTAAATATATCAGGGATGGGGTAAGAAGGGGAGGAGGGGCATTAACGAAGTTAGAGAAGTCAATGTTCATGCCATCAGGTTGGAGGCTACCCAGCCGGTATATAAGGTGTTGTTCCTCCAACCTGAGTGTGGCTTCATCTTGACAGTAGAGGAGGTCATGGATAGAATGGGAATGGGATGTGGAATTAAAATGTGTGGCCACTGGGAGATCCTGCTTTCTCTGGCGGACAGAGCGTAGGTGTTCAGTGAAATGGTCTCCCAGTCTGCGTCGGGTCTCCCCAATATATAAAAGGCTACACCAGGAGCACTGGACGCAGTATACCACACTAGCCGACTCACAGGTGAAGTGTCGCCTCACCTGGAAGGACTGTTTGGGGCCCTGAATGGTGGTGAGGGAGGAAGTGTAAGGGCAAGTGTAGCACTCGTTCCGCTTGCTAAGATAAGTGCCAGGAGGGAGATCGGTGGGAAGGGATGGAGGGAATGAATGGACAAGGGAGTCGCGTAGGGAACGATCCCTGTGGAAAGCAGAAAGGGAGGGGGGGAAACGTGCTTGGTAGTGGGATCCTGTTGGAGGTGGCGGAAGTTACGGAGAATTATACGTTTGATCTAGAGGCTGGTGGGGTGGTAGGTGAGGACAAAGGGGATCCTATCCCGAGTGGTGGCGGGCAGATGGGGTGAGGGCAAATGTGCGTGAAATGGGAGAGATGCATTTGAGAGCAGAGTTGATGGTGGAAGAAGGGAAGCCCCTTTGTTTAAAAAAGGAAGACATCTCCTTCATCCTGGAATGAAAAGCCTCATCCTGAGAGCAGATGCAGCGGAGACGGAGGAATTGTGAGAAGGGGATGTCATTTTTGCAAGAGACAGGGTGGGAAGAGGAATAGTCCAGGTAGCTGTGAGAGTCTGTAGGCTTATAGTAGATATCAGTGGATAAGCCGTCTCCAGAGATGGAGACAGAAAGATCAAGAAAGGGGAGGGAGGTGTCAGAAATAGACCAGGTAAATTTGAGGACAGGGTGAAAGTTAGAGGCAAAGTTAATGAAGTCAACAAGCTCAGCATGCATGCAGGAGGCCGCGCCAATGCAGTTGTCGATGTAGCGAAGGAAAAGAGGGGGATGGATACCGGTATAGACTTGGAACATGGACTGTTCCACAAAGCCAACAAAAAGGCAGGCATAACTGGGACCCATACGGGTGCCCATGGCTACACCTTTGGTTTGGAGGAAGTGGGAGGAGCCAAAGGAAAAATTATTGAGAGTAAGAACTAATTCCGCTAGACGGAGGAGAGTGGTGGCGGGGGGAATTGGTTAGGTCTGGAATCCAAAAAGAAGCGGAGAGCTTTGAGACCTTCCTGGTGGGGGATGGAGGTATATAGGGACTGGACATCCATGGTGAAAATAAGGCGGTGGGGGCCAGGGAACTTAAAATCATTGAAAAAATTCAAAGCGTGAGAAGGGTCAAGAATATAGGTGTGAAGGGATTGAACAAGGGGGGATAAAACAGTGTCAAGGTATGCAGAAATGAGTTCAGTGGGGCAGGAGCAAGCTGAGACAATGGGTCTACCTGGACAGGCAGGTTTGTGGATCTTGGGTAGGAGGTAGAAACGGGAAGTGCGGGGTGTGGGAACTATGAGGTTGGTGGCAGTGGATGGGAGATCCCCAGAACTGATAAGGTTGGTGATGGTATAGGAGACAGTGGCCTGGTGCTCCTTAGTGGGGTCATGATCAAGGGGTAAATAAGTGGAGGTATCAGAGAGTTGTTGCTGTGCCTCGGCCAGGTAGAGGTCAGTACGCCAGACAACAACAGCTCCCCCTTATCAGCAGATTTTATAGTGAGGTTGGGATTGGTGTGGAGGGAGCGGAGAGCAGAGCGTTCGGAAGGAGAGAGGTTGGAATTGGAACACGGTGTGGTGAAGTCGAGATGATTGATGTCCTGTCAGCAATTAGCAATAAAGAGATCCAGAGCAGGCAGAAGACCAGAGCGGGGTGTCCATGAAGAGGAGGAGGGTTGAAGATGGGAGAAGGGGTCATCGGTGGGGGTAGGAGAGTCCTTGCTAAAGAAGTAATCTCGGAGACAGAGCCAGCGGAGGAAGAGTTCGGCATCATGGCATACACAGAACTCGCTGAGGTGTAGGCAAAGGGGGACAAAGCTGAGGCCCTTACTGAGGACAGAGCGCTCTGCCTCAGAGAGTTGAAGGTCGGAGGGAATGGTAAAGACCTGGCACGGATGAGAGATGGGATCAGAGGGGGGAGGGAGGCTGGTGGTGTTGGTGGAGAGGGGATGGTTGGAGTGAGAGGAAGATGAAGCCTCTGAGGGCCCGGGAGCTGACGATGGGATCTGAGGGAGAGGGGATTGCAGAGTGGTGGTGGGGGAAGGGGAGACGGGAGTCGCAATCGCAGCACGTGAAGACCCGGCCTGGAGTTCAAGGCTGGAGTCGCAGTCGGTGGTTGCGCAATCGCTTTGAAGCTGTCCATGGTCGTTGGAACCCGCGTTGATGGTGCTGGAGTCTGGGTTGTGAATATGCCCTGGGTTGCTGGGACAGCCGAGATCGACGGCCGGGGCCAATCCATGGTCATTGGAACCCGCGTTGATGGTGCTGACAGTTGATGGATCAGACAGTATCTACAGAAACTAACAAAGAATCAATATTTCAGGCCAAGACCCTTCATCAGGACTGGAAAGGAAGGGGGAAGAAGCCAGAATAAGAATGGTGGGTGGGGGTTGGGGAGAGGAAAGAGTACAAGTTAGAAAATGATAGGTGAAGCCAAGTGAGGGGACGAAGGTGAAGTGAAAAGCTATGAGGTGATAGGTGGAAAAGGTGAAGGGCTAAAGATGGAGGAGAGGAGAGTGGACCATGGGATAAAGGGAATGAGGAGGGGCACCAGAGGGAGGAGAGAAGAGGAGAGGTAATGGAGAGCCAGAGTGGAAGAAGATAAAAGGGGAGGGGAAATTATCAGAAGTTAGAGAAATCAATGTTCACACCATCAGTTTGGAGGCTACCCAGATGGAATATGAGGTGTTGCTCCTCCAGTAGAGGAGGCTATTGGCCAATGTGTCAGAATGGGAATAGGAATTGAAGTTAAGGAGGTTCACTACTGCGAACCCTGCTTGTGGCAGAAGGAGCAAAAGTGCTCGCTGAGATAGAGATGAACATGCAGATCTTTTCCTGAGCAAACTAGAGATTACTAGAACCTGGAAATAATGGAATAAATTCCCACAGTACAGCACACAGAAAGCCTTTCAGCCCACTATATCTATACCAGCCAGTAAGAACCCACTATCATAGAACTAAACAATGTTGGAATTACTCTGCAGGGCAGGTCACATCTACAGGAGAAACTGTTAATGTTTAAATTCAAAGACCCTTTGTGGGACTGGGATAAAAATGAGAAGCTCCTCAGACAGGATGAAGAGGTCAATACTCCCCAATGCCATTAGGCTTTACAATTCAACTGCCAGGACTTAAGAACTTTTTTTAACTTTTTGAGTTAGTGATTTAGATGCATATCATATTATTACTGAGTTAAGTATTGTATGTAATGAGTTTTTTTTTGCTACAACAAGTGTATGGGACATTGGAAAAAAATGTTGAATTTCCCCATGGGGATGAATAAAGTATCTATCTATCTATCTATCTATCTATCTAAGCTTGTTGGGCTGCAAGGAATTTGGGGATGGGGAAGTGGAAAACCAGGGTGTCTCTGGAATCAGCCCGTAAATTATTTTAAATGGTCAGTTAGTGATCTGAGAAGCATCTTCCTGGACTAGAAACCCATCCCGTTCCATTCCATTCACCTGCATGGGCATTTCACATTTTCCTTCAACTCCTCTTGCTTCTCCCAGCTATAGGCATTCACACGGGGCTGGCTATGCCTGTCTTTTTGTGTGTCTGGCACAGTCTTTGGTTCAGTCTTATCCTGGCCAGCTCCCTGACACTTTTTCCAATACATTGATCACTGCATTGGTGCTGCAGAATCTGAAAATTGCATTACTTTCCTACCAATTTCCACTCTACTTTTGCATGTTCAATCTAACTCTTATCTTCTTTTTCTGGATCTGTCATATCTTGAGGACTAGCTACTAACATCCATTACAAGCCTGCCAGCTCCCACCGTTACACTGACTGCTTTGTTCTGCCCTGACTCCTGTAAATACTCTATTCCATTCTCAGGTCCTCCATTGCGTTTGCTCTAAAACTTTTGGACAGAGTTATAGATAGGGAAAGTGCAATCAGAATTTTTCTACTGAGGTGAGTGAGACTAGAACTGGAGGTCATTGGTTAAGGGTGAAAGGTGAAATCATGAGGAAGAACTTCAATCAGTGAGTGGTGAGAGTGTGAAATGAACTGCAACTGGAAGTGATAAATGTGGGTTCAACTGCAACACTTAAGTGAAGTTTGGATAGGTACCTGAATAGGAGGGGTATGGTCCTGGTGTTCATCGGCAGATAAACAGTTTGGTATGGCGGCATCTCATTTCAGTGCCTCTGGAGAGTCCCACTAAATACTCTCTTTGTGCCATCTTGTTTTGGAAAGCACTATGGGGGAATGGGTAGTAGCTTGTTGGGGGAATTATTGCCATGTACAATCTCCCTCAATTTTACCTACCTCCTGTTAAATTGCAGTTCCTTTTAGCCTGCTGCTCCATGGCAAAAAAACTCATTCCAGGCAACATCCTGGTGAATCTACCACAATCTTGTCCTTATGTAGCACTCTGGATGTGGCCTAACCAATCTTACAAAGATGTAGCATAACATCCCTGCAATGGTCAATGAAGATAAGGTTCCCATATGTTGCCTTTATCACTCTATCCACCTGTGTTGCTACCTTTGAGGGTCAACAGCTGGATTTTGGGATTCCTCTGTACCTCACAATTCTCTCAGGTTTTAATTTCCCGTATTCATATCCTAGCTAGTCCCAACATGTGCAAAGCAAAGTGTTTCAGGAGATTAATCTCAGTCTGCCATTACTCCAGCTCTTCAGCTGTTTAGTATTTTCTGTATCTCAATACGATCCTCCTTGCTATCCACAATAGTATCCTGTCTGCTGCAAACTTGGTATATGTGGTGAACTACATATACCTGTCCGGACACGCCGCCCCCCCCCCCCCCCCCCCCCCCGCTGACTGCTCCTGTGGCTCCTCCCACAGGCGATTGGAGACACAGACCCTTCCTCAGTCTCCAGGATGTTGTGTGATGGTCACTTGCTGCTTGTGCTTTCTTCCAGCCAATAAAAGCCTACCTTAACTCACGTCTCAAGGTTATTGATGGTGCATCAGTATATAACAAACAATACGAGTTCCAACACTGATCCCTGTGGTTTATCAGATTTGCAAAACAAAAGCATTATCCTCTGTCTCCTTTACAAAGACAAATTTGAATGTAATTTGCCTTGGATTCCATGTACTCTAATCTTATTGGACCTGTGATTGAAGTGAGAATGAAGGAAAAGCCATGTCAACTATATTTAATGCACTGCCCTGTCCTCCAAAAGGCACTTGGTTATTTCAGTTATCTAACCAAATTAGTGCAACTGCTGTCTCCATACACAAATTGCTCCTTTGAACCCTATAGGGAGAAATATTCTTCCTGGTTATTATCAAACTCATATCATATCAAATATATCCCTTGATTTCCCCTAATCTAGTCAGCTAGTGTGGTGTTAATTCATGGCCTCTCTGCTCTACTATAAATACTCTTCTAGATTCAATTATCAGCCTACACTGCTTTTCAATCTCTTTCTGGACCAGAATCCTTTTGCTTGGCCCACTTAGCTCTTCCCGGTTCAGTTTCTTGACTTGTCTGCTTTGTAAATCCTGGCTGAAACTGCTTTTTCATCTTTACAGAGACTGCTTTTTTCTAATATTATTGCACAAGCTTAACTGGTCTAATTCCAGGAAAGTTTGTTTTTGTTCCCACTTTAACTGGAAGGCTGGCTATACTTACTATTCCAATTAGACATGGAATAACTGGCAAGTGACCTTCCCGTCAAGCCAGTAACAACCCTGACCCAACATGAGGCGGTGGAAATGATACTATATACAATTCTACTACAATTGTGCAAATGGTATTATGCAAATACTTGTTCACTTGTACCTTTGACCCTGTTCTCGAATATCCATGAACTGAAACATCTAAGGATGGGGATCAAGCACAAGTAATTGGTTGACAAATGTTAATATTTGACTGTTAACCAAAGAATAGAATTTCAAAGGCAAGCTGACAATTTCAAAAGGGGTGGTGAATCTATGGCACACTTGCCTAAGATGACAGTGCTGCCCCTTGATTAAACCCCACCTATAATAACAAGATATCTAATGATTATCTTTAATGCCAAATTAAGTAGAGAATACATTTCCTTACAACCCAAAAGCAGTTTTGAAATCATCACAGAAATGGTGTACATATGCATTGTAAGCAGCTGGGCCAGTTGGCATTGACTTCGCTCTGCTAATTTTTTTCTGTCGTTTGTGATTGAATACTGGATATTCAGTGATAATAATGTAAATACTGTGTAGTTTAGTTTTATTTTATATGTGTGTATGTATATATATATATATATATAATAACAATTGTTGTCTAAATTTATTGATAATTGTGTTTACCCCTTCCAGCTTGTTCAGAATGTCAGATACACCAACAAATGCTCTGAATACATTAACCCCTTCATTGCTGGGATAATTCTTGTGAACCTTCTTGGGACCCTCTCCAATGCTAGCACGTCTTTTTTAGATATGGGGTCTGCAACTGCTAGCAATAGTCCATGTGCTGTTTGACCAATGCCTTATAAAGCCTCAATATTACATCCTTGCCTTTATATTCTAGTCCTCTCATAATGAACAT
Source organism: Hemitrygon akajei (assembly GCF_048418815.1). Lineage (NCBI taxonomy): Eukaryota > Metazoa > Chordata > Chondrichthyes > Myliobatiformes > Dasyatidae > Hemitrygon > Hemitrygon akajei. The sequence goes on from NC_133125.1 coordinate 71,923,970, forward strand.
TAACATTGCAATTGCCTTCCTCACCAGTGACTCAACCTGCAAGTTAACATTTATTGAATGTGAGAAAATTTTCTAGATTATCACCAGTTTAGGCACAAACTCCCAAAAATGTTCACCATCCCTGAAGCTGTCCATGCCTTCAGATTTTGATTGCATCTTTTTTCCCCTGGCTATTTTGTAAATCATGTACCTTTGTTTACCTTACACTAACACATATCTGTTAACAATGTTATTGCAGAATACTGTGGTTCATTTGACTCTGGATAAGCTGCTAGACATGGACTTCCTTTGCAAATGCTTTCTTCTGGCCATTGATGCTAATGACTTGTTATTGTTTCCTTTCCATGCAGAGTGTGGTAGTGATGACTTCGTCTGTGACGATGGGCAATGTATTTCTCTGGCTTTCCACTGTGATTTGAAATACGACTGCAGGGATAAATCAGATGAGCACAACTGTATCAAATCCAAGAAGGTTCCATGCCAACCTGGAGAAATTATGTGTCCTGTCAGCAAGGAATGCATAGTAAATGAGTGGTGGTGTGATGACTATGTAGACTGTGGTGATGGAATGGATGAACAGGTACATTTGGTAAAATTAACTGCTACAGTAACTCATGCAAAATATCCCAGTCATTTTGAGGGAAGAGAAACGATCAGAATTTGGTGTTTCCATAAGTTTTCCAAAATGGAGGCAGCCAAGAAACTTCAGCAGCTAACAGAGGTTTTGATTACCAAGCTAGTTCAGGGTTAGATCCAGTGATCTTCCAAGGAATAGACCGACTAGCATTCACTGCTTCATAAATAAGTTCAGCACATTACTTAGCTAGGACTACCCAACATCATTTGGTGGATGGCTTTCATGAGCCAACGCTCCAACTCTAAAGCACAAATTAATAATCTTCTATGTAGGTTCGAAGACCCAAATCTGTGCTCTAAAGAAGCTGATACACTTTCTACTCTTTATTACCATAAGCTAATTTAGTTTAAACATTGCATACTCTAATTAATCTTCAATCACAAAATTATTTGCTATACAAAAGCATGTCAGTAATGGCTTCAATTACATTGTGCAAATATAGATAGTCAAATTTGCTGAATAATATAAACTAAAACAGTGAATGAACACTTTGTTCAAGCAGCATTTGTGAGCAAAGGCATGTAGTTAATATTTTGGATCAGACCCTGCATCAGAACTTTGGGAAGACTTAACAGTGAGGGAAAAGTGCAAGACGCGTGGGATCAATTTTGGTTGTATGTTAATTTAAATTTAAATCAGAAGTTTTTTTCTGTTTCTTAGTTTTATGTTTTCCTGTCATGGGATGGCTGTGTAAATATGCTGTACTGTGTCTGCTCTATGATATGCTGTGCTGCATTGTAAAATAAGAATAAATAATAATAAAAATTTGAATTACAAAAAAAACTGGGAGGAAAGAACAAAGATTAGCAACATATAACAGTAAATAAGGGGTGATGGGATAGAAGCTGGTAGATGATGGGCAGGGGGATGAAGCAGCTGGGACAGATAAACAAAAATATGAAATACGGTCAATTGTCCATCAAGCGGAGGGTAAGATAAATGAATTACCTAAAGGTTGGATTTGTATTTCTGAACTGTAAGCTACCTAAGGAAAAGGAGATGCGTTTGGCTTCTCTGTAGCAATGGAGAAAACAGAGAGATCATTGGGAATGGGAAGAAGTTAAACTGACATGCAACCAAGAGCCCTGTGGTAATTGGTAATTGTAGACAGAGCAAAAGTGATCTGCAAAACAGACACTGAATCTAATCACAAACAAGAGAGAATCTGCAATTGCTCGAAATCCAAGCAACACACACAAATGCTGGAGCAACTCAGCAGGGCAGGCAGCATCTGTGGAAAAAAGTACGGTCGACGTTTCAGGTTGAAACCCTTCGGCAGGATGGGAGAAAAAAAGCTGAGGAGCAGATTTGAAAGTGGGGGGAGGGGAGAGAGAAACACCAGGCGATAGGCGAAACTTGGAGGGGGAGGGATGAGGCAAAGAGCTGGGAAGTTGACTGGTGAAAGAGACCGAAGGCCGTGGAAGGAAGAGAGTGAGGGGTGCGGGAGAGGAGCACGCTGTCAGGATGAGGATCCCCGTGACCTGCACAGGAGTGCGTACGCTGTCAGGATGAGAATCTCTGTGACGCGCACAGGAGTACGTACGCTGTCAGGATGAGGATCCCCGTGACCCGCACAGGAGTACGTATGCTGTCAGGATGAGGATCCCCGTGACCCGCACAGGAGTGCGTATGCTGTCAGGATGAGGATCCCCGTGACCCGCACAGGAGTACGTACGCTGTCAGGATGAGGATCCCTGTGACCCGCACAGGAGTACGTACGCTGTCAGGATGAGGATCCCTGTGACCCACACAGGAGTACGTACGCTGTCAGGATGAGGATCCCCGTGACCCGCACAGGAGTACGTACGCTGTCAGGATGAGGATCCCTGTGACCCGCACAGGAGTACGTACTCCGTCAGCATGAGGATCCCCGTGACCCGCACAGGAGTACGTAGGCTGTCAGGATGAGGATCCCCGTGACCCGCACAGGAGTACGTACGCTGTCAGGATGAGCATCCCCGTGACCGGCACAGGAGTACGTGTGCTGTCAGGATGAGCATCCCCGTGACCTGCACAGGAGTACGTACGCTGTCAGGATGAAGATCTCTGTGACCCGCACAGGAGTACGTACGCTGTCAGGATGAAGATCTCTGTGACCCGCACAGGAGTACGTACGCTGTCAGGATGAGGATCCCCGTGACCCGCACAGGAGTACGTACGCAGTCAGGATGAGGATCCCCGTGACCCGCACAGGAGTACGTACACTGTCAGGATGAGGATCCCCGTGACCCGCACAGGAGTACGTACGCTGTCAGGATGAGGATCCCTGTGACCCGCACAGGAGTACGTACGCTGTCAGGATGAGGATCCCCGTGACCCGCACAGGAGTACGTACGCTGTCAGGATGAGGATCCCCGTGACCCGCACAGGAGTACGTACGCTGTCAGGATGAGGATCCCCGTGACCCGCACAGGAGTACGTACGCTGTCAGGATGAGGATCCCCGTGACCCGCACAGGAGTACGTACGCTGTCAGGATGAGCATCCCCGTGACCTGCACAGGAGTACGTACGCTGTCAGGATGAGGATCCCTGTGACCCGCACAGGAGTACATACGCTGTCAAGATGAGGATCCCCATGACCCGCACAAGAATACGTACGCTGTCAGGATGAGGATCCCCATGACCCGCACAAGAATACGTACGCTGTCAGGATGAGGATCCCTGTGACCTGCACAGGAGTACGTACGCTGTCAGGATGAGGATCCCTGTGACCTGCACAGGAGTACGTACGCTGTCAGGATGAGGATCCCTGTGACCTGCACAGGAGTACGTACGCTGTCAGGAAGAAGGTCTCTGTGACCTGCACAGGAGTACGTACGCTGTCAGGATGAGGATCCCTGTGACCCGCACAGGAGTACGTACACTGTCAGCATGAGGATCCCCGTGACCCGCACAGGAGTACGTACGCTGTCAAGATGAGGATCCCCGTGACCCGCACAGGAGTACGTACGCTGTCAGGATGAAGATCTCTGTGACCCGCACAGGAGTACGTACGCTGTCAGGATGAGGATCCCCGTGACCCGCACAGGAGTACGTACGCTGTCAGGATGAGGATCCCCGTGACCCGCACAGGAGTACGTACGCTGTCAGGAAGAAGGTCTCTGTGACCTGCACAGGAGTATGTACGCTGTCAGGATGAGGATCCCTGTGACCCGCACAGGAGTACGTACACTGTCAGCATGAGGATCCCCGTGACCCGCACAGGAGTACGTACGCTGTCAAGATGAGGATCCCTGTGACCTGCACAGGAGTACGTACGCTGTCAGGAAGAAGGTCTCTGTGGCCTGCACAGGAGTACGTATGCTGTCAGGGTGAGGCTTTCTGCTCAAGCGATTGTTCCCTGATTCCAGAAGTCTGGCTTCACCTTTATTATTTTATGAAGCCCACTCACAGATTTCAACCATTTACCTTGCATCTACTCTGATGACTGCCCTGGCATTTTTCCAACTGTTCCACTGTTGCTTTGCTTCCCCTTAACCCAAACCTTGAAACAGAAATATCCATGAATTCAAACTTCCGTTCCAGGTGAGGCAGATGCACCTATTCCAACATGGTCTACTGCATTCTGTGCGCACAACATGGTTTCCCTGTTCAGTGGTCAGATAAAGTATGGACTTGGTGCTTGCAGACAGCATGGGTGCAATTATAGGCATCTGGTTGTATGTCATGTTGAATCTACAGAATTTTCAACTCTCATCCGCCTGCCCTCTGCCTTCTATAGAGACCAAATGCAAATTGTAAAAATGTCTCATTCCACTTTGATCACTTGCAACCTAGTTGTGAAAATACTGAATTTTCTAGTTCTGCATAACCCACTCCATTAGTGCACCCCACCCGCCCAATGTTTACTTATCCACCATTTTATTGGTCTCTATCTCCCTGCCCTCACTATAAAACCTGGCTTCTGTAAGGAGAGGTTGACTGTACTCGCTAGAATTCAGAGTGAGAGGAGATCTTATAGAAACATATAAAATTATGAAAGGGATAGATAAGATAGAGGCAGGAAAGTTGTTTCCACTGATAAGTGAGATTAGAGCTAAGGGATATAACCTCAAGATTCAGCGAAGTAGACTTAGGATAGAGATGAGGAGGAACTGCTTTTCCCAGAGAGTGGTGAATCTGTGGAATTCTCTGCGCAATGAAGCACTGGAGGCTACCTCAGTAAATATAGTTAAGACAAGATTGGATAGATTTTTGCACAGTAGGGGAATTAAGTGTTATGGGGAGAAAATAGGTCGGTGGAGATGAGTCCATGATCAGATCAGCCATGGTCTTATTGAATGGCGGAGCAGTCTTGACGGGCCAGATGGCCGACTCCTGCTCCTATTTCTTACGTTCTGATGTTCTTCATCAGACTATAGCCATCTGGTTCCACCTATGACCTATTAGCCTTTACCCACCATGCCATGTATTGTTATAAAGGGCAATCTTTCCTAGTTCCCTCCCTCAGTCCTGATGCAGGGTATCTATTGGAAATAGCCTTTGAATATTAACTTTCTTTTAACAAATTAACATTTGTTAATACTATAAGTATACTCCTAATACTCCCAATGGGTCCACGGTGATGTAATATTTAATGTGATGCTTACAACTCAGTGTGTTGGAGTTCAGAGTTCAAATTCAGCGCCCTTTATAAGGAGTTTCTACATCCTCCCTGTGAATGTGTGGTCTTCTTCCAGCTGCTCTGGTTTCTTCCCACGATCCAAAGCCATAACAATTAGTAGGTTAATTGGTCATTGTATATTATCCTGCAATGAGGCTAGGGTTAAATATATGGGTTGCTGGGTGGTGCGGTTTGTTTCGCTGAAAGGGCATTTCTCTGAATCTTTAAATAAAATAAATAAGGAAAAATATCTCTAAATAATATAAATAAAATAAAAACTTAAAATATAAAATTGCTGAAGCCATTCCTCTTTACAGAACTGCAAACTTTCAAAGAAGCCATGCAAGGAATTTCAGTGGCGATGCCACAACTCTCAATGTATTCCTGACTTCTGGCATTGTGATGGGCTAAGAGACTGCAAGGATGGCAGCGATGAGATGACATGTGAGTCGTGACCCACGTAGGTTTGCTAATCTAGAGCAGTTTACTTTTACTAGTTAGCAATTATGCTTAACCTCCAATTTTCTTTCCTCTTGCTCCCTGTCAAAAGGCCAATCAAGACAGTGCAAAAGTTTTGAATTCCAATGTGCTACATCAGAGTGTATCAATATGAATTTGGTCTGCAATGGAAAGCCTGATTGTCCAGATGCTTCTGATGAAGGTGGAAATTGTAATTCACAAGAATGCATAAACTGTATCAATGTATGTTACAGGACACCAAAGGAGCCCGTAAGTATTTGCCAAAATATGGAGACAGGCACAAACTTGCTAGTTGTATTATAATTTGGATTGACATTGATCATTCTGGGAAGTTCCTACCTGAACTCATATTTCTTACCTGACTTTTCACAACTCCAGCTAATGGTCAGTAGTTGGATTCAACCAGTGACTTTTGCTTGAGTCTGTTTTGAGCAGATTGGGAAAAAGTAGCAAATAGCCTTCTCTTGTGTCCTTCAAGCACATCCAGGTTTTTCGGTACACTAGAAGGTGCTTGCCCCAGTTATGTGAAAAAATGAGTTCAATTCAATTCAAGTTTAATTGTCATTTAACTATATATGAATACTTCCAAATGATACAGCGTTACTACGGGGTCAAGGTGCAAAGACACTGTAAGCACACAACAGATCACAATCACAGTCCCAAGGCCCACCTCCCCCACCCAACTGCAACAATGCAGAATATGCCAGAATATATATATACTCCAGACACCCTCCGACCACCGATATCATCTGTCGACTGGCCTCCAAAGACATCTAGGCAACACCATGGCTTTGAGGCCCAGTCTTTACACATACAAAACAGAACCAGACAAATATAACTGTGTATAGTCCAGACCCGTCAGTCCATTTTCAATCTTCAGTTGCTACAACTGTGCTATGCCCCCGCACACCATAGTGATGGCTCAGGCGCCTCACCTCCAGTGGCTGAAAAGCAAGTGACCCTGCAGCTTGAGTCCCAACTCCACCGAGTGCCACTAAAAAATCTGCAGTCGGCCACAACAGAGCTTGTCTTCTGCGAGTGAAACCCTGTGAAGGCAGCTCCGACTCTGTTCTGGGCACCGTGCCACGCCACCCTTGGTGAAGTGTTTCAGCTTCATTTCCTCACTCCATGTGGCGGTGTGGTGAACTAGATATACCTGTCTGACTGCTCCTGTGGCTCCTCCCAAGACCCTGCTGACTACCCCTGTGGCTCCTCCCACAGACCCCTGTATAAAGGCGACTGTGGCCTGCTGCTCTCCCTCATTTTCCCCAGGATGTAGTGTTGTTCTTCAGTCAATAAAAGCCGATATCTCACTACCTAAGTCTCGGCGTGAGTTATTGATGGTGCATCAGGCGGCAAACAGGTGACACCATGGCTTCAGGCCTTGTCCTTGCTACAGCCGAGGACTAGGCCTTCTTCATCCACCCCTGCTCATGTCCAATAAATCAGCAAATTAAACTTGCAGCATCCCAGATTAACAATGTCCAAAGAGGTCTTGCAACCATGATGGCCACTTACTTTAGACTGTGAGCCTCCATCGACTCAGGCAGCTGCTTGTTGTACAGCTCCTTCATTATCTCCGCCAGTGAGCAACTCACTGATGGTGTAGACCTGCAGTATTTTGTGTTCTTAATGCAGAACAGGTTCTTGCAATCATTAGACATACATGTGAGTACAACAGTAGAAGCCGCTGCAACCAGTTGTGCTGCCAGCTTGCTGGAAGTAGGAATCTATCCAGCCCGTAAAATAACATTTTAAATTAATTTATGATCTAGTATTAACTCTAAACTCGATGCACTAAAAAGAGTTTCTACTTTGATCTCCAACCTGGAAATGACTTCCTTCTCAATAAATATGAATTCTAATCCTTGTCTAGTTTGGGCAGCTGTAAAATGGGAGGCAGGATTTCTTTCTTTACTGTAGGCCACTCCATGAAGTTCAGTAATGGAGTAGTATCCTTTCAGCACTTTTTTATCCTGGACATACAAATGCCAGTTTCTCATGCTTTTTGGCCCAAAGGACAGAAGTACATTGCTGAGTTTTGAATATGTACTGAATGCAATTGTGAAATAATGAGGAAACCTACCCCCTTCTCCTAAATTAGTGGCTATTGTCAGATCTGAAGGGAGGAAAGAAGGGGAAAAGGGCGGCATCTATGTATTGTTGGGCTTGAAATTCTGCCCTGTGTTTGTTTAGGAAGAGAGACAACCAGCACCGGAATATTACAAAACTTGGGTTTATTGCAGAATTCGTAACTGGCACAGCAAATCCACGGAGTCGCTGGAGAAGGCGCGTTCCGACTTCCCCTTACAATCTGCTCTTATTTATACCCCTTTTCCCCCCAGCACAACCCCCCGCTACATATTAGGTAATATCGGGCACTTGTGTCCATCTTATTGGCCCGATGCCATACACTCACGAGTTACCTGTTTCTTTTGTTTACTGAATCGCGTGACACTAGTAGTTTCGGTGTAGCGGAATCCCCAGTTTCGCTTCCCCCCTCCCTTGCATTCCGGTCTCCTAATATTACGTGAGCCACTCCTGACCTGTAATGGAAGTCTCGAATTAACCCTAACATTAACCCTAACACTCCCTCCCTTGGCCTCCCAGAGGCCACATCCCTTACAAGCTTTTCTGCGGCTGCCGGGATCAGGCAGGGAGGTGAGCGTCCCCCGGCACTCTTTGGAGTGTCCTCCCTATTTGCTTATCCTGATTTGTCCGACCTAGGGTCACAAAATATGGGTAAGGGTTCCCTAAACATCCGCAATTTTTACAAGTAGCATGCAACATTTCAGAAAACTTATTCAAGAACAAATTCACAATCCCCCCCTTGCCATGGTCCATTTCAGTCCGTGTCCTCCCTTAGCGCGTCCGCTTTCTGGGAGGGCCGTGTCCTCCCCTTCCACCGGGAACAAGGGTGCCTGGTACACCGGTGGAGGTCCATTCTTTCCAGTCAAGGCTCGATCTATAGTTCGGACGACTAGGGTCCTGATACAGGGTATGCAACAACAACCACACGTGATAAAGATAGCAATTGAAATAGACAGTCCTAGAGCCGACTGTCCCAGAAACGCTCCCCACTTACCAAAGGTCTTATTCAGCCAATCTACCACTGGGTTGTTTACCCCAGATTGCTCTTTCAGCTCGTTGGCCAATGCCCGGAGTTCTATCAGGCTTTTAGTCAGCTTTCCGTCTGGTCCGCCCCGTTCCCCACCAAACATCATCCCAAGAGGCACACCACTGCCCTCCCGCCGTTCGTTTATTGGGAAAGATGGGTGGATACCCTAGTCCGAGTGCCGCAAAGGGACACATGTAGACTTCGTATCCTTTCCATCCGGCCTCTGAACCTCCCCAGCAGTCAATCACATCACAAAGGTCAAATTGAAAAACTTTATCCCTCTTTGGGTCGGCGTCTAATATCACTCTGGCCCCACAGGGGTCCGGCGCTCCCTGAACGAGACGTCCCAGGAGAGCGGTGATACTTATCCACCCCAACATCCAGCCACTCATCCTTCCCCGTGCCCTCTTCGTCAATCGTTTCAATTAGATTAATTTGGCTTCCTTTTGCGGATCTGGAGCAGTGAGAAAATGATGCCAGTTATTGTCCCCCTCCCTTCTTACCTTTTAATGCCCTGTTGGAGACCTCGGTGACAGGGTATGGACCATGCCACCGTTTTTCGTTCCAGGTGAGCTTCCCCGGGCCTCGGAGGAACACTTCCACTCCTACCTTGATGGTGTCCGACCCTGCGGCTGCTCACTGTTAGATTATTGAACTCGCACAGTTATCAATTTTACCATATTTCTAAAAACTCTCATATACTCTGTTACTCAACACACAAATGTCTGAGTTTTGGTAACTCGAAATTGAAGTGCTCCATGGCTCCCTAGTACACAGAGAGGATCAAATGTGGGACGGTCGCCTTTCAAAACCTGACCTTCGCGTGGGAGATTTCTCCTCTTAACAACCAGTCTAAGGTAGGCGCCGTCAGTATCCCTGTGTACTACGGTGTACCGCGACACTTTTCTCCTCCTCACTCCTGAGACTTTTATGCCCTTCGTGGGCGGCGGGTACCCTCACTCAGAAGACTTTTCCACGGGCGGAGGATATTCCTAAAAACAGATAAGAGTTAGTACTTACCAGTCACGATTCTGCACCGGGAATGATCTCTCCCAGGGTAATTTGGGGTTGGTGAGGATCCGTCAGCAGACAAGATCTAACTCAGTGATTTAACTATCTAGTGGAAGTCTTCGATATAACAGGCACTTCCTGACCTTAGTCGAGCTTGCGGCCGCAAGTTGTCTGCTGTCGGACCCGCCAGCCTGTGTTGTCTCTCCCTCCCCACGTCGGGGTCACCAAATGTTGGGCTTGAAATTCTGCCCTGTGTTCGTTTAGGAAGAGAGACAACCAGCACCGGAATATTACAAAACTTGGGTTTATTGCAGAATTCGTAACTGGCACAGCAAATCCACGGAGTCGCTGGAGAAGGCGCGTTCGGACTTCCCCTTACAATCTGCTCTTATTTGTACCCCTTTTCCCCCCAGCACAACCCCCCGCTACATATTAGGTAATATCGGGCACTTGTGTCCATCTTATTGGCCCGATGCCATACACTCACGAGTTACCTGTTTCTTTTGTTTACTGAATCGCGTGACACTAGTAGTTTCAGTGTAGCGGAATCCCCAGTTTCGCTTCCCCCCTCCCTCGCATTCCGGTCTCCTAATATTACGTGAGCCACTCCTGACCTGTAATGGCAGTCTCGAATTAACCCTAACATTAACCCTAACAGTATGAAGAGCAACAGTTGTCAGTTTCTCCGAGTTATTTACAGTTTTCATCTTGTGGTGAATTAATGACAAAGATGTTTAAAAATTCCACTCAGTGATAGTGAAGAAAAGACTACTCCTCTAAATGTTCAAGAACATGACATCATCAGTTAGGCTCGCTCTTTCATTGTCACCTGCATGTGTACTCAATTGAATTTTTTCATTTTCCACCCCACCTCGAAGCGCTTTTGAAGAACAATGCAGCCATTATTATTATTTATCTTAAATTTCCACAATGAAACAACTTAATCTGAAATTATCTTGCTGGTAATTTGAAATTTGCTATATATGTAGACCTGAACCAGAATTAATTGCTGTATTGCAGATGTGCGGCTGTTCAAATGGATTTAAACTCATGGCTGACTTGCATACCTGTGTTGATATTGATGAATGTAAAGAACTAACAAGCAGACCTTGCAGTCAAATATGTCTGAATAAGAACGGAACCTACAGCTGCAGCTGCTACCCTCATTATCTGCTGAACAATGATGGACACAGCTGCAAAGTAACAGGTAAGCCCAATCTTCCATTGCCTGTTTTAAGTATGAATTTCAAGATTATTGTACAAACAATTGCACAGTATGCTTGTTAGGCATTACCACAACTGTTACTTGTCCTGGATTAGTGTAACTGATTTCCATTTATGCCCTGTTTCCTACTTCCCAAAAGATGCAGTTCCCAATGTAAAGAGCCTATCTTGTACATTCTTATCCATTTTAACACAAAGCTCCTAATGTTAATTTGGATTATTACTGGCAGTGATACCAAACCAAAGCTGTGCTTGTATATAAGCAACTCCCTTCAGTTGAATATATCAATAACTTGTTTGAACCACATGAGTTTTAAATCTAACAGGATTGTGTTAAAACCCATACTCCCTCTCCTTAGAAATACCAAGTGCACTTTTTATGGTTATAAATTCTCCTCAGTGCTAGTTGTCTAAGACATTTTATGGCAGTCAATTCTGTTTAGATACTACATGTGGCAGGGCTGATCAAATTGGATTGTTTTAACATTGCAACAAAAGCAAGAATCATGCCCTCTTTGCACTGTCCTTCTGAAATAACCACAGTATTACTTTACACCTGGCTGTCACCTCAGACTTGCCTTTTGGGTTATCATGTAGAACAGGCAAAGTATTTGATACCAAAGCAAAATAGAATCAAGGTATTTGTTAAGTGTGCTGAACAAACCAGATGGAAATGGGGTCCAGAGCTGACCACCCCCCCCCCAGAAACTATGCTGCTAATGAGAGAGAGAGAGAGAGAGAGAGAGAGAGAGAGAGAGAGAGAGATGAAGAACAGAGTTAGAGGAATCTGCTACAAATAAGAGAGAGAGAGAGACGGCTGATTTATGTAATATGGCTTCTTCACTGATGGAAAGGTAAACAATCTTTTGCTACAAGGACACTTCTTTGCTCGTTAACATTCTTGCTGAGACAGCAGGGAGTGGCCTAGTTTGATGGACATGGACATATTGAGTTGATGGATGGCTGATACCGCATCAAGGGGAGATAAAAGATGGGTTTGCGGAGACACAGACAGACACACCAGTGGACACTGAAAGAGTGTTGTGCACCCACAGGAAGGTGGAGGCCTGGAGGATCGGTCTGGAGCACGGTGGATGAAGGCAGACCGGTGGGGACTTGTGTGTGTGTCCGCCCTTGCCTGGGTGATGAGTCCATCACTGAATAACAGTCTAGCCTGGTACGGAAGGGTCATAATCGGTGACTCCAACGGTGTGACTCCAACGGTACAACGGAACAAGAAGACGACGGAAGATTTGCCTGCTGCAGCTGCTCACATCTCGCTCGCTCTCTCTCTCTCTCTCTCTCTCTCTCTCCAACATTGCTACACAACAACAACTACCTCAGCATGAACTTAACTGAACTCTATATTCTCTTATGACAATTCATTTACCCCTAGACTTTGATAGAGCTTGGTTTTGATTCTTATTCCTGCACTTCTGTATTTATCATTGCTAACCTGTTTTATATTGGCATTTTTGACATTGTATTGCTTAGTTTACTAATAAACACCGTTAGTTACAGTACCACCAGACTCCAATGTATCAGTCCATTTCTGCTGGTCTGTTAACCCAGTTACAGAGTACGTAACAAATTTCACCCTGACTTGTTTTACCACTTACAAGATAATTGCTGATCATAGCATTATTCTTTTTCCAGTCCCAATCTCATATCTTTATTCCTACTAATTCAAAAATCTAACAGATTTTAGTTCAGAGTTATGAATTTCAGGCTCTCAAAGTTTAGCTACCCTTCACTTTCTGACAGCTTGCCCTTTTGAAGACTGACCTGCTCAAGACTCCTAGCTCAGGAAACATTCTTCTGTGCATTCTTGAAGAGTGTTATATTTCCAGAGAGATCACCATTCCTCAAATAGCCCAGCCTACTGTCTTGTCAGATGTCGGAATTGCTATCCCAAGAACTAGTCTGGTGAATTGTCTCTGCATTTACTGTATTACAAGTGCATCTTTGAGCAAAATTATGCACGTATTCCAGGTGTGTTCTCTCTAAAACCCTACATAGCTAGCTCTTAATTCTGAATGGTTACCTAATATATCCTTGACTGACAGGAAAGATGACCTACCATGTGCCTTCCAATTGCCTGTAATTTCAGTGACTTTATAGTACCCATGCCTCATTAAACACTTCCCAATTTCACCATTTTAAACAATACTACTTTCTGCTAATAGCTTTTCGTAGTTCCACATTACACCCTCCTGGCTCGGTGTGAACACTTGAACTGTTCCGATATGTTGTTTTATTTCATCTGCAAACATGGAAGTATTACTTGGTCTCTTGGACAAATCTGGTAAATGATTGGTGATTCAGTGCCAATCCCTATTGTGTTTCAGTCTGTCGCCCAGAGAACCAGTTTATTCCTCCTTCCATTAACTTCTATCCACTCTCCCATGGACTTGCTATGAACAGTGGCAATGTTCTTTGATTGTATCCAAACCTTGATGTAACTTCCTTTTTATATTAAAATCTTAATTAACAAAATCAAAATTAATTTACAAAATACATCATTTTGATCTAATTTCACACCAATTGTTTAATGCTAATTTTTATACGTAACATCTGGAGCAACACTCCAAAGAGGGTGATTTGGAGCACTTTACAATTCATTGACTCCACAATGCTGAAATTAAAATTATTAGCTTTTTTTAGTTCTTTGGAGGCAGTAGAATATTATTCTGGTCACTTATGTATGCAACAAAAAATTAGAGGCTTACTGTCCAATTTGCTTTGTAGGAGCCGAGCCTGTTCTTCTTGCATCCATCCACCGTGATATCCTGCTGTATGGATTACACAGTGAGAAAAAGAATATCATTTCTGCTATTACAAAGAATATAATGTTCCCCCTGGATTATGATTGGAAGGAACAAGTAATCTTTTGGGCTGACACTTATTCTAAGAGTATAAATTGGATGAAATTGAACCAACATGATAAAGGAACCCTGATTGAAGGTCAGTTAAGAAACAAAGCTTCTCTTTGAATCTTGAGCTTTCATTTCAATACTGTATTATGGTTTCTCATTCAGCCATTCCAAGTTTACTTTACAGTCATAGAGTCATACTTTGTGAAACGACAGTAACTTGGATCAAACTGCATCTGAAAAGAATGTTAACAATTCAGTCCAATGAACTCTCAATTAGCTGTTTCCTCTTTTCTGTTTATTTTTATGCTTCCAATAACCAATTTTTTGGCTTACAAAATACACTTTCACAATTGACACGATTAACTCCTGCGCCCAGTATGGTGAAGGTTAGATCATTAGAAGTACTGAAGATTGAAGAATCTGAAGGTCATAGGGAACGAAAAGAGCTGGATCAGACATGATATTCAATGTCAGGGCAACTTGAAAGGTCAAGTGACCACTCCTGTGCTTGTATTAGTATTGAATTTTAAATATGCTATCCTATTGGATGGGGGTAAATTATTGCAGAATTGTGTTCTCTGCACAATTTGTAATTAATTGTGAGAATAAGAGCTGAAAAATGAAGCCCTGAAAGAGTTAGGTCTGTATTTAATTGTTACCAGCTTCAAGTGGATGAAAGAGGGAGAATTTCTGCTGTTTTAATTTTGAGTAATATCCAATTTGTTAATTATTTTTTCTTGTTCAACATGTCATCCTTTCCAGGAATATGGTCTGACTGTATAGCTGTTGACTGGGTGGGCAGAAACCTTTACTGGACAGATGGTGTATCTGGTCATATTCTGGCAGTAAAATTGAACTCCACAATGCATGAAATCAAAGAACATGTGGTTGTAATTGACACAGATATAGAGCAACCTCTCTCTTTAGTTTTGCAGCCACTTAATGGGTAAGTCCTAAATTTTGCAATGAAATTGTATGTATGTTCCATATGCAAAACTGATTACTTAGGTAGTAAATTCAATGTGCTTTTTTTAAAGAAATTTCCTTACTTGGTTGCATCTGGAATTCCCAAGGGAGAAAATGTCACTCTAGCCACAAGCAAATCCAATGGCTTGAAAAGCAGAATGACATCAAAGCCATATGTTGTGAATCTGTTGATAATTTGGTTCAAAATGGAATAACATACATTTTGAACCTCTGATTCATCTGCCAGAACAGTTTAGAGTAGAAACTGAGGCGATAAGAATAGACTGGTGGGAGGGAACAATACCCAGTGGCTGGATAGTTGACAATTAAGTGTGTTAATAGAATTGTTGTTCTAAAGAGTAGAGATCTGGATTCACTTCCTGACAAGAATGATCACATAAAACTTAATGCCATTCAGAACTATTTTTTTAAAATTTGGATTGTACTAATCAGCTTTCTAGGCCATAACATAATCTTAAGAAATAAAATTGGAAGGAACCATTTATCATGTATATGTTTTCTACAATGTAGACTAATGTATTGGGCTGAGATTGGAGGAGAGCCCCACATTGAGAGAGCAGGCATGGATGGAACAAACAGAAAAGTAATTATCAAGCATGGGCTTGGATGGCCAACCAGCTTGACACTTGACCAGCTTGACTGGAAATTGTTTTGGGCAGATGGAAAACTTCATTGCATTGGTGTGTCAAATTTAGATGGCACTGGGATAAAGGTACTGTCATTTGTTAAAAACCTCACTTAATTAATTAATGGTGAAATAAGGTTCTGAATAATCATTTTTAATCAGTTTTTCCAGTTGGCCTATACTCAGAGGCCATTTGGTGTAGCTGTATTTGAAGATAATATATACTGGTCTGATGTGGAATTGAGAAGTATTCAAAAAGGTGACAAGAGACTTGGAAAGAACAGGACCGTACTCCTGAAACATGATCAAGCATACAGCTTGAAGGTAGTATTTTTCTTGCAAGTAAGTTTGTCTGTTAAAATCCTTATCTCAAAGGTTCTTGTGCAGGGATTGTTAATTTGTAATTGTACTTGAACTGAGGCATTTACTGTAAGTCGACCCCGAGCAGTCTGGAGGAAATTTGTGAGTCAGATAGTGTTGACAGCATTTTGTGTTTTCCATTGTGATTACCTTCTATAAAGGTTCATTTAGTTAAATACATTGTGGTCAGCTTCATAGTGCACTTCCAACAATTCTGTGGATCACCGGACCAGAACTCTGGCCACTAGTTTAGTAAAACAACTATCACCAATAACCCCAGTGAAAGCAAATAAAGATCCTTGTAGATCAGTTTGAAAGGTAATGTTGGGCTACATTTGAACATTGCTCTAGCAATAAGTTTCTGTGTTCTTAACGAAAGTCAATATGATGTACTGGGCTCTTAGCTTTGTAGCCCCTTCCCCTCTTCTACACTCTAGAGACACCCATATGAGAAACTGTGAATTGAGGCATGAAAGAAAGAAAATGGAAAATTGTTAATACATGAGTGGTTGGACTGCATTGTTTCCTAAACTCTGAACCCAAATGACTTTGGCCCAAAATATTGGACTTGAGTGACGTGTGTTTAATATTAAGTGTCAGGGCCATATTAGAACATGAATTGCCGACCAAGGAATTCAAAAGCTGAGAACTTCAGGTCAGTCAGCATGTGTAGCGGAACAAGATTTACTGCTAATCTAGAGTTTAATTGCTCCACACATATTATGTTTAGTAACATTGAATTTTTACTTGCAGATAATTCATGAGGTGCTGCAACCAACAATTTCAAATCCTTGTGAAAAAATAGGCTGCTCACATTTCTGTTTGTTGGGACCAGGGTTAAAAGGCAGCTGCCACTGTGGGCCAGAAATGCTGCTGGCAGACAATTTAACCTGTGTAAAGTCAGATGATGAGCCTTTTCTCTTGATGGTATCTCCCACAGTCATCACTCAGGTGAGGTTTTCTATGCAAGCTAACGAAGTAAGAATTGATTATTTGCACTCTTGATATTGGCTCTAGTTACTGCAATTGGATCCATCAACTTACAATTATAAAAAAAAACCAGTGGCAGCTGCCTAAGGCAGTTGCTTCAAATTGGTCTCAAAACATGGAGCTTCAGGGAAAGTTAAAATCAAGCTCAAACTTTCGTGAAAGCTAACATCTCAAGTTTAATACTTTTGCAGGAAGCTTTATACTCTTTGAAAAAGATTTAAAAGGTACTATTGTTTTACTTAGAAATAAATAGATAAAACTGCTTCATTAGAACAGTTGACATTCACAAATTTCAGATGAGCTCAATGAGCTCACTTTGACCATGGAGGAACAATCACGAACTCCCACATCCCCTGATTTCAGTCCCTGAGGCCAATGTGTGAGCAGCCTGAAGGAAGGTGAACCCACAAGAAGCACCTGGTCCAGATGGATACCTGACAAAGTACTAAAGACCTGTGCTGATCATCTGGCTGGACCTTTCACTAAGATCTTTAACCTCTCACTTCGGCATTCTTAAGTATGCACCCTTCAGCAGGCTTCAGTTATACCAGTGCCCAAGAAGAGTGTGGTGGCCTGCCCCAGTAACACTTACATCCACTATGATGAAGTGGCTTGACAGGTTGGTGATGCAGCATATCAACTCCTGCCTGAGAAGTGACTAAATCTGCTCCAATTTGCCTACCTGGGCAACAGGTCCACAGCAGATGCCTTCTCATTGGTTCTTCACTCAACCCTGGAACATCTGAACAGCAAGGATAATTTTATTGACTATAGCTCAGCATCCAAAACCATCGTCCTCTCAAAACAAGTCAATAAGTTCTTAACCTTCACCTCAATATCTCTTTGTGCAATTGAATTCTCGATGTTCTCAATTGCTGATCCCATCAGTTTGGACTGGCAACAAGATCCCCTCCACGATCTCCATCAGCACAGGTGCACCACAAGGCTGTGTGTTTAGACCCCTGCTCTACTCACTTTACACCTATGACTATGTGGCTAAGTACAACTCCAACGCCATATTCAAGTTTGCTGATGACACCACTGTTGTCGACCAAATCAAGAGTGGTGATGAGTCAGCATATGGGAGGGAGGTTGAAAATCCAGCTGAGTGGTGTCTTAACAACAACCTCTCACTCAATGTCAGCAAAACCTAGGAGCTGATTATTGACTAGGAGAAGAAAACCAGAGAACATTGAGGCAGTCCTCATCAAAGGATCAGAGGTGGGATGAGTCAGCAACTTTGAATTCCTGGATGCTATTATTTTGGAGGAACTTTCCAGGGCTCAGCACGTAAATGCAATTACAAAAGAAGCATGGCAGCACCTCCATTCCCCAACAGGAAGGCCTCAAAGCTTTCTGCTTCTTTCTGGACACCAGACCCAACCAGTTCCCCTTCACCACCACTCTCCTCCGCCTGGTGGAACTACTCCTCACTCTTAAAAATTTATCCTTCGGGTCCTCCCACTTCCTTCAGACAAAAAGTGCAACCATTGGCATTCACCTGGGTCCCAGCTATGCCTGCCTTTTTGTCAGCTCTGTGGAACAGTCACTCCCCCACTTTTCCTACATCACATCGATGACTGCACTGGTGCTGCTTCCTGCACCCATGCTGAGCTCATCAACTTTGCTTCCAACTTTCACGCTGCCCTCAGATTTACCTGGTCCATTTCTAACACCTCGCTCCCCTTTCTCAATCTCTTTGTCTCTATCTCTGGAGTTTGTTTATCCACTGATATATTTTATAAGCCCACTGATTCTCACAGCTACCTGGACTATACCTCTTCTCATTCTGTCACTTGTAAAAATGCCATCCCCTTCTCTCAGTTCTTCTGTCTCTGCTGTTTCTGCTCTCAGAATGAGGCTTTTCATGTCCTCCTTTTTCAAAGAAAGAGGCTTTCCTTCCTCCCACATCAATGCTGTCCTCACCCACATGTCTTCCATTTCATGCATATCTGTCCTTACCCCATCCTCCCGACACCTCACCAAGAATAGGGTTTCTCTTGTCCTCACCTACCACCCTACCAGCCTCTGCTTCCAGCACATAATTCTCTGTAACTTCTGCCATCTCCAATAGGATCCCACCACCAAGCACATCTTTTCCTCCCCCCCCCCTTTCTGCTTTCCACAGGTATCATTTCCTATGCAACTCCCTTGTCCATTTGTCCCTCCCCACTGATCTCCCTCCTGGCACTTTCCCTTGCAGGCAGAACAAATGCTACACCTGCCCCTACACCTCTTCCATTCAGGGCCCCAAACAGTCCTTTCATGTGAGCGACACTACACCTGTGATTCTATTGGGGTCATCTATTGTATACAGTGCTCCTGTATATCGGTGAGACCCGACGCAGATAGGGAAATTGCCTCGCTTAGCACCCGAAAAACGGGATCTCCCAGTGGCCACTCATTTCAATTCTACTTTCCATTCCCATTCCAACATGTCAGCACATGGCCTCCTCTATTGCTGCAATGAGGCCACACAGGCTGGAGGAGCAGCCCCTTATATTCCATCTGGGTAGCCTCCAACCTAATGGCATGAGCATTGATTTGTCAAATTTCTGGTAATTGCCCCCCCCCCCTTCACCACTCCCCATTCCCTATTCCCTCTCTCATCTTATCTCTTTACCTGCCCATCACCTCCCTCTGTTGCTCCTCCCTTTCCCTTTCTTCCATTGCCTTCTGTCCTCTCCTATCAGATTCCCCCTTCTCTAGCTTGTTATCTCTTTCACCAATTGACTTCCTAGCTCTTCACTTCACCCCTCCCCATCTCCCAGTTTCACCTATCACCTAATATCTTGTACTTCTTCCTCCCCTCTCCCCACCTTCTTATTCTGAGTTCTAATATCTTTTTTCCAGTCCTGATGAAGGGTCTCAGCCCAAAATGTCAACTGTTTACTCTTTTCCAAAGATGCTGCCTGACCTGCTGAGTTCCTCCAGCATTTTGTGTGTGTTGCTTTGACTTCCAGCATCTACAGATATCCTCTACATTCTTAGGAGTCTGCAGAGATTTGGCATGACATCTAAAACTTTGCCAAACTTCTAGAGATGTGTAGTGGAGAATATTTTGATTAGTTGCATCACGACCTGGTATGGAAACATCAATGTCCTTGAACCTACAAAAAGTACTGGGCATCGACCAATGCATCACAGGTAAAGCCGACCCCACCATTGAGCACATCTACATGAAACACTGTCGCAGGAAAGCAGCATCTATCATCACTGACCACCACCACTTAGGACATGCTCTCTTTGCACTGATGCCATTAGGAAGAAGGTAGAGGAGCCTCAGGACTCTCTCCACCACATTCAGGAACAGTTACTATCCCTCAACCAAAATCCTGAACCAAAAGAGATAACTTCAGTCAACTTCACTTGCTCCATCATTGAAATATTCCCACAAACAAGAGTCTCATTTTGAAGGTTACTCATCATTTCATGTTCTTAATTTTTATAGCTTATTATTATTATTTATTTCTTCTTGTATTTGCACAGTTCTTCACTCTGGTTGAATGTCCAAGTTGGTTGGTCTTTCATTGATTCTGTTATGGTTATTTTTCTATAGATTTATTGAAAATGTTCTCAATAAAATAAATCTCAGGGTTGTATATAGTGACATAAAACTAATAATAAATTTACTTTGAAATTTGGCTTTAGTTTCGAGGTCCAGATATGCACAACCTTACCAAAGCTTTGAAAAGTGGCTAGACTGGCGTCCAGTTGCATTCACCTCAACAATAAGCAAACATTTTGAAAGGCTGGTCAAGGACTACATCTGTAGCTTGCTACCACCCAAACTTTACCCCCTACAATTCGCCTATCAACACAATTGATCGACAGATGACTCAATAGCCACTGCTGTACACATCTGGAGAAGAAGGATGCTTATGTGAGAATGCTGTCCCTGGACTACAGTTCAGCATTCAACACCATAGTTCCATCCAGGCTTGACAAGAAGCTCAGAGACCTTGCCTTGACTCTGCCTTGTGCAGCTGGATCCTGGACTTCCTATCAGATTGCCAGCATGTTGTAAGAGTAGGCTCCCTCACCTCCAACCCTCTGATTCTCAATGTAGGAACTCATCAGTCCCCTCCTGAGTCCTCTCCTTTACTCCCTCTATACCCATAACTGTATTCCCACCCACAGCTCCAATATGCTAATTAAATTTACTGACAGCACTACATTGATTGGCTTTATTTACAGGGAAGAAGTCATCTCTCTGACACAGTGATGTCAAGAAAACAACCCCTCCCTCAGTGAAACATAGCAAAGGAGCTGGTTGTGGATTACAGGAGGAATGGAGACTGGCTAACCCCTATTGACATCAATGGATCTGGGGTTAAGAGGGTAATCAACTTCAAGTTCCTCGGCATCCACATCACTGAAGACCTCACGTGGTCTGTGCACACCAGCTGTATGGTGCAAAAGACACAACAGTGCCTCAGACGGTTGGGGAAGTTTGGTATGGGCCCCCAAGTCCTACATACTTTTTACAGGGGCACAACTGAGAGCATCCTAACTGGCTGTATCACTATCTGGTATGGAACTGTACCTCCCTTAATCGCAGGACTCTGCAGAGTGTGGTGTGGACAGCCCAGCGCGTCTGTAGTTGTGAACTTCCCATGATTCAGGACATTTACAAGGACAGGTGTGTAAAAAGGGCCTGTAGGATCATCGGAGACCCAAACCATCCCAACCACAATCTATTCCAGCCGCTACCATCCGGGAAGCGGTACCACACCAAAAAAACCAGGACCAACAGGCTCCAGGACAACTTCTTCAACCAGGCCATCAGACTGATGAACTGACATTGATTTGAGTGTACTCTATATTACATTGACTGTTCTATTTATTATAAATTACTATGATTGCACAATTAGACGGAGACGTGGCGTTAAGGTTTTTACTCCTCTTGTATGTGAAGGATGTAAGAAATAAAATCAATTCAATTCACTTCAGTGGAGCCAAAGCATGTACCACCAGGCTCAAGAACAGCTTCTACACTACTGTTATGGAACTTAAATGGTTGCCTAGTACAATAAAATAGACTCTTGACTTCACCATGCACCTCATTATGAGCCTTATCGTTTACTTGCACTGCCCTTGTTCAGAATACACTTTATTCTGCATTGCTGTTGGATTATCTTGCTCTGCCTCCATGCACTGTGTGAAGAAGTGATCTGTATAAGCAGAATGCAATACAGGTTTCGCACTGTATTGAAGAGTGTTCAAGCATTCAAGATTGTTAAATCATTTCCAGTACAGAAATCTGAAGAAGAATAAAATAATTCCTTCTGCAATTTCAATGCAGCAGAAGAAGAAACACAATAAGAAGACTAAAATAATAATAAAAATATAATGAATATAAATACATAAGATACTTTATTGTATATACAGAGATTGATTGTATGTCCATAAAGTGATGCTAGGCACAGAAGTGTCTATAAATAAGGTGACTGACAAG
The DNA here is from genome assembly GCF_048418815.1 of Hemitrygon akajei. NCBI lineage: Eukaryota > Metazoa > Chordata > Chondrichthyes > Myliobatiformes > Dasyatidae > Hemitrygon > Hemitrygon akajei. The sequence goes on from NC_133125.1 coordinate 71,946,340, forward strand.
AAATGATAAAGTAATGGTTGTAGTAAGTCAAAACTGCCCATGATCAGGGTGGGTGGGATCCTTCACAATGTTACCCACCAAAAGATTTGACACCTGATATGATTCATTACCTAGAACCACATCCAGTGTGGTCTCTTCTCTAGTGGGCCTGTATATATATTGTGTCAGGAATCCTTCCTGGACATACTTAACAAATTCTGCCCCACCTGACCCTTTTGCACTGAGGAACTGCCAATCAATATTAAGGAAGTTGAAATGATACATTTCATTGTAATTTTCAATGTAGATGTGAGAAGTAAAGCTAAATCTGCCATTTTGTAACTGTGGTACAAGATCATCTAGCTTATTACTGCATATTTGATGCACCATCAATAACTCTCGGAGACGGGAGGCGAACGATAGGCTTTTATTAACTGCAAAAGTGACCACAACATCTTGGAGACTGAGGGAGGAGCAGTGCCTCCAATCGCCTTTATACAGGGGTCTGTGGGAGGAGCCACAGGTGCAGTCAGCAGAGGGGCGTGTCCAGACAGGTATACACATAGTTTACCACAATATTGCATGCTTTTAAATATAACACCATCATTCCTGTATTCACCACACTTCTATTTTGTCTCCATGTTACCTAAAGTTAAATTCTTATCCCTTTCTAAGCTATTTATTTGATCCTTTATTCATATAAGAACCAGTTGGATGGAGAAAGCCCTTTAGTTTGAATTGATATGATTTTGTTTGGATTGATAAGATGCTCTATTAGATGAAAATAGGAGTTTCCCGGTTACACCAACCAAAAAGTCAAGCTGTTGCAGTACTTGGGCAAACTTTTAGTTCTTGCCTGTTATAATTAATTATAGCACAATATTTATCTAGTTTCAGTAAAGTAGTGCTTCATCTCAGTTACTATCTTAAAGGATTGTAATTTTGATATTAATTTCAGTATTTTGTAATCTTCTAGATATATCTGAATCATCTAGACCAAGGCAAAGGATTGAAAGATTTACCAGAACACTTAGTCCACCAGCTGATTAACATGCAAGTGACTTCTGCTGATTACATCTGGAAAGACAAAGTGCTCTACATCGCAGGGTCTGATCAAGGTCTTATTGGTCATCTAGTGATGAGGCCTAATATTTCCTCATGGCAGAAGATTCTCCAGCCTAATAATGAGATAATCTCTTTAACAGTGGACTGGTTAGGCAAAAATCTCTACTGGATCACCAACAAACCTTGTGGAATTGAAGTGGCATCTGTTAATGGCCTTTATCGACTTGTGTTAATAGAGCATCTCAGTCGTTCAACTTCTCTTGTATTACATCCCCCTTCAGGCATCATGTGTTTCTCTGAGTGGGGGTCAGAAAACCAAGGAGATGGTCCAAAGATTGAATGTTCTTTCATGGATGGACAGAACCGAAAAGTTGTTTGGAAAAAGTGTCGCCTTCCAACTGGACTGGCAATTACAGAATCTGGCACTCGGCTTTATTGGATTGACTTGGGCAAGTGCTTGTAAAGAGCTTTTAAGATGCAGCTAGTAAACTTCAGGACTGCTTGAGTTTAGACTAATCTACTCTGCTTTTGAGGCAGTTTGAAAGTCAGAGTCAGAAAACACTACAGCTCAGAAACAGGCTTGTCAGCACATCTAGACCATGCTCAACCATTAATCTGTCTAGTCCCACCAACTTGTATCCAGATAATAGTCCTCCATACCCTTCCCATTCATGTACTTATCCAAATTTCTCTCAAATATTGAAATCACCATCCACATCTGCGTTCACCACTTGCGCTAGCAACTCATTCCACACTCTCACCACCCTCTGATTGAAGAAGTTCCCCCTCACGTTCCCCTTAAATATTTCAACTTTCACCCTTAGTTCATGATCTCTAGTTGTAGTCTCACCCAAACTCTGTGGAAAAAGCCTGCTTGAATTTACCCTGTCTATACACTCATAATTTTGTATACTTCTATCTAATCTTCCCTCAATCATCTATGTTCTAAGGAATAATATCCTAATCTATTCAGTCTTTCCATATAACTCAAGTCCTTAAATCCCAATAACATGCTTGTAAATGTTCTCTGCACTCCTTCAGTCTTATTTATATCTTTCATGTAGGTAGGTAACTAAAACTGTGCCAACTTATTTATGTCTCACCAACATCTTATTCAAATACAAAATAACTCCTGCACTCAATAGATTGAATTCTGAAGGTCAATGTACCAAAAGTTTTCTTGAGAACACTATCCACCTATGACACTACTTTCAAGGAATTATGGATCTGTACTCCCAGATCCCTCTGTTTTGCCACACCCCTCAGTGCCCTGCTGCTTACCATGTAAAACCAAACCTGGTTGATCCTACCGAAGTGCAACACCTTCCTTTTGTCTGCATTAAGTTCCACCTGCCATTTCTCAGACCATTTTTCCAGCTGGTCCAGATCCCGCTGCAAATTTTGATAGTCTTCCTCACTGTTCTTTATACCCCCAATCTTGGCGTCATCCACAAGTTGCTGATCCAGTTAACTACACTATCATTCAGATTGTCGACATAGATAACAAACAACAATGAACCCAACACTGATCCTTGTCGCATGCCACAAGTCATAGGCTTCTAGTAAGAGAGACAACCATGTACTACTACTCCCTGGCTTCTCCCACAAAGCCAATGTCTAATCCAATTCACTACCTCATCTTGAATGCCAATCGACTGAATCTTTTTGACCAACCTCTCACGTAGGACCTTGTCAAAGGTCTCGCTAAAGTCCATGTAGACAACATTCACTACCCTACCTTCATCAACTTTCCTGGTAACTTCCTAGAAAAACTCTGTAAGATTGGTTGGACGGTACTTAACATGCACAAAGCCATGTTGACTATTCCCTAATCAGCCCTTCTCTATCCAATTATTCCTACTGTATTTCTGGTCCCTTGGAATACCTTCCAGTAACTTTCACACTGCTGATGTCAGGCTCACCAGCTTAAAATTTCCTGGTTTATTGAATTGAATTTCGGTTTATTGTCATTTAGAAACCACAACTGCAATGCAGTTAAAAAATGAGACAATGTTCCTCCAGAATGATATCACAAAAACACATGACAAAACAGACTACACCTGAAAATCCACATAATGTTTGGCAATCCCCAAATCCAGAGTCTGGAGAGGCTGCTGTGTATTAATATTGCACTACCATCTTAGCGCATTCCCCGGAAAGGAGCTCCAAATCCACCAGACAAAACAAGACTACCCAGACACACCAAGTCAGGAGACCAACTCTACCACCCAACAAACCAAAACCTAAAGCTACAAGATCTACACAAAACTGCATAGTTACATATAATTATAGTTAACATATAGTTACAACAGTGCAAACAATACCATAATTGATAAAAAAAACAGACCATGGGCACAGTAAAAATAGTCCAAAGATGTTAAAAGACTATAAGTTTGAAAGAAACCACCACACAGTTTCCACAAGTCCTCAGGGTCCCGATAGACTCGTCATCACACGCCGGCGGCAGAAGGGAATACCCCCACTATGGACCCACGGTGCCGCCAGACCCAGCGTCGCAGACACAGCACACAGTGAAAGCGCCCTGACCGCAGAGGACTCCGAGTCCGTTGATCCTCCGACCACCCCCTCTGGCACAGCCTCTCCAAGCACCATCCTCTGCCTAGCACACTACGACGCCCCCGCCACCGGCCACCAGCAACGTGACCCTGAGGACTGGGGGCCTGTTCTTCCCAGCAGACTCCCGGACCTCACAGCAGCAGCAGCAAAAAAGAAGGCCTTCCTGGAGATTTCCAGATGTTCCTCCATGCTCCCACATCTGTTTTTCATCAGATTAGGATTGTGCATGGCACCCTGCTCGACAAATAACAGATATCAGCTCCGGAGAGGCCACTGAAAACTGCGTCGTGCCGCCATCTTGAAGGCCATCTTAAAGCCTTTCTTAAACAGAACAATTTAGCTATCTTCCAACCCCCTGGTACCTCACCCATGGCTAATGATGTTCTAAATATCTCTGCCTGGGCCTCTGCAATTTCTGCACTAACCTCCCACAAGGTTCCAGGGATCCCCTTGACAGGTCTGGGGATTTGTTCATCCTAATTTGCTTCAAGACAGCAAAAACCTGGAGCAAAAACTCCTCTTGTAAGTTGTGTAGAATCCATAATCTCACTGCTTCTTTGCCTCAGTTCTATAGACTATATGTCCGTCTCCCAAGTAAATACCTCTACAGATTTGCTTCTCTAAATCCCATGGACAGTTGGGTGGTCTATAATATAAACCCACTAACGTGATCAAAGCTTTCTTAATCCTCAGTTCTACTCATAAAGCCTCACTAAACGAGCTTGCTAGAACGTCCTGTCTGAGCTCTACCATGACATTTTCCTTGACGAGTAACACAATCCCTCCCACACTGTCACATCTAAAACAACAGAACCCCAGAGTACTGAGCTGCCAGTCCTACCCCTCCTACAACCAAGTCGCACTAATGGCTACAACGTCATAATTCCGGGTGTTGATCCATGCCCTGAGCTCATTGCCTTTCCCACAATACTCTTGCACTGAAATATATACAGCTGAGAACATGACTCCCACCATGCTCAACCTTTGGATTCCTGAAGTTGTATGCCACAAGTTGTCTTTCTCCACAAGCAATCTACTATCTATTCTGTTCTGGCATTCTGGTTCCCATCCCCTTGCACTGCTGGTTTCAATTCATCCCATGCTGTACTAGCAAACCTTCCCACAAGGATATTAGTTCCCCTTTCAGCTCAGGTGAAAAACCATCCCTTTGGTACAGGTCGCACCTTCCCTGTAAGAGAGCCCAATGATCCAAAAATCTGATGCCCTCCCTCATGAATCAATTCCTTAACCTCTATGATCTTCCTGTTTCTGGCCTCAGTAGCATGTGGCACAGATAGCAATCCTGAGATCACATCATTGGAGGTTCTGTCCTTTAACTTAGCACTTAAATACCTGACCTCACTTTGCATGACCACATCATCCTACCTACCCATATAATAGGTACAGACGTGGACCACAACCTCTGACTGCTCACCTCCCGCTTAAGAATGCCATTGACTTGATCCAAGATGTCTCTGACCCTGGCACCTGGGAGGCAACATACCATCTCGGAATCCCGTTCTCATCCACGTAACCTCCTTTCTGTTTCCCCAAACTATGTATAACCTATCACTGCAGCTTCTTCCCTTCTTCTTCCCTTCTGAGCCACAGAGCCAGAGTCCTGACTGCTGTGTCTTTCCTCTGCTAGGTCATCACCCCCCGCAACAGCATTCAAGCCTGTTGTTGAGGGGATCGGCCACAGGGGTACTCTGCCTGTCCCCTTTCCCTCTCTTGTCAGTCACCCAGTTACCTGTGTCCTGCACCTTGGCTGTAATTAGCTTCCTGTATGTTCTGTCTATCACCCCTTCAGCCTCCGGAATGATCTGGAGTTCATCCAGTTCCAGCTCCATTCTTGAACATGGTCTGTTTGAAGCTGCAGCTGGATGCACTTCTCGCAGGAGTAGTCATCAGCAGTACTGGAGATCTCCCAGCCTTGCCACCTCCCACAAAAGGAGCATTTCCCTATCCTGCTGGCATCCTCACTGGTCTAAATAGACAAGAACAATGGAAAAAAGATTAAATTACAAAAAAAATCTACCCACGACCTATGCCTCTCCTCTCAAAAACCTCAAAGAATATTTTACAGTGTCCTTAACATTTTAACCACCCTCATTTACAGCGTGTAAATGTTTCAAGCAGTTTTTAAACTGTCCTACTCAGCCAGGTTTTCTTAATGCCAGGATATGCACCCTTTCTGACAAAAACATAGGCAGAAGCTTGGATATCAATCTTTGGTAAATTCAGCCCATGGTAGATGCCTGTTTTTCCACTAATTCACTGAAGGAAATTGCAAGAGTATTTTATAGTGTCCTTAACATTTTAAGACTTGTCTTTGGTTCAAAATTGTATGAGTCCTATAGCTCAAGCTGCTGAAACATTCTGTAAGCCATTACTTCCAGTTAAATGAGCTAGCATCATGATTTAACTCCTGGTTGGGAACCTGATTCTGATTCTCTCCATTTCATTCTAATAGACAACGTATCAAATGATTTTAATGTTTAACGGGTGGTCCTATGATTTATCAATGGGAATTAGAAACTGTTTAAATCATCATTGTGGAGGTGCCAGGGGAGTATTCTGTGCAAGAATAATTGACAGTCACACTAATATATTTTACATTTTAGTCTTTTAACCAAGCTTAAACCCCATATTTGGTCTACTTGAGCTCAACAAGTCATGATATTTAATGTAATTAGAATGATATTGTAGTTGCACTTGGCAAGACTACAAGTCAGGAATTACCCATCACTGCTGTCTTCAAAACTTGAACTCTAATATTGGACTGAAGACTAATCCTAATAACCAGTTGTAATTTTATTCTTGTTCTTCAGATAATAATGTTATTGACAGTATTCTCTTGGATGGTTCAGAATTTCAAGAAGTGAAAGCAGGCCTCGGGGTTCATTCGGTGTTTGCATATTGGGAGAACACATTGTTTTGGACAACTGTACATAATGGTAAGTTTTTCACATTTGACCATGATTCCTAGTTTGTGCCTTGCATCATAATTCTAAGTTATTTCTTGACAGGTTACACAAAATTGTGGTACAGTGCAAAGGGACAGGAGAAGAAGTGGTTTGAAGTTGAACAGAAAATTATTGGTCTTAAAATATATAATAGACAGCAAGGTAAGTTTCTATCAACTAGCTATATACCAAGGTTTTGAATTGGGAAGTCTGTAAAATAAAGGCAAATGATCTTTAACTAAAAATCTCAAGTTTTGAATGTTTTCTATTTTATCCCTTCTAGTAAGCCCTACTGTGATTATCCACTCACAGTCATGTGCACTAAATAATACTGACACTTTCTAAATTTGCTGCAGGAAATAATTTCTGTTCAGAGGGAAATGGTGGCTGTAGCCATTTGTGCCTACCATACCCTGGAGGAAGAACCTGCAGATGTTCCACAGGATATCGCCTTGTCAATGATAGTACTTGTGAAGTTATGGAGTGTCCAAAGCAGACTTGGCCATGCCTTGATGGTTTTGACTGCATCTTGAATGAACAAGTGTGTGATGGTGAAAAACATTGTACCGATGGATCAGATGAAATGGAATGTAAGTTTATTCAAATAATTTCAGCAACTGTTCCTGATTACAATTCTGTGCTTTGCAATTTGGCTTTTCAGCTAGCTCCTGCAAAGAGCAATGTAATTAGTCTTGTTCCATGGCTTAAACCCTCCTGCAAATGTTACCATTTTCTGGTGGTTGCAGATCAATCTGCCCTTCAGGAAATGCAACCTGATCACAACATATTGCATAATGCCCCCCTTAACTGCAGGATCTCTGGTTACAGATCTTGCAGAAATAGATTTACCTTTATTCTATCAAATTTGTGTGTTAACTGTGCAACCTACAGCACAGTACAGGCTTTTTGGCCCACAAAGCTGTGCCGAACATGTCCCTACCTTAGAACTACCAAGGCTTACCCATAGCCCTCTATTTTTCTAAGCTCCATGCATCCATCCAGGAGTCTCTTAAAATACCCTATCATTTCTGCCTCCACCACCACTGCTGGCAGCCAGCAGAAGTAGGTAAAAAACAAGAAATTATAGGCCAATTGACTTCAGTGTAAAATGTTGGGGTCCATTATTAAGGACAAGGTATCAGGACATTTGGAGGCAGATTACTTTAGAGGCCGAAGTCCGCATAGTTTTCTTAAGGGGACATCTTGCCTGATAAATATGTTGGAATTATTTGAGGAATTAACAAGCAGAATAGAAAAAGGAGAGTCAGTGGATATAGTTTAATTGGATTGGTCGAAGGCCTTTATCAAGGTTCTCTTATCTAAGCAAAATAAGAGCTATTGTATTACAGGATAGAAGACTGGCTGACTGGCAGGAGGCAGAGTGAGAATAAACAGGCTCTTTTCTGGTTGGTTGCCTATGACTAGTGGTGTTCCACAGGGGTTGCTTCTGGGATTGCTTCTTTTGATGTTATATGTCAATGATTTAGATGACAGAATTGATGGCTTTGTGGCCAAGTTTGCAGATGCTATAAAGATAAGTGGAGGGGCATGCAGTGTGGAAGAAGCAGGGAGTCTGCAGAAGGAGTTAAACAAATTAGGAGAATGGACAAAGAAGTGGCAGATGGAATATAGTGTAGGGAAATGTATGTATGGTCTTGCTCTTTGATGGAAGGAATAAAAGTAATTTTCTAAATGGGGAGAAAATTAGGAAATTAGAGGCACAAGGGTCTTGTGAGTTCCTGTGCAGGATTTCCTAAAGGTTAATTTGCAGGTTAAGTTGATGGTTAGGAAGGCAAATGCAATGTTAGCATTCATTTCAAGAGCATGTGAATATAAGAACCAGGATGTGATGATGAAGCTTTGTAAGGCATTGGCCAGACTGCATAGAATTTAATGGGTCCCTTGTCTGAGAAAGGATGTGCTGGCATTGGAGAGGGTCCAGAGGAGGTTCACGAGAATGATCCTGGAAATAACAGAATCCACATATGAAGAGCTTTTTATGGCTCTGGGCCTGTACTCACTGGAGTTTAGAAAAATGAGAAGATTTGAAACCAATCAAATATTGAAAAGCCTTGATAGAATGATGTGGAGAGGATGTTTCCTATAGTGGGCGAGTCTTGGACCAGAGGACATAGCCTCAGAAATTAGGAGGAATTTCTTTAGCCAGAGGGTGGTGAATCTGTTGAATTCATTGCCATAGACAGCTATGGAGCCCAAGTCACCGGGTATATTTAAAGCAAACAATTAGTAAGAGTGTCAAAGATTACAGGGAGAAGATGGGAGATTGGGGTTGAGAGGGATAATAAATCTGCCCTAATGCAAAGGCAGAGCAGATTCAATGGGGTAAAAGGCCTAGTTCTGCTATGGTTTTATTATTTTATGTTCTAGTGGAAAGGAACCAAAATCTAAATGCTTGGAATTCATAGATGGTTTATTGATTGACCTTTCTGGATCTGCATGTTATCTTTACAGGTGATATGTGGAAGGGACCTGTACAGACAAGCAATGTTTTACCCAACAGTTCTACTGCTGAAGTTGTCTTCTCCCAACAAATGGCCACTTCAAGGTGGCTTCCAGTCAGTTCCACAGCCTTCAGAGAAAGTTGGCTCCCTCACACAGATACTGCTCCAGTCACATCCAGTTATGGCGTTTCTCTGCACCGTAGTACAATGACACAAAGTCCTTCTGCAAACCAGACTGATGAGGATTTCAATGTGACTGAAGCAGGAAGGTCTGGTTTGTGCACGGATGAACTGTGCAGCATGCAAGGGAAGTGCTCTGTAGTTAATGACTTGTTAATGTGCAAATGCCAAGAAGGATACACTGGAAGATTCTGTGAGCACTTGGTAATGCCAGAAATCAGTGTTCCCCTCATTCTGGGAATTCTTGTTGTGGTATTGCTTGTTACTGTTGGAGCATTCTTCTTGAGGAGAAGAATTGGAAAAAGGTTTGTACTTGAATATTCTGAAATAGTAGATAACAAATATTTGGACTGAACAGTGCAATATTTAAATTGGACAGGTAAATATTGGAACTAAATTCCATAGGTTCAAAGATTCATTTATAGATAGCCATGAAACCAAGGAAAAAAGAATGGCAGCAGGATTAGCAACCCCCAAATCCCTCCTCCCCACAAAATAAAACAAGAAAGATCAGGCAAAAAAACACAGAATACAAAAAAAACCATAAGACTGGAAAAAAAAGTCTACAGGCCAAGTCCACATCCAAAACCTGGGGAACATTCTTCCTCTCCATAGCAGAGTGATCTCACCAGTGATAAAAAGGCAGTACTCCTCTCCGCAGCAGAGCAATCTCACCAGTGATAAAGAGGTAGTCTCCCCTCTCCATAGCAGAGCAATCTCACCAGTGACAGAAAGGCAATCTCCTCTCTGGCAGCAGAGCAATCCTACCAATGGTAAAAAAGCAGGCAGCCAGTATTTCAATCGCCCTTGTCACTTCACTTGTGGAACCATAGAAGCTTTAATCGATGAAATGGAATCAAACATCAGCTCACAGCGAACCACAAGGTTCTCGAACACTGCCTCTGCTCCCCGGAATCCCCTCGGAGACTGCAGAGTGCAGAAGCACCCACACAATCTCTGAACTGAAAATCACAGGCTCCAACAGATCCAGAATCAGATTCAAGACAAAAAAAAAACGAATGTAAAAGACATAAAAGAAGTGAGATTAATGATTTCATGATCTATCCAGAAAATGTTGACCAAAGGATTATGTACGCAGGTGCCATCTTGACTGGAAGCCATAGATATTTCTTCTTAATACAAATTGATAAATGGTTTGCCCAGCAATTAAAGTAATTTAGCCTAATTCTTGTTTTTAGATGGGTGTGTAAAACTGCCTTCTATTTGTTGGCTGTTGCTCCTGCAAAGTTTCAGATATTGCTGCACCCAAGATCAAGCCTAGAACACATGCTAAAATTTCCATTCAAGTTCTAACCAGGTCTCTTCCTGTTCTAACAGTCAAGCAAAGAATAGTTGATAGGGGTTTAATAGTGCATTGAAATAGTTATTTGTAATAAGATTGTTGACTATGTACTCTTGCTGTCAAACTCAAAGTTGGGGAGAAAGAGGAAAGTGAAGTTTTCCAAATGTAACCAAGATATGTCAAAAATACTCTTTCTGGTGCAGGAAAGCTCATGCTAACTTGCAATTGACTGCAATGGGACACAGGAACCAGATCGCAATGAATGAAGCTTCTGTAGTGGTACCAGAGGTAATGTAAAAATAGAACTTCAATAAATACGTTTCCCTCTACCTTCTAGAAATAGAAAGAGTTCAAAATCTTTGCTTTTACAAAACATATCCATGCAGTTAAAACTGAAACAATTTAGGATCATAAATCATAAAGTAGTCAACTCAACTCTTATTATTTATTTTTAGATACAGCTCTTCTGGCTTACTGAGCCGCATCACTGATTTGCCTCTAGTCTATTTACAGGACAATTTAATGACCAATTACCCTACTAACTGGTACAACTTTGGACTGTGGGAGGAAACCAGAGCACCTAGAGGAAACCCATGTGCTTCACAGGAAAGATGTACAAACTTTCTTACAGAGGATGCCAGAATTGAACTCTGAACTCTGACACCCCAACCTGTAACATCGTCATGCTAATCACTGTGGCACCCCACTACTCTGTCTATTCACTAGTGTTAAATAGGTGTATTCTGTATCTAATTAGCAGATACTGAAACAAAAGTAAACTAATCCGTTGTATGGCACTTTCATGTTCATCTAGCAGACTAATTCCATTTACCTGTAATAGAACTACTTATGCCTTGCCTATTTCAGAGTTTATATAAACACTTCTGAAATGTAGTGACTTCATCTCATTCTGTCACTTCTGACAAGCTCCAAATGTCAATCATCTGAGAAAATATGTGGTATTAAATCCTCAAATGCCCTTTAAAACACTTCCTCTTCCCAAACTAATGCCCTCTTTTTTTTGACACACCTACCATGAAAAAAAGACCTGTGACCATATCTTATTACCTTGTAACAGGTTGCCCCTTGCTTCCAGGGAAACCAAGCCTAGCCCATCTAGTCACTTCCCCAGAATAAATGTACCTTAATCCAGGCAATATCCGGGTGTACCTCCTTTATATTGTCCCCAGCACAATCACGTGCAACCAGAAATTGATGTAGCAAACAGAAATGTACACAGCACCCCTGAAGTGGACTAACAAACATTTTATAAATTTGCAAAATAATATCTTGAGTTTTCTATGCTATACCCTGACCATGAAGACAAATACACAATGTGTTGCCACTCCAGAATTATAGACAGAAATCCTCAGGTCACTGTTCCTCAGCATTACTTCTGAAGAAATTTGCTTTGGTCATATCTTCCTTAGAACTCCCAAGTTCCAAGAGACAATTAGTTATTTTTCTCTATAGATTTTACCTGACTATTTTACTTTCTGATTTGTATTGAATGCTCATATCAGACTACAGATTTTGTCATCTGAACTCAGAACTAACTTACTTCCTTTCTTTCTTCCCAAAGTAACAAAGTCCATACATATATCTATGATAATAAATCTGAATCTGCCCCAAAGCTACAGAGCAGGTGCTGAAAATTTGGATTAATATAAATAGGTGCCTGCTGGTCAACATGGGTGTGGTGGACCATTTTCCATATGTGATTCTATCATTAAGTGATCAACATCTGTGACCCAAGACTGCTTTGTGTAATAGGCCACAGTATTCCATTTGAGGTCTGACTGTTTTCAATGCTGGAGCATAACCCCTGTGCTCATGTTCATCTCTCTCACCTGTTAAGCTCTATATCCTACTTCCCTCTTAACCACATTATCCATTTGTAACCCAGATGCTTCCAACAAAGATAGCTGCTGTCTCCGATGAGGTTGTGGTTCAGACTTAGTTGAATATTATGTTCATAAAGATGATTTTGGGGATGGAGAAGGGAGTTAGAGGTCAGATTAGGGTCTAGGCACAGGATGTGGAGGAAATGCAAGTCAGGCCTTCGCTCTGCACTCAAAAGTCAACAATGTGGTATGAAGGACATCTGTGGATGTCAGGCTGTCCCAGGATCAAATTGAGGACTGCCAGGAACTGCTTGCTCTTGCTGATAACATCCATGCACAGGACATGTCCCATAGGGTCTTGGGCTATGTTTATTCCTTTTCATAGATACTGCCCAGTCTGCTGAGATCCTCTAGAATTATATGTGTTTTGCCTATATGCAGTATGTGTTTTTGTGTGACTAGATGTTTACTTGCAATATGATATGTGCTACATGTGCATTGTGCTGTGTGTGACTGTTGGTACTGTGTTTTGCACCTTGACCCAGAGGAACACTGTATCGATTGGCTGTATCCATGGATATTCATGTATGGTTGAATGACAATTAAACTTGAACTTGAACCATGAGGGCCGGTCAGTTGGCATACCCAGAGTTGAGCATCCTGTCATCAGCTAGACCAGAGCTCAAAACTGAGATCGAATTCTGAATGACAATTGTCGCAGTGTTTCAGTGGAGTAAGGGAAATTACAGTGTTATGAGAGAAGAGTTATAACCATATAACCATATAACAATCACAGCACGGAAACAGGCCATTCCGGCCCTCCTAGTCCGTGCCGAACTCTTAATCTCACCTAGTCCCACCTACCCGCACTCAGCCCATAACCCTCCACTCCTTTCCTATCCATATACCTATCCAATTTTACCTTAAATGACACAACTGATCTGGCCTCTACTACTTCTACAGGAAGCTCATTCCACACAGCTATCACTCTCTGAGTAAAGAAATACCCCCTCGTGTTTCCCTTAAACTTTTGCCCCCTAACTCTCAAATCATGTCCTCTCGTTTGAATCTCCCCTACTCTCAATGGAAACAGCCTATTCACGTCAACTCTATCTATCCCTCTCAACATTTTAAATACCTCGATCAAATCCCCCCTCAACCTTCTACGCTCCAATGAATAGAGACCTAACTTGTTCAACCTTTCTCTGTAACTTAAGTGCTGAAACCCTGGTAACATCCTAGTAAATCGTCTCTGCACTCTCTCTAATTTATTGATATCTTTCCTATAATTCGGTGACCAGAACTGTACACAATATTCCAAATTTGGCCTTACCAATGCCTTGTACAATTTTAACATTACATCCCAACTTCTGTACTCAATGCTCTGATTTATAAAGGCCAGCGTTCCAAAAGCCTTCTTCACCACCCTATCTACATGAGACTCCACCTTCAGGGAACTATGCACTGTTATTCCTAGATCTCTCTGTTCCACTGCATTCCTCAATGCCCTACCATTTACCCTGTATGTTCTATTTGGATTATTCCTGCCAAAATGTAGAACCTCACACTTCTCAGCATTAAACTCCATCTGCCAACGTTCAGCCCATTCTTCTAACCGGCATAAATCTCCCTGCAAGCTTTGAAAACCCACCTCATTATCCACAACACCTCCTACCTTAGTATCATCAGCATACTTACTAATCCAATTTACCACCCCATCATCCAGATCATTTATGTATATTACAAACAACATTGGGCCCAAAACAGATCCCTGAGGCACCCCGCTAGTCACCGGCCTCCATCCCGATAAACAATTATCCACCACTACTCTCTGGCATCTCCCATCTAGCCACTGTTGAATCCATTTTATTACTCCAGCACTAATACCTAACGACTGAACCTTCTTAACTAACCTTCCATGTGGAACTTTGTCAAAGGCCTTGCTGAAGTCCATATAGACTACATCCACTGCCTTACCCTCGTCAACATTCCTCGTAACTACTTCAAAAAATTCAATAAGGTTTGTCAAACATGACCTTCCACGCACAAATCCATGCTGGCTACTCCTAATCAGATCCTGTCTATCCAGATAATTATAAATACTATCTCTAAGAATACTTTCCATTAATTTACCCACCACTGATGTCAAACTGGCCAAAGTTGGCCAAAGTAAAGTGGAAGGAGATCCTGGCAAGGATGACAGCAGAGCAGCAATGGTGTGAGTTTCTGGGAAAATGAGGAAGGTGCAGGATAGATGTATTCCAAAATAAAGAAATACTCAAATGGCAAAATTATACAACCAAGGCTGACACGGGAAGTCAAAGCTAATGTAAAAGCAATAGCGAGGGCATACAACAAAGCAGAGATTAGTGGGAAGGTAGAGGATTGGGAAGCTTTTAAAAACCTACAGAGAGCAACTAAAATAATCATTAGGAGGGAAAAGATGAAATATGAAAGCAAGCTAGCAAACAATATTAAAGTGGATAGTAAAAGCTTTTACAAGTATGTTAAAAAAAAGAGATGAGAGGGGATATAGGACCACCAGAAAATGAGACTGTAGAAATAATAACAAGGGACAAGGAGATGGCAGATGAGCCAAATGAGTATTTTGCATCCGTCTACACTGTGGAAGACACTAGCAGTGTGTCGGGTGTTGAAGGGTGTGAAGGAAGAGAAATGAGTGCAGTTACTATTACAAGGAAGAAGGTGCTCAAAAAGCTGAAAGGCCTAAGGGTGCACAAGTCACTAGGACCAGATTCCCTGCACCCTAGGGTTCTGAAACAGGTAGCAGTAGAGACTGCGGAGGCATTAATAGTGATCTTTCAAAAATCACTGGTCTCTGGCATGGCGCCAGAGGACTGGAAAATAGCAAATGTCATTCCATTCTTTAAGTAAGGAGGAAGGCAGCAGAAAGGAAATTATAGACCAATTAGTCTGACCTCAGTGGTTGGGAAGATGTTGGAGTCAATTATTTAGGATGAAGGTATGGCATACTTGGTGACACAGGACAGGATGGGACAATCTTGTCATATCCTTAAGGGGAAATCCTGCCTGACGAACCTGTTGGAATTCTTTGAGGAGATTACACATAGGAGGGATAAAGGGGATGCCATGGGTGTTGTATACTTGGACTTCCAGAAGACTTTTGACAAGGTGCCACACATGAGGCTGCTTACCAAGTTAAAACATAGAACATAGAATAGTACAGCACAGTACAGGCCCTTCAGCCCACAATGTTGTGCCGACCCTTAAACCCTGCCTTCCATATAACCCCCCTCCTTAAATTCCTCCATATACCTGCCTGGTAGTCTCTCAAATTTCACTAGTGTATCTGCCTCCACCACAGACTCAGGCAGTGCATTCCATGTGCCAACCACTCCCTGAGTAAAAAACCTTCCTCTAATATCCCCCTTGAACCTCCCACCCCTTACCTTAAAGCCATATCCTCTTGTATTGAGCAGTGGTGCCCTGGGGAAGAGGCGCTGGCTGTCCACTCTATCTATTCCTCTCAAGAGCCTGTGGTATTACAGGAAAGTTACTAGCGTGGTTAGAGCATTGGCTGATTGGTAGGAGGCAGCGAGTGAGAAAAAATTAATCCTTTTCTGGTTGGCTACTAGCGACTAGTGGTGTTCCACAGGGGTCAGTGTTAAGACCACTTCTTTTTATGCTGTTCAATGATTTAAATAATGGAATCAACAGCTTTGTTGCCAAGTTTGCAGATGATACAAAGATTGGTAGAGGGGCAGGTAGAGTTGAGGAAACAGGTAGGCTACAGAAGAACTTAGATTAGGAGAATGGGCTAGAGATTAGAAAATGAAATACAATGTTGGAAAATGCATGGTCATGCACTTTGGTAGTAGAAATAAGTGTGCGGACTATTTTCTAAATGGGGAGAGAATCCAAAAATCTGAGATTGTGTACAGTTTTGGTCACCGAATTACAGGAAGGATATTAATAAGGTTGAAAGAGTACAGAGAAGGTTTACAAGGATGTTGCCGGGACTTGAGAAGCTGAGTTACAGAGAAAGGTTGAATAGGTTAGGACTTTATTCCCTGGAGCATAGAAGAATGAGGGGAGATTTGATAGAGGTATATATAAGATTATGATATGATAGAGGTATATATAAGATTATGATTTGATAGAGGTATATATAAGATTATGATGGGTATAGATAGAGTGAATGCACTGAGGCTAGGGGAGAAAAAAAAACAGAGGACATGGGTTAAGGGTTAAGGGTGAAGGGGGAAAAGTTTAAAGGGAACATGGGGGGGGGGCTTCTTCACACAGAGTGGTGGGAGTGTGGAATGAGCTGCCAGATGAAGTGGTAAATGAAGTGGTCACTTTTAACATTTAAGAAACACTTGGATAGGTACATGGATGAGAGCTGTATGGAGGGATTTGGTCCAAGTGCAGGTCAGTGGGACTAGGCAGAAAAATGGTTCGGCACAGCCAAGAAGGGCCAAAAGGCCTGTTTCTGTGCTGTAATGTTCTATGGGTCTAAAGGGAGTCCTTGTCCAGAACACCCTAAAGATTAATTTGCAGATTGAGTCAGTGGTGAGGAAGACAAATGCAATGTTAGTATTCATTTCACGAGGTCTAGAATACAAGAGCAGGGATGTGATGCTGAGTCCTCACCTATTGTGAACAGTTTGGGACTCATCTAAGAAAAGATGTGCTGGCACTGGAAAGGATTCAGAGGAAGTTCACAAGGATGATTCCAGGAATTAAAGGGTTATCATACAGGGAACGTTTGATATCTCTGGGTCTGTACTTGCTGGAATTTAGGAGGGCTAGGGGGGATCTCATTGGAACATTGAAATGTTGAAAGGCCTAGAGGGAGTAGATGTGGAAAGAATGGTGGGGGAGTTTAGGACAAGAGGGCACAGCCTCAGAATAAAAGGAAGTCCATTTAAAACAGAGATACTGAGAAATTTCTTTAGCCAGGAAGTGGTGAATTTGTGGAATTTGTTACCACAAGCAGCTGTGGAGGCCAGGTTGTTGGCTGTATTTAACCTAGAGATGGATAAGTTCTTGATTGGACATGGTATCAAAGGTTACGGGGAGAAGGCCGGGGAGTGGGGCTGAGGAGGGGGAGAAAGGATCAGTCATGATTGAATGAGGGTGTGGACTCAATGGGCCAAATGGCCTAATTCTGCTGCTAAGTCGTATGGAAAGTTGAATCCTAATTAGTGAAGACCGGGAGGACTGTGTGTTTTGAAGGAAGCAAAAGGGCATGTTTTGCTGGAGTTTCTGTTGCTTTGTTGTGATCGCTGGTGTTCTGCTGAGCGTTGTGGTCAAGCCATGTTGGTGCCGGGATGTGTGATGACACTTGCAGACTGCCCCACCACATACATGGTGTATCAACATACATGTCATAAAACAATCTGAATCTGTCCTTTCATGAAAACACAATGATTTTCATGACTTCAAGCCTACTAATCGGACCACTCATCTACAAGTGTGTGTGTGTGTGGGGGGGGGGGGGGGTGGGAGAGTGTGGTGGTGACAGGGAAAGGAATGTAAAAACTACTCATGGACAACTGAAAAGCAGAAATGCTGGAAGTATCAAACAGCATTGAAAACATCTGACATTTTGGATGAATGACCCTAATCCACAAGTAGGATGATTAGGTAGGATAGAAGTTTGTCTCTCAGGTGCCAGGGTCCACAATGTTTCTGAACATGTTCGCAATATCCTGAAAAAGAAAGGGTGAACTAGAAGTCGTGGTATGTATCGGTGCCAACAACATAGGTCGAAAAAGGGAGGAGGTCCAGAAAACAGAATATAGGGAGTTAGGAAGGAAGCTGAGAAGCAGGGTAGTAATCTCAGGATTGTTACCTGTGCCACCCGACGAGGAAAGAAATTGAATGAGGAGGCAGATAAATGTGCGGCTGAAGAATTGGAGGGGCAGCAGGGATTCAGATTTCTGGATCATTGAGACCTCTTCTGGGACAAGTGTGACCTCTATAACAGTGATAGGTTGCACTTGAATCTGAGGGGGACCAATATCCTTGTGGGCAGGCTTGCTAGAGCTGTAGGAGTGGTTTAAACTAATGTGGCAGTGGGATGGGAATCAGGAGCTGAGGATGAGCCAGCAGGTTTACAAGTAGATAATGGATGTAACATGAATGCAAAGAAGGACAATCCAATGATTGGGTACAAATGGAGACAGAGCAAAGAGTTAATTTGTACCATAGAGGCAAAATTGGTGAAGAATGCAGGACTGAAGGTGCAATATTTAAATGCATGTAGCATTCGGAGTGAGGTAGATGAACTCGAGGGGCAATTAGATATTGGTTGGTATGACGATGTGGACATCACTAAGTTGTGGCTGAAGGAAGGACATAGTTGGGAGTTGGTAAGAGATGGAATTACATATTTAGAAAGAGTTGTCATAGGGTCAGAGAATGTTGAACCTTTGTGGGTGGAGTTAAGAAATTGCAAGTTTAAAAATCCATTATCGGAATCATAGATAGGCCTCCAAATAGTAGCCAAGATGTGAGGTTGAGATTGCAAAGGGAGCTGGAAAAGACATGTATTAAGGGTAATGACACAATTGTAATGGGGGACTTCAATATGCAAAGGGATTGGGAAAATCAGGTTGGTGATAGCAAGAGAGGGAATTTGTTGAATGCCTATGAGATGGCTTTTTAGAGCAGCTTGTGTCGAGCTTACTATGGGAAAGGCTGTCCTAGGTTGGGTGTAATGCAGATTTTATTAGTCAGCTAAACGTAAAGGAAACCCTTAGGAGGCAGTGATCATAATATGGTTGAATTCATACTGCAGTTTGAGAGAGTCACATGGATTAGTAACACAATAGAATAAAGGGATTTACAGAAGCAGGAGAGAGGAGCTTACCCAGGTGGAGTGGAGGAGGATACTGACAGGGATGACAGCAGAGCTGAGGTGGCTGAAGTTTCGGGGAATAGTTCACAAGGCGCAGGCTAGATATATCCCACAGGAGAAAAAGTTCTCAGATGGCAAGGGTAGGCAACCATGGCTGACAAGTGAAGTTAAGAACTGCATAAAAGCCAAGGAAAGGGCATATAAGGTAATAAAAGTGAATGGGAAGTTGAATGATTGGGAACCTTTTAAAATCCAACAAAAGGCAACTAAAAAAGCTACAAGAAAGGAAAAGAAAATATGAGGGCAAACTAGCTGATAATATACAGCAGGATATTATTTTTTCAGTTATATGAAGAATAAAAGGGAGGTGAGAGTTGATATTAGATCACTGGGAAATGATGCTGGTGAGGTAGTAATGGGGGACAAAGAAATGGCAGATGAACTTAATGGATACTTTGCAGCTGTCCTCACTGTGGAAGACACTAGCAGTGTGCCAGAGGTCCGTGAGTGTCAGGGAGCAGGAGTATGCGCCATTGGTATTACAAAGAAGAATGTTCAAGGCAAACTCAATAGATCTTAAGGTGGATAAGTCACCATGGCCAGATGAACTACATCCCAGAGTCCTGGGAAAGGTTGCTGAAGAGAAAACAGATGCATTGGTCATGATCTTTCAAGAATCACTTGATTCTGGCATGGTCCCGGAGGACTGGAAGGTTCCAAATGTCACTCCACTCTTTATGAAGAGAGGAAGACAAAAGAGAGGAAATGATATGTTAGGGTTGAGAAAGTGTTGGAGTCCGTTATTAAGGACGAGGTTTCGGGGTACTTGGAGATTAATGGTAAAATAAGTCAAGGTCAGCCTGGTTTCTCTATAGGGAAATCTTGCTTGACAAAACTGTTAGAATTGTTCAAGGATGTAGCAAGCAGGAGAGGCAGTGGTTGTCAGGCTGCTTACAAGATAAAATCCTGTGGTGTTACAGGAGAGATACTGGCATAGATAGAGGAATGGCTGACAGGCAGGAGGCAGTGAGTGGTAATAAACAAGGCCTTTTCTGGTTGCCTGCCAGTGACTAGTGGTGTTCCTCAGGGGTCAGTATTGGGACCACCACTTTTCACATTATCAATGATTTAGAAAGTGGAATTATGGCACATGGGCAAAAAAGTGGCAATTGGAATACAGTGTTGGGAAATGTATGATAATATATTTTGGTAAAAGAAACAATAGTGCAGACTATTATCTAAATGGGGAGAAGGTTCAAACATCAGAGGTGCAGAAGGACTTAGGAGTCCTCATGCATGACTCCCAGAAGGTTAATTCACAGGCTGAGTTGGTGGTAAAGAAGTCGAATGCAATGTTGGCATTTATTTCAAAGGGAATAGAATATAAAAGCAAGGAAATAATGGTGAAGCTTTATAGGACATTCATCAGGCTGCACTTGGAGTATAGTCAACAGGTTTGGGCCCCTTAACCCAGAAAAGATGGTTTGTCCTTGGAGAGGGTCTAGAGGAAGTTCACAAGGATGATTCTGGGAATGAAGGGGTTTATATATGAGAAGCGTTTGGCCGCTTTGGACCCGTACTCACTGGAATTTTGAAAAATGCGTGGGGAATTAGTGTTTGGGTGTTTTTGATTTGCTATTTTAGCTGGTTCAGTACAACACTACGGGTCAAATGACTGCACTCTTCCAATTGACTAACTCCCCCTCCCCTTTTTTCCCTATCCACTTTCCCCTCCTCCCACCACCTTATTCTGGCTTCTCCCCGTTATTTTCAGTCCTGATGAAGGCTCTGCGGACGAAATGCCAACTCTTTACCCCCCTCCATAGATAGCGTCTGTCTTGTTGAGCTCCTCCTGCATTTTGAGTGTGTTGCTCACAGTTTACAGCCTGTTTGTTGTCTAGTTTTGTCTTTTCTAGCTTTTTTGATAGCAAATGGCTTGTTGAATTGATTCCAAAGTAGTTGATGAACCAATCCATTGTTGAACTTCAAACCAAAGCAGTTAGCATCAAGAAATAACTTTATGGAGAATTGGAAAAAAACACATTTTGACTAGTGAAAACAATCCAATTCAAAAGCAAATCGTGATGATTTGAATTAATCTTCAGACTAACTTTGTTTCCAGTGCAGTTAACTTAATCACTGTCTCAGTGCCGAAAGTTGGCAGAAAGTGTAAACTCTCTTTGACTGACAAATGTTTCCCTGCTCTTTTTGTACAAATACCAGCTGGTTTTAAAAAGTCTAAAAGTTTGTCTAATCTGTTCCAGGAACCACAAGCATCAAGCTGAAGCTTCAGAGTACTTCTTAGCCAACGTATGTTGAAATTGGCATTTTAATGAAGTAAATATTTGCAACATATTTGTGATGGTTGATTTAATTATTCACATTTTTCACTTCATGTTAATATACCCTTCTGCAACAAATTTAATTCATATTTTATATGTGCAATGGCCAAGCTGATCAGTTTCTTGTTCCCCCACACTGCCCCCATTTGCCATTCTCTCCCTAAAAGATTCCCAATATTGTTTAATTTCTTTGTTGCCCTTGTCTCCCTCCAGCCTCTATCCTCTGTCCCCCTTCCCCACCCCCAGCCTGGCTATGTCACCATTTGTCTGCTTCCACCTAAGACCGTGCTCCCAATTCCTCTGCTACCCTCCCCTCCCTTCTGCCTATCATTCACCTCGCTTCACCACATAATACCTCCTACCCCTGAATCAGCCACTCTTTTACCTGAGGCATCAGGTAAAGAGGCATCAGAGAGAGATGTGTAACATGTATAGGCAACAGGGAGGAAATAAGATGCTTGAGGAGTATAAAAAGAGTAAGAAAATACTTAAGAAAGAAATCAGGAAAGCTAAAAGAAGACATGAGGTTGCTTTGGCAGTCAGGGTGAAGGATAATCCTAAGAGCTTCTACAGGTATGTTAAGAGCAAAAGGATAAAATTGGTCCTCTTGAAGATCAGAGTGGTCAGCTATGTATGGAGCCAAAAGAAATGGGAGAGATATTAAATGGGTTTTTTGCATCTGTATTTACTAAGGAAACTGGAATGGAGTGTATGGAAACAAGGCAAACAAGTAGAGAGGTCATGGAACTTATACAGCTTAAAGAGGAGAAGGTGCTTGCTGCCTTGAGGCAAATCAAGAGTAAATAAATCCCCAGGACCTGACAGGGTATTCCCTCAGACCTTGAAGGAGACTAGTGTTGAAATTGCAGGGGCCCTGGCAGAGATATTTAAAATGTCAATATCCACAGGTCAGGTGCCAGAAGATTGGAGGATAGCTCATATAGTTCTGTTGTTTAAAAAAGGCTCAAAAAATAAGCCGGGAAATTATAGACCGGTAAGTTTGACATTGGTAGTAGGTAAATTATTGGAAGGAATACTAAGAGATAGGATCTACAAGTATTTGGATAGACAGGGACTTATTAGAAAAAGTCAGCATGGCTTTGTGCGTGGTAGGTCATGTTTAACCAATCTATTAGAGTTTTTCAAGGAAGTTACCAGGAAAGTGGATGAAGGGAAGGCAGTGGATGTTGTTTACATGGACTCTAGTAAGGCCTTTGACAAGGTCCCGCATGGGAGGTTAGTTAGGAAGATTCAGTCGCTAGGTATACATGGAGAGGTAGTAAATTGGATTAGACATTGGCTCAATAGAAGAAGCCAGAGAGTGGTAGTGGAGGATTGCTTCTCTGAGTGGAGGCCTGTGACTAGTGGTGTGCCACAGGGATCAGTGCTGGGTCCATTGTTATTTGTCATCTATATCAATGATCTGGATGATAATGTGGCAAATTGTATCAGCAAATTTGCTGATGATACAAAGATTGGAGGTATAGTGGACAGTGAGGAAGGTTTTCAAAGCTTGCAGAGGGATTTGCACCAGTTGGAGAAATGGGCTGAAAAATGGCAGATGGAGTTTAATGCAGACAAGTGTGAGGTATTGCACTTCGGAAGGTCAAACCAAGGTAGAACATACAAGGTAAATGGTTGGACACTGAGGAGTGCAGTAGAACAGAGGAATCTGGGAGTACAGATACATAGTTCCCTAAAAGTGGCGTCAGAGGTGGATAGGATCATAACGAGAGCTTTTGGTACATTGGTTTTATAAATCAAAGTATTGAGTATAAGAGTTGGAATGTAATGGTGAGGTTGTATAAGACATTGGTGAGACCGAATTTGGAGTGTTGTGTGCAGTTTTGGTCACCGAATTACAGGAAGGATATTAATAAGGTTGAAAGAGTGCAGAGAAAGTTTACAAGGATGTTACTGAGGTTTGAGAAACTGAGTTACAGAGAAAGGTTGAATAGGTTATGACTTTATTCCCTGGAGCGTAGGAGAATGAGGGGTGATTTGATAGAGGTGTATAAAATTATGACGGGTATAGATAGAGTGAATGTAAGCAGGCTTTTTCCACTGAGGTGAGGGGAGAAAAACCCCAGAGGTCATGGGTTAAGGGTGAAGGGGGAAAAGTTTAAAGGGAACATTAGTGGGGGCTTCTTCACTCAGAGAGTGGTGGGAGTGTGGAATGAGCTGCCAGATGAAGTGGTGAATGCGGGCTCACTTAAAGTAAAACATTAAAGTTTGACATTTAAGTAAAACTTGGACAGGTATATGGATGAGAGGGGTTTGGAGGGATATGGCCCGGGTGCAGGTCAGTGGGACGAGGCAGAAAATGGTTTGGCACAGCCAAGAAGGGCCAAAAGGCCTGTTTCTGTGTTGTAATGTTTTATGGTTCTATGGTTCTATCTTCTCTCTGCACTCAGTCATGAAGCAGGATCTGAAACACTGAAAATTCATCTATTCTACCTTAGCTGCTCGATCAGAAGAACTCAGCAGGTCAGCCAGCGTTTTTAGAAGGAAATTCAACAGTTAATGTTTTGAGCCCAAGACCTTTCAGGTCCTGATTAAGCATTTTGTGCATGTTGCTCAAAAATTCCAATATCTGCAGAAACTTGACTCTGCTTGATCAGAGTTCCTCCAGCAGTCTGTTCACAGAAAACCAAATGAGTAACGAGGAAATGGTCAGGTCTACGGGTACTTTCATAAAATTTAAATGTACCCCTGCTGGGAAATTTGTACCACAAATTTGACACTATTTGAAATGCTTTCAGCTGTTAGGTATACATCATCTGATTGATTCCGATATATTGGCTCACATTAGGACCAGAACATTTTGGCCAATTAAGTGATTGCTCCAATTAGCCAAAGTTTCATGGAAATAGTTAAAAAGTTTTAAAACAGTGGTCCCTAACCACCAAAGCCAGTGCTACTGGGCCGTGAGGAAATGATATGAGTCAGATGCACCTTTCTTCATTCCCTGTCACCCCCACTGTTGAACTTGAACACACACAAGGTCATCAGTTGCCTAAACACAGTGACACCGTACAGGGATCACTGGTTGGCCTCGGGTGGTCGGCGAGAGGTTCCCTTGCTACTGGCCTGGAGCGTGGACAGATGGGCGCTGCCTCTAAACCTGTTTAGCACACCGAATATTCGTGAGGAACCTGGTGCTAAAATATTCGCAAACGACCTAATTCGGGCTCATGGTTTCGTAAGTAGCAGAGCAGCTACCTCGCTGCGATCTATTGAAAGTCATCTCTCGAGCCAAACTTTTGTTGGCCGATAAATCCTACCTACCTACCGGGGGCAGGGGGGTACTGTCATACTCCTCATCGCTCAGTCGGTCGATCTCTCCGGACTGCAACTGCCGCGGCCCCAGCAGGGGGACCTCCGGCACTTGCCTTGTCCTCTCACCCCACCCACGACCAGGCATACCTGGCCAAGATATCTGGAGGCAGGCGGACAGGAGGCTGGAGTTCGGGCCCGGAGGCTGTCTAATGAGGCAATGAAGCCCTGAAAGACTTTGAGTCCAAGCACCCTGCACTTAAAGACAAACTCGTTGAGTTTTTTGAGCAAAAGAAAATGTGAGCAAGCGGGACAGAAGCAAGAGCTGAGAGCCACGAAAACTACATTGTGGAAAAGACTGGACATAAGGAATCCCTTCGAGTATCGCTGTCTCCCATCACTCTTCGATGGGACCATCTTGTTGTAGGGAAACAAGCCCAGGGCTCCCACTGATTCAGCAATATTGGTGTGTTGCAATGATTTTATAAGTTCATATGAGTAAAATATGCGCTGTGTGTTTAATATCCAAATGTTACTTAAAACGTTATGATGCTATTGATTTATAAATGACTTACAATTGACTTATCACTATATTCATGCAAGGAAAATATGTGCTGTGTATTTAATATTAAATTCATTAGATAAACTCTTTTAGAAACGAAATTGAGTGTATTAGTCACTTATAAGTGACTTATAGTTGACTTATCACCTAGATTCCGGTCATGATTAACACTCCCCCCCACCCCCGCCCCCCCACCGTCGGCCGGTCCACAAGAATATTGTCAATATTAAACCGGTCTGCGGTGCAAAAAAGGTTGGTGACCCCCGTTTTAAAAGACAAACTGCTGTTAACTGACTAGCAAATTATGTATTTAAATAAAATACAGAACAAATTAGAACAATACAATACTACTATAGTACTTAAAACTGTCTATTAGTTCCGACACTGACAGGTATCCTGTTGCAGAGAATTTTTAAAGTGGGAACATCGTTGCTTTGTGAAAGTTTTATTCTCTTAACCTACAAAGGGTCTTCCTTGGTTGCAGCGGTTGACCATGATTTCTTCTGTGCCTTGGTATGCTTTGCTCTCCACAGAGCACTGCAGAACCACCTTCCTGGCCATTGGAGCTCACTGTAGATCTCATCCGTCCAGTCTGCCTGAGCTGACTTTGCATGCGTTGACAGGCATGTCCCTACCTGAACGGGGCATGAGGCCCACCGGCTACCCTAGTTTAGCATGTCTATGAAAATGGTGTAACAAGGTGTTCCTGCTGTTGTATGCATACAGCTCCTTGGAGACACAGGTGAGCATACACAGCTCCTTGGAGACACAGGTGAGCATACACAGCTCCTTGGAGACACAGGTGAGTGTACACAGCTCCTTGGAGACACAAGTGAGTGTACACAGCTCCTTGGAGACACAAGTGAGTGTATACAGCTCCTTGGAGACACAGGTGAGTGTACACAGCTCCTTCGAGACACAGGTGAGCGTACACAGCTCCTTGGAGACACAGGTGAGCATACACAGCTCCTTGGAGACACAGGTAGGCATACACAGCTCCTTGGAGTCACAGGTGAGCGTACACAGCTCCTTGGAGACACAGGTGAGCGTACACAGCTCCTTGGAGACACAGGTGAGAGTACACAGCTCCTTGGAGACACAGGTGAGCGTACACAGCTCCTTAGAGACACAGGTGAGCGTACACAGCTCCTTAGAGACACAGGTGAGCATACACAGCTCCTTGGAGACACAAGTGAGTGTACACAGCTCCTTGGAGACACAGGTGAGCGTACACAGCTCCTTGGAGACACAGGTGAGCATACACAGCTCCTTGGAGACACAGGTAGGCATACACAGCTCCTTGGAGACACAGGTGAGCGTACACAGCTCCTTGGAGACACAGGTGAGCGTACACAGCTCCTTGGAGACACAAGTGAGTGTACACAGCTCCTTGGAGACACAGGTGAGCATACACAGCTCCTTGGAGACACAGGTGAGCATACACAGCTCCTTGCAGACACAAGTGAGCGTACACAGCTCCTTGGAGACACAGGTGAGTGTACACAGATCCATGGAGACACAGGTGAGCGTACACAGCTCCTTGGAGACACAGGTGAGCGTACACAGCTCCTTAGAGACACAGGTGAGTGTACACAGCTCCTTAGAGACACAGGTGAGCATACACAGCTCCTTGGAGACACAAGTGAGTGTACACAGCTCCTTGGAGATATAGGTGAGTGTACACAGCTCCTTGGAGACACAAGTGAGTATACACAGCTCCTTGGAGACACAGGTGAGTGTACACAGCTCCTTGGAGATATAGGTGAGCATACACAGCTCCTTGGAGATATAGGTGAGCATACACAGCTCCTTGGAGACACAAGTGAGTGTACACAGCTCCTTGGAGACACAAGTGAGTGTACACAGCTCCTTGGAGACACAAGTGAGTGTACACAGCTCCTTGGAGACACAGGTGAGCATACACAGCTCCTTGGAGACACAAGTGAGTGTACACAGCTCCTTGGAGACACAGGTGAGTGTACACAGCTCCTTGGAGACACAAGTGAGTGTACACAGCTCCTTGGAGACACAAGTGAGTGTATACAGCTCCTTGGAGACACAGGTGAGTGTACACAGCTCCTTCGAGACACAGGTGAGCGTACACAGCTCCTTGGAGACACAGGTGAGCATACACAGCTCCTTGGAGACACAGGTAGGCATACACAGCTCCTTGGAGACACAGGTGAGCGTACACAGCTCCTTGGAGACACAGGTGAGCGTACACAGCTCCTTGGAGACACAAGTGAGTGTACACAGCTCCTTGGAGACACAGGTGAGCATACACAGCTCCTTGGAGACACAGGTGAGCATACACAGCTCCTTGGAGACACAAGTGAGCGTACACAGCTCCTTGGAGACACAGGTGAGTGTACACAGATCCATGGAGACACAGGTGAGCGTACACAGCTCCTTGGAGACACAGGTGAGCGTACACAGCTCCTTAGAGACACAGGTGAGTGTACACAGCTCCTTAGAGACACAGGTGAGCATACACAGCTCCTTGGAGACACAAGTGAGTGTACACAGCTCCTTGGAGACACAGGTGAGCGTACACAGCTCCTTGGAGACACAGGTGAGCATACACAGCTCCTTGGAGACACAGGTAGGCATACACAGCTCCTTGGAGACACAGGTGAGCGTACACAGCTCCTTGGAGACACAGGTGAGCGTACACAGCTCCTTGGAGACACAAGTGAGTGTACACAGCTCCTTGGAGACACAGGTGAGCATACACAGCTCCTTGGAGACACAGGTGAGCATACACAGCTCCTTGGAGACACAAGTGAGCGTACACAGCTCCTTGGAGACACAGGTGAGTGTACACAGATCCATGGAGACACAGGTGAGCGTACACAGCTCCTTGGAGACACAGGTGAGCGTACACAGCTCCTTAGAGACACAGGTGAGTGTACACAGCTCCTTAGAGACACAGGTGAGCATACACAGCTCCTTGGAGACACAAGTGAGTGTACACAGCTCCTTGGAGATATAGGTGAGTGTACACAGCTCCTTGGAGACACAAGTGAGTATACACAGCTCCTTGGAGACACAGGTGAGTGTACACAGCTCCTTGGAGATATAGGTGAGCATACACAGCTCCTTGGAGATATAGGTGAGCATACACAGCTCCTTGGAGACACAAGTGAGTGTACACAGCTCCTTGGAGACACAAGTGAGTGTACACAGCTCCTTGGAGACACAAGTGAGTGTACACAGCTCCTTGGAGACACAGGTGAGCATACACAGCTCCTTGGAGACACAAGTGAGTGTACACAGCTCCTTGGAGACACAGGTGAGCATACACAGCTCCTTGGAGATATAGGTGAGCATACACAGCTCCTTGGAGACACAAGTGAGTGTACACAGCTCCTTGGAGATATAGGTGAGTGTATACAGCTCCTTGGAGACACAAGTGAACATACACAGCTCCTTGGAGATATAGGTGACTGTATATGGGTGAGCATATGCTGCCGTGTTCTTTTGATTGACTGTAACCAAACAAAATCAGCACATACGTTTAGTGCAGATAATGGTCTGCAAACAATGCTTTTGACGATTGCATCCTCCAAATCTTTATTTACATTTTACCATTCAAGTTGATTGTCAATGGCTTCATAGTGCCTAACTTGTTGAATTAGTGAAATCATTTCATTTTCACTCCCAACTGTTTCTGACCACTCCAAGCCTGAATGCTTGAAACCACAGTGAGCAAAACAGTTCTGAAAAGACCTCCTGTTTATTACTCACCAACTATTCTTGACAAAAAGTTACTGCTTTTTGAACACAGATACACGTGATGGTACTTAAATTCTGTTCACTCTAAGCACAGTGTAGTGTCTAATGGTCACACGACTGACACTAGTTAGAAACTGTTCAGCGACAGTCTCCTGACCCAATTAAGAGGCATTATGTCCCAAATAAACAAAGGGAACACCAGCTATTTTCTCAATTATTTTCTCAATTAGTCTTTGTTCTTTAAGAATTACCCCAAATAAGCGAATGCCCCGATTTTAAAAAAAAAGAAGAAAGCCCTTAACTCCGAGTGAAGTAATTGGGACGGCGTCGTGATGACATTTTTTTTAAGCAAGCTATCTTGTTTTTACAAGGCTGAGTTGCTAGCTCGATGCTCAACCCAGCACGGATGGAAAGCGTGCAAGGGAACCGGCTGGATTCAAACTCAGGAGCCTTTGCTCTGAAGTCTGGCGCTGATGCCACTATGCCACCAGCCGACCACCCTTATTAACTGATTGCCCAATTAACCAGAATTCACCGTACTATGACTTTCTTTTCATTTTGTTCACACACACCCATGGAAGCAAACTATTGGCTTTCCTATCAATTTGTCCATAAAGCAGACAAATATATTACTATGTTTAAAGTTAAATGAAATGGTGATTGTTTTTTAGCATCAATGCAACCACTTGGCTATAACAAATAAAAGATGGCCTCGTGTGATTTGCACAAACTGGCTACTGCAGGGGACAGGAAAAGTTAAGTGCAGCAAATAGAGGAACTAATGATTGCAAATTAATGCACAGCATGATTCTATAATTTATTTAGATGGAGAATATTTTAATCCTTGCTAGCATCCTAGAAGTTTTTTTTGGAATTCTTTATGAGAAGGTAAACTGAATATGTATCTGCATGTTCATGTACATCTGAAATGTCTTGCAACTATGATAGAACACAGAATAGGACAGTATAAGATCAGGCCCTTCAGCCCACAAAATCTGTGCTGATCATGATGCCTATTTGATGCCATGGTGACTTTGGGATTCACAAATTGGGATGAGTACAAAGTAAAACCAATGGTTTTCTCAAGTTTAACAGAAAGCAGTGAAAATCATATCTAAAAGTACTGTATTTACTGATAACGGTGCATTCTACAATATATAACAGGATTTGTGGGGCAAAAATGATCATGGTTCTCACCCTCTAAACATTACAGCCTTAGATTATTGGGTACAATTTGGGGCACTGTGTGGAGTTTGCACTTTTCCTGCATGCTGTGGGATCCCCTAGGTGCCCTAGTTTCCTCAAATACCTTAGACATTCCTGGGAGGGTAATCAACCATCAGATGGTAGAGTGTACATGAAACATGCAGCAGGAATGTTTTGGGAAGAGGTAAATTGATGGGCATGCAAAAATGGGAAAAATTGGAAATAAATGTTTGATGTTCAGTAGATATTGAAAATGTCCAAGGAACTATTTTTAAGGTCATCTCCACCTTGGCTCAATAGTGCCTTCCTTGTTTCTATATCTCTTCACTTTACCTGACAATCTAATTGGAATTGTTGCAGCTCATGATAAAAATTTTTGCAGTGAGTATTGTTGTGCTCTGCTCAATACATTACAGGGTACAATACCTCCCTGAACCGATCCCCATCAGCAGTATCTACATGAAGCATCAAAGATGCCGACCATCCGAGCCGTGCCATGCTTTCATCTACCATTGGGCAGAAGGGGCAGAAGTCTGAACTCCCACACAACCAGCTCCAAAGAACAACTGACAAGTCTGGAGCATTAGGCGTCATAGGAACCAAGGAGAGCTAGTTAGGTGGAATCAAAATTGCCTCAGAGCTAGGAAGCAGAATGTAGATTCTGAAGGTTGTTTCTTGGAATGGCGGCCAGTGATTAGTGGTGCGCCACAGGGATTGGAGATGGGACTCTTGTTATTCATATTTATATAAGTGATTTGGTCGCGAATGCTCAAGGCTTGATCAGTACGTTTGTGAATGACGTGAAATTATGTGGGGTTGTTGATAGTGAGAAAGGTCAAGAAAAATTACAGGGGCATTTTGATCAATTAGAGAGGAGGCCTAAGGAGTGGCAAATGGATTTCAATGGAGAAAAGTGTGAGGTGATGCATCTTGGAAGTCAAATGAGTGTAAAGCTTATAGTATGAATGGCATAACACTAGGGAGTATAATGGAACAGACGGACCTAGGAGTAGGAAGACAGTTCATTGACAGCCGTTTCACAGGTACACAAGGAAGGCATTTAGCACACTGGCCTTCATCAGTCAGGGCACTGAGAACAGCTGTTGGGAAACTCACTGATGAGGCCGTGCTTGCAGTATAGTGTACAGTTTTGGTCACTCAGTCATAAGAGAGGTGTAAAGAGTGCAGACACAATTTGTGAGGATATTGCTAAACTAGAGAGGCTGGTTATAGGGAGAGGTTGGATGACATATAGAAATGTTTAAAATTAGAAGAGGCATAGACAAGGTGGATAGTAAAAGTCTTTTCCTGAGGGTAATGGAGTCCAAAATTAGAAGGCATAGATAGAAATATAGAAAACCTACAACACAATACAGGCCCTTCCACCCACAAAGTTGTGCCGAATATGTCCCTACCTTAGAAATTACTAGGCTTACCAATAGCCCTCTATTTTACTAAGTTCTATGTATCTATCTAAAAGCCTCTTAAAAGACCCGATTGTATCCGCCTCCACCACCGTTGCCGGCAGCCCATTCCACGCACTCACCACTCTCTGAGTAAAAAACTTACCCCTAACATTTCTGTACCTGCTTTCCAGCACCTTCAACCTGTGTCCTCTTGTGATAACCATTTCAGCCCTGGGGAAAAAGCCTCTGACTATCCACATGATCAATGCCTCTCATCACC
Source organism: Hemitrygon akajei (assembly GCF_048418815.1). Taxonomy (NCBI): domain Eukaryota; kingdom Metazoa; phylum Chordata; class Chondrichthyes; order Myliobatiformes; family Dasyatidae; genus Hemitrygon; species Hemitrygon akajei. The sequence goes on from NC_133125.1 coordinate 71,978,370, forward strand.
TTGTACACTTACGTCAGGTGACCTCTCATCCTCCACTTCAAGGAGAAAAGACCGAGTTTCTCTTAACCTATTCTCAGAAGGCATGCACCCCAATCCAGGCAACATCCTTGTAAACCTCCTCTGCACCCTTTCTATGGCTTCCACATCCTTCCTGTAGTGAGGCGACCAGAACTGAGCACAATACTCCAAGTGGGGTCTGACCAGGGTCCGAAATAGCTGCAACATTACCTCTCGGCTCCTGACTTCAATTCCACGATTGATGAAGGCCAACACACCGTATGCCTTCTTCACCACAGAGTCAACCTGCGCAGCTGCTTTGAAAATCCTATGGACTCGGACCCAAATTGGGTGAGGGAGGAGGGAGGAGGGGAGGTCAATGCTCTGCTGAAATGGAGGAGGGAGGAGGGGGAGGTTGATACTCTGTTGAAATGGGTGAGGGAGGAGGGGGAGGTCGATGCCCTGCTGAAATGGGGGAGGAGGGAGGAGAGGAGGGGAGAGGTCAATACTCTGCTGAAATGGGTGAGGGAGGAGGGGGAGGTCGATGCTCTGCTGAAATGGAGGAGGGAGGAGGGGGAGGTCGATGCTCTGCTGAATTGAGTGAGGGGGGAGGGGGAGGTCGATGCTCTGCTGAATTGGAGGAGGGAGGAGTGGAGGTCGATGCTCTGCTGAATTGTTGAGGGAGGAGGGAGGAGATCAATACTGCTGAAATGGGTGAGGAAGGAGGGAGGAGAGGAGGGGGGTGGTCAACACTGCTGAATTGTGTGAGGGAGGAGGGAGGGGGAGGTCGATGCTCTGCTGAATTGGAGGAGGGAGGAGTGGAGGTCGATGCTCTGCTGAAATGGGTGAGGGTGGAGGGAGGAGAGGAGAGGAGGGGAGAGGTCAATACTCTGCTGAATTGGTTGAGGGAGGAGGAGGTCGATGCTCTGCTGAATTGGGTGAGGGAGGAGGGAGGAGGAGGTCGATGCTCTGCTGAAATGGGTGAGGGAGGAGGGGGAGGTCGATGCTCTGCTGAATTGGGTGAGGGAGGAGGGGGGAGAGGAGGGGAGAGGTCAATACTCTGCTGAATTGGGTGAGGGAGGAGGGAGGAGAGGAGGGGAGAAGTCGATGCTCTGCCGAATTGGATGAGGGAGGAGGGGGGAGGAGGTCGATGCTCTGCTGAATTGGGTGAGGGAGGAGGGGGAGGAGGAGGTTGATGCTCTGCTGAATTGGGTGAGGGAGGAGGGAGGAGGAGGTCGATGCTCTGCTGAATTGGGTGAGGGAGGAGGGGGAGGAGGAGGTTGATGCTCTGCTGAATTGGGTGAGGGAGGAGGGAGGAGAGGAGGTGGTTGATGCTTTGTTGAATTGGGTGAGGAAGGAGGGAGGAGAGAAGGGGAGAGGTCGATTGCTGAAATGGGGGAGGGAGGAGGGGGGAGGTCGATGCTCTGCTGAAATGGGTGAGGGAGGAGGGAGGAGAGGAGGGGAGAGGTCAATGCTCTGCTGAATTGGGTGAGGGAGGAAGTGGGAGAGGAGGGGAGAGTTTAATACTCTGCTGAATTGGTTGAGGGAGGAGGGAGGAAGAGGTCGATGCTCTGCTGAATTGGGTGAGGGAGGAGGGAGGAGAGGAGGGGAGAGGTCAATGCTCTGCTGAATTGGGTGAGGGAGGAAGGGGAGAGGAGGGGAGAGGTCAATACTCTGCTGAATTGGGTGAGGGAGGAGGGAGGAGGAGGTCGATGCTCTGCTGAATTGGGTGAGGGAGGAGGGAGGAGGAGGTCGATGCTCTGCTGAATTGGGTGAGGGAGGAGGGGAGGTCGATGCTCTGCTGTTGCTTTGTGTGGTGGTTGAGAGGGAGCTTTGGATTCTAATGTTTTTCTTTGCTTACTCTTCGGGGTTCTCTTCAGTGTTTCATGGTTGTCTGAGAAGAGTAGGAATTTCAGGTTGTATGCATTCTCTGATTTTAAAAATAGAACTATTTGGTATAAATAACTAGGATGAAAATGTGGATGGGTGAGTTAGTAAGTTCCAGGCAATGCAAAGATTGTGATGTGGGGATGGTGTGGAAGATTGCCAATGGATACAAAAGGATATAGGTAGTTGCAGATATGAGCAAACAAATAGCAAATGGAGTTTAATCCAACCAAATGAGAGATGTTTCGCTTTGAGAGATTAAATGTTAAGAAACTGTTAATGGCAAAACACTTAACGTCCAAGTCCATAGGTCCCTGAAAGAGGTCACAGAGGTTGATAGGGTGGTAAAGGTGTAATGTAATGTTGCAGCTTTATAGAACTCCAGGGTGAATCTGGAGCCTTGCATTCAATTCTGGTCACCCCAAGGTAGAAAAGACGTGGAGGCTTTAGAGAGGGTGCAGAAGAGAATACCAGGATGCTGCCTTCATTAGAGGGCATGTGCTACAAGGAGAGGTTGGAAAAACTTGAGTAGTTTTTTTGTGGAGTGGTGGAGGTTGTGGGGAGATCTGATAGAGGTTTATAAGATCATGAGAAGCATAGATAGTGTATAAAGTTGGTATCTTTACCCTGGAGTTGAAATGTCCAATACCAGAGGACATGTATTTAAGGTGAGAGGGGATGTGTTTAAATGAGATGCAGGTGCAAATTCTTTTTTGAAATAGAGAGTGGTGTGTACCTGGGATTCATTGCCATGTGTGATGGTGGAAGCAAATGCAATCAAGATGTTTAAGACATTCTTAGGCACATGAATTTCCAAATAATAGGGGGACACAGACATTGTGTAGGCAAAAGCAATTAATTTAGTCAGGCATTTAATAGTTTAATTACTTTGGCACAACATAGGCCAAAGGACTTCTTGTGCTGTACCATACGATGTTCTACATTAATGCTCCATTTGTAACTCCTGGCTTCACTTAGATTCTAATGATCCTCCCAAGAGGATCTACTGCTTCCCAAGATATCCTCTGATTCTAATATACTTTTGAAAGTTGATGAGTTTCTCTTTAATCTTGCTTCAGGTTAGTAGCCTGTACCTGACATACACTTCCTTTTTCTTCTTCAAACCTTCAATTTCTGTGTCTTACTCCCAAAGGGATATGTTATCTCTGAGGTCTTACTGTTTCACCTTTAAATGCTTCTCCTTCATCAGATGCTTTTGCCTTTAACTAGTGCTGCATTTCCACTTCCACCAGGTGTGTAGAGAGACCTAGATGAGGATGGTTAGGAGCATAGTCACAATATGAGACTGAGACTAAACTAGACACCAGATGAGAACCTAAAGTTGAGCTGGTGATTGAGCACCAAACCTCAGTTCAGATGCTCTTTAAATATTAAAATCCTGGTTCCAAAACATGGCCTCCAATTACAGGGGCAGGCCTGGATCTTTAAGGGACAAAGCCAAATATCCATATTCTGGAGAGTTAGAGCATCTAAATCCCAGAGGCTGGGGTGGTCAGGTGCTTCCCCAATGACTGACTCCTGATGTCCCTGGCTGCCTGGAGAGATGACAGTAATCAAGGATGAGAGCCGGATAAAAGAGCTCCCTTTCAGGAAGTCTGCACCATTCCTCAGTTTGAATCCTATCCAGTCCACGAGGAACTGCTGAACAGTTCGTGAATCCAAAATTCTTTTTATGGTGAAGATCTGTTCGCCATTAACAAACCTGGGTGGCAGAGAGGCTAAAGGACTGGTCTTCACAGGTTTTAATTTGGAAATATGGAAAGTGGGATTGATCTTCAGGGTCTTGGGAGCTGCAAGGTGTAAACCACTGGGTTTACTTTCTTGAGAACCTTGGAGGATCCAATGAACTTGGGCACCAAATTCCTAAACTCCACCCAGAAAAGTAAACCCTGAGTAGACAGTCAGACCTGTTGCCCAGGCTGCTAAGCTGGTCCCCATCTTCTCTTGTGCTTTGCCTTTATTTCAACCTTCCCGTCTTGAGCCCAACAAGATCTCCTTGCCCTAGTCCACTCTTCTTTGCAGCATTGGACAAGATCTTCGGCCTCCTGCTCAGTGAAGTGTGGCAGACAATACCCAAATTGGCATTCAAACAGGGTCAACCCATGTGCAGATTTCTGTAAAATGCTGTGGGGAACTTCTGCCCACTTCAAATGTTCACACTCATCAGGTTTTTCCTCAGGCCAGGCATCTTTCCATATCTTGGTTCACCCACTCCATCAAGCCGTTCAACTGTGGATGAAATCCAGAGGAAAGACTCACTGTTGTCCCAATCAGTATACAGTATACCCTCCAAAAACATGATGCTGAGGTCCATGATCCACCACAATGTCCACTGGAAATCCATAGGTCCTGAAGCCCTGGTGCAGGATAATTTTGGCCACCACCACGGCAGATAGTAGTTTGGTCAATGCAATTAATTTGCAGGCCTTTGAAAACCATGTACAATTAACATGACAAAGGCCTTCTCCTGGGAAGGTGGAAGATCCGTGACAAAGACCATGGAGATGTGCACCCATGGTGTTTGTAACCTAGAGGATAACCGTCTGGGGAAGTTGTGGGCATGGGCTGGCTCAACTCCTGCAGAGGTATGTTGTGCCAACGAGCGGTCTCCAAGTGGAAGATATTACCAGCTGCCCAAGAATCCGCAAAAGCTCTTGCCTACTCTTTCCCCAGGGAAGTGGAACTGTGATGCATTGAGGCGGGGCTTGGGTTAGACCTCTTGAGGTAATCAGCCACACTCTTTGGCCAAAGTCCGAAACTCAATGACGCAGTTGGCTGCTGACCGACTGCCCTGACGCACCTTCATCAGACAGATGGAGGTTCTGTTTGCTCCAGAGGGATAATGTAACGTTCTCTTTATGGCAGCCACAGATGTGCAATGGCCCAGATTAGGGCTCTTCCGGTCAGGAGAGAGATCATGAAGGCCAGCTTTCAGCTTTTACCTGGTGATATACTGTATCCGGTGCTCCTGATGTGGCCATTTATACATTGGGGAGACCTGCCGCAAACTGGGAGACCGTTTCACTCAGTCCTCCAGCAGTGGTGGGATCTCCTTGTGGCCACACACTTCAATTCCACAGACCACTCCCACTCTGAAATGTCTGTCCATGGCCTCCTCTACCATCAAGATGAGGCCACACGCAGGTCGATGGAGCAATACCTTATCTCCCACCTAGGTAGCCTCCTACCTGCCGGCATGAACATTCAACTCACAGACCTCCGTTGATACCCCTGCCCCCCCTTACCCCATCCCTATCTATAATTTTAGTCTGGTTCTCTTTCTCTCTCTTTTCCCCCCCTCACTATAATCTCCCCCGAGCCCTACCTTTCTTTCTCTTTTATTTCCCATAATTCTCCACCTTCCCACTAGCCCATTTCCCTTTAGCCTATCACTTCCTAGCTCTCTACTTTATCCCTCCCCCCACTTCTTATCCCCCCTCGACCATCCCATGTTACTTCACTCCTGATGAAGGGTTTCGGCCCGAAACGTCGTCACTACCTCCTCCCGTAGATGCTGTCTGGCCTGCTGAGTTCTGCCAGCATTTTGTGTTTTTATTTATTTCCAGCATCTGCAGATTCACTCGTGTTGCCTTTGAAATGTTTTATCTTGTCAAGTTTTTAACAGATCAAAGCTGCATTCTTGAGATAATAAACTTTCTTGATCATCCACAGGCTGATCATTCTACGGATTCAAGTCCCATGAAGTAAGAGAGTCAGAGATTATAAATTACTCATTATCTACTCTACACATTTTATACACTTCCAAACTTAACTGAATGCCCTCCATTGATTCCGATATGTCCACTCTCTCACAGTGATTGACAATAGATGTAATTTAAAATAGAAAAATTGCTCCTCAGTTCACAGGCGATTCATTTTGTGTTTACAAGATTTTGAAACCACACTGCCAGAATTGGTTTAGGACAGCAGGTGCAAAGCTGTGACTTTAACCTCATGAGAGCCATTTAAGGTGGAATCCTTTGGATTCTTTAAGGTATGATCATTTGGAATCCTTTGAAAGAATGGGTGGTAGTCAGGCTGCAAGAAGAGATTTCAGGTTATCACCAGGTTCTTGTGAATTGAACATAATCTGGACAATTACCAAGTTAGAAAAGTAGCTTTGAACAGAATCCGTACAGCAATTGATACCCGCATCCCTGCAGCAGCCAGCAAATCCATCCTGTCATCCACAAATTCATCCCGTCAACCCTAACCCCATGCTGTCATCATCAAATCCATATTGTCATCCCCAAATCCATCCTGTCATTGCCAAATATATCCTGTCATCCCAAATCCACCCTGACATCCCCAAATATATCCTGTCATTCCCAAATCTATCCTGACATCCCCAAATCTATCCTGTCATTCCCAAATCTATCCTGACATCCCCAAATCTATCCTGACATCCCCAAATCCATCCTGTCATTCCCAAATATATCCTGTCATTCCCAAATCTATCCTGACATCCCCAAATCTATCCTGTCATTCCCAAATCTATCCTGACATCCCCAAATCGATCCTGACATCCCCAAATCCATCCTGTCATCCCAAATCCACCCTGACATCCCCAAATCTATCCTGTCATTCCCAAATCTATCCTGACATCCCCAAATCTATCCTGTCATTCCCAAATCTATCCTGACATCCCCAAATCTATCCTGACATCCCCAAATCCATCCTGTCATCCCAAATCCATCCTGTCATATCAAATCCACCCTGACATCCCCAAATCTATCCTGTCATATAAAATCCACCCTGACATCCCCAAATCTATCCTGTCATCCTCAAATCTATCCTGTCATTCCCAAATCTATCCTGACATCCCCAAATCCATCCTGTCATCCCAAATCCATCCTGTCATATCAAATCCACCCTGACATCCCCAAATCTATCCTGACATCCCCAAATCCATCCTGTCATCCCAAATCCATCCTGTCATATCAAATCCACCCTGACATCCCCAAATCTATCCTGTCATTCCCAAATCTATCCTGGCATCCCCAAATCTATCCTGACATCCCCAAATCCATCCTGTCATCCCAAATCCATCCTGTCATATCAAATCCACCCTGACATCCCCAAATCCATCCTGACATCCCCAAATCTATCCTGACATCCCCAAATCCATCCTGTCATTCCCAAATCCATCCTGACATCCCCAAATCTATCCTGACATCCCCAAATCCATCCTGTCATATCAAATCCACCCTGACATCCCCAAATCTATCCTGACATCCCCAAATCCATCCTGTCATCCCAAATCTATCCTGACATCCCCAAATCTATCCTGACATCCCCAAATCCATCCTGTCATCCCAAATCCATCCTGTCATATCAAATCCGCCCTGACATCCCCAAATCTATCCTGTGATTCCCAAATCTATCCTGACATCCCCAAATCTATCCTGGCATCCCCAAATCCATCCTGTGATACCAAATCCATCCTGTCATATCAAATCCACCCTGACATCCCCAAATCTATCCTGTCATCCCTAAATCTATCCTGTCATTCCCAAATCTATCCTGACATCCCCAAATCCATCCTGTCATATCAAATCCACCCTGACATCCCCAAATCTATCCTGTCATTCCCAAATCTATCCTGACATCCCCAAATCTATCCTGACATCCCCAAATCCATCCTGTCATCCCAAATCCATCCTGTCATATCAAATCCGCCCTGACATCCCCAAATCTATCCTGTGATTCGCAAATCTATCCTGACATCCCCAAATCTATCCTGGCATCCCCAAATCCATCCTGTGATCCCAAATCCATCCTGTCATATCAAATCCACCCTGACATCCCCAAATCTATCCTGTCATATCAAATCCATCCTGACATCCCCAAATCTATCCTGACATCCCCAAATCTATCCTGACATCCCCAAATCCATCCTGTCATATCAAATCCACCCTGACATCCCCAAATCTATCCTGACATCCCCAAATCTATCCTGACATCCCCAAATCCATCCTGTCATATCAAATCCACCCTGACATCCCCAAATCTATCCTGACATCCCCAAATCTATCCTGACATCCCCAAATCCATCCTGTCATATCAAATCCACCCTGACATCCCCAAATCTATCCTGACATCCCCAAATCTATCCTGACATCCCCAAATCCATCCTGTCATATCAAATCCACCCTGTCATTCCCAAATATATCCTGTCATCCCAAATCCATCCTGTCATATCAAATCCACCCTGACATCCCCAAATCTATCCTGTCATTCCCAAATCTATCCTGACATCCCCAAATCTATCCTGTCATTCCCAAATCTATCCTGACATCCCCAAATCCATCCTGTCATATCAAATCCCCCCTGACATCCCCAAATCTATCCTGACATCCCCAAATCTATCCTGTCATTCCCAAATCCATCCTGTCATTTCCAAATCCATCCTGTCATATCAAATCCATCTTGTCATTCCCAAATCCATCCTGTCATCCCAAATCCATCCTGTCATATCAAATCCACCCTGACATCCCCAAATCTATCCTGACATCCCCAAATCTATCCTGTCATTCCCAAATCCATCCTGTCATTTCCAAATCCACCCTGACATCCGCAAATCTATCCTGGCATCCCCAAATCCATCCTGTGATCCCAAATCCATCCTGTCATATCAAATCCACCCTGACATCCCCAAATCTATCCTGTCATATCAAATCCACCCTGACATCCCCAAATCTATCCTGACATCCCCAAATCTATCCTGACATCCCCAAATCCATCCTGTCATATCAAATCCACCCTGACATCCCCAAATCTATCCTGACATCCCCAAATCTATCCTGACATCCCCAAATCCATCCTGTCATATCAAATCCACCCTGACATCCCCAAATCTATCCTGTCATTCCCAAATCTATCCTGACATCCCCAAATCTATCCTGTCATTCCCAAATCTATCCTGACATCCCCAAATCCATCCTGTCATCCCAAATCCATCCTGTCATATCAAATCCACCCTGACATCCCCAAATCTATCCTGTCATTTCCAAATCTATCCTGTCATATCAAATCCATCTTGTCATTCCCAAATCCATCCTGTCATTCCCAAATCCATCCTGTCATCCCCAAATCCATCCTGTCATCCCAAATCCATCCTGTCATATCAAATCCACCCTGACATCCCCAAATCTATCCTGACATCCCCAAATCTATCCTGTCATTCCCAAATCCATCCTGTCATTTCCAAATCCATCCTGTCATATCAAATCCACCCTGACATCCCCAAATCTATCCTGACATCCCCAAATCCATCCTGTCATCCCAAATCCACCCTGTCATATCAAATCCACCCTGACATCCCCAAATCTATCCTGTCATTCCCAAATCTATCCTGACATCCCCAAATCTATCCTGACATCCCCAAATCCATCCTGTCATCCCAAATCCATCCTGTCATATCAAATCAGCCCTGACATCCCCAAATCTATCCTGTGATTCCCAAATCTATCCTGACATCCCCAAATCTATCCTGGCATCCCCAAATCCATCCTGTGATCCCAAATCCATCCTGTCATATCAAATCCACCCTGACATCCCCAAATCTATCCTGTCATATCAAATCCACCCTGACATCCCCAAATCTATCCTGTCATCCCCAAATCTATCCTGTCATTCCCAAATCTATCCTGACATCTCCAAATCCATCCTGTCATATCAAATCCACCCTGACATCCCCAAATCTATCCTGACATCCCCAAATCTATCCTGACATCCCCAAATCCATCCTGTCATATCAAATCCACCCTGACATCCCCAAATCTATCCTGTCATCCCAAATCCATCCTGTCATATCAAATCCACCTTAACACCCCCAAATCTATCCTGTCATTCCCCAATCTATCCTGACATCCCCAAATCTATCCTGACATCTCCAAATCCATCCTGTCATCCCAAATCCATCCTGTCATATCAAATCCACCCTGACATCCCCAAATCCATCCTGTCATCCCAAATCCATCCTGTCATATCAAATCCACCTTGACATCCCCAAATCTATCCTGTCATTCCCAAATCTATCCTGACATCCCCAAATCTATCCTGACATCCCCAAATCCATCCTGTCATCCCAAATCCATCCTGTCATATCAAATCCACCCTGACATCCCCAAATCTATCCTGTCATTCCCAAATCTATCCTGACATCCCCAAATCTATCCTGACATCCCCAAATCCATCCTGTCATCCCAAATCCATCCTGTCATATCAAATCCACCCTGACATCCCCAAATCTATCCTGTCATCCCAAATCCATCCTGTCATATCAAATCCACCCTGACATCCCCAAATCCATCCTGTCATTCCCAAATCCATCCTGACATCCCCAAATCTATCCTGACATCCCCAAATCCATCCTGTCATATCAAATCCACCCTGACATCCCCAAATCTATCCTGACATCCCCAAATCCATCCTGTCATCCCAAATCTATCCTGACATCCCCAAATCTATCCTGACATCCCCAAATCCATCCTGTCATCCCAAATCCATCCTGTCATATCAAATCCGCCCTGACATCCCCAAATCTATCCTGTGATTCCCAAATCTATCCTGACATCCCCAAATCTATCCTGGCATCCCCAAATCC